>NC_090938.1:815881997-817106163 GCF_040938575.1 Ambystoma mexicanum
ATCCCCTCCCCCAGCTCTTCTAGTGTACAGGGCTCTTCCCCCTCTTGCAATCCCCCCCCAGCTCTTCTAGTGTACAGGGCTTTTCCCCCTCTTTCAATCCCCTCCCCCAGCTCTTCTAGTGTACAGGGCTCTTCCCCCTCTTTCAATCCCCTCCCCCTGCTCTTCTAGTGCACAGGCTCTTCTCCCTCTTTCAATCCCCTCCCCCAGCTCTTCTAGTGTACAGGGGAGCTCTTTCAATCCCCTCCCCCAGCTCTTCTAGTGTAAAGGACTCTACTCCCTCTTTCAATCCCCTCCCCCAGCTCTTCTAGTGTACAGGGCCCCCCCCTTTCAATCCCCTCCCCCAGTTCTTCTAGTGTACAGGCTCTCCCCCCCCTTCCCCCCTTTCAATCCCCTCCCCCAGCTCTTTTAGTGTACAGGGCTCTTCTCCCTCTATCCCCTCCCCCAGCTCTTCTAGTGTACAGGGCTCTTCTCCCTCTATCCCCTCCCCCAGCTCTTCTAGTGTACAGGGCTCTTCCCCCTCTTGCAATCCCCCCCCAGCTCTTCTAGTGTACAGGGCTTTTCCCCCTCTTTCAATCCCCTCCCCCAGCTCTTCTAGTGCACAGTGCTCTTCCCCCTCTTTCAATCCCTTCCCCCAGCTCTTCTAGTGTACAGGGCACTTCTCTCTCTTGCAATCCCCTCCCCCAGCTCTTCTAGTGTACAGGCTCTTCTCTCTCTTGCAATCCCTCCCCCAGCTCTTCTAGTGTACAGGGCTCTTCTCTCTCTTGCAATCTCCTCTCCCAGCTCTTCTAGTGTACAGGGCTCTCCTCCCTCTATCCCCTCCCCCAGCTCTTCTAGTGTACAGGACTCTTCTCCCTCTTTCAATCCCCTCCCCAGCTCTTCTAGTGTAAAGGACTCTACTCCTCTTTCAATCCCCTCCCCCCAGCTCTTCTAGTGTACAGGCCCCACCCCTTTCAATCCCTCCCCCAGTTCTTCTAGTGTACAGGGCTCTCCCCCCCCTTTCAATCCCCTCCCCCAGCTCTTCTAGTGTACAGGGCTCTTCTCCCTCTATCCCCTCCCCCCAGCTCTTCTAGTGTACAGGGCTCTTCTCCCTCTTTCAATCCCCTCCCCCAGCTCTTCTAGTGTACAGGGCTCTTCTCCCTCTATCCCCTCCCCAGCTCTTCTAGTGTACAGGGCTCTTCTCCCTCTTTCAATCCCCTCCCCCAGCTCTTCTAGTGTACAGGGCTCTTCTCCCTCTTGCAATCCTCTCCCCCAGCTCTTCTAGCGTACAGGGCTCTGGTCCCTCTATCCCCTCCCCCCAGCTCTTCTAGTGTACAGGGCTCTTCTCCCTCTTTCAAACCCCTCCCCCAGCTCTTCTAGTGTACAGGGCTCTTCTCCCTCTTGCAATCCCCTCCCCCAGCTCTTTCTAGCGTACAGGGCTCTTGTCCCTCTATCCCCTCCCCCCAGCTCTTCTAGTGTACAGGGCTCTTCTCCCTCTTTCAATCCCCTCCCCCAGCTCTTCTAGTGTACAGAGCTCTTGTCCCTCTATCCCCTCCCCCCAGCTCTTCTAGTGTACAGAGCTCTTGTCCCTCTATCCCCTCCCCCCAGCTCTTCTAGTGTACAGGGCTCTTCTCCCTCTATCCCCTCCCCCCAGCTCTTCTAGTGTACAGTGCTCTTCTCCCTCTTTCAATCCCCTCCCCCAGCTCTTCTAATGTACAGGGCTCTCCCCCTCTTTCAATCCCCTCCCCCAGCTCTTCTAGTGTACAGGGGAGCTCTTTCAATCCCCTACCCCAGCTCTTCTAGTGTACAGGGCTCTTCCCCCTCTTTCAATTCCCTGCCCCAGCCCTTCTAGTGTACAGGGCTCTTCCCCCTCTTTCAATTCCCTCCCTCAGGTCATCTACTGTACAGGGCTCTTCTCCCTCTTTCAATCCCCTCCCCCAGCTCTTGTAGTGTACAGGGTCTTCTCCCTCTTTCAATCCCCTCCCCCAGCTCTTCTAGTGACCAGGGCTCTTCCCCCTCTTTCAATCCCCTCCCCCAGCTCTTCTAGTGTACAGGGCTCTTCTCCCTCTGTCAATCCCCACCCCAGCTCTTCTAGCGTACAGGGCTCTTCTCCCTCTTTCAATCTCCTCCCCCAGCTCTTCTAGTGTACAGGGCTATTCTCCCTCTTTCAATCCCCTCCCCAGCTCTTCTAGTATACACTGCTCTTCCCCCTCTTTCAATCCCCTCCCCAGCTCTTCTAGTGTACAGGGCTCTTCTCCCTCTTTCAATCCCCTCCCCCAGCTCTTCTAGTGTACAGGGCTCTTCCCCCTCTTTCAATCCCCTCCCCAGCTCTTCTAGTGTACAGGGCTCTTCTCCTCTTTCAATCCCCCCCCAGCTCTTCTAGTGTACAGGGCTCTTCTCCCTCTTTCAATCCCCTCCCCCAGCTCTTCTAGTGTACAGGGCTCTTCTCCTCTATCCCATCCCCCAGCTCTTCTAGTGTACAGGCTCTTCTCCCTCTTTCAATCCCCTCCCCCAGCTCTTCTAATGTACAGGGCTCTCCCCCTCTTCAATCCCCTCCCCCAGCTCTTCTAGTGTACAGGGGAGCTCTTTCAATCCCCTCCCCCAGCTCTTCTAGTGTACAGGGCTCTTCTCCCTCTTGCAATCCCCTCCCCGAGCTCTTCTAGTGTACAGTGCTATTCTCCCTCTTTCAATCCCCTCCCCCAGCTCTTCTAGTGTACAGTGCTATTCTCCCTCTTTCAATCCCCTCCCCAGCTCTTCTAGTGCACAGTGCTCTTCCCCCTCTTTCAATCCCTCCCCAGCTCTCTAGTGTACAGGGCTTTTCCCCCTCTTTCAATCCCCTCCCCCAGCTCTTCTAGTGTACAGGGCTCTTCCCCCTCTTTCAATCCCCTCCCCCAGCTCTTCTAGTGCACAGGGCTCTTCTCCCTCTTTCAATCCCCTCCCCCAGCTCTTCTAGTGTACAGGGCTCTTCTCCCTCTTTCAATCCCCTCCCCCAGCTCTTCTAGTGTACAGAGCTCTTGTCCCTCTATCCCCTCCCCCCAGCTCCTTCTAGTGTGCAGGGCTCTTCTCCCTCTATCCCCTCCCCCAGCTCTTCTAGTGTACAGGGCTCTTCTCCCTCTTTCAATCCCCTCCCCCAGCTAATCTAATGTACAGGGCTCTCCCCCTCTTTCAATCCCCTCCCCCAGCTCTTCTAGTGTACAGGGCTTTTCCCCCTCTTTCAATCCCCTCCCCCAGCTCTTCTAGTGTACAGGGCTCTTCTCCCTCTTGCAATCCCCTCCCCCAGCTCTTCTAGCGTACAGGGCTCTTGTCCCTCTATCCCCTCCCCCAGCTCTTCTAGTGTACAGGGCTCTTCTCCCTCTTTCAATCCCCTCCCCAGCTCTTCTAGTGTACAGAGCTCTTGTCCCTCTATCCCCTCCCCCCAGCTCTTCTAGTGTACAGGGCTCTTCTCCCTCTATCCCCTCCCCCAGCTCTTCTAGTGTACAGGGCTCTTCTCCCTCTTTCAATCCCCTCCCCCAGCTCTTCTAATGTACAGGGCTCTCCCCTCTTTCAATCCCCTCCCCCAGCTCTTCTAGTGTACAGGGGAGCTCTTTCAATCCCCTCCCCCAGCTCTTCTAGTGTACAAGGCTTTTCCCCCTCTTTCAATCCCCTCCCCCAGCTCTTCTAGTGTACAGGGCTCTTCTCCCTCTTGCAATCCCCTCCCCGAGCTCTTCTAGTGTACAGTGCTATTCTCCCTCTTCAAACCCCTCCCCAGCTCTTCTAGTGTACAGTGCTATTCTCCCTCTTTCAATCCCTCCCCCAGCTCTTCTAGTGCACGGTGCTCTTCCCCCTCTTTCAATCCCCTCCCCAGCTCTTCTAGTGTACAAGGCTTTTCCCCCCTCTTTCAATCCCCTCCCCAGCTCTTCTAGTGTACAGGCTCTTCTCCCTCTTTCAATCCCCTCCCCCAGCTCTTCTAGTGCACAGGGCTCTTCTCCCTCTTTCAATCCCCTCCCCCAGCTCTTCTAGTGTACAGGGCTTTTCTCCCTCTTCCAATCCCCTCCCCTAGCTCTTCTAGTGTACAGAGCTCTTGTCCCTCTATCCCCTCCCCCCAGCTCTTCTAGTGTACAGGGCTCTTCTCCCTCTTTCAATCCCCTCCCCCAGCCCTTCTAATGTACATGGCTCTCCCCTCTTTCAATCCCCTCCCCCAGCTCTTCTAGTGTATAGGGGAGCTCTTCAATCCCCTCCCCCAGCTCTTCTAGTGCACGGTGCTCTTCCCCCTCTTTCAATCCCCTCCCCCAGCTCTTCTAGTGTACAGGGCTTTTCCCCCTCTTTCAATCCCCTCCCCAGCTCTTCTAGTGTACAGGGCTCTTCCCCCTCTTTAATCCCCTCCCCCAGCTCTTCTAGTGCACAGGCTCTTCTCCCTCTTTCAATCCCTCCCCCAGCTCTTCTAGTGTACAGGGCTTTTCTCCCTCTTTCAATCCCCTCCCCCAGCTCTTCTAGTGTACAGAGCTCTTGTCCCTCTATCCCTCCCCCAGCTCTTCTGGTGTACAGGGCTCTTCTCCCTTTATCCCCTCCCCCAGCTCTTCTAGTGTACAGGGCTCTTCTCCCTCTTTCAATCCCCTCCCCCAGCCCTTCTAATGTACATGGCTCTCCCCCTCTTTCAATCCCCTCCCCCAGCTCTTCTAGTGTATAGGGGAGCTCTTTCAATCCCCTCCCCCAGCTCTTCTAGTGTACAGGGCTTTTCCCCCTCTTTCAATCCCCACCCCCAGCTCTTCTAGTGTACAGGGCTCTTCTCCCTCTTGCAATCCCCTCCCCCAGCTCTTCTAGCGTACAGGGCTCTTGTCCCTCTATCCCCTCGCCCCCAGCTCTTCTAGTGTACAGGGCTCTTCTCCCTCTTGCAATGCCCTCCCCCAGCTCTTCTAGTGTACAGGGCTCTTCTCCCTCTTTCAATCCCCTCCCCCAGCTCTTCTAGTGTACAGGGCTATTCCCCCCTCTTTCAATCCCCTCCCCCAGCTCTTCTAGTGTAAAGGACTCTACTCCCTCTTTCAATCCCCTCCCCCAGCTCTTCTAGTGTACAGGGCTCTTGTCCCTCTATCCCCTCCCCCCAGCTCTTCTAGTGTACAGGGCTCTTCTCCCTCTTTCAAACCCCTCCCCCAGCTCTTCTAGTGTACAGGGCTCTTCTCCCTCTTGCAATCCCTCCCCCAGCTCTTCTAGCGTACAGGGCTCTTGTCCCTCTATCCCTCCCCCAGCTCTTCTAGTGTACAGGGCTCTTCTCCCTCTTTCAATCCCCTCCCCCAGCTCTTCTAGTGTACAGAGCTCTTGTCCCTCTATCCCCTCCCCCCAGCTCTTCTAGTGTACAGAGCTCTTGTCCCTCTACCCCCTCCCCCCAGCTCTTCTAGTGTACAGGCTCTTCTCCCTCTATCCCCTCCCCCAGCTCTTCTAGTGTACAGTGCTCTTCTCCTCTTTCAATCCCCTCCCCCAGCTCTTCTAATGTACAGGGCTCTCCCCCTCTTTCAATCCCCTCCCCCAGCTCTTCTAGTGTACAGGGGAGCTCTTTCAATCCCTACCCCAGCTCTTCTAGTGTACAGGGCTCTTCCCCCTCTTTCAATTCCCTGCCCCAGCCCTTCTAGTGTACAGGGCTCTTCCCCCTCTTTCAATTCCCTCCCTCAGGTCATCTACTGTACAGGGCTCTTCTCCCTCTTTCAATCCCCTCCCCCAGCTCTTGTAGTGTACAGGGTCTTCTCCCTCTTTCAATCCCCTCCCCCAGCTCTTCTAGTGACCAGGGCTCTTCCCCCTCTTTCAATCCCCTCCCCCAGCTCTTCTAGTGTACAGGGCTCTTCTCCCTCTGTCAATCCCCACCCCCAGCTCTTCTAGCGTACAGGGCTCTTCTCCCTCTTTCAATCTCCTCCCCCAGCTCTTCTAGTGTACAGGGCTATTCTCCCTCTTTCAATCCCCTCCCCCAGCTCTTCTAGTATACACTGCTCTTCCCCCTCTTTCAATCCCCTCCCCAGCTCTTCTAGTGTACAGGGCTCTTCTCCCTCTTTCAATCCCCTCCCCCAGCTCTTCTAGTGTACAGGGCTCTTCCCCCTCTTTCAATCCCCTCCCCCAGCTCTTCTAGTGTACAGGGCTCTTCTCCCTCTTTCAATCCCCCCCCAGCTCTTCTAGTGTACAGGGCTCTTCTCCCTCTTTCAATCCCCTCCCCCAGCTCTTCTAGTGTACAGGGCTCTTCTCCCTCTATCCCCTCCCCCAGCTCTTCTAGTGTACAGGGCTCTTCTCCCTCTTTCAATCCCCTCCCCCAGCTCTTCTAATGTACAGGGCTCTCCCCCTCTTTCAATCCCCTCCCCCAGCTCTTCTAGTGTACAGGGGAGCTCTTTCAATCCCCTCCCCCAGCTCTTCTAGTGTACAGGGCTCTTCTCCCTCTTGCAATCCCCTCCCCGAGCTCTTCTAGTGTACAGTGCTATTCTCCCTCTTTCAATCCCCTCCCCCAGCTCTTCTAGTGTACAGTGCTATTCTCCCTCTTTCAATCCCCTCCCCCAGCTCTTCTAGTGCACAGTGCTCTTCCCCCTCTTTCAATCCCCTCCCCCAGCTC
The DNA here is from genome assembly GCF_040938575.1 of Ambystoma mexicanum. NCBI lineage: Eukaryota > Metazoa > Chordata > Amphibia > Caudata > Ambystomatidae > Ambystoma > Ambystoma mexicanum. The sequence goes on from NC_090938.1 coordinate 815,888,536, forward strand.
CTCTAGTGTACAGGGCTTTTCCCCCTCTTTCAATCCCTCCCCCAGCTCTTCTAGTGTACAGGGCTCTTCCCCCTCTTTCAATCCCTCCCCCAGCTCTTCTAGTGCACAGGGCTCTTCTCCCTCTTTCAATCCCCTCCCCCAGCTCTTCTAGTGTACAGGGCTCTTCTCCCTCTTTCAATCCCCTCCCCCAGCTCTTCTAGTGTACAGAGCTCTTGTCCCTCTATCCCCTCCCCCAGCTCTTCTAGTGTGCAGGGCTCTTCTCCCTCTATCCCCTCCCCAGCTCTTCTAGTGTACAGGGCTCTTCTCCCTCTTTCAATCCCCTCCCCCAGCTAATCTAATGTACAGGGCTCTCCCCTCTTTCAATCCCCTCCCCCAGCTCTTCTAGTGTACAGGGCTTTTCCCCCTCTTTCAATCCCCTCCCCCAGCTCTTCTAGTGTACAGGGCTCTTCTCCCTCTTGCAATCCCCTCCCCCAGCTCTTCTAGCGTACAGGGCTCTTGTCCCTCTATCCCCTCCCCCCAGCTCTTCTAGTGTACAGGGCTCTTCTCCCTCTTTCAATCCCCTCCCCCAGCTCTTCTAGTGTACAGAGCTCTTGTCCCTCTATCCCCTCCCCCCAGCTCTTCTAGTGTACAGGGCTCTTCTCCCTCTATCCCCTCCCCCAGCTCTTCTAGTGTACAGGGCTCTTCTCCCTCTTTCAATCCCCTCCCCCAGCTCTTCTAATGTACAGGGCTCTCCCCCTCTTTCAATCCCCTCCCCCAGCTCTTCTAGTGTACAGGGGAGCTCTTTCAATCCCCCTCCCCCAGCTCTTCTAGTGTACAAGGCTTTTCCCCCTCTTTCAATCCCTCCCCCAGCTCTTCTAGTGTACAGGCTCTTCTCCCTCTTGCAATCCCCTCCCCGAGCTCTTCTAGTGTACAGTGCTATTCTCCCTCTTTCAAACCCCTCCCCCAGCTCTTCTAGTGTACAGTGCTATTCTCCCTCTTTCAATCCCCTCCCCCAGCTCTTCTAGTGCACGGTGCTCTTCCCCCTCTTTCAATCCCTCCCCCAGCTCTTCTAGTGTACAAGGCTTTTCCCCCTCTTTCAATCCCCTCCCCAGCTCTTCTAGTGTACAGGGCTTTTCTCCCTCTTCCAATCCCCTCCCCTAGCTCTTCTAGTGTACAGAGCTCTTGTCCCTCTATCCCCTCCCCCCAGCTCTTCTAGTGTACAGGGCTCTTCTCCCTCTTTCAATCCCCTCCCCCAGCCCTTCTAATGTACATGGCTCTCCCCCTCTTTCAATCCCCTCCCCCAGCTCTTCTAGTGTATAGGGGAGCTCTTTCAATCCCCTCCCCCAGCTCTTCTAGTGCACGGTGCTCTTCCCCCTCTTTCAATCCCCTCCCCCAGCTCTTCTAGTGTACAGGGCTTTTCCCCTCTTTCAATCCCCTCCCCCAGCTCTTCTAGTGTACAGGGCTCTTCCCCTCTTTTAATCCCCTCCCCCAGCTCTTCTAGTGCACAGGGCTCTTCTCCCTCTTCAATCCCCTCCCCAGCTCTTCTAGTGTACAGGGCTTTTCTCCCTCTTTCAATCCCCTCCCCCAGCTCTTCTAGTGTACAGAGCTCTTGTCCCTCTATCCCCTCCCCCCAGCTCTTCTGGTGTACAGGGCTCTTCTCCCTTTATCCCCTCCCCCAGCTCTTCTAGTGTACAGGGCTCTTCTCCCTCTTTCAATCCCCTCCCCCAGCCCTTCTAATGTACATGGCTCTCCCCCTCTTTCAATCCCCTCCCCCAGCTCTTCTAGTGTATAGGGGAGCTCTTTCAATCCCCTCCCCAGCTCTTCTAGTGTACAGGGCTTTCCCCCTCTTTCAATCCCCACCCCCAGCTCTTCTAGTGTACAGGCTCTTCTCCCTCTTGCAATCCCCTCCCCCAGCTCTTCTAGCGTACAGGGCTCTTGTCCCTCTATCCCCTCGCCCCCAGCTCTTCTAGTGTACAGGGCTCTTCTCCCTCTTGCAATGCCCTCCCCCAGCTCTTCTAGTGTACAGGGCTCTTCTCCCTCTTTCAATCCCCTCCCCCAGCTCTTCTAGTGTACAGGGCTATTCCCCCTCTTTCAATCCCCTCCCCCAGCTCTTCTAGTGTAAAGGACTCTACTCCCTCTTTCAAATCCCCTCCCCCAGCTCTTCTAGTGTACAGGGCCCCCCTTTCAATCCCCTCCCCCAGTTCTTCTAGTGTACAGGGCTCTCCCCCCCTTTCAATCCCCTCCCCCAGCTCTTCTAGTGTACAGGGCTCTTCTCCTCTATCCCCCTCCCCCAGCTCTTCTAGTGTACAGGGCTCTTCTCCCTCTTTCAATCCCCTCCCCCAGCTCTTCTACTGTACAGGGCTCTTCCCCCTCTTGCAATCCCCCCCCAGCTCTTCTAGTGTACAGGGCTTTTCCCCCTCTTTCAATCCCCCTCCCCCAGCTCTTCTAGTGCACAGTGCTCTTCCCCCTCTTTCAATCCCTTCCCCCAGCTCTTCTAGTGTACAGGGCACTTCTCTCTCTTGCAATCTCCTCTCCCAGCTCTTCTAGTGTACAGGCTCTCCTCCCTCTATCCCCTCCCCCAGCTCTTCTAGTGTACAGGACTCTTCTCCCTCTTTCAATCCCCTCCCCCAGCTCTTCTAGTGTAAAGGACTCTACTCCCTCTTTCAATCCCTCCCCCAGCTCTTCTAGTGTACAGGCCCCACCCCTTTCAATCCCCTCCCCCAGTTCTTCTAGTGTACAGGGCTCTCCCCCCCCTTTCAATCCCCTCCCCCAGCTCTTCTAGTGTACAGGGCTCTTCTCCCTCTATCCCCTCCCCCAGCTCTTCTAGTGTACAGGGCTCTTCTCCCTCTTTCAATCCCCTCCCCCAGCTCTTCTAGTGTACAGGGCTCTTCCCCTCTTGCAATCCCCCCCAGCTCTTCTAGTGTACAGGGCTTTTCCCCCTCTTTCAATCCCCTCCCCCAGCTCTTCTAGTGTACAGGGCTCTTCCCCCTCTTTCAATCCCCTCCCCCTGCTCTTCTAGTGCACAGGGCTCTTCTCCCTCTTTCAATCCCCTCCCCCAGCTCTTCTAGTGTACAGGGGAGCTCTTTCAATCCCCTCCCCCAGCTCTTCTAGTGTAAAGGACTCTACTCCCTCTTTCAATCCCCTCCCCCAGCTCTTCTAGTGTACAGGGCCCCCCCCTTTTCAATCCCCTCCCCCAGTTCTTCTAGTGTACAGGGCTCTCCCCCCCCTTCCCCCTTTCAATCCCCTCCCCCAGCTCTTTTAGTGTACAGGGCTCTTCTCCCTCTATCCCCTCCCCCAGCTCTTCTAGTGTACAGGGCTCTTCTCCCTCTATCCCCTCCCCCAGCTCTTCTAGTGTACAGGGCTCTTCCCCCTCTTGCAATCCCCCCCAGCTCTTCTAGTGTACAGGGCTTTTCCCCCTCTTTCAATCCCCTCCCCCAGCTCTTCTAGTGCACAGTGCTCTTCCCCCTCTTTCAATCCCTTCCCCCAGCTCTTCTAGTGTACAGGGCACTTCTCTCTCTTGCAATCCCCTCCCCCAGCTCTTCTAGTGTACAGGGCTCTTCTCTCTCTTGCAATCCCCTCCCCCAGCTCTTCTAGTGTACAGGGCTCTTCTCTCTCTTGCAATCTCCTCTCCCAGCTCTTCTAGTGTACAGGGCTCTCCTCCCTCTATCCCCTCCCCCAGCTCTTCTAGTGTACAGGACTCTTCTCCCTCTTTCAATCCCTCCCCCAGCTCTTCTAGTGTAAAGGACTCTACTCCCTCTTTCAATCCCCTCCCCCAGCTCTTCTAGTGTACAGCCCCACCCCTTTCAATCCCCTCCCCCAGTTCTTCTAGTGTACAGGGCTCTCCCCCCCTTTCATCCCCTCCCCCAGCTCTTCTAGTGTACAGGGCTCTTCTCCCTCTATCCCCTCCCCCAGCTCTTCTAGTGTACAGGGCTCTTCTCCCTCTTTCAATCCCTCCCCAGCTCTTCTAGTGTACAGGGCTCTTCCCCCTCTTGCAATCCCCCCCCCCAGCTCTTCTAGTGTACAGGGCTTTTCCCCCTCTTTCAATCCCCTCCCCCAGCTCTTCTAGTGTACAGGGCTCTTCCCCCTCTTTCAATCCCCTCCCCCTGCTCTTCTAGTGCACAGGGCTCTTCTCCCTCTTTCAATCCCCTCCCCCAGCTGCTCTTCTAGTGTACAGGGGAGCTCTTTCAATCCCCTCCCCCAGCTCTTCTAGTGTACAGGGCTTTTCCCCCTCTTTCAATCCCCTCCCCCAGCTCTTCTAGTGTACAGGGCTCTTCTCCCTCTTGCAATCCCCTCCCCGAGCTCTTCGAGTGGACAGTGCTATTCTCCCTCTTTCAAGCCCCTCCCCCAGCTCTTCTAGTGTACAGTGCTATTCTCCCTCTTTCAATCCCCTCCCCCAGCTATTCTAGTGCACAGTGCTCTTCCCCTCTTTCAATCCCCTCCCCCAGCTCCTCTAGTGTACAGGGCTTTTCCCCCTCTTTCGATCCCCTCCCCCAGCTCTTCTAGTGTACAGGGCTCTTCCCCTCTTTCAATCCCCTCCCCAGCTCTTCTAGTGCACAGGGCTCTTCTCCCTCTTTCAATCCCCTCCCCCAGCTCTTCTAGTGGTACAGGGCTCTTCTCCCTCTTTCAATCTCCTACCCCAGTTCTTCTAGTGTACAGGGCTATTCTCCCTCTTTCAATCCTCTCCCCCAGCTCTTCTAGTATACACTGCTCTTCCCCCTCTTTCAATCCCCTCCCCCAGCTCTTCTAGTGTACAGGGCTCTTCTCCCTCTTTCAATCCCCTCCCCCAGCTCTTCTAGTGTACAGGGCTATTCTCCCTCTTCAATCCCCTCCCCCAGCTCTTCTAGTGTACAGGGCTCTTCCCCCTCTTGCAATCCCCCCCCCAAACTCTTCTAGTGTACAGGGCTTTTCCCCTCTTTCAATCCCCTCCCCCAGCTCTTCTAGTGTACAGGGCTCTTCCCCCTCTTTCAATCCCCTCCCCCAGCTCTTCTAGTGCACAGGGCTCTTCTCCCTCTTTCAATCCCCTCCCCCAGCTCTTCTAGTGTACAGGGCTCTTCTCCCTCTTTCAATCCCCTCCCCCAGCTCTTCTAGTGTACAGTGCTATTCTCCCTCTTTCAATCCCCTCCCCCAGCTCTTCTAGTGTACAGTGCTATTCTCCCTCTTTCAATCCCCTCCCCAGCTCTTCTAGTGCACAGTGCTCTTCCCCCTCTTTCAATCCCCTCCCCCAGCTCTTCTAGTGTACAGGGCTTTTCCCCCTCTTTCAATCCCCTCCCCAGCTCTTCTAGTGTACAGGGCTCTTCCCCCTCTTTCAATCCCTCCCCCAGCTCTTCTAGTGTACAGGGCTCTTCTCCCTCTTTCAATCCCCTCCCCCAGCTCTTCTAGTGTACAGAGCTCTTGTCCCTCTATCCCCTCCCCCCAGCTCTTCTAGTGTACAGGGCTCTTCTCCCTCTATCCCCTCCCCCAGCTCTTCTAGTGTACAGGGCTCTTCTCCCTCTTTCAATCCTCCCCCAGCCTTCTAATGTACAGGGCTCTCCCCCTCTTTCAATCCCCTCCCCCAGCTCTTCTAGTGTACAGGGCTTTTCCCCCTCTTTCAATCCCCTCCCCCAGCTCCTTCTAGTGTACAGGGCTCTTCTCCCTCTTGCAATCCCCTCCCCCAGCTCTTCTAGCGTACAGGGCTCTTGTCCCTCTATCCCCTCCCCCCAGCTCTTCTAGTGTACAGGGCTCTTCTCCCTCTTTCAATCCCCTCCCCCAGCTCTTCTAGTGTACAGAGCTCTTGTCCCTCTATCCCCTCCCCCCAGCTCTTCTAGTGTACAGGGCTCTTCTCCCTCTATCCCCTCCCCCAGCTCTTCTAGTGTACAGGGCTCTTCTCCCTCTTTCAATCCCCTCCCCAGCTCTTCTAATGTACAGGGCTCTCCCCCTCTTTCAATCCCCTCCCCCAGCTCTTCTAGTGTACAGGGGAGCTCTTTCAATCCCCTCCCCCAGCTCTTCTAGTGTACAAGGCTTTTCCCCCTCTTTCAATCCCCTCCCCCAGCTCTTCTAGTGTACAGGGCTCTTCTCCCTCTTGCAATCCCCTCCCCGAGCTCTTCTAGTGTACAGTGCTATTCTCCCTCTTTCAATCCCCTCCCCCAGCTCTTCTAGTGTACAGTGCTATTCTCCCTCTTTCAATCCCCTCCCCCAGCTCTTCTAGTGCACGGTGCTCTTCCCCCTCTTTCAATCCCCTCCCCCAGCTCTTCTAGTGTACAGGGCTTTTCCCCCTCTTTCAATCCCCTCCCCCAGCTCTTCTAGTGTACAGGGCTCTTCCCCCTCTTTCAATCCCCTCCCCCAGCTCTTCTAGTGCACAGGGCTCTTCTCCCTCTTTCAATCCCCTCCCCCAGCTCTTCTAGTGTACAGGGCTTTTCTCCCTCTTTCAATTCCCCTCCCCCAGCTCTTCTAGTGTACAGGGCTCTTCTCCCTCTTTCAATCCCCTCCCCCAGCTAATCTAATGTACAGGGCTCTCCCCCTCTTTCAATCCCCTCCCCCAGCTCTTCTAGTGTACAGGGCTTTTCCCCCTCTTTCAATCCCCTCCCCCAGCTCTTCTAGTGTACAGGGCTCTTCTCCCTCTTGCAATCCCCTCCCCCAGCTCTTCTAGCGTACAGGGCTCTTGTCCCTCTATCCCCTCCCCCCAGCTCTTCTAGTGTACAGGGCTCTTCTCCCTCTTTCAATCCCCTCCCCCAGCTCTTCTAGTGTACAGAGCTCTTGTCCCTCTATCCCCTCCCCCCAGCTCTTCTAGTGTACAGGGCTCTTCTCCCTCTATCCCCTCCCCCAGCTCTTCTAGTGTACAGGGCTCTTCTCCCTCTTTCAATCCCCTCCCCCAGCTCTTCTAATGTACAGGGCTCTCCCCCTCTTTCAATCCCCTCCCCCAGCTCTTCTAGTGTACAGGGGAGCTCTTTCAATCCCCTCCCCCAGCTCTTCTAGTGTACAAGGCTTTTCCCCCTCTTTCAATCCCCTCCCCCAGCTCTTCTAGTGTACAGGGCTCTTCTCCCTCTTGCAATCCCCTCCCCGAGCTCTTCTAGTGTACAGTGCTATTCTCCCTCTTTCAAACCCCTCCCCCAGCTCTTCTAGTGTACAGTGCTATTCTCCCTCTTTCAATCCCCTCCCCCAGCTCTTCTAGTGCACGGTGCTCTTCCCCCTCTTTCAATCCCCTCCCCCAGCTCTTCTAGTGTACAAGGCTTTTCCCCCTCTTTCAATCCCCTCCCCCAGCTCTTCTAGTGTACAGGGCTCTTCTCCCTCTTTCAATCCCCTCCCCCAGCTCTTCTAGTGCACAGGGCTCTTCTCCCTCTTTCAATCCCCTCCCCCAGCTCTTCTAGTGTACAGGGCTTTTCTCCCTCTTCCATCCCCTCCCCTAGCTCTTCTAGTGTACAGAGCTCTTGTCCCTCTATCCCCTCCCCCCAGCTCTTCTAGTGTACAGGGCTCTTCTCCCTCTTTCAATCCCCTCCCCCAGCCCTTCTAATGTACATGGCTCTCCCCCTCTTTCAATCCCCTCCCCCAGCTCTTCTAGTGTATAGGGGAGCTCTTTCAATCCCCTCCCCCAGCTCTTCTAGTGCACGGTGCTCTTCCCCCTCTTTCAATCCCCTCCCCCAGCTCTTCTAGTGTACAGGGCTTTTCCCCCTCTTTCAATCCCCTCCCCCAGCTCTTCTAGGCTACAGGCTTTTCTCCCTCTCTCAATCCCCTCCCCCAGCTCTTCTAGTGCACAGGGCTCTTGTCCCTCTATCAATCCCCTCCCCCAGCTCTTCTAGTGTACAGGGCTTTTCTCCCTCTTTCAATCCCCTCCCCCAGCTCTTCTAGTGTACAGAGCTCTTGTCCCTCTATCCCCTCCCCCCAGCTCTTCTGGTGTACAGGGCTCTTCTCCCTTTATCCCCTCCCCCAGCTCTTCTAGTGTACAGGGCTCTTCTCCCTCTTTCAATCCCCTCCCCCAGCCCTTCTAATGTACATGGCTCTCCCCCTCTTTCAATCCCCTCCCCCAGCTCTTCTAGTGTATAGGGGAGCTCTTTCAATCCCCTCCCCCAGCTCTTCTAGTGTACAGGGCTTTTCCCCCTCTTTCAATCCCCACCCCCAGCTCTTCTAGTGTACAGGGCTCTTCTCCCTCTTGCAATCCCCTCCCCAGCTCTTCTAGCGTACATGGCTCTTGTCCCTCTATCCCCTCACCCCCAGCTCTTCTAGTGTACAGGGCTCTTCTCCCTCTTGCAATGCCCTCCCCCAGCTCTTCTAGTGTACAGGGCTCTTCTCCCTCTTTCAATCCCCTCCCCCAGCTCTTCTAGTGTACAGGGCTATTCCCCCTCTTTCAATCCCCTCCCCAGCTCTTCTAGTGTAAAGGACTCTACTCCCTCTTTCAATCCCCTCCCCCAGCTCTTCTAGTGTACAGGGCCCCCCTTTCAATCCCCTCCCCCAGTTCTTCTAGTGTACAGGGCTCTCCCCCCCTTTCAATCCCCTCCCCAGCTCTTCTAGTGTACAGGGCTCTTCTCCCTCTATCCCCTCCCCCAGCTCTTCTAGTGTACAGGGCTCTTCTCCTCTTTCAATCCCCTCCCCCAGCTCTTCTACTGTACAGGGCTCTTCCCCCTCTTGCAATCCCCCCCCAGCTCTTCTAGTGTACAGGGCTTTTCCCCCTCTTTCAATCCCCTCCCCAGCTCTTCTAGTGCACAGTGCTCTTCCCCCTCTTTCAATCCCTTCCCCCAGCTCTTCTAGTGTACAGGGCACTTCTCTCTCTTGCAATCTCCTCTCCCAGCTCTTCTAGTGTACAGGGCTCTCCTCCCTCTATCCCCTCCCCCAGCTCTTCTAGTGTACAGGACTCTTCTCCCTCTTTCAATCCCCTCCCCCAGCTCTTCTAGTGTAAAGGACTCTACTCCCTCTTTCAATCCCCTCCCCCAGCTCTTCTAGTGTACAGGCCCCACCCCTTTCAATCCCCTCCCCCAGTTCTTCTAGTGTACAGGGCTCTCCCCCCCTTTCAATCCCCTCCCCCAGCTCTTCTAGTGTACAGGGCTCTTCTCCCTCTATCCCCTCCCCCAGCTCTTCTAGTGTACAGGGCTCTTCTCCCTCTTTCAATCCCCTCCCCCAGCTCTTCTAGTGTACAGGGCTCTTCCCCCTCTTGCAATCCCCCCCCCAGCTCTTCTAGTGTACAGGGCTTTTCCCCCCTCTTTCAATCCCCTCCCCCAGCTCTTCTAGTGTACAGGGCTCTTCCCCCTCTTTCAATCCCCTCCCCCTGCTCTTCTAGTGCACAGGGCTCTTCTCCCTCTTTCAATCCCCTCCCCCAGCTCTTCTAGTGTACAGGGGAGCTCTTTCAATCCCCTCCCCCAGCTCTTCTAGTGTAAAGGACTCTACTCCCTCTTTCATCCCCTCCCCCAGCTCTTCTAGTGTACAGGGCCCCCCCCTTTCAATCCCCTCCCCCAGTTCTTCTAGTGTACAGGGCTCTCCCCCCCCCTTCCCCCTTTCAATCCCCTCCCCCAGCTCTTTTAGTGTACAGGGCTCTTCTCCCTCTATCCCCTCCCCCAGCTCTTCTAGTGTACAGGGCTCTTCTCCCTCTTTCAATCCCCTCCCCCAGCTCTTCTAGTGTACAGGGCTCTTCCCCCTCTTGCAATCCCCCCCCAGCTCTTCTAGTGTACAGGGCTTTTCCCCCTCTTTCAATCCCCTCCCCAGCTCTTCTAGTGCACAGTGCTCTTCCCCCTCTTTCAATCCCTTCCCCCAGCTCTTCTAGTGTACAGGGCTCTTCTCCCTCTATCCCCTCCCCCAGTCTTCTAGTGTACAGTGCTCTTCTCCCTCTTTCAATCCCCTCCCCCAGCTCTTCTAATGTACAGGGCTCTCCCCCTCTTTCAATCCCCTCCCCCAGCTCTTCTAGTGTACAGGGGAGCTCTTTCAATCCCCTACCCCAGCTCTTCTAGTGTACAGGGCTCTTCCCCTCTTTCAATTCCCTGCCCCGGCCCTTCTAGTGTACAGGGCTCTTCCCCCTCTTTCAATTCCCTCCCTCAGGTCATCTACTGTACAGGGCTCTTCTCCCTCTTTCAATCCCCTCCCCCAGCTCTTGTAGTGTACAGGGTCTTCTCCCTCTTCAATCCCCTCCCCCAGCTCTTCTAGTGACCAGGGCTCTTCCCCCTCTTTCAATCCCCTCCCCCAGCTCTTCTAGTGTACAGGGCTCTTCTCCCTCTGTCAATCCCCACCCCCAGCTCTTCTAGCGTACAGGGCTCTTCTCCCTCTTTCAATCTCCTCCCCCAGCTCTTCTAGTGTACAGGGCTATTCTCCCTCTTTCAATCCCCTCCCCCAGCTCTTCTAGTATACACTGCTCTTCCCCCTCTTTCAATCCCTCCCCAGCTCTTCTAGTGTACAGGGCTCTTCTCCCTCTTTCAATCCCTCCCCAGCTCTTCTAGTGTACAGGGCTCTTCCCCCTCTTTCAATCCCCTCCCCCAGCTCTTCTAGTGTACAGGGCTCTTCTCCCTCTTTCAATCCCCCCCCAGCTCTTCTAGTGTACAGGGCTCTTCTCCCTCTTTCATCCCCTCCCCCAGCTCTTCTAGTGTACAGGGCTCTTCTCCCTCTATCCCCTCCCCCAGCTCTTCTAGTGTACAGGGCTCTTCTCCCTCTTTCAATCCCCTCCCCCAGCTCTTCTAATGTACAGGGCTCTCCCCCTCTTTCAATCCCCTCCCCCAGCTCTTCTAGTGTACAGGGGAGCTCTTTCAATCCCCTCCCCCAGCTCTTCTAGTGTACAGGGCTCTTCTCCCTCTTGCAATCCCCTCCCGAGCTCTTCTAGTGTACAGTGCTATTCTCCCTCTTTCAATCCCCTCCCCCAGCTCTTCTAGTGTACAGTGCTATTCTCCCTCTTTCAATCCCCTCCCCCAGCTCTTCTAGTGCACAGTGCTCTTCCCCCTCTTTCAATCCCCTCCCCCAGCTCCTCTAGTGTACAGGGCTTTTCCCCCTCTTTCAATCCCCTCCCCCAGCTCTTCTAGTGTACAGGGCTTCTTCCCCCTCTTTCAATCCCCTCCCCCAGCTCTTCTAGTGCACAGGGCTCTTCTCCCTCTTTCAATCCCCTCCCCCAGCTCTTCTAGTGTACAGGGCTCTTCTCCCTCTTTCATCCCCTCCCCAGCTCTTCTAGTGTACAGAGCTCTTGTCCCTCTATCCCCTCCCCAGCTCTTCTAGTGTGCAGGGCTCTTCTCCCTCTATCCCCTCCCCCAGCTCTTCTAGTGTACAGGCTCTTCTCCCTCTTTCAATCCCCTCCCCCAGCTAATCTAATGTACAGGGCTCTCCCCCTCTTTCAATCCCCTCCCCCAGCTCTTCTAGTGTACAGGGCTTTTCCCCCTCTTTCAATCCCCTCCCCCAGCTCTTCTAGTGTACATGGCTCTTCTCCCTCTTGCAATCCCCTCCCCCAGCTCTTCTAGCGTACAGGGCTCTTGTCCCTCTATCCCCTCCCCCCAGCTCTTCTAGTGTACAGGGCTCTTCTCCCTCTTTCAATCCCCTCCCCCAGCTCTTCTAGTGTACAGAGCTCTTGTCCCTCTATCCCCTCCCCCCAGCTCTTCTAGTGTACAGGGCTCTTCTCCCTCTATCCCCTCCCCCAGCTCTTCTAGTGTACAGGGGCTCTTCTCCCTCTTTCAATCCCCTCCCCCAGCTCTTCTAATGTACAGGGCTCTCCCCCTCTTTCAATCCCCTCCCCCAGCTCTTCTAGTGTACAGGGGAGCTCTTTCAATCCCCTCCCCCAGCTCTTCTAGTGTACAAGGCTTTTCCCCCTCTTTCAATCCCCTCCCCCAGCTCTTCTAGTGTACAGGGCTCTTCTCCCTCTTGCAATCCCCTCCCCGAGCTCTTCTAGTGTACAGTGCTATTCTCCCTCTTTCAAACCCCTCCCCCAGCTCTTCTAGTGTACAGTGCTATTCTCCCTCTTTCAATCCCCTCCCCCAGCTCTTCTAGTGCACGGTGCTCTTCCCCCTCTTTCAATCCCCTCCCCCAGCTCTTCTAGTGTACAAGGCTTTTCCCCCTCTTTCAATCCCTCCCCCAGCTCTTCTAGTGTACAGGGCTCTTCTCCCTCTTTCAATTCCCCTCCCCCAGCTCTTCTAGTGCACAGGGCTCTTCTCCCTCTTTCAATCCCTCCCCCAGCTCTTCTAGTGTACAGGGCTTTTCTCCCTCTTCCAATCCCCTCCCCTAGCTCTTCTAGTGTACAGAGCTCTTGTCCCTCTATCCCCTCCCCCCAGCTCTTCTAGTGTACAGGGCTCTTCTCCCTCTTTCAATCCCCTCCCCCAGCCCTTCTAATGTACATGGCTCTCCCCTCTTTCAATCCCCTCCCCCAGCTCTTCTAGTGTATAGGGGAGCTCTTTCAATCCCCTCCCCCAGCTCTTCTAGTGCACGGTGCTCTTCCCCCCTCTTTCAATCCCTCCCCCAGCTCTTCTAGTGTACAGGGCTTTTCCCCCTCTTTCAATCCCCTCCCCCAGCTCTTCTAGTGTACAGGGCTCTTCCCCTCTTTTAATCCCCTCCCCCAGCTCTTCTAGTGCACAGGGCTCTTCTCCCTCTTTCAATCCCCTCCCCCAGCTCTTCTAGTGTACAGGCTTTTCTCCCTCTTTCAATCCCCTCCCCCAGCTCTTCTAGTGTACAGAGCTCTTGTCCCTCTATCCCCTCCCCCAGCTCTTCTGGTGTACAGGGCTCTTCTCCCTTTATCCCCTCCCCCAGCTCTTCTAGTGTACAGGGCTCTTCTCCCTCTTTCAATCCCCTCCCCCAGCCCTTCTAATGTACATGGCTCTCCCCTCTTTCAATCCCCTCCCCCCAGCTCTTCTAGTGTATAGGGAGCTCTTTCAATCCCCTCCCCCAGCTCTTCTAGTGTACAGGGCTTTTCCCCCTCTTTCAATCCCCACCCCCAGCTCTTCTAGTGTACAGGGCTCTTCTCCTCTTGCAATCCCCTCCCCCAGCTCTTCTAGCGTACAGGGCTCTTGTCCCTCTATCCCCTCGCCCCAGCTCTTCTAGTGTACAGGGCTCTTCCTCCCTCTTGCAATGCCCTCCCCCAGCTCTTCTAGTGTACAGGGCTCTTCTCCCTCTATCCCCTCCCCCAGCTCTTCTAGTGTACAGGGCTATTCCCCCTCTTTCAATCCCCTCCCCCAGCTCTTCTAGTGTAAAGGACTCTACTCCCTCTTTCAATCCCCTCCCCCAGCTCTTCTAGTGTACAGGGCCCCCCTTTCAATCCCCTCCCCCAGTTCTTCTAGTGTACAGGGCTCTCCCCCCCCTTTCAATCCCCTCCCCCAGCTCTTCTAGTGTACAGGGCTCTTCTCCCTCTATCCCCTCCCCCAGCTCTTCTAGTGTACAGGGCTCTTCTCCCTCTTCAATCCCCTCCCCCAGCTCTTCTACTGTACAGGGCTCTTCCCCCTCTTGCAATCCCCCCAGCTCTTCTAGTGTACAGGGCTTTTCCCCTCTTTCAATCCCCTCCCCCAGCTCTTCTAGTGCACAGTGCTCTTCCCCCTCTTTCAATCCCTTCCCCCAGCTCTTCTAGTGTACAGGGCACTTCTCTCTCTTGCAATCTCCTCTCCCAGCTCTTCTAGTGTACAGGGCTCTCCTCCCTCTATCCCTCCCCCAGCTCTTCTAGTGTACAGGACTCTTCTCCCTCTTTCAATCCCCTCCCCCCAGCTCTTCTAGTGTAAAGGACTCTACTCCCTCTTTCAATCCCCTCCCCCAGCTCTTCTAGTGTACAGGCCCCACCCCTTTCAATCCCCCTCCCCAGTTCTTCTAGTGTACAGGGCTCTCCCCCCCTTTCAATCCCCTCCCCCAGCTCTTCTAGTGTACAGGGCTCTTCTCCCTCTATCCCCTCCCCCAGCTCTTCTAGTGTACAGGGCTCTTCTCCCTCTTTCAATCCCCTCCCCCAGCTCTTCTAGTGTACAGGGCTCTTCCCCCTCTTGCAATCCCCCCCAGCTCTTCTAGTGTACAGGGCTTTTCCCCCTCTTTCAATCCCCTCCCCCAGCTCTTCTAGTGTACAGGGCTCTTCCCCCTCTTTCAATCCCCTCCCCCTGCTCTTCTAGTGCACAGGGCTCTTCTCCCTCTTTCAATCCCCTCCCCCAGCTCTTCTAGTGTACAGGGAGCTCTTTCAATCCCCTCCCCCAGCTCTTCTAGTGTAAAGGACTCTACTCCCTCTTTCAATCCCCTCCCCCAGCTCTTCTAGTGTACAGGGCCCCCCCCTTTCAATCCCCTCCCCCAGTTCTTCTAGTGTACAGGGCTCTCCCCCCCCTTCCCCCCTTTCAATCCCCTCCCCCAGCTCTTTTAGTGTACAGGGCTCTTCTCCCTCTATCCCCTCCCCCAGCTCTTCTAGTGTACAGGGCTCTTCTCCCTCTATCCCCTCCCCCAGCTCTTCTAGTGTACAGGGCTCTTCCCCCTCTTGCAATCCCCCCCCAGCTCTTCTAGTGTACAGGGCTTTTCCCCCTCTTTCAATCCCCTCCCCCAGCTCTTCTAGTGCACAGTGCTCTTCCCCCTCTTTCAATCCCTTCCCCCAGCTCTTCTAGTGTACAGGGCACTTCTCTCTCTTGCAATCCCCTCCCCCAGCTCTTCTAGTGTACAGGGCTCTTCTCTCTCTTGCAATCCCCTCCCCCAGCTCTTCTAGTGTACAGGGCTCTTCTCTCTCTTGCAATCTCCTCTCCCAGCTCTTCTAGTGTACAGGGCTCTCCTCCCTCTATCCCCTCCCCCAGCTCTTCTAGTGTACAGGACTCTTCTCCCTCTTTCAATCCCCTCCCCCAGCTCTTCTAGTGTAAAGGACTCTACTCCCTCTTTCAATCCCCTCCCCCAGCTCTTCTAGTGTACAGGCCCCACCCCTTTCAATCCCCTCCCCCAGTTCTTCTAGTGTACAGGGCTCTCCCCCCCCTTTCAATCCCCTCCCCCAGCTCTTCTAGTGTACAGGGCTCTTCTCCCTCTATCCCCTCCCCCAGCTCTTCTAGTGTACAGGGCTCTTCTCCCTCTTTCAATCCCCTCCCCCAGCTCTTCTAGTGTACAGGGCTCTTCCCCCTCTTGCAATCCCCCCCCCCCAGCTCTTCTAGTGTACAGGGCTTTTCCCCCTCTTTCAATCCCCTCCCCCAGCTCTTCTAGTGTACAGGGCTCTTCCCCCTCTTTCAATCCCCTCCCCCTGCTCTTCTAGTGCACAGGGCTCTTCTCCCTCTTTCAATCCCCTCCCCCAGCTGCTCTTCTAGTGTACAGGGGAGCTCTTTCAATCCCCTCCCCCAGCTCTTCTAGTGTACAGGGCTTTTCCCCCTCTTTCAATCCCCTCCCCCAGCTCTTCTAGTGTACAGGGCTCTTCTCCCTCTTGCAATCCCCTCCCCGAGCTCTTCGAGTGGACAGTGCTATTCTCCCTCTTTCAAGCCCCTCCCCCAGCTCTTCTAGTGTACAGTGCTATTCTCCCTCTTTCAATCCCCTCCCCCAGCTCTTCTAGTGCACAGTGCTCTTCCCCCTCTTTCAATCCCCTCCCCCAGCTCCTCTAGTGTACAGGGCTTTTCCCCCTCTTTCGATCCCCTCCCCCAGCTCTTCTAGTGTACAGGGCTCTTCCCCCTCTTTCAATCCCCTCCCCCAGCTCTTCTAGTGCACAGGGCTCTTCTCCCTCTTTCAATCCCCTCCCCCCAGCTCTTCTAGTGTACAGGGCTCTTCTCCCTCTTTCAATCTCCTACCCCAGTTCTTCTAGTGTACAGGGCTATTCTCCCTCTTTCAATCCTCTCCCCCAGCTCTTCTAGTATACACTGCTCTTCCCCCTCTTTCAATCCCCTCCCCCAGCTCTTCTAGTGTACAGGGCTCTTCTCCCTCTTTCAATCCCCTCCCCCAGCTCTTCTAGTGTACAGGGCTATTCTCCCTCTTTCAATCCCCTCCCCCAGCTCTTCTAGTGTACAGGGCTCTTCCCCCTCTTGCAATCCCCCCCCCAACTCTTCTAGTGTACAGGGCTTTTCCCCCTCTTTCAATCCCCTCCCCCAGCTCTTCTAGTGTACAGGGCTCTTCCCCCTCTTTCAATCCCCTCCCCCAGCTCTTCTAGTGCACAGGGCTCTTCTCCCTCTTTCAATCCCCTCCCCCAGCTCTTCTAGTGTACAGGGCTCTTCTCCCTCTTTCAATCCCCTCCCCCAGCTCTTCTAGTGTACAGTGCTATTCTCCCTCTTTCAATCCCCTCCCCCAGCTCTTCTAGTGTACAGTGCTATTCTCCCTCTTTCAATCCCCTCCCCCAGCTCTTCTAGTGCACAGTGCTCTTCCCCCTCTTTCAATCCCCTCCCCCAGCTCTTCTAGTGTACAGGGCTTTTCCCCCTCTTTCAATCCCCTCCCCCAGCTCTTCTAGTGTACAGGGCTCTTCCCCCTCTTTCAATCCCCTCCCCCAGCTCTTCTAGTGTACAGGGCTCTTCTCCCTCTTTCAATCCCCTCCCCCAGCTCTTCTAGTGTACAGAGCTCTTGTCCCTCTATCCCCTCCCCCCAGCTCTTCTAGTGTACAGGGCTCTTCTCCCTCTATCCCCTCCCCCAGCTCTTCTAGTGTACAGGGCTCTTCTCCCTCTTTCAATCCCCTCCCCCAGCTCTTCTAATGTACAGGGCTCTCCCCCTCTTTCAATCCCCTCCCCCAGCTCTTCTAGTGTACAGGGCTTTTCCCCCTCTTTCAATCCCCTCCCCCAGCTCTTCTAGTGTACAGGGCTCTTCTCCCTCTTGCAATCCCCTCCCCCAGCTCTTCTAGCGTACAGGGCTCTTGTCCCTCTATCCCCTCCCCCCAGCTCTTCTAGTGTACAGGGCTCTTCTCCCTCTTTCAATCCCCTTCCCCAGCTCTTCTAGTGTACAGAGCTCTTGTCCCTCTATCCCCTCCCCCCAGCTCTTCTAGTGTACAGGGCTCTTCTCCCTCTATCCCCTCCCCCAGCTCTTCTAGTGTACAGGGCTCTTCTCCCTCTTTCAATCCCCTCCCCCAGCTCTTCTAATGTACAGGGCTCTCCCCCTCTTTCAATCCCCTCCCCCAGCTCTTCTAGTGTACAGGGGAGCTCTTTCAATCCCCTCCCCCAGCTCTTCTAGTGTACAAGGCTTTTCCCCCTCTTTCAATCCCCTCCCCCAGCTCTTCTAGTGTACAGGGCTCTTCTCCCTCTTGCAATCCCCTCCCCGAGCTCTTCTAGTGTACAGTGCTATTCTCCCTCTTTCAATCCCCTCCCCCAGCTCTTCTAGTGTACAGTGCTATTCTCCCTCTTTCAATCCCCTCCCCCAGCTCTTCTAGTGCACGGTGCTCTTCCCCCTCTTTCAATCCCCTCCCCCAGCTCTTCTAGTGTACAGGGCTTTTCCCCCTCTTTCAATCCCCTCCCCCAGCTCTTCTAGTGTACAGGGCTCTTCCCCCTCTTTCAATCCCCTCCCCCAGCTCTTCTAGTGCACAGGGCTCTTCTCCCTCTTTCAATCCCCTCCCCCAGCTCTTCTAGTGTACAGGGCTTTTCTCCCTCTTTCAATCCCCTCCCCCAGCTCTTCTAGTGTACAGGGCTCTTCTCCCTCTTTCAATCCCCTCCCCCAGCTAATCTAATGTACAGGGCTCTCCCCCTCTTTCAATCCCCTCCCCCAGCTCTTCTAGTGTACAGGGCTTTTCCCCCTCTTTCAATCCCCTCCCCCAGCTCTTCTAGTGTACAGGGCTCTTCTCCCTCTTGCAATCCCCTCCCCCAGCTCTTCTAGCGTACAGGGCTCTTGTCCCTCTATCCCCTCCCCCCAGCTCTTCTAGTGTACAGGGCTCTTCTCCCTCTTTCAATCCCCTCCCCCAGCTCTTCTAGTGTACAGAGCTCTTGTCCCTCTATCCCCTCCCCCCAGCTCTTCTAGTGTACAGGGCTCTTCTCCCTCTATCCCCTCCCCCGGCTCTTCTAGTGTACAGGGCTCTTCTCCCTCTTTCAATCCCCTCCCCCAGCTCTTCTAATGTACAGGGCTCTCCCCCTCTTTCAATCCCCTCCCCCAGCTCTTCTAGTGTACAGGGGAGCTCTTTCAATCCCCTCCCCCAGCTCTTCTAGTGTACAAGGCTTTTCCCCCTCTTTCAATCCCCTCCCCCAGCTCTTCTAGTGTACAGGGCTCTTCTCCCTCTTGCAATCCCCTCCCCGAGCTCTTCTAGTGTACAGTGCTATTCTCCCTCTTTCAAACCCCTCCCCCAGCTCTTCTAGTGTACAGTGCTATTCTCCCTCTTTCAATCCCCTCCCCCAGCTCTTCTAGTGCACGGTGCTCTTCCCCCTCTTTCAATCCCCTCCCCCAGCTCTTCTAGTGTACAAGGCTTTTCCCCCTCTTTCAATCCCCTCCCCCAGCTCTTCTAGTGTACAGGGCTCTTCTCCCTCTTTCAATCCCCTCCCCCAGCTCTTCTAGTGCACAGGGCTCTTCTCCCTCTTTCAATCCCCTCCCCCAGCTCTTCTAGTGTACAGGGCTTTTCTCCCTCTTCCAATCCCCTCCCCTAGCTCTTCTAGTGTACAGAGCTCTTGTCCCTCTATCCCCTCCCCCCAGCTCTTCTAGTGTACAGGGCTCTTCTCCCTCTTTCAATCCCCTCCCCCAGCCCTTCTAATGTACATGGCTCTCCCCCTCTTTCAATCCCCTCCCCCAGCTCTTCTAGTGTATAGGGGAGCTCTTTCAATCCCCTCCCCCAGCTCTTCTAGTGCACGGTGCTCTTCCCCCTCTTTCAATCCCCTCCCCCAGCTCTTCTAGTGTACAGGGCTTTTCCCCCTCTTTCAATCCCCTCCCCCAGCTCTTCTAGGCTACAGGGCTTTTCTCCCTCTCTCAATCCCCTCCCCCAGCTCTTCTAGTGCACAGGGCTCTTGTCCCTCTATCAATCCCCTCCCCCAGCTCTTCTAGTGTACAGGGCTTTTCTCCCTCTTTCAATCCCCTCCCCCAGCTCTTCTAGTGTACAGAGCTCTTGTCCCTCTATCCCCTCCCCCCAGCTATTCTGGTGTACAGGGCTCTTCTCCCTTTATCCCCTCCCCCAGCTCTTCTAGTGTACAGGGCTCTTCTCCCTCTTTCAATCCCCTCCCCCAGCCCTTCTAATGTACATGGCTCTCCCCCTCTTTCAATCCCCTCCCCCAGCTCTTCTAGTGTATAGGGGAGCTCTTTCAATCCCCTCCCCCAGCTCTTCTAGTGTACAGGGCTTTTCCCCCTCTTTCAATCCCCACCCCCAGCTCTTCTAGTGTACAGGGCTCTTCTCCCTCTTGCAATCCCCTCCCCCAGCTCTTCTAGCGTACAGGGCTCTTGTCCCTCTATCCCCTCACCCCCAGCTCTTCTAGTGTACAGGGCTCTTCTCCCTCTTGCAATGCCCTCCCCCAGCTCTTCTAGTGTACAGGGCTCTTCTCCCTCTTTCAATCCCCTCCCCCAGCTCTTCTAGTGTACAGGGCTATTCCCCCTCTTTCAATCCCCTCCCCCAGCTCTTCTAGTGTAAAGGACTCTACTCCCTCTTTCAATCCCCTCCCCCAGCTCTTCTAGTGTACAGGGCCCCCCTTTCAATCCCCTCCCCCAGTTCTTCTAGTGTACAGGGCTCTCCCCCCCTTTCAATCCCCTCCCCCAGCTCTTCTAGTGTACAGGGCTCTTCTCCCTCTATCCCCTCCCCCAGCTCTTCTAGTGTACAGGGCTCTTCTCCCTCTTTCAATCCCCTCCCCCAGCTCTTCTACTGTACAGGGCTCTTCCCCCTCTTGCAATCCCCCCCCAGCTCTTCTAGTGTACAGGGCTTTTCCCCCTCTTTCAATCCCCTCCCCCAGCTCTTCTAGTGCACAGTGCTCTTCCCCCTCTTTCAATCCCTTCCCCCAGCTCTTCTAGTGTACAGGGCACTTCTCTCTCTTGCAATCTCCTCTCCCAGCTCTTCTAGTGTACAGGGCTCTCCTCCCTCTATCCCCTCCCCCAGCTCTTCTAGTGTACAGGACTCTTCTCCCTCTTTCAATCCCCTCCCCCAGCTCTTCTAGTGTAAAGGACTCTACTCCCTCTTTCAATCCCCTCCCCCAGCTCTTCTAGTGTACAGGCCCCACCCCTTTCAATCCCCTCCCCCAGTTCTTCTAGTGTACAGGGCTCTCCCCCCCCTTTCAATCCCCTCCCCCAGCTCTTCTAGTGTACAGGGCTCTTCTCCCTCTATCCCCTCCCCCAGCTCTTCTAGTGTACAGGGCTCTTCTCCCTCTTTCAATCCCCTCCCCCAGCTCTTCTAGTGTACAGGGCTCTTCCCCCTCTTGCAATCCCCCCCCCAGCTCTTCTAGTGTACAGGGCTTTTCCCCCTCTTTCAATCCCCTCCCCCAGCTCTTCTAGTGTACAGGGCTCTTCCCCCTCTTTCAATCCCCTCCCCCTGCTCTTCTAGTGCACAGGGCTCTTCTCCCTCTTTCAATCCCCTCCCCCAGCTCTTCTAGTGTACAGGGGAGCTCTTTCAATCCCCTCCCCCAGCTCTTCTAGTGTAAAGGACTCTACTCCCTCTTTCAATCCCCTCCCCCAGCTCTTCTAGTGTACAGGGCCCCCCCCTTTCAATCCCCTCCCCCAGTTCTTCTAGTGTACAGGGCTCTCCCCCTCCCTTCCCCCCTTTCAATCCCCTCCCCCAGCTCTTTTAGTGTACAGGGCTCTTCTCCCTCTATCCCCTCCCCCAGCTCTTCTAGTGTACAGGGCTCTTCTCCCTCTTTCAATCCCCTCCCCCAGCTCTTCTAGTGTACAGGGCTCTTCCCCCTCTTGCAATCCCCCCCCAGCTCTTCTAGTGTACAGGGCTTTTCCCCCTCTTTCAATCCCCTCCCCCAGCTCTTCTAGTGCACAGTGCTCTTCCCCCTCTTTCAATCCCTTCCCCCAGCTCTTCTAGTGTACAGGGCACTTCTCTCTCTTGCAATCCCCTCCCCCAGCTCTTCTAGTGTACAGGGCTCTTCTCTCTCTTGCAATCCCCTCCCCCAGCTCTTCTAGTGTACAGGGCTCTTCTCTCTCTTGCAATCTCCTCTCCCAGCTCTTCTAGTGTACAGGGCTCTCCTCCCTCTATCCCCTCCCCCAGCTCTTCTAGTGTACAGGACTCTTCTCCCTCTTTCAATCCCCTCCCCCAGCTCTTCTAGTGTAAAGGACTCTACTCCCTCTTTCAATCCCCTCCCCCAGCTCTTCTAGTGTACAGGCCCCACCCCTTTCAATCCCCTCCCCCAGTTCTTCTAGTGTACAGGGCTCTCCCCCCCCTTTCAATCCCCTCCCCCAGCTCTTCTAGTGTACAGGGCTCTTCTCCCTCTATCCCCTCCCCCAGCTCTTCTAGTGTACAGGGCTCTTCTCCCTCTTTCAATCCCTTCCCCCAGCTCTTCTAGTGTACAGGGCTCTTCCCCCTCTTGCAATCCCCCCCCAGCTCTTCTAGTGTACAGGGCTTTT
Organism: Ambystoma mexicanum; assembly: GCF_040938575.1. Lineage (NCBI taxonomy): Eukaryota > Metazoa > Chordata > Amphibia > Caudata > Ambystomatidae > Ambystoma > Ambystoma mexicanum. The sequence continues at coordinate 815,909,788 of NC_090938.1, forward strand.
CCCCCTCTTTCAATCCCCTCCCCCAGCTCTTCTAGTGTACAGGGCTCTTCCCCCTCTTTCAATCCCCTCCCCCTGCTCTTCTAGTGCACAGGGCTCTTCTCCCTCTTTCAATCCCCTCCCCCAGCTCTTCTAGTGTACAGGGGAGCTCTTTCAATCCCCTCCCCCAGCTCTTCTAGTGTACAGGGCTTTTCCCCCTCTTTCAATCCCCTCCCCCAGCTCTTCTAGTGTACAGGGCTCTTCTCCCTCTTGCAATCCCCTCCCCGAGCTCTTCGAGTGGACAGTGCTATTCTCCCTCTTTCAAGCCCCTCCCCCAGCTCTTCTAGTGTACAGTGCTATTCTCCCTCTTTCAATCCCCTCCCCCAGCTCTTCTAGTGCACAGTGCTCTTCCCCCTCTTTCAATCCCCTCCCCCAGCTCTTCTAGTGTACAGGGCTTTTCCCCCTCTTTCGATCCCCTCCCCCAGCTCATCTAGTGTACAGGGCTCTTCCCCCTCTTTCAATCCCCTCCCCCAGCTCTTCTAGTGCACAGGGCTCTTCTCCCTCTTTCAATCCCCTCCCCCCAGCTCTTCTAGTGTACAGGGCTCTTCTCCCTCTTTCAATCTCCTACCCCAGTTCTTCTAGTGTACAGTGCTATTCTCCCTCTTTCAATCCTCTCCCCCAGCTCTTCTAGTATACACTGCTCTTCCCCCTCTTTCAATCCCCTCCCCCAGCTCTTCTAGTGTACAGGGCTCTTCTCCCTCTTTCAATCCCCTCCCCCAGCTCTTCTAGTGTACAGGGCTATTCTCCCTCTTTCAATCCCCTCCCCCAGCTCTTCTAGTGTACAGGGCTCTTCCCCCTCTTGCAATCCCCCCCCCAACTCTTCTAGTGTACAGGGCTTTTCCCCCTCTTTCAATCCCCTCCCCCAGCTCTTCTAGTGTACAGGGCTCTTCCCCCTCTTTCAATCCCCTCCCCCAGCTCTTCTAGTGCACAGGGCTCTTCTCCCTCTTTCAATCCCCTCCCCCAGCTCTTCTAGTGTACAGGGCTCTTCTCCCTCTTTCAATCCCCTCCCCCAGCTCTTCTAGTGTACAGTGCTATTCTCCCTCTTTCAATCCCCTCCCCCAGCTCTTCTAGTGTACAGTGCTATTCTCCCTCTTTCAATCCCCTCCCCCAGCTCTTCTAGTGCACAGTGCTCTTCCCCCTCTTTCAATCCCCTCCCCCAGCTCTTCTAGTGTACAGGGCTTTTCCCCCTCTTTCAATCCCCTCCCCCAGCTCTTCTAGTGTACAGGGCTCTTCCCCCTCTTTCAATCCCCTCCCCCAGCTCTTCTAGTGTACAGGGCTCTTCTCCCTCTTTCAATCCCCTCCCCCAGCTCTTCTAGTGTACAGAGCTCTTGTCCCTCTATCCCCTCCCCCCAGCTCTTCTAGTGTACAGGGCTCTTCTCCCTCTATCCCCTCCCCCAGCTCTTCTAGTGTACAGGGCTCTTCTCCCTCTTTCAATCCCCTCCCCCAGCTCTTCTAATGTACAGGGCTCTCCCCCTCTTTCAATCCCCTCCCCCAGCTCTTATAGTGTACAGGGCTTTTCCCCCTCTTTCAATCCCCTCCCCCAGCTCTTCTAGTGTACAGGGCTCTTCTCCCTCTTGCAATCCCCTCCCCCAGCTCTTCTAGCGTACAGGGCTCTTGTCCCTCTATCCCCTCCCCCCAGCTCTTCTAGTGTACAGGGCTCTTCTCCCTCTTTCAATCCCCTCCCCCAGCTCTTCTAGTGTACAGAGCTCTTGTCCCTCTATCCCCTCCCCCCAGCTCTTCTAGTGTACAGGGCTCTTCTCCCTCTATCCCCTCCCCCAGCTCTTCTAGTGTACAGGGCTCTTCTCCCTCTTTCAATCCCCTCCCCCAGCTCTTCTAATGTACAGGGCTCTCCCCCTCTTTCAATCCCCTCCCCCAGCTCTTCTAGTGTACAGGGGAGCTCTTTCAATCCCCTCCCCCAGCTCTTCTAGTGTACAAGGCTTTTCCCCCTCTTTCAATCCCCTCCCCCAGCTCTTCTAGTGTACAGGGCTCTTCTCCCTCTTGCAATCCCCTCCCCGAGCTCTTCTAGTGTACAGTGCTATTCTCCCTCTTTCAATCCCCTCCCCCAGCTCTTCTAGTGTACAGTGCTATTCTCCCTCTTTCAATCCCCTCCCCCAGCTCTTCTAGTGCACGGTGCTCTTCCCCCTCTTTCAATCCCCTCCCCCAGCTCTTCTAGTGTACAGGGCTTTTCCCCCTCTTTCAATCCCCTCCCCCAGCTCTTCTAGTGTACAGGGCTCTTCCCCCTCTTTCAATCCCCTCCCCCAGCTCTTCTAGTGCACAGGGCTCTTCTCCCTCTTTCAATCCCCTCCCCCAGCTCTTCTAGTGTACAGGGCTTTTCTCCCTCTTTCAATCCCCTCCCCCAGCTCTTCTAGTGTACAGAGCTCTTGTCCCTCTATCCCCTCCCCCCAGCTCTTCTGGTGTACAGGGCTCGTCTCCCTTTATCCCCTCCCCCAGCTCTTCTAGTGTACAGGGCTCTTCTCCCTCTTTCAATCCCCTCCCCCAGCCCTTCTAATGTACATGGCTCTCCCCCTCTTTCAATCCCCTCCCCCAGCTCTTCTAGTGTATAGGGGAGCTCTTTCAATCCCCTCCCCCAGCTCTTCTAGTGCACGGTGCTCTTCCCCCTCTTTCAATCCCCTCCCCCAGCTCTTCTAGTGTACAGGGCTTTTCCCCCTCTTTCAATCCCCTCCCCCAGCTCTTCTAGTGCACAGGGCTCTTCTCCCTCTTTCAATCCCCTCCCCCAGCTCTTCTAGGCTACAGGGCTTTTCTCCCTCTTTCAATCCCCTCCCCCAGCTCTTCTAGTGTACAGAGCTCTTGTCCCTCTATCCCCTCCCCCCAGCTCTTCTGGTGTACAGGGCTCTTCTCCCTTTATCCCCTCCCCCAGCTCTTCTAGTGTACAGGGCTCTTCTCCCTCTTTCAATCCCCTCCCCCAGCCCTTCTAATGTACATGGCTCTCCCCCTCTTTCAATCCCCTCCCCCAGCTCTTCTAGTGTATAGGGGAGCTCTTTCAATCCCCTCCCCCAGCTCTTCTAGTGTACAGGGCTTTTCCCCCTCTTTCAATCCCCACCCCCAGCTCTTCTAGTGTACAGGGCTCTTCTCCCTCTTGCAATCCCCTCCCCCAGCTCTTCTAGCGTACAGGGCTCTTGTCCCTCTATCCCCTCGCCCCCAGCTCTTCTAGTGTACAGGGCTCTTCTCCCTCTTGCAATGCCCTCCCCCAGCTCTTCTAGTGTACAGGGCTCTTCTCTCTCTTTCAATCCCCTCCCCCAGATCTTCTAGTGTACAGGGCTATTCCCCCTCTTTCAATCCCCTCCCCCAGCTCTTCTAGTGTAAAGGACTCTACTCCCTCTTTCAATCCCCTCCCCCAGCTCTTCTAGTGTACAGGGCCCCCCCCCTTTCAATCCCCTCCCCCAGTTCTTCTAGTGTACAGGGCTCCCCCCCCTTTCAATCCCCTCCCCCAGCTCTTCTAGTGTACAGGGCTCTTCTCCCTCTATCCCCTCCCCCAGCTCTTCTAGTGTGCAGGGCTCTTCTCCCTCTTTCAATCCCCTCCCCCAGCTCTTCTAGTGTACAGGGCTCTTCTCCCTCTTGCAATCCCCTCCCCCAGCTCTTCTAGTGTACAGTGCTATTCTCCCTCTTTCAATCCCCTCCCCCAGCTCTTCTAGTGTACAGTGCTATTCTCCCTCTTTCAATCCCCTCCCCCAGCTCTTCTAGTGCACAGTGCTCTTCCCCCTCTTTCAATCCCCTCCCCCAGCTCTTCTAGTGTACAGGGCTTTTCCCCCTCTTTCAATCCCCTCCCCCAGCTCTTCTAGTGTACAGGGCTCTTCCCCCTCTTTCAATCCCCTCCCCCAGCTCTTCTAGTGCACAGGGCTCTTCTCCCTCTTTCAATCCCCTCCCCCAGCTCTTCTAGTGTACAGGGCTCTTCTCCCTCTTTCAATCCCCTCCCCCAGCTCTTCTAGTGTACAGGGCTCTTCTCTCTCTTGCAATCTCCTCTCCCAGCTCTTCTAGTGTACAGGGCTCTCCTCCCCCTATCCCCTCCCCCAGCTCTTCTAGTGTACAGGACTCTTCTCCCTCTTTCAATCCCCTCCCCCAGCTCTTCTAGTGTACAGAGCTCTTGTCCCTCTATCCCCTCCCCCCAGCTCTTCTAGTGTACAGGGCTCTTCTCCCTCTATCCCCTCCCCCAGCTCTTCTAGTGTACAGGGCTCTTCTCCCTCTTTCAATCCCCTCCCCCAGCTCTTCTAATGTACAGGGCTCTCCCCCTCTTTCAATCCCCTCCCCCAGCTCTTCTAGTGTACAGGGCTTTTCCCCCTCTTTCAATCCCCTCCCCCAGCTCTTCTAGTGTACAGGGCTCTTCTCCCTCTTGCAATACCCTCCCCCAGCTCTTCTAGCGTACAGGGCTCTTGTCCCTCTATCCCCTCCCCCCAGCTCTTCTAGTGTACAGGGCTCTTCTCCCTCTTTCAATCCCCTCCCCCAGCTCTTCTAGTGTACAGAGCTCTTGTCCCTCTATCCCCTCCCCCCAGCTCTTCTAGTGTACAGGGCTCTTCTCCCTCTATCCCCTCCCCCAGCTCTTCTAGTGTACAGGGCTCTTCTCCCTCTTTCAATCCCCTCCCCCAGCTCTTCTAATGTACAGGGCTCTCCCCCTCTTTCAATCCCCTCCCCCAGCTCTTCTAGTGTACAGGGGAGCTCTTTCAATCCCCTCCCCCAGCTCTTCTAGTGTACAAGGCTTTTCCCCCTCTTTCAATCCCCTCCCCGAGCTCTTCTAGTGTACAGGGCTCTTCTCCCTCTTGCAATCCCCTCCCCGAGCTCTTCTAGTGTACAGTGCTATTCTCCCTCTTTCAATCCCCTCCCCCAGCTCTTCTAGTGTACAGTGCTATTCTCCCTCTTTCAATCCCCTCCCCCAGCTCGTCTAGTGCACGGTGCTCTTCCCCCTCTTTCAATCCCCTCCCCCAGCTCTTCTAGTGTACAGGGCTTTTCCCCCTCTTTCAATCCCCTCCCCCAGCTCTTCTAGTGTACAGGGCTCTTCCCCCTCTTTCAATCCCCTCCCCCAGCTCTTCTAGTGCACAGGGCTCTTCTCCCTCTTTCAATCCCCTCCCCCAGCTCTTCTAGTGTACAGGGCTTTTCTCCCTCTTTCAATCCCCTCCCCCAGCTCTTCTAGTGTACAGAGCTCTTGTCCCTCTATCCCCTCCCCCCAGCTCTTCTGGTGTACAGGGCTCTTCTCCCTTTATCCCCTCCCCCAGCTCTTCTAGTGTACAGGGCTCTTCTCCCTCTTTCAATCCCCTCCCCCAGCCCTTCTAATGTACATGGCTCTCCCCCTCTTTCAATCCCCTCCCCCAGCTCTTCTAGTGTATAGGGGAGCTCTTTCAATCCCCTCCCCCAGCTCTTCTAGTGCACGGTGCTCTTCCCCATCTTTCAATCCCCTCCCCCAGCTCTTCTAGTGTACAGGGCTTTTCCCCCTCTTTCAATCCCCTCCCCCAGCTCTTCTAGTGCACAGGGCTCTTCTCCCTCTTTCAATCCCCTCCCCCAGCTCTTCTAGGCTACAGGGCTTTTCTCCCTCTTTCAATCCCCTCCCCCAGCTCTTCTAGTGTACAGAGCTCTTGTCCCTCTATCCCCTCCCCCCAGCTCTTCTGGTGTACAGGGCTCTTCTCCCTTTATCCCCTCCCCCAGCTCTTCTAGTGTACAGGGCTCTTCTCCCTCTTTCAATCCCCTCCCCCAGCCCTTCTAATGTACATGGCTCTCCCCCTCTTTCAATCCCCTCCCCCAGCTCTTCTAGTGTATAGGGGAGCTCTTTCAATCCCCTCCCCCAGCTCTTCTAGTGTACAGGGCTTTTCCCCCTCTTTCAATCCCCACCCCCAGCTCTTCTAGTGTACAGGGCTCTTCTCCCTCTTGCAATCCCCTCCCCCAGCTCTTCTAGCGTACAGGGCTCTTGTCCCTCTATCCCCTCGCCCCCAGCTCTTCTAGTGTACAGGGCTCTTCTCCCTCTTGCAATGCCCTCCCCCAGCTCTTCTAGTGTACAGGGCTCTTCTCTCTCTTTCAATCCCCTCCCCCAGCTCTTCTAGTGTACAGGGCTATTCCCCCTCTTTCAATCCCCTCCCCCAGCTCTTCTAGTGTAAAGGACTCTACTCCCTCTTTCAATCCCCTCCCCCAGCTCTTCTAGTGTACAGGCCCCCCCCCTTTCAATCCCCTCCCCCAGTTCTTCTAGTGTACAGGGCTCCCCCCCCCTTTCAATCCCCTCCCCCAGCTCTTCTAGTGTACAGGGCTCTTCTCCCTCTATCCCCTCCCCCAGCTCTTCTAGTGTACAGGGCTCTTCTCCCTCTTTCAATCCCCTCCCCCAGCTCTTCTAGTGTACAGGGCTCTTCCCCCTCTTGCAATCCCCCCCCCAGCTCTTCTAGTGTACATGGCTTTTCCCCCTCTTTCAATCCCCTCCCCCAGCTCTTCTAGTGCACAGTGCTCTTCCCCCTCTTTCAATCCCTTCCCCCAGCTCTTCTAGTGTACAGGGCACTTCTCTCTCTTGCAATCCCCTCCCCCAGCTCTTCTAGTGTACAGGGCTCTTCTCTCTCTTGCAATCCCCTCCCCCAGCTCTTCTAGTGTACAGGGCTCTTATCTCTCTTGCAATCTCCTCTCCCAGCTCTTCTAGTGTACAGGGCTCTCCTCCCTCTATCCCCTCCCCCAGCTCTTCTAGTGTACAGGACTCTTCTCCCTCTTTCAATCCCCTCCCCCAGCTCTTCTAGTGTAAAGGACTCTACTCCCTCTTTCAATCCCCTCCCCCAGCTCTTCTAGTGTACAGGCCCCACCCCTTTCAATCCCCTCCCCCAGTTCTTCTAGTGTACAGGGCTCTCCCCCCCCTTTCAATCCCCTCCCCCAGCTCTTCTAGTGTACAGGGCTCTTCTCCCTCTATCCCCTCCCCCAGCTCTTCTAGTGTACAGGGCTCTTCTCCCTCTTTCAATCCCCTCCCCCAGCTCTTCTAGTGTACAGGGCTCTTCCCCCTCTTGCAATCCCCCCCCCAGCTCTTCTAGTGTACAGGGCTTTTCCCCCTCTTTCAATCCCCTCCCCCAGCTCTTCTAGTGTACAGGGCTCTTCCCCCTCTTTCAATCCCCTCCCCCTGCTCTTCTACTGCACAGGGCTCTTCTCCCTCTTTCAATCCCCTCCCCCAGCTCTTCTAGTGTACTGGGGAGCTCTTTCAATCCCCTCCCCCAGCTCTTCTAGTGTACAGGGCTTTTCCCCCTCTTTCAATCCCCTCCCCCAGCTCTTCTAGTGTACAGGGCTCTTCTCCCTCTTGCAATCCCCTCCCCGAGCTCTTCGAGTGTACAGTGCTATTCTCCCTCTTTCAAGCCCCTCCCCCAGCTCTTCTAGTGTACAGTGCTATTCTCCCTCTTTCAATCCCCTCCCCCAGCTCTTCTAGTGCACAGTGCTCTTCCCCCTCTTTCAATCCCCTCCCCCAGCTCTTCTAGTGTACAGGGCTTTTCCCCCTCTTTCAATCCCCTCCCCCAGCTCTTCTAGTGTACAGGGCTCTTCCCCCTCTTTCAATCCCCTCCCCCAGCTCTTCTAGTGCACAGGGCACTTCTCCCTCTTTCAATCCCCTCCCCCCGGCTCTTCTAGTGTACAGGGCTCTTCTCCCTCTTTCAATCTCCTACCCCAGCTCTTCTAGTGTACAGGGCTATTCTCCCTCTTTCAATCCCCTCCCCCAGCTCTTCTAGTATACACTGCTCTTCCCCCTCTTTCAATCCCCTCCCCCAGCTCTTCTAGTGTACAGGGCTCTTCTCCCTCTTTCAATCCCCTCCCCCAGCTCTTCTAGTGTACAGGGCTATTCTCCCTCTTTCAATCCCCTCCCCCAGCTCTTCTAGTGTACAGGGCTCTTCTCCTTCTTTCAATCCCCTCCCCCAGCTCTTCTAGTGTGCAGGGCTCTTCTCCCTCTTTCAATCCCCTCCCCCAGCACCTTTAGTGTAGAGGGCTCTTCCCCCTCTTTCAATCTCCTCCCCCAGCTCTTCTAGCGCACAGGGCTCTTCCCCCTCTTTCAATCCCCTCCCCCAGCTCTTCTAGTGTACAGGGCTCTTCTCCCTCTTTCAATCCCCTCCCCCAGCTCTTCTAGTGTACAGGGCTCTCCCCCTCTTTCAATCCTCTCCCCCAGCTCTTCTAGTGCACAGGGCTATTCCCCCTCTTTCAATCCCCTCCCCCAGCTCTTCTAGTGTAAAGGACTCTACTCCCTCTTTCAATCCCCTCCCCCAGCTCTTCTAGTGTACATGCCCCCCCCCCTTTCAATCCCCTCCCCCAGTTCTTCTAGTGTACAGGGCTCCCTCCCCCCTTTCAATCCCATCCCCCAGCTCTTCTAGTGTACAGGGCTCTTCTCCCTCTATCCCCTCCCCCAGCTCTTCTAGTGTACAGGGCTCTTCTCCCTCTTTCAATCCCCTCCCCCAGCTCTTCTAGTGTACAGGGCTCTTCCCCCTCTTGCAATCCCCCCCAGCTCTTCTAGTGTACAGGGCTTTTCCCCCTCTTTCAATCCCCTCCCCCAGCTCTTCTAGTGTACAGGGCTCTTCCCCCTCTTTCAATCCCCTCCCCCTGCTCTTCTAGTGCACAGGGCTCTTCTCCCTCTTTCAATCCCCTCCCCCAGCTCTTCTAGTGTACAGGGCTCTTCTCCCTCTTTCAATCCCCTCCCCCAGCTCTTCTAGTGTACAGAGCTCTTGTCCCTCTATCCCCCCCCCAGTTCTTCTAGTGTACAGGGCTCTCACCTTCTTTCAATCCCCTCCCCCAGCTCTTCTAGTGTACAGGGGAGCTCTTTCAATCCCCTCCCCCAGCTCTTCTAGTGTACAGGGCTTTTCCCCCTCTTTCAATCCCCTCCCCCAGCTCTTCTAGTGTACAGGGCTCTTCTCCCTCTTGCAATCCCCTCCCCGAGCTCTTCGAGTGTACAGTGCTATTCTCCCTCTTTCAATCCCCTCCCCCAGCTCTTCTAGTGTACAGTGCTATTCTCCGTCTTTCAATCCCCTCCCCCAGCTCTTCTAGTGCACAGTGCTCTTCCCCCTCTTTCAATCCCCTCCCCCAGCTCTTCTAGTGTACAGGGCTTTTCCCCCTCTTTCAATCCCCTCCCCCAGCTCTTCTAGTGTACAGGGCTCTTCCCCCTCTTTCAATCCCCTCCCCCAGCTCTTCTAGTGCACAGGGCTCTTCTCCCTCTTTCAATCCCCTCCCCCAGCTCTTCTAGTGTACAGGGCTTTTCTCCCTCTTTCAATCCCCTCCCCCAGCTCTTCTAGTGTACAGAGCTCTTGTCCCTCTATCCCCTCCCCCCAGCTCTTCTAGTGTACAGGGCTCTTCTCCCTCTATCCCCTCCCCCAGCTCTTCTAGTGTACAGGGCTCTTCTCCCTCTTTCAATCCCCTCCCCCAGCTCTTCTAATGTACAGGGCTCTCCCCCTCTTTCAATCCCCTCCCCCAGCTCTTCTAGTGTACAGGGCTCTTCTCCCTCTTGCAATCCCCTCCCCCAGCTCTTCTAGCGTACAGGGCTCTTGTCCCTCTATCCCCTCCCCCCAGCTCATCTAGTGTACAGGGCTCTTCTCCCTCTTTCAATCCCCTCCCCCAGCTCTTCTAGTGTACAGAGCTCTTGTCCCTCTATCCCCTCCCCCCAGCTCTTCTAGTGTACAGGGCTCTTCTCCCTCTATCCCCTCCCCCAGCTCTTCTAGTGTACAGGGCTCTTCTCCCTCTTTCAATCCCCTCCCCCAGCTCTTCTAGTGTACAGGGCTCTTCTCCCTCTTGCAATCCTCTCCCCCAGCTCTTCTAGCGTACAGGGCTCTTGTCCCTCTATCCCCTCCCCCCAGCTCTTCTAGTGTACAGGGCTCTTCTCCCTCTTTCAAACCCCTCCCCCAGCTCTTCTAGTGTACAGGGCTCTTCTCCCTCTTGCAATCCCCTCCCCCAGCTCTTCTAGCGTACAGGGCTCTTGTCCCTCTATCCCCTCCCCCCAGCTCTTCTAGTGTACAGGGCTCTTCTCCCTCTTTCAATCCCCTCCCCCAGCTCTTCTAGTGTACAGAGCTCTTGTCCCTCTATCCCCTCCCCCCAGCTCTTCTAGTGTACAGAGCTCTTGTCCCTCTATCCCCACCCCCCAGCTCTTCTAGTGTACAGGGCTCTTCTCCCTCTATCCCCTCCCCCAGCTCTTCTAGTGTACAGTGCTCTTCTCCCTCTTTCAATCCCCTCCCCCAGCTCTTCTAATGTACAGGGCTCTCCCCCTCTTTCAATCCCCTCCCCCAGCTCTTCTAGTGTACAGGGGAGCTCTTTCAATCCCCTACCCCAGCTCTTCTAGTGTACAGGGCTCTTCCCCCTCTTTCAATTCCCTGCCCCAGCCCTTCTAGTGTACAGGGCTCTTCCCCCTCTTTCAATTCCCTCCCTCAGGTCATCTACTGTACAGGGCTCTTCTCCCTCTTTCAATCCCCTCCCCCAGCTCTTGTAGTGTACAGGGTCTTCTCCCTCTTTCAATCCCCTCCCCCAGCTCTTCTAGTGACCAGGGCTCTTCCCCCTCTTTCAATCCCCTCCCCCAGCTCTTCTAGTGTACAGGGCTCTTCTCCCTCTGTCAATCCCCACCCCCAGCTCTTCTAGCGTACAGGGCTCTTCTCCCTCTTTCAATCTCCTCCCCCAGCTCTTCTAGTGTACAGGGCTATTCTCCCTCTTTCAATCCCCTCCCCCAGCTCTTCTAGTATACACTGCTCTTCCCCCTCTTTCAATCCCCTCCCCAGCTCTTCTAGTGTACAGGGCTCTTCTCCCTCTTTCAATCCCCTCCCCCAGCTCTTCTAGTGTACAGGGCTCTTCCCCCTCTTTCAATCCCCTCCCCCAGCTCTTCTAGTGTACAGGGCTCTTCTCCCTCTTTCAATCCCCCCCCAGCTCTTCTAGTGTACAGGGCTCTTCTCCCTCTTTCAATCTCCTCCCCCAGCTCTTCTAGTGTACAGGGCTATTCTCCCTCTTTCAATCCCCTCCCCCAGCTCTTCTAGTATACACTGCTCTTCCCCCTCTTTCAATCCCCTCCCCCAGCTCTTCTAGTGTACAGGGCTCTTCTCTCTCTTTCAATCCCCTCCCCCAGCTCTTCTAGTGTACAGGGCTATTCTCCCTCTTTCAATCCCCTCCCCCAGCTCTTCTAGTGTGCAGGGCTCTTCTCCCTCTTTCAATCCCCTCCCCCAGCTCTTCTAGTGTGCAGGGCTCTTCTCCCTCTTTCAATCCCCTCCCCCAGCACTTTTAGTGTAGAGGGCTCTTCCCCCTCTTTCAATCTCCTCCCCCAGCTCTTCTAGTGCACAGGGCTCTTCCCCCTCTTTCAATCCCCTCCCCCAGCTCTTCTAGTGTACAGGGCTCTCCCCCTCTTTCAATCCTCTCCCCCAGCTCTTCTAGTGCACAGGGCTATTCCCCCTCTTTCAATCCCCTCCCCCAGCTCTTCTAGTGCACAGGGCTCTTCCCCCTCTTTCAATCTCTTCCCCCAGCTCTTCTAGTGTACAGGGCTCTTCTCCCTCTTTCAATCCCCTCCCCCAGCTCTTCTAGCGTACAGGGCTCTTCTCCCTCTTTCAATCCCCTCCCCCAGCTCTTCTAGTGTACAGGGCTCTTCCCCCTCTTGCAATCCCCCCCCAACTCTTCTAGTGTACAGGGCTTTTCCCCCTCTTTCAATCCCCTCCCCCAGCTCTTCTAGTGCACAGGGCTCTTCTCCCTCTTTCAATCCCCTCCCCCAGCTCTTCTAGTGTACAGGGCTCTTCTCCCTCTTTCAATCCCCTCCCCCAGCTCTTCTAATGTACAGGGCTCTCCCCCTCTTTCAATCCCCTCCCCCAGCTCTTCTAGTGTACAGGGGAGCTCTTTCAATCCCCTCCCCCAGCTCTTCTAGTGTACAGGGCTTTTCCCCCTCTTTCAATCCCCTCCCCCAGCTCTTCTAGTGGACAGGGCTCTTCTCCCTCTTGCAATCCCCTCCCCGAGCTCTTCTAGTGTACAGTGCTATTCTCCCTCTTTCAATCCCCTCCCCCAGCTCTTCTAGTGTACAGTGCTATTCTCCCTCTTTCAATCCCCTCCCCCAGCTCTTCTAGTGCACAGTGCTCTTCCCCCTCTTTCAATCCCCTCCCCCAGCTCTTCTAGTGTACAGGGCTTTCCCCCTCTTTCAATCCCCTCCCCCAGCTCTTCTAGTGTACAGGGCTCTTCCCCCTCTTTCAATCCCCTCCCCCAGCTCTTCTAGTGCACAGGGCTCTTCTCCCTCTTTCAATCCCCTCCCCCAGCTCTTCTAGTGTACAGGGCTCTTCTCCCTCTTTCAATCCCCTCCCCCAGCTCTTCTAGTGTACAGAGCTCTTGTCCCTCTATCCCCTCCCCCCAGCTCTTCTAATGTACAGGGCTCTTCTCCCTCTATCCCCTCCCCCAGCTCTTCTAGTGTACAGGGCTCTTCTCCCTCTTTCAATCCCCTCCCCCGGCTCTTCTAATGTACAGGGCTCTCCCCCTCTTTCAATCCCCTCCCCCAGCTCTTCTAGTGTACAGGGCTTTTCCCCCTCTTTCAATCCCCTCCCCCAGCTCTTCTAGTGTACAGGGCTCTTCTCCCTCTTGCAATCCCCTCCCCCAGCTCTTCTAGCGTACAGGGCTCTTGTCCCTCTATCCCCTCCCCCCAGCTCTTCTAGTGTACAGGGCTCTTCTCCCTCTTTCAATCCCCTCCCCCAGCTCTTCTAGTGTACAGAGCTCTTGTCCCTCTATCCCCTCCCCCCAGCTCTTCTAGTGTACAGGGCTCTTCTCCCTCTATCCCCTCCCCCAGCTCTTCTAGTGTACAGGGCTCTTCTCCCTCTTTCAATCCCCTCCCCCAGCTCTTCTAATGTACAGGGCTCTCCCCCTCTTTCAATCCCCTCCCCCAGCTCTTCTAGTGTACAAGGCTTTTCCCCCTCTTTCAATCCCCTCCCCCAGCTCTTCTAGTGTACAGGGCTCTTCTCCCTCTTGCAATCTCCTCCCCGAGCTCTTCTAGTGTACAGTGCTATTCTCCCTCTTTCAATCCCCTCCCCCAGCTCTTCTAGTGTACAGTGCTATTCTCCCTCTTTCAATCCCCTCCCCCAGCTCTTCTAGTGCACGGTGCTCTTCCCCCTCTTTCAATCCCCTCCCCCAGCTCTTCTAGTGTACAGGGCTTTTCCCCCTCTTTCAATCCCCTCCCCAGCTCTTCTAGTGTACAGGGCTCTTCCCCCTCTTTCAATCCCCTCCCCCAGCTCTTCTAGTGCACAGGGCTCTTCTCCCTCTTTCAATCCCCTCCCCCAGCTCTTCTAGTGTACAGGGCTTTTCTCCCTCTTTCAATCCCCTCCCCCAGCTCTTCTAGTGTACAGAGCTCTTGTCCCTCTATCCCCTCCCCCCAGCTCTTCTGGTGTACAGGGCTCTTCTCCCTTTATCCCCTCCCCCAGCTCTTCTAGTGTACAGGGCTCTTCTCCCTCTTTCAATCCCCTCCGCCAGCCCTTCTAATGTACATGGCTCTCCCCCTCTTTCAATCCCCTCCCCCAGCTCTTCTAGTGTATAGGGGAGCTCTTTCAATCCCCTCCCCCAGCTCTTCTAGTGCACGGTGCTCTTCCCCCTCTTTCAATCCCCTCCCCCAGCTCTTCTAGTGTACAGGGCTTTTCCCCCTCTTTCAATCCCCTCCCCCAGCTCTTCTAGTGTACAGGGCTCTTCTCCCTCTATCCCCTCCCCCAGCTCTTCTAGTGTACAGGGCTCTTCTCCCTCTTTCAATCCCCTCCCCCAGCTCTTCTAATGTACAGGGCTCTCCCCCTCTTTCAATCCCCTCCCCCAGCTCTTCTAGTGTACAGGGCTTTTCCCCCTCTTTCAATCCCCTCCCCCAGCTCTTCTAGTGTACAGGGCTCTTCTCCCTCTTGCAATCCCCTCCCCCAGCTCTTCTAGCGTACAGGGCTCTTGTCCCTCTATCCCCTCCCCCCAGCTCTTCTAGTGTACAGGGCTCTTCTCCCTCTTTCAATCCCCTCCCCCAGCTCTTCTAGTGTACAGAGCTCTTGTCCCTCTATTCCCTCCCCCCAGCTCTTCTAGTGTACAGGGCTCTTCTCCCTCAATCCCCTCCCCCAGCTCTTCTAGTGTACAGGGCTCTTCTCCCTCTTTCAATCCCCTCCCCCAGCTCTTCTAATGTACAGGGCTCTCCCCCTCTTTCAATCCCCTCCCCCAGCTCTTCTAGTGTACAAGGCTTTTCCCCCTCTTTCAATCCCCTCCCCCAGCTCTTCTAGTGTACAGGGCTCTTCTCCCTCTTGCAATCCCCTCCCCGAGCTCTTCTAGTGTACAGTGCTATTCTCCCTCTTTCAATCCCCTCCCCCAGCTCTTCTAGTGTACAGTGCTATTCTCCCTCTTTCAATCCCCTCCCCCAGCTCTTCTAGTGCACGGTGCTCTTCCCCCTCTTTCAATCCCCTCCCCCAGCTCTTCTAGTGTACAGGGCTTTTCCCCCTCTTTCAATCCCCTCCCCCAACTCTTCTAGTGTACAGGGCTCTTCCCCCTCTTTCAATCCCCTCCCCCAGCTCTTCTAGTGCACAGCGCTCTTCTCCCTCTTTCAATCCCCTCCCCCAGCTCTTCTAGTGTACAGGGCTTTTCTCCCTCTTTCAATCCCCTCCCCCAGCTCTTCTAGTGTACAGAGCTCTTGTCCCTCTATCCCCTCCCCCCAGCTCTTCTGTTGTACAGGGCTCTTCTCCCTTTATCCCCTCCCCCAGCTCTTCTAGTGTACAGGGCTCTTCTCCCTCTTTCAATCCCCTCCCCCAGCCCTTCTAATGTACATGGCTCTCCCCTCTTTCAATCCCCTCCCCCAGCTCTTCTAGTGTATAGGGGAGCTCTTTCAATCCCCTCCCCCAGCTCTTCTAGTGCACGGTGCTCTTCCCCCTCTTTCAATCCCCTCCCCCAGCTCTTCTAGTGTACAGGGCTTTTCCCCCTCTTTCAATCCCCTCCCCCAGCTCTTCTAGTGTACAGGGCTCTTCCCACTCTTTTAATCCCCTCCCCCAGCTCTTCTAGTGCACAGGGCTCTTCTCCCTCTTTCAATCCCCTCCCCCAGCTCTTCTAGTGTACAGGGCTTTTCTCCCTCTTTCAATCCCCTCCCCCAGCTCTTCTAGTGTACAGAGCTATTGTCCCTCTATCCCCTCCCCCCAGCTCTTCTGGTGTACAGGGCTCTTCTCCCTTTATCCCCTCCCCAGCTCTTCTAGTGTACAGGGCTCTTCTCCCTCTTTCAATCCCCTCCCCCAGCCCTTCTAATGTACATGGCTCTCCCCCTCTTTCAATCCCCTCCCCCAGCTCTTCTAGTGTACAGGGCTTTTCCCCCTCTTTCAATCCCCACCCCCAGCTCTTCTAGTGTACAGGGCTCTTCTCCCTCTTGCAATCCCCTGCCCCAGCTCTTCTAGAGTACAGGGCTCTTGTCCCTCTATCCCCTCGCCCCCAGCTCTTCTAGTGTACAGGGCTCTTCTCCCTCTTGCAATGCCCTCCCCCAGCTCTTCTAGTGTACAGGGCTCTTCTCCCTCTTTCAATCCCCTCCCCCAGCTCTTCTAGTGTACAGGGCTATTCCCCCTCTTTCAATCCCCTCCCCCAGCTCTTCTAGTGTAAAGGACTCTACTCCCTCTTTCAATCCCCTCCCCCAGCTCTTCTAGTGTACAGGGCCCCCCCTTTCAATCCCCTCCCCCAGTTCTTCTAGTGTACAGGGCTCTCCCCCCCCTTTCAATCCCCTCCCCCAGCTCTTCTAGTGTACAGGGCTCTTCTCCCTCTATCCCCTCCCCCAGCTCTTCTAGTGTACAGGGCTCTTCTCCCTCTTTCAATCCCCTCCCCCAGCTCTTCTAGTGTACAGGGCTCTTCCCCCTCTTGCAATCCCCCCCCCAGCTCTTCTAGTGTACAGGGCTTTTCCCCCTCTTTCAATCCCCTCCCCCAGCTCTTCTAGTGCACAGTGGTCTTCCCCCTCTTTCAATCCCTTCCCCCCAGCTCTTCTAGTGTACAGGGCACTTCTCTCTCTTGCAATCCCCTCCCCCAGCTCTTCTAGTGTACAGGGCTCTTCTCTCTCTTGCAATCCCCTCCCCCAGCTCTTCTAGTGTACAGGGCTCTTCTCTCTCTTGCAATCTCCTCTCCCAGCTCTTCTAGTGTACAGGGCTCTCCTCCCTCTATCCCCTCCCCCAGCTCTTCTAGTGTACAGGACTCTTCTCCCTCTTTCAATCCCCTCCCCAAGCTCTTCTAGTGTAAAGGACTCTACTCCCTCTTTCAATCCCCCCCCCAGCTCTTCTAGTGTACAGCCCCCACCCCTTTCAATCCCCTCCCCCAGTTCTTCTAGTGTACAGCCCCCCCCCCCTTCAATCCCCTCCCCCAGCTCTTCTAGTGTACAGGGCTATTCTCCCTCTATCCCCTCCCCCAGCTCTTCTAGTTTACAGGGCTCTTCTCCCTCTTTCAATCCCCTCCCCCAGCTCTTCTAGTGTACAGGGCTCTTCCCCCTCTTGCAATCCCCCCCCAGCTCTTCTAGTGTACAGGGCTTTTCCCCCTCTTTTCAATCCCCTCCCCCAGCTCTTCTAGTGTACAGGGCTCTTCCCCCTCTTTCAATCCCCTCCCCCTGCTCTTCTAGTGCACAGGGCTCTTCTCCCTCTTTCAATCCCCTCCCCCAGCTCTTCTAGTGTACAGTGCTATTCTCCCTCTTTCAATCCCCTCCCCCAGCTCTTCTAGTGCACGGTGCTCTTCCCCCTCTTTCAATCCCCTCCCCCAGCTCTTCTAGTGTACAGGGCTTTTCCCCCTCTTTCAATCCCCTCCCCAGCTCTTCTAGTGTACAGGGCTCTTCCCCCTCTTTCAATCCCCTCCCCCAGCTCTTCTAGTGCACAGGGCTCTTCTCCCTCTTTCAATCCCCTCCCCCAGCTCTTCTAGTGTACAGGGCTTTTCTCCCTCTTTCAATCCCCTCCCCCAGCTCTTCTAGTGTACAGAGCTCTTGTCCCTCTATCCCCTCCCCCCAGGTCTTCTGGTGTACAGGGCTCTTCTCCCTTTATCCCCTCCCCCAGCTCTTCTAGTGTACAGGGCTCTTCTCCCTCTTTCAATCCCCTCCGCCAGCCCTTCTAATGTACATGGCTCTCCCCCTCTTTCAATCCCCTCCCCCAGCTCTTCTAGTGTATAGGGGAGCTCTTTCAATCCCCTCCCCCAGCTCTTCTAGTGCACGGTGCTCTTCCCCCTCTTTCAATCCCCTCCCCCAGCTCTTCTAGTGTACAGGGCTTTTCCCCCTCTTTCAATCCCCTCCCCAAGCTCTTCTAGTGTAAAGGACTCTACTCCCTCTTTCAATCCCCCCCCCAGCTCTTCTAGTGTACAGCCCCCACCCCTTTCAATCCCCTCCCCCAGTTCTTCTAGTGTACAGCCCCCCCCCCTTCAATCCCCTCCCCCAGCTCTTCTAGTGTACAGGGCTATTCTCCCTCTATCCCCTCCCCCAGCTCTTCTAGTGTACAGGGCTCTTCTCCCTCTTTCAATCCCCTCCCCCAGCTCTTCTAGTGTACAGGGCTCTTCCCCCTCTTGCAATCCCCCCCCAGCTCTTCTAGTGTACAGGGCTTTTCCCCCTCTTTCAATCCCCTCCCCCAGCTCTTCTAGTGTACAGGGCTCTTCCCCCTCTTTCAATCCCCTCCCCCTGCTCTTCTAGTGCACAGGGCTCTTCTCCCTCTTTCAATCCCCTCCCCCAGCTCTTCTAGTGTACAGGGGAGCTCTTTCAATCCCCTCCCCCAGCTCTTCTAGTGTACAGGGCTTTTCCCCCTCTTTCAATCCCCTCCCCCAGCTATTCTAGTGTACAGGGCTCTTCTCCCTCTTGCAATCCCCTCCCCGAGCTCTTCGAGTGTACAGTGCTATTCTCCCTCTTTCAAGCCCCTCCCCCAGCTCTTCTAGTGTACAGTGCTATTCTCCCTCTTTCAATCCCCTCCCCCAGCTCTTCTAGTGCACGGTGCTCTTCCCCCTCTTTCAATCCCCTCCCCCAGCTCTTCTAGTGTACAGGGCTTTTCCCCCTCTTTCAATCCCCTCCCCAGCTCTTCTAGTGTACAGGGCTCTTCCCCCTCTTTCAATCCCCTCCCCCAGCTCTTCTAGTGTACAGGGCTCTCCCCCTCTTTCAATCCCCTCCCCCAGCTCTTCTAGTGTACAAGGCTTTTCCCCCTCTTTCAATCCCCTCCCCCAGCTCTTCTAGTGTACAGGGCTCTTCTCCCTCTTGCAATCCCCTCCCCGAGCTCTTCTAGTGTACAGTGCTATTCTCCCTCTTTCAATCCCCTCCCCCAGCTCTTCTAGTGTACAGTGCTATTCTCCCTCTTTCAATCCCCTCCCCCAGCTCTTCTAGTGCACGGTGCTCTTCCCCCTCTTTCAATCCCCTCCCCCAGCTCTTCTAGTGTACAGGGCTTTTCCCCCTCTTTCAATCCCCTCCCCAGCTCTTCTAGTGTACAGGGCTCTTCCCCCTCTTTCAATCCCCTCCCCCAGCTCTTCTAGTGCACAGGGCTCTTCTCCCTCTTTCAATCCCCTCCCCCAGCTCTTCTAGTGTACAGGGCTTTTCTCCCTCTTTCAATCCCCTCCCCCAGCTCTTCTAGTGTACAGAGCTCTTGTCCCTCTATCCCCTCCCCCCAGGTCTTCTGGTGTACAGGGCTCTTCTCCCTTTATCCCCTCCCCCAGCTCTTCTAGTGTACAGGGCTCTTCTCCCTCTTTCAATCCCCTCCGCCAGCCCTTCTAATGTACATGGCTCTCCCCCTCTTTCAATCCCCTCCCCCAGCTCTTCTAGTGTATAGGGGAGCTCTTTCAATCCCCTCCCCCAGCTCTTCTAGTGCACGGTGCTCTTCCCCCTCTTTCAATCCCCTCCCCCAGCTCTTCTAGTGTACAGGGCTTTTCCCCCTCTTTCAATCCCCTCCCCCAGCTCTTCTAGTGTACAGGGCTCTTCTCCCTCTATCCCCTCCCCCAGCTCTTCTAGTGTACAGGGCTCTTCTCCCTCTTTCAATCCCCTCCCCCAGCTCTTCTAATGTACAGGGCTCTCCCCCTCTTTCAATCCCCTCCCCCAGCTCTTCTAGTGTACAGGGCTTTTCCCCCTCTTTCAATCCCCTCCCCCAGCTCTTCTAGTGTACAGGGCTCTTCTCCCCCTTGCAATCCCCTCCCCCAGCTCTTCTAGCGTACAGGGCTCTTGTCCCTCTATCCCCTCCCCCCAGCTCTTCTAGTGTACAGGGCTCTTCTCCCTCTTTCAATCCCCTCCCCCAGCTCTTCTAGTGTACAGAGCTCTTGTCCCTCTATCCCCTCCCCCCAGCTCTTCTAGTGTACAGGGCTCTTCTCCCTCTATCCCCTCCCCCAGCTCTTCTAGTGTACAGGGCTCTTCTCCCTCTTTCAATCCCCTCCCCCAGCTCTTCTAGTGTACAAGGCTTTTCCCCCTCTTTCAATCCCCTCCCCCAGCTCTTCTAGTGTACAGGGCTCTTCTCCCTCTTGCAATCCCCTCCCCGAGCTCTTCTAGTGTACAGTGCTATTCTCCCTCTTTCAATCCCCTCCCCCAGCTCTTCTAGTGTACAGTGCTATTCTCCCTCTTTCAATCCCCTCCCCCAGCTCTTCTAGTGCACGGTGCTCTTCCCCCTCTTTCAATCCCCTCCCCCAGCTCTTCTAGTGTACAGGGCTTTTCCCCCTCTTTCAATCCCCTCCCCAGCTCTTCTAGTGTACAGGGCTCTTCCCCCTCTTTCAATCCCCTCCCCCAGCTCTTCTAGTGCACAGGGCTCTTCTCCCTCTTTCAATCCCCTCCCCCAGCTCTTCTAGTGTACAGGGCTTTTCTCCCTCTTTCAATCCCCTCCCCCAGCTCTTCTAGTGTACAGAGCTCTTGTCCCTCTATCCCCTCCCCCCAGGTCTTCTGGTGTACAGGGCTCTTCTCCCTTTATCCCCTCCCCCAGCTCTTCTAGTGTACAGGGCTCTTCTCCCTCTTTCAATCCCCTCCGCCAGCCCTTCTAATGTACATGGCTCTCCCCCTCTTTCAATCCCCTCCCCCAGCTCTTCTAGTGTATAGGGGAGCTCTTTCAATCCCCTCCCCCAGCTCTTCTAGTGCACGGTGCTCTTCCCCCTCTTTCAATCCCCTCCCCCAGCTCTTCTAGTGTACAGGGCTTTTCCCCCTCTTTCAATCCCCTCCCCCAGCTCTTCTAGTGTACAGGGCTCTTCTCCCTCTATCCCCTCCCCCAGCTCTTCTAGTGTACAGGGCTCTTCTCCCTCTTTCAATCCCCTCCCCCAGCTCTTCTAATGTACAGGGCTCTCCCCCTCTTTCAATCCCCTCCCCCAGCTCTTCTAGTGTACAGGGCTTTTCCCCCTCTTTCAATCCCCTCCCCCAGCTCTTCTAGTGTACAGGGCTCTTCTCCCCCTTGCAATCCCCTCCCCCAGCTCTTCTAGCGTACAGGGCTCTTGTCCCTCTATCCCCTCCCCCCAGCTCTTCTAGTGTACAGGGCTCTTCTCCCTCTTTCAATCCCCTCCCCCAGCTCTTCTAGTGTACAGAGCTCTTGTCCCTCTATCCCCTCCCCCCAGCTCTTCTAGTGTACAGGGCTCTTCTCCCTCTATCCCCTCCCCCAGCTCTTCTAGTGTACAGGGCTCTTCTCCCTCTTTCAATCCCCTCCCCCAGCTCTTCTAATGTACAGGGCTCTCCCCCTCTTTCAATCCCCTCCCCCAGCTCTTCTAGTGTACAAGGCTTTTCCCCCTCTTTCAATCCCCTCCCCCAGCTCTTCTAGTGTACAGGGCTCTTCTCCCTCTTGCAATCCCCTCCCCGAGCTCTTCTAGTGTACAGTGCTATTCTCCCTCTTTCAATCCCCTCCCCCAGCTCTTCTAGTGTACAGTGCTATTCTCCCTCTTTCAATCCCCTCCCCCAGCTCTTCTAGTGCACGGTGCTCTTCCCCCTCTTTCAATCCCCTCCCCCAGCTCTTCTAGTGTACAGGGCTTTTCCCCCTCTTTCAATCCCCTCCCCCAACTCTTCTAGTGTACAGGGCTCTTCCCCCTCTTTCAATCCCCTCCCCCAGCTCTTCTAGTGCACAGCGCTCTTCTCCCTCTTTCAATCCCCTCCCCCAGCTCTTCTAGTGTACAGGGCTTTTCTCCCTCTTTCAATCCCCTCCCCCAGCTCTTCTAGTGTACAGAGCTCTTGTCCCTCTATCCCCTCCCCCCAGCTCTTCTGTTGTACAGGGCTCTTCTCCCTTTATCCCCTCCCCCAGCTCTTCTAGTGTACAGGGCTCTTCTCCCTCTTTCAATCCCCTCCCCCAGCCCTTCTAATGTACATGGCTCTCCCCTCTTTCAATCCCCTCCCCCAGCTCTTCTAGTGTATAGGGGAGCTCTTTCAATCCCCTCCCCCAGCTCTTCTAGTGCACGGTGCTCTTCCCCCTCTTTCAATCCCCTCCCCCAGCTCTTCTAGTGTACAGGGCTTTTCCCCCTCTTTCAATCCCCTCCCCCAGCTCTTCTAGTGTACAGGGCTCTTCCCACTCTTTTAATCCCCTCCCCCAGCTCTTCTAGTGCACAGGGCTCTTCTCCCTCTTTCAATCCCCTCCCCCAGCTCTTCTAGTGTACAGGGCTTTTCTCCCTCTTTCAATCCCCTCCCCCAGCTCTTCTAGTGTACAGAGCTATTGTCCCTCTATCCCCTCCCCCCAGCTCTTCTGGTGTACAGGGCTCTTCTCCCTTTATCCCCTCCCCAGCTCTTCTAGTGTACAGGGCTCTTCTCCCTCTTTCAATCCCCTCCCCCAGCCCTTCTAATGTACATGGCTCTCCCCCTCTTTCAATCCCCTCCCCCAGCTCTTCTAGTGTATAGGGGAGCTCTTTCAATCCCCTCCCCCAGCTCTTCTAGTGTACAGGGCTTTTCCCCCTCTTTCAATCCCCACCCCCAGCTCTTCTAGTGTACAGGTCTCTTCTCCCTCTTGCAATCCCCTGCCCCAGCTCTTCTAGAGTACAGGGCTCTTGTCCCTCTATCCCCTCGCCCCCAGCTCTTCTAGTGTACAGGGCTCTTCTCCCTCTTGCAATGCCCTCCCCCAGCTCTTCTAGTGTACAGGGCTCTTCTCCCTCTTTCAATCCCCTCCCCCAGCTCTTCTAGTGTACAGGGCTATTCCCCCTCTTTCAATCCCCTCCCCCAGCTCTTCTAGTGTAAAGGACTCTACCCCCTCTTTCAATCCCCTCCCCCAGCTCTTCTAGTGTACAGGGCCCCCCCTTTCAATCCCCTCCCCTAGTTCTTCTAGTGTACAGGGCTCTCCCCCCCCTTTCAATCCCCTCCCCCAGCTCTTCTAGTGTACAGGGCTCTTCTCCCTCTATCCCCTCCCCCAGCTCTTCTAGTGTACAGGGCTCTTCTCCCTCTTTCAATCCCCTCCCCCAGCTCTTCTAGTGTACAGGGCTCTTCCCCCTCTTGCAATCCCCCCCAGCTCTTCTAGTGTACAGGGCTTTTCCCCCTCTTTCAATCCCCTCCCCCAGCTCTTCTAGTGCACAGTGGTCTTCCCCCTCTTTCAATCCCTTCCCCCCAGCTCTTCTAGTGTACAGGGCACTTCTCTCTCTTGCAATCCCCTCCCCCAGCTCTTCTAGTGTACAGGGCTCTTCTCTCTCTTGCAATCCCCTCCCCCAGCTCTTCTAGTGTACAGGGCTCTTCTCTCTCTTGCAATCTCCTCTCCCAGCTCTTCTAGTGTACAGGGCTCTCCTCCCTCTATCCCCTCCCCCAGCTCTTCTAGTGTACAGGACTCTTCTCCCTCTTTCAATCCCCTCCCCAAGCTCTTCTAGTGTAAAGGACTCTACTCCCTCTTTCAATCCCCCCCCCAGCTCTTCTAGTGTACAGCCCCCACCCCTTTCAATCCCCTCCCCCAGTTCTTCTAGTGTACAGCCCCCCCCCCCTTCAATCCCCTCCCCCAGCTCTTCTAGTGTACAGGGCTATTCTCCCTCTATCCCCTCCCCCAGCTCTTCTAGTGTACAGGGCTCTTCTCCCTCTTTCAATCCCCTCCCCCAGCTCTTCTAGTGTACAGGGCTCTTCCCCCTCTTGCAATCCCCCCCCAGCTCTTCTAGTGTACAGGGCTTTTCCCCCTCTTTCAATCCCCTCCCCCAGCTCTTCTAGTGTACAGGTCTCTTCCCCCTCTTTCAATCCCCTCCCCCTGCTCTTCTAGTGCACAGGGCTCTTCTCCCTCTTTCAATCCCCTCCCCCAGCTCTTCTAGTGTACAGGGGAGCTCTTTCAATCCCCTCCCCCAGCTCTTCTAGTGTACAGGGCTTTTCCCCCTCTTGCAATCCCCTCCCCCAGCTATTCTAGTGTACAGGGCTCTTCTCCCTCTTGCAATCCCCTCCCCGAGCTCTTCGAGTGTACAGTGCTATTCTCCCTCTTTCAAGCCCCTCCCCCAGCTCTTCTAGTGTACAGTGCTATTCTCCCTCTTTCAATCCCCTCCCCCAGCTCTTCTAGTGCACAGTGCTCTTCCCCCTCTTTCAATCCCCTCCCCCAGCTCTTCTAGTGTACAGGGCTTTTCCCCCTCTTTCAATCCCCTCCCCCAGCTCTTCTAGTGTACAGGGCTCTTCCCCCTCTTTCAATCCCCTCCCCCAGCTCTTCTAGTGCACAGGGCTCTTCTCCCTCTTTCAATCCCCTCCCCCCAGCTCTTCTAGTGTACAGGGCTCTTCTCCCTCTTTCAATCTCCTACCCCAGCTCTTCTAGTGTACAGGGCTATTCTCCCTCTTTCAATCCCCTCCCCCAGCTCTTCTAGTATACACTGCTCTTCCCCCTCTTTCAATCCCCTCCCCCAGCTCTTCTAGTGTACAGGGCTCTTCTCCCTCTTTCAATCCCCTCCCCCAGCTCTTCTAGTGTACAGGGCTATTCTCCCTCTTTCAATCCCCTCCCCCAGCTCTTCTAGTGTACAGGGCTCTTCTCCCTCTTTCAATCCCCTCCCCCAGCTCTTCTAGTGTGCAGGGCTCTTCTCCCTCTTTCAATCCCCTCCCCCAGCACCTTTTGTGTAGAGGGCTCTTCCCCCTCTTTCAATCTCCTCCCCCAGCTCTTCTAGCGCACAGGGCTCTTCCCCCTCTTTCAATCCCCTCCCCCAGCTCTTCTAGTGTACAGGGCTCTTCTCCCTCTTTCAATCCCCTCCCCCAGCTCTTCTAGTGTACAGGGCTCTCCCCCTCTTTCAATCCTCTCCCCCAGCTCTTCTAGTGCACAGGGCTATTCCCCCTCTTTCAATCCCCTCCCCCAGCTCTTCTAGTGTAAAGGACTCTACTCCCTCTTTCAATCCCCTCCCCCAGCTCTTCTAGTGTACATGGCCCCCCCTTTCAATCCCCTACCCCAGTTCTTCTAGTGTACAGGGCTCTCCCCCCCCTTTCAATCCCATCCCCCAGCTCTTCTAGTGTACAGGGCTCTTCTCCCTCTATCCCCTCCCCCAGCTCTTCTAGTGTACAGGGCTCTTCTCCCTCTTTCAATCCCCTCCCCCAGTTCTTCTAGTGTACAGGGCTCTTCCCCCTCTTGCAATCCCCCCCAGCTCTTCTAGTGTACAGGGCTTTTCCCCCTCTTTCAATCCCCTCCCCCAGCTCTTCTAGTGTACAGGGCTCTTCCCCCTCTTTCAATCCCCTCCCCCTGCTCTTCTAGTGCACAGGGCTCTTCTCCCTCTTTCAATCCCCTCCCCCAGCTCTTCTAGTGTACAGGGCTCTTCTCCCTCTTTCAATCCCCTCCCCCAGCTCTTCTAGTGTACAGAGCTCTTGTCCCTCTATCCCCTCCCCCCAGTTCTTCTAGTGTACAGGGCTCTCCCCCTCTTTCAATCCCCTCCCCCAGCTCTTCTAGTGTACAGGGGAGCTCTTTCAATCCCCTCCCCCAGCTCTTCTAGTGTACAGGGCTTTTCCCCCTCTTTCAATCCCCTCCCCCAGCTCTTCTAGTGTACAGGGCTCTTCTCCCTCTTGCAATCCCCTCCCCGAGCTCTTCGAGTGTACAGTGCTATTCTCCCTCTTTCAATCCCCTCCCCCAGCTCTTCTAGTGTACAGTGCTATTCTCCCTCTTTCAATCCCCTCCCCCAGCTCTTCTAATGCACAGTGCTCTTCCCCCTCTTTCAATCCCCTCCCCCAGCTCTTCTAATGTACAGGGCTTTTCCCCCTCTTTCAATCCCCTCCCCCAGCTCTTCTAGTGTACAGGGCTCTTCCCCCTCTTTCAATCCCCTCCCCCAGCTCTTCTAGTGCACAGGGCTCTTCTCCCTCTTTCAATCCCCTCCCCCAGCTCTTCTAGTGTACAGGGCTCCTCTCCCTCTTTCAATCCCCTCCCCCAGCTCGTCTAGTGTACAGAGCTCTTGTCCCTCTATCCCCTCCCCCCAGCTCTTCTAGTGTACAGGGCTCTTCTCCCTCTATCCCCTCCCCCAGCTCTTCTAGTGTACAGGGCTCTTCTCCCTCTTTCAATCCCCTCCCCCAGCTCTTCTAATGTACAGGGCTCTCCCCCTCTTTCAATCCCCTCCCCCAGCTCTTCTAGTGTACAGGGCTCTTCTCCCTCTTGCAATCCCCTCCCCCAGCTCTTCTAGCGTACAGGGCTCTTGTCCCTCTATCCCCTCCCCCCAGCTCTTCTAGTGTACAGGGCTCTTCTCCCTCTTTCAATCCCCTCCCCCAGCTCTTCTAGTGTACAGAGCTCTTGTCCCTCTATCCCCTCCCCCCAGCTCTTCTAGTGTACAGGGCTCTTCTCCCTCTATCCCCTCCCCCAGCTCTTCTAGTGTACAGGGCTCTTCTCCCTCTTTCAATCCCCTCCCCCAGCTCTTCTAGTGTACAGGGCTCTTCTCCCTCTTGCAATCCCCTCCCCCAGCTCTTCTAGCGTACAGGGCTCTTGTCCCTCTATCCCCTCCCCCCAGCTCTTCTAGTGTACAGGGCTCTTCTCCCTCTTTCAATCCCCTCCCCCAGCTCTTCTAGTGTACAGAGCTCTTGTCCCTCTATCCCCTCCCCCCAGCTCTTCTAGTGTACAGGGCTCTTCTCCCTCTATCCCCTCCCCCAGCTCTTCTAGTGTACAGGGCTCTTCTCCCTCTTTCAATCCCCTCCCCCAGATCTTCTAATGTACAGGGCTCTCCCCCTCTTTCAATCCCCTCCCCCAGCTCTTCTAGTGTACAGGGGAGCTCTTTCAATCCCCTCCCCCAGCTCTTCTAGTGTACAGGGCTCTTCCCCCTCTTTCAATTCCCTGCCCCAGCCCTGCTAGTGTACAGGGCTCTTCCCCCTCTTTCAATTCCCTCCCTCAGGTCATCTACTGTACAGGGCTCTTCTCCCTCTTTCAATCCCCTCCCCCAGCTCTTGTAGTGTACAGGGTCTTCTCCCTCTTTCAATCCCCTCCCCCAGCTCTTCTAGTGACCAGGGCTCTTCCCCCTCTTTCAATCCCCTCCCCCAGCTCTTCTAGTGTACAGGGCTCTTCTCCCTCTGTCAATCCCCTCCCCCAGCTCTTCTAGTGTGTAGGGCTCTTCCCCCTCTTTCAATCCCCTCCCCCAGCTCTTCTAGTGTACAGGGCTTTTCCCCCTCTTTCAATCCCCTCCCCCAGCTCTTCTAGTGTACAGGGCTCTTCCCCCTCTTTCAATCCCCTCCCCCTGCTCTTCTAGTGCACAGGGCTCTTCTCCCTCTTTCAATCCCCTCCCCCAGCTCTTCTAGTGTACAGGGCTCTTCTCCCTCTTTCAATCCCCTCCCCCAGCTCTTCTAGTGTACAGAGCTCTTGTCCCTCTATCCCCTCCCCCCAGTTCTTCTAGTGTACAGGGCTCTCCCCCTCTTTCAATCCCCTCCCCCAGCTCTTCTAGTGTACAGGGGAGCTCTTTCAATCCCCTCCCCCAGCTCTTCTAGTGTACAGGGCTTTTCCCCCTCTTTCAATCCCCTCCCCCAGCTCTTCTAGTGTACAGGGCTCTTCTCCCTCTTGCAATCCCCTCCCCGAGCTCTTCGAGTGTACAGTGCTATTTTCCCTCTTTCAATCCCCTCCCCCAGCTCTTCTAGTGTACAGTGCTATTCTCCCTCTTTCAATCCCCTCCCCCAGCTCTTCTAGTGCACAGTGCTCTTCCCCCTCTTTCAATCCCCTCCCCCAGCTCTTCTAATGTACAGGGCTTTTCCCCCTCTTTCAATCCCCTCCCCCAGCTCTTCTAGTGTACAGGGCTCTTCCCCCTCTTTCAATCCCCTCCCCCAGCTCTTCTAGTGCACAGGGCTCTTCTCCCTCTTTCAATCCCCTCCCCCAGCTCTTCTAGTGTACAGGGCTCCTCTCCCTCTTTCAATCCCCTCCCCCAGCTCGTCTAGTGTACAGAGCTCTTGTCCCTCTATCCCCTCCCCCCAGCTCTTCTAGTGTACAGGGCTCTTCTCCCTCTATCCCCTCCCCCAGCTCTTCTAGTGTACAGGGCTCTTCTCCCTCTTTCAATCCCCTCCCCCAGCTCTTCTAATGTACAGGGCTCTCCCCCTCTTTCAATCCCCTCCCCCAGCTCTTCTAGTGTACAGGGCTCTTCTCCCTCTTGCAATCCCCTCCCCCAGCTCTTCTAGCGTACAGGGCTCTTGTCCCTCTATCCCCTCCCCCCAGCTCTTCTAGTGTACAGGGCTCTTCTCCCTCTTTCAATCCCCTCCCCCAGCTCTTCTAGTGTACAGAGCTCTTGTCCCTCTATCCCCTCCCCCCAGCTCTTCTAGTGTACAGGGCTCTTCTCCCTCTATCCCCTCCCCCAGCTCTTCTAGTGTACAGGGCTCTTCTCCCTCTTTCAATCCCCTCCCCCAGCTCTTCTAGTGTACAGGGCTCTTCTCCCTCTTGCAATCCCCTCCCCCAGCTCTTCTAGCGTACAGGGCTCTTGTCCCTCTATCCCCTCCCCCCAGCTCTTCTAGTGTACAGGGCTCTTCTCCCTCTTTCAATCCCCTCCCCCAGCTCTTCTAGTGTACAGAGCTCTTGTCCCTCTATCCCCTCCCCCCAGCTCTTCTAGTGTACAGGGCTCTTCTCCCTCTATCCCCTCCCCCAGCTCTTCTAGTGTACAGGGCTCTTCTCCCTCTTTCAATCCCCTCCCCCAGCTCTTCTAATGTACAGGGCTCTCCCCCTCTTTCAATCCCCTCCCCCAGCTCTTCTAGTGTACAGGGGAGCTCTTTCAATCCCCTCCCCCAGCTCTTCTAGTGTACAGGGCTCTTCCCCCTCTTTCAATTCCCTGCCCCAGCCCTGCTAGTGTACAGGGCTCTTCCCCCTCTTTCAATTCCCTCCCTCAGGTCATCTACTGTACAGGGCTATTCCCCCTCTTTCAATCCCCTCCCCCAGCTCTTCTAGTGTACAGGGCTCTTCTCCCTCTTTCAATCCCCTCCCCCAGCTCTTCTAGTGTACAGGCTCTTTCCCCTCTTTCAATGCCTTCTCCCAGCTCTTCTAGTGTACAGGGCTTTTCGCCTCTTTCAATCCCCTCCCCCAGCTCTTCTAGTGTACAGGGCTCTTCTCCCTCTTTCAATCCCCTCCCCCAGCTCTTCTAGTGTACACGGCTCTTCTCCCTCTTTCAATCTCCTCTCCCAGCTCTTCTAGTGTACAGGGCTCTTCTCCCTCTTTCAATCCCCTCCCCCAGCTCTTCTAGTGTGCAGGGCTCTTCTCCCTCTTTCAATCCCCTCCCCCAGCTCTTCTAGTGTACAGGGCTCTTCTCCCTCTTTCAATCCCCTCCCCCAGCTCTTCTAGTGCACAGGGCTCTTCTCCCTCTTTCAATGCCTTCTCCCAGCTCTTCTAGTGTACAGGGCTTTTCGCCTCTTTCAATCCCCTCCCCCAGCTCTTCTAGTGTACAGGGCTCTCCCCCTCTTTCAATCCCCTCCCCCAGCTCTTCTAGTGTACAGGGCTCTTCTCCCTCTTGCAATCCCCTCCCCCAGCTCTTCTAGCGTACAGGGCTCTTGTCCCTCTATCCCCTCCCCCCAGCTCTTCTAGTGTACAGGGCTCTTCTCCCTCTTTCAATCCCCTCCCCCAGCTCTTCTAGTGTACAGAGCTCTTGTCCCTCTATCCCCTCCCCCCAGCTCTTCTAGTGTACAGGGCTCTTCTCCCTCTATCCCCTCCCCCAGCTCTTCTAGTGTACAGGGCTCTTCTCCCTCTTTCAATCCCCTCCCCCAGCTCTTCTAGTGTACAGGGCTCTTCTCCCTCTTGCAATCCCCTCCCCCAGCTCTTCTAGCGTACAGGGCTCTTGTCCCTCTATCCCCTCCCCCCAGCTCTTCTAGTGTACAGGGCTCTTCTCCCTCTTTCAATCCCCTCCCCCAGCTCTTCTAGTGTACAGAGCTCTTGTCCCTCTATCCCCTCCCCCCAGCTCTTCTAGTGTACAGGGCTCTTCTCCCTCTATCCCCTCCCCCAGCTCTTCTAGTGTACAGGGCTCTTCTCCCTCTTTCAATCCCCTCCCCCAGATCTTCTAATGTACAGGGCTCTCCCCCTCTTTCAATCCCCTCCCCCAGCTCTTCTAGTGTACAGGGGAGCTCTTTCAATCCCCTCCCCCAGCTCTTCTAGTGTACAGGGCTCTTCCCCCTCTTTCAATTCCCTGCCCCAGCCCTGCTAGTGTACAGGGCTCTTCCCCCTCTTTCAATTCCCTCCCTCAGGTCATCTACTGTACAGGGCTCTTCTCCCTCTTTCAATCCCCTCCCCCAGCTCTTGTAGTGTACAGGGTCTTCTCCCTCTTTCAATCCCCTCCCCCAGCTCTTCTAGTGACCAGGGCTCTTCCCCCTCTTTCAATCCCCTCCCCCAGCTCTTCTAGTGTACAGGGCTCTTCTCCCTCTGTCAATCCCCTCCCCCAGCTCTTCTAGTGTGTAGGGCTCTTCCCCCTCTTTCAATCCCCTCCCCCAGCTCTTCTAGTGTACAGGGCTTTTCCCCCTCTTTCAATCCCCTCCCCCAGCTCTTCTAGTGTACAGGGCTCTTCCCCCTCTTTCAATCCCCTCCCCCTGCTCTTCTAGTGCACAGGGCTCTTCTCCCTCTTTCAATCCCCTCCCCCAGCTCTTCTAGTGTACAGGGCTCTTCTCCCTCTTTCAATCCCCTCCCCCAGCTCTTCTAGTGTACAGAGCTCTTGTCCCTCTATCCCCTCCCCCCAGTTCTTCTAGTGTACAGGGCTCTCCCCCTCTTTCAATCCCCTCCCCCAGCTCTTCTAGTGTACAGGGGAGCTCTTTCAATCCCCTCCCCCAGCTCTTCTAGTGTACAGGGCTTTTCCCCCTCTTTCAATCCCCTCCCCCAGCTCTTCTAGTGTACAGGGCTCTTCTCCCTCTTGCAATCCCCTCCCCGAGCTCTTCGAGTGTACAGTGCTATTTTCCCTCTTTCAATCCCCTCCCCCAGCTCTTCTAGTGTACAGTGCTATTCTCCCTCTTTCAATCCCCTCCCCCAGCTCTTCTAGTGCACAGTGCTCTTCCCCCTCTTTCAATCCCCTCCCCCAGCTCTTCTAATGTACAGGGCTTTTCCCCCTCTTTCAATCCCCTCCCCCAGCTCTTCTAGTGTACAGGGCTCTTCCCCCTCTTTCAATCCCCTCCCCCAGCTCTTCTAGTGCACAGGGCTCTTCTCCCTCTTTCAATCCCCTCCCCCAGCTCTTCTAGTGTACAGGGCTCCTCTCCCTCTTTCAATCCCCTCCCCCAGCTCGTCTAGTGTACAGGGCTCTTCTCCCTCTTTCAATCCCCTCCCCCAGCTCTTCTAGTGCACAGGGCTCTTCTCCCTCTTTCAATGCCTTCTCCCAGCTCTTCTAGTGTACAGGGCTTTTCGCCTCTTTCAATCCCCTCCCCCAGCTCTTCTAGTGTACAGGGCTCTTCTCCCTCTTTCAATCCCCTCCCCCAGCTCTTCTAGTGTACAGGGCTCTTCTCCGTCTTTCACTTTCATTTCTCCCTGTGGCATTTCTGAGAGTGCTGGGGAGGCTCTGCCTGGAGACTGGTGACGCGGTGAGTCTCTGGGTTCTGATTGGTGCAGGCGGCCCCTATACAGGCAGGGCCGTGGTGAGGCTGAGTGAGTTAGTGCTGGGGAGGCTCTGCCTGGAGACTGGTGACGTGGTGATTCTCTGGGTTCTGATTGGTGCAGGCGGCCCTTATACAGGCAGGGCCGTGGTGAGGCTGAGTGAGTGAGTGCTCGGGAGGCTCTGCCTGGAGACTGGTGACGCGGCGGGTCTCTGAGTTCTGATTGGTTCAGGCGGCGGGGTAAGGTGCTGGGGTGAGGCTGAGTGAGTTCAGAACTCCCGGAGAGTGAGTGAGTGCTGAGGGGGTCTCAGCATGGGGGGAGTGCGCCTTTTACTCGCCCTCTTGGGGGGGCTCTGGGCACAGCCCGCGCGGGCAGGGTCGCACTCTTTCCGCGGGTTCTACTCGTCCCTCTCGGAGGAGGTCCCGGGGGTCCCCCGCTTCTCCGCGGTGGGGTTCGTGGATGACGTCCCCATCGAGGGGTACAGCAGCGAGACCCGGAGGTGGGAGCCCCGGGCCCCCTGGATGCGGAAGATCGAGGACCCCCAGTACTGGGAGAGGAACACGGAGATCGCCCGAGGAGCGGAGCCGGGGATGAGGGCCAACGTGGGGATCGTGATGGAGCGAGTCAACCACACCCGGGGTGAGTGATGGGGGAGAGCACACACCTAGCCAGAGAGTGAGTGACGGGGACTCGTGCCTCACCCCCTAAAGCTTCCTGGTCCTCTGAGGAACCACTCTGGGTCGGGGGGGTGCAGGGGGGCATGTCCTGGATAATGCACCCTACCCAACCCTCGAGGAATGAGCTTCACACGATTACCCGGAAGAGAGTCAGGCAATCGCACCATGGGGTTGTGGGGGAGGGAGGGAGGGGGGGGGTGTAGCAGCACTTGAAGGGCTGCTCTTGCTCTCCTAATATTCTGGGGAGGGGTGCTGGCCGCACCCGAGGGGGTATTCAGCCCCACGAAAAAGGGAGGTAGGAGCCACTGAGTGACAGGACCCTGGAACCCGGAGGTGCGGGGGGGGGCAGTATAATGTAATGTAATTATGTATTTGTAAAGTGCTTATACACAGGTGAAGTGCTTCAAGGCGGGAAGGGAACAAGGGGTTGCCATCGTCATTCTTAGGCCTAGAAGTTTCCGAATGATCTAACGGCAATAACTAGCGCCCTAGGCCGGGGCAATTCTACTAGTGTAAGTGCGTGACAAGGAGTGGGGTAGAAGGGGGGCAAAGTCCTCTTCAACTCCTCCCTCTCTTTCGTCCCTCATATTCAGGACATTGTCAAGAAGTCCCCCTTTCAGCTCTTCCTTATCAAAGTGACTCTTCCTTTCCTCACCTTCCCCCAGAAACTCAATGTCACCCGTGCTCTGGTTCTCTCCAGGCTAGACTACTGCAATAGCCTCCTCAATCTTTCTTCCTTCACCCTGCGACCCCCTCCAGCTAACCCAGAATAGGGCAGCGAGACATATCCTTGGCCTCAAGCCCAGGGACCGCATCTCTCCTGCCCTACAAAGCCTTCACTGGCTCCCGGTCTCAGCACGGATTCAATGCAAATCCCTCTGTATCATACACAAGGCTGTCTCTCTCTTCAACGCTTCCTGACCAAATACTCTCCTTCCAGACTCCTCCATTCTGCCGGCACCAACTCCCTACGTGTTAAGCGCTTTGCTAAGCGGAGAGCTGGTGGGCGATCACTTTCCTAGGCTGGCTCTCTCCTGTGGAACAGCCTCCCTCTCCCTCATCGTCTTGAGCAAGACCTCCTTAAGGTCCGAAAAAGCCTCAAGCCCTTTCTTTTTACCTCCTCCTCTCTTCCCTGCTAATCCTACAGCAGCGTGACTGATGTGCAGGGCCCTTATGTGTCCTTGGGGCCTTGACCCCCCCACATCTCTCGTCTCAACCGCTTTCTTAATACTGCACTTACTTGGCTCACCCACTCGATCAGTGATTGCGCTTAAGTTCTGCTCCTCCTTGCACTTACTCTTAGCACTTCTCCATGAGCATCATAGCACCTTTACTCCCCCCCCCTCCCCCTCTGCACTTGGCACGTTCTGAACACTCACAAGGCATAGTAGGTTTGTCTCCCCTTCCCTTATTCTCATTATTTGTTTGTACTATTATTGCAATTATTTATCCTTGCTGTAATTGATTGTCCAACAACCCCTGTCCCCACCCTGTTGCCCTGTGGGCGCTTTGAAACAGTTTTGCTAATTGTATAAGCGCCTAACAGCAGAATGTAAAATTCCTACAAAAAAGATCAAAACCTCAGCATGAAAGCTCAAATTAACAGTCTTGTACCACACCCTCCTCTTATATAAGGCTATTGTCTCATATATGCCAATATCGCTCCAAAAAGAGCAGTTAGACTATTGGGAGAGAGATTATAGGCTCCAACTTAGACGATTGCAGCAGCCTTTTGACAGGAGTAAACAAAGGGGAAATCGCAAGACTCCAGGTCTTACAGAACAGTGCCATCAGAGCTATAATCAGACTTAAAAAATACGACCATATCTCAGAAGCCAAGAGGGGCTTACGTTGGCTCCCGGTGCAGGCTAGGATACACTTCCGTTTGCTCACCATAGTGCACAAATGCCTGGAGGGTTCAAATCCGCAATATTTGGCAGAATGGATAACCAAGAAGCCTGCTGTAAAAAAAAAAAAAAAAAACACTACTATACATAGAGCTGACTGTGGGCCGCTGGCCTGGCTCTGAGAATAGAGTTACGGTTACCACTACCATACAGAGAGCGGACTGTGGGCCGCCGGCCGGCTCTGAGAAGAGAGTTACGCTTAGAGCTGACTGTGGGCCGTTGGCCTGGCTGTGAGAAGAGAGTTACGCTTACCACTAGCATACATAGAGCTGACTGTGGGCCGCTGGCCTGGCTCTGAGAAGAGAGTTACGCTTACCACTAGCATACCTAGAGCTGACTGTGGGTCGCTAGCCTGGCTCTGAGAAGAGAGTTATGGTTACCACTACCATACATAGAGCTGACTGTGGGCCGCTGGCCTGGCTCTGAGAAGAGTTACGCTTACCACTACCATACATAGAGCTGACTGTGGGGCGCTGGTCTGGCTCTGAGAAGAGAGTTACGGTTACCACTTCCATACATAGAGCTGACTGTGGGCTGCTGGCCTGGCTCTGAGAAGAGAGTTACGGTTACCACTAGCATACATAGAGCTGACTGTGGGCCGCTGGCCTGGCTCTGAGAAGAGAGTTACGCTTACCACTACCATGCATAGAGCTGAAGGTAGGCCGCTGGCCTGGCTCTGAGAAGAGAGTTACGGTTACCACTACCATACATAGAGCTGACTGTGGGCCGCTGGCCAGGCTCTGAGAAGAGAGTTATGGTTACCACTAGCATACATAGAGCTGAATGTGGGCCGCTGGCCTGGCTCTGAGAAGAGAGTTACGGTTACCACTACCATAGATAGAGCTGACTGTGGGCCGCTGGCCTGGCTCTGAGAAGAGAGTTAGTTACCACTAGCATACATAGAGCTGACTGAGGGCCGCTGGCCAGGCTCTGAGAAGAGAGTTATGGTTACCACTAGCATACATAGAGCTGAATGTGGGCCGCTGGCCTGGCTCTGAGAAGAGAGTTACGGTTACCACTACCATACATAGAGCTGACTGTGGGCCGCTGGCCAGGCTCTGAGAAGAGAGTTACGCTTACCACTACCATACATAGAGCTGACTGTGGGCCGCTGGCCAGGCTCTGAGAAGAGAGTTATGGTTACCACTAGCATACATAGAGCTGAATGTGGGCCGCTGGCCTGGCTCTGAGAAGAGAGTTACGGTTACCACTACCATACATAGAGCTGACTGTGGGCCGCTGGCCAGGCTCTGAGAAGAGAGTTACGCTTACCACTAGCATACATAGAGCTGAATGTGGGCCGCTGGCCTGGCTCTGAGAAGAGTTACGCTTACCACTACCATACTGTAAAGACTGGTAGGGGGTGTCTGTACTTCCGCTCTCTATATGGTAGAGGAGAGGCACAGAGGACCCCAGCCAAGATTCTCTATTGTGGTAGCAATGGACGAGCAATCAAGGCCTAGCTTCTCAGGAGGTGATGCAGGCTGGTTCTTAAGTACAGTGTAGTCCCCAAGCCCCCACAAAGGAATGTCCACACACTGTATTACTGAAAACACAGTCTTTATATAATTAATATTCAAAGGTTATATACACTTATCACAATAACGCACTTTGTGCTCAGGAAAGTCAACAATGGTAAATATCTACAATTCTAAAGTGGTACCACTAATACTGTCAGAATGTCACACAGATCAATAGCAAGGAAACCAGCAATAGAGAGAGGAGGGAAAGCAGATGGTTGAAACAATAGGCAGAATACTGACCCTGTTACCTAGGTACAGTTCTGTGTGGAGATCCCCCCCCCACTTGGGCAACCTGTAAAATAAAGAGATATAACACAAGCCCAGTCCATATATTGTTCAATAGTCTTATTCTTTGAAGAAGCGTCGACAGATCCTTCTTGAGTGACCCCCTTTAAAGCCGGAGTCACGGATCGTCGAGAGGCGTCGAGGAACTCGGTGTTCGGCGTCGGGGAATCGACGGCCCTTCTTGAGTGCCTTCCCTTTAAAGCGGGAGACACGGGTCATCGAACGTCCGACAGTGAACGAGGTGGAACAGCGTTGATGAGGCGGCAGGCTTCGATCCGAGCGGTGCTCGTCGGGACGTCGGCGTCCTGCGAGGAAGAGGCGTGCGGGGCACCTCGGCGACACTAGTTCTGGACCGCAAAGATTGGGAATGACGGTGGCCCAACAAGGGCGTCGAGCCGCTCGAGTCTTTGGGGTCGTGAGGTGGCGGGAAACCCACCGGCGGATTCTCCTCGGTGCGTTGGTCGTCCTCGATTTTCTCCGGCAGGATAAAGCGGTCGACGGTGCGGACGAGGGAGTCCTTCGATTCGAATGTTCTTAGGGAAAGGAGCGGGCGGCTGCAGTCGTCGGTGGCACGGCGTCAAGCGGTTCCCTCTTCTGGGACGACACGGCTTCGACGGGCCTCCAGCGGTTACACGAACCTGTGAACCCTGGTCGACGGCAATGGACTTCGACAGCGTCGAGGTCCGGGTGCTTTACTTCGTTCTCCTCGGCGGTCCCCTTCTCCGGTCGGCAGCCTTTCGATGGTCTGGCGTCCAGGGAGCTTCGGCGAAGATTCAGCGGTGCTCAATGGTCCCTCGGAGCACGGGAAGAGGGCGCCTAGCCAGGTCCTCTCTCGGGTCAGTCCTCGACGATTTCGGCAGCCTTCGGATCGGTCGAAGCAAATGCAGCAGCAAGTCTTCTTCTTCCAGCTGGGCGTCAAGGATCAGCAGTTCCAGTTACTCTTAAGAGTGGAGACTCAGCTCCAGAACGCTTCTGAACAATTACTAGTGGTGAGAGGTCCCCAGATATACTATTCTGTCTCTCATCCACACTGCTGGCACACACTCAGCAGCCAATCACACAGAAGGGCATTCATGCAGTCAGTCAGCGCCAATCAGGCACACAGTGCATTCAGGCCATCCTCCTCCCTCTCAGACACTCACAACAAGGAATGTGGATTGGGACAAGTACCCAGCCATTCAACACTACACACTGCATTCAGGCCAGTTTCGGGCAGGGCTGTCTCAGTCTTTGTCTCTCATGCCAGAAACCAGACAGCCACAACAAGGAGTGCATATTGGTCACACCACTCCATTCACCCAGGTCCCCGCCACAGGGGTACCCACAACACACGGTCACTGGGAAGGCTCCAGCTAGTCTCGCCTGGCCTTCACAACAATACCATATATGGAACTTCCACCCAACAGCCAGTCAGGGGGAAGGGACAGAGTCAGGGCTTCCCAGGACTTTGGGAAAACAAGGTAAGAGGCAATAGAAAGCAAGAGGCCACAGGGGCCATCTTGTTTTCCACCAGGAATCAACTGATTCCAATGGCAGGGCCAGGGTGTCCCAAAATGGAGGACCCCCAGAGCACCTGTCAGATTCAGCACGGTGCTGCCACCAGCCTATACCCGGCTCTGTGGGTCACACACAGGTGCCCAAAAACATACACTAGGGGCACAGGATTGTACCCCCACCCATGGGTGCCATAAAGGTATCCCATGGGTCTGTACACCAAACCAAAAAGAGGAAGAGCTGCACTGCCAGGAGTCCCACTTGGACTCCTGGGCAGAAAATAACACAGAACACAATATGAAAAAGGACTACAGGACAAGGACAGGGAGGCCCTGTCCCTCCAATGCCTTTCCAGCATCACACATACATAGAGCTGACTGTGGGCCGCTGGCCTGGCTCTGAGAAGAGAGTTACGCTTACCACTAGCATACATAGAGCTGACTGTGGGACGCTGGCCTGGCTCTGAGAAGAGAGTTTACGCTTACCACTAGCATACATAGAGCTGACTGTGGGCCGCTGGCCTGGCTCTGAGAAGAGAGTTACGCTTACCACTAGCATACATAGAGCTGACTGTGGGACGCTGGCCTGGCTCTGAGAAGAGAGTTTACGCTTACCACTAGCATACATAGAGCTGACTGTGGGCCGCTGGCCTGGTTCTGAGAAGAGAGTTACGCTTACCACTAGCATACATGGAGCTGACTGTGGGCCGCTGGCCTGGCTCTGAGAAGAGAGTTTACGCTTACCACTAGCATACATGGAGCTGACTGTGGGCCGCTGGCCTGGCTCTGAGAAGAGAGTTTACGCTTACCACTAGCATACATGGAGCTGACTGTGGGCCGCTGGCCTGGCTCTGAGAAGAGAGTTTACGCTTACCACTACCATACATAGAGCTGACTGTGGGCCGCTGGCCTGGCTCTGAGAAGAGAGTTTACGCTTACCACTACTATACATAGAGTTGACTGGGCCGCTGGCCTGGCTCTGAGAAGAGAGTTACGCTTACCACTACCATACATAGAGCTGACTGTGGGCCGCTGGCCTGGCTCTGAGAAGAGAGTTACGCTTACCACTACCATACATAGAGCTGACTGTGGGCCGCTGGCCTGGCTCTGAGACGAGAGAGAAGAATGTAGAAAGGATAGGAATACCTTTCTGATGAATATAGGATGTACATGTGAAGCTACTGAAAATCTTGCCAGCAAATTTAAAGAGATAAAAAGTTAGGCTGCTACTTGGGACAGTAAAGTAAGCTGAATTAATCTCTCCAGGAAACGTAGCTATGCAGAATTCTCAAGACAGGCTTTTCCTGTTAATACTCTGTGTACATATATAAAACATTTGCAAAAGCAGGATGTTAGGAGCTTTCTAATGCTGTTAAGGTTTAATCAACTCCCTGTGAATTGGAAGTGGAAACGCCATGGCATCTGCTTACTAATTGTTATAAATTAACTACTGAATAAGCATATGGGACCAGGGTATATGCAATGCACTTTATTTGCACTGACCAATTTGGGTCTAATGTATATATTGGAGATAACATAGTTTTTTGAAAAAAAAATATTTTTAATTGCATTTTCAACACCAAACATTACAATGAACCATTAACCAACAACACACTTAACTCTTCTACTGGCACTTCCGTATCGGGGTCCGTCATATCACTTGCTTGCTCATTTCGCGGCAGAGCCCTCTTCCACTGTCCGTGTTGTTTCTGCGCCATTTTGTGCATTTCGCCCTGATGTGGATAAGCCGGCCCTGTTCTTTCGGCTCCTTTTCCTTCACAGCATCAGAGCTTCCCTCATTGCCTGTTAGCTCTCGGCTTGGTTGCCTGGCTCATCTGTACTGTCTCCTTCGTTGTTTTTAAACAGTTTGTGCGCTCGTGCATTCCATGCTAGTATCTTGGCTCCACTATTGCCCTCCTCTCTCTGCGTCGCCCTTGTCCATACTGTTGTTTCGGCCATCGCCCATTTGGTCAGATCTACCCACCCTCTATCGAGGGTCCTGTACTTGTGTTCCGCGCCATTGCTATGCGGCGTTTCGCCAGTATTGTCATCGGGTCCTTCATTTTTGCCAGGTGCGATCTCTGCTTGTCTCCCCTCGGGAACAGGCCCTTCTGCGCTCTTTCCTTGATGGTGTCCCAGAAGTTCATTATTCTCGGGTGACATATCTGCCAACTCCTCCGCACTTCCCGGGCAGCTTCGGGTCTGGCCTCTTCCCATTCTCGACATCCGTTTTGGCGTCAGATACGCTCTATGCGTGCGTAAGGGAGATAGGAATTTTACCTTATTATCTGTGGAAAGAAATGTATTCGATGTTTTGGACATTAGTTGACTGGTTTCTTCTTTGTTTTAGAAATGAATTTTTTATGACATGAATTTTTCGTGAAATGTTATGAATGTTTATAAAGTGTAAAAGGTTTTATCTAACCAAAAAAAAGTGTGTTTTGCTGTAATTGCCTGCAACCGCCACGAGGAGGCAGTAGAGTATTACAGAAGCCGAGACTCGAGTTTGAAATCCATTTGTCCAATTATTTTTTTAGTGTTGAATTAAACCAGCACCGTTTTCTGTATTTACAAAGAAATCCGCTATATTCATTTACTTTTTAAAGGACTCACAGGTGGCAAACTCATCGCAGCCTTTTCCCCGCATTTTTTTTTTATGTGGGGGCAATCGCACACAATAATAATAAAAAAAATCCCTACTTTTCCACCCACCCCCACTCCCCCAAACGGCCAGATGATGCCCCAGTGAAGGGAACCTGGACTTCATTAGCACTCTGTGGCCCCTGAGAGCCATCATACCCAAGGGCCCTGCAGGCAAAGTGCCCTGGCCTCTACAGCGCCCCCTCTCCCCATCAGGACACTTAAAGAGTCTCCTGCACTCACACACACTCCTGACCTTCCTCAGCCCCTGACCACATGCAGGGCCGGCTCACACACTCTCCTGATCTCCCTCAGCACCCGACCACATGCAGGGACGGCTCACACACTCTCCTGACCTCCCTGAGCCCCTGACCACATGCAGGGCCGGCTCACACACTCTCCTGACCTCCCTCAGCCCCCGACCACATGCAGGGCCGGCTCACACACTCTCCTGACCTCCCTCAGCACCCGACCACATGCAGGGCCGGCTCACACACTCTCCTGACCTCCCTCAGCACCCGACCACATGCAGGGCCGGCTCACACACTCTCCTGACCTCCCTCAGCACCCGACCACATGCAGGGCCGGCTCACACACTCTCCTGACCTCCCTGAGCCCCTTGACCTCATGCAGGGCCGGCTCACACACTCTCCTGACCTCCCTCAGCACCGGACCACATGCAGGGCCGGCTCACACACTCTCCTGACCTCCCTGAGCCCCCTGACCTCATGCAGGGCCGGCTCACACACTCTCCTGACCTCCCTGAGCCCCTGACCACATACAGGGCTGGCTCACACACTCTCCTGACCTCCATCAGCACCCGACCACATGCAGGGCCGGCTCACACACTCTCCTGACCTCCCTGAGTCCCCGACAACATGCAGGGCCGGCTCACACACTCTCCTGACCTCCCTGAGCCCCCTGACCTCATGCAGGGCCAGCTCACACACTCTCCTGACCTCCTCAGCCCCCGACCACATGCATCCCTCCAATGGTAAGCTCTGCCCCATGGGTCCTGCTGCTCCGTCCTGGCCTAGGTAAGTGCCCCCCTGGTCCTGCTGCTCCGTCCTGGCCTAGGTAAGTGCCCTGCTGCTCCGTCCTGGCCTAGGTAAGTGCCCCCCTGGTCCTGCTGCTCCGTCCTGGCCTAGGTAAGTGCCCCACCTCCATATCTGCCCCACGGGCCCTGCTGCTCCATCCTGGCCTAGGTAAGTGCCTCCTGGTCCTGCTGCTCCGTCCTGGCCTAGGTAAGTGCCCCACCTCCATATCTGCCCCACGGGTCCTGCTGCTCCATCCTGGCCTAGGTAAGTGCCTCCTGGTCCTGCTGCTCCGTCCTGGCCTAGGTAAGTACCCCCTCTGGTCCTGCTGCTCCGTCCTGGCCTAGGTAAGTGCCCCCCTGGACCTGCTGCTCCATCCTGGCCTAGGTAAGTGCCCCCCTGGACCTGCTGCTCCATCCTGGCCTAGGTAAGTGCCCCCTGGTCCTGCTGCTCCGTCCTGGCCTAGGTAAGTACCCCCTCTGGTCCTGCTGCTCCGTCCTGGCCTAGGTAAGTGCACCTCTGGTCCTGCTGCTCCATCCTGGCCTAGGTAAGTGCCCCCTGGTCCTGCTGCTCCGTCCTGGCCTAGGTAAGTACCCCCTCTCCATATCTGCCCCATGGGTCCTGCTGCTCCGTCCTGGCCTAGGTAAGTACCCCCTCTGGTCCTGCTGCTCCGTCCTGGCCTAGGTAAGTACCCCCTCTGGTCCTGCTGCTCCGTCCTGGCCCAGGTAAGTACCCCCTCTCCATATCTGCCCCATGGGTCCTGCTGCTCCGTCCTGGCCTAGGTAAGTACCCCCCATGGGTCCTGCTGCTCCATCCTGTGCTGGTAGATTTTGCCCAATCAGGAGTGTAGGCTGCTTTCTATGCAGAAGAGTCTGCGCTGGGAGTCACTTTGCCCTGCTCCAGACCTCTGCTGACTGCTGAAGGAGGGTATGAGCAAGTCTTGTGATAATAGCCCTTGTTGGGTCCGTTCCTCTAATGCGTGCAGTAGGCCTCGCCTATGGGCAGCGGGTGCTCAGTGGGCAGCAGGGCTGGCTTTACATGTGTGCAAATGCAAAACGGCATCAATACTGGCACAGAAATATGAGCCCCAACCCAAAGCTCCGGGCTTGTGGGCAGTTGGATGACTTGCACCAAAGGCAGCGTAAACCCCAGGCCCTGCTAATGGCCGCACCTGCGCCCTGTGTTAGTGAGACTGCAGGCACCCTTGGGGGTCTGGCAGGAGCCGGAATGAGGGAGTCTGGTATTATGCGGCCTGGATCTGAAGGCAGGGGGTGGGGGGAAATAGGGGGTTCTGCAGGTTGAGGACGATTAATATCCCTGCAGATCATGAGCACAAAAGCCAGCACTGGCCTTGGTGTGGATTGAGGGTCCCTCCTAACCGGGGGTGGTCATGTTATGCGGGAGAATAGGAGGTCACCGTCCTGGAGGGGTTACAGCTCTGATGGGGAACACAAGCGGCCTGATTTACGCGGGAGACTCACGAGTTTTCACTTAGAATGGTGCTGTTTTTTACTGTCTCCCGCCTAAAATGAATCTAACCCCAATGCAATCCTTTGGGAAATTACATTCTCTTGATTTCTGTGGTGCAATCCAAGCCGGGACTGGCCTATAGGGCAATAGGCCCACGGCCGACCAAAAAGGCAAAATGCTGGGGTGGGGCAGTTTTTTTGGGTCAAGTGGTTCGCTTTTTTGGCCAGTTTGATGAGTGACTTCACTCTGCGGCTACCAGTTTTGACCAGTGTTGCTGAGTAAATATTCTTTAAAATGCACAATTGTCA
This sequence comes from Ambystoma mexicanum, assembly GCF_040938575.1. Taxonomy (NCBI): domain Eukaryota; kingdom Metazoa; phylum Chordata; class Amphibia; order Caudata; family Ambystomatidae; genus Ambystoma; species Ambystoma mexicanum. Next base: position 815,951,874 of record NC_090938.1, read on the forward strand.
TCACATTTGATCAGAAATCTCCCCTTGGGTAGGATTCAGACAGTGTCACAAGAGGAATGACTTGCCACTTGCCACTCTGGGCCACTTTTTCATTGGTGCCCGGCTCACACTCTCCGACCCTGGTGAAATCTCCCCCTGGGGGGCTCCACAATGTTGGCACGTCTGCTTCAGACTATTACTCTGTGACGCAAACAGGCTCCCCCAAATGTGATCCAGTCCAGATCAAGGGAACCCTACCTATATAGTGACCTCGCTTACCTGACCAATGATGGACCTGCTTACGCACCACAGTGGCAAACCTCCCACAGGAATACGGATCTCATACTCCAGCAACATATGCGCGGAGTGATGGAGAATGTTCTTAGAAGGGCAGGATGAGCCTTCTGAGGCGCACATACATGACGAGAAGACGGAAGCGTGTCATGTATCATGTGAAATGAACGCCGCGTGCAGAACAAAGAAAAAGCATGTGTTAGAAAGATTCGAACATTGCTTACAATTCTATGAACCACGTAACGTTTCTGAGCAATGGACAACACTTTGCCAGAATGCTTTGGGGTCTTTTAGTTGCAATACGCAAAGTAGGAATAAAAGGACGAGAAAAGAATCCAAGAGACTGTAGCAAAATGGCTACCAAGGTGGCGCCACTGGGTTTCGTCAGTCAACATATATGTATCAAGCCTTTGCAAGTAGTTAGACAGTAAATATCAAAGTCTTATGGAGGAAAATGGTGGAAAGAGCCCTTGGCACAGGGGTGTGCTTTGCAAAGCAAGTGCTTCAGAAGTGCTCTCGTTTCTGAGTGATAACATTATCTGGCGGGCCATTTTGGTGCGCAACATTCAACCCTGAAGGGGTTGGGGGATTAAAACTCAGGTGGGAACCATCTGTGCGTTAGCCGTGGTGTAGCCTTGAAGACGGACTCGGTTCCGAAATGCATCGGCTGCGCGACTCCTATGAACGCTCCCTGCCTTCCATGATGGAATTATATCATTGGACTTGAGTGATCTGCTTCAAGAATGGCATTATCAATGAATGTATGATTTTAATGAATGAGAAATTTGAATGGAATTTGAAACAAATTGGGATTGAGAGCATATGGTTGGCCCAGGGGCAACCCTGAACCACTTGTTTTCTTAAAAAAGCTAAGAGAACTTTAATGCCAGTCAAAGAATCACCATGGGACATTAATGCAAGTCAAAGAATCACTAGGGGACATTAATGCAAGTCAAAGAATCGCCATGGGATTCCTTTAGACCCGCGCTCTTCCAGTCCTGGGGATGCGCAGGAAAAGATGATTGTATGGCAATTAAAAGCTTAACATAGAAACAGAATGATTGAAATCTGAGGAGACTACAGCAGTCCTGACGTCACTGAAGAACTCTCGAGCTCCTGGGCCAGATGGCTTGTGCAACATTGTGATTCTCCAGAATGTTGGGCAGGGTTTGCTGGACCAGTGTTTAATGCAATCTCAATAAGAGGGATCATCCTAGATTTGGGGCGAGAGGAACTCCTGGTATCTATCGATAAGAAAGGCATTGGATCCATCTTCGTATTGGCCAATGGCCCTTCTTCACTCGCTTAGTAAAGCGTTTGCTTCTCTAGTCCGAAGGAACATAAAGCAGTGGTCGACGGACCATCACAGCTTACACCGGTTCCAAATAGGATTTAGAGAAGGCCGCTCAACATTTCAATGCCTACTAACCCTCATGATCTTGGCCAAAACATTCCAGGCTCAACAATAGAGCACCCTTATTTCTGGCCTACATGGATTTCTCCAGAGCGTTCGACCGTGTGTAGAAATCGCCTTATTTCAAATCTACAGAGAGCAGGTTTAGACGATCTGTACAGATTCTGCATTCAGATGCATCACGGAGGGTTGGATTAGAAGAAAGAACCTTCAGAGGCCTTAAACAAGACAGCGTCTTGGCTCCTTTTTGGTTTCCATTTCATCAGATTTTCACTCCGCTCTCGACAACGCATACTCGTTCCCTCCTGAGTTGGGCAACGTGCATATTCATTGGCCCTCGTACACCAAAGATTTGGTTGGATTTGATCAGACACCGTTGGACCGGCAGAGAACAGTAAATCCACTGCAGAGGGACGCAGAAGACGCCCATTAAGCACTAAATCTGAGAAATCAAAGATTATGATTTTCTACAACTGAAAGAGGGCGTGTCAAACAAAAGTATTCTCTTGGCATCTGGCCAAAGATAAACTGGATATAGAGTAAAGACATTACATATTTGGATATGGAATTTTGTGACGCCTTAAATGGAAAGACTGAAAAAAGACCAAAAAAGGCAGCCATTTTGGGATCACCATTGAGAGGGATTTCTCAAGAGATCGGCCGCTATTCCCTAATACCAATTCGGATGATATACTTGCAGAAATATACCCCATCAATCACATATGATGTCGAAAAAGGACATGGACAAAGAACCTGGAAGGATAGCGGGGCACATTTAGGTATGTTATGTTATCAAATATTTAAATAGCGCGCTTTCACCCAAAGGTATCCTGGCGCAGGGTTCAGGGAGAGCCGTGAACGGAGCAAAGACCGGGTCCACTGTCCTAGCGAATTGGGATAGAGAAAGGTCTTGAGTGCTTTCTGGAACTTGGCATGATCTTCTGTCTGTCTGAGGGCCAGTGGAAGCATGTTCCAAAGGGAGGAGGCTGCTAAGAAGGCGCTACCACCTACCTAAACCTTGGAACAGCGGGAAGACGGAGATTGGAGGAGCGCAGATCTCTGAGAGGCGTATAGGGGATGATCTTCTCGTGAAGGTGAGAAGCACCCTGCCCATATAAAGCAAAGTGAGTCAAGCAGAGGGCTTTAAACTTCCCCCCTGCTTTCAGCCGGGAGCCAGTATACTTGACGTAGTACAACAGAGGTATGTGCATACTTTGACAGGCCAACAGTTAGCAGAGCCGCTGAATTTTGCAGGATTTGTAACCTGGTAAAATGATACTTGGGCTGGGCCAGTAAAGTCGCATTGCAATAGTCATGCATTCCTTAAACCGAAGGAGCAACCACAGGCCCCCTTAATGCATCGGGATAAAAGGCATCACCTTTTTTTAGTGTTTAATTTAAAGTGACCCGCTTTGTGCATTGAGAGCCATCCTTTGTTCATGTTCCAGCTTCAAGCATTGGCTTGACTATCTCCATTAGTGTTGCCTTCCAGCTGGATGCCATTCCCTGCCCGCTTTGGTTAGCAGCGCCACACGAATATACAAGGGTGCCATGTGCAAGTCACGACACATTGAGGCACAAGTGCAATTATGTATGGTCATGGTCAGACGGATTCACTCTTGGGTCCTGTGGATTCACTCTTGGGTCCTGTGGATTCACTCTTGGGTCCTGTGGATTCACTCTTGGGTCCTGTGGATTCACTCTTGGGTCCTGTGGATTCACTCGTGGGTCCTGTGGATTCACTCGTGGGTCCTGTGGATTCACTCTTGGGTCCTGTGTATCTGGTATCAGTGATTGATCATCCAGTCTCCAATGGCTGCGCGACAGCCCCTTAAAGGCACAGCTGCTTCCTTCAAGGTCTGATCCACTCTTAGGACCAACTGACTGTCCTCAGCGTACGAAGGAAAGCGGCCTCCGTGGGAGTGACTGAGGCTAGCTGAGGGAGGGGAGCGATGGGGGATCCCTGTGGAACCCCGCAGGTAAGGGCAGAAGAAGCCGACCTAAACCGCGGGAAAGATAACGTCGGCCTGCAAGGAAGGACCTGAACCAGTGAAGCTCAGTGCCTGTCACCCCGGCTTCATCTAGGTGATGACACAGGATGGAGTGGTCGATCGTATCAAAAGCCCTCCCCACGACGTGAAGGGGCGCTCGTAGCCCACCCCAAGAATGTACACGGGCCAAGAGAGCAGCAGCCACCGGTGACTCGGCACACTGACCCCACACGTTGCTCCATTCAGACACAGGATTATGGATGAGTTCAAATTCCTCCTCCACAAAATAAAGGTAGGAGCAGCTGCAGGCCTACCTGTAACGGAGTAACGAACAAATGTAACGAGTGCGAATATCCGACAAATCACCTGCTACTCAGCCCGATGCCCACACACCGCAAAGCAGTCCAAGTTCCCGCCAAAAAAGGAATTATAAAAGTGCTAAAGCACCATTCATATCAAAGGGGAAAGGCCCCGCAGTCACCACTCAGCCGGGGGTGGGGGGGAGGGGCAGCAATCGAAGTGCGCCGCACAAATAGAAAGCAGATTTTGGAAAGCTTGGAGATGGAAAGCCTCCCACAGAAAGAGATATTCCCGCGGGAAACACGAGAACACACTTCACCGCACTCCGCAAGCTATGGAACTACAGGCCTGCAGCCCACAGGCCCCCGACTGCGGAACAGCGGGTAGCAGCCCACAGGCCCCCGACTGCAGAACAGCGGGTAGCAGCCCACAGGCCCTGGACTATGGAACAGTGGGTAGCAGCCCACAGGCCCTGGACTACGGAACAGCGGGTAGCAGCCCACAGGCCATGGACTATGGAACAGCAGGTAGCAGCCCACAGGCCCTGGACTACGGAACAGCAGGTAGCAGCCCACAGGCCCCGGACTGCGGAACAGTTTCCTCCTCTCCGCTCTGCTGCCTGTACCACTCCGCCATCACCATAACCAGTGGACCCAAATGAGGGCAGTTGGCACCCAAGCCTCCCCCATGTACCACACGAAACGTTAGAGTGCTGGCAATAAAAAGGCTGTGGGTTTTTTATTGCACATCATTATGTGATCATAAACAAAACAATCCTAATAACCAAAACATAATGTGTACTCTTGGGCGCGAGGTCCTGAGGTTGGGCCCCCCAGGCCTGTGCTGCCTTCTTGGTCCCACGGTGGTGTGGGCCCCGTGCGGTAACCTGTTCTCTCTCCTCCTTCTTCTCTCCTCTTTTCTTGGGTAGGAGGATTTCGGGAATGCGTAAGCCGGGTACTTGTTTGGGGCTCCGTGCGGAGTTCCAAACAGATTTTTTTTTTTTTTATTTCTTTATTTACATTTTACCAAATAAGAAAACAAGAAACAATGAAACACCATTGCATGTGATGAACAACAATATGAACAACACGTGAAGAGAAGGAAGAATACACAAAAATTATAAACAACCCTAGTACATACCTGAAAACACATCCCAGACCCTAGCATGAAGGTGCAGTTTTCCCATCCTCCTGTACATTCCCTTTTCAATAGCCCCCAAAGAAACCATCTCATCAATCCAATCATTCGAGTTAGGCGGGATCCAGGATTTCCAGCCCCTCACGATCATTTTCTTGGACACTGAAGCACCCCTGAACAGAAATTTTTTTCTCAGACATGGAAAGATCCTCAAGTAAAATACCACTGCCCAAAACCATCGTCCTAAAATCCAAATCAATACTGCAATTCAGGACCTGCAAGCGTATAGTACAAACCTCCTGCCAGAAACCCCTGACTCTGACACAATCCCAAAGCAAATGTTCGAGAGTGCCAACTTCCACGCCACAACACCAACACACATCCGAATCCGACATGCCCCTGCTCCTGAGCCTCTCCGGACACCAAAACATTCTGCTGAGAACTTTAATTTGCCTAGAGCGCTCACACAAATTAACGGGACAAAGTCTCACATTCGCACACAACTCAAGCCACATATCAGCAGTGATCTCACAACCCAAACGTCTACTCCATTCATCCATCAGACCAGTATTATCTTTTATTTATTTATTTGTATTTTTTATTTATTTTATTGTTATAGCTGAACTGAGTCAACTTTACAATATTTCATTCATATTCCATCTTCATTCATATTTATAAAATTATAGAATTATATATAAAAAGGTACACATAAAAAAAGTACAAAAAAGTACACATATACATAAGTATAACCCAATAAACTGAACAGAAAAGGAGAAAAAGACACACCCACAGGGCTTAACTAACTAAATAAACTGCACAGATTTCAATCATTAAAGTAAAACAGAGCATCAGTATCTTCTATCACTTAAACAACCAGCATCATCTCTACGTGCTCCTTCCAACCATCAGTACACTTCTTAAAAATGTACTCCTCATTATCCTTGCAGTTTCATTCCTAGCAAACTCCCTAATATTCTGCTCAGAGAATTCATAACCGATTCCCGTGATTCTAAGACATGTATGTATATATGTACTTAGCATTTGACGAGGCATTCATCAGCATCAATAAGTGCACTCTTTTACCTCCGTATTTGTACGTATTGTTTATCTATGTTGTACTATGTTAGCCAAGACTCATCTAATCTTACTCTTCTCTCAATATCCCTCACTAATGGTTACCACAGTGGTTATACCTTGGGTTCTGTCAGTTCTTGATCAATATCCAATCTCAAATCCTTCACAAGAGCAATGGTAGCAAGCCTTAGAGGAGTGTTATGCCCGCAATAAATCAACCACCAAAGAGATTCTGTTGTAATTTGGGTGTTTTCATATAACAGTGGTTTAAAGCAGAGCTCCTGTTTCTGTTTAAGGGTTTGACATTCTGTAAGAAGATGACGTAAGGTTTCAGATTGATCATTTATCTTACAGAAGCGGCATAAGTTATCTTCCTTCATTATCATTTTCCGTTTAGCTTTCAGATCCCTCGTCTCACATAAGTTAAACCGTATACTTAAATATTGTCTTCTATGATCAGTTGATGGTGATCTAAGTAGATATGGTTCCACTATACCAGTGGTATTCAAACTGTGGGTCGCGACCCCCTAGGGGTCCGCGGGTGCATCCCAGGGGGGCCCTGAGAGCTCAGCATGAAAAAAGATATATTTTTTTTTTTTTTAGATTGGAAGAAATGGGCAGGGGTGGCCCACATGGGCGGGCTGAAGCATGAAACTGTCTCAGGCAACAATGAAAAAGTGGCCCACAGTTGTAAATGGATATTCATTCCTTTAGTCACAGACTGGGCCTCATTACTACTATGGCGGACCAGTAACAACGGTGCTGGTAAGCTACCGGCACCGTTGCTACCGTTCCGCCATAGTAAGAGTTGTGCTCGTGGGTGCTTGACAGCCCCCGCCAGGTCTGACCTCAGCTCGTCGGATGCACCAGCACCATTATTAACGGTGCCGGTGCATCCGAGCTCCCCCTTCCCATTTGAGCCATATGGGGCTCAAATGGGAATGGGGATCTACCGGCACCTTCGAAAGGGCAATTATCATGTCCGCCTAACTCGGCATGACCTAGTAATTGCCCATTCGCGGGTGCCAGACCCGGATGCAACTCCAGTGGCAGCCGTGCCGGTTTTACCGGCACAGCTACCGCCAGAGTAGTTATGAAGCCCACTGTTTCAATAGTACCCAAAGGGGTGCTTTGTGTTAAAATGTAAGTAAATTGTGATATATTCAGCAACAATGGTCAACATTACTAACTGCATAGTGGCCCCTCACCCATTATGGAGGAGCTAAGGAGCCAGCCCAGTGAAACAGTGAGCACTCCCTCAGCTGCTTTATCCAGCTAATGGAGTGCTCCTGGGCTGGCTGAACTGTCAAAGGGAAACACTGTTTCCCTTTGACAGTTCAGTTTAGTTCCCCAGCCGCACATGCTCACTGAGCCATGCAAGTGCTGGGGCGTTTTGCTTCGCCAGCATTGCATAGCTCATTGGAAATGCTGGCTGGGGCACTGCATGTCTGTATGTCCGAGGGGGAGCTCCTGCGCCTCCTCGCACATACGGACAGAGCAGCTGGAGCAGCACCCACACACAGGCCAATGCAGAAGGTACGTTTATGTTCATTGTTTTTATTTAAACATGTGTATGGATGCGTTATGAGTGAGTGTATGGTGATGGATGCTCATGTGAATGATAGAGTGATTGCTGTATGAATGTGCAGCGCCTTGCATATACACATAATCATGTTCATTGTGTTAGGACCAGTGGGGCCCAGGGGACAGGGATGGTATCTTTTTACCGGACATCTATCATTCAAAACCCTCTGCCTTGTCCACAAGGCTTTCTGGGGCCTCGGTCCAAAATACCTTCAGCTATTCCTCCGCAAATACCTCCCCTCTCGAGCTCTTCACTCCTCTACCTCCAACTCCCTCAGGGTCAGTCGTTTATCAAAGAAACGAGCTGGGGGTAGATCTCCGTCTTCGGCTGGGGCCTCCCTCTGGAACAGCGCCCTGCCACTCTAAAACTTGAGGAGAACCATCTTTCTTCCTGCACTTATCAGACCTACCCTGTCTGCTGCCTTAAACGTAGCACTTGCAAATTGCTGGCTGCACTACCACTGTTTGTTGCCTTTATTATTTATTTATTGTTATTTATCTGTTTCTCCTCTGCTTCGCACTTTCCACTTCTCCCCCCTTCCATGCACTTTTCCCCTCACACGTGCGCGTTCTCAATGTCACTGGGCCTAGTAAGATCGCTGTTTTATTCTCCTCTGTTCCCCTCCCTTGCCTTGTCACGCTCTGAAACACTTGTGTACGAGCGCGATAGAAATAAAATATCAATGCCTGCCCCCTGGACTCCCAGCAACAATTGCAAACTGTTTGGCTATTTACCCATTTTTTGTTAAAAGTATGCTCTACAATGCAACATTTTAACCTATTATTTAAAAAAAAATTCACAGGGGGAAACCCCCCCGAACCTCCCCTTAATGCCCCTCCACTTAAAAAAGATTCACCAGCCGCCACTGGCCCTCAGACTGTGTTGGGAACGGGATGGGGGAACCGAGGGACTATGGTGGGAGCACAATGGGCGGGAACCATGGGATAGTGATGGGAGCAGAGTGGGGAGAGCCCTGGGTGTGTGATGGGGTGGGGAGAGACCAGCGACTGGGTAGGAGTGGGATGAGGGAGCCCAGCGACTTTGATGGGAGCAGGTGACGGCGCGCAATATATACTGTCCATTTGGCATTTCTGGGGGGTCCCGACCTGCCCAAATTTTGCTCAGGGGGGCCCTGGCCAAAAAAGTTTGAAGACCACTGCACTATACTATGCCTTTTATGCAGGTACGGATTTTTGGGGAAATCATGATACTTCAAACATATCTCCCTCGTACGTAACCAGTCATGCAGAAATATCTTAGTTTTGGCTCTACCTGGATTTGTAAGGAGGTCATCAAGGGAGAGATCCACTTCAGCCAAAGCTTCAATTATAGTGTACCGCCATTTCACCATATATTGGTCATTAGTTGTGAACACGTAATCAGCAAGGGTATTGATCAATTTATGCCTACCAGAAGCCAAAATACATTTTCTGAACAATGATATCATTTGCCAGATGTAACGTGCATGCAATGATATTAGCCCTAATTCATTCCTAATCCAAGCCATAGGTACGCATTTTGGTAAACCCAGAATGCGTTTCCAAAATTTACTCTCAAAACGTAACCATGTATTTCCCATTATACATGGTTTTGTTTCCGCTCCATAAAGTAGTACCGGGACCACTTTCTGTTTGAAGTATGTTATGGCGGGTGTGATGGTGAATTTACCATATTGGGCTTGGATAATTGAGGCTTGTGAGATCATGATATTCAGCTGCTGGTTGAGGCTTAGTAGGAATGCTTTATTACTTGCTCCATCAATAACAACTCCTAAATAAGTATGTTGTGGAACTATTTCTAGTGTATGCTCTTGTAAACACCACCTTAATGCTTTTTGTTTCTTGTTTAGGGTACCACTTGGGTTTGGGTTACAAACCATTATCTTTGTTTTGTTCATATTCACGGTTAACCTATTCTCAGTGACATATCTGGCAAGTGCATCAAGCAGGTTTTGAAGGCCACGGGGAGTCTTCGAAATCAGTACCAAATCGTCTGCAAATAACAGAGCTGCAAGTGCTTTGCCTGCTAATTTCGGCGCATCGGAAATAACCTCTTTGAAGGCTTTGCATATATCGGCGATGAAAAAATTAAGCAAAGCCGCCGCAAGTATGCAGCCTTGTCTGAGGCCTCTGAGTTGAAATATTCGTGGTTAGTAAGCCTTGTAAATTTAGCCTCACTCGTATGCTGGTCTCTGAGTGTAACATACTTATCAAATTAATTAAGTATGTAGGGCACTTTTCTCGGGCTAGTTTGTCAAATAATATTGATCTAACCACTGAGTCGAACGCCGTTCTAAAATCGACGAACACAAAAAATAATGGTTGTTTCAGGAGGTTATGATGCTGTATTAAAGCTGTTATTGATAACAGATTTATAGAAGTCCCCATGCCAGTTATAAACCCTGTTTGATGCGGATCTTGCTTGTCACAAGTTCTTGCTCAATTGTTAAAGTCCCGTAAAATGAACCTGCAAAAGATTTTCCCAGGTATATCCAAAAGCGCGATCGGTCTGTAATTCGCCGGTTTAGACCTGTCGCCTTTTTTAAAGATGGGCACTACCACAGAGGATTTCCAAGACTTTGGAATACTGTTGGATTGTAGGACATGGGTAAAGATGTTATACAGAATCGGGGCCCATTGTTCCGGATGCTGCTTCATCATATAGTTGGTTAACCCATCAGGTCCTGGGGCCCTTGAGTTAGACGCTCTGTGGATATATCCTAGTATATCTTCTCTAGATATTTGTAATAGTTCCATGCTGTTACATATTATCACAGGGCTATTTTGTCTGACCTCAGGGTCAGCATATAATTCCGTATAATAGTCGATCCATAGTGTTTCAATTACACCGTTTATCTGGACCGGACCCTGTTCCAAATGGTTAGCAGCATTAAGCAAAGCCCAAATTTGGGCTGTGTTCTTTGACATAATCACCTTGAGCATTTCTTCACCATCAGACTGATATAGAATACATCTACGAGTACGGATCCAAGCCGTGTGTGCACGTTGAAGAGAGCGAATGACCTCAAACCTGATATTCACTGGCAATGATAATGCCGTTCTCTTTTCTCGTCTCAGTAGGGTTTTACGTTTTTGAACCTGTTCGTCAGCACTGTGTCTGGGTGCAAAGTACATATGAGTTTGTATTGAAGAGTGCAGTTTGAACATTTGGAGTGTGACGTTATAAGGTTCTTCTACCCCACCGTTCCCCGTCTGTTCACCCAGCAACTCTTCATTCAACTCATTCAGTGTAGATTCATTCCATCTAAACCTTATTCTTGAGTTATTTGTTATCAGATTGGTAGCATACCGCCCTTTTTCTAGGTTTTGTGGTTCTTTATAACAGTTCCATTTCAAGGTTAGCATGTGATGATCACTCTCTGTCTGTGTTATCACCTTAAATGAAGCAATGTTTTGGAACGTTGCTTTGTCCGTGTAAATATAATCAATTGTAGAGCTACTGAGTCCTCTACGCCACATCTCACTAGAGGGTGTGTCGCCAGGTATCGCACCGTTGAGCATCAGCATATTACGATCACACATCACATCCGCCCATATTTCATTTATGCGGCCCTTTTGCGTTTTTTTGGCTTTCAGACATTGCATATTCAGATCTCCCACAAGAATAACATTCGTTATTTCGGGGGTCATAAGAATCATGTTGAAGAAATTCTCCAGTTCTTTAATGAAAATCTTATCTGAAATAGCCATCGGGTTACGGTAGATATTAATTAGAGCCAAACATCCCCCAGGATACATTTTTTTAACTAATTGCATAAATATATTCGGGGCTGCCCAAGGCCTAATTGACAAGCCCCTCCCCATTTTGGTGGCAATTAGTAACCCAGAGGATGGACGTCCTTTCTTATTTGATTTGGCTGCCAGAAATGCTATTTCATGATTATTCCATACCGGGCAATCCACCAGCCACATCTCTTGTAGGGCAACTACATCGTAGTTGTTAAGATCATTGCTATCTTTAACAGAGAGATGGGCATGACCACAGGTATTCCAACTCACTGGGTCAGTGTGTCATACCGCCACCCCTTGTATTATGATCTTTTATCACTCGGTCTGTATTCATTTTTTCCCAAACCTCCTACCATCTTGTTTTGATCTAGTGAGTTTTGTTTATGATATACGTTTAAGGATCTAGTAGTCACGTTATCATTTGGATCCTGTAATTTTTCATAGTTCATATTAGTTGGTAGGATTGTAGGATCAACTGCTAGCAAAAAACCCGTTGTGAACAATTCCATCCTAGCTTGCCATATAGTATTTCTGACAAGGTTGGATGAAATCCACAATCGGACAGCGTCAAGCCTCTCCTCATTTAGAAATTCGACTTGTTGAATGTCAGTTGAAGAGATATCTCTTAACTCTTCAGTATCTTCAAATATCGTCAGCACGCTTGTTCTATTTAGGTCATAGGATATATGGGGAGAAAGGCGACATTTCAGAATGAATCTATGATATAGTTTCGGTCTAGGGCATGTTTTAATTTCTTTCCTGTACCCCCACCCAACCGTTCCATCTCAAGTCGTTGGTTTGGTTCCGAATTTCTCTCAATATTTTGTATTGTATCAGATGGATACACTGTAGTTTTGCTGTTAAATGACACTTTACCTCTCTCCAAGTGTTTGTCTTGAGAGTCTGATCTTGCTTCCATCTTAGATACTCATCAACCGAGTTCTGTATGGTCTCTCTAATGTCTTTTAGTATGTCCAGCGAAGGTTCTCTCGCTAGAGGAGGGTTCGCACTTGTAGTATTTGTTATAACATCATTCTTTGGGTGGTTTGTCACAGCAGTACTAGCCAGTGGGATGCAAGGGGTTTCATGGGTTGTGATGTTATCAGCAGCTCGTTGCAGCCGCAGTTGTTCCTCGGAACCTTTTTTTGCAAGCAAAGCCACTAGATCGTCTAGTGGGACATAGTCGTTGTGAGATACAACATTCACAGGTTGACTAGCTACCGGTTCTCTAGCCTGTCTTAAATTAGTATAATTAACTTTTAATCCTCCTCCCACAACAGCTTTACTTTTGGTGGTAATTTGCAGTCGTTTTAGGAATTGATTAGTAGCGGCCTTTGTTGGTCGCAAAGCCTGCTTCTGATTCTTAGTTTTCTTTTTAGTTATTGTATTAGCTTTTGATCTTACATTGGTTCTTGAATCAAACATATTATACACACCAAAGTCATTCTCTCGGTTATCTTCAACAATTTTATCTTCATTCACCTTAATAGGGATACAACTTTCCACTGTCACCATCTCATTACTAGAGGGGCTACAGTGCACTTCATCATCACTGGGTATGACAGGGCATATAATAGCCTCAAAAACAGGTAAGATCGGTACTACATTCTCAACCTTGCTCTTCTCCTTTACATCAGATGTCATTTGTGCAGTCTCTTTATTTTTAGTATCTTTCGTTGTCTTTGGTAGCCTATTATCACCCATGTCAATGTACCTAGACATTTTATCTAGGTTCTGGGTAATCGGTTCAATCTGCTTAGCATCCAAGGTCTCAAACAATTTAAAAAGGGACATAATCGAGATGTTTATGGCATTCAGCGTTATTTCCACCAGTGAGCCATGTACAATTTGTCCACCATTACCATTTGTGATTCCCACACTCGGTGTAGGATAGACAAAGGAGGATGTCAAGTCTCTAGGGCACTGTGTATGGTGGTCAAAAAGGCTTGGAGAGCCATATAGACTAGCATCATTACCCTTAGTTCTATCATTAACAATGGGAGATTCAGACAAACATTATTAATAGAATCTTCCAAATTAGATTTGTTTGTAACAGTTATATTTTCATTCTCCCCCTCGTTAGCCGCTTCCTCATTAGTATAGTTTAGGTCGTTTTTACATGATAAAACAGGATTTTGTGTAGTTAAATCGATTAGAGGGCACTCCTCAGTTCCCTCAGTCACGTTGTGTTGAGCATATCTCATTTACAATAATAGTGTCTGAAATCGACACATTTGAATTCACAGGAACCACGTGCGGTGCAATTGGCCCTCCTCCCATATTTACAGGGCTCGAAGGTTGATTTTCAACACACGTGGGAATAAATAAATCTGAATCGCCCCTTAAAGTGCAAAATCCTCGTATATCACTAGTAGAGTTCTTTCTCACGGGAGTCACAATAGGTGAACCTCCTAATTTTTTTTTTAAGAATAGTAATGGGGGAGGCTTTAGGGGTTACAGGCTTAAGGTTCACAGATGCTCTTGTAATTACAATGTTTGCTGGCATCCCAGACGTCAGCGTATATGTAATACCTTTCATTCGGCACGTTTAACAAACTAATGGTTAACAATGCAACAAATTGGACATAGGCGAAAAAGTCTTACTCCGCAGTGCACAACCCGCTATACCCGCTCTAACAGCGGTAACAGCAACCTTTCCAAAGCAAACTTGCAGAGCGCGCGCGCAAAGCGCGTGCATTTGCAGTAAATAGTTTCCTGTTGGCTGGGGGCAGGATTTCACCGCAGCACGTCCTATGGGTGAAGAGGAGACAAACTACTGTGAGTGCACTGATAAAATTCGCCTAAGCAGTTGCTTAAGCAGTTGCACAAACAGTTGCCTTATACAACCTTGGGTAGTAAAAGTCACAAGAGTTCTCACTTTGGTGCAGGCAACAGTCAATCACACTTCGTCACTTCGTCGGTGAATACAGTAACGGAGCGTCTCGCAGCGGTAACAGCAACCTTTGCAAAGCGCGCGCGCACAGCGCGTGCATTTGCAGTAAATAGTTTCCTGTTGGCTGGGGGCGGGATTTCACCGCAGCACGTCTTTGGTGCAGGCAACAGTCAATCACACTTCGTCACTTCGGCGAGTCCAGTGAATCCAGTAACGGAGCGTCTTGCAGCGGTAACAGCAACCTTTCCAAAGCAAACTTGCAAAGCGCGCCTTATCTTTGTAGCTCGCAACAATTCAGCGATACACTTTGCTCGCAACAGACTGACAGCCCATCACCAAATGTTCCAAAACCACAGAATCACTCCCATCAATCTCATCAATGCATCTCTTCAATTTCCTGTAGTCTGCAATGGAAACATTTTCAATATTGAAATTTGCACATAGTACATCAAAATCAATCCATTTTCCACCTTTGTATACATCATTAATCCAGTGAACTCCACCAACAAACCATTCCGGCCAAAATATAGGCTTGCCAGCCTCTGTGATTGCCTTATTAAACCAAGTCGAGGCCGAAGGTGATTTCAGAGCAGTTGAACCACACATTTCGTGAAAGCCTCTCTACACCTCCCGCAAAAAATGGGTCAAAGGAAATCTCCTACCACCCTTACTAACAGTCGTAAACGCCTCTCGAGGGGCAAGAGGGCCTAAAGCACTTGCTTCCGCCACAGCCCAAGCACTGGGGTGAATCAACCAGAAAAGGAAGTAAAAACTGGCAAGAGAAGGCAAGATGATGCACTCTAACATTGGGGACCCCAAGGGCACCTCTTTCAACAGGCAGCTGCAACTTCCACAGTTTAAGTACAGGAGGTTTCCCGTCCCAAAGGAAAGATTGCCAAGTTGCATCAATTAATCTCCAGTAACATGCACTGACCCTCAAAGGAAGCATACTTAAAACATAGTTGAGTTTCGGGGGCCGCAACCATCTTCAAGGCATTCACCTTGCCCCACAATGACAAACGTAAGACCGGCCACCTCTGCCTAGATGACTTCAGCTCACGGCAGGCCTCCCCTAGGTTCACCCCCACCATATCACTCACAACTGGAGTCAGCCAAGTCCCCAAATATTTCATTTTGCGTAAACCCCATTGAAACCCAAATCCAGTCACCAATGATTTAGCACAACTCCCCGTGATAGGCAAAACCTCGGACTTCAACCAGTTTATTTTATATCCCGCCACCACATGGAATCGATCCAGAATGTTCATCAAGGATGGCAAAGAAATTTCCAAATTCCGTAAAACCAACAAAAGGTCATCGGCATAAAACCAAGTTTTCTGTTCAACCCCATTGAAGGACACACCTTTCAAGTACGAATCACTCCGCAGGGCAATTGCAAGAGGTTCAATGGCCAGCACAAACGATAAGGGAGAAACCGGACATCCTTGTCTAGTGCCCCGCAAAAGATTGAACGTTCCAGATAAAAAGCCATTCGTCTTAACATTCGCCGTAGGACGAGCATACAAAAGGGAGACCCAAGAGATGTACTCATCACCCAGATTCATCGCCCTCAGCACCGTAAACATATATTGCCAATGAATACGATCAAACGCTTTTTCAGCGTCTAAAGAGAACACAGCCACATCTTCGTCCATATTCTATGGCCTGTGACGTGGTCAACAAAAGATTCCGAATGTTGCTAGAAGTTCTATGATGTTTAATAAAACCGGATTGATACGTGTGACTAAGTCTTTGAATCACATCCTCAATGCGTAAAGCGAGCACCTTAGCCAGGATCTTGTTATCAGTATTTATTAAACTTATAAGCCGATAGCTGGAAGGTAAGGCACTATGCTTTCCTTTCCTTAGAAAAATTGAGATGGTAGCATGATTGGTGGATTCTGGAAGAGATCCCACCTCCCTGGACTCAATATACATTTCCCTCAAGAGCCCCAACCGCTTCAGGAAGAATCTTGTAAAACTCAGCCGGCAAACCATCAGTCCCCGGAGTTTTCCCAGAATTCAAACCGGCATTAGCAATCCTATTTTCATCAACAGTAACCGGCCGGTTCAGACCAGCCATAGTATCATCAGAAATGTTCGGAATATTCAAATTATCAAAGAAGCGGTCGCCACGACCAGTAATACCAGCCTCACACTCGTACAAGTTCATGTAAAAATCCTTGAAAACAGCATTAATCTCACATGGATCAAAAGTAATCACCCCATCCAGACCTTATATAGAAGTAATGGCACCCTCCGAAACCTGCTGCCTCAGTCTGTAGGCAAGCCATCTCTCACACTTCTCGCCCTTCTCAAAGTAAGCACTTCTAATTCTATATAAATCTTTTTCCGCTCTAGCGTCCAAAATATAATTCAGGTTTTTTTTCAATCTCTTCAATTCCTTTCTCTTATCAGTGTCATTTGGATCACAAATCAAATCATTCATCACTTCTACAATACCGGCATCAGTTCCCAACTACACCTTTGCCAATCTTTTCCTACTTCCACAGGATAAGCCTAGAGTAATGCCCCTCATCGTACATTTGAACGCCTCCCATGTAACATTCTTACTCGTATCTGAAGAATTCTCACTCACAAAGCATTCAGCCACCGTTCAGATTTTCTCTAAAATATCCTCATCCTGTAAAATGGATGTATTCATCTTCCTTTGAAAAGTTTTACAGCGGTCAAAATTCAAAAATAGGCCCGAATAAATAGGCGCATGGTCAGTGACCGCAATACAACCAATTTGACTAGTCAAAAGACTTGAAGTCGCTCCACCAGCAGTAAAAAACATATCAATCCTCGAATAAGTGTTATGAGATCCAGAATAGAACGTATACTACTTGAGTCTGGGTGTTGTAACCTCCAACAATCTTTTAGATCAAAATCCCCAATCAGCATCCGAAAAGAGCAAAAATGTGCATCCCTCCTCTGTATAGCCAAACGTCCAGTGCTATCCATGGAAGGATTGTCAACCAGATTAAAATCACCACCCAGAATGATATTAGTGGAGTTCAAGTCAAGTATCATCTGCGACACTTCCCCAAAAAAAGAGCCATTGTCCACCGACGGAGCATAGACATTGCATAGCACATGTTGGACACCTTGTATTTCCACCAGAAGAGCCACGACCCGCCCCTCCCGGTCACAGCTAGACTTCAGAACTTTAACAGGAGAATCCTTTCGTAAAAGAAACGCTACCCCCCTGATCTTAGAGGAATAACAGGAAGCAACAACATCACCCAACCACCTCTTACGCAACACCCCAATTTCCTCCAACAAAAGATGAGTCTCCAGTAAAAAAAAAAAACCCATCACATTGCATATCTTTCATACAGTTCCAAATGTTCTGCCGTTTGGCAGGATTATTATCCCATTACCATTCCAGGAAGAGACCAAAAGACGAGACCCTCCAATGTCAGACATGCTGAAAGTTAGAAGGAAGCCAAGAAAACACCCCTATCCAAAAACCATAAAAAAACAAGACCAAAAAGAAGAACTCCCCCCTGCACCATCTGCAACAGAAAAAAGACGCCAACGTTGAAAAGCAACAAAAAAGAAAGAAAAAACAACCCAACACCCCCGCTACCCCCCACACAAATTCTCCACAGTGTCGAATCCTACATACCTTAGAAAACACAAATGGGCAAATAGGCAAACTCATATACCCACCCAATAATACAGTGTAAGCCAAGAAAAGTGAGAAAAAAGAATATACTTGCAGCCCCCCCCCATAGGATCCCTCGCCTTCACAACCTCAGCCAATGAAGAGCCAGCAACCCTCCCCCACGAAGATCACCCAACATATGTTCCAACACCAACAAAACTCCAAAATAGATGCCCAAATCCAAAGTAGCCAATTAAATATCAAGTACAGCAGGCAGATTAAAAAGAAATACGCAAATCGAAATGAATCATTAATAGTCCGCATCATGACACCAAATTAGAAAACATCAACATCAGTGAAATGGAAATGCATTGGCGGTATATTGAGCAAAGTGATATGTTGGCACGTGCCGACGAAGGTCACATCATCAGTGGCGGGGGGAATAAATGGAGGGGTGCAAACGCCCACAAATCCCAGATAAAATGCCAGAAAGCATCCATCGTGCCATTTAAAAGCAGCCCCATCGGAGGCCCGTCACATTCTGAGAAGCCAGACAGAAAACAAAAAATAGCATACTAGAACTCCTACATGGGATAGCTGGCAAAGCAACTGACTGTAGCACATGCGGGATGTATTCCGCTGACAAATAATGCGTTGCCAAAGTCTCTTCTCCATCCCCAAACGAGCTTGGTGCCCCATTCACACCACAGGCAAGGCAGCAGTAATAAAGGCCAGAGAAGAGGAACGAGTCCAGCCGTAATGCAGATGACCGCTGAGTAGCTAGCATTGGCAGTCCTTTACTCGGAGCGGGACGAAGGATCAAGTTTAGTTTAGTTTAGTTTATTATTTGTATAGCGCCGCCTGGCCCTAGGGCATCCAGGCGCTTGCGATGAATACAACAAGAATAATACAACAGAAATGTACAAACCGATTACATATTTACAAATTTACAGTCTTGGTGCATGCTAGTAAGGTAGGGCTAGGCAGTTTACGTTTCTTTGGATAGAAGCCAAATTTTGGTGTTGTGTCTAAATCTGTGAAAGGAAGGTTCTGATCTCAGCTCGAGTGGAAGTGAATTCCAAAGTTTGGAGGCAAGCACGGGGAAGCTGGAGCCACCTGCTTTTTGGAGCTAAAATCTTGGGATATTTAAGCAATGTGTTTGAGCTGATCTGGTAGGGCGCGCTGGGGTGTGGTGATTGAGATTGTCGGATAGGTATCTGGGTGCTTGGTTAGCTAGGCATTTGTGTGTGAGTGAGATGGTTTTATATTCAATTCTTTGTGGTATGGATAGCCAATGGCAGGTGCGTCTGGCGTCCGAAATGTGTTCATGTTTGGGTATGTTCAGGGCTGCTCGCAAGGCGTTGTTTTGTATGACTTGTAGTTTGTTGATGTTTTTCTGACTGGTTCCCAAGTATAACGCATTGCAGTAGTCAACTTTGGAAAGGACTAGCGCTCTGGCTAAGGTGATGCAATTGGATGGTGAGAGGTAAGGTCTGCTGGCATTGATGAGTTTACAGGTGTAAGCAGTGGCTGATGATATGGAATTGATCTGTCTTGTCAGTGTGAGGGAGGAGTCGAGGTAGATTCCTAGGGTTTTGACGCTGTTAGAGACGATGATGTTATTGCCGTCTATAGTGAATGCTTGATAGAGTTTGTCGAGTTTATTAAGTCTGGGTTGGGAACCTAGGAGAAGAAGTTCGGTCTTGTCGTCATTGAGGCATAGGCCATGCTTGGCCATCCATTCTTGGATAATGGAATAAATGTTGTTGAGAGCAGTGAGGTCGGTGGAGTAGTCGCCTGTTAAAGGGATCAGTATTTGGGTGTCATCTGCGTAGTTGGTGTAGATGACACCCAAGCGGTCCAATATGTCAAAGAGGGGTTTCGTGAACACATTATATAGAGTGGGGGAGACGCAGGAGCCCTGGGGGACACCGCAAGTGACTGGGGCTGGGATGGCAGAGGCTGTGGGTGCGTAGACTCTCATGGATCTGTTGTTAAGGAAGGAATGGATCCATGCGTTGGCGTTATCTGAAAATTTGGCTGCTGAGGATAGATGTTTGCAGAGGATGTCGTGGTTGACCAGGTCAAAGGCGGCCGATAAGTCAAGAAGGAGAAGGATGGCTAGTTTACCATTGTCTTTAATGTTGTCCATCTGTATCTTAAGGTCAATCAGGGCGGTCTCAGTGCCGTGTTTGGGGCGGAATCCTGATTGTCTGAGTCCTAGTAAGTTATTTTTCTCAAGGTGGTTCTGTATCTGAAGATAGGCAGCTCTGTCGAGGATTTTTAGTAGGAAGGGTACGGTCGTAATGGGTCTGTAGTTGGTGGGGACATTAGGGTCAAGGGTGGGCTTCTTAAGTAAAGGAAGAACCCAGGAGTCCTTGAGGTTGTTGGGCACTATGTTGGAGGTGAAAGATGAGTTGATGAGGGAAGTGATGAAGGGAGCAAGTTGTTTGGCTGCATCTTTAATGACTGGGGCTGGGCAGGTATCGCCTTGGCATTTGGACGGTTTAAGAGAGTAGATTATTTCTTCAACCTCTTTGATGGTTATGGTGGAAAACTCAAAGAGGTTATTGTCATCATTTTGGGGGGTGGTGTGGGTGTGTGTAGAGGGGGTGATGTTATCAGTGAGGGTGAGGCTTTCTTTCTTTGTCAGGATTTTGGCTTGTAGTGTGGCAATTTTGCCTAGGAGTGCTTCCTGGATGCTCGTGCACCAGTGGATGTCTTTGTTACAAGTGTCTGGAGTGGGGGAGGGTGATTCGAGTTCTCTCAGGATATTGAAGAGCTCTTTGGTATTAGATTTGGCGTTGCTGATTCTTTCATTGTACATGTTTTTTTTAGACTGGATGATGGCTGATTTATAGATGTTCGATGCCAGTGCGTAAAATGTCTTATTAATAGTGGATGGTGACTGTTTCCATGCTAATTCAGCTTGTCTTTTGGATTTGCGGAGTGTTTTTAGTTTGGGGGTGAACCAAGAATTGAGGTGTGCTCGTGGTTTGGCTTTCCGAAGCTTGAGTGGTGCTATGGTGTTTAAGGCCTTAAGGATAGTTGTGTTGTATAACTCTACTAGTTCAGTAGGGTTGGTCATGGTGGGTGAGAAGTCGATGATGGGTTGGAGTAACGGGAGGAGTTTCTCTAGTGTGATATTTTTGTTGTTTCTTGTGAGTGTGGGTGGGGGATTGGAGGAAGGCCCTGGTGTTTGAGTGCCTTTGTTGATGGTGAAGGTAATAAGGTGGTGATCAGTCCAAGCGCATGGAGTGTTGGAAAGGATGGTAGTGTTGCAGTTGACGTCAGCTATCCAGTCAAGGATGCGGCCTTTGTTGTGTGTGGGTTGTGTGATATGGTGGGTGAGTCCTAATTCTGAAATTGTGTTGGCGACAGTGTGAGCTTTGTCATCTTTCTCATCATTGAGACCTAGATTAAAGTCTCCTAGGATGAGTAGTCGAGAGTTAGGTTTGATATTGTCAGAGAGTAAAAGGGCTATGTCGTCATTAAAGGATAGTATAGGGCCTGGCGGTCTGTAAATGAGGTGGATGGTGATAGTGCTTGTGTGCGTTGTGTATAGTTTGAGGGTGAGTAGTTCCGCTGATGGCAGTGATTGGTTTTGTATGTGTCTTATGTTGATGGAGCTTTTTGCAATAATGGCTACTCCACCACCTTTAGCTGTTTGTCTGTCTGCACGGTAGATGGTATAGTCATTGGGTATAGCAAGTGATAGAGAGGGGCCAGACGCTGGGTGGAGCCAGGTCTCTGTAATAGCTATGAAGTCGAGATCATTGAAGGAAATAATGTCGGCTATGTCTAGGGCATGGGCGACTACAGATCTCGCATTGATGAGTGCACCTTTGATGGTTTCGGTGGTGATGCAGGATTTTTTGATGTGGGTGCGGGGGGAGGGTGCGTTCAGGCCGTGTGATATCTGGTCTGACGGAAGTGTAGGGCGTGTGCAGGAAGGGGCAGATTTGGTTAAGGTTATATTTTGTTTGTTGCCTAGATTGAGGAAGGATGCGGGTGTGTGTGTTCTGGATCTGAGTCAGGTGAGTCTCGATAAGCCTGAGCAGGGATAGGATTTGCTGGTAGTGAGGTTCGTGATAGTGGATTGGCCGATGGGAGTAGTTTGTGATGCTTCTTGGGGGCTGGAGGTGTCTGCTGTGCGAAGAGAGTCGATGGAGGAGGTAGGCTGGAAGGGGTTGATGTTGGGTAGGAAGGGGGTGGGGCAGGGTATGGGATAATGTCTGGGGCAGGCTAGTCTGCTGAGGCCATTGGGGTGTAAGCGAAAGTGTGGCCCTGTACAAGGGGTGTCATGGGGGACCAGGCAGAATGGGAACATAATGAGGAAGGTCCAGGTTATCATATCTGAATTTAGAGGGAACTGGCGCACAAAATCATCAGAGAGAAGCTAGTACGCACTGTAAGTGCACAATGGTGCTGCAGTGAGGGTACTAACGCAGAGAATCAGAGAAATGCTAGTACACAGTGCTAATACACAGTTCTAATACATAGTGCTAATACACAGTGTACTCTAAGCGACCATGAGGCACTACACAATGTCACAGTGGTCTCTAAGCGACCATAAGGCACAACACTATGTCACAGTGGTCTCTAAGCGACCATAAGGCACAACACAATGTCACAGTGGTCTCTAAGCGACCCTAAGGCACAACACAATGTCACAGTGGTCTCTAAGCGACCATAAGGCACAGCACAATGTCACAGTGGTCTCTAGCGACCTTAAGGCATAACACTATGTCACAGTGGTCTCTAAGCGACCCTAAGGCACAACACAATGTCACAGTGGTCTCTAAGCGACCATAAGGCACAACACAATGTGAAAGTAGTTTGTGTTAGACCATACTGCAAAAACAGGGTTCAGTGAAGGCTTGAAGCAGTTCAGGTTGCTGGCTGGAGCAGTGGAAAAAAGGTTGCTGTAAGGGGCAGTATGCTTGCCCCAGAGGAGATGGGCAGGAGATCTAGCCCTATGCTCGATGGCGTATACAGGCTAGAGATAGGCACCGTGTACAGTGCCTTCGAGGTGGGCCGGTTCGAAGCCTGCTGGCTTGTGGTAGGCTCCCAGTAGAGGAGAGGGGCCGATCACAATGTTTGCAGGGTTGCGGGGCCGGGTGGAGGGCTGGAGATGCGACGGTCAGCCATCTTTAAATGGGGCAGATCCTGGCTGGAGAAGGCCACACGCTTGAGCGGCGCGGATATTATTAAATAATCCGCCGCGTGTTGCCTTCAAGACGCACGCTCGTGCTGCGGCTAGGGACTCGTGACATACCTGGTGTCAGGCAGGGCTGGCTACTGCTCCAGCAGTAGATGGAGGGAGCTCCTGCTCATGGTGGCTCTGGAGTGGTAGGGGCAGAGTTCCTGGTCCCTGGCTCCTTAGGCTCTGTGAGGGCCGGCGAATCCGCCTGCCGGCGGATGCTCGTTCGAGCTAAGAGGCGGTCTCAGCCTCGTTTTGGCGCTGCGCTGCGCCCGGCATGGAGAGGTCAGGCAGGCCTCTCAGACCTAGTCAGGCGGTCTCTGTGGGCCTCGTCTGTGCTGCTGGCTGCTTCGGGGCGGGGGAGAGGGCTCCTGCCCTCTTCCCTGGGCAGAAGATGTGGAGTGCGGAGGCACGGGCACCCAACAGGCCTTAGTGTGGCCTTTGTGAGGGCCGGCGAATCCGCCTGCCGGCGGATGCTCGTTCGAGCTAAGAGGCAGTCTCAGCCTCATTTTGGCGCCGCACTGCGCCCGGCATGGAGAGGTCAGGCAGGCCTCTCAGACCTAGTCAGGCGGTCTCTGTGGGCCTCGTCTGTGCTGCTGGCTGCTTCGGGGCGGGGGAGAGGGCTCCTGCCCTCTTCCCTGGGCAGAAGATGTGGAGTGCGGAGGCACGGGCACCCAACAGGCCTTAGTGTGGCCTTTGTGAGGGCCGGCGAATCCAGGCATCCTCAGACGTCAGACGTCAGCCCTCCCCCCAGGGGCGTTGCTAGGGGAGGCTTAAGGGGCTATAGCCCCTGATCTTTTGGTTGTAGCCCCGGATAGAATCTCAGGAGCTACAGCTAAAAGACTAGCTAGCCCCCAGTCCCAACAATTCCGACATCAGCTTAGCCCCGGGTCTTTTCCAGACCTAGCAACTCCCCTGCCTCCCCCAGGCACGCCGAGCACCTGCATATAGACAGCACGTCACCTTCCTCCCATATGAGGCTTCTGCCCATCTGCATTCACGGTCCCGCGGAGCCCAGCACAATCAGCACATGGAGATCCGCGAGGCAGGCCTGCATCCCAGCCGCCGCGAAGACCCCGATAGTTCCGCACTCCAACGACCGGAGTAGGGGGAAAGGAAGCCCCTCAGCTGACCAGGCCAACAGCTGGGTGCTCTAATCCGCATCATACGAATTTCCTCATAAAAACTGTAATGGTAACAGTCAAATGAAAGGGGCGCCATTTTATGCCGATGAGAGCCACTGAAAAAACATTTTATACAACAAAATGGGATAAAAGAAAGGCAGCCACCCCATTTAATCAGTAATGTTCTCCAGCCATGAAGAGGCTTCCTGAGGGTCCGACGTGGAGCTATTCCCCTCAGGCAGAGCCAAAGTCAATGTGTTAAATCTATTTAAGAAAGCCTTGATCCGCAGAGACTTTGCAGGCTCCTTCACTTCTTTGAACATTTTCCTTGCGTCCAGCACCTCCTGAGGATAATCTGGGAACACAAAAATCGACCGAGCCTCTGAGCCTGGATGGATCCAATATAGATTCCCTCGATCTTGCCAGAGCATATGTCACCAATATGTGTCTAGGTTTCAGACCTGGAAGTTTACAAACATGATTAATGTCACTCTCTCCAAAAGAAAGCCCACTCCATAGCAATCCTTAAATATTTCAAGAAACAAGGGTAGCAATGTTTCACTCTTAGGGTCTGAATGCTCTGCAACTCCCTCCAATCTGATGTTCCTTTCTCGCAATTTTAAGTCCATTTCCAAACGATGGACCTTCTCCTTCTCCATATCAGACTTCAGGATTTTGTAGGCCCTGCAGCTCCCGGCCGTTTCCGATCCCATATCTGAGGATTTCTTTTCCAGATCAGATACCCTTGTGTCCAAATGGGTGACCTTTGAATTCAGCTCTGCCATGGTGGTTTTAACTTCAGACATGTCCAAGGCAACCTGCCGCATTAATTTAAACGGATCTTGAATGCTAGGGTTCTCTTCATCCATCTCAGAAATGTGTTTCTGTTTTTTAGAAGTAGGATTCTCCGGTTCCGGGATCTTTTTCTTGGAATTCATATCACCAGTGAAATGTCTTCAGGGAGGAGACCAGGAGCTGAAGGCTTAAGCTGCTTTCACCTCGGCCACCATTCCGGAATCCCTCCAAACAGACTTGTGATTTTTGGCACAGGCTTCTTCTTCTTCTTCCTGATAGATTTTTATCCATCAGCTGTGATTTCTGGATACCGAGGCTTGAGCCTCATTACTCTTCTCGGGTTGAGTGTGTAGTCGTGGGTTTGTGTTCTGCTTGGTCTGTGTGGCCTTGTCACAGTAGGGTTGGTTTCACAGGGTCTTCGCAGTGATGGGCCGCGCGTAGCGGTGGAAGGGGTTTGCAGTCGTGGCAGTGAGTATTCTGATTTTTCGCTGCCCTGGGCTTTGTCTGCCTGTGTGGTGGCTGTGCCCAGGCCCCGGCCGGCTGGCGCTGATGGCAAATCGCACCCCGAGGTACTTCCTTTGTTGTTACCTGATGTTCCTGACCCCCCCTGCCCTGGGGTACTTGCACTTCATTGTTGCTCCCACCTTGCCCCTCATCCTGTCTGGCTCCAGGAGTCTGAGGAGAGTGAGGGGGGGGGGTGCTTTTGTTTTCCCTGACTTTGGCTGTGCTGCTGCCAGCCATTTTCCCCGACCCCTCTCCTTGTCATACCCTCCTTGGGGCACAGGTTACTGGCCCTGCGCGTTCGAGCTGCGGGGTCGCCCCTCCGCAGCGCTGGCTAGAATCGGAGGAAAGTGCCTCTGAACATCAGTACAAGGGGGTCAAGCCGCACCTCCCTCGCTACTTGCATTGAGTAAAGGCTGCTTCCAACAATGGCTCTCTGTACTATGAAGACAGTCATGCCTCCAAAACGTCCCCTGTAAAATCCCTGGAATTTCACGCGTGCTACATCCCTGTTGTGATCCTCTGCACACAGGGCTGCTGGGGACAGAAGGAAAGCACAGGGGGCCTCATAACCCAAGCAGGAACTAGGAGCCGTTGATGCTGGCAGCCGGGCATCACTGACCCTCCTCCCTACTCTGGAATCCCGAGGCTGGGCATGTCTGCTGCTTTCCTGTGATCCTCTGCACACAGGGTTGCTGGGGCAGAAGGGAAGTATAGGGGCCTCGTATGTACTTGGTATGTCGGGGTTGAAAGATTTACACAGGTGGGCTCATGATGTATTTGGGGGTTATTATAAATCGCTGCCTAAGTGAGAAGGCAGGGTACCTGACTAGTTGGCGGCCCCAGGGCTGGGATTGCACAAGCGATGGGGAAAGTTACCGTGGCCCCGGCTCTGACCTTTTATAAACAGAAGGTGGTTCCGATACTCACCTATGGGGGGGGCGAGGGAGGGGGGGCCTCCCATCTCTCGTGGCTAATCTGGGGAGTTCTGGGGGACTCTTCTCCCTAACTGGGTCCACCCCAATGTTTGTTATTGTTCTTTGGGAATCTGTCCTTTGGGGTTTCAAGAAACACGAATAATGGCAATGCTGATTGGTTCCTGGATAGCTGGCCAATGATATGTGGGGGCTGGGCTGGCAAATGATATGTGGGGGCTGGCCAATGATATGTGGGGGCTGGGCTGGCCAATGATATGTGGGGGCTGGCCAATGATATGTGGGGGCTGGCCAGGCCAATGATATGTGGGGGCTGGGCTGGCCAATGATATGTGGGGGCTGGGCTGGCCAATGATGTGTGGGGGCTGGCCAATGATATGTGGGGGCTGGGCTGGCGAATGATATGTGGGGGCTGGGCTGGCGAATGATATGTGGGGGCTGGGCTGGCGAATGATATGTGGGGGCTGGGCTGGCGAATGATATGTGGGGGCTGGGCTGGCGAATGATATGTGGGGGCTGGGCTGGCGAATGATATGTGGGGGCTGGGCTGGCCAATGATATGTGGGGGCTGGCCAATGATATGTGGGGGCTGGGCTGGCCAATGATATGTGGGGGCTGGGCTGGCCAATGATATGTGGGGGCTGGGCTGGCAAATGATATGTGGGGGCTGGGCTGGCGAATGATATGTTTGTTTGTTTATTTATTTATATTGCGCACCAGACCCTTAGGTTACCGGGCGCAGCAACAAGTATATGCGAAGCTTACAATGTTACAATGTTGTATAAATGAATTTACAATATTACACAATATTACACAAATTACTAGAATGTACAAATAAACAATTGCCGTATTTACATGAATGTACAGTTAACAATATACAGGATTAGCAGTAATAAACATAAGGGTTAATGTCACGTCAGGGTGCATTAGGTAGGACTACACTAGTGAGTGTTCAGGTGTCAAGTCGTTGTTGGCGATAATGTGTTTGATAAGGTTCCTTCTAAAGTGAGGGAAGGGTTGGTCAGCTCTTAGGTTAGGTGGCAGGGCGTTCCACAGGTTAGCAGCTTTCACAGGGAAGCTGACGCCACCAATTTTGGCAAGTCTGAATCTGGGTACTGCCAAACAATTGGAGTTGGCGAGTCTCATGGGTCTATTAGAGGTTTTTCTTTTTATTTTGTCCATCAGGTAGCTAGGAGCAGCATTATTTAAGGCCTTATGGGTTAGTGAGATCATTTTTAGCTGGATTTTGTTCTCAGTGGAAAGCCATTTATGTTGCCGCCTAGTCGAGGAGATATGCTCCCTCTTTTTTATTCCTAATGCAGCTCTAAGAGCATTATTTTGTAGAGTTTGAAGTCTTTGGGTATTGGCTTTATTAGCACTACTGTATAGGGCATTACAGTAGTCAAGTCGGGAAAGAATTAAGGCTCTAGCCAAGATTAGGCAGCTGGTATTGGACAGGAAGGGCTTGCCTGCTCTAATCAATTTACAGGTGTAAGCAGTGGTGGAGGCTAGGGAGTTTACCTGTTTGGTGAAGGACAGGGTAGAGTCGAGATAAAAACCAAGTGTTTTTACTTCCCTCGAGACTTTGATGACATTTCCGTCTATGCTGAAGGCTGAGTAATCCGGGCCCAATTTGTTAATATTGGCTTGTGTGCCCAGAATGATCAACTCTGTCTTATCATCATTCAGGCAAAGACCGTGAGTAGCCATCCATGCCTGAATGATGAGATACACTCTATTCACCAACTCCCCATCCTCGCTATGATCCCCAGAAAGTGGGAAGAGAATCTGTGTATCATCCGCATAGTTAGTGTAGGTGATACCGAGATTGTCCAAATCATCGAACAGAGGTTTGGTGAATATATTGTAAAGGGTCGGAGAGACGCAGGATCCCTGGGGGACTCCACAAGTAATGGGTATAGGGTCAGCTGCTGCCGATGGGGAAAAGACTCTCATAGTTCTCTCACTCAGAAAGGATTCTATCCAGCTGATAGCTTGGGTGGAGAAGTGAGCGGCAACGTCCAGGTGTTTACAGAGGACTTTGTGGTCCACAAGATCAAACGCAGCTGAGAGATCTAGTAGGAGGAGGAGGGCTGTCTTACCCTGATCTCTCAGTTCGTCTATTTGGGCCTTTAAGTCAATCAGGGCTGTTTCCGTCCCGTGTAATGGGCGGAAGCCAGATTGTCTAGATCCTAGTAGTTTGTGCAGTTCGAGGTAGTTTTGAATCTGTATGTAGGCCACTTTGTCCAGGATCTTCAGCAGAAACGGAACTGTGGTGATTGGGCGGTAATTGGTAGGGATGAGAGGATCTAAAGTTTGCTTTTTAAGCAACGGGAGCACCCAGGATTGTTTTAGGTTAGCTGGGATGATGCCTGTGGAGAAGGATGCATTGACAAGTTTGGAGATAAATGGTGATAAGTCTCTGGCAGCGTCTTTTATTAGCTGTGCTGGGCAGATGTCACCTTTGCAATTAGATGGTTTGAGGGTGAGGATGATTTTTTCAATCTCAAGTGTGGATGTTTTGGTGAAGGAAAATTTGGTAGGTTGAGGCATGAGGGTAGCCTTAGGTGGTGACAGGGTAGGTAGTTTAAGCGAGTCTTTTTTCAGTTGAATTTTATTTTGGAGGGTAGTAATTTTATTAGTTAGAGCATATTGGATGTCAGAACACCAGGTCTGATCTTTAGTGCAAGTGTCTGGTATGGCAATAAAGTTCCTTTAGGATGGAAAAGAGTTCCTTCACACTTGATTTAGAGTTAGCGATACGATCGTTATATGAATTTCTCTTAGCCAGACAAACTGCATTTTTGTATTGACGGGAGATAGATATTAGGTTGGCCTTGTTCTCAGCAGTTGCACATGTTTTCCAGTTGGATTCATATTTTCTCTTGGTGAGACGTAAAGCCTTGAGTTCCGGCGTAAACCATTTATTTAGATGGGCTTTAGGTTTGCTTGTGCGCATTTTGAGTGGGGCAATTTTGTCCAAAGTATCAGTCATGATTTTGTTATACTCATGAACTAATGTGCCGGGGTCTGAATTGTCAGGCAAGGCGTTTAAAGTTGGAAGAATAGCGGGTATGACATTTTCCATTGTCATATTCTTTTTGTTTCTTGTAGGGCATGAGAGTGCCATGGGGACGACTGTAGAGGATGGTTGGGAGGTTAGGAGGTCAAAGGACACTAATGAGTGGTCAGACCATGATAATGCCGAAATAGATGAGATAACTGTAGTACAGTTAGAGTCAGCGACCCAGTCTAATATTCTACCTTTCGTATGGGTAGGGTTGTTGACTTTTTGGGAGAAGCCTAGGGAGTTAATAGCGTGGGCAATAGTCGCGGCATGCGCATCTGTTTTGTCATTAAATCCTAAGTTGAAATCCCCTAATACCAGCAGTTGAGAAGTAGTTTTAGCATTGAGGGTTAGAAGTTTGTGTAGATCCTCTTCAAAGGTCCCAAGCGGACCTGGAGGTCTATAGATTAGGTGAATGGTTAGGGATTGATTATTATTTATAAGGAGTTTAGCAGTGAGGGCTTCACAGGATTGTAGCGTTTGTGCAGGGGCTAGTCTTAGTGAGAGGCTTGATTTAGAGATAATGGCAATTCCGCCTCCGCGGGAGCCCTCTCGGTCTTGTCTGCATATAGTGTAGCCGTCATGTATGGCTAACATGAGTGAGGGGCCTGCTGCCTGGTGTAGCCAGGTTTCAGTTATGGCAATGAAGTCCAGATTATTCTCAGTGATTAAATCAGCTATCTCAAGGGCATGTGCAACTAGTGACCTGGCATTGAGGAGTGCTCCTTTATAGGGGGCTGGGCTGGGGAATGATATGTGGGGGCTGGGCTGGCAAATGATATGTGGGGGCTGGGCTGGCAAATGATATGTGGGGGCTGGGCTGGCAAATGATATGTGGGGGCTGGGCTGGGGCATATGTGGGGGCTGGGCTGGGGAGTGATATGTGGGGGCTGGGCTGGGGAATGATATGTGGGGGCTGGGCTGGGGAATGATATGTGGGGGCTGGGCTGGGGAATGATATGTGGGGGCTGGGCTGGGGAATGATGTGGGGGCTGGGCTGGGGAATGATATGTGGGCGCTGGGCTGGGGAGTGATATGTGGGGGCTGGGCTGGGGAGTGATATGTGGGGGCTGGGCTGGGGAATGATATGTGGGGGCTGGGCTGGGGAGTGATATGTGGGGGCTGGGCTGGGGAGTGATATGTGGGGGCTGGGGAATGATATGTGGGGGCTGGGCTGGCCAATGATATGTGGGGGCTGGGCCGGGGAGTGATATGTGGGGGCTGGGCTGGGGAATGATATGTGGGCGCTGGGCTGGGGAATGATATGTGGGGGCTGGGCTGGGGAATGATATGTGGGCGCTGGGCTGGGGAATGATATGTGGGGGCTGGGCTGGGGAGTGATATGTGGGGGCTGGGCTGGGGAGTTATATGTGGGGGCTGGGCTGGGGAATGATATGTGGGGGCAGGGCTGGGGAATATGTGGGGGCTGGGGAGTGATATGTGGGGGCTGGGGAGTGATATGTGGGGGCTGGTGAATGATATGTGGGGGGGCTGGGGAATGATATGTGGGGGGGGGGCTGGCCAGTGATATGGGGGGGGCTAGGCTGGCAAATGATATGTGGGGGGCTGGGCTGGCTGGCGAATGATATGTGGGGGCTGGTTACAGTCTGTAGACCCCTCGCTCCAGGTCTTAATAACTCCCCCCCCCCCCCCTCCCCCCGGGAATGGGCAAGAAAAGAGGACTGGGGAAACTCGAGAACAAAGAAACACACATAGATCACCATTAAACCTGTGAGTGTGCTGAAGAGTGGTCTATAAAGTGGGGGGCGGGGGGGGCCTTCCCTCTGAGGGCCTGGCTGCTGTGGGAGGGGCGCGGGACCCCGGACTCTGGCCGTGCTCAGTCACCGGGTTTTCTAGGGTCCGGTGGGCGCTCGAGCCTCGTCCTGGTCCCTGGGGGGGGGAAGGGGGTCGTCTCTCACTGGAGTCACTGCGCTCCTCTCTCTATTGGGGTCACGCCCCTCACTCATTCTCTCTCTTCTCCCCCCCCCCCCAGGTCTGCACACGGTCCAGGTGATGTACGGCTGCGAGCTCCGGGGGGACGGCTCCATCGGGGGGTTCCGGCAGGACGCCTATGACGGGGAGGACTTCCTGAGCTTCGATAAGGACCAGATGAGGTTCATCGCCACCGCGACCCCGGCCCAGGTCTCCGCGGACCGATTGAACTCGGAGAAGATGGAAGCTCAGAGACAGAAGGCCTTCCTGGAGGGGGAGTGCATCGAGTGGCTGCAGAAATACCTGCAATATGGGGAGGAGACCCTGCTCAGGAGAGGTGAGGAGCCCTGCATGGGGGAGGGGAGCCTGCTCAGGAGAGGTGAGGAGCCCTGCATGGGGGAGGGGAGCCTGCTCAGGAGAGGGGAGGAGCCCTGCATGGGGGAGGAGGGGAGCCTGCTCAGGAGAGGTGAGGAGCCCTGCATGGGGGAGGGGAGGAGAGCCTGCTCAGGAGAGGTGAGGAGCCCTGCATGGGGAGGAGAGCCTGCTCAGGAGAGGTGAGGAGCCCTGCATGGGGAGGGGAGGAGAGCCTGCTCAGGAGAGGTGAGGAGCCCTGCATGGGGGAGGAGACCCTGCTCAGGAGAGGGGAGGAGCCCTGCATGGGGGGAGGGGAGGAGACCCTGCTCAGGAGATGTGAGGAGCCCTGCATGGGGGAGGGGAGGAGAGCCTGCTCAGGAGAGGGGAGGAGCCCTGCATGGGGAGGAGAGCCTGCTCAGGAGAGGTGAGGAGCCCTGCATGGGGGGAGGAGACCCTGCTCAGGAGAGGGGAGGAGCCCTGCATGGGGGGAGGGGAGGAGACCCTGCTCAGGAGATGTGAGGAGCCCTGCATGGGGAGGGGAGAGCCTGCTCAGGAGAGGTGAGGAGCCCTGCATGGGGGAGGGGAGGAGACCCTGCTCAGGATAGGTGAGGAGCCCTGCATGGGGGTAGGGGAGGAGAGCCCGCTCAGGAGAGGTGAGGAGCCCTGCATGGGTGGGAGAGCCTGCTCAGGAGAGGTGAGGAGCCCTGCATGGGGAAGGAGAGCCTGCTCAGGAGAGGTGAGGAGCCCTGCATGGGGAAGGAGAGCCTGCTCAGGAGAGGTGAGGAGCCCTGCATGGGGGAGGGGAGGAGACCCTGCTCAGGAGAGGTGAGGAGCCCTGCATGGGGAGGGGAGGAGACCCTGCTCAGGAGAGGTGAGGAGCCCTGCATGGGGGAGGGGAGGGGAGCCTGCTCAGGAGAGGTGAGGAGCCCTGCATGGGCAAGGAGAGCCTGCTCAGGAGAGGTGAGGAGCCCTGCATGGGGGAGGGGAGGAGAGCCTGCTCAGGAGAGGTGAGGAGCCCTGCATGGGGAAGGAGAGCCTGCTCAGGAGAGGTGAGGAGCCCTGCATGGGGGAGGGGAGGAGAGCCTGCTCAGGAGAGGTGAGGAGCCCTGCATGGGGGAGGAGAGCCTGCTCAGGAGAGGTGAGGAGCCCTGCATGGGGGAGGGGAGGAGACCCTGCTCAGGAGAGGTGAGGAGCCCTGCATGGGGAGGGGAGGAGACCCTGCTCAGGAGAGGTGAGGAGCCCTGCATGGGGGAGGGGAGGGGAGCCTGCTCAGGAGAGGTGAGGAGCCCTGCATGGGGGAGGAGAGCCTGCTCAGGAGAGGTGAGGAGCCCTGCATGGGGAGGAGACCCTGCTCAGGAGAGGTGAGGAGCCCTGCATGGGGAGGAGACCCTGCTCAGGAGAGGTGAGGAGCCCTGCATGGGGGAGGGGAGGAGAGCCTGCTCAGGAGAGGTGAGGAGCCCTGCATGGGGAGGGGAGGAGACCCAGCTCAGGAGAGGTGAGGAGCCCTGCATGGGGGAGGGGAGGAGAGCCTGCTCAGGAGAGGTGAGGAGCCCTGCATGGGAGAGGGGAGGAGAGCCTGCTCAGGAGAGGTGAGGAGCCCTGCATGGGGGAGGGGAGAGCCTGCTCAGGAGAGGTGAGGAGCCCTGCATGGGGGAGGGGAAGAGACCCTGCTCAGGAGAGGTGAGGAGCCCTGCATGGGGGAGGGGAAGAGACCCTGCTCAGGAGAGGTGAGGAGCCCTGCATGGGGGTGGGGAGGAGAGCCTGCTCAGGAGAGGTGAGGAGCCCTGCATGGGGAGGAGACCCTGCTCAGGAGAGGTGAGGAGCCCTGCATGGGGGAGGGGAGGAGAGCCTGCTCAGGAGAGGTGAGGAGCCCTGCATGGGGGAGGTGAGGAGCCTGCTCAGGAGAGGTGAGGAGCCCTGCATGGGGAAGAGGAGAGCCTGCTCAGGAGAGGTGAGGAGCCCTGCATGGGGAAGAGGAGAGCCTGCTCAGGAGAGGTGAGGAGCCCTGCATGGGGAAGAGGAGAGCCTGCTCAGGAGAGGTGAGGAGCCCTTCATGGGGGAGGGGAGGAGAGCCTGCTCAGGAGAGGTGAGGAGCCCTGCATGGGGGAGGGGAGGAGAGCCTGCTCAGGAGAGGTGTGGAGCCCTGCATGGGGGGAAGGGAGGAGACCCTGCTCAGGAGAGGTGAGGAGCCCTGCATGGGGGAGGGGAGCCTGCTCAGGAGAGGTGAGGAGCCCTGCATGGGGAGGGGAGGAGAGCCTGCTCAGGAGAGGTGAGGAGCCCTGCATGGGGAAGAGGAGCCTGCTCAGGAGAGGTGAGGAGCCCTGCATGGGGAGGAGACCCTGCTCAGGAGAGGTGTGGAGCCCTGCATGGGGGGAAGGGAGGAGAGCCTGCTCAGGAGAGGTGAGGAGCCCTGCATGGGGGGAGGAGAGCCTGCTCAGGAGAGGTGTGGAGCCCTGCATGGGGGGAAGGGAGGAGAGCCTGCTCAGGAGAGGTGAGGAGCCCTGCATGGGGGGAGGAGAGCCTGCTCAGGAGAGGTGAGGAGCCCTGCATGGGAGAGGTGAGGAGCCCTGCATGTGGGGAATAGAGCCTGCTCAAGAGAGGTGAGCCCTGCATGGGGGGAGGAGAGCCTGCTTAGGAGAGGTGAGGAGCCCTGCATGGGGGAGGGGAGGAGAGCCTGCTCAGGAGAGGTGAGGAGCCCTGCATGGGGGAGGGGAGGAGACCCTGCTCAGGAGAGGTGAGGAGCCCTGCATGGGGGAAGGGAGGAGAGCCTGCTCAGGAGAGGTGAGGAGCCCTGCATGGGGGAGGGGAGGACAGCCTGCTCAGGAGAGGTGAGGAGCCCTGGATGGGGGAGGGGCGGAGACCCTGCTCAGGAGAGGTGAGGAGCCCTGCATGGGGGAGGGGAGGAGACCCTGCTCAGGAGAGGAGCCCTGGATGGGGGAGGGGCGGAGACCCTGCCCAGGAGAGGTGAGGAGCCCTGCATGGGGGAGGGGAGGAGAACCTGCCCAGGAGAGGTGAGGAGCCATGCATGGGGAGGGGGAGGAGACCCTGCTCAGGAGAGGTGAGGAGCCCTGGATGGGGGAGACCCTGCTCAGGAGAGGGGAGGAGCCCTGCATGGGGAGTGGAGGAGACCCTGCTCAGGAGAGGTGAGGAGCCCTGGATGGGGGAGGGGCGGAGACCCTGCTCAGGAGAGGTGAGGAGCCCTGCATGGGGGAGGGGAGGAGACCCTGCTCAGGAGAGGAGCCCTGGATAGGGGGGGGCGGAGATCCTGCCCAGGAGAGGTGAGGAGCCCTGCATGGGGGAGGGGAGGAGAACCTGCCCAGGAGAGGTGAGGAGCCCTGCATGGGGGAGGGGAGGAGAACCTGCCCAGGAGAGGTGAGGAGCCCTGCATGGGGGGAGGAGACCCTGCTCAGGAGAGGTGAGGAGCCCTGCATGGGGGAGGGGCGGAGACCCTGCTCAGGAGAGGTGAGGAGCCCTGCATGGGAGAGGGGAGGAGACCCTGCTCAGGAGAGGTGAGGAGCCCTGCATGGGGGAGGAGACCCTGCTCAGGAGAGGTGAGGAGCCCTGCATGGGGGAGGAGAGCATGCTCAGGAGAGGTGAGGAGCCCTGCATGGGGGAGGGGAGCCTGCTCAGGAGAGGTGAGGAGCCCTGTATGGAGGAGACCCTGCTCAGGAGAGGGGAGGAGCCCTGCATGGGGAGTGGAGGAGACCCTGCTCAGGAGAGGTGAGGAGCCCTGGATGGGGGAGGGGCGGAGACCCTGCTCAGGAGAGGTGAGGAGCCCTGCATGGGGGAGGGGAGGAGACCCTGCTCAGGAGAGGAGCCCTGGATGGGGGAGGGGCGGAGACCCTGCTCAGGGGAGGTGAGGAGCCCTGCATGGGAGAGGGGAGGAGACCCTGCTCAGGAGAGGTGAGGAGCCCTGGATGGGGGAGGAGAGCCTGCTCAGGAGAGGGGAGGAGCCCTGCATGGGGAAGGAGACCCTTCTCAGGAGAGGGGAGGAGCCCTGCATGGGGGAGGAGACCCTGCTCAGGAGAGGTGAGGAGCCCTGCATGGGGGAGGGAAGGAGACCCTGCATGGGAGAGGTGAGGAGCCTGCTCAGGAGAGGTGAGGAGCCCTGCATGGGGGGAGGAGACCCTGCTCAGGAGAGGTGAGGAGCCCTGCATGGGGGAGGGGAGGACAGCCTGCTCAGGAGAGGTGAGGAGCCCTGCATGGGGGGAGGGGAGGAGAACCTGCTTAGAAGAGGTGAGGAGCCCTGCATGGGGGGAGGGGATCCTGCTCAGGAGAGGTGAGGAGCCCTGCATGGGGGAGGGGAGGAGACCCTGCTCAGGAGAGGGGAGGAGACCTTGCTCAGGAGAGGTGAGGAGCCCTGCATGGGAGAGGTGAGGAGCCTGCTCAGGAGAGGAGCCCTGCATGGGGGGAGGAGACCCTGCTCAGGAGAGGTGAGGATCCCTGCATGGGGGAGGGGAGGACAGCCTGCTCAGGAGAGGTGAGGAGCCCTGCATGGGGGGAGGGGAGGAGAGCCTCCTTAGAAGAGGTGAGGAGCCCTGCATGGGGGGAGGGGATCCTGCTCAGGAGAGGTGAGGAGCCCTGTATGGGGGCAGAGCCTGCTCAGGAGAGGTGAGGAGCCCTGCAGGGGGGATGAGAGCCAGCTCAGGAGACGTGAGGAGCCCTGCATGGGTTGAGCCTGCTCAGGAGAGGAGCCCTGCATGGGGAAGGAGACCCTGCTCAGGAGAGGTGAGGAGCCCTGCATGGGTTGAGCCTGCTCAGGAGAGGTGAGGATGTAACGGTTTATTGAGAAGCCACCCTCAACATGTGGAATTCCATCCCTCCCCACCTAAGTGGTTATGCACCAAACTGTTTAGCAGATTCTTTTCTTCACCCCTGTCTCACACGCATGTCATGCCCCTTGGATCTCTCTCTCCTGAGCTAACAATGAGCCAAGAACCAGGCCCCTGTACGGGAAATATATTGGTATTTATTTAAATTAAAAGTAATAGAAATTAGCACGAAAAATGTCCAAAACCACTTTATCCGTAGCATAACACAATCAAATTATCCCAGCATAAATAAATCACAAAAGTGAGTAAAAAAGAACACAGACAAAATGCTTCCCTTTCTGTAAATTTCACTTTATGAAATAATTACACTGATCAATAACGAAAGCACGTATGTAATGTCGTGTGATTTTAATTTTCCTGCAGGCTTAAAAGTCTAGCAGTAGGATTTCAAGATTGGTAAAAAATACATATGGCAATAATAATTTCGCCCACATTTTTGGTTTCAAATAAACACGGGCGGAGTGGCGGCGAGTGGCAGTCGTGCAGTCTGTTACCCGTATTGCACTTCAGTCTTTCTTCAGTGGCTACCATACCGTGAGGCGTGCTTCCCAGCTCCTACTACAAAAACTCACCTCCGCGGAGCGGACGCGGAGTGGCGGCGAGTGGCAGTCGTGCAGTCTGTTACCCCTATTGCACTTCAGTCTTTCTTCAGTGGCTACCATACCGTGAGGCGTGCTTCCCAGCTCCTACTACAAAAACTCACCTCCGCGGAGCGGACGCGGAGCGGACGCGGAGTGGCGGCGAGTGGCAGTCATGCCAGGCAAGCCTGGCAAGCCTGCAAAGACGCCCACTCTCCCGCAGATACAAACGGAGCTTCAAGAAGACGTGGGCCGTCGCTTAAGAAGCACTAACTCAAGCGCCAGTGCCAGGAAAAACACAGTGCAACCCACTTCAAACTTCCCTTTTGACATTGACCAGCCTCAGGCTTACTTCACTTCAGACTCCAGGCTGAAAAGCCTATCGATGAGAGTAAGCGACACAACCTCCGCATCGGCAAATCCTCAACCTCCTCTAACCTATGGAAAGCGTACATCAGACTCATCAGACTTACCCAGCATTTCGCGAACACCTTCGCCAGGGGCTTCCCCCCCTCAAGGAGAAGCGGAAGCTGGTAAGCGCGTCGACAGCCCAACAAGTCCGCGGCGTCCCTCGGAAACTCTAGGGCCTTCCACTCTCCTGCGTCCTGTGTCAGTTACGTCCGAAGCTCCGCCGCCCCCCGGAGGGGAGACGGCGTCGAGATCTCTGGACGGGCTGACAGACGACGCGGTGGACGCCGGACACCGGAGTGGAGGCAAAGTCACGATCAAGTCCGCCGACAACCAATCGAGGAGAGGGGCCCAGGAGGAGGCGGTTACCTCCCCAGAAGGGGGCCAACAAGCCAACCCAACGACTCCAACGACGCTCGAACCTGCGAGCATCTCGGCCACCCGGGAGGTCTACTCACAACAACTTCCGCCTGCTACCGTATTAACGGTATTAGCCCAGATTCATCAACCTACAAACTATGTTGCAAACGAAGACCCACTACTTCTACCCGTCGTCGAACCTACACCTTCACCATCCACCGCTGCTGACGAAATCCTTACCTCAACAAACAAGAAAAAAAGACCACGACCCACGGACGTTCCTTCTAAAAAAAACATAAAAACACAGGGAAAGAAACAAAAAAGGAAGACATCTAACCCACCAGTAAAGCAAGGAGCTAACGACAACCTTGGAAAAGTAAACAAGACCTCCAACTCGAACCCAAGCAAAAACTTGAAAAAGGGAACAAAACAACTCCAACAACCACTGAAACTTTTAACGGATTTTTTCCGTAAGCATTCAAAGGCCTTTCAAGGCCTACGCCAAGACTTGACTGATGAGGAAATACTGGAAGCGACCATAGAAACCTCCCCCCCAAATAAACAACGTAGACTGAACCTTTCACCTAACATTCCTACCTCGTCCCAACCAATAGCGGTAGAACATCCTAGGCCACCCCCAACCAAAGAAAATGGGCTACACGTGGCATCATCACCAGTAACACTTGTTACTTTAAAACCCGACCATCAATACTTAGGACCCTCCACAACGGAAGGAGCCGCGACTATAACACAGCTTACACCCCGGCTGCTAAATAGCACCGACATTACCTCAGAATTACCAGTGTCAATCGAGGGCGACTCTGGTCCCTCATTCCCTACAGAGAGTAATTCAACATTACAAGACTCCATGCAACCAGAAGGTGAGCCCCACGAGACTCTTCCAAACCACCCCATGACCAGCCTAAACCCAACCATTATCGGTAAAAGCCTACCGGTCCATCGAACCCTACCAGAGGAAGGCCCAAGAAAGTACGACTTGATCCCCCACGTCGAGGAGCAAACATCGGGGAAAGTCCTAACGAAAAAGCCCTCGCCCTCGGGGAGGGAGGATTTCACTAGAACAACCAATTCCCCCCTTGGTTTTTCCCAGAGAACAAAGTTTCCTCAAACGTTCAAACCAAACCTTCTAAATGAGAGATCCTTGGACACTTTCTATTCTAATCTCAATACCTACAATAACCAAAGAAGACACTCATTAGATCACCCCTCCAGAACATCAAATACAGGAATCACGTCCACACACCCATCAACCCCTCTGGGTAACATCCCCTCCTCTCAAGACTCAATATCCTCAAAAGATCCCCCACCAAAAAAACTTGATATGTGTACTCTGATCAATCGCCCTCGCCCCTTTTACCAAACTTTATGAGACCATCGGAGACACCCTGAAAGACCAAATTTCAATACAGTCAACCATGTCAACAAAATTGACTTTCCTTGAAGGGTACATAATGGCCCTAGAATTGAAAAAAAAACAGGAGGAGCCTCCAAAACCACAACATCCTATAACACCTAACGACGCAGGAAACGCCACAGAAACAGAAGTGACCATGCAGTTACCCCACATACCACGAGAAGCGAAAGCGACCCAAACCGCTGTATTTATTGACTTAACAACGACCTTAAACTCACAAACAACGACAGAAAAAACCATAAAAGATCCTCCTGAGAGTACTATGAAACCGACGAGCCCTCTGGTCCTTGAACCAATATTTCAAAACCAAGCACTTAGCAGGGCGAAACTTCCACCGCTGATAAAGGCCCTAGCAGCCCAACCGACCTCATTGTTAACACCGAAGGCTAACCAAAGACCGCCTCTCGTCGTAAATGCTCCTGGTAACCCCTCACCCAGAGGGGTCCAGGAGTTCCTAAACCAAGATGAGCTGATGAACATCACACAGCACCTAACAGAGGAATCTACACCTCTCTCAATGAAAGAAACTCCCACGTCTGATATAACCACGACCCAGGTTCAGCAACAAACCAGAACCAACCCAGAAGTCTCTGGATTAGAGTCTTCATCTTTAACTCCGAAGAACCGAAGAAGGCCCTTCACCAAGAAACAAGATGAAGAGAGTAAACATCATCTCCACCATATTAATTACAGCACAAAGAAAAGATCTGCGCCCCAAAAGCGAGAAGAACGACCTCGCTCCTATCACCGGCGGAACCGGAACGATTACCACGAAGAAACTAAACACCTTTCTCGAGACGTCAGAAGACTACGATCTCGTCCACAAGGAGCTTCTAACATACCCCCTACAAACAATAAAACAACCAGAGCCTCACTGCAAAAAGATCCTCAGATTAGATGGATTCTGAAGCTGGAGCAAGTTCAAGAAAACCATGACAGAGTCACTTTAAACAGAAGAACAGTCCTGGACCTCTTCAGCTACATCCCTAATTTGTGTGCGCTACAATCCGCAGACATCCGGATAGTTGACCCAAGTCATAGTCACCACAAGGCGATTACCCATCTTTACATTTCATCCTCAACCACGAATAAAATCTTAAGAGCAGCAGTTGAAGATCTGCAAACCATGGGCTACGATCTAACCGAATCGACAAGGGAAATCAAAGCACTTAAAAACGTGGCAATAAAACCTACCACGAACAGCTCAAAGAGCAAAATCGTTTCAAAACACGCCCACCAATACCAACATCGCCTCACGAAAAGCGCTAGAGACATAGGAAGACCGAACGACTATATACACCGAACTGTCCGGAAAGAGCCTCCAACACAACTCACCAAACCAACTGGCTACTCGCGCCCATCAGGCGACCATTTCCAGGAAGCGTCGTCCTTTTCAGCACTCGAAAGAGCTAACCAGGAACATCGACAAACGACAGACCCAAGGAAAATCCAAAGGAAGATCCAAAACGAGACCTATTCAAATGTGGTCAAAACCAGGCCAGCTTCCACCCTGGAGACAATGTGGTCATGGCTACCTAAAGCCCTGAAGTCCCAGCGCCAAAAATAGCCACCAACGTGCAACAACAACTGTGACATGACCAACAACCTACATAGTCCGTCTTCCAACAGAATAAAATTATGCTCATGGAACACTAGAGGCTTCCACCACCTAACCACCCAGAGCTCTATTGACTGGAACGAATATGACATCATCTGCTTACAAGAGACCTGGCTCCTTCAACCGCCGATCATCGACGGGTTTCAGACTAATATAGTCCCAGCCAAAAAAGGTCTAACAGGTAGGCCAACTGCTGGCCTTCTTGTCGCGATTCGAAGCAACTGCGGCCTAACGAATATAGAAAAGCTGAAAGAGACCCAGGACACACTGATGATAAAGCTAAATTGGTCATTAGCTACAGAGAACACCTTAGCACACATAAAGCCGATGATCATCATTACTACATACTGGAACCCGGCCACGACAAGCACCTCAAAATTTATTAAGGAAATGGAACGTGACATCGACTGGATCCATCTAAACCACCAAGTCGACCACATACTTATATGTGGGGACCTCAACATCAGAGATCGCAACCATGATAATCCTCCTTCAGCCAAACTGAAAGATTTCTCCACCGACCAAAGGGCTTCCAAATGGCTAAAGTTGATGGAATCGAGAGCATTCTACAACCTCGACCACACCTTCCTCGATCCTTCGAGGCTCCCAACATGGGAAAGAGCTAACTCCAAATCCATAATAGACCACATCTTCGTCTCTCGGCCACTACTAAACCTGATAACTACATTCAATGTGATAAGAACAGAAGAGAGTGACCATAACCTCCTAGAAACCACCTGGAACTCAGTAGTGCCAACCAAGATCGCGATGCTCAACAACATCGCCCTAGCATCGCAAGGCACAAGACTGAAAATGACTGAAAAAGCTGTTAACTCGTTAACAATAGCATACAAAGACCTAACTTCGCAAAACAAGCTGCCGCCGACTGATTACACTCCTCTGCTGACAGCTTTTAGAATTCCACGTGGAAAGAACAGGGAAAACCGCCCACAGCGGACGCATACATTTGACAAACTAGTCCAAGAGAAAAAGAGAGAGCTAAGAAGATCTAAAAGACTCGCTCTGACACTCGAACAACCCTTCGCAGCAGCTGCCACCCGAACAGCTGTTAAAACCTACAAAAACTGGCTGAGAAGCCACCGACACAATCTTCTCCAACAAGACGCGGAAAACATCCTCAGGGCAATAAACGGCAATCACGCCAGAGACTTCTGGACGCTTATCCATTCTGCCACCCCAGGAGCCCCGCCCGACCAACTAAATGGAATCGCGGCTGCTACATGGGAGACACACTTCGAAGCCTTATTCAAAGAACCGAAGTCCACCGAGGTTAAACCATCCGAATCCACCTCAGAGTGGATCAACATCAGCGATCAGGATGAAATTCAAACTCCGATAAGAAAACTAAAACCGTCCCGTGCACCAGGACCGGACGGGATAACAAACGTCGATCTGAAAACTTACCCGGAGGCGTGGTCCCAACTCCTGAGCACTATTTTTGCTCGCTGCGCAGTTTCCAGATCAATACCTCCGTCATGGACCCGGGCGAACATAGTTCCTATCTACAAAAAGGGTAATAGAGCTGACCCTACTAACTTTCGCCCGATAGCCCTTCTGGACTCAATAGGCAAACTGTTCGGATCCCTCCTTTTGCAACACTTCCTTAGGTGGGCAACCAACGCCCCCTGTCAAGACCATCTCCAAACCGGATTTAAGAAGAACCTGGGAACCAACGCAAATATCCTGATATTGAACATACTGAAAAACAAGATCCTCGAAGGTAAACCCAATCTATACATTGTGTTCGTCGACCTAACACAGGCCTTCGACAAAGTGGATCGCTCCAGACTATGGCAGAAACTAACAAACTGGAAATGTCCAGCTGAGATCTTGAACCCGATTAAAGCCCTATACTCAGGCACGTCAATGAGAGTGAGGTTAAACCAACAAGGGTCCCTCTCGGGCGAGATAAAAACACTTAGAGGTGTCAAGCAAGGCTGCCCGCTTGCTCCGGCGCTGTTCTGGACTTATCTAGGGGACTTTCAAGTCTCCGAAAAACAAATTCGCTCTTTCCCTCCAAAGCTGGGTGGAACCCAGATCAGCCGCCTCCTGTATGCCGATGACTTGATCCTGCTAGACCACACTCCCATAGGACTTCAACGACAACTAACTAACCTCCAAAGGTATATGGCGGAAAACAACTTAGAAATTAACGAGTCCAAAACAAAAATGATGAGTCTCCAAAAACCATCAAAGAGAGGGCAAAAGATCAATCTTCGTCTCGGCAAAACTCAAATTGAAACGGTTAACAGCTTCAAGTACCTGGGAGTCATGCTAGACAGCTCTGCGAAAGATAAAGCAATGCAAGAATCCCTCTTCGACAAAGTCAAAAACGTATCCAACCAGGGTAAGGCAATCGACCTCAAACTTGGTCGTTACTCCATAATTCCAGTTAGAGACTTCTACAAAAAGAAGGTGATCCCCTCGATCACTTACGGATCAGACGCCATGCCCAATCTTCCCGCAGAGCTTTGGCCAAAACTGGAAGCCTTATTCTGGAGGAAAATCTTGTGCCTCCCGAAATCGACACCGATGGCACCACTCAGGAGAGAACTTGGCCTCCTATCTCTGGGAACCCTGGTTGCGTTGAACAGTATCCTACTCTACAGGAAATGCATTATGCCAGGAGCGCCATATGCCTACCGTTTAATAAACCAAGAACTCGAATCGAAATCTTGTAACTTCCTTTCAAAATGGGAATCAAACATGCTTGCCCTCCTACATTCAGCAGAAAGCAGCAAGGAAGAGCTGAAATCCAACCCAGTAAAAGCTTCTAAAAAAATCAAAGAGTGGGACTGGATCCAAACCGCAGAAATAGCAAATAAATACAAACTCACCAGCCACCTTCCTCCTTTCTTCAAGAAACAGGATACACTGCAAACCTACCTTAAACTTTTCCCAAGCAGAGCAGCCCGTCTCTTCTTTTTGAAAATTCGATTAAATCTTCTAGAGACAAACGAAATTCTGGCAATCAGAGGATTATCGAATACTAATCGATGCCGGCACTGCAAATCCACCACAGAAAAAGAAACGATTCGCCATCTTCTGCTGAACTGCCCCAAGACACGAGAAATCCGTCGCATCTACCTGAAGAACAACATCTCAGACTTTGCATCACTGGACGAGGAAAACTGCTGGAACAAGCTGATTGCAGGCGACAAACCAGGCTGGGCCCTAGCCACGGTAAACATTATGCAATACATCATAAACTCGACGCGTCCCTTAGATGCA
The DNA here is from genome assembly GCF_040938575.1 of Ambystoma mexicanum. Classification (NCBI taxonomy): domain Eukaryota; kingdom Metazoa; phylum Chordata; class Amphibia; order Caudata; family Ambystomatidae; genus Ambystoma; species Ambystoma mexicanum. The sequence continues at coordinate 815,996,297 of NC_090938.1, forward strand.
TAGACTACCGCTTTTCTTCTGTCGCCTTCGTCGCCAAAGGTCTGATCTAATCCAGGCCTCACTCCTGCTTCTTCTGCGGGCCTTGAACCCCGCGCCACTACGCTGTGCGCCCCTACATACAGCCGCCTGTTCCTTCTTTTGATATAGGAGGGTCGACCGCTTCTTTTTTTTTTTTTTTTTTTTTCTCTCTTGCCTACAATAAAAAATGTTCAACTACTCGAACGGCCCACTGGCCTTTTCCTTCGTTTTGTAAAAAATCTGAAGAGATTAAATTACAATAAAAAAATTTAATAAATAAATAAACACAGGGTGATTTATCCCTTTGTTTTTCAGCCCCCAGCCCCCTTGGGAAGTCAGACAGAAACATTGGAATGCTTTGGGTGAATTTTGGATTTCAGACCCCTCTTACTGAAAGGCCTGTGTCAGGGAAACTGGATAAAAAGGTTGGACTGATTTAAGAACAAAGACAATCCTCTTCCTTAAAGAAGTCGGGGTCAGCTGGACAACAAGGATTACCCAATTAAATTATAGGCTATAGTTTTCACACTGGGAATTGAGATTTGTAATTTAAAATTTTAACAAAATTCACCCCGTAGTGTTCTGCCAAATGGGGAATTAATTAAATTAATGTTTTTGGTTACATAGGTCTCAGATTCTGTAGGTTTATCACTCACACTTTCCTTACCACTAGCCCACTCCTCACCTGATGATTCTGTGTGGGTCTTTACGGATTCGTCGGATGAGCTTTCCAGCTTTTCCCTCCAGGCTGTCTTTGTCTTTGTCCTGACGGTCTTATTCTTCTGTTTGACGAGATAGGTGCGAGCTCCCCCAGAGGCCACTTTGCCTATAAGCAATTAGCCCGGCAGCGGGGACTCCGGGGAGCTCACCCCAAACCAGGGAAAAGCCTTGCCGTAAAACCCTGGAAGATTGTGTAGCTGTAGTAGGCAGGGGTAAGTTGTAGTCATCCAGAGAGGAAGTTGTCGGTGAGCACTGGTATCCGGACTTCAATACCCAGCATGCACTGGTAAGTGTTCGTAGTAGATAGGGAAATAACGATCCAGTGCGGAACAGCACAAACAGTTCAGTACTCCAAAGTGTTCCCAGCAAAGAGCGTCTGACGGCAGGAGAGACGCTGTAGCAGGAATGAGTACTAGAAGGCAGCGCGGAGCGCGGCACAACAGCGGAAGCAGAAACAAACAGGTAAGCGGAATAAACGGGAGGGGGAAACCGCGAACAGCGGTGACGTAAAGACACGGGCAGACGAACAGGGAAGGAAGGCAAGGGAAACGCAGAGGATCAACTGGAGGCAGAGCACAAGCGTAGTGAACTCATGTAGGCAGCAAGAAAGTTGCAACGCACAGGTGTTCTCCATTCTCAGGTTCTTGTAGGTAGTACAACAGAAAGACTAGACCGCACCTTGCAGTGACTCGGAGTCTAGTCCTTCTTCCATATCGCCCATCTGCTCCATACTTTCCATGGGCGATATGACAATAGGCTAAGGATCTACACAGTTTTAACCCCCCCGAACCCCCCCCGCCCACTATAAAGGGACATGATTCAAGGCAAGCAAATTACCCTCACCTTTTGGTTTTCTAGGGCTTAGTTCTACTTACATAACAAACCTCTGTTTAAGGTTCAGGAAAGCCAGCTGCATCTCAGGACACTCTGGAAAGATAGGGCAGGGGACTGGTCACTCCACTTTCAAAGATGGCCTCCCGCTCTCCACCACAGGACCCAGTCAGCTTTGAGGCCTTCCTAGAAATAGACAACTCCCCCCAAATGCACTCTCAGCAATCTCTTCTGGTGTCTCCTTGGACCTGTCAGATGGTAAGTTTCAGCAGCCTTCCTGATGGTCTGTCTCTTCTCTCTGTCCTCCTGTCTTTCTCCTTTTTCTGTCTCCCTGGTTTTTGTGTCTCCCCTATCCTAGTGCAGTCCCCATTATTAAGCAGAAATGACATCACCAATTTTACAATCTTGTGGAAGTACCCTGCAATAATTCCTGCCACTAGGATTGGACCGTTACTCCTCTCTCTCCTCCCAACCCCGCCTCCAAGCCAGGATTGGTTTAGGGGACTGGAGCAACATATGGCACTTCCTATTTGTAATCGGCCCTTTGTTCTCCCTTCAACTTTTTGGCAAAAACTAGTTATGTATTACAACTTCATAATTCTACTAGCAACTGCCATACTAAACCTATTTTTTATTTTAGCTGATCATGGAGAAATGTACCTTTCGCAGAGGATCCACCTGGTCTCCTCCACAAGACCCACTAGATCACCCTATGCCAGCATGCTCTCAGTACCCAGGGTAAAAAGGACCAGAGCAGGGGGCTCCAGTTTCCCGTACCTCGCTGCCGTACACTGGAACACCCTCCCTAGCTCCCTGCGCTCTGAACCCTCACTGACCGCCTTTCGGAAAACCCTGAAAACTACCCTGTTCATCTAACAATTACATGGCCTAGCCCTCATAATTGTATTCTATGATGTATTATGTGATATATCTGATCACAGGTCACTGCCTTACTGTAACCCAAGGCACAACCTGCTCACATTGTAACTAAGTCTTCCTTGCAAGTAACAGTGCCACAATGCCCCCGGGCTGCCTGCGCGCTATATAAATTTAATAAATAAATAAATAGATAAACCGACCACCAAATCCGTACGATGTAGAAGGGCCATGTGGCACATTTCTGCCGTTTCCATAAAAATCACAACAGTTATGAATATGTAAGTTATTGAGCATATCCCTAATTTCATTTTCCACCCGCTCACCAACTCTCACATTTGGAACATGTTCCGATCAGCCAGAAACCTCGTCTATCTGGCCATTAGAGTTACTAGAGTCGCAGGTAGATGGATTTTATATCCCCAAAATCACTTAGAAATGACTTAACAAATGGTACAAAAATGAAATCCATCCGCCTTACGATGTCTGGGAAAGAGGCCTAAATGATAATGGTCTATTTAAATTAATTGTATATCTGTAGGTTCAGCAAATGGGAGATTTACTTCATCCAGCACAGCCATCTGTCTCCCTGGGCCTGCCTGTTATTAGAGGTTTTTATGAGTTTCTCTGAAGTTGGTAGTTTGCTCTTTGAAATTGCAGCCCCCAGTCTTCACACCTTTTAGTCATGCTCCAGCCAAGAGTGAATTTCCTTGAAGTCCCTACTTTAACTGCCAGCAAGTCTGGAGAACACTGGGCTTTCGACACCTTCAGCTGGAAATGTTATTGTGAGTGGTCATTAGATGGGAGATGTGAAATCCAGGCTAAGAGTGGGAGTTTTCCTTATGATGTTTTGCCCTCAGCCAGCAAAAGGGTCTGCCTTGGGCTGACTTTATTTTCATGAAGACACAGTGGCTTTTCAAACATCACTGGAGTTTTGTGGGTGAAACATAATATACACTTTTATCAACCCACACATCATGTTTTGTTTTCCTGACATTTTTCTGTGAGCAGTGATATTTCTTTCAGTTTCATTTTTTTCCAACCGTTTTTATTTGCACACACATGTGTAGGCCGTTTTTGTATTCAGTGTTTAAAAATCCTGTTTTCCATATGACGGGGATCTTGAATTCCTCCTTCTTTTGTAAACTAAAAGGCTGCTTGTCCATTGGTAATGACAGGTTGGCCCCCTTCCATATGGCTCTTTAACTTTGCTTAAAAAACAAAAACGAAAGCCAAGCCATTTTTGTTTGTGTTTAAAATCGTGCTGTTCATGTTAAAGGGACTTCTGTTTGGGGCCTTTAAATGCACCCCACATGCCCCCCCCCCCCTGTTCTTCCATGACTCTTTGTTGGGGAAGAGCAGGGCAGAGTGGGGTTAGGTGCAATTCTCTTCATCAGGGAGTAGGCACTCCAGTTTCCCCTTCCATCTCTGGGTTGGGGTGTATGGCATGGCACCGCCTTTTCTTCTTTCTTTTGGGAGTGGACACTCCAGCCTCCCCTTCCATCTTTGGGTTGGAGGGCATGGAACGGCACCTCCTTTCTTCCTTCCTTTCCAGGTCCCTGGGATTCTCACCGGACTCCACTCTCACCAACAGGCTGGAAGTTTAGGAGGTTAGTTCTCTAATAAAAGATAGAAAAAGAGTTACACACATTCTTCCCTGGGAAGATTTACATAGTGTTTACAACAACATGGGGCCTCATTACAGGTCGGGCGGTCCGGAATTAACAGTGGCGGTAAACACGCTGCCACTGTTAATTCCGGACCGCCCGATCCCACCTCCTGCAGGCGGGAGGTGATGTTCCTGCCAGGTCTGACCTGGCGGGTTTACCACCGCCCGCCTGCAGGCGGACGAGGAAACACCAGCACCATCACAAGATGGTGCCGGTGTTTCCACTTCCCCATTCCCATTGAGTCCTATACAATAGGAATGGGGATTTACCCCATGCCGCCTCCGGGATTCCCAGGACACCAGGGTCGTAATGCCCTGGTATTTCCGGGAGTCACGGAGGCGGAATGGTAATACGAGTCCGGCGGTAACCAGGCGGTTTTACCGCCGCGGTTACCGCCGGACTCATAATGAGGTCCATTGACTTATAACATGAGATTTCCATTTCACAAACACATTTTTATTTTTCATAATTTGTACAATAACACCAAGTAAATGACTCCCTGTTGTTATATAGATCACATGCTCTGCATAGGCCGACATCTAGTGGAAGCTGCAGAGTATTACAGTTGTTGTTTTCAAAACTCGAAAAGGGACGTCAACAGGGTATGCCAGTAATACTATCCCTAGTGTGACGTCCACTGTACCCATGATCCCTCACGCGTCGGGATCCCTCAGATTGTTTTTTTCTGCCATTCTAGATGGACGCTTATAGCGGAGTTCCTTTCGGTGTAAAGCCATTGACTATTTACAATTAGCAATAGTATTTCTTTCTATCCTTTCACCGACCTCCGAAACACCACGCCAGTGAAGATAGAAAATATGCCTGTCGAAGACTACCGCAACGGACCGTTCGGCCTGTGGTTAGACAAACACTTAGTTTGTAATTTGTGTCTTCCGAGAGACCACGTCAAAAGTGCAGGCTCTTCAAGCCAAAGACGTTAAAGGACCACTCCACGAAACGCTGGGTCCACTACGCCAGGCAGCGAGGCCGACCGAGTAGCTCCAGATACTCAAGCGCAGGCCCCCGACCCCGTAGGACAGGCCGGCGGCCATGTTGTGGGGACTACACCCGGCAACGGTAGCGCTACAAAAACTCACACCACTAAGCACATAAGCCCAAGTCGAGACTCGACACATGGGTCAAGTGATCGACAATGATCGACACCAAGGGAAAGGTCAGCTGAGTCCCGGTCCTCTGGGCAGTCTCACTCGAGATTGCCACACAACAGGGCCCAACCGTCAAAAGACAGCAAGAGTGTCGCTCGCAAAACTCCCTCAGAAGGTTCATCGTCCGTGGACGAGGCCTCGGCATTACCAGCAGCCGAAATTCGACGCTTGGCGTCAGATAAGCTGGCAGGCCCACTCCTCTGGGCCCCGGGGGGGGGGGAAACATCACAAAAAGACCTCAAAAACCCCTCATAGGGACAAGAGCCCTCAGAAGGAAAAGTCTAAATCATCCAAGCCAATAGCAAAACCTACAGAACCTAGGCCTAAAGTGGTACCTCCCACAGATGAGGACCTAGGACTTTCCCCTCAATCTGTAATAATCCCAAATTCCCAGGAATGGTCTTCACAGGACATTGACAACGAGTGATGAAAAGAATGACCTTTATGGCCAATTGTTTCGAGAAGAACCCTGATTACCTCCAGAGCTTCAATTCCACTCCTCACACCACAGCTCCATCTGGCTCTCAGGCCTCTGCCATGCCTACTCAACCCCCCTCTAAGAGGTCTCATTCGAATTCTCCTTTACAGAGTACAATCATAGATCTCTATGACCCTGAATCAGACCCAGAAGATCTCTCCTTTGTAGAGGCATCTGACCCTCAGCTTATTGATGAGGATACAGAGGACCCTTATTATGGGGATGATGAGGACCTAGAGGAAGACCAAGAGGCTTAGATGTACTCTATAGATTCCCCTCTTAACCAAGACACTCCACTGGTTGATTTCCCTATTGATAATCAACCCCTCCTCAATGAAGTATTAGCCAAGGCGGCTGAGCACTTTCAGATTGACACACAGGAAATACAGGAGACTTTGCAAAACAACTCCTTGGGGACAAAAAGACAGTCGCCCAGTTTATCCCGCTACTGAAATCAGTGCAACGCAGAATACAGCCATCCTTAGAAGCCCCCAATCTCACATGGGCCGTAAACCCACGTGTGGAGAAGTTATTCAGGCCCGCACCTTCGGACACTTTATATATTAGAGGTCAACTAAAACCAGACTCCTTAGTTGTCACCACAACTAGACAGAGAGCAGGTACACCCCTTGCTTCCTCCGAGGCTCCGCCTGATAAGGAGAGCAAAAAGATCTATGCCATGGGCCGAAAGGTCGCCTCCTCTCCGGCCTATCAAACAAGAATAGCAAACAATCCAACCCTCTTGGATAGTTACAACTGCCACAAGTGGGAGGAAATGTCTGCTTTACTTTCATCTGCCCCAGAGCCACTCAAATCCCAACTAGCACAGGTGGCTGCAGATGCGAGGGCTGTGTCTAGCTGTCTCCTTAAATCCAATTTTGATGCAGCGGACAATGCCGGAAGGGTCATTGCACAGGGGACCATTATTAAGAGGCATGCATGGCGCGCCAGTCAGGTTTTAGACCGGAGACTCAGGCCACTCTAATAAACATGCCAGTGGAACCTAACGTGCTCTTCGGTAAGGCCGTTGAAGAGGCGCTTAAAACAGCAAAGGACGAGTATGACACTCTAAAATCTTTAGGTCACTCACTAACAAGCCTTCTGGTCAAAGGGGTAATGGAAATCTTTGCTGCTTTCGAGGCCAAAAGTCTCAACGTGGATCCAGCTACTATCAAGGCCAGGGCTCCTCCTGGGGAAATAATCAAGGCCAATCCTGCCAGGGCTATCCCAGAGGACAACGCAGAGGTCTTGGTCAGGGCAGAGGCCCTGCTCGAGGTGGCACTCCACCTCAGAGCAAGTGACATTCCTCTTCAGGTGCCCTCCCATGCTTCTCCACTAGGAGGATGCATTTCCAGCTTCACCCATGCATGGGAGGGAATCCCCTCAGACAGATGGGTGCTGTCCACAGTAGCAGGCGGATACTGTATAGAACTAATCCAACATCCCCACGACCACCCCCCCACGACAGGATCCACTCAGAAGAACATCAGCGTATCCTTCTCGAAGAGATAGCCACACTTCTATTAAAGGACGCCATAGAAGTCGTCCCGGCCAACCAGGTAAACCGGGGTATTTATTCAACTTACTTCCTTGTGCCAAAGAAAGATCTAACCATGCGGCCAGTATTAGATTTGCGCCCTGAAAACAAGTATGTCAAGCCACAAAAGTTCTGCATAACTACGCTACAAGAGGTAATCCCTCTACTAGGAAGGGGGATTACATGGCAACACTGGATATGAAAGATGCCTATTTTCATATTTCAATGTTCCCAGTGCATAGAAGATTCTTGCATTTCAAGATAGCGAACCAGCACTACAAATTCAAGGTGCTGCCCTTTGGAATAGCCTCGGCTCCAAGGGTATTCACAAAGGTACTGGCGGTGGTGGCAGCGCACCTGCACAGGGAGGCAATCCCAGTGTACCCTTACCTGGACGACTGGCTCATTAGAGGGGAATCCCCCCTGATTTGCAGACAAAACATTCAGAGAACAATCAACCTCCTCTTTCAATTCGGCTTCTCCATCAACGAGAAAAAGTCAAACACTTAAAAACAGTTACTAGGAGCTGTCTTAAACACAGAGTAAGGGTTGGTCTTTCCATCAGAGGAAAGAGTAAAACATTTGTTACTGCAAATAGCACATTATCAGGCCGGCCGCCAGATAAGGGTGCGCAAAGCTATGCGTTTAATAGGCATGATGAAATCCGTGATCCTTCCAACATGGCTGTTGAATACGAAACGCAGCTTACCAGCCTTTATGCGCTATGTTCAACTTCCTACAAAACAGTCATGCTCCCGCAGCTTTGCGCGTCTCAACGCTACCACTTAGTGTAGTGTAGCAGACCTGTGTTGCCGGAGTTTGCTCAGGGCCTCCTTCCGAGTCCCATTTTCCATTTCCTTGATTTCGCTCCCTTTCCATTCCCTTTCCTTGAACTACCCTCTTCCGTGCTGTTACTCCTGGACTCTTCCTGTTTCCTTCCTGGCTCCCAGTCTGGATATTTGAACGATCCTTGGCGTAGGACTTGCTTCCTCACGCTTGAATCCGAAGACCTGCACACGGGCCTGTACAAATCCCGGACCGTGCGAAAGAACACATCCAAGAAGGTTGCAAGCTAAGAAAGACAGGTGAGAAGGGGAGAGACTTGTGACAGATTGAGACGCCTTAAACCCGATACAAATACAAAGATGGAAGCCGTGGTTCAAGACCTCATGCGAGGTATGCAGGGACTAACCACTGATGTCCAGAACCTTAAAGCCGCGAACGCTGCATTAAAGCAGCTAGTCTTATCTCGTGACTCTGCAGCCAAAGAAAGCGTTTTGTTGGGAGGAGTAGTGGACAAATACGATGGCTCTTCAAAAAATCTCTGTGCCTTCCTTGATTCATGTTTGGTACATTTTACCTTCAAGCCATACTACTTTTCCACCCCAAGAGCAAAGGTGGGATTTATGATATCACATTTCACGGGCAATGTCCTGACCTGGGCAACCCCTCTAGTCAATACGGGCGACACACTCCGGAATGATTATGATGGGTTTGTGGAAGCCCTAAAGGCCAGGTTTGATCGCCCAGAACTTGTTTACAGTGCTCAAGAAAGACTGCTTGATTTTCAACAAGGATCCCAGGATATGCCTACGTATGTGACCCTCATTAAACAATTAGTAAAAGAGGCTGATTGGTCCCAAGAAGCCAGCTTCACCCTCTTTCGAAGAGGTCTAAATGAAGAGATAAAGGACGAGTTAGCCAGGGTAGCCCGCCCAAGCTCCTTCCAAGCTCTCATGGATCTCGCTCTACAAATCGATTTCCGGATCCAGGAAAGAAAGGCAGAGAAAAGGAAGCCTAAACTAACATCCCAAAAGGCTGCTACGGAGCACCCATGCAAACCAGAGTCCGCTACATCTCCAACCCCGGACCCAGAGCCCATGCAACTAGGAGCCTTCCGAGGACCCATTACCCCACAAGAAAGGATGCGTCGGATTCATACTGGACTGTGCATGTACTGTGCCTCTGATAAACACCTTGTGAGAGAGTGCCCAATTGCTCCACCTAGGCGTTTGGGAAACGCCAGCTCCCGATCCTAAGTGGGGCACAGTTTCGGGAGAAAGAAGTCTGCTCCTCCCCAATTCCTTCCTTGAACACTCCAGGACAGAACAATCTTGTGATTCTACAGGCATTCCTGTCACCTTCAAAAAAAGAATCCTACCCCATCCTGGCTTTAGTGGACTGCAGAGCCATGGGCATATTCATAGATCAGGATCGGGTAACTAGTCATAACGTTCCCTTCGAAACACGGGAGAAAATGCAACCTGTTGAGGCCATTGATGGGAGACCCTTGTCTTCAGGACCCATAACCCACCAAACCAAAGAAATACTTCTTTCAATAAACCACCACCAAGAGAGGATTAGATTTGACATACATCATAAGATCTGCCCACTACCCCATGGTTCTAGGCATACCCTGGCTACAGAAACACAATCCCTACATCAATTGGGCAGCAGGCCCCTTGTTTCTTGGTGCAGAACATTGTATGTCCCACTGTTTGTCACCTACCGCCTTACCAAGTTCCTTTAAAGACCCCCAAGAAAACCAGCAATTCCCAGTAACCGTCTCTAACATTATCCGGATTTCCCAGGCTTACCAGACTTACTCAGATGCGTTCTCAACAGCTATTGTTCAGTCTCTACCACCCCACAGACCTGAAGATTGTGCAATTGACACTGAGCCTTCAGCAGTGATCCCCTTTGGAAGAATGTTCATTCTATCCGAACCCGAAAAAAGGGCTCTCCGGGAGTATCTGGACACCAACTTGGCAAATGGAACTATTCGACCATCCAAGTCCCCAGCGGGAGCGTCCCTCTTCTTCATTCCTAAGAAGGATTCCAAGGAGCTCAGGCCATGTCTGGATTACCGTGGCCTTAACCAATGCACCCTCAAGGACAGTTACCCATTACCTCTTATTTCGGACATCCTGGAAGCTGTGAGAGGTGCAGTCATCTTCACAAAACTAGATCTCAGGGGTGCCTACCATCTTATTCGTATGAAAGAAGGTGATGAATGGAAAACAGCCTTCAGAACATCTTTTGACCATTTTGAATATTTGGTCATGCCCTTTGGACTTGCTAATGCCCCCGCAATTTTCCTAACGTTTCATGGATCGGGTCTTTTCTGACATGTTGTTCCTCTTCGTCATAGTGTGCCTAGACGACATACTGATTTACTCCAAGGAAACTCGGGAACATGAAGAACACGTTAAGGCAGTTTTACACCATTTACGACCACATAAGCTCCTGGCCAAACCTAAAAAGTGTCTTTTCCATGTATCTACTGTCCACTATCTTGGATTTGTTCTTAGCCCAAAATGGATTGGAATGAATTCTTCCAAGGTTGATTCCATCCTATCTTGGCCTATTCCAACCACTGTGAAACGGGTTCAATCCTTCCTGGGGCTCTCTAACTGTTACAGGAAATTCATACCTGCATTCTCTGAGATTGTAAATCCCATTGTCACACTATTAAAGAAAGACACCCCCTTTCAGTGGTCCTCAGCTCAAGACTCGGAGTTTCAACGGTTGAAGTCAGAGTTCACACAAGCTCCCATCCTGGCTCAACCCGACACAGACCGTCCTTTCCTTGTTGAGACTGATGTGTCCAACTACGCCATCAGAGCAGTTCTGAAACAGGAACTTGATGACAAGATAGAACACCCCATTGCCTATCTCTCCCACACCTTGAATCCCAGTGAAACTCATTATTCTGTCCGGGAGAAGGAGTTGCTAGCTATTCGACAAGCCTTCACTGACTGGCGTCATCTCCTTCTGGGAGTCAAACACCCGGTACAAGTCCGTACGGATCATCGGAATCTTCAATTCCTACAATCCCTGGAGTGCAGAAACAGCCGTCAAGCCCGCTGGGCCTTCTTTTTTGCCCAATACCAATTTCAAATCTATCACTTTCCTGGAACACATAACATTATAGCCGATGCCTTATCCAGACGTCCTGATTATGAAACCCTTGAAGACCGGACCTTTCCCAAGATGTTTCCCAACACAATATTCGTAGCTCAAGCCGTTACTCTCCTGGAGGATATTCGAGCCCAAACTCAGTCCTCCGAACTCTAGAAAGACTTTTAAAAGAGAAAATTGGTGGAATCACAAGATAAAAGACGGATTCCTATTCAAGGATACTCGGCTAGCCATTCCCACTCCAGGGTTGAGACAAAAGATCACCAATCTATGCTATGATACTCTGCATTCGGGACACCATGGAATCTCCAACACTCCGTTTTATACAAAGACAATTTTGGTGGCCCAGGATGAAGGATGACGTTAAAACCTATGTCCAGGCTTGTGCAGTCTGTAATCAGAATAAACATGACAATAGAAAACTAGCAGGTCTCCTGCACCAACTGGCAATACCAACAAAACCCTGGGAAATCATTGCCACGGATTTTATCCTGGAATTACCATCTTCCAGAGGCTTCACGACTATAATGGTTACCATTGATTTGTTCACACATATGGCTCATTTACACCTCTATACAAACTACCATCCTCATCTGAACTAGCTGGGATTTTTCTAGAAAACATATTTCGACTTCATGGATTACCTTCCAAAATTATTTCCGACAGAGGGCCCCAGTGTATATCCCAGTTTTGGAGACAGTTATGTTGGATATTGGGGATCCAACGTTCCTTATCCTCGGGCTATCATCCACAGACCAATGGAGCTACTGAGCGAGTAAACCAAGCCCTGGAACAGTATCTTCTTTGCTTCGCCACCAAGGTCCAGGATGATTGGTCACTCTTGATACCTGTGGCCGAATTTGCATACAACAATTTGGATCATTCAGCTATCAAGACCAGCCCTTTCTTCTGTAGCCAAGGATTTCACCATTCAGTCCTACCAATCGTTCTCCCACATCCTACCCCAGTTCCTGTGGTCGATTCTTGGATTGAAACTCTGGTCAATGTACACAAAGAAGCAAAGGCCCGAAGAGATGTTAAACAATACGCAGACTCCAAAAGAAGACCTGGTCCTTCCTATTCAATAGGCGTTGAGGTTTGGCTATCCTCAAAACTCCTTCCTCATCACCTACCACTAAATAAGTTGGCTCCCAGGTATCACGGACCCTTTTCCATAAAGGAAATTGTTAATCCAGTGGCCTATCGACTCCGACTACCAGAGTCATGAAAAAGGATTCATCCAGTCTTCCACACTTCTCTGTTAAAACCATATGTGCAGCCCTCTCGAACTGCTCCAAGATCTACTCCAGTGATTGTCAATAACCAACTTGAATATGAGGTCTCTAGAATTTGTGACTCCAGGTACCGACAAGGTCAATTACAGTATTTGGTCGAGTGGAAAGGGTATCCTCCCAGTGAGCGCACTTGGGAACCTGTCTCCAACATGAATGCCCCCCGGCTGTTGCGAAGATATCATCTTATCCACCCAGGCAAACCCGGAAGTGCCGGGTTTCAGAGAAGGCATGCTGTCATGAACTGCCGATTATGTCCGTTCTGGACATCGTGGTCCCTGACCCATAGAGGACTAAATTCCGTGATCCTTCCAACATGGCCGTTGAATACGAAACACAGCTTACCAGCCTTTACGCGCTACGTTCAACTTCCTACAAAACAGTCACGCCCCCGCGGCTCTGCGTGTCTCGACGCTACTGCTTAGTGTAGTCAGACGTGTGTTGACGGAGTTCGCTCAGGGCCTCCTTCCGAGTCCCATTTTCCATTTCCTTGATTTCACTCCCTTTCCTTGAACTACCCTCTTTCGTGCTGTTACTCCTGGACTATTCCTGTGCTCGCATCACGGTGTTCCTTGTCTCTGAGTTTGGATACTGTTTCCTTCCTGGTTCCCGGTCATGGATATTTGAACGATACTTGGCGTAGGACTTGCTTCCTCATGCTGGAATCCGAAGACCTGCACACGGGCCTGTACAAATCCCGGACCGTGCGAAAGAACACATCCAAGAAGGTTGCAAGCCAAGAAAGACAGGTGAGAAGGGCAGAGACTTGTGACAACACCTCTCATGAGGAAAGTGGTGAACAAGATACACAAGGATCCGATGACGCTTATCCTAGTTGCTCCTATGTGGGCAAGACAACCGTGGTATCCACATCTGCGCAAACTGGCGATGTGCGATCCCATTAAACTCCTGTGCCAGTACAACCTACTCACCCAGCATGAGGGACTAACAGTGCACCCGCAGCCGTGTTCAATGAACTTGGCAACATGGCTCCTGTGGTCCTATAGTTCGGACATCTCAACCTGCCACAGAGATGCATGGATATCTTGAAAGAATCAAGAAAACCAAACACCAGGCACTGTTACTTTGACAAATGGAGGAGATTCGTAATTTGGTGCCAGGCTAAACAGATCAACCCCATAGAATGTACTCCATGCCACATTCTAACTTAAATGCTCCATTTTCTTGATGGAGGGTTAGTGTTTAACTCCCTAAAAGTCCACCTGGCGGCTTTGTCAGCCTACACAACCTCTCATAAGAAGGTCTCATGGTGGAAAGTACCAGTCATCAAAGCATTTATGGAAAGGGTAAAGAGACTCTACCCTCCAATTTCTAACCCGCCGCCAGGTTGAGACATCAATGTGGTACTCGCTAAGCTCATGGGACCCCCTTTTGAGCCTATGTACAAGTCTAGTCTCAAACACCTGACTTATAAAACTGCCTTCTTAGTAGTCATCACTTCCATAAGAAGGGTTAGTAAAATCCAAGAATTTTCAGTGCAGGATCCTTTCTTTGTTCTACACAAAGACAAGCTGGTTTTATGTACTCACCCTAGGTTCTCACCTAAATTCATCTCCAAATTTCTTGTAAACCAGTCAATCCAGCTACCAGTTTTCTTCCAGGAACCCTACAGCTCAGCTGAGGCAAAACGCCACACACTAGATGTGAGGAGAGCGGTCCTCTACTACATAAACAAGACCAGACAGCTAAGAAAAACAGATCAACTGTTTGTCTCCATAGCGCCAGGCAGAGAAGGTGACCGCATCTCTAAGAATGCCATCTCTAGGTGGATAGTCAGATGTTTTCACTGTGCTATTCCCTATAAGATACAACACTGCCTTTTACGCCCAGGGCTCTCTCCACAAGAGGTACTGGAGATACTCTGGCTTTCATTGCAAATGTCCCCTTAGACAGTATTTGCAAGGCAGCTACTTGAAGCTCTATACATACTTTCACTCAGCACTACTGCATTGCCACCCATTCCAAGACAGATACACAAGTTGGACAAGCGGTTCTAAGACATTTATTCGATCATGAACCTTCTCACATCCCACCTCCTTCCTCCACTGCTCGCTAATCTATGCACATCATGTGATCTAAGCAGATTCCACAAGCCTCAGAAGGGATACATTACTCACCGTAATCATATTTCTGATGCTTGTATCTGCTTAGATTCACATGCGACCCACCCTTCCTCCCCTCGGAGAGAAGGCGCATGGATGCTTATGAGCTTGTCTGATAAGTATCTGCTTGGATACAACTGTATTCAAGCTACTCCTCATGCTACCGCATGTCAGAAAAATAACAATCTGAGGGATCCCGACGCGTGAGGGATCATGGGTACAGTCGACGTCACACTAGGGATAGTATTACTGGCATGCCATGTCGACGTCCCTTTTCGAGTTTCGAAAACAAAAACTGTAATACTCCGCAGCTTCCACTCGATGTCGGCCTATGCACAGCATGTGAATCTAAACAGATACAAGCATCAGAAATACGATTACGGTGAGTAATGTATCCAATATATATACATATATTTGAAATATATGTATGTGTATATATATGTATGTATATATTTTCAATCTGATTTTTCATCCTTCCATTTCATTCTTTAGATGGTTCCTCTGCTCGACTTTCATTTGGCTCATCAATCAGTTGTAAAGTGTGTCTGGGTTGACAACTTTTCAACTGGTTGATGTGGACCCATTTTTCGTCTGTCAGTTCTCCTTTTGGGATGCAGATCTTGTAAGCAACAGGTGATATTTCATCTACAGTTTCAAAGGCACCACGCCAAGAAGGGAGGAATTTCCGCTCCTTGGCCTGATTCCTTTGAAAATTGTACAGGTTAACCTTGTCACCTATTTCATACTCTTTCTTGGTGATCTTTAGATCATAGTAGGTCTTCATTCCTTCAGCCGACCTTTCTAAATTGCACTGAGCAAAAGCATGCTATAGGTGCTCCCTTAAATTTTCAATGTACTCAGGAGTCCAAAATTTCAGAATGCCCAATGAAGGTTCTATAAAAATATATACTTTAATCAAACACAATATGTACCCAAACAACTAACTAGAATACACTGTAAAAAAAACCACCCTTGGAGAAGGAACACAGAATATGCAAAGCTAGAATGGATGCAGCATTCTGGGTAATGAGCCCGGGAGGGGAGGGTATTAAAAGACCACAGTGATCAAAAATATGTCTTGGGTTCAAAAGGGATACAAGTAACCTAACCAGTCTCTAGGGTCCAAAAATGGACCAAAGGGGCAGTTGGCAGTCCATTTGAACATTTTGCGATTCTTGATGGTCCGGCGGTGCTGAACCAGACGTCTTGACGACTTGCGAGCAAATCGAAGATCGGGAGAGTGCCAAAGGCAGCATCAGATGGTCCTGGTGGGTCGAATGTGTTGAATAGTTCCTGAAAAACAGCTTCAGGAAGTTCAATGGGGACAGACACTAGGCTCCCGACTGACTTTTCTCTCTGGGTGCTGTGGGTCCTGACGAGGGGCACAGGGCGCAGTTACGATCTCGGTCTTGTCGATGCATCTCGTTGTTTACCTGTGTGAGATTTTCATGCAGGAGTACAATGATTCATATGGAATCCGTGTTGATTTAGCACCTGCTTTCACTAATGAATGCCGCCTGCAAACATGAGTACCCCTGGTTTTTCTCTTCAGTGTTCACCTTTACCTCGTGAATGTGCATGCAATTTACATTTCCTGAAATTACCACCATACAGGGTAACTTTACAAAAAATCTAAATTGCATCCAAGGGACGAGCAACGTTTGTAGGTTGCCAGTCAATTCGTCGAAAAAAATTGGTCGACCAGACAAATGGTCGAAGCAAATTGGTCGAAAACCATTTCGTCGAATTTGTTTTTTTTCTATTTTAACCCCTTTTTTTTTTTTTTGGGGGGGGGGTCCCCCCCCAACCCCCTTTTTTTCTCTAAAAACCCCTTTTTTAACTAAACGCAAACCCCAAAAATAAATATATAAATAAAAAATTTTTTTCAACGAAATGGTTTTCGACCAAATTGCGTCGACCAAATTGCAGTCGACCAGTTTTTTTTCGACGAGTTGACTGGACACCACGTTTGTACTTATATGCTGTGGGTCCCTACATGCAATTTTACACATTTACGGGCGTAGGGGAGAAGGAAAGAATAAAAGCCAGGCAAACGTTTACTCTTTCATTTTCATTTCCATCTCATGAAAAAAAACACTGCCTCCAAATATGTTTTGCAGGCAGCGTTTACCAGTGGATTCCTATGGAATATGCACGGCTTTGATCAGGTGCAAAACTGAGGCAGATTCCATAGGAATCCATATGGATATATAAAGGAGACAGATTCAAAAGTTTTCAAATACACTGATCTTTTACAAACAAGTTTGATGTTCCCCACCTCCCTATACCATTAGTCTTGAAAAAATAGACCAGGTAAATGATGCTTCTTCCAATTATCCAAACCAAACTTATTTTAATAAAGTTTTGCACAAAGTTAAAACAATTCATAAAAATAGGTTTATACATAAATATGACCCGACATCCCAAACCATGGTAGATAAAAACAATACAATCACCAATTTCACAGACATAGTGACATACAATAGTCAAACCAAATACAACAGACCCACAACAAATGGTTTTTGCAATTTTTCTAAAGCTGAGTAATTCAACTCAAGCTAACAACCATCCCGACATGTTTCAGTTCTTAGTTGCATTGATTGCATGAACTTTCTTCAGGAGAGATACCCAATTTTCTTATTCTCCACCATGTAATCCAGGGCCACACTTGGAGTTATCAATTGTACTCCTAAAATCAGAAATATGAAGGGAAGGTGGGGAGAAAAAGGAAAAACCATATTTTTGTCACTCTAAATCACCATCAAACATCTAGTAAAGTCAGAAACGAGCTGGAAAACATAGCTTCATGACCCAGACTGTATGCCATTAGTTTGCAATACATTGGGTAGGGTACAAGGTTACTGTCAAACCTACCCCACAATTAAAAAAAATCACCACATACCTCTTAGTAGGATCTTAGTAGTACTGGAGTAGCAATACACCCTTGTGTAGCCGTAAACTTCAAATATCAAGTCTATATGAATTTCTTTCTGGCTCCTAAATAGCCTTGCTCCTGATCAGTGCTGCAAAACAACAAATCACAAACACACCGACCCATAGTCTAGTGTCAATATGGAGTCGCATACAACTGTAAACTTCATCAATCGCCACCAACACCACTTGTGCCTTTCGTGCTACTCCTGAACTGGTGTAAACCCACTAACCAATTCAGATAAACCACACCCCGTGCCCCCGGGTGTGCTAATCACAGGCGTTGTGCTGACGTTCTGTTGTCCCATCACCACAATAACGTATGACAGGATTAAAAATACAATTCCCTCCTCCAACGAGATCTGTATGGTCGCAAAACTAAATCAAGGTCTTTTTATACCAATACAACAAACTTTCGCTGTGACTCCGCACCTCCAATAGTCAGGTATCTAAGTCAGGGTAAACAAAAAACTGGCACGCTGTCACCTTGAATCTCATGAAATAAGACTGCACACCTCTTTTACTATGTATCACTTGTGTGGCTCTAGAATATGAAATTATTTGCAATTTACCTTTAATCTCCGTCCAGGCAAGAAACAAACCCGCTCTCCGAGTGACCGCGTCTGAACTAGCGTTCTAATCGCACTCGAAACTCGAGCGCCTGTTCCCAAATGCTACCGCGGTCGAAGGCAGACTGTACAAGCCATCCTCCATGGAGGTAAAAAGAGGACTATACCGTCGCCCGTAAACTCACGTGATTCGAATCGCCATGTTACCATGCCGTATACACCACGTTGGAGGGATGGTGCATGGCCCATCATAGGTGATAGTTGCAAGGGCTATTGCTGGAATCTCATACAGTCCAGAGCATACAACAGAACTCCACAGTAGGATTTCCATACATTCGCCAGTGCCCCATTGAACTCGAGGAAATAGACCAAGGGAATGACAGAACCCCCCATTATGTAACTAAAAAAGGTACCGGCTCTGGATTTCATGTTGGGAAACGTATACAGATGAACTTCCTTTGTTAACCAAATGGACCACACTATAAATTATGTACGAACAAATGTGTCACACTTAACAAGTATATCAATTACTAGAGCAGAACTCCTCAAGATACCCCAGCAATACATATACATCAGTTGCACCACAATGATATTTCTTTTTAGGGGGACACAAAATTATTGTTGGATGTATTCACAGTTTACAGTCAGTACATATTACATTAATCATGCGTATGTTGCCAATCTACTGCCTCATTTTGTTTTGGCTTTTCTTTAAGATGGTCTAGTGTCGCCCTTACCTCCTCTGGGAGACCCGGGTCTAGTGTCGCCCTTACCTCCTCGGGAGTGTCTAGTGTCGCCCTTCCCTCCTCTGGGAGACCCGGGTCTAGTGTCGCCCTTACCTCATCGGGGAGTGTCTAGTGTTGTCCTTACCTCCTCCGGTAGACCCGGGTTTAGTGTCGCCCTTACCTCCTCCGGAGTGTCTAGTGTCGCCCTTACCTCCTCGGGGAGTGTCTAGTGTTGTCCTTACCTCCTCGGGGAGACCCGGAAGAGGGATTCCTTGTAAATATGATTCCACCTCCTCTGCCGTGCAGGTGTCTGCATTAGAATATGGCACATTATAACACCTGTCAGCTTCCCTGTCTGCTTTACAGGCTGCTACATGTGATTTTTGCCACAGCCAAACCCTCCCTGAGGCTGCTAACCCTGGACTATTGGACTACCATGACTATTTCAAAACATTCTACATGGCTTAGTCCCTCCTTTCTGATTTCCTTTGTACTTCCTTCTTTGCTGGTACTCTTTCAGCTCTCCCTGTTATGCACTCAATTGAAGTCGTGTCTGTACTCACCATTACCATCTGACTCCCACTTGATTCCTTAACTGCAGGGCCTTCATTTATCCTGAAAGTCAAACTTGGGCATATTTTGCATTTAACTTGAAAGTCAAACTTGGGTGTAATTTTGCATTTAACTTGAAAGTCAAACTTGGGTATATTTTGCGTTTATCTTTGGCCATTAATTGTAACCTGCTGGCCCAGTGACTGTTCTATACCACTGTACTTGCTTACTCCTCCCTCTGCCTCCTCTCTTCACACTCATGGCGCTTTCTGTTTCTCCAATCTATTCCAACTTCTTCTCTATCCACTATCCTTCCCTTCTCACTAAGTCTGGAAAGAAGAAGTTTAAAAAGGATATCTCGGCCTCCAACCCTGGTCTCCCTATTGCTGATACCTACATCAGTGCCTCTTCCAGACAGACCCTCACTGACACCCTCTTTGGTGATCTTTCGCCGGATCTATGGACCCTGCATATGATCTCTGTGCTCTGTCCTGTCTACTCTTCTCCCATTAATGGTGACCCTGGCTGGGAAGTCCTCATGGCTTCCTTCGACTCCTCCAGAGTGATCTTTAATGTCTACCTAAATGGCACTGTCATGGTCCAAGGTCCTCAGGCCAATCTCCTCCTTAGATAGGCGGTTCCCTCACCTCATCAACTTCCTTTCATCTCCAGCTGTCCCCGCCTCTCGTTCCCTGGCTACCTTGCCCACTCTTCCCTCCTCTGCCCCTCTTCAGGCTACCTCCACAGCTCCGCAGGTCGTACCTCTGATTTGTACCCCTTCCCGGAAGGTCTTGAAGGCTGGCAACCTTCTGCATCTTGCCACTCTCAACTCTCGCTCTGCTATCAAACACCCGTCTGACATCTGCCACCTCCTCGAAGAACTGGACCTTGATGTCCTTGGTCTTACGGAGGCATGGTTCACGTGTCAGTTTAGAAAAATGGATACCTCTCATGATTGACGGCAAATGTATTTTGGTGGCCGTGGGCCAACCGTCTCATGCACGATACGATAGAAATACAGGTTTCCGAGTTTACCAATGAACGGCCATTTTGATGTAACAAGGATCGCCATTTTTTTTTCTATCAATTGCTCATTGCTTTCTGTTCAAATAGTTTCACAGCACATTTTTTTTGCTTACACTGCTCGACTGTTAACATTGTTGTCTGAACGTGAAAGGACAAGGCCGCAGGGCCGCAAGGAGTTTGTTGAAACACAACGTAGGCAGCACCGGGAAGGAATGCCCGGCTCCCTCCCGAATGTAGCCTTGAAGCAGAGCCGCAGGAAATTTAATCATTTCACAGCTGCCAGCCAGTCTCGTTATATGGTAGAATATGTTAGAATAAAGCAGCTAAAGGCTTGAATTATGCTCTTCTTATGGCCCCCCTTTACCGAGCCCTGTAGAGCGTGTCGGCTCCCAGGACACAAATAGCACCTCATAGATAGCAAGGTCTGGAATGTGACTCTTCCCCCGTATGTAGCTCGCTTCCAAGAACAGAAGCACTGTGTTCTATTCAACAACTAAAATATGCCTCCGCACTTGCAAAATTGCATATTGTTACTAGAATAGATATTTGAAGGTGTCATAATTGTCGGAAATGTCCATCATCACACCGAGTTCAAAGAAACCCAATAATGGGGGGTTAAAACTTCCAATCCAGAACCTAATAATGACATCAGAGAGTGCATGGCAAGCAAAAACGCTGGGCGAAGTATTACACATGGCCCAATATTATGAGAACAGAGTGACTGCGGAGAAAGAGAAAGAGGAGAAGGATAGGGTAAATCTGAAGACACGGCTGCTACTGCAGCAAGTAGCAGGACATAATAGAGGGAGAGGGAACGCACAAGGAAGGAGTAATTTGAATATGCATGGGGGGCCATTGGGACCAAATCAGTGTGCGTACTGTAAGGACGACGGACACTGGCGAGCGCAATGTCCACATCTGGTCAGAGAAGACAGCACAGAGGGCACCAAGGAGCGAATTCGCCAAATAGGAATAGTATGCAGCAGCACCACAATAATGGAGGTAATCAAAACCAAGCCCAAAACCAAAGTGCTCCTAACCAGAGTCGGGGTCAGCAAAACCAACAATATGGAAACCAGAGTGGGGGAAATAGAGGGAAGAGTGGGAACGTTTTCGATACACAGCCAAATACGTATTACAGTAATAGTAGTGATTACACGTCGGATGACGTGTTATTTCCCCAATAGGACAGCCCACGGCAGGGGTCGGAACCAGTGTCTATTCCCGTGAATCAGAGAGGACCCTACTTAGAAATGAGTCGGGAATGAGGATCACCGCTTCCTTGTAGATACAGGAGCGCAAAAGTGTTCAATAGACCACTGTCAGGGCAAAAGAATGTTTCCGTAGGGTTCGCAGGTACACCAGTCATAAACCCAGTGTCCCAACCAGTACCAGTTACCATAGGACCATTCACTGAACATTGTCCTTTCCTTTTAACAGAAAATTGTGGGGAGAACCTGTTGGGATTAAATTTGTTGAAAAAGTTAGGTGCAGTTATACATTGCACGGCAGATGGGGTGTTCCTGACGATTTGGCCACAGGATGTCAGTGTGTCAGAATTCATGTCTGAAACTTTAGCAGGAGAGCTAAGTAAAGTGCCAACCTGTATATGGGCAATGCATGACAACGATGTAGGATGCTTGAAAATAGAGCTAGTAAAGATCATTTTGAAAGAGGGTGTTACACTACCGCGAATTCCCCATGTCCCTGTGTCAGAATTCATGTCTGAAACTTTACCAGGAGAGCTAAGTAAAGTGCCAACCTGTATATGGGCAATGCATGACAACGATGTAGGATGCTTGAAAATAGAGCCAGTAAAGATCATTTTGAAAGAGGGTGTTACACTACTTCGAATTCCCCAATACAGAATTTCGGCTGAAGGTGAGAAAGGATTGAAGAGTATTGTTACAGATTTGGTGAAATTAGGGGTGATTGAAGAAATTACAGGCAGTACATGCAACAGCCCGATTCTTCCAGTTTATAAAAAAGGAGGCAATGAGGTACCAGATTGTTTCATAATTGATTTGCGCGCGCTAAACAAAGTAGTAGATCCACAATTTCCTTTAGTCCCAGATGTCACTACAATATTGACAATGATACCTGTCCAGACCCTCCAGTTTATAGCGATTTTATGATCCTGCAAAAAGCCGCGAAAAACGGCCGTTTTGCGCAAAATGCTGCAAAAACGGCCGTTTTGTGCAAAAACAGCATCTTTAAAAAAATAAAAAAAAATTAAAAAAAATTTACATTTTTTAAAAAAGTAATCTGCAAAAATTACTGTTTTTTAAAAAAATAATACTCAGGGTGCCAGGTTCTCAACTTTTTTTTTACACAAGAAATGAAATGCGCTAACACATCTCATAACTTGCGCCCCAAAAAAGTGCAGCCCAATCCACAGGGGGCACATGAATGGGCACATTTTATATGCACGCCCATTCAAATGGCCTTTTTCACCTCCTTGATCAAATAAAGTGGCGATTCTATCAATTTAAAAGTGCATCCCTCATTCCCAAGCAAGATGCACTTTTAAATGTTCAGAAATTGTAGGCAACCCTACGTGCACGGTATGTGGGGCTGCCACTGCATGACAGGGTCTTTCCTGATCCGGTCATGCATTTCTTTTAAGGTATGAACCGCTGCTGTGTCGCTTGCATTTCTGTTCCTCAAACAGGATAAAAATGCATTTTTTGGGTCGCATTTTACAGCGGCAGGCAACTGGAGGGCCTGTCTCTGTGAAAGGCGCTGGGAGCTTGCAGAACACTGTTGGGAGAGCGATTCTATTCAAAGTACTGCCCATTTTGATGACAAAAATCTATCGAATGTTACAATTTGACCTATTTCGTCCAGTATTATTCAATACATTTTTATAAATACTGAACATGTGTTGCGGGGCTGTCACCCGCTCCCCATGTTCAGTATTTTTGGTCTAGGGTGGTTGCAGAAGTGTTTTCCCCTTTTTCCTCAAAATTGGAGGCGGGGACAGAAAAAAAAGAAAATAACGAAAAAGGGACCCTGCGGAGTCGGATCCGACGTGCGTTAGAGGGACGGATCTGGCACTGCAGGGTTGCAGGGGAAGCGGCAGCGACCAAGCAGTGAAGTAGGGGAGAGGGTGGGGTGGTGGTGAAAGGTACATTTTGGGTTGTTTGGCTGAAGTGCAAATCAATTTGCAGCAAAATTGACTATGGTCAATTCCGCCGCAAATAATTACACTTTGGTCAAACAACCCAGAACACCATTCAAGGCAGCTGGCCAGCTCAAGCCTGTGGAAATGCGCCGGTCACCTTTGAGAATAAGGTGACCTGCTCATTTCCAAAAATGGGTTGTCTAAAAATAGCATATCCTCCGTTCTTTTTTTAAATGCCCCATTATTTGAGGAACTGGGTCAAAATCTACATTTAAAAAAAATGTAAAAATGATTATACTATGAGAGAGAGGGAGAGTGGTGGGTGAGATGTGAAGTGATGGGCAAGAAAGCAGAGGGAGAGCAGTGGGTCAGAGGAGGAAGCGCTGCACAAGAGAGCAGAGGAAGCAGTGATGCGGTGGGCCAGAAATCTGAGAGCGAGCAGAGGTACAGAAAGTAGAGGGAGCGTGTGGTCATTGAGCCAGAGAGGAAGTGGTTGGCCAGAAAGAGGCAGTGAGCTGCAGATTGGGGAAAAGTATGAGGGAAGAGTGCGATAGAATGGGAGAAAGGATGCAAGATGCAGAAGCAGCACAAAAGAATGAAGGACTGTATATTGCGGGAGGAATTGTAGAGTGTAAGGTGTGAGTTGGGAGTATGATTTGGAGTGTTGCAGGGGCTGTGCAGTGCAAATTGTGACTTGACAGTGTGACATAGCACGTGAGTATTTGTATGACAGATTGAGAGGTTAAGGAATGTAAGTTGTGATGGAGAGTTGGTGAGATGTGTGTTGGTGAGAGAGGTGTGTGGGTGTTTGGGGATTGGAGAACATAAAAGGGGAATATTTTCAGCATTACAATTGATAACGATCAATTTAGTTAATACTATTAAATAGACATGAGCATTAAACCAGAAATCTAGCCAAATCAAACACTGTTCTGCCAAGCCAGAGACATCTGGGACTCTTCCTATTAAATGAATACAAAAGATACATAATAATGATACCCTGGCTCTCTTGTAGCCTTGCACTCTGGCTATTTCCTGCAATGTGTCAATCTTACACCCTCCATTTAATACAAAATGTCCCGCAAAAATGCTGCAATAAATAAAGGTTTGTGCCGCAAAATTTGCCATTTCATGCCGCACAATCCTGGAAGGTCTTCCTGTCTCAGCAGAATACTTTAGTGTAGTTAATCTAAAAAATGCATTCTTTAGCATTCCGGTGGACAAGGACAGCAGATATTTGTTCGCATTCACATTAGGAGGATAATCATTTACATTTACGCAGATTCTGCAAGGATACACGGAACGCAGTAGAGCATTGAAAGAGCAGCTAGACATGCTAGAATTACCAGTGGGTTGCGTACTCTTGCAATTCATAGATGATCTGTTGTTAGCTGCTGACACAGTGGAGATTTGTAAAGAAAGCACTCTATTACTACTGTCACACCTAGCGGCACATGGCCATAAAGCTAGTTTGAAGAAGTTTCAATATATTCGAAAGGAGGTAGCTTATTTGGGCTACCTACTTTCGAACGAGGGGAGAAGGCTAACGCCAGAACGCATAGAAAGTATTTCTTGTATGCCTATTACAAAGACACAGAAAGGAGTCAGAGCCATAATAGGCATGGCTTCGTATTGCCGACAATGGATCGGTAATTTTGCGTTTAATTGTGAAACCGATGGTGAATTTTACTAGAAAGGATGTCGTTATGCCTTTACAGTGGGATGAGGAATGTCAGAGAGCGTTTGATCAATTGAAAACTGCATTATGTTCTGCTCCAGTTTTGGGCACACCAAATTATGAAAAGGTTTTTAGACTGTTTGGGCCTCATTACGGCCCCGGCTGAGGACCATGGTGTTAATAGCACCATGGTCCATGCCGGTAACTTTCCGACTCCGCCATGGAGAAAGGGGGAATTGCCACCGCATTACAAGGTTGGCGGGGCGGTAATTCCCCCTTCCTCAATGGCCCTTCCCCATTCCCATTTTTGCCCCATAGGGCTCAATGTGAATGGGGAAGGCGCTAAGTACGGTACCGCAAATTGCAAACACTTAGCGCCAGGGTCGTAATGAGGCCCTTTGTGTGTGAAAGTGAAGGATGTGCATTGGCGATTTTGACACAGGAACAAGGTGGAAGAAATAGGCTGTGCGGCTATTTCTCTTCCGCGCTGGACACTGTAGCGCGCGCACTACTACGATGTTTGCGATCTGTCGCGGCGGCTGCTGCGTCGGTGAAACAAACGGAAGGGATGGTATTGGGGCATACTTTAATTCTGATGGTGCCACATGCCATAGACATTCTATTAAATAGGACACAGACGCAACACCTCACCTCTGCTAGATTGACAAGATATGAGATTATCTTGTTCGCGCCCCATATCCAAATTATGAGGTGTAGCGCTTTGAATCCTGCAGAATTAATGCCACTGCCCATAAAAGAAATTGGGGACAACGAATCACCCCCCCCCCCCATGATTGCTTAATGGTCACTGAGGAAGAAACGAAGGGGAGAGTTCATTTAAGTAACACCCCTACCGAAAGAGCCAGATGGAGAGTTATTTTGTGACGGCTCTTGTTTGAAACTACCTGATGGCACGACAACTGCCACCTACGCTATCACTACCCTAGAGAGCGTTGTAGAAAGCAAAAGAATCCCCTACAACTCGGCACAAGCTGCAAAGATAATAGCATTGACCAGAGCCTGCGAGATTTCTGAACATTTGAATGTGAATATATATACTGATAGTCCGTATGCTTTTGGGGTGGTTCATAACTTTGGTCGACTCTGGGCTGAGAGAGGTTTCTTGACATCACATGGTGCCAGAATTCAACATGGCCCTTTGATTGTACGATTACTGTCTGCACTCACGTTTCCAAAGCGCCTAGCAATAGTGAAATGCGAGGCACATAAAAAGGTAACCTGCAAAGTAGGAGAGGGAAACGCGTTTGCAGACAGAATTGCGAAACAAACTGCCACTGATTTAAATACTAAGATGACAGTCCAGACCGAGGAAGTACCCTGTATGATAGAAGATGGAATTGCCACTGTCAAAGAAATGCAGGCCGAAGCCACGGCCGATTAAATACAAGGGTGGCCAGAGGGCTCTGCTGAGTTAGATCTGGAGGGTTGTTGGGTGGGCAAGGGAACTAGAAACTGGATGTTGCCAAATTCTTATGTGACTGCAATGGTCACAATGGCCCACAGCCCTACTCGCATCTGTTCGAAAAAGATAATACAGCACCTATCTACAGTATGGCAGAATGTAAACATAAAGAAGAATGCAGAGAGGTTGGTGCGGAACTGTATCACGTGTTTACAACACAAGGTAGGTAAGGGAACAGTGACTCCAATAGGCAGTTTTGGCCCGCCCTCTATGCCTTTTGATTTCATAGAGATGGAGAGGTGCCAAAACTTGAAATAGTCTTAGTGGTGATCTGTGCATTCAGCAAGTGGGTGGAGGCATATCCCTTAAAAGACTGCACAGCAATGAACACGGCAAAAGTAATGCTTAAAGAATATTTTTCCCATTTTGTCTTGCCCCGTGTCCTATGGTTAGATAATGGTCCACATTTTGTGGACGCAGTGGTGTTACAGATATGTGTGGGTCTTCAGATTGATAAGAGATTTCATAGTTCAAGGCATCCGAGTTCGGCCGGTCTTGTGGAGAGGCACAACGGGATCCTCAAGTCAAAAATAAGCAAGATATGTTCAGGAAGCAAGTTGAGTTGGGAGGATGCATTACCAATAGCGCTATTATGCATGCGTACGTCTGTACAGGCTAGAACTGGGCTCTCCCCGTACGAAATCGTAATGGGGAGGCTGGCAAATGTTTGGTGCGCACCTCAGCCAAAACGACTTAGCGAGGTAGAACATCCTGTGCTTAGTACTTATTGTGGCCTTTTAATGCAGAAATTGCATTTGATTCATCAGCAGGAGGCTCTACCAGTGAGATACACCAGTCCAGGGCACGCGCTGGAGCCAGGCGACTGGGTGCTGCTAAACATTTTTGAAAGAAAATCATCGTTAGCACCCAGGTGGCGCGGCCCCTATCAATTACTCTTGGCAACGCAGACGGCGATACGGGTGGATGGACGGAAGTCATGGATCCATGCCACCCATGCCAAAAAGATCCCAACTTCGCTGAAAGACTTGCCTGATCCAGACGACCGGAAAGAGACAGCGGTCCCAGAAACGAAAGAAACTGTTGCCAGTAAGCTGTCGCCAAATGTGCCCGAGCGAGAAGTGAAACTCCAAACGAAGCCTGAAACGATTGCCAAAAAGGGGGAAGGGCAAAGAGTGCCCCAACGTTGCTCAGCAGAATCTACATCACTGTTGGCTGACATAAAATCTGCATTGAAAATACCGGCAGACACTAAATGTGTGCCTCTTTGGCGCCCACCAGCACTTGCCAGCACGCCAAAGACCGAATCTGCATCACTGGCGCAGCGCACACCAGCACCTGCAGTAGCGCCACAGGCTGACTTTGAGCCTGGATCTGGAAGTGCACCGGCACTGTTCACGGATCACACAATACCAGGAGTGAGGCAATATGATTTACGGCCTCGAAAGACAAAGTGATCCACAGTTCTTTGGTGTTTATGTTAACCTCTGGTTCTACTCATGGACGGAGGAGGAACTAGAGGTGTAGAGGAGAGAAGCGTGAGAATTGTGCAAATCGGACAATTCAAGACTCGCGGCTCCTCGGTGCGATCATAAAAAGTACATGTGTCCTGAACCAGAGCGGACAAGCTGGGCGCACATGGTACTAAGACAATAGATAACTGATCAAAAGTCCTTTGAGAAGTATAAGAAAGGACAAGAGATCTTGCCTAAAAACAAAAAGCAAATCCAGGCTATAAAGGACTGGCAGAACTGAACTGTGACAATTCCGTTGAACTTATTGACATCAGAACAAGTGCAACGAAGAGGGATATCCACGACAAACTCTGATAAGCAAGAAGATGTCATGAATCACAGAGTGCGCCCCTTTTGGGCTTCTTGGTCCCTGTCACAGCGGGCTTGCACTCATTAATACTCCCAACATGGCCGTCCAGCGTAATCCCTTCTCGCTCCATGCGCTGGACGTAGCCTTTTCTACTAATAGACCACACCTTCCGCGGCTCCGCGCGTCTCAATGCTATTGCGGAGTAGCGACCAGACGTGTGCTCTGTAGCTCGCGGTTCTTCTCCTTTTTCCAATTCCACTATCCCTTCCTTGTCCTCCCCCTTCTACTTACCTCCTGGATTCGTGGCTAGCGTGCTTCCATTGCCTCCTGAATTCCTGGATTCGGCGTCCCGGAAACAGAATGCATTCTGGATTTGGAAGAGACTCGGGCAGCCTTCTTCAAGACCCGGTCCATCCGCAAGAAGGCATCGACCAAGGACACCAGTAAAGAACAGACTGAGGTGAAAAGGGGGGAACTCCTTGACAGTTTGAGACGCCACCCGACCGAACTTGATATTGATAGGGAGGCTGCCGTGCAGGACCTGATGCGTAGTATGCAGGAATTATCAACCGAGGTACAGAACTTAAAGGTGGAGAACGCCGCTAGTTGGTCCTATCCCGGGATTCTACTACAAAAGAAAGTGTCTTACTGGGCGGCATCGTGGACGAATACGACGGCTCAGCAAAAACCCTTCATGCATTCCTGGATTCGTGCTTGGTCCACTTTACCTTCAAGCCCTATTACTTTTCAACCCCCAGGGCCAAGGTGGGTTTTATAATCTCTCACCTTTCCGGGAATTCCTTAACTTGGGCTACTCCCCTCGTTAACTCTAGTGATGCCCTCTTGGACGACTATGATGGGTTTATACAGGCCCTTAAAAACATGTTTGACCGCCCTGAGCAGGTTTACAGTGCCCAGGAACGCCTGTTAGACTTTCAGCAAGGTTCCCAGGATATGCTCACGTATGTGACCCGGTTTAAACAATTGGCTAAGGAAGCTGACTGGTCCGCTGAGGCGAGCTTTAACCTTTTCAGGAGAGGATTGAACAAAGTGATTAAGGATGAGCTGGCCAGAGTGGCACGACCAAGCTCGTTACAGGCACTAATGGATCTTGCCATGCAAATTGACTTCCGTATCCAGGAAAAGAAGACAGAAAAGAAAAAAACCAGGGGAATTCCTCCCAAGATATCATTTGGAAGTACCGTCAGAACGGACACCAACCCAAGCCCAGTCACGGAACCAGAGCCCATGCAGATTGGGGCTTTTCGTGGACCCATATCTCTGCAAGAGAGAATGAGAAGAATTCATACGGGCTTGTGCATGTATTGTGCCACAGATAAGCATTTGGTTAGGGAATGCCCTCTAGCACCCCCTCGGCGTTCGGGAAACGCCAGCTCCCGATCCTAGATGGAGCAGAGCTTAGGGAGAGAGATGTTTGCTCCACATCAATTCCATCCTTGAACTCTCCAGGACAAAACAATTTGATGATATTACAGGCCGCCTTATCACCCTCCAAGAATAAGACCTATTCCATTCTGGCCCTGGTAGACTGCGGAGCTATGGGGATATTCATCGATCAAGAATGGGTTACTAAACATCGAATTCCGTACGAGACACGAAGCACCATGCAACCTGTGGAAGCTATTGACGGAAGACCCCTCGCATCAGGGCCCATAAGCCTGCAGACTAAAGAGATCCAACTTTCAATAAATCATCATCAGGAGCTGATTAGGTTTGACATCATTAAGTCAGCTCATTACCCCATGGTTTTGGGTATGCCCTGGCTACAGAAACACAATCCATATATCAACTGGACAGCGGGTTCTCTATTCCTAGGCTCAGAGTTTTGCATGTCTCACTGCCTATCCCTGGAACCTCTGTTAACACACCCAAAGGAACCAACAAGGGAACAACAGACATCACTCATGGTGTCTAATGTCGTACACGTTCCTGAGGCCTATCAAGGATATGCTGATGTGTTTTCGACTGCCATAGTCCAGGCCTTACCCCCACACAGACCTGAAGACTGCCATAGACATTCTATTAAATAGGACACAGACGCAACACCTCACCTCTGCTAGATTGACAAGATATGAGATTATCTTGTTCGCGCCCCATATCCAAATTATGAGGTGTAGCGCTTTGAATCCTGCAGAATTAATGCCACTGCCCATAAAAGAAATTGGGGACAACGAATCACCCCCCCCCCCATGATTGCTTAATGGTCACTGAGGAAGAAACGAAGGGGAGAGTTCATTTAAGTAACACCCCTACCGAAAGAGCCAGATGGAGAGTTATTTTGTGACGGCTCTTGTTTGAAACTACCTGATGGCACGACAACTGCCACCTACGCTATCACTACCCTAGAGAGCGTTGTAGAAAGCAAAAGAATCCCCTACAACTCGGCACAAGCTGCAAAGATAATAGCATTGACCAGAGCCTGCGAGATTTCTGAACATTTGAATGTGAATATATATACTGATAGTCCGTATGCTTTTGGGGTGGTTCATAACTTTGGTCGACTCTGGGCTGAGAGAGGTTTCTTGACATCACATGGTGCCAGAATTCAACATGGCCCTTTGATTGTACGATTACTGTCTGCACTCACGTTTCCAAAGCGCCTAGCAATAGTGAAATGCGAGGCACATAAAAAGGTAACCTGCAAAGTAGGAGAGGGAAACGCGTTTGCAGACAGAATTGCGAAACAAACTGCCACTGATTTAAATACTAAGATGACAGTCCAGACCGAGGAAGTACCCTGTATGATAGAAGATGGAATTGCCACTGTCAAAGAAATGCAGGCCGAAGCCACGGCCGATTAAATACAAGGGTGGCCAGAGGGCTCTGCTGAGTTAGATCTGGAGGGTTGTTGGGTGGGCAAGGGAACTAGAAACTGGATGTTGCCAAATTCTTATGTGACTGCAATGGTCACAATGGCCCACAGCCCTACTCGCATCTGTTCGAAAAAGATAATACAGCACCTATCTACAGTATGGCAGAATGTAAACATAAAGAAGAATGCAGAGAGGTTGGTGCGGAACTGTATCACGTGTTTACAACACAAGGTAGGTAAGGGAACAGTGACTCCAATAGGCAGTTTTGGCCCGCCCTCTATGCCTTTTGATTTCATAGAGATGGAGAGGTGCCAAAACTTGAAATAGTCTTAGTGGTGATCTGTGCATTCAGCAAGTGGGTGGAGGCATATCCCTTAAAAGACTGCACAGCAATGAACACGGCAAAAGTAATGCTTAAAGAATATTTTTCCCATTTTGTCTTGCCCCGTGTCCTATGGTTAGATAATGGTCCACATTTTGTGGACGCAGTGGTGTTACAGATATGTGTGGGTCTTCAGATTGATAAGAGATTTCATAGTTCAAGGCATCCGAGTTCGGCCGGTCTTGTGGAGAGGCACAACGGGATCCTCAAGTCAAAAATAAGCAAGATATGTTCAGGAAGCAAGTTGAGTTGGGAGGATGCATTACCAATAGCGCTATTATGCATGCGTACGTCTGTACAGGCTAGAACTGGGCTCTCCCCGTACGAAATCGTAATGGGGAGGCTGGCAAATGTTTGGTGCGCACCTCAGCCAAAACGACTTAGCGAGGTAGAACATCCTGTGCTTAGTACTTATTGTGGCCTTTTAATGCAGAAATTGCATTTGATTCATCAGCAGGAGGCTCTACCAGTGAGATACACCAGTCCAGGGCACGCGCTGGAGCCAGGCGACTGGGTGCTGCTAAACATTTTTGAAAGAAAATCATCGTTAGCACCCAGGTGGCGCGGCCCCTATCAATTACTCTTGGCAACGCAGACGGCGATACGGGTGGATGGACGGAAGTCATGGATCCATGCCACCCATGCCAAAAAGATCCCAACTTCGCTGAAAGACTTGCCTGATCCAGACGACCGGAAAGAGACAGCGGTCCCAGAAACGAAAGAAACTGTTGCCAGTAAGCTGTCGCCAAATGTGCCCGAGCGAGAAGTGAAACTCCAAACGAAGCCTGAAACGATTGCCAAAAAGGGGGAAGGGCAAAGAGTGCCCCAACGTTGCTCAGCAGAATCTACATCACTGTTGGCTGACATAAAATCTGCATTGAAAATACCGGCAGACACTAAATGTGTGCCTCTTTGGCGCCCACCAGCACTTGCCAGCACGCCAAAGACCGAATCTGCATCACTGGCGCAGCGCACACCAGCACCTGCAGTAGCGCCACAGGCTGACTTTGAGCCTGGATCTGGAAGTGCACCGGCACTGTTCACGGATCACACAATACCAGGAGTGAGGCAATATGATTTACGGCCTCGAAAGACAAAGTGATCCACAGTTCTTTGGTGTTTATGTTAACCTCTGGTTCTACTCATGGACGGAGGAGGAACTAGAGGTGTAGAGGAGAGAAGCGTGAGAATTGTGCAAATCGGACAATTCAAGACTCGCGGCTCCTCGGTGCGATCATAAAAAGTACATGTGTCCTGAACCAGAGCGGACAAGCTGGGCGCACATGGTACTAAGACAATAGATAACTGATCAAAAGTCCTTTGAGAAGTATAAGAAAGGACAAGAGATCTTGCCTAAAAACAAAAAGCAAATCCAGGCTATAAAGGACTGGCAGAACTGAACTGTGACAATTCCGTTGAACTTATTGACATCAGAACAAGTGCAACGAAGAGGGATATCCACGACAAACTCTGATAAGCAAGAAGATGTCATGAATCACAGAGTGCGCCCCTTTTGGGCTTCTTGGTCCCTGTCACAGCGGGCTTGCACTCATTAATACTCCCAACATGGCCGTCCAGCGTAATCCCTTCTCGCTCCATGCGCTGGACGTAGCCTTTTCTACTAATAGACCACACCTTCCGCGGCTCCGCGCGTCTCAATGCTATTGCGGAGTAGCGACCAGACGTGTGCTCTGTAGCTCGCGGTTCTTCTCCTTTTTCCAATTCCACTATCCCTTCCTTGTCCTCCCCCTTCTACTTACCTCCTGGATTCGTGGCTAGCGTGCTTCCATTGCCTCCTGAATTCCTGGATTCGGCGTCCCGGAAACAGAATGCATTCTGGATTTGGAAGAGACTCGGGCAGCCTTCTTCAAGACCCGGTCCATCCGCAAGAAGGCATCGACCAAGGACACCAGTAAAGAACAGACTGAGGTGAAAAGGGGGGAACTCCTTGACAGTTTGAGACGCCACCCGACCGAACTTGATATTGATAGGGAGGCTGCCGTGCAGGACCTGATGCGTAGTATGCAGGAATTATCAACCGAGGTACAGAACTTAAAGGTGGAGAACGCCGCTCTCAAACAGTTGGTCCTATCCCGGGATTCTACTACAAAAGAAAGTGTCTTACTGGGCGGCATCGTGGACGAATACGACGGCTCAGCAAAAACCCTTCATGCATTCCTGGATTCGTGCTTGGTCCACTTTACCTTCAAGCCCTATTACTTTTCAACCCCCAGGGCCAAGGTGGGTTTTATAATTTCTCACCTTACCGGGAATTCCTTAACTTGGGCTACTCCCCTCGTTAACTCTAGTGATGCCCTCTTGGTCGACTATGATGGGTTTATACAGGCCCTTAAAAACATGTTTGACCGCCCTGAGCAGGTTTACAGTGCCCAGGAACGCCTGTTAGACTTTCAGCAAGGTTCCCAGGATATGCTCACGTATGTGACCCGGTTTAAACAATTGGCTAAGGAAGCTGACTGGTCCGCTGAGGCGAGCTTTAACCTTTTCAGGAGAGGATTGAACAAAGTGATTAAGGATGAGCTGGCCAGAGTGGCACGACCAAGCTCGTTACAGGCACTAATGGATCTTGCCATGCAAATTGACTTCCGTATCCAGGAAAAGAAGACAGAAAAGAAAAAAACCAGGGGAATTCCTCCCAAGATATCATTTGGAAGTACCGTCAGAACGGACACCAACCCAAGCCCAGTCACGGAACCAGAGCCCATGCAGATTGGGGCTTTTCGTGGACCCATATCTCTGCAAGAGAGAATGAGAAGAATTCATACGGGCTTGTGCATGTATTGTGCCACAGATAAGCATTTGGTTAGGGAATGCCCTCTAGCACCCCCTCGGCGTTCGGGAAACGCCAGCTCCCGATCCTAGATGGAGCAGAGCTTAGGGAGAGAGATGTTTGCTCCACATCAATTCCATCCTTGAACTCTCCAGGACAAAACAATTTGATGATATTACAGGCCGCCTTATCACCCTCCAAGAATAAGACCTATTCCATTCTGGCCCTGGTAGACTGCGGAGCTATGGGGATATTCATCGATCAAGAATGGGTTACTAAACATCGAATTCCGTACGAGACACGAAGCACCATGCAACCTGTGGAAGCTATTGACGGAAGACCCCTCGCATCAGGGCCCATAAGCCTGCAGACTAAAGAGATCCAACTTTCAATAAATCATCATCAGGAGCTGATTAGGTTTGACATCATTAAGTCAGCTCATTACCCCATGGTTTTGGGTATGCCCTGGCTACAGAAACACAATCCATATATCAACTGGACAGCGGGTTCTCTATTCCTAGGCTCAGAGTTTTGCATGTCTCACTGCCTATCCCTGGAACCTCTGTTAACACACCCAAAGGAACCA
This sequence comes from Ambystoma mexicanum, assembly GCF_040938575.1. Classification (NCBI taxonomy): domain Eukaryota; kingdom Metazoa; phylum Chordata; class Amphibia; order Caudata; family Ambystomatidae; genus Ambystoma; species Ambystoma mexicanum. The sequence continues at coordinate 816,031,392 of NC_090938.1, forward strand.
ACAAGGGAACAACAGACATCACTCATGGTGTCTAATGTCGTACACGTTCCTGAGGCCTATCAAGGATATGCTGATGTGTTTTCGACTGCCATAGTCCAGGCCTTACCCCCACACAGACCTGAAGACTGCCATAGACATTCTATTAAATAGGACACAGACGCAACACCTCACCTCTGCTAGATTGACAAGATATGAGATTATCTTGTTCGCGCCCCATATCCAAATTATGAGGTGTAGCGCTTTGAATCCTGCAGAATTAATGCCACTGCCCATAAAAGAAATTGGGGACAACGAATCACCCCCCCCCCCCCCATGATTGCTTAATGGTCACTGAGGAAGAAACGAAGGGGAGAGTTCATTTAAGTAACACCCCTACCGAAAGAGCCAGATGGAGAGTTATTTTGTGACGGCTCTTGTTTGAAACTACCTGATGGCACGACAACTGCCACCTACGCTATCACTACCCTAGAGAGCGTTGTAGAAAGCAAAAGAATCCCCTACAACTCGGCACAAGCTGCAAAGATAATAGCATTGACCAGAGCCTGCGAGATTTCTGAACATTTGAATGTGAATATATATACTGATAGTCCGTATGCTTTTGGGGTGGTTCATAACTTTGGTCGACTCTGGGCTGAGAGAGGTTTCTTGACATCACATGGTGCCAGAATTCAACATGGCCCTTTGATTGTACGATTACTGTCTGCACTCACGTTTCCAAAGCGCCTAGCAATAGTGAAATGCGAGGCACATAAAAAGGTAACCTGCAAAGTAGGAGAGGGAAACGCGTTTGCAGACAGAATTGCGAAACAAACTGCCACTGATTTAAATACTAAGATGACAGTCCAGACCGAGGAAGTACCCTGTATGATAGAAGATGGAATTGCCACTGTCAAAGAAATGCAGGCCGAAGCCACGGCCGATTAAATACAAGGGTGGCCAGAGGGCTCTGCTGAGTTAGATCTGGAGGGTTGTTGGGTGGGCAAGGGAACTAGAAACTGGATGTTGCCAAATTCTTATGTGACTGCAATGGTCACAATGGCCCACAGCCCTACTCGCATCTGTTCGAAAAAGATAATACAGCACCTATCTACAGTATGGCAGAATGTAAACATAAAGAAGAATGCAGAGAGGTTGGTGCGGAACTGTATCACGTGTTTACAACACAAGGTAGGTAAGGGAACAGTGACTCCAATAGGCAGTTTTGGCCCGCCCTCTATGCCTTTTGATTTCATAGAGATGGAGAGGTGCCAAAACTTGAAATAGTCTTAGTGGTGATCTGTGCATTCAGCAAGTGGGTGGAGGCATATCCCTTAAAAGACTGCACAGCAATGAACACGGCAAAAGTAATGCTTAAAGAATATTTTTCCCATTTTGTCTTGCCCCGTGTCCTATGGTTAGATAATGGTCCACATTTTGTGGACGCAGTGGTGTTACAGATATGTGTGGGTCTTCAGATTGATAAGAGATTTCATAGTTCAAGGCATCCGAGTTCGGCCGGTCTTGTGGAGAGGCACAACGGGATCCTCAAGTCAAAAATAAGCAAGATATGTTCAGGAAGCAAGTTGAGTTGGGAGGATGCATTACCAATAGCGCTATTATGCATGCGTACGTCTGTACAGGCTAGAACTGGGCTCTCCCCGTACGAAATCGTAATGGGGAGGCTGGCAAATGTTTGGTGCGCACCTCAGCCAAAACGACTTAGCGAGGTAGAACATCCTGTGCTTAGTACTTATTGTGGCCTTTTAATGCAGAAATTGCATTTGATTCATCAGCAGGAGGCTCTACCAGTGAGATACACCAGTCCAGGGCACGCGCTGGAGCCAGGCGACTGGGTGCTGCTAAACATTTTTGAAAGAAAATCATCGTTAGCACCCAGGTGGCGCGGCCCCTATCAATTACTCTTGGGAACGCAGACGGCGATACGGGTGGATGGACGGAAGTCGTGGATCCATGCCACCCATGCCAAAAAGATCCCAACTTCGCTGAAAGACTTGCCTGATCCAGACGACCGGAAAGAGACAGCGGTCCCAGAAACGAAAGAAACTGTTGCCAGTAAGCTGTCGCCAAATGTGCCCGAGCGAGAAGTGAAACTCCAAACGAAGCCTGAAACGATTGCCAAAAAGGGGGAAGGGCAAAGAGTGCCCCAACGTTGCTCAGCAGAATCTACATCACTGTTGGCTGACATAAAATCTGCATTGAAAATACCGGCAGACACTAAATGTGTGCCTCTTTGGCGCCCACCAGCACTTGCCAGCACGCCAAAGACCGAATCTGCATCACTGGCGCAGCGCACACCAGCACCTGCAGTAGCGCCACAGGCTGACTTTGAGCCTGGATCTGGAAGTGCACCGGCACTGTTCACGGATCACACAATACCAGGAGTGAGGCAATATGATTTACGGCCTCGAAAGACAAAGTGATCCACAGTTCTTTGGTGTTTATGTTAACCTCTGGTTCTACTCATGGACGGAGGAGGAACTAGAGGTGTAGAGGAGAGAAGCGTGAGAATTGTGCAAATCGGACAATTCAAGACTCGCGGCTCCTCGGTGCGATCATAAAAAGTACATGTGTCCTGAACCAGAGCGGACAAGCTGGGCGCACATGGTACTAAGACAATAGATAACTGATCAAAAGTCCTCTGAGAAGTATAAGAAAGGACAAGAGATCTTGCCTAAAAACAAATAAGCAAATCCAGGCTATAAAGGACTGGCAGAACTGAACTGTGACAATTCCGTTGAACTTATTGACATCAGAACAAGTGCAACGAAGAGGGATATCCACGACAAACTCTGATAAGCAAGAAGATGTCATGAATCACAGAGTGCGCCCCTTTTGGGCTTCTTGGTCCCTGTCACAGCGGGCTTGCACTCATTAATACTCCCAACATGGCCGTCCAGCGTAATCCCTTCTCGCTCCATGCGCTGGACGTAGCCTTTTCTACTAATAGACCACACCTTCCGCGGCTCCGCGCGTCTCAATGCTATTGCGGAGTAGCGACCAGACGTGTGCTCTGTAGCTCGCGGTTCTTCTCCTTTTTCCAATTCCACTATCCCTTCCTTGTCCTCCCCCTTGTACTTACCTCCTGGATTCGTGGCTAGCGTGCTTCCATTGCCTCCTGGATTCCTGGATTCGGCGTCCCGGAAACAGAATGCATTCTGGATTTGGAAGAGACTCGGGCAGCCTTCTTCAAGACCCGGTCCATCCGCAAGAAGGCATCGACCAAGGACACCAGTAAAGAACAGACTGAGGTGAAAAGGGGGGAACTCCTTGACAGTTTGAGACGCCACCCGACCGAACTTGATATTGATAGGGAGGCTGCCGTGCAGGACCTGATGCGTAGTATGCAGGAATTATCAACCGAGGTACAGAACTTAAAGGTGGAGAACGCCGCTCTCAAACAGTTGGTCCTATCCCGGGATTCTGCTACAAAAGAAAGTGTCTTACTGGGCGGCATCGTGGACGAATACGACGGCTCAGCAAAAACCCTTCATGCATTCCTGGATTCGTGCTTGGTCCACTTTACCTTCAAGCCCTATTACTTTTCAACCCCCAGGGCCAAGGTGGGTTTTATAATCTCTCACCTTTCCGGGAATTCCTTAACTTGGGCTACTCCCCTCGTTAACTCTAGTGATGCCCTCTTGGACGACTATGATGGGTTTATACAGGCCCTTAAAAACATGTTTGACCGCCCTGAGCAGGTTTACAGTGCCCAGGAACGCCTGTTAGACTTTCAGCAAGGTTCCCAGGATATGCTCACGTATGTGACCCGGTTTAAACAATTGGCTAAGGAAGCTGACTGGTCCGCTGAGGCGAGCTTTAACCTTTTCAGGAGAGGATTGAACAAAGTGATTAAGGATGAGCTGGCCAGAGTGGCACGACCAAGCTCGTTACAGGCACTAATGGATCTTGCCATGCAAATTGACTTCCGTATCCAGGAAAAGAAGACAGAAAAGAAAAAAACCAGGGGAATTCCTCCCAAGATATCATTTGGAAGTACCGTCAGAACGGACACCAACCCAAGCCCAGTCACGGAACCAGAGCCCATGCAGATTGGGGCTTTTCGTGGACCCATATCTCTGCAAGAGAGAATGAGAAGAATTCATACGGGCTTGTGCATGTATTGTGCCACAGATAAGCATTTGGTTAGGGAATGCCCTCTAGCACCCCCTCGGCGTTCGGGAAACGCCAGCTCCCGATCCTAGATGGAGCAGAGCTTAGGGAGAGAGATGTTTGCTCCACATCAATTCCATCCTTGAACTCTCCAGGACAAAACAATTTGATGATATTACAGGCCGCCTTATCACCCTCCAAGAATAAGACCTATTCCATTCTGGCCCTGGTAGACTGCGGAGCTATGGGGATATTCATCGATCAAGAATGGGTTACTAAACATCGAATTCCGTACGAGACACGAAGCACCATGCAACCTGTGGAAGCTATTGACGGAAGACCCCTCGCATCAGGGCCCATAAGCCTGCAGACCAAAGAGATCCAACTTTCAATAAATCATCATCAGGAGCTGATTAGGTTTGACATCATTAAGTCAGCTCATTACCCCATGGTTTTGGGTATGCCCTGGCTACAGAAACACAATCCATATATCAACTGGACAGCGGGTTCTCTATTCCTAGGCTCAGAGTTTTGCATGTCTCTGCCTATCCCTGGAACCTCTGTTAACACACCCAAAGGAACCAACAAGGGAACAACAGACATCACTCATGGTGTCTAATGTCGTACACGTTCCTGAGGCCTATCAAGGATATGCTGATGTGTTTTCGACTGCCATAGTCCAGGCCTTACCCCCACACAGACCTGAAGACTGCGCAATAGATACAGAACCCTCCGCAGTGATTCCCTTCGGCAGGATGATCATCCTTTCCGAACCCGAGAAAAAGGCCCTAAGAGAATACCTGGATACCAACCTTGAAAATGGCACCATAAAACCTTCAAAATCTCCTGCTGGTGCTTCCCTATTCTTTGTTCCCAAGACGGATACCAAGGAACTCATACCCTGCCTCGATTATCACGGCCTAAATCAATGCACCCTCAAGGACCGGTACCCGTTGCCCTTGATTTCGGACATCCTGGAAGCCGTGTGAGGCACAGTAATATTCACCAAGTTGGATCTCAGGGGCGCCTATCATTTGATTTGTGTCCGGGAAGGGGACGAATGGAAAACCGCCTTCAGAACACCGTTTGGCCATTATGAATATCTAGTCATGCCCTTCGGACTAGCTAATGCCCCAGCAATTTTCCAACGCTTTATGGACAGGGTGTTTTCTGACATGTTGTTTCTCTTCGTCATTGTATATTTGGATGACATATTGATCTTCTCCAAGGACCCTATACAACATGAAGAGCACATGAAGGCAGTCTTGCAGAGACTTAGAGAAAACAAACTCTTAACCAAACCCGAAAAATGTTTGTTTCATGTAACCTCCGTTCATTACCTAGGATTTATCCTTAGCCCAGAAGGAATCGGTATGGATCCTTCAAAGGTAAAGGCCATACTGAGCTGGCCTGCTCCTACTTCCGTGAAACAAGTTCAATCATTCCTGGGCCTTGTCAATTTCTACCGCAAGTTCATATCTAATTTCTCCGAGATAGTACAACCGATTGTTGCTCTCCTGAAGAAAGACACTCCCTTCCTCTGGTCTACACCACAAGAAACGGCATTCCAGCATCTGAAGACAGTTTACACAAACTCCTATATTTGCCCAACCTGATACTAGTCGACCCTTCCTAGTAGAAACGGACGCCTCCAATTACGCCATAGGTGCAGTCCTGAAGCAAGAATTAGGAGATAAACTGGAACACCCAATTGCTTATCTTTCACGAACCGTGACTCCTAGTGAAACACACTGTTCAGTCCTGGAAAAAGAATTGTTAGCCATCCATCAAGCCTTCACTGAGTGGCGACATTTACTTATGGGAGCTAAACATTCAGTTCAGGTCCATATGGACCACCAGAACCTCCAGATTCTACAGTCTTTGGAGTGTAGGAATAGTCGTCAGGCGCGATGGGCCTACTTCTTTGCCCAGTACCAGTTCCACATCACCCATGTTCCAGGATCACAAAACCTAATTGCTGATGCCTTATCTCGACGACCAGACTACGAGCCCATTGAAGACAAGGCATATCCTCAGAGGTTTTCCCCCAAGATCTTTGTAACCCAAGCAGTCAACCTCCTTGAAGAAATCCAAGCTCAGACCCAAACCTCTGATCTGTGGAAGGATATATCCAAGACAAATCAATGAAATCTAAGGGTCCGGGAAGGGTATCTGTTCAAGGACAATGTATTGGTCATCCCTACAAAAAGGCTACAACAAAGAATAATAAATCTCTGTCATGATACCCTACACTCCGGACATCGTGGCATCGCCAATACCCTCCGTCTTATAAAAAGGCAATTCTGATGGCCTAGGATGAGATTCGACGTACGGCAGTACATTCAATCCTGTATTGTCTGCAGTCAAAATAAACATGATAACAAGAGACCGGCGGGCCTTCTACTGCAACCTACACTGCCAACCAGGCCATGGGAGATTATTGCCACGGACTTCATTGTGGAAATACCACCTTCCCGTGGATACACTACCATTATGGTTACCATAGACTTGTTCACTCATATGGCTAATTTTACACCCCTGCATAAACTGCCATCCTCCTCTGAACTAGCAGGAATCTTCCTGGAACACATATTCCGTTTGCATGGACTCCCTTCCAAGATCATATCGGATCGTGGACCTCAATACATCTCACAATTCTGGAAATGTCTCTGTCAATGCTTAGGAATCCAACGTGCCCTTTCTTCAGGATATCACCCTCAAACCAACGGAGCCACAGAATGTGTCAATCAAACCCTGGAACAGTATCTTCGATGCTTCGCCACCAAGGTTCAGGATGACTGGTCCCTCCTGATACCCGTGGCTGAATTCGCCTACAACAATTCCGACCATTCGGCACTTAAGACCAGCCCCTTTTATTGCAGTCAAGGTTTCCATCCATCGGTCCTGCCTTCTGTTCTTCCTCAACCTACACCAGTACCTACAGTTGACTCCTGGATCGAAACCCTTGTCAATATACATAAGGAGGCCAAGGAATTCTTGGAGAAGGCCAGAAAACAGACCGAGAAATATGCAGATTCCAAAAGAAGACCAGGCCCTTCTTATGCAATCGGAGACCAGGTCTGGTTGTCCTCAAAATTACTACCCCGACATCTACGGCCTAGTAAATTGGCCCCTCGGTACTGTGGTCCATTTCCCATCAAAGAAGTTATAAGTCCTGTTTCTTATCGGATCAAATTGCTAGACTCCTGGAAGAAAATACACCCAGTCTTTCACACATCTTTGCTGAAACCCTACTATCCATCCTCCCAGAAACCCTGCAAACCTCCTCCTATACTGGTCGACAACCAATTGGAGTACGAGGTGTCCCGGATTTGTGATTCCAGGTATAGAAGGGGCTAGCTTCAATATCTGGTTGAATGGAAAGGATATCCCCCTAGTGAAAGAACCTGGGAGCCTATGTCAAACATCAAGGCCCCTCGGCTGCTCAGAAGATTTCATCTCATTCACCCGGGCAAACCTGGAGGGAAAGGTCTTCGGAGGAGGCATGCTGTCATGATTCACAGAGTGCGCCCCTTTTGGGCTTCTTGGCCCCTGTCACAGCGGGCTTGCACTCATTAATACTCCCAACATGGCCGTCCAGCGTAATCCCTTCTCGCTCCATGCGCTGGACGTAGCCTTTTCTACTAATAGACCACGCCTTCCGCGGCTCTGCGCATCTCAATGCTATTGCGAAGTAGCGACCAGACGTGTGCTCCGTAGCTCGCGGTTCTTCTCCTTTTTCCAATTCTGCTATCCCTTCCTTGTCCTCCCCCTTCTACTTACCTCCTGGATTTGTGGCTAGCATGCTTCCACTGCCTCCTGGATTCCTGGATTCGGCGTCCCGGAAACTGAACGCATTCTGGATTCGGAAGAGACTCGGGCAGCCTTCTTCAAGACCCGGTCCATCCGCAAGAAGGCATCGACCAAGGACACCAGTAAAGAACGGACTCAGGTGAGAAGGGGGGGAACTCCTTGACAGAAGGACGATGAGAAACATGTTGGGACCGGTTTCAGCCTCCTCCTGCACCACTGCTGCGAATGAGGTAATTGTAAAGACTGTAAGCTTAAGGAAAACGCATAGAGAAAAAGAATGGTATGCTGGCACTGACAATAATCATGTGCTTCATGAGTGTGGTAGCACCGATAACGACAGCCTTGGTGTTATGGTATATGGAGTCTATACACCCATTGGGAATGCTTTTACCAATAGTTAATATATCCACTACTGAAAGCCCGATTCAGATGATTACTTATACCTTGTCCCCAATGGAAGAGAGACACAGAGAAGGGTATGGGAACAATACGCTATTACTCATCATGAATATGACGCATGCAATTCTAAAGAAAAATAATTGCTGGGTATGCGCCCATTTACCGCAGCATGCGGGGAAAGGAATAGGGTGGTATGTACAACCATTACCATTAAGTTCTGCATGCAGTGCATCTTTAAGTGCAATGTTCTATGGGAAATGTAATAAGAGTGGTACGGGTCAATTAGATAAAACAAACATGAATGAGTTTGAGGAAATAATTATGAGGCCCGTGGGTTGTTCCATATTCCATCAAGCACAAGTGATGACCCCAGTGTTAAGCAGAAACCTGTGCAGTTCCCTCTGGGACCACTGCAAAAGATTTAAGATTACAGGTGTTGGCAGTAAACCCACTTGGTAGCAGTCCGCACCACACAGATTCACTGTGGTAGCTGTGGCTGAGCAGTCAGACTCCCCTCAAGAAGAGTTAGGCAGTATATAGAGGATACAGGATAGGTACAGAGACACAGTAGTACAAACAAACACTGACCAGAGCTAGGTGTAAAAGTATATACTTATTTATTTTAAAGGCACACTCATAAATTACACTAGCACAGAAAAAGGTAAGTAAGTCAAAACACAGTCACTATTACTTATATGTACATCCCTAGTCATTTGTTGGACAAGTCTAAGTTAACACCACTTATTTCCAAACAGAGGTGAGCGCTTAATGTCAGATGGCACTCCAACAAGTTATTAGAAAAGGGAGGGAAAAGCAGAAGTAATGAAAGCAGCAAGGTAAAACACTTTCCACATAAGGTTAGCAAAGGCAGTCAACTGTGGAACAAGGAGAATTGGTTCGTGGCCCGCTTCAGAGAGAGCCAGGCGAAAATATGCCCAAGATCACACAATGTCACAAGTCTTTGCAGGTAAGTAGTAAAGGTTCTACTGAGTTTAGAAAAAGTTTAGTTAGGGTGTCCCAGGCTTACCCAGGGTCGAGAGCCGAGGGCTAAATCTACCCCGTACAATCGGTGGCAAGGGAAGCCGGGCGGAACACAGTACCTTTAAAAGTGGAAAGGATCCTCCAGCGGTGGTAGTTGTTCCTGGTAGTGGGTGCAAGTCGCGGCGGCGTCCAGGGGAAGAGGTGATCTCGACGTGGAGGAAAGCTGCAGGTCGTTGCACTACCAGGGATGAGACCAGCCGTGGAGTTTTCCGGTCACCAAGGAGTTTACCCCTCTTTCGCGGTTGAGGTAAAAAGTGGTATCCCAGTTGCCGGGGTGCTTGGCACAGGCAAGGCGGCCACGAGATGCTTCGGGACGGCGAAAAGAAGGCAGCAACTGGTTGTCCCCACCAGTTAAGGGAAGGAGACTCTCCGGCGGGAGATCTCCTCTGTCGTCGTAAAAAGTGGTGAGATGGTTCCGCAGGGCTTCACCGGTGGTGTCGTCTTGGCAGGTCGTCTCGGCTTCTCCCTCTTCGGCTTCTTAGGTCCTGTGGCGACTTCTGAAGAACCAGTCCCAAAAACCCTGCTTTTATGCAGCAAACCCCCATTGATACAGCCTAGCTGTCATTCAAACATGCTAAGTGGTGAGCGGGGTGGCTCACCACTTGGGCCAATCACACCAGAGTGCGACATGAGTTGGCAAGGCAACTCAGTCTAGGGTGCCTAAACCCCCTCCCACACCCTCTGTGGTACCCAGACAGAATGTCACCACTGTGGAGGGCTTCTGTGCAGAAGCCTGCCAAAAGTGGAACAAAGGCTCGACTCGGGTTCAGGGTTACTGAAGTGAACCTAGACGCCATTTTGGCGGCGAGTTCTGGCAAAAAATCCCAACCGGTAAATTTATATTAAATAAATAAACCGGCGGTATCTTTAACATTGCACCAAAAAGTGGTGCATTAAAATCAATGGGAAATCCCATTGGGAAATATTCCGGTGGAATATTTCCGTGGTATCCACTGCCACCAGCCAGAAACTCGGCGAGGGGGGACGGGACAGTACCCCCTCGACAACAGACCCAGGGGCAATCTAATTGCCCCTACCAGTATTTCTACAGGATGATGGTTTGTACTGGTTAAGTTCCTAAGTTAAGACTAGTAAAGTCAATGGTGACTTTACAGACCCAGGGAGACAGTAGTCAGTCCCAGGGTGTGGAGTCTATGTTTGGGGGTCTCTATGACACCCCTGTGTTACTGCACTGAGGGTGCTGTGTAACACACATTTAAAAACCAATGATAGCCTATGGGGAAAAAATACCCCCTAGCCCATAAGCACATAACAAGTCACAGTAACGCTCTCAAATCCTGTCCAAGAGTGAGGGTAAAAGAGTCTCACTCTTGGCAGGAGAAAAAAATAAACCCCTAAAATCCAGCAAAGCTGCTGGGGGACTCACTAGGTTAGGAAATTCAGCCTAAACAGAGAATTCTCCCTAACACCCATAACCTACGAGGAAAGGTACGCGAAAAATAACATGACAAAATAGACAAGATAGATTGTCCCCACCAGTTAAAACATCTGTGATGAGGTTTCGTGTAAGAACAGACGGGAACAAAGATGCAGTTACCCCTTCTTACACGGTAAATTATAACCCGAGAACTGTCCCTTTTTGTCTAAAAAAGAAAGGCTCCTATTCAGTGGGAACATTTACTGGATGCATGAATACAGTGGTATTAAAATGGGAAATGGAACCAGTATATGTGGGAGATCCAGTCTATTTTATATGTGGAGAGAAGTCATATCCTTGGTTGCCCAGAAACTGGGGAGGTACATGTTACCTACGTCTACTGTTCCCAGGAGTGTTCCTCTTAGAAACAGCAGACATGGCCAGACTATCCATATCTAGAACCAAAAGGAGTAGCAAAGGTGTTTTGATAGCGACTGACGTAGCAAAATCATTCATTCCATTCTTGTCCCAGATAGTGAACTCCTATAACATAACGCAGCTGTCCAGAATACTAAAAGATACCATAAACACAACGACAGATATACTATTTAACATGACGTTGGAAGAAAAAGGAATTAGGTTAATGACACTGCAAAATAGAATGGCTCTCGATGTGATCCTGGTTGATCGTGGGGGAATTTGCAAGATTGTGGGATCAGCGTGCTGTGTATTTGTAGATGACTATTCCCCTACGATTTTTGAAGCAATAAAGAAAATGCATGTCCTAAGCTCCAAACTCCTTACTGGAGAAGGGGGCTGGGGAATAGAGTCCTGGTTTTGGGGGATACTGCGTTCTTGGGGATGGAAGTTGATCTCGATATTAGTAGTGGTGTTTGGAATATTCATAACGTGCTGTTGTTGCATACACTGCCTACCGTTAGTTTGCACTGAGGTAACTGAGAGATGTACGAAGGGATGTATGCACATGATAACAAGAAGAAAACATACTTATGGCCGGGATGACAGAGACACAAATGAAATGAAAACAGTTAAAGAATTAATGGCTATAGATTTTAATGAAGATGATGATGCTTATAGTAGCATGCAAAACTCAGACATAAGTGCTTTAGACTTATCGCCATCAGAGGAGGATACAATAAATGAATGAGACGTTTGGCATACGGCCAAAGGAGGGTTTGTCAGTCTAGAAATATGGATACCTCTCATGATTGACGGCAAACGTATTTTGGTGGCCGTGGGCCAACCCAACCGTCTCATGCACGATACGATAGAAATACAGTTTTCCGAGTTTACCAATGAACGGCCATTTTGATGTGACAGGGATCGCCATTTTTTTTCTATAAATTGCTCATTGCTTTCTGTTCAAATTGTTTCACGGCACATTTTTTTTGCTTACACTGCTCGACTGTTAACATTGTTGTCTGAACGTGAAAGGACAAGGCCGCAGAGCCGATAAGAGTTTGTTGAAACACAACGTAGGCAGCGCCGGGAAGGAATGCCCGGCTCCCTCCCGAATGTAGCCTTGAAGCAGAGCCGCAGGGCAATTAATCATTTCACAGCTGCCAGCCAGTCTCGTTGTATGGTGGAATATGTTATAATAAAGAAGCTAAAGGCTTGAATTATGCTCTTCTAACGGCCCCCCTTTACCGAGCCCTGTAGAGCGTGTCGGCTCCCAGGACACGAATAGCACCTCATAGATAGCAAGGTCTGGAATGTGACTCTTCCCCCGTATGTAGCTCACTTCCAAGAACAGAAGCACTGTGTTCTGTTCAACAACTAAAAGATGCCTCCGCACTTGCAAAATTGCATATTGTTACTAGAATAGATATTTGAAGGTGTCATAATTGTCGAAAGTGTCCATCATCACACCGAGTTCAAAGAAACCCAATAAAGGGGGGTGTTAAACATGTCACAGCTGATTGTATGATATACATGTATATATGTAACTGATGTACGTAATTCACTCTCTTGCGTCCCTCGAGGTCTAGAGTTACACGTCGCGGGGCGTGAGACCGAGTTGGCCAACTGAGACTATTTGCTTTGCAATAAACCCTAGCTTTGGGAATACAACCTTGTGCCTGGCGTATCTATCGTGTGTGGTGACTTGCCTTGTTTCCATAGATGTGAGGGACCCCTAGGGGCCCCTTTCACACGGCCAGCTCTATCACAAGCTTTGACACTCTCCTCCCTGATGGCTACAAGATCCTCCCCGCACCCTGATCCGGCCGGAGGTGGTGTAGCCCTGATCTTTCCAGAATGGATTCCTGCTACTTTCATTCCCACTCAGATCTACCCATCCTTTGAATGCCTTATCTGCAGGCTCTCTATCTCTCCTAGCCACTCTCTTACTGTTGCTACTTTCTATCGGCCCCTTTCTCGCTGAGTGGGCTGACCTCGCCTCCTCCCTTCTGGCCTCAACCACTCAACTCCTCCTCCTAGGTGACCTCAGCATCCATCTCAATGCTCCCTGTCCCTCAACTTTGCTCTTTCGCGACCTTTGCGATTCCCTCTCTCTCTATCCTCCCCTCTGGCCCAACGCAATCTGCAGGACACACACTTGATGTCTTGATCTCCTTTGGCCTCCCCCTCTGATCACTCCTCTCTCCTGGAGTGACCACTGCCTTATCTTCTCTCATCTCTCACTCTCTTCCCCCCACGCTAAGCCTGCCTCAACACTGCCAGCTACCTTCTCCGACATCGGACCTATGATGCGTGAGTCAGTTGAGGCTTTTGCTGCCACCTTCTCTCCCCACCTTCTGCCTCTTACTGACTCACACCCTTCCCTTCTTTACTCTTCTATTTCTGATACTCGTGATGCTCTTGCCCCTGTCATGAGGATCCGCCTGAGGTCCAAAGCCAAGTGCAGTTCCTGGTATGACTCTGACTTAGCTACACTTAAACGTAAGTGTAGGGCAGCTGAGAGGAAATGGAGGGGTTCCTGTTCATCCTCTGACAAACTGGCCAGTCGCCTACTCCAAAGGCAATACCGTCTCTCTGTCCTCACCAAGAAGAGAGCCCACATTCAAGCCCATGTCTCTGCGCTTCTAACAACTCGGCCAAACTCTTTAAAATCTGCAAGGATCTGGCCAACCCTGCTGCTGTCTCTACCCCTCCTCTTGCCTCTCAGGCTCTTTGCAATGCCCTAGCCTCACACTTTATCTAAAAAACCCAGGACATCTTGTCCACCCTCTCCTCTACTCCCTCTCGTCTCCCCTCTCGGCCTGTACTCACTGACCCTCCTCCAGCCAATACCCCCCACCCTACTTTTCTTCCTTTCCTCTTTTCTCCCGTGATGAGGTCGCTAGTCAAGTCCGATCTATGAAAGCATCGTCAAAACAGGTTCATCCCTGTTCCTCCAAAACTATCAAGGACCACATTGATACCCTCGCTCCGGCCCTTGCCGACTTCTGCAACCACTCCTTTGCCTCAGGATCCTTCCCCTCCCCTCTTAAGCACTCCCTTGTGCATCCTCTTCTCAAGAAACCCACAGCCGATCCTTCTTGTCTAACCAACTATCACCCAATTTCCATCACTCCCTTCTTGGGCAAACTCCTTGAAAAGCTGGCCATCTTTCAGCGAAACCTTCATTCCGATTCTGTTGGCTGTCTCCATGACCATCAGTGTGGCTTCAGATCTGGCAGAAGCACGGAAACTGCTCTCCTGAACATCCGTGAAGGTCTGCTTTCCAACCTTGACTCTAGCATTTCCTCTGTCCTCATCCTACTCTATCTCTCCTCTGCCTTCGACATGACCATACCATCCTGCTCAACCATCTCCGTGATAACCTGGGTATCACCAATCAGGCTCTGGCCTGGCTGACCTCTTTCCTCTCTGATCGACTCTCCCAGGTCCAACTTGGGTCCTTCCTATCCTCTATCTTCCTCTCCACCTGTGGTGTTCCCCAGGGGTCTAACCTCTCGCAGTGGCTTTTCAACCAATACCTGGCAACTCTCGGCCACTGTATTGCCATTTTCTGCTCAAACTTCCAGTGCTACGCGGATGAAATTCAACTCATTTTCATACTGCCCTCGGCCACCTCCTCCACCTCTCTCATCACTGATTGCCTCACTGCCATTCAAGATTGGTGTGCTGCCAACAATCTTTGTCTGAATGCCAGCAAGAGTGAAATCCTCCTCACCGATTGGCACACCATCACCTTCCTTTCCCCTCACTCTCTGGTCGGCCTCCCTTGGTCCTCCTCCTATCCCCACCTGCGAGGCCAAGAACCTTGGGGTCACCTTTGATGCCACACTTTCCTTCTCCGCCCACATCGCAGATGTATCAAAAAAGTCAAACTTCCTACTGCACCTCTTCAGAGGTACTCTTCCTTTCCTCTCATTCCCCCAGAAGCTCACTGTCTCCCAAGCCCTGGTTCTCTTTAGGTTGGACTATTGCAACAGCCTCTTTCTTAATCTACCTGCCTCTACTCTCCGCCCTTTGCAACTTTTACAGAACAGGACTGCGAGACTTGTCCTTGGCCTCAAGCCCTGGGATTGTATCTCTCCAGCTCTGAAATCTCTCCATTGGCTCCCAATGGATTCAAGGATTAAATTCAAAACCCTCTGCATTGTCCACAAGGCTTTCTGGGGCCTGGGTCCAACATACCTTCAGCTATCCCTCTGCAAATACCTCCCATCTCGAGCACTCTGCTCCTTTACCTCTAACTCCCTCAGGGTCAGTCGTTCTGAAAGAAACGAGCTGGGGGTAGATCTGTCTTCGACTGGGGCCTCCCTCTGGAACAGCCTCCCTGCCACTCTGAAACTTGAGGAGCACTACCTCCGGTTCCAGAAGCACCTCAAGACCTTCCTCTTTGCTTCTGCCTTCGCCCCCCCCCCTCTCCCTTGCTGATTCTGCTCTCCCTCGGCATCTTGCACCTGGGCCCCCTCTGTCCTCCGTGCCCAGGTACCTGCTCATCCTGCCACCCTCTTGCACTCCCTCCTGGCCACCCCTGGCAATCGTGACTGTATCTACCCATGCACTTCTCCCCCTGCCCCTCTCCCATGCACTTGCGTGTTCTCAATGTCACTGGGCCTAGTAACCTAGTAAGATCGTTGTTTTTGTTCTCCCCTATTCCCCTTCCCTTGCCTTGTCGCGCTCTGAAACACTTGTGTATGAGCGCGATAAAAATAAAATATCATTCAATAGGAATTCTTCGTTAATCGCTTCAGAGGTTGTCAAGAGTTCTCAGTTTGTCCCTTCAATTCCTGTGATAGGCGCTCTCCCTTTCTCGCTTTTAACTATTCTTGCCAATAACCGCCCAGGTCTGTCTTCCTACGCATAGCATTGTGCCTTCCTCTGACCCAGAACTACTCGCACGGGGCTGCAAGGATGAGGCTACTGATGGAACATTGCAAGCACCACGGAATTCACCGCCCTGGGAGTTCAGCAACTCCCTGACCCACCTAAGGGCAAGTCGAGCCGCGGAGCACCCACTCCCTCGCAGGAGAACGTGAGGAAAGCACCAATGCACGGATGGGGCATCAAGGCGCACTGCCTCCCTTCCGAAACCAACATCTATCAGTTCCGTGTGTCCCTGCCAACATCACTGCTGCACAAGGTAGTACACAAGTTACACTAGGAACATCTAACAGTGATACTCATTGCGGGAATGTGGGTGAGACCGCCGTGACTATCTCACCTGCTGAACACGTCTCTATGCCCGCCAATCAAACTTCCTCCATGGTGTTTGCAAATGTTGATGGAGGCAAGAAGCGTGACACCACACACTGTTACCTCAATAATGGAAGCCACCTGTAATCTGGTTACACAAGAGTAGATCAGCCCCATACCTGCTCACCAAGAAACATCCTTCCTGACCTTCATTTAGAGGACTCAGGCCTAGTATGCAATGCACAAAAGGTGTATTTAAGAGCATTGTCAGCATACACTACCTCACAACACAAGATATCTTGGTATAAGGTACCAGTTGTCAAAGCGTTCATGGAAGAGGTTAACGCGTGTATCCACTGGTAGCGCCTGTCACTGGGTTGCCATTTGCACCCGGGATGGGATCACTGTGCTGTGTAAACCAAGGGGTCCTCTATCTGTATCAATGCACAAAGCTAAGGACCTTGCATTCAAAGTGGCATCTCTTATTGCGTTATTTCTGTCTTACAGCCGGTAAGATATCTCAGTGGGCTGAGCACTTGCTGTTGTCATCTATGTGTGATCTGCAGTTCACAGGTTTGATTCCCGGCAAGGCCAACTCAGCCTTTCATCCTTTCGAGGTCGATAAATGAGTACCAACTTCGGTTGGGATGATGTATGTAAATATGTTATATGTACAGCGCTTAGGCGTAAGCGCTATATAAATAAAGAAATCATAATTATAATTTCCATCAGAAGGATAAGCGACCACCTGCAGGCATTATCTGTGCCAGAACCATTTGTTTCTAAGCATAAACGGGAGGTGGTTTTAAGAACCCACCCAAGATTCTCTCACCCGACAACCCACAACTTGCTGTTTCATGGGGTCTCTATTAACCCCCCTCCCTGTCTTCTGTTTGGTTGTCTCACCCGGTCTTCCAGCCCAGGAGGTGTTACATACAACAAATATTAGATGTAACCATTTAAGCCCCGCCCTTTTATCTGCACTGAGTCGTCGTGGAACAGCAATGGTGGTCCGGGTTGCACAGTGCCAAGTTCGTGTTAGTGGGCCATGGCGTGGTTCCTCCGAGGTAAGTACCGATAGCCGTTCCGATGCTTGTGTCTGGCCGTCCATGGTGCCAGCAGTGTCTTCTGGACTGCTGCATAGGTTCTCTGGGAAGAATCCCTGCTGGTCTAGGGGGACTGCAGCAGCTCTGTATGTTGTCTCTGGGCATTGGTGCATGGCATGGCAGGCAGCTGCATAAGTTCTCTGGGAAGAATCCCTGGTGGCCTAGGCGGACTGCAGCAACTTTGCTTGTTGTCACTGGGCAGTGGGGCACAACATGGCAGGCAGCTGGATAGGTTCTCTGAGCAGAATCCTGATAGCTTTATTTTACAGGTTGCCCAGGTGGGGGGATCGCCACACAGAATGTGTCTAGTGGTAGGGGCCAGTATTCTGCAAATTGTTCTAACCAACTGCTTTCCTCCTATATCTATTGTTGGTTATCTTTATCAATTTGATCTGTGTGACATTTGACCAGAGTATAGTTAACACACTATAATGAGATCTAATATTAATTGTGGTACCACTTAAAACTGTAAATATTTGCCATTGTAGGTTAACCGAGCACAAAGTGAGTTATTGTGATTGTGTATATAACCTTGAACCTTAATCGTATAAAGACTGTGTTTTAACTAATACAGTGTGTGGACATTCCTTTGTGGGGGCTTGGGGACTAAACTGTACAAGAACCAGCCCGCATCACCTCCTAAGAAGCTAGGCCTTGATTGCTTGACCTGCGCTATCCTATTGAGAATCTTGGTTGGGGTCCTCTGTGCCTCTCCTCTGCCATATAGAGAGCAGGAGTACAGACACCCCCCTCCGGTCCTTCACAGCAGGCAGCCGCATACGTTCTCTGAGCAGAATCCCCTGTGGTCTAGGGAGGCTGCAGCAGCTTTGCTTGTTGTCACTGGGCAGTGGTGCACAGCATGGCTGGCAGCCGCATACGTTCTCTGAGCAGAATCCTTGTGTTCTACAAAGACTGCAGCAGCTTTGCCTGTTGTCACTGGGCAGTGGTGCACAGCATGGCAGCCGCATAAGCTCTCTGAGCAGAATCCCTGGTGGTCTAGGGGGCCTGTAGTAGCTTTGCTTGTTGTCACTGGGCAGTGGTGCACAGCATGGCGGCGGCATAAGCTTTCTGTGCAGAATCCCTGGTGGTCTAGGGGGACTGCACCAGCTTTGCTTGTTGTCATTGGTACAGTGGTGCATGCCAGGCGACTGCATCAGTTCTCTGGGAAGAATCCAGGTCAGGGGGGACTGCAGCAGCTTAGCTTGTTGTCACTGGGCAGTGGTGCACAGCATGACAGGCAACTGCATAGGTTCTCTGAGCAGAATCCCTGGTGGTCTAGGAAGACTGAAGCAGCTTTGCTTGTCAATGGGCAGTGGTGCAAAGCATGGCAAGCAGCTGCATAGGTTCTCTGAGCAGAATCCCTGTGGTCTAGGGAGACTGCAGCAGCTTTGTTTGTTGTCACTGGGCAGTGGGGCACAGCATGGCAGGCAGCTGCATAGGTTCTCTGAGCAGAATCCCTGGTGGTCTAGGGAGACTGCAGCAGCTTGGCTTGTTGTCACTGGGCAGTGGTGCACAGCATGGCAGGCAGCTGCATAGGTTCTCTGAGCAGAAGCCCTTGTGGTCTAGGTGGACTGCAGCAGCTTTGCTTGTTGTCATTGGGCAGTGGTGCATGGCATGGCAGGCGGCCGCATAAGTTCTCTGGGAAGAATCCTTGTGGTCCAGAGGGACTGCAGCAGCTTTGCACAGTGTCACTGGTCAGTGGTGCATGGCATGGCAGGCAGCTGCGCAGTTTCTCTAAGCAGAATCCCTGATGTTCCAGGGAGACTGCAACAGCTTGGCTTGTTGTCACTCGGCATTGGTGCACAGCATGGCAGCCAGCTGCATAAGTTCTCTGAGCAGAATCCCTGGTGATCTAGGGGGACTGCAGCAGCTTTGCTTTTTGTCACTGGGCAGTGGTGCACGGCATGGCAGGCAGCTTCATAGGTTTTCCCAGAAGAATCCCTGGCGGTCTAGAGGGACTGCAGCAGCTTTGCTTGTTGTCACTGGGCAGTGGTGCATGGCATGGCAGGCAGTGCATAGCTTCTCTGGGAAGAATCCTTGTGGTGCAGAGGGACTGCAGCAGCTTTGCACAATGTCACTGGGCAGTGGTGCATGGCATGGCAGGCAGCTGCATAGTTTCCCTGAGCAGAATCCCTGCTGGTCTAGGGAGACTACAGTAGCTTTGCTTGTTGTCAATGGGCAGTGGTGCACAGCATGGCGGCCGCACAACGTCTCTGAGCAGAATCCCTGGTGTTCTAGAGGGAATGCAGCAGCTTTGCACAATGTCACTGGGCAACGGTGCACAGCATGGCAGGCAGCTGCTGTCATGCCTGTGCCACTGGCGCACACATTGGCAACCATCATGGACTATTTGGAACTCATTTATCTTCATAATACTCTTTGAACAACCCATATTCACACTTTGGTCCTTAGTTTCCATTTGCACAACTTTGGTACTTTCTTATTTAATTCAGCTAACTACATGTACCACAATGCACCTTGCTACAGTTATCAATTCCTGGCTATTCCCATTCATCAGTATTCGAATCACAATCCCCAGAAGCCCGAGCGATCAGTGCTGCTTCCACCTTCTCAGGACCAGAGAGGTAGGAGGCAGATTACCTTCAGGTGTGCTGCTCCAGGTGCTGCCAATTAGCCTGCCTCAGTACAGGGCAGGGCTATATTTAAGCAGCTGCCTGCATGGGGCTCAGTCTATTGCATTAAGAGTTCTTCCAGCACCTTTTCGCCTTGAGCCACGATTTGTATGCTGTTCCTGTTGCCTTATTATCCTGCTTCTGATCCAGTGCCCTTTGCCGGCTCCTCTGGGCTCCCTGCCTTACAGCCTGCTACACTCCTCTGCCTTCAGCCCTGGTCCTCTGGTATCCCTGCCTCGCTGCCCTGCTCCTTTGGGCTCGCTCCTTGCTGCCCTGCTCGTCTGGTCTTCCTGCCTTGCAGCCTGCTACACTCCTTTGCTTGCAACCCTGCTCCTCTGTGCTCCCTGTCTTGCAGCCTGCTACACTCCTCTGCCTGCAGCCCTGCCCCTCTGGGCTCCGTGCCTTGCAGCCTGCTACACTCCACTACCTTCAGCCCTGGTCCTCTGGGCTCCCTGCCTCGCTTCCCTACTCCTCTGGGCTCGCTCCTTGCTGCCCTGCTCCTCTGGGCTCTGTCTGCAGCCTACTACAGCTCTCTTTCCGGCTCCTCTGGACTCCCTGTCTTGCAGCCTACTAGAGTCCTCTGCAGTCCACAACAGTTTGCCTGCACCATATGCCATCTGTTACTGCAGCCCTGCTTCCTTGTTTGCAGCCCCCCTATTTCCTGGGTACTGCTCCCTTGCTCTCTTCTTTGTTTGCAACCCCCTGTTCTTGATCCCTGTTCTTCCCTTCCTTGAGTCTTCTGTCCTCCCCTTAGGTTATCCATTTCCGTTAAACTGTTTCCTTCTTTTCCTTCTGCTAGTTTCTCTTGTCTTTCCAGCCCTGAGTTACTGTTCTACTATTCCGTGTACAGTTTCCGGTCACCTTTCCCTACAGTTAGATACTAGGGTCTGCCCTTCCTTTCTTCCGGATCCTGTTCTGAACCTTTGACTTCCTTTTCCCTGAATATTTCTGTTCTTGTCTTCACTTGTGTCTTATGTAAATCTTTTGTACAGAGCTTGACTGTTGGTTTCGGGCAGGCAACCTCTGCCCCTTCCCTTGTCGTGTTTTCCGTGTCATACTTTGTGTCATTGTTTGGTTCCTGCTGGACCGTACAGGCTTCAGTCTTGTGAAGTACTGTTACCTTGTTTGTGCCTTAGGGTTCAGGTACAGACACCCACTGCATTTGTTCCCAGCCACGAGCATACAGAGTGGGTCCCTGTTATAGCAATCTGTGCAGAAGGCTGGAGTTTCCAAAGGTCCGCGGAACACTCTTTCCCATTTCTGCATACACCCCAAGAGGGAATCCAGTTTGTTTGTACCTTTGTATTCCCTGCCCCTTTTTGTTCACAGCTACTGTTGCCTATTCTTCTTTCTTGTTGAGCTTCCTGCTGTGTGTGCTTATCTGTCACCTTACATCAGCACAGCCACCCAAAACCTACCTGGCTGCCCTGTGCACTCTTGACAGAGTGCCATTCCTGACAGCTGCATAGTTTCTCTGAGCAGAATCCCTGGTGTTCTAGGGGGACTGCAGTAGCTTTGCTTGTTGTCACTGGGCAGTGGTGCATGGCATGGCAGGCAGCTGCATAGGTTCTCTGGGCAGAATCCCTGGTGATCTGGGGGACTGCAGCAGCGTTGCTTGTTGTCAATGGGCAGTTGTGCACTTCATGGCATTCAGCTGCATAGCTTCTCTGGGAAGAATCCCTGGTGATCTGGGGGACTGCAGAAGCTTTGCTTGTTGTCACTGGGCAGTGGTGCACGGCATGGCAGGCAGCTGCATAGGTTCTTGAGCAGAATCCCTGGTGGTCTAGTGGGACTGCAGCAGCTTTGCTTGTTGTCACTGGGCAGTGGTGCACGGCATGGCAGGCAGCTGCATAGGTTCTCTGAGCAGAATCCCTGGTGGTCTAGTGGGACTGCAGCAGCGTTGCTTGTTGTCACTGGGCAGTGGTGCACGGCATGGCAGGCAGCTGCATAGCTTCTCTGGGAAGAATCTCTAGTGGTCTAGGGAGACTGCAGCAGCTTTGCTTGTTGTCACTGGGCAGTGGTGCACGGCATGGCAGGCAGCTGCATAGGTTCTCTGAGCAGAATCACTGGTGGTCTAGGGGGGACTGCAGCAGCTTTGCTTTTCCTCTCTGGGCAGTGGTGCATGGCATGGCAGGCAGCTGCATAGGTTCTCTGAGCAGAATCCCTGGTGGTCTAGGGGGACTGCAGCAGCTTTGCTTGTCGTCACTGGGCAGTGGGGCACGGCATAGCAGGCAGCGGCATAAATTCTCTGAGCAGAATCCCTGGTGGTTTAGGGGGACTGCTGCAGCTTTTCTTGTTGTCACTGGGCAGTGGTGCACTGCATGGCAGGCAGCTGCATAGGTTCTCTGAGAAGAATCCCTGGTGGTCTAGGGGGACTGCAGCAGCTTTGCTTGTTGTCACTGGTGCATGTCATGGCAGACAGTTGCAGAGGTTCTCTGGGAAGAATCACTGTGGTCGAGGGGGACTGCAGCAGCTTTGCTTTTTGTCTCTGGGCAGTGGTGCATGGCATGGCAGGTAGCTGCATAGTTTCTCTGAGCAGAATCCCTGCTGGTCTAGGGAGACTGCAGCAGCTTTGCTTGTTGTCACTGGGCAGTGGTGCACAGCATGACCGGCAGCTGCATAGGTTCTCTGAGCAGAATCCCTGGTGGTCTAGGAAGACTGAAGCAGCTTTGCTTGTCAATGGGCAGTGGTGCACAGCATGGCAGGCAGCTGCATAGGTTCTCTGAGCAGAATCCCTGGTGATCTAGGGAGACTGCAGCAGCTTGGCTTGTTGTCACTGGGCAGTGGTGCACAGCATGGCAGACAGCTGCATAGGTTCTCTGAGCAGAAGCCCTTGTGGTCTAGGTAGACTGCAGCAGCTTTGCTTGTTGTCATTGGGCAGTGGTGCACGGCATGGCAGGCGGCCGCGTAAGTTCTCTGGGAAGAATCCTTGGGGTCCAGAGGGACTGCAGCAGCTTTGCACAATGTCACTGGTCAGTGGTGCATGGCATGGCAGGCAGCTACATACGTTCTCTGAGCAGAATCCCTAGTGGTCTCGGGTGACTGCAGCTTGGCTTGTTGTCACTGGGTAGTGGTGCACAGCATGGCAGGCAGCTGCACAGTTTCTCTAAGCAGAATCCCTGATGTTCCAGGGAGACTGCAACAGCTTGGCTTGTTGTCACTCGGCATTGGTGCACAGCATGGCAGCCAGCTGCATAAGTTCTCTGAGCAGAATCCCTGGTGGTCTAGGGGCACTGCAGCAGCTTTGCTTTTTGTCACTGGGCAGTGGTGCACGGCATGGCATGCAGCTTCATAGGTTCTCCCAGAAGAATCCCTGGCGGTCTAGAGGGACTGCAGCAGTTTTGCTTGTTGTTACTGGGCAGTGGTGCACGGCATGGCATGCAGCTTCATAGGTTCTCCCAGAAGAATCCCTGGCGGTCTAGAGGGACTGCAGCAGCTTTGCTTGTTGTCAATGGGCAGTCGTGCACGGCATAGCGGCCGCACAACGTCTCTGAGCAGAATCCCTGGTGTTCTAGAGGGAATGCAGCAGCTTTGCACAGTGTCACTGGGCAACGGTGCACAGCATGGCAGGCAGCTGCTGTCATGCCTGTGCCGCTGGCGCACACATTGGCAACCATCATGGACTATTTGGAACTCATTTATCTTCATAATACTCTTTGAACAACCCATATTCACACTTTGGTCCTTAATTTCCATTTGCACAACTTTGGTACTTTCTTATTTAATTCAGCTAACTACATGTACCACAATGCACCTTGCTACAGTTATCAATTCCTGGCTATTCCCATTCATCAGTATTCGAACCACAATCCCCAGAAGCCCGAGCGATCAGTGCTGCTTCCACCTTCTCAGGACCAGAGCGGTAGGAGGCAGATTACCTTCAGGTGTGCTGCTCCAGGCGCTGCCAATTAGCCTGCCTCAGTACAGGGTAGGGCTATATTTAAGCAGCTGCCTGCAGGAGCTCCGTCTATTGCATGAAGAGTTCTTCCAGCACCTTTTCGCCTTGAGCCACGATTTGTATGCTGTTCCTGTTGCCTTATTATCCTGCTTCTGATCCAGTGCCCTTTGCCGGCTCATCTGGGCTCCCTGCCTTACAGCCTGCTACACTCCTCTGCCTTCAGCCCGGGTCCTCTGGTATCCCTGCCTCGCTGCCCTGCTCCTTTGGGCTCGCTCCTTGCTGCCCTGCTTGTCTGGGCTCCCTGCCTTGCAGCCTGCTACACTCCTCTGCCTGCAGCCCTGCTCCTCTGGGCTCCCTGACTTGCAGCTTGCTACACTCCTTTGCTTGCAACCCTGCTCCTCTGTGCTCCCTGTCTTGCAGCCTGCTACACTCCTCTGCCTGCAGCCCTGCTCCTCTGGGCTCCCTGACTTGCAGCTTGCTACACTACTTTGCTTGCAACCCTGCTCCTCTGGACTCCCTGTCTTGCAGCCTACTAGAGTCCTCTGCAATCCACAACAGTTTGCCTGCACCATGTGCCATCCGTTACTGCAGCCCTGCTTCCTTGTTTGCAGCCCCCCTATTTCCTGGGTACTGCTCCCTTGCTCTCTTCTTTGTTTGCAACCCCCTGTTCTTGATCCCTGTCCTTCCCTTCCTTGAGTCTTCTGTCCTCCCCTTAGGTTATCCATTTCCGTTATACTGTTTCCTTCTTTTCCTTCTGCTAGTTTCTCTTGTCTTTCCAGCCCTGAGTTACTGTTCTACTATTCCGTGTACAGTTTCCGGTCACCATTCCCTACAGTTAGATACTAGGGTCTGCCCTTCCTTTCTTCTGGATCCTGTTCTGAACCTTTGACTTCCTTTTCCCTGAATATTTCTGTTCTTGTCTTCACTTGTGTCTTATGTAAATCTTTTGTACAGAGCTTGACTGTTGGTTTCCGGCAGGCAACCTCTGCCCCTTCCCTTGTCGCGTTTTCAGTGCTGTACTTCGTGTCATTGTTTGGTTCCTGCTGGACCCGTACAGGCTTCAGTCTTGTGTAGTACTGTTACCTTGTTTGTGCCTTAGGGTTCAGGTACAGACACCCACTGCATTTGTTCCCAGCCACGAGCATACAGAGTGGGTCCCTGTTATAGCAATCTGTGCAGAAGGCTGGAGTTTCCAAAGGTCCGCGGAACACTCTTTCCCATTTCTGCATACACCCCAAGAGGGAATCCAGTTTATTTGTACCTTTGTATTCCCTGCCCCTTTTTGCTCACAGCTACTGTTGCCTATTCTTCTTTCTTGTTGAGCTTCCTGCTGTGTGTGCTTATTTGTCACCTTACATCAGCACAGCCACCCAAAACCTACCTGGCTGGCCTGTGCACTCTTGACAGAGTGCCATTCCTGACAGCTGCATAGTTTCTCTGAGCAGAATCCCTGGTGGTCTAGGGGGACTGCAGCAGCTTTGCTTGTTGTCACTGGGCAGTCGTGCACAGCATGGCAGGCAGCTGCATAGTTTCTCTGAACAGAATCCCTGGTGGTCTAGGGTGACTGCAGCAGCTTTGCTTGTTGTCACTGGGCAGTGGTGCACGGCATGGCAGGCAGCTGCAGAGGTTCTCTGAGCAGAATCCCTGGTGATCTGGGGGACTGCAGCAGAGTTGCTTGTTGTCACTGGGCAGTGGTGCACGGCATGGCAGGCAGCTGCATAGCTTCTCTGGGAAGAATCCCTGGTGGTCTAGGGAGGACTGCAGCAGCTGTGCTTGTTGTGACTGGGCAGTGGTGCACGGCATAGCAGGCGGCCGCATAGGTTCTCTGGGAAGAATCCTTGTGGTGCAGAGGGACTTCAGCAGCTTTGCACAATGTCACTGGGCAATGGGGCACGGCATGGCAGGCGGCTTCATAGGTTCTCTGAGAAAAATACCTGGTGGTCTAGGGGGAATGCAGCAGCTTTGCTTGTTGTCAATGGGCAGTGGTGCACGGCATGGCAGCCGCATAACGTCTCTGAGCAGAATCCCTGGTGTTCTAGAGGGACTGCAGAAGCTTTGCTTGTTGTCACTGGGCAGTCGTGGACAGCATGGCAGGCAGCCGCATAACGTCTCTGAGCAGAATCCCTGGTGGTCTAGGGAGACTGCAGCAGCTTTGCTTGTTGTCACTGGGCAGTTGTGCATGGCATGGCGGCTGCATAAGCTGTCTGAACAGAATCCCTGGTGGTCTAGGGGGACTACAGCAGCTTTGCTTGTTGTCACTGGGCAGTGGTGCACAGTATGGCCGGCAGCTGCATAGGTTCTCCCAGAAGAATTCCTATTGGTCTAGGGAGACTGCAGCAGCTTTGGTTGTTGTCACTGGGCAATGGTGCATGGCATAGCAGGCAGCGGCATACATTCTCTGAGCAGAATCCCTGGTGATCTAGGGAGACTGCAGCAGCTTTGGTTGTTGTCACTGGGCACTGGTGCACGGCATGGCAGGCAGCTGCATAAGTTCTCTGAGCAGACTCCCTGGTGGTCTCGGGGGACTGCAGCAGCTTTGCTTGATGTCACTGGTGCACGGCATGGCATGGCAGGCAGCTGCATAAGTTCTCTGAGCAGAATCCCTGGTGATCTAGGGAGACTGCAGCAGTTTTGCTTGTTGTCACTGGGCAGTGGTGCATGGCATGGCAGGCAGCTGCATATGTTCTCTCAGAATAATCCCTAATGGTCTAGGGGGACAGCAGCAGCTTTGCTTGTTGTCTCTGGGCAGTGGTACACGGCATGGCAGGCTGCGGCATACATTCACTGAGCAGAATCCATGGTGATCTAGGCAGACAGCAGCAGCTTTGCTTGTTGTCTCTGGGCAGTGGTACACGGCATGGCAGGCTGCGGCATACATTCACTGAGCAGAATCCCTGGTGGTCTAGGGGGACTGCAGCAGCTGTGCTTGTTGTCACTGGGCAGTGGGGCACGGCATGGCAGGCAGTGGCACAAATTCTCTTAGCAGAATCCCTGGTGATCTACCTAGACTGTAGCAGCTTTGCGTGGTGTCAGTGGTGCACAGCATGGCAGGCAGCTGCATAAGTTCTCTGAGCAGACACCCTGGTTGTCTCGGGGGACTGCAGCAGCTTTGCTTGATATCACTGGTGCACGGCATGGCAGGCAGTTGCATAGGTTCTCTGAGCAGAATCCCTGGTGGTCTTGGGGGACTGCAGAAGCGTTGCTTGTTGTCACTGGGCAGTGCTGCACGGCATGGCAGGCAGCTGCATAGTTTCTCTGAGCAGAATCCCTGCTGGTCTCGGGAGACTGCTGCAGCTTTGCTTGTTGTCAATGGGCAGTGGTGCACGGCATGGCGGCCGCATAACGTCTCTGAGCAGAATCCCTGGTGTTCTAGAGGGACTGAAGCAGCTTTGCTTGTTGTCACTGCGCAGTGGTGCATAGCATGGCAGGCAGCTGCATAGTTTCTCTGAGCAGAATCCCTGGTGATCTAGGGAGACTGCAGCAGCTTTGCTTGTTGTCACTGGGCAGTGGTGCACGGCATGTCAGGCAACTGCCTAGGTTCTCTGGGAAGAATCCCTGTGGTCGAGGGGGACTGCAGCAGCTTTGCTTGTTGTCACTGGGCAGTGGTGCATGGCATGGCAGGCAGCTGCAT
The DNA here is from genome assembly GCF_040938575.1 of Ambystoma mexicanum. NCBI lineage: Eukaryota > Metazoa > Chordata > Amphibia > Caudata > Ambystomatidae > Ambystoma > Ambystoma mexicanum. The sequence goes on from NC_090938.1 coordinate 816,059,032, forward strand.
AGTTTCTCTAAGCAGAATCCCTGGTGGTCTAGGGGCATTGCAGCAGCTTTGCTTGTTGTCACTGGGCAGTGGTGCACGGCATGACAGGCAGCTGCATAGGTTCTCTGAGCAGAGTCCCTGGTGGTCTAGTGGGACTGCAGCAGCTCTGCCTGTTGTCACTGGGCAGTGGTGCATGGCATGGCAGGCAGCTGCATAGTTTCTCAGAATCCCTGGTGATCTAGGGAGACTGCAGCAGCTTTGCTTGTTGTCACAGGGCAGTGGTGCATGGCATGGCAGGCAGCTGCATAGGTTCTCTGGGAAGAATCCCTGTGGTCTAGGGGGACTGCAGCAGCTTTGCCTATTGTCACTAGTCAGTGGTGCACAGCATGGCAGGCAGCTGCATAGGTTCTCCCAGAAGAATTCCTATTGGTCTTGGGGACTGCAGTAGCTTTGGTTGTTGTCACTGGGCAGTAGTGCACGGCATGGCAGGAAGCTGCATAGGTTCTCTAAGCAGAATCCCTGGTGGTCTACGAAGACTGCAGCAGTTTTGCTTGTTGTCTCTGGGCAGTGATGCACGGCATGGCAGGCAGCTGCATAGGTTCTCTGAGCAGAATCCCTGGTGGTCTAGTGGGACTGCAGCAGCTCTGCCTGTTGTCACTGGGCAGTGGTGCACAGCATGGCAGGCAGCTGCATAGGTTCTCTGAGCAGAATCCCTGGTGGTCTAGTGGGACTGCAGCAGCTCTGTCTGTTGTCACTGGGCAGTGGTGCATGGCATGGCAGGCAGCTGCATAGGTTCTCTAAGCAGAATCACTGGTGTTCTAGAGGGACTGCAGCAGCTTTGCTTGTTGTCACTGGGCACCAGTGCGCAGCATGGCAGGCAGCTGCATAAGTTCTCTGAGGAGAATCCCTGGTGGTCTAGGGGGACTGCAGCAGCTTTGCTTGTTGTCACTGGGCAGTGGTGCACGGCATGGCAGGCAACTGCATAGGTTCTCTGGGAAGAATCCCTGTGGTCGAGGGGGACTGCAGCAGCTATGCTTGATGTCACTGGTACACAGCATGGCAGGCAGCTGCATAGGTTGTCTGGGAAGATTCCTTGGTGGTCTAGGGGACTGCAACAGCTTTGCTTGTTGTCACTGGGCAGTGGTGCATGGCAGGCAGCTGCATAGTTTCTCTGAGCAGAATCCCTGGTGGTCTAGGGGCATTGCAGCAGCTTTGCTTGTTGTCACTGGGCAGTGGTGCACGGCATGGCAGGCAGCTGCATAGGTTCTCTGAGCAGAGTCCCTGGTGGTCTAGTGGGACTGCAGCAGCTCTGCCTGTTGTCACTGGGCAGTGGTGCATGGCATGGCAGGCAGCTGCATAGGTTCTCTGGGAAGAATCCCTGTGGTCTAGGGAGACTGCAGCAGCTCTGCCTGTTGTCACTGGGCAGTGGTGCACAGCATGGCAGGCAGCTGCATAGGTTCTCCCAGAAGAATTCCTATTGGTCTTGGGGACTGCAGTAGCTTTGGTTGTTGTCACTGGGCAGTAGTGCACGGCATGGCAGGCGGCCTCATAGGTTCTCCCAGAAAAATCCCTGGTGGTCAAGGGAGACTCCAGCAGCGTTGCTTGTTGTCACTGGGCAGTGGTGCATGGCATGGCAGGCAACTGCATAGGTTCTCTGAGCAGAATCCCTGGTGGTCTACGAAGACTGCAGCAGTTTTGCTTGTTGTCTCTGGGCAGTGGTGCACGGCATGGCAGGCAGCTGCATAGGTTCTCTGAGCAGAATCCCTGGCGGTGTAGTGGAACTGCAGCAGCTCTGCCTGTTGTCACTGGGCAGTGGTGCATGGCATGGAAGGCAGCTGCATAGGTTCTCTGAGCAGAATCACTGGTGTTCTAGAGGGACTGCAGCAGCTTTGCTTGTTGTCACTGGGCAGTGATGCACATCATGGCAGGCAGCTGCATAGGTTCTCTGAGCAGAATCCCTAGTGGTTTAGGGGGACTGCTGCAGCTTTGCTTGTTGTCACTGGGCAGTGGGGCACGGCATGGCAGGCAGCTGCATAGGTTCTCTAAGCAGAATCCCTGGTGGTCTACGAAGACTGCAGCAGTTTTGCTTGTTGTCTCTGGGCAGTGGTGCATGGCATGGCAGGCAGCTGCATAGGTTCTCTGAGCAGAATCACTGGTGGTCTACGAAGACTGCAGCAGTTTTGCTTGTTGTCTCTGGGCAGTGGTGCATGGCATGGCAGGCAGCTGCATAGGTTCTCTGAGCAGAATCACTGGTGTTCTAGAGGGACTGCAGCAGCTTTGCTTGTTGTCACTGGGCAGTGATGCACATCATGGCAGGCAGCTGAATAGTTTCTCCCAGAAGAATCCATATTGGTCTAGGGAGACTGCAGCAGCTTTGCTTGTTGTCACTGGACAGTGGTGCATGGCATGGCAGGCAGCTGCATAGTTGCTCCCAGAAGAATCCTAATTGGTCTAGGGGGACTGCAGCAGCTTTGCTTGTTGTCACTGGACAGTGGTGTATGGCATGGCAGGCAGCTGCATAGTTGCTCCCAGAAGAATCCATATTGGTCTAGGGAGACTGCAGCAGCTTTGCTTGTTGTCACTGGACAGTGGTGCATGGCATGGCAGGCAGCTGCATAGTTGCTCCCAGAAGAATCCTAATTGGTCTAGGGGGACTGCAGCAGCTTTGCTTGTTGTCACTGGGCAGTGGTGCACGGCATGGCATGGCTTCTCTGGGAAGAATCCCTGGTGGTCCAGGGGGACTGCAGCAGTTTTGCTTACCACTGAGCAGTGGTGCATGGCATGGCAGCCTCATAACTTCTGTTCCTTCCCAGTCTCTCACGCACACTTTCCCTTAGTGACGCCTCTTCACAGGCCTCGAGCGTGGTGTTCTGTCCAGGGTTATCCTGAATGGATCGCGTGCCCAATCCCTTAGTGAGGCCTCATCACAGGCCTCAGTGAGTGTAGCATTCTGTCCAGGTTATCCTGATTGGACCTCTCACCCTTTCCCTTGGTGAGTCCTCATCACAGGCCTCACTGAGTGTAGCATTCTGTTCAGGGTTATCCTGAATATATCTCAAGCGCCCTTTCCCTTAGTGAGTCCTCATCACAGGCCTCACTGAGTGTAGCGTTCTGTACAGGGATGTCCTGAATGGATCACCCGCCCTTTCCCTTACTGAGTCCTCATCACAAGCCTCAATGAGTGTAGCATTCTCTCCAGGGTTATCCTGAATGTATCATGCACCCTTTCCCTTAGTGAGTCCTCGTCACAGGACTCACTGAGTGTAGCGTTCTCTCCAGCATTATCCTGAATGGATCACCCGCCCTTTCCCTTACTGAGTCCTCATCACAGGCCTCAGTGAGTGTAGCATTCTGTAAGGGTTATCCTGAATGGATCACGCACCCTTTCCCTTACTGAGTCCTCATCACAGGCCTCACTGAGTGTAGCGTTCTGCCCAGGGTTAGTGTAGAGGAGGAGCCAAATGCCTCTACAGGAAGTCCCGCCCCTCTGCTACCTGTGTGCTGGAATCCAGAGGCTGTGCCAAGCCGGATACAAGTAACTATGATTATTCCGAGGAAGGTCTTTGAAACAAGGTATCCTTTAAGAAGACCCTATATGATGTATCCTTGAAGAGATGATGACTTAAGAGAAACAATCCCAAAGGAATATGAAAATAAGATAGAAGAGGCTGGTGATGTCATGAAAGATGAGAGTGACGCACTGAGTAGAATGAGCAGAGAAGAGAATGTATAGGCGATATAGAATATGATGGCAAAGTAAAGAATCGAGAAGACTTGAAGATTGCACGTGTGAAGAACACTGCAGAAAACTAGTCGTTTTACAATTGTACAGATGCTGCAAAGCAAGTATTCATAGGGCTGGCTATACGTAGTATATAGACTGCAGGCAGTGCCGTCAATATGTATGTATGTATATAGAATTCTGGACATTCGAGATCACAATTTTAGTAAGCAAGTCTCCATGAAGGAAGATGGATTCAGAGCTAAGGATAAGCTCAATTACGAAGCAAGACCAAAAAGGCTGTCTGGCTTGGTGTCAAGGCTGGCAGCAGCCAAGAACTGGTTATCAGCCTGTGAAGAACAGTATACGTGAGAAGCCAAGGCTTCCCTTGTTAAAGTTGCAAAGCGAGAACATCATGAGTGCCAAGCTTTTCATTTAAGACAATTAAATGCTATAATAACGGGCCGATTCACGGTCTCTGATCACGTGAGCTGAGGATGAAAATAGATGACGAGCATGGTGCAGCAGACTGAAGATAGCGAGTGCTCACGCTCACTTATATTCCCAGAGGCGAGAAGCTACTACAAGGCTAAGTTCAAAGACAATCTTGATGGCAGACAACATGAGTGATGAGAGATTGTAAGAGGATTCAATTCAGCACTACAGCTAAGTCAACGCCTACTCTAGAATACTGAATGAAAACCCTTATTGATATATCTTTATGTCCAGTTCATGCGTTCTGGATGACTACCCCTATATAACACCCCTCTCTTGGAATCCTCCTGACCCCACTGAGCCAAGAAGTAGTTCTGTTTTGCAAGTTAAAAGGTTTATTTGATAACTTAAACAATATATATTATATCACGCTTTATAATAAATTAATAATTGGATATCACACTTAATCTGGTATGATAAAGATTAACAACGGAGAATCTGGCACTAGCACACTTCTTTATAATCACTAAGGAGTTGACATGAAATGGATAAGATAGCACACTGGTAAATAGGGACAGAAGAATAATGTGGAAGAGAATGTTTTATAGGGTTCAAGGAAATGCAAGGTTGAATGAATGAAATGCAGTATAGAAAATACTCAATATGATTTCAACAAAACAATGTAATCACTTTTCTCTGGCAATTCCCCCCCCCTTTTATGCAATGCAAGGAAATGGAAGGAAAGCACACAGTTCTCAGAAATGCAATCAATGTAATTCAGTTCAATCCCCCCCAAGCACGCTTAAAGAAAACAGATAGGAGTTTTGAAAACACAGGCCCAAATGCTTTTATATGTGCTAGCAATGGATGAGAAATATGCTGGAAATGCTTTTAATTCCCTTTCAGAGGTTCAGGGTGAGTGGTATCTAGTTAATATTAATCCAGGCTCACACTAGCAATGATTCAGGGATGATTAGCAGGTTAAACGAATTTCTGGCAAATGGAAGGCAAGCAGCTTCTGTTTTCACACGTGGAGAAATTTGCAAATCGCGGTAAAATTCGCGAATGCGTCTGGTGTGATTACAGAGGAACTACAAGGGCTAGCAATATCGTTTTGGGGTCCTAGGAAAGCCTAGGATCTCAGCTTCCAAATGAGTTACTGCAAGTCTCTAGCACAAACGGTCGCGGAGATATGAGCGATTAAATAAAGGTTGTTTTTCAGATTTGAAATTTTAAAAGCTCAAAATGACAAGTGACAGATTTTGCAGCTAGAATGACAGGTGACAGATTTGGAGTTATCAGGCAGTTCTACTTAGGTTAAATAGATTGAATTAGATGAATTTAAACTAAGAGCTTTGGTTTGGTACAGTTTTCTATGTACTCACACTATATTCTTGAATTAAATGGGCCTCATCACGGATCTGTTCAGGTTTTCTTCACTCGCCACGGACGGTCTCTCCGCACAGCGGTCTGGTCTCTGGAACTGCTAACATGGGTCTGGGTCAGCTCTGCTCTCTCTCTGGGTACAGCACTGCTTCTGGATTCTGGAGATTGATGGATTTGAAGTCTCTAGTTTGTCTCTCTGGAGGTTTGATGGAGGTAAATATGGATTTTTCCGGCAGAGCTTCCAGCGGCAGATGGAAATGAAGGTCCCTATCTGTCCTGTCTCTGTTTTTATGTGTTTTTAAAATGGGTGTGTGTGAGCAGCATCACTAGCCAGCCCCTCTCCACTTGTCATTGGTCAAATTTCCATTTCTCACTTGATTGGGGAAGGAACTGTGAGTCAGAGCGATGTCATTTTATGGCTTGCAGAGAGGACACTCCCCAGTCAAATTGCACACATTCTATATTTGATAACAAAAGACATATTTGCACAGGTAAACATTGGTTTAAAATTACATGCACACATCACATATCACAGGAGATATACCCTGTCCAAACTTTGCTCTTCCTGGGGGCTTGCATTCAGAAATGGCACATATTTCACTTTTTAACTGATTTTGCAATTCCGGACATTGACCCAAATTTACACACATGTGCGCAAGGAGTATGGACATTAGTTGATGAAGTGTCAGATTTTTCACATGCACACATTTTGAGTAATATCCTCTTTTCCGCTAAAACCCCCCTGTACATACCACCGGGTCCTAGCACGTCTTAAAACGTGGGCAGAAAAATCACAAGAATTATGGTATCATTTATAAAATTTTCACATGTCTGCTCTATGAATGATCCATCTTTTTAAAGTTATGTTCTGGCTCCAAAGGGGTGTGGTTTACCCTCAGCACAAGGTTGAATTTCTGGTTTTTCCAATTCTGCCAAGCCAGCTTGCTCTCACAGGCAGTGCTCCTCCCCTTTCCTTCAGGAGGAAGCCACTTTTTACGACCATTTACGACTCCTGCCATAAACCATCTGCCTGGGTGAAGGGGTTTACATTGTTCAGAGCTCCTGTATTCTGTAGGACTCCCCTTAATTCAATTATCAGAGAGATGGCATATCCTTAGTGTGGCCAGCAAAAGGCAGATAGGCCTGGGAACACAGTTGTGACTCAAGTTTCACTCCTGATGGGGGTAGCTGTCAAGCAAAATCAAGTTCCTTAAGCCAGACTTTCAGCTAACTGTCATGTTTTTTTGTTGCTTTTTAAATTAACTTGCAATTTTACACATGCAGCTAGAATGCTGATTCTAAGTGCAAAACTATGACATTTCAACAGTTACAAAGGCATGTGACACCAAACATAGGTCACTCATTTAATCTAAACATTTTCGATTTTAGTGTCTTTAAATCCAGTGCAACTTAAACTGCTGACTCCATAGCAGTTTTGTTATAAGCATTGTTTTGGGCTCTCCATTTCCCAGATTTTGTAGGCACACAACACTCCATTCTACCAAATGTCTGCTGGTGTCCAGTGAGTTTTTAGATGTGTTGCAATGTTTAAAATAGACATTTTGAGCCTGCCTTCAGAGAAACACAGGGTGGTTTTAAAGCGCTTTGAAGCTAACCGGCGCTACTGTTTTTCCTTTGGCAACCCATTTCCCTCATGGCAACCCGGCCTATCATTCTCGCACTGGTGGGTGGCAAGTGAGGCAACCATTTTGGTGTGCGCACAAACTGCGCAGCTTTCCTGGATTTCGGCGCACATGTGGGTTTTCCGCCATCTTGAATTTTCTAAGCCCACAGCACCAAATGTTGTAGCATGATAGCTTAAACGTGGGTCAGGACACCCAACAAGCCCCCCCACGCGACTGCACTTTGAATTTGAGTCGATGGGGAGTCGGGTGCACAAGGGTTTTGACCCACGCACCGGTCTGTCCGCATAATCTTCTTCCAATTCTGCAAATGGCACAGCTCAGCATCTTCTTCTCCATCCGGTACTGATCGATCGGTTCTCCTCGCCGGTCCTGATGGGAGTATTGGGCGGTACACAGGGCCCATCGCGTCTCTGCTCCCGGTCTCCGGATCGTCCTCCTTGGCCCGTCTCCAGGTTTTCTTTCTCCTAGGACGACAAAGGAAGAGCGGCAATACCTACTCATAGACGTTTTTCCACCACTGTTGAGATAGTGGGGCAGCATATGCATTTCATCATCACGAAACATTACATTCTTATTTTGAAAAAAAAAACAGTATAACTAAGAGACAGTTTCATGCAAATCACAATATTTTAGAGACTAGATGTGGTGTGTTTTATGATTGGAACTGAATTAGTCCGAGACAGTACCCGCTAGGATTCCAGAGGATTCCTCCAGTTGTTGCAGAGCGTGCCTGGGATGGCAACATTTCAACTGGTTTATGTGGACCCACTTGTCTTCCCCCGCTGCCAAAGGACCTTTGGGGATGTGGATTTTGTAGGCCACAGGGGAGATCTTGTCGATGATCTCAAAGGGTCCCTTCCATGTAGGCAAGAATTTCCGCTGTTTTGCCTGGTTTCTTTGGAAGTTGTATAGATAGACCCGGTCTCCCACCTGATATTCCTTCCTGGAAGTTTTCAGGTCATAATGGGTCTTCATGCTATCAGCTGATCTTTCTAGATTCCGCTGAGCATAAGCAAAAGCATGTTGGAGGTGTTTCCTTAAATTCTCCACATACTCATGAGTAGTGGAGGCATTTATCAGTGTCTGCTCTTGGGTCCTGTAGAGCAAATGCTGAGGAAGCACCATCTTGCGCCCAGTCAACAACTCAAATGGTGACATTTTGGTTGCAGTTGAAGGGGTAGATCTGATGGCCATTAGGACCAGAGGTAATCGGATATCCCAACTTGGCCCAGAATCTGCCACAAACTTCTTTAATATGCTCACAATTGTCCGGTTATATCTCTCTACTGCCCCAGAAGAAGCTGGTCTATAAGCAATATGCAGCTTTCTCTTGACCCCCAATATCTCCCACATCTTTGTCATTACTTCACTGGTGAAGTGGCTACCTCTGTCTGATTCAATCCTTTGAGGTAGACCAAAACGGGAAAAGATGTGGTTAATCATCAAGGCAGCTGCAGTTTCTGCCTTGCAATTTGGGGCTGGGAGACATTCCACCCACTTGGTAAACAAGCATGTCACAGTCAACATGTACTTATTCCCCCTAGCCGAGCGAATCACAGGGCCTACAAAGTCGATTTGTAAATCTGACCATGGCAGTGTCATCCCCCTCTTTTGGAGAGGCGCGCGGTGCGTGAGGGATGATGGCTGAAATTGTGCACACACAAGACACCCCTTCAAGTATTGGTCGAGGTCCTGCCCCATGTGTGGCCAGTATGCAACCTCTCAAGATTTCCAATGTTGTGTGAAACCCCCTATGACCGGCAGTGGCCGCATCATGGGCGTGACTTAACATCAGGCTTCGGAATGAGGTAGGAACCACCCACTGATCGTGGCCAGCTTTGGATTTCCTTACCAACAAACCGTCTTGGATCCGGAACATTTTTGGACATTTCATCAACACTCTTAGGTCCTCTTTCCCAATGTAATCGGTATCCGTCAGGGGAAAGTTCTCAGGGTCCTGAAGGTGCTGGTAAAATTTACCAATAATTGGATCCCCCTTCTGAGCGGTAATCAAATCAGCATCAGGGGTCTCCTTACTCCATTGTACAATTGAAAGGTCGTTGTGAGCATTTGTCTGGGACCTAGTGATGGCAGTGACCTGGATTTCCCCCAACAGGGACTCAATCTCAATTAGATCCCCTTGGATGGCCCCGGTTTTGGCCAGCTGATCAGCTAAGTCATTTCCAGTTTTGTCTGGTCCCTCTACTTTGGAATGACCCTTGATCTTTTTCCAGTAGATGGTCATTCCTTTCGAGGTGACCAGATCATCAATGTTTTGGATCAACTTCCCATGTTTCAAGGGTTTGTTGTTAGCACATAACATGCCTCTGGTTTTCCAATTAACCAGGTGCTCCACGAACCCGTTCCGTACATAATCCGAATCTGTGATTATGACCAGTTCGTGGAGTTGATGCTGGACAGCAGTGAGGATGGCCTGATGCACAGCCATCAATTCTGCCACCTGACTACTTCGGGGACCAATTTTGTATCCAGCGGAGGGTTCTGGGGACTCATTCATCCATGCATTCCCTACGCCGGCCACCAGTTCTTTCTCCCCGTTGTTGTCAACATGGTAAGAGCATCCATCCACATACACAGTGGGCATTCCCGCACACTTGTCTTCTTCAAAGACTTTGTGGGGGGAATTAAGGTATGCCTCCATGTTGTCCTTTATTTTTAGACTTTCGTCCTCGAGACAATTTTCTCTGGCACAATCATGCAAGTCCGCCAGACCTTGCGCGAGGGGACTCTTCTTGTTTTGGCCATATCTGACCTCCACAGGAAAGCCTTGCATTGATAGAATCCAGGAAGTAATTCGGGAATTACTCACATTTCCAGCCCAGATTCTGTCACTTTGGAGATATTGCAGAGGCTGGTGTGGAGTCTCCACTATGATGTGTTCCCCCTGGATAAACGGGCGGTAATTCTTCAATGCCCACACCGTTGCCAGGAGTGCCTTCTCACAATCGTTGAATTTTCCTCCACAGAGGATAAAGTTTTGCTCGCATAGGAGATTACTTTATTGACCTTGTCATGCTTTTGGTATAATACGGCCGTCAAGCACGTATCAGAGAACCCCGTCTCCAGGAAGAACTCCTTGTTTCTGACAGGGTAAGCTAGGCAAGGCGCTTGTGAGAGGCTTCTTTTGAGTTGTCTTACTGCCTCGGCTTGTCCTGGACCCCATTCCCACTTGACCCCCCCCTTCAGGAGATGAATCAGGGGTCTGGTGATCTCTGCGTAGCCCTCAATGAACTTTCTGCTGTAATTAGTCAGTCCAAGGAGGCTCCTTAGTTCCCGCAGAGTTGTGGGGTCTTTCAGTTTCTGAAGTGCTTCCACTTTCTTTTCCTGGGGACAGAGACCCTGAGGAGTAATCTCATGCCCCAAGAAATTAACACGGGTTCTACACCACTGTGCTTTCTGAAAGGAAAGTTTTGCTCCGGCGGCCCTCAACTGTGTTAGAACATAACGGATCTCCGCTATGTGTTCCTCAACAGTTGAGCTTTTGATGAGGACATCATCTACATAAGCCAGGTTACCCCTCGCACCCAGGTCGGGCATGGCCTTATGTAGGAAAATATTGAACTCATTACCGGAGTTGAGGTATCCGAAGGGAGTCCGGGTCCATGTGTACTGCTGGCCCCCAAAGGTAAAAGCCAGCTTGTATTGGTCCTCCCTAATGACAGGCACAGTCCAGTATCCATTGGTCAGGTCTATTGCTGTGAATACCTGTGACCCCTGGATCTGGGCCAGCCCTTGGTCAATGTAGGGCAGAGGCCATCGGGAAGTATGGACCCGTTTGTTGAGCTCCCTGAGGTCGGCGCAGAGTCTCCACTGGCCGTTTGGCTTCAATATTCCCAGCACCGGATTATTGAAAGTGCTGTGGACTGGACGGATTATTCCCCTGGACTCAAGGTTCTTAATTATTTCAGTAAGGGACTCCATTGATGCGAGAGGCAAGCGATATTGCTTCACAAACACAGGAGTCATGCCAGGGTCCGTGGGGATTGTTGTGGTGTGGATGTCGGTGCAACCACAGTCATATGAGTCTACCGCAAAGAGATCTTGGAAATCCAAGAAAACTTGTTTCAACTTTTGCTTTTGTTCCAGAGTCACACAGGCATCAGCTAGGTTGACTCTCTCTTCCACCATCTGCCTGAAGCCTGGAAAGACTTCTGGTTTGGCTATCTCCGCGGCCTCCTCCAGCTGGGTGGAGAAGTCCCTGGTCAGAGTGCTGATTTGGACCGGAGGCTTCAGGTGGGAAAGGCAGCCCTCATGGACCTGGAAAATCACCTCATCCCTCCTGAAGTCACAAGTCACATCTTCCTTACCATAAGGGCAAGAAGTGTACACCAGGAAGTTCCCCCCATGCCGGGTAAAAATCCTGTCTGGTGTTGTATTGTCCTCACTGTCACTGTCAAAACAGTCCTTGGGGATTGGTCCTAACAGTTCATTTAATAAGTCGATGGAAAAATGTCGGTCATCAACCGCCATTCCAATAATGGTGCCTGCGGCTAGAGTAATACTCTTTAAGTCGCTGTTATCCACCTCTATTGGAATGGTGTCATGTTCTATGTTGACTAATGGAGTTGGGTTTACCCCCAACCCTTGCTGTTGGAGAGAAGCATTTAGATGTATGTAAGCATCAGGGTTTTTCAACTCTTGTCCCCTTTTGACTTTCACTTCCAGGGAGAATTGTCGGGTCCTTTCTGGGATGGTGACTTCCTCCTTAACCTGAATTTCAACTGCATAAGGTAGCAATTGAGCTGACCTAAATGCTTTTTCTGGATCATCAAAGCTCATGGGATTATCCGCTAATCGGGACCAAGCTTTGAAGTTTATTAGGTCCAAACTAATGGCAAAGCGATTGAGAATGTCACTGCCTAAGCAAAAGGCGGCAGGGACGTCTCGCACGACCCAACAATTGTGGACTATGCTCTTGTTGCCAATGGAGATTTTGAGCATACACCTGCTTGGCAGGAGATGTTTGGAATCAGGTGCTTCCAGGTCCATTTCCCATTTGTCTATCAGTTTGAAGGTGGGAATGGCTGGATCTTTTGGGAGTTGGCGGAACATGGCTTCGCTGATGAAGCTCTTACCGTTGTTCACACACACTCGAGCGAGAACAGAGTCCTTCCCATCATTTAACTGAATAGGGATGAACAACTGCTCTCCAATTTGCTGAATATCAGCCAGGCTCTGAGCTGATTTCACATCTTTCTGGACTATAGGAGTGGGAGTTTCTGATTGTGGATTAGTATAGAATCTCAGAGTGTTTCCTTCCAGCGTGGAATACCACCTTAAACTGGAAGGAAGGTTGATTTTCAGAAATAGAGAGGACCCCCCATTACCAGTCTGTTGTCCTACTGCTATTACTGTCACGTCTGGAATCTGGTTGTTCTGGAAGTGAAATTCTACTTGGTCAGATTTTTGTTCAACCATGTGGCAGGTGCCATTTAAACTAACATGGTTAACACTCTGTTTTAATTTTATTGGTCGGCTAGTCTGGGTCCAGAGGACCTTGTTTACGCAATCTATTAAGGGTGACAACCTTCTCAGGAGGTCATTCCCTAGTAAACAAGGGGTGCCCTCTGGGGTCACAACTATGACCGGGTGTTTCAACTTATGTCGCCCAATTTTAATGTCCAAGTCTGCCGTCCCCTCAACGGGAATTTCCTTCCCGTCAAAGTTCTGGAGTTGTCCAGGAAGAGAGGTGAGAGGAATTTGGTAATTCTCTCCCCTTCCTGCATTCAGTTCGTCAAAGGCCCTTCTGGACAGAAGGGTAGCTTGAGATCCAGTGTCCACCAGTGCCAAAATTGTACCCTGCCCCTGTACTTGTACCGAGGCATAGTATCTTCCCTCCTTCTCCTCAAGGGGGCACAGATAATGTACATTTTTGGACAACTGGTGGGCTAATTTTCTGGTTTTGGACATGGCGAGAGAAGAGATTTGGGCAGAATTCTGTGGAGAGCCTTGGGAATCTGAAAGAAAAATTTGGCAACTGGAGATCAGAGCCATTGTGGGTTCCCCTGGCTCCGGTTCTGGGCCGCCCCCCCCCCTTTTTGGAGGCAGTCACCGGGATGGGTTTGAACCAGGGGATTTTCTAGCTGTTGGTTCTGGGATGAGATGGTGGGCGGCGGTAGCTCAGTCTCCACATCTCCCCAGTCTGGATTTGCATCCCTAGGGACCCATTTTTCTTTGGGAGGAGTTCCCCCCTCCCTGAAGGAGAAGATCCTTTTCCCAGGATCCTCTGAGGATCCCTCTCCCTCAAATTGGAAGATCTGTACCTCCTCCTCAAACTGAGTCTGTTTGGGTCTTTTGTTTCTCTTACCCCCCCTCTGCTCCTTAGGAGACAGACTTTCAGGGGCAAGAGATTTTGTTTCCGGTTCCTGGGTTTCCAGGGGCTGTTTACAAGTGAGGAAGGAAGCTTCCTCCAAGGCTTTACACCCCCCTTCCCTTTGTGCCTCCTCCCTGGGAACCGGTGAGTTATCGGGGTACTGCCCCCGTCATTGTTCTGGAGCACCAGGTCCAGAGTTGGGTGCTTTCTGCGCCGGCACGCCCATCTGAGGGTTCTGCTGAGCCCTCAGTATGTGACCCAGATCCCGCGCCATGTTTTGAACCTGGCGCTCTAACTGGGAAACCCGCTCCGGCTGATACGGGGCCCTGTTTTCTCCCCTGGGCTGATCCCGGGAAGGGTAGCTGTCCCTTCTTTGGTAGTACCCCTGGTTGGGAAGATTTGGGTACCCCTCCACCCTTGGCCTCCCCTCTCCCGGATTCAGTGGTCTGGGCTCAGGGAATTGGGGAAAGAAGGATGGATGGTTTTGGGGCTGAAAGTCGGGTGGATATCTGGGGAAAAAGTTCTGCCCAGGGTTTGGTAAATTTCTGCCCTCCTGTGGGAAGTTAGGAGGAAAGTTCCCTGGGTTAGGTTCTTGGCTGGATCTCCCCCCTTGGGCTGGAGGAGTCCACACATAACCCAGGATGGGTCTGTTTCCCTTGTAACGGGGGCTTACATAATCAGGAGAGCGAGGGACCCCATTTGTGGGGCTGCCTCCCTGGCTCCCTGTCTGTGACTGGCCCGAGGACCTTCAGGGCCTAGCATTATTAGGTGCAGGTAGGTTTTTAGGCCCCCCCATCTCCAACTCTAAAACGGGGGTGACCTTTACCTCTGCCACCTTGGCAGCAGCAGGGGTGCTGTTGGCTTTGGGGTTTTTCTGGGCATTACTTTTGCTATCTACCGGTTTCTGCACCTCATAGATCCGGGTAGCCTGTTCAATGACCCAGTCTAAAGATCTTTTCTCGTGAAAATCCCTCACGAGCTGGGTCATGATATATTTGGGCAAGGCATGGAAAAACATATTTATAAATTCTCTGCTATCCGTGCGCACCCTTCTTGTGGTCTGTGCAAAAGAACGCTTTAACTCCTGCACAAATTCTTGTGGGGCCTGATCCTCCCCACATTGCAAATTGTAGGCTGCCTTGCGAGCCTCTTGAGGATTTCTGTGAACAGAAAAATGTTTCAAGATGGCCGCCTTATAGGTGGACCATCTTAAATGATTTTGGTCCTCCAGCCCCGCAAAGAAACTGGAGTATTCCGGGGAGAAGGTCCACTTTACATATTGAATACAGCTTTGGCTGTCCTTCAAATGGAAAGTCTCCATCATTTGTTCAAACAACTCTAAGTTCTCCCAAACAGAATAATTAGCGTTCTTATGGTAAGGCGTGATGACGCTCCTGATCGCCTTAATCTGCTTTAAGGGGTCCTTAAGCAAGGCCCTTTTTGCCTTATTGGCCTTTTTGGTTCGGGTAACCCTTGTCCATTCGTCCTCGGACTCAGAGGCACTGCTCCCAGAGGTTCCCGTCTGTTCTTCCAGGTTTTCCCGGATTCTGCGAGCCTGGGAATGGCTGGCAGAATGTGGGGACCTGGTCTCCTGTGTCCTGCGCAGTTCAGAGGAGTCTTCAGATTCCTCCTTGCTGCCAGGATTTGATGGGTACCCCCTCCACTGACCTAACTGGGCAGAGGTTTTCAGGATGCCCTTAATGGGCCTACTCTCCTGGGGTTCCCCATTGAACTGTACTGTACTTGGGTGCCCATACCCGGATGCCCACCCCTCCATTCCTGAGTGGTACTGGCCTATGAGCCCCATACTCTTAGCTGGATAGTAATCTGCCATCCCTGTGGCCCTGTGCTCATGTGCGCCAGGGGACATGGGGGTGGTAGAGTCCAGGGACTGGGGGAGATGAAGGCCCCTGATGTTAGGGCTCCTGCGGTTATGGTCAGGAGTCTCTCTTTCCCAGCGGACCTCATCTCTATCCGCCCCTGCTCCCTGTTGCAATGCAAGAGCCTGCATTTGTGCTTTCAGTTCCTCAGTCAAGGCCTTACTAGATTCTATCAGTCTCTCCTGCATCGCTACCTGTTGTTGGAGCCTATCATTGTGTTGACAGAGGGCCTCATTTTCCCCTCTGTGCTTCCTGGTTGGTCCTGGAGAACTGGGCCAGTCTTTGCTGCAGGAGGTTTACCTCCTGAGTCCCATCCCTACCGGCCTGCTCCTTTCTTGCCAGAGCATCTTCCACCCTCCTGGTGTGCTCTAACAAGTTCTGGTTTTCTTTTTGGAGGTCACCCAGCCCCTGGAGGGCCAGGTGATTTTCTTCCATTTTCCTTTTTAAATGGCAGACTTCCTGGCCTATGGTGTCTCTTTCCTGACTGAGAGCCTGCATCTGTGCTGCCAGGTCGTCCCTTTGCCTTTGGAAGGCACCAGCTTTCTGGCGCTCCTGATCAAACTCTGCCTGGGTATCCAGGTCTTTCAGAATTAGTTTGTTGCTCTCTGCCTTCACTCTATCTTGGTGGCCTTGCAGGGTGACTACCTGCTCAGCACATACCCTGTTGAAGTCCAGTTGTTGCTCCAGCTTTTTCTGGCTTTGCAGTAGGGAGTCCAAACCTTCTTGGTGTTCCTTCTGCAAGGCCAGAAATCTGGTATCCTGTTCTGACTTTTCCTTTTGCAGCACATCCATATCCTCCTTTATTTTAGTGATGTACTGCCTGGTCTCATTTTCTGACTCCTGGCTCCTGTGCAGCCTTTGCTCAGAAGAGTCCAGATCAGATTGGGCCTTCTCTAACGCCATCTGTTGCCTTTTTGCCAAATCTTGGCCTTCAACACATTTGTCCTGTATGGCTCCCATACATAAATACAAATATGCCGCTATCCTAACAATCTTGTCGTGTTCATCTTTGGCCTTAGGAGCCATATATAGTTCACTCAGGGCCACATGTAATGGACCCTGATCTCTCCATAAGTCTGACCCTGTTTCAGTGACCTGTCGCGTGATGGCCTGCAACCAGGCATCCTGGCCCTGCTCAGCCCATTCACCTCTCACAAATAGTTTATGTAAGAAGTGCTCTCTGGCTATTTTCATATCTACCAAGGTCGTCATTCTAGAGATTGGTCTCTGTCCTGACTTACAGAAGTTAGTATTTTATTTTTGCAGAACAGAACTTTTCTTGGAGTGTCCCTTTTGAGGAATGCTTCACAGCGTAATGCAGCGTGGTGATCCGACTGGATATGTGTATCTGGTCAGCTGGCACGCTGTATTAAGCTGCACAAGTGGTATTCTAACCCAAACGTCCGGCCCGAGCCCCCAATTTGTAAGAGGATTCAATTCAGCACTACAGCTAAGTCAACGCCTAGTCTAGAATACTGAATGAAAACCCTTATTGATATATCTTTATGTCCAGTTCATGCGTTCTGGATGACTACCCCTATATAACACCCCTCTCTTGGAATCCTCCTGACCCCACTGAGCCAAGAAGTAGTTCTGTTTTGCAAGTTAAAAGGTTTATTTGATAACTTAAACAATATATATTATATCACGCTTTATAATAAATTAATAATTGGATATCACACTTAATCTGGTATGATAAAGATTAACAACGGAGAATCTGGCACTAGCACACTTCTTTATAATCACTAAGGAGTTGACATGAAATGGATAAGATAGCACACTGGTAAATAGGGACAGAAGAATAATGTGGAAGAGAATGTTTTATAGGGTTCAAGGAAATGCAAGGTTGAATGAATGAAATGCAGTATAGAAAATACTCAATATGATTTCAACAAAACAATGTAATCACTTTTCTCTGGCAATTCCCCCCCCCTTTTATGCAATGCAAAGAAATGGAAGGAAAGCACACAGTTCTCAGAAATGCAATCAATGTAATTCAGTTCAATCCCCCCCAAGCACGCTTAAAGAAAACAGATAGGAGTTTTGAAAACACAGGCCCAAATGCTTTTATATGTGCTAGCAATGGATGAGAAATATGCTGGAAATGCTTTTAATTCCCTTTCAGAGGTTCAGGGTGAGTGGTATCTAGTTAATATTAATCCAGGCTCACACTAGCAATGATTCAGGGATGATTAGCAGGTTAAACGAATTTCTGGCAAATGGAAGGCAAGCAGCTTCTGTTTTCACACGTGGAGAAATTTGCAAATCGCGGTAAAATTCGCGAATGCGTCTGGTGCGATTACAGAGGAACTACAAGGGCTAGCAATATCGTTTTGGGGTCCTAGGAAAGCCTAGGATCTCAGCTTCCAAATGAAAGTTACTGCAAGTCTCTAGCACAAACGGTCGCAGAGATATGAGCGATTAAATAAAGGTTGTTTTTCAGATTTGAAATTTTAAAAGCTCAAAATGACAAGTGACAGATTTTGCAGCTAGAATGACAGGTGACAGATTTGGAGTTATCAGGCAGTTCTACTTAGGTTAAATAGATTGAATTAGATGAATTTAAACTAAGAGCTTTGGTTTGGTACAGTTTTACTATGTACTCACACTATATTCTTGAATTAAATGGGCCTCGTCACGGATCTGTTCAGGTTTTCTTCACTCGCCACGGACGGTCTCTCCGCACAGCGGTCTGGTCTCTGGAACTGCTAACATGGGTCTGGGTCAGCTCTGCTCTCTCTCTGGGTACAGCACTGCTTCTGGATTCTGGAGATTGATGGATTTGAAGTCTCTAGTTTGTCTCTCTGGAGGTTTGATGGAGGTAAATATGGATTTTTCCGGCAGAGCTTCCAGCGGCAGATGGAAATGAAGGTCCCTATCTGTCCTGTCTCTGTTTTTATGTGTTTTTAAAATGGGTGTGTGTGAGCAGCATCACTAGCCAGCCCCTCTCCACTTGTCATTGGTCAAATTTCCATTTCTCACTTGATTGGGGAAGGAACTGTGAGTCAGAGCGATGTCATTTTATGGCTTGCAGAGAGGACACTCCCCAGTCAAATTGCACACATTCTATATTTGATAACAAAAGACATATTTGCACAGGTAAACATTGGTTTAAAATTACATGCACACATCACATATCACAGGAGATATACCCTGTCCAAACTTTGCTCTTCCTGGGGGCTTGCATTCAGAAATGGCACATATTTCACTTTTTAACTGATTTTGCAATTCCGGACATTGACCCAAATTTACACACATGTGCGCAAGGAGTATGGACATTAGTTGATGAAGTGTCAGATTTTTCACATGCACACATTTTGAGTAATATCCTCTTTTCTGCTAAAACCCCCCTGTACATACCACCGGGTCCTAGCACGTCTTAAAACGTGGGCAGAAAAATCACAAGAATTATGGTATCATTTATAAAATTTTCACATGTCCGCTCTATGAATGATCCATCTTTTTAAAGTTATGTTCTGGCTCCAAAGGGGTGTGGTTTACCGTCAGCACAAGGTTGAATTTCTGGTTTTTCCAGTTCTGCCAAGCCAGCTTGCTCTCACAGGCAGTGCTCCTCCCCTTTCCTTCAGGAGGAAGCCACTTTTTACGACCATTTACGACTCCTGCCATAAACCATCTGCCTGGGTGAAGGGGTTTACATTGTTCAGAGCTCCTGTATTCTGTAGGGCTCCCCTTAATTCAATTATCAGAGAGATGGCATATCCTTAGTGTGGCCAGCAAAAGGCAGATAGGCCTGGGAACACAGTTGTGACTCAAGTTTCACTCCTGATGGGGGTAGCTGTCAAGCAAAATCAAGTTCCTTAAGCCAGACTTTCAGCTAACTGTCATGTTTTTTTGTTGCTTTTTAAATTAACTTGCAATTTTACACATGCAGCTAGAATGCTGATTCTAAGTGCAAAACTATGACATTTCAACAGTTACAAAGGCATGTGACACCAAACATAGGTCACTCCTTTAATCTAAACATTTTCGATTTTAGTGTCTTTAAATCCAGTGCAACTTAAACTGCTGACTCCATAGCAGTTTTGTTATAAGCATTGTTTTGGGCTCTTCATTTCCCAGATTTTGTAGGCACACAACACTCCATTCTACCAAATGTCTGCTGGTGTCCAGTGAGTTTTTAGATGTGTTGCAATGTTTAAAATAGACATTTTGAGCCTGCCTTCAGAGAAACACAGGGTGGTTTTAAAGCGCTTTGAAGCTAACCGGCGCTACTGTTTTTCCTTTGGCAACCCATTTCCCTCATGGCAACCCGGCCTATCATTCTCGCACTGGTGGGTGGCAAGTGAGGCAACCATTTTGGTGTGCGCACAAACTGCGCAGCTTTCCTGGATTTCGGCGCACATGTGGGTTTTCCGCCATCTTGAATTTTCTAAGCCCACAGCACCAAATGTTGTAGCATGATAGCTTAAACGTGGGTCAGGACACCCAACAAGATGATGGGCTAATTGGGTGGGGAGGTGCGGTGAAGCTCACCCACCAGCACCTGGGGTACCAGTTTACGTGCTGCTAGAGAATTGAATGTTCCAGAAGGGCACAAGCGTGCCAACCAATTATAGGAGGCTTTATAATGAAGAGCCTTATAGTTTGAGAACCAATCATGTGTTGTGTTTCTAATTACTGTCGATGAGTGGCCCACCTGTCTATAGAAACCTAATCACGATCCTATCCATCCCATATAGAAAGTATACTTAGATATTCCCATTGAGCCAACCACAATCCCATGTAGGTTTTCTTAATTTGCCATGTAGTATGATGGATTTTTAGTATATAAATGTGATTTTCTATGAAATGCACTGAGAATATGCTGTGCAACGTCCATTGTACTCCCTGTTTTAAACAATTGCAAATGAAACAGTTATTTGCCAACTTCCTGAGTCAGTCTTATTGTTT
This sequence comes from Ambystoma mexicanum, assembly GCF_040938575.1. Taxonomy (NCBI): domain Eukaryota; kingdom Metazoa; phylum Chordata; class Amphibia; order Caudata; family Ambystomatidae; genus Ambystoma; species Ambystoma mexicanum. The sequence continues at coordinate 816,079,324 of NC_090938.1, forward strand.
AGTGTGAGAGTTAGTCTCCGTCCCATCCATAGTATGATGTGTTGTGTTACCTTGATTAAAAGGGCCTCTAAGGTTCATTATCCTGAATGGACAACCTGCCATTTCCCTTAGTGAGTCCTCATCACAGGCCTCATTGAGTGTAGCGTTCTCTCCGGGGTTATCCTGAATGGATCGGGCACCTTTTAAATATTGAGGCCAATTATGAGGACTCACTGAATGTAGCGTTCTGTCCAGGGTTATCCTGAATGGGTTAGGCGCCCTTTGCCTTAGTGAGTCCTCATCACAGGCCTCGCGGAGTGTAGCGTTCTCTCCAGGGTTATACTGAATGGATCGCCTGCACTTTCCCTTAGTAAGTCCTCATCATAGGCCTCACTGAGTGTAGCGTTCTCTCCAGAGTTATCCTGATTGGATAACCCGCCTGTTCCCTTAGTGAGTGCTCACCACAGGCCTCGCCAGCATTCTCTCCAGGGTTATTGTGCAGGGTCAGAAATGTGAGGAGGACCACGTTGTGAGGGTTCTCAATAAATGCCATTTTATTAGAATATAAGGTTGGATGAACGCCTCGCTATCCCGAGCCTGACGAGGATTTCCCTGCCTAGAATAAACTGAAGGAAACCCTCTAACAAAGGATATCTGTCCCTCGCACTAAACATGCAACAAATAAACAACGAAATACACGGCCGTCCAAAACAGTAATGATTGAGTTCATAAAGTAACCACAGTCTTTCTTCACAGCCTGGGCGGACTCCCTTCCCCAAGGTTTATACGTGATTCTGCTTCACAGTTCAAGGAAAGAACACCAGGAAATCCAAGTTTGCAGCAAAGTTCCAATAAAGTCTGATGCGACTTCAACTTGTCAACAGAAAATTCCAACACACAGATCACAAGAGTCCTCTTCTTTGCATAGGTGTTTAGTTCCTCAACAGCAGCAATATGTATATTTGTCAGGATGATTTGCCACTTTAGCAACTCCAGGAAATATAACTTCTCCACTACAGCCTTGCTTGGCTCTTCCTCCAATACTCCTAGCACAAACAATGTCTCTGGCAGGACCTCCTTATAGCACTTTGCCACCTTTCACTTGCCTGCTTCCATGCCAGTCCTACGATCCTAGCACAAACAATGTCTCTCTCAGGGCTTTCTTATAGCACTTTGCCACCTTTCACTTGGCCTGCTTCCATGCCAGGCCTGCGATCTTCAGAGGCGTGCCATTCGGGTAAGCTCCCTTGAAGAAGTGACAGCCGCTTCGCAGCATTCAGCAGATGCCAGTGTTAATACTTTCAACACCTTAGGGAAGACAAGACTCGCATTGATGCTCTTCAACACTTTTCTGCAAATGCTGTTCCTTTCCTTCTGGACTCTTGTCCCCAGAAGGGCAGCCTTTTTGCCACTCTTGTTTCCTCACTTTACAAACAAACAAAGACTGGCACGAGGGCCTTTCAAGCCTCCCAGTCCGCTCAGGTGTGGGTCATCTACAATAATGAACTGACCACCCTGCAACACTGTGCCTCTTCAGCCCTCCTGCTCTTTCCAGTACCCCGGGAATTCTGAGACTTGAAGTCCCTAAGGGAACAATCATGATTTCTTCTGTTGTACTGCTTTCAAACCTCAATGTGTTACTTATAGCATTCTCTAAAGGAACTTTACACGAATTAGTCATTAACCCTGATTGTACAGAAGATGGCAATTATTTTACGCTGTTTTCCCATTTTTCCTTTCACTGCCTCTTTGACTAAAAGGGAGTTTCTTTGCTTTATATGTCTCCTGAACTTTAGAAACATTTTGATTCCTCTCCAAGTCCAGGGGTGCATGAGTGGGTTCGCCCTATTTGTATGGACATCTCGTCGGCCATTGCAGACTTTGTCATTGCTAAATCCTCCCCCTAGAGCAGTAGTCTTCAAACTTCAGGCCCCCCCTGAGCAAGATTTGGGCAGGCCAGTCCCCCCCCAATATGCCAAATGGACAGTATGTGCAAATGGCTATGAATTATTGCGTGCTGTCCCAGCGTCCTTCTCCCAGTATAGACCCTGGGCTCCCCCACCTGCTCCCATCACAGTCGCTGGGCTCCCTCATCCCACTCCTACGCAGTCCCTGGGCTCTCCCCACCCTATGACAGTCCCTGGGCTCCCCCACCTGCTCCCATCACAGTCGCTGGGCTCCCTCATCCCACTCCTACGCAGTCCCTGGGCTCTCCCCACCCTATGACAGACCCTGGGCTCTCCCCACCCTGCTCCCACCTCTATAGCATGGCTCCCGCCCATCTTGCACCCACCACAGTCCCTGGGCTCCCCCACCTGCTCCCATCACAGTCGCTGGGCTCCCTCATCCCACTCCTACGCAGTCCCTGGGCTCTCCCCACCCTATGACAGACCCTGGGCTCCCCCACCTGCTCCCATCACAGTCGCTGGGCTCCCTCATCCCACTCCTACGCAGTCCCTGGGCTCTCCCCACCCTATGACAGACCCTGGGCTCCCCCACCTGCTCCCATCACAGTCGCTGGGCTCCCTCATCCCACTCCTACGCAGTCCCTGGGCTCTCCCCACCCTATGACAGTCCCTGGGCTCTCCCCACCCTATGAAAGTCCCTGGGCTCCCCCACCTGCTCCCATCACAGTCGCTGGGCTCCCTCATCCCACTCCTACGCAGTCCCTGGGCTCTCCCCACCCTATGACAGTCCCTGGGCTCCCCCACCCTGCTCACACCTCTATACCATGGCTCCCGCCCATCTTGCACCCACCACAGTCCCTGGGCTCCCCCACCCTGCTCCCACCTCTATACCATGGCTCCCGCCCATCTTGCACCCACCACAGTCCCTGGGCTCCCCCACCCTGCTCCCACCTCTATACCATGGCTCCCGCCCATCTTGCACCCACCACAGACCCTGGGCTCTCCCCACCCTGCTCCCACCTCTATACCATGGCTCCCGCCCATCTTGCACCCACCACAGTCCCTGGGCTCCCCCACCCTGCTCCCACCTCTATACCATGGCTCCCGCCCATCTTGCACCCACCACAGTCCCTGGGCTCCCCCACCCTGCTCCCACCTCTATACCATGGCTCCCGCCCATCTTGCACCCACCACAGTCCCTGGGCTCCCCCACCCTGCTCCCACCTCTATACCATGGCTCCCGCCCATCTTGCACCCACCACAGTCCCTGGGCTCCCCCACCCTGCTCCCACCTCTATACCATGGCTCCCGCCCATCTTGCACCCACCACAGACCCTGGGCTCTCCCCACCCTGCTCCCACCTCTATACCATGGCTCCCGCCCATCTTGCACCCACCACAGTCCCTGGGCTCTCCCCACCCTATGACAGACCCTGGGCTCCCCCACCTGCTCCCATCACAGTTTCTGGGCTCCCTCATCCCACTCCTACGCAGTCCCTGGGCTCTCCCCACCCTATGACAGACCCTGGGCTCCCCCACCTGCTCCCATCACAGTCGCTGGGCTCCCTCATCCCACTCCTACGCAGTCGCTGGGCTCCCTCATCCCACTCCTACGCAGTCCCTGGGCTCTCCCCACCCTATGACAGTCCCTGGGCTCTCCCCACCCTATGACAGACCCTGGGCTCTCCCCACCCTGCTCCCACCTCTATACCATGGCTCCCGCCCATCTTGCACCCACCACAGACCATGGGCTCTCCCCACCCTATGACAGACCCTGGGCTCTCCCCACCCTGCTCCCACCTCTATACCATGGCTCCCGCCCATCTTGCACCCACCACAGTCCCTGGGCTCTCCCCACCCTATGACAGATCCTGGGCTCTCCCCACCCTGCTCCCACCTCTATACCATGGCTCCCGCCCATCTTGCACCCACCACAGACCCTGGGCTCCCCCACCCTGCTCCCACCTCTATACCATGGCTCCCGCCCATCTTGCACCCACCACAGTCCCTGGGCTCTCCCCACCCTATGACAGACCCTGGGCTCTCCCCACCCTGCTCCCACCTCTATACCATGGCTCCCGCCCATCTTGCACCCACCACAGTCCCTGGGCTCTCCCCACCCTATGACAGACCCTGGGCTCTCCCCACCCTGCTCCCACCTCTATACCATGGCTCCCGCCCATCTTGCACCCACCACAGTCCCTGGGCTCCCCCACCCTGCTCCCACCTCTATACCATGGCTCCCGCCCATCTTGCACCCACCACAGTCCCTGGGCTCTCCCCACCCTATGACAGATCCTGGGCTCTCCCCACCCTGCTCCCACCTCTATACCATGGCTCCTGCCCATCTTGCACCCACCACAGTCCCTGGGCTCCCCCACCCTGCTCCCACCTCTATACCATGGCTCCCGCCCATCTTGCACCCACCACAGACCCTGGGCTCTCCCCACCCTGCTCCCACCTCTATACCATGGCTCCCGCCCATCTTGCACCCACCACAGTCCCTGGGCTCCCCCACCCTGCTCCCACCTCTATACCATGGCTCCCGCCCATCTTGCACCCACCACAGTCCCTGGGCTCCCCCACCCTGCTCCCACCTCTATACCATGGCTCCCGCCCATCTTGCACCCACCACACACCCTGGGCTCTCCCCACCCTGCTCCCACCTCTATACCATGGCTCCCGCCCATCTTGCTCCCACCACAGTCCCTGGGCTCCCCCCACCCTATGACAGTCCCTGGGCTCCCCCACCCTGCTCCCACCCCTATACCATGGCTCCCGCCCATCTTGCACCCACCACAGTCCCTGGGCTCCCCCACCACATTCCCAACACAGTCCCTGGGCTCTCCCCACCCTGCTCCCACCTCTATACCATGGCTCCCGCCCATCTTGCACCCACCACAGTCCCTGGGCTCCCCCACCCTGCTCCCACCTCTATACCATGGCTCCCGCCCATCTTGCACCCACCACAGTCCCTGGGCTCCCCCACCCTGCTCCCACCTCTATACCATGGCTCCCGCCCATCTTGCACCCACCACAGTCCCTGGGCTCCCCCACCACATTCCCAACACAGTCCCTGGGCTCTCCCCACCCTGCTCCCACCTCTATACCATGGCTCCCGCCCATCTTGCACCCACCACAGTCCCTGGGCTCCCCCACCCTGCTCCCACCTCTATACCATGGCTCCCGCCCATCTTGCACCCACCACAGTCCCTGGGCTCCCCCACCCTGCTCCCACCTCTATACCATGGCTCCTGCCCATCTTGCACCCACCACAGTCCCTGGGCTCCCCCACCTGCTCCCATCACAGTCGCTGGGCTCCCTCATCCCACTCCTACGCAGTCCCTGGGCTCTCCCCACCCTATGACAGACCCTGGGCTCTCCCCACCCTATGACAGACCCTGGGCTCTCCCCACCCTGCTCCCACCTCTATACCATGGCTCCCACCCATCTTGCACCCACCACAGTCCCTGGGCTCCCCCACCCCATTCCCAACACAGTCCGAGGGCCAGTGGCGACTGGTCAATCTTTCAAGTGGAGGGGCATAAATATTTCCCCCAAAAATGCCATAGCGACCGAGCGTGCGAGAGAACCCAAACCATTCAAGTGGGGTTTAGGGGGTATGCCCCCGTGAATTTTAAAAAAATAATGGGTTAAAATGTTGCATTGTAGAGAATACTTTAAAAAAAAAAATGGGTAAAAAGACAAACGGTTTGCAATTGGTGCTGGGGGGCCCAGGGGGCAGGCATGACATTTTTTACTAGACATCTATGATAGATGTTCAGTAAAAAGATACCATCCCTGTTCCCTGGGCCCCCCTGGGTCTAACACAGCATAGTTATGTGTGTATGCAAGGTGCTGGGGGGCAAAGGGGGAAAGCATGGTATTTTTGACTGGACATCTATGATAGATATCCAGTAAAAAAATACTGTCCCTGTCCCCTGGGATCCACAGCACCTCAGAAGGAGAACTGATTTTGGCAGGTGGGCAGGGGGTTTGTGCAACAAAATGCCTTTGTTGTACAACCCTCCTTCCCCCCCCTCAACCCCCCACTCGCCAAAATCAGCTCAACGGACCAAAACAAACACACACACACGTTCACACAAGCACCCATCACCATACACTCACTCATAAAACAAGCATACATGCATCCATACACATATTTAAATTAAACATACCATGTGTGTGGGTGCTGAAACGCCCCTGTCCGTATGTGCGAGGAGGCGCAGGAGCTCCCCCTCGCACATACAGACATGCAGTGCCCCAGCCAGCATTTCCAATGAGCTATGCAAGGCTGGCGAAGCAAAATGCCCCCAGACTTGCATGGCTCAGTGAGCATGTGCGGCTGGGGAACTGAACTGAGCTGTCAAAGGGAAACAGTGTTTCCCTTTGACAGTTCAGCCAGCCCAGGAGCACTCCCTCAGCTGGAAAAATCAGCTGAGTGAGTGCTCCGTGTTTCACTGGGCTGGCTCCTTGGCTCCTCCATAATGGGTCAGAGGGCCACCGGGTGGACACCCCTCGCCCATTATGGATGAGCCGCAAGGCTCGGACTGGGTATAGGGCAACAGGGCAACGCCCGTACCAAATATGCAAAATGCTAGTGTGGGCGAGTCAAAATGGGCCACTTTTCTGGCCAATGTGGGCCAGTTTGATGAGTTACTTCACTATACAGCTAGTAATTTTGTCCATTGGTGCTGAATAAATATTCTTTAAATATCACAATTTGCTTTCATTTTAACAACAAAAAAAACCTTGGATACTATTCAAACAGTCTGTGACTAAAGGAATGAATTGCAATTGCAACTGGGGGCCACTTTTTCATTGGTTCCTGAGACAGTTCCATGCTTCAGTCCGACCATGTGAGCCGCCCCTGCCCATTTCCTCCAATCTAAAAAAAAAAAAAAGAAAATGTTTTTCTTTATTAACATTTCATGCTGTGCTCTAGCGCCCCCCGTGAGGGCGCACCCCACAGTTTGAAGACCTCTCATAGAGGAAGATGAATACCATGTCTCATCCCACAGATTCCTCTCACTCCCCTGGGCCGTTCTCCTCCCAGGTGATCCCCCAGTAGTACACCACCCCCAAGGTCAGGATCAGGAAGTGTCTGCCTTTCCCTGGCCCCCAGGGTCAGGATCAGGAAGCAAATGCCTTTCCCTGGCCACCTGCAGTACACCATCCCCAAGGTCAGGATCAGGAAGCGTCTGCCTTTCCCTGGCCCTCAAGGTCAGGATCAGGAAGCGTCTGCCTTTCCCTCGCCAGCCGCAGTACACCACCCCCAAGGTCAGGATCAGGATGCATCTGCCTTTCCCTCGCCACCTGCAAGGGGGTAAGGAAGCGTCTGCCTTTCCCTCGCCGCCTGGGAGGGGATCAGGAAGCATCTGCCTTTCCCTCGCTGCCTGGGAGGGGATCAGGAAGCATCTCCCTGGCCACCTGGGAGGAGACTTTAGGCAGGGAGTTAGTGAGGGGTCCCTAGGATTCATCACAATATCCTCACCTTAGACCCCATGTTGTACACACGTGTGATGCTCACCAGACCCCTGCACTGCTTTAGATGCCCCCACACCTTTTTTCACCAGGTCTGGTATTTCCCGGTTGAGCACCTCTCCTGGCAAAAAGTAGGAGTTGCATAGAGACTGAACTCTTGCTGAATACTGGTGCCCATAGCTAATGGACCTGCAGTGCCCCCCAGGAGGGAATAGCCCCCTGCAATGAGAATCTCAGCCACAGACCAGCGCTGCTCATTTTCAGAAAGTGCTGCGCCTCCTCCTTCGCACAATTTCAAATGTGGTTGCCCTTGTGGTGCAAATGGGGTGTAATTGGGATTTTTCTTTCTTCCTCCAGTCCCCCCTGGAACAATGGTTTCCAGAAGGAAGTCTGGCGACCGCACCCTCCTGACCTGCTACGCATATGGATTCTACCCCCGAGAAATCGAGGTGAAATGGATCAGGAGTGGCGTGGAGATGCCCTTGGAGTGGAGTCAGCTCCTTCCCAATCCTGACGGAACCTATCAGATCAAGGCGACGGTGGAAGTTCAGGAGGGAGATGAAAAGAACATGTACGAATGTCAAGTGGAGCACAGCAGCCTGCCTGAGATTGTGACAGTGGTGTACAGTAAGTACAGGGGGTACATGTATACTAGGTGGGGATACTGCAGGCTCCTGGGGATTGTGACAGTGGTGTACAGTAAGTGCATGTCAATGTGCAGATCAGGGGGTGCATTTATACTAGGTGGGGGTGCTGCAGCCTCCTGGGGATTGTGACAGTGGTGTATGGTAAGTGCATGTCACTGCAGATCAGGGGGTGCATGTATACTAGGTGGGGGTGCTGCAGCCTCCTGGGGATTGTGACAGTGGTGTATGGTAAGTGCATGTCACTGCAGATCAGGGGGTGCGTGTATACTAGGTGGGGGTGCTGCAGCCTCCTGGGGATTGTGACAGTGGTGTATGGTAAGTGCATGTCACTGCAGATCAGGGGGTGCATGTATACTAGGTGGGGGTGCTGCAGCCTCCTGGGGATTGTGACAGTGGTGTATGGTAAGTGCATGTCACTGCAGATCAGGGGGTGCGTGTATACTAGGTGGGGGTGCTGCAGCCTCCTGGGGATTGTGACAGTGGTGTATGGTAAGTGCATGTCACTGCAGATCAGGGGGTGCGTGTATACTAGGTGGGGGTCCTGCAGCCTCCTGGGGATTGTGACAGTGGTGTATGGTAAGTACATGTCACTGTGCAGATCAGGGGGTTCATGTATACTAGGTGGGGTACTGCAGCCTTCTGGGGATTGTGACAGTGGTGTATTGTAAGTGCATGCCACTGCAGATCAGGGGGTGCATGTATACTAGGTGGGGGTGCTGCAGCCTCCTGGGGATTGTGACAGTGGTGTATGGTAAGTGCATGTCACTGCAGATCAGGGGGTGCATGTATTCTAGGTGGGGGTACTGCAGCCTCCTGGGGATTGTGACAGTGGTGTATGGTAAGTACATGTCGCTGTGCAGATCAGGGGGTGCGTGTATACTAGGTGGGGGTGCTGCAGCCTCCTGGGGATTGTGACAGTGGTGTATGGTAAGTGCATGTCACTGCAGATCAGGGGGTGCGTGTATACTAGGTGGGGGTCCTGCAGCCTCCTGGGGATTGTGACAGTGGTGTATGGTAAGTACATGTCACTGTGCAGATCAGGGGGTTCATGTATACTAGGTGGGGTACTGCAGCCTTCTGGGGATTGTGACAGTGGTGTATTGTAAGTGCATGCCACTGCAGATCAGGGGGTGCATGTATACTAGGTGGGGGTGCTGCAGCCTCCTGGGGATTGTGACAGTGGTGTATGGTAAGTGCATGTCACTGCAGATCAGGGGGTGCATGTATTCTAGGTGGGGGTACTGCAGCCTCCTGGGGATTGTGACAGTGGTGTATGGTAAGTACATGTCGCTGTGCAGATCACGGGGGATGTATACTAGGTGGGGGTACAACAACAGGGTGGTTTCTCACGAGCAAAAAACAATGCAATATATTTTTAGCAAATGTGTAACGAATAAACCGTTCATCTACCGGGGAACTGGGGAACACATAAAAGGAAGAGGTGGAGGAATCCCATTACATCTCAACAAATTCATGTATTATTCATTATGAAGCGTGGAAAGCATTGTTAAAAAGAAAATTCTCCAGAAAAAATACTGCATGTGCAAATGCGGGAGAAGTGCTAAAAAGGGGGATTAATTAGCCCTTGCCTGTGTAAATATAATTTTTGTGCAAAATATAGCTTCAGGAACAACACATACAATTACTAAACATGTGTGAAACTTGCTTCACAGACCACGCATACAATTATTGTACAGTTATTGTACATGTGCAAACATAGGTGCAGTAAACATCACAATACCAATGGTGTCACATGTCACTCTGGGTGCTGTGACAGATCCGGGAAACCCTTGACACAGAAGTAGGTTTCAAAACATGTAATAACCTGGTCAGGAGGGATGTGGGCAGGGACATCGATTCACCAAAATGCCAGGGGTAGGGAAGTGGCATCACACACCTGATATCACAGGAAGTGATGTCCTCTATAACCCTGGTGACATCACAGGAAGTGGCATCACACACCCGATATCACAGGAAGTGATGTCCTCTATAACCCTGGTGACCTCACCAGAAGTGGCATCACACACCTATCACAGGCAGTGATGTCCTCTATAACCCTGGTGACATCACCAGAAGTGGCATCACACACCTGATATCACAGGAAGTGATGTCCTCTATAACCCTGGTGCCATCACCGGAAGTGGCATCACACACCTGATATCACAGGAAGTGATGTCCTCTATAACCCTGGTGACATCACCAGAAGTGGCATCACACACCTGATATCACAGGAAGTGATGTCCTCAACCCTGGTGACATCACCGGAAGTGGCATCACACACCTGATATCACAGGAAGTGGCATCACACACCCAATATCACAGGAAGTGGCATCACACACCTGATATCACAGGAAGTGATGTCCTCTATAACCCTGGTGACATCACCGGAAGTGGCATCACACACCCGATATCACAGGAAGTGATGTCCTCTATAACCCTGGTGACATCACCAGAAGTGGCATCACACACCTATCACAGGAAGTGATGTCCTCTATAACCCTGGTGACATCACCGAAAGTGGCATCCCACACCTGATATCACAGGAAGTGATGTCCTCTATAACCCTGGTGACATCACCGGAAGTGGCATCACACACCTGATATCACAGGAAGTGGCATCACACACCCAATATCACAGGAAGTGGCATCACACACCTGATATCACAGGAAGTGATGTCCTCTATAACCCTGGTGACATCACCGGAAGTGGCATCACACACCCGATATCACAGGCAGTGATGTCCTCTATAACCCTGGTGACATCACCAGAAGTGGCATCACACACCTATCACAGGAAGTGATGTCCTCTATAACCCTGGTGACATCACCAGAAGTGGCATCCCACACCTGATATCACAGGAAGTGATGTCCTCTATAACCCTGGTGACATCACCGGAAGTGGCATCACACACCTGATATCACAGGAAGTGATGTCCTCTATAACCCTGGTGACATCACCGGAAGTGGCATCACACACCTGATATCACAGGAAGTGATGTCCTCTATAACCCTGGTGACATCACCGGAAGTGGCATCACACACCTGATATCACAGGAAGTGGCATCACACACCCAATATCACAGGACGTGATGTCCTCTATAACTGTGGTGACATCACCAGAAGTGGCATCACACACCCAATCAGGAAGTGATGTCCTCTATAACCCTGGTGACATCACCGGAAGTGGCATCACACATCCGATATCACAGGAAGTGGCATCACACACCCTATATCACAGGAAGTGGCATCTCACACCCGATATCACAGGAAGTGGTATCACACACCTGATATCACAGGAAGTGATGTCCTCTATAACTCTGGTGACATCACCGGAAGTGGCATCACACACACCTGATATCACAGGAAGTGATGTCCTCTATAACCCTGGTGACATCACCAGAAGTGGCATCACACACCTGATATCACAGGAAGTGATGTCCTCTATAACCCTGGTGACATCACCGGAAGTGGCATCACACACCCAATATCACAGGAAGTGATGTCCTCTATAACCCTGGTGACATCATCGGAAGTGGCATCACACACCTGATATCACAGGAAGTGGCATCACACACCCAATATCACAGGAAGTGGCATCACACACCTGATATCACAGGAAGTGATGTCCTCTATAGCCCTGGTGACATCACCGGAAGTGGCATCACACACCCGATATCACAGAAAGTGATGTCCTCTATAACCCTGGTGGCATCACCAGAAGTGACATTACACACCTATCACAGGAAGTGATGTCCTCTATAACCCTGGTGACATCACCGGAAGTGGCATCACACACCTGATATCACAGGAAGTGATGTCCTCTATAACCCTGGTGACATCACCGGAAGTGGCATCACACACCTGATATCACAGGAAGTGGCATCACACACCCAATATCACAGGACGTGATGTCCTCTATAACCGTGGTGACATCACCAGAAGTGGCATCACACACCCGATCAGGAAGTGATGTCCTCTATAACCCTGGTGACATCACCGGAAGTGGCATCACACATCCGATATCACAGGAAGTGGCATCACACACCCGATATCACAGGAAGTGGCATCTCACACCCGATATCACAGGAAGTGGTATCACACACCTGATATCACAGGAAGTGATGTCCTCTATAACCCTGGTGACATCACGGGAAGTGGCATCACACGCCCGATATCACAGGAAGTGATGTCCTCTATAACCCTGGTGACATCACCAGAAGTGGCATCACACACCCGATATCACCGGAAGTGGCATCACACACCCAATATCACAGGAAGTGGCATCGCACACCCAATATCACAGGAAGTGGCATCCCACACCTGATATCACAGGAAGTGATGTCCTCTATAACTCTGGTGACATCACCAGAAGTGGCATCACACACCCGATATCACAGGAAGTGGCATCACACACCCAATATCACAGGGAGTGGCATCCCACACCTGATATCACAGGAAGTGATGTCCTCTATAACCCTGGTGACACACCGGAAGTGACTGACAGGAGTAAAAAAAGGACATAAATGTACAATTTGTAAAATACGAAATGGGTCCAATAACAGACCAGAATATTTTAGAAACCAGCGACATTCTAACACAGGTGCTGCCTTCATATGCCATGGATGGGGGTCATGACATGATGGGGTTAGACCCAATAGACTCAACAAAGGCAGAGGCACTGCCATAGATATGCCACTTCAGCATTGTATGGCCAGGTACTTCCATATTATGCCAGTTATAGCTGCACGTCAGGTCTGATAATGATTTGTTATTCATATAGCGCTTTCGCCAAAGCACTTTTCATAGCACATATTTAAATACAATTATCATTCCAACAGAAGTTGCTACTCATTTATTAACCTCGGAAGAATTAAAGAATTAAAGGCTGGTTTGGCCTTGCTGGGATTCAAACCTGTAGATCACACATAGATTGCAGCAACAAGTGCTTAACTCGCTGAGCTATCTTACCGCTTTGCTATTACAAATTTAATGCCATAATAAGAAAACATGCCAAAACTGGCTGCACAATATGGGCTAGACATGCAATAACACTTATCATGCTGGCTGTAGCCTTGATGATGCACAGTAAAAAATGCCATGCCACAGTGTTGGCATGGCATACCTTGGTGGGTTGCACCAAAACGACAACCTAACCACATAACATTTATCATGCTTACTTTATCATAGATGCCCAGATAAATATACCAGGCCACAGTAAGGAAAGGCAAGACTGGCTGCACCCAAATGCCAGTCTAGCCAGATAATTACACTTATGATTGTTTTATCAGAGATGTCCAGTGCAAAATGTCAAGCACAGAAAGAAATTGCTAGATCAGATGCACCATAATGGTAGTCTAGCTGCGTAATAACACGATGCTTACTTCATTATATAGGGCCAGAAAATATGCCATGAGACAGTAAGAAATAACTAGACTGGCTGTACCAAAATGCCAGTCTAGTCACAAATACCTGCCACTAATACTGGTCATAGAAACAACAAACTAGTTCCCAATTTGGGAACTCACGTCCCCTGCACACTTTTGTATGTCTGGAATACCAGACCAATAATTCATAATTTTGAATGTCATATTTAAGAAAATTACACCTATTAGAAAAAGAACACTTTTGTAATAATGATCGTTCAGTCAATTTTGATCACAAGAATAAATCTTCGTTTTATTCATGATGGTGGAGCTGTGGAGGGCCCAACGCGTTTCGAGAGGTAACACTCTTCATCAGGGGCAAGAACTAATTCTGGAAAACAATATATATATATATACAATATTTACATTCAAAAAGTTTTACATTCAAACATTTTTTTGGAAAAAAACAGTTTTATACACAACAGCCTTAGGTGAAACATACCCGTGTACTATTAGATATTATCTTCAAAAAACCTCAGTTAAAGACTCAAGACCAACATCAGTGTAATAGGGAAATTCAATCCCATTAGAACGGAGTTAGTAAATGCCAAAATGCACGACTAGTGCGGTGAAGTAGGGTTCCCTGTCTATCTATTGGACAACTTTAATAGTGATGGAAAACTGTCTAACAGCGTCGTAAAAGGAAAAATTACATTAATGGTAATACCAATAACTGCAGCGATGTGTTTATTTTGGGAATAGAGATTATAAGAATCAGTTATGGAAGGTATATAAATCGACTCTGGAAAGTAAAGTCTGAGGAAAGTTTGAAATGCTAACCTTGTGATATATCTGCGATTCACAAAGTGTAAGAGAAATCTTCAAGATCTTGGAACACAGGATGACGGTGCTCAAGGAATTCAGGGCACTAGACTCTCTACAAAAGTAAGGAGTCATGTAATAGTTAGCTGAATCGAACTTTTTTTTAATTATCTAGGAATCATAAAAGGGTGATACTAGGACTCACTCAGAAATGAAGGGTGTTTCAAGCAGAAATGCAGAGTCCAGTAGGGGCAGTCTGAAAGACAAGCTAGGATAGCTCAGCCAAACTCCAGTGTAGGGCAGGGTTCATTGATAAGGCTGCAAAAAGTAAGTAAACTAGTCAAGATAAAAGCTATTTATTTAGAGGTAGAGTTATAAGAGCTCCTTAGAGCTATGTACCAAAAGTAACAAAAAATTACCTGCAGCTTCCAGAGTTGCCAAAGGAATCCGGAGATCCGGGGAGGACATCAGATTCCCTTCGCAACGCTCAGGCGACTTAAATACACATCATGACGTCACTACGCGCATGCGTGTGTGACGCAGTGGAGTGGTTAAAAGAAATCTTTAAAGTGTTGAAAAATGCCGTCATGAGGTGGATTCAGAGGAAGGGTGCTGCGCATAATCATTGCAGCAAGGTAAGTACTAAATAATAGAAGTTACTGAGAGTCACTTGTATTTTGTGGCGTTTACATAGTGACGGGGAGGACATCAGATTCCCTTCGCAACGCTCAGGCGACTTAAATACACATCATGACGTCACTACGCGCATGCGTGTGTGACTGTTACACTTCAACTCTTTACTCTCTAGAGAATCCCCACATGAAAACTCGCCGGCAAGAACACCACAACAAGGCCTACCTTGTCTTCGTTCCGAAATGTAGAATAGATGGATCTACCTGGAACCAGCTTCCGACACCCTCCAACTCAGGTATCGAAAGGAGACTCCCGGGAAACCCTCGTGGGGAAGAAAACCCGGTGGCCGGTAGAGAGTGCTGGGTGTAGAGCCGGTTTCAAACTCTCAAAGATCTTGCAGGATGATGTCTTCTAACGATAGGTAAGTGGTTCTTCTATGAAGTATCAGGCTCAGGAAAAACTGGGAATAAACGTATAGAAGTTAGCGAAGGTGATGATAGCGGATTTCCTGTGAGTGTTGGATGAGAGTAGTAATACCTGGTTGAGAGCCACTGGGAGCGAGTGGTAGGAACTGGGTATCGGCAGAGGATTTCCAATCGCTGTTTGTATGTGTGTGTGCCTTTAGAGATAGATTCCAAACGGGGTTCCGAGAAGAAGCGGGATGGCACGCTGAAAAGCTGGGTTTCTTTGGGAGGAATAAGGAAAGAGAAATTTAGAGGGGGAGAGGCCTGACCTATAAGTCCGGTTACCGGGTACAAAACAGAAAGGAGCTTACAAGAGTGGAGGTTGAGACACACCGCTCTCGGTGGCCGAATGGAGTCGGTAACGCAAGTGTGGGTGACAGAGGAGGCGGGGCTTCCCTGCTTGAAAATGAAAGGAGAGAAATCAAGGGTTAGTAGATTCAAAGGTTCTAAGGAAATAGTAACGTAAGGTTTCTAACGGCAACTCACGAAGCGAAGCCTCCAATAGCAGTAGCAACGCGTTGTTGTCCAGGAGACGTGGATTCTTGTAGCGTTTCCGGGATGGGAGGCGGAGCTTCGCTTCCGTCTCCCGTCCTGACAACTAGACCATTGACTCCGAGCACAGGCGCCATGTTGGATGAACAAAGCCGCAACTTTGGTTGAAGCCGCCAGCGGTTCCATAACAAACCGCGTCGGAGACCCATCGTAACAGTGACGCAGTGGCGTGGTTAAAAGAAATATTTAAAGTGTTGAAAAATGCCGTCATGAGGTGGATTCAGAGGAAGGGTGCTGCGCATAATCATTTCAGCAAGGTAAGTACTAAATAATAGAAGTTACTGAGAGTCACTTGTATTTTGTGGCGTTTACATAGTGACGTCATCACGCCGGTGCGCGAGTGACGTCATATGTAAACAAAGCAGGAGTAAAGAAAATGATGTGATAGTTAAAAGAAATTAGTGGCAAAGGAAGAGGACATTAACAAGAGGTCCATCATCTTGATCAAAAGCACATAAGGTGTCCAGGTAACATAATAATCATGGCGGAACTAGTCGGCATAATGGTAAAAGAGGGGTACTCGAGACTATCAAAAGAGCTCATCAGTAGTTTGTTTATTTTTGTTTGTTTATTTGTTTATTTTATTTGTATGGCGCTCCAAACCCAGAGGTAGAAGGGCGCTTAAGAATTTGGTTACAGAGTTGAGAAGTATCTGTGTGTTGCATACTTCGTACAGGTTTATAATATATACATATATATATACAGTGGTCAATAAACAGAACATATGCAGTGCGTACAATATACAATTTTCAGAATAAATAGTGTCTAAACCAGTATCCGCACGGGTCTAGAGTTAGTGGTGGTGTTCTTTGTTTAGCAGCCAGCTGATGACCTGCTTCCTAAAGATCTGGAAGGATTCGACAGTTTTGATGTTAAGCGGTAGGGAGTTCCAGAGTTGGGGGGCAAGCACTGTGAAGCTTACCCCTCCCGCTCTTTTTAGGTGGAACCTAGGCACTAGTAGGCAAAGAGTGTTGGAGGATCTGGTGAATCTAGTGGCAGGTTTCAGGGTGAGTTTATTGGCTAGATAAGGTGGTGCTAGGTGATTGAGGGCTTTGTACGTGAGGCAGATGATTTTTAGAGCAATTTTTTGGCGTATGGAAAGCCATTTGCAGGCTTTCCTAGTGGCAGAGATATGCTCTTGTCTGGGAATGTTGAGGGCTGCGCGTAAGGCGTTATTTTGTATTACCTGCAATTTATTGAGTACGGATTGATTAGCGCCTAGGTACAGGCTGTTACAGTAATCCAGTTTGGATTGTATTAGGGCCCTGGCAAGGGTGAGGCAGCTGTTGGGTGATAGGAAGGGTCTGCTGGCCCTAATGAGTTTGCCGGTATAGGCAGCGGCTGAGGCGGTCATATTGGTGTGTTTGCTGAGGTTGGTGTTGGCATCTAGATAGAAGCCAAGGGTTTTTACGCTTTTGGCTATGGGAATGGGATGACCATCGATGGTGATGTTATTATAGCAAGGGTCAAGTTTAGTTAGAGTGTTGGGGGAGCCGACAATTAGGAGCTCTGTTTTCTCATCATTCAGGCAGAGACCATGGGAGGCCATCCATGCCTGAATGATGGAGAATATTTTGTTGATCCGGGCGGAGTCTTCTTGGTAATTACCAGAGATAGTGAGGAGTATCTGGGTGTCATCTGCGTAGTTTGTGTAGGTGACACCCAGATGGTCCAGTTGGTCAAATAGAGGCTTTGTAAATATGTTGTACAAAGTGGGGGATACACAGGAACCTTGTGGGACCCCGCATGTGATGGGGATGGGGTCTGCTGCAGCTGTAGTGGAAAAGACTTGTATGGTTCTGTTAGCCAGGAAGGATTGTATCCATGTGATGGCAGGGGAGGAGAAGTGGGCTGCGGTGGCAAGGTGATTACAGAGGACCTCATGGCTGACCAGGTCAAAGGCCGCTGAGAGGTCTAGGAGGAGTAGGATAGCAGCATTGCCTTTGTCTTTAATTTCATCAATCTGGCTTTTGAGATCAACAAGGGCGGTTTCAGTTCTGTGTTGAGGTCTGAAGCCAGATTGACGTATTCCTAGCAGGTGGTTGGATTCTAGGTATTCCTGAATTTGGATGTAGGCGACTCTGTCCAGGATTTTCAGTAGGAAGGGGACTGTGGTGATGGGCCTGTAGTTTGTGGGTGTGGCCGGGTCGAGGGATTGTTTTTTCAGGAGGGGGAGAACCCATGATTGTTTTAAGTTGCTGGGGATGGAGCTACTGGTGAAGGATAGGTTGATGAGTTTGGTGATGAAGGGGGAGAGCTCTCTGGCTGCATCTTTTATGATTTGGGCCGGGCAGCTATCTCCTTTACAGTTAGAGGGTTTCAGGGATGTGATGATTTTTTGAACTTCCGGTATGGTGACTTTTTTGAACGAGAAGCCTGCACTAGTGGGTAGGTTAAGGTTGGTGACATTGTTGTTGAGTTGTTGCCGTTTGTTTTCGATTTTAGTTTGGAGTCCTAAAATTTTATTGTTGAGGGCGTTCTGGATGTTGGTGCACCAGGATTTGTCTTTTAGTTCTGATCTCATAAGAGGGGGTGTCCTTGGTGAGTGGCTCACGGGGAAATACATACTACCCAAATGGACTCGAAGGTGAAAAAAGGGGGTTCCTTCACTATAATAAAGAGTCAAACCTTTGTGTACACTTAGGGGGATCATTTTGCAATAGTTAAGTGTGGAACAATCAGGAGATACACCCATGTACTTCACATGTAATACCTTATAATAGTCAAGAACTCTAGTCAAACAAAGAACCATATTTAGTAATTGGTTAATTCCTCTGCCCAGGACATGGTTCACATTCTGATGGGTAATCTAGAGTACAGCAAGTGTCTAAGTAGCAAGTGTACAACACTTTGTAGAGAAGAGAGGTAAAAGGACAGAGAGAACCTGTTTTCCTTATATAAAGGGTCCCAAATAATAATCTTCGTTGAGGCCAAGAGGTGACATGGCATCAAGTTTGTGAATCCAATAGAGTTCTCTTTGGGAAAGTATTTTGGGTAGGTCCCCACCCCTTGGGAATGGATGTATTACTTCCAATATTGCAAATCTCATTTGTGAGATGGTGTGGTTGTTGTCCCTGAAATGTCGGAAGACAGGAGATTTGAGGTTTTTTGTTCTAATCTGGGACTTATGTTCGGTCCATCTTTCTTTCGCACGTCTACTTGTCTTGCCCACATAGTACTTGCCACAGGGGCATCTGATGGTGTAGATGACATTTTTAGATTCGCAGGTTGAGTAGTGTTTCAGGGGGATCTTTTTCCCATTGTTTGGATGCCTAATGTGGTCTCCCTTTATAACGTTGGAACAGTGCTGGCAATTAAGACATGGGAAGGTTCCATTTTTTGTTTAGTGAGTATCCTCTGAGTGGGTTTCTTTACTCTTTCTGCTTTGAGCAGAGTGTCTCAAAAGTTTTTCCCTCTTTTGTATGCTAGCATAGGGGGGGCTGGAAATAGACGATTCAAATTGGGGTCAGATTTGACCAAATCCCAGTTTTTGGTAATAATCTTTTTAATTTGAAAGCTTTGTGCTGAGTATTTTAAGGTGTAGATCAGATTGGATTTCGTTTGTTTGGTCTGTTTAGATAGTAGAGTTTCCCTTGGGTTAGCGGCTGTCCTTGTGATTGCTTGTGTAACCACTTCCTCTGGAAATCCTCTTTTCAAAAACCTTTCTCGCATATTCTCAAACTCAGTCTGAAGTCTTTCAGTATTTGAAGTAATCCGTTTAGCCAGTGGCGTAACACAAAATGTGGGGGCCCCCCTGCGACACGTCCCAGTGGGGCCCCCCTAAGCTCCGCCCCAACATGTGTATGCCCCACCCACTAATTTAGACCACGCCCACCACCATATGCCCCGCCCATCCAAATGTGCTCCACTCGTATATTTATGCTCCACTCATAGCCATTCGTCCCGCTCATACCTTCACGAGCATCTGCACTCAAGTACAACCTTCTCACTTTTATTTTTGTAAACATTGCTGCCAATTAATGTACAATGCATTGTATCTAATACATAACACATTCAGAATATAATGCAATACTTATGTTATTCTACGACACATACAAACTAAGCAAATATACATAAAGAAGTGATAAAGATAGTGATTGATGTTAATTATTATAAAATATATGCTTCTGCCTGTCAGTAACGCAATATAGTCATTATCCCAAATCAAGTATTGGACATTTGGAATTGCAATCGGGCTGTCATGGAAGCATTGGGAATTCACTTCAGTACCCCATATATATAGCAAGCATTGGTAAAGTCAATAAGCCTTGTTTTGCAAATGTAAAGAATAAACATTTTTTGTTCTGTGGGACTTTATAAAAAAAGGCCCTTTTCCTTTACACAACCTGGCCAATTGTTTTGCAAATATCCAATGTGTACGGCAGTAATAGGCTATGTAAATGTGAGCCCCCAGTTTTATTTTTCACTATTCGGTGGTGCCAAAGGGACATCTACAAGCCAAAACTATTGAATTTTAATACATAGTTGGGAGGTGAGATATGGGGGACACAAAGCTGGTAGGTGTTTATTTACCTACCCATTCACTGCACTTTGCCATGATAATGACTATGGCCATTCCTACCCACTCCCTGCCGCCCCCCCCTCCAAACACATCCTCCTAGTGTCTGTGTGAGCTAGCTTTATCATGCAGTAACATTAAACTGTGTGCTCAAAGTGCCTGACGGGGTTATTTCAAACAGGTTATCTGAGAGTTAAAGGTTTAATTGGAACTGTACATGTGCTGCTGGTGTAATAAAAATGTGTTTAACACTTCCTTCTTCTCTGCTCCCACTTTCCTTTCATAACCCCCCTCCCTCACCGGATCCCTCGCTGTGCTTTGAGACATAAGGGATTTGCACGCAACTGATAACATTTCAGTCTGCGCCGTCCCTTAGTGTCTCTCATGCTACAGCCAGGCTTCTTTCTCCCAAGCAAACCGTGCTCTCCCGTTAGGCTCTGTGAGTCTAGCCCGAGGCTCCATCCCTCACACCGAGGCTTCCAGCCGTAACCTGCATATTCCCTGCAGCGGGTGATAAGAAGAGAATACTGAATACCACTGAATAGATAAAGGGCTTCTATATGAGGGATGCATGCACAAAACCTCTCCACCTTATCCAGGGCAGTTTCTAGCCAACTTGGTGCCTAGAGCGAAAAACATCAGAATGCCCCCCCGCCCCCGCCAGGTGGACTTCACTCCCAAACGACACCTCTGTCGTGCTACAAAACCCCTCCTCAATATGAATTATTAATTGCAATATAAATGAAGCTGGTTTCATTACATTACAATTCTTCTGTAAAGTACTTGAATTACAATGTGAAAACCCAGCTGTTGCTGCCTAAGTGAATGTTTTTTCTGTCACCTGCTCTTATGGAAGGTTTTGCCTGAATGCAGTTTCAAACTGTCAGTACTGGCACACTACAGTGTGATAAGCTTACTGGGGTCTGAGGGCCCACTGACCACTGGCCCTGTGTTGCAGGTGTTCTATTCGTACCACCTCACTTGTATTTCGCAAGGGGCAATACTAGACTAACCATATTAATTATTTTCTGATAGTAGGTTATCATTCCAAGATGGACAGTCTGGTACACTCTTATTGTACTTTTTCAAAATACCTCTGTGAGAGTGGGAAAGGGGACAAATAGCACCAATGAGGATTCATGCATGCTTTGCATTAAATCCGAGCATTTCAGGATTATAACAGTGATCAGAGATCTCTATATTGGATAAATAAGTCCGTGATAAAAGGATTGTATGTGCGAATCTCTAAATTCATAACCGATGCATGGCTTGGTGCTCACATCACGGTTCACAATACTCACCCTAACATTAAAATGTTTCTAACCACATGGTCATTTGGACAGCTTAAGTTTTTGGATGCGAGTATTAAATGGCTGCTACATCAATCACTGAAAGGGGGTACAAGGGCACTTTTGCTTCTTGTTTCTGAAGAATTTTAGATGAGGAAGGGCTGGGTCTCAGTGTGAGCATGTCCAACCCCAACATGGAAACATCTTTAGGGAATTATAACTACAGCCAGGACAGGATACCACACAAGAGACCCAATAAACAATGCACAGAAGGCAATACTGAAAGGATTGTACCTCTTACAAACTTTAGTCTGACCAGTAATAAGCTGACAAAGCGTTTTAAACCAAACCGGCTTCTAATGCGTGGTAAAGGGTCCACAGTTCCTCAGCCACTACCTCCTCACTATTACGCAGGCCTCAGGGGTTATTTCATCAAAAACGAGCAGGCCCATGCTTTATCTAACAGAGCTAGCATTAGCATCTCTTATTAGTGCTGGCCTGCAGCTAGTGAAAATCATGGTGTGGCAGTGTAGAAAGGGCGCTTGGCCTCGTGGATGTACAATTTGAGGAAACTTCTTTGATTGCTTTATGAGTTTTTTCAAAGAAAAACATAAAGATATTAGCATAAGAGGGGGCCACGGCGGAGCCCATGGAGGTTCCCGAGATCTGTAAGTAGTATTGCTCATTAAACCTAAAATAGTTATTGTATAGGATAAGGTTAATGAGTTCAATCGCAAAGGTTTTCTGAATCTGGATATTATCATTTCTTAGAAGGAACCATTCTAAGGCAGCTATTCCTTCATTATGTGGAATCGAAGTATATAGGCTACTTACGTCCATAGAGAACACTAGAGGATTTGGAAATTCGATCTTAAGTGAGTTTATTGTCTGTAGGAAGTGTGTTGTATCTTTCAGGTATGTCGGTATTGTCTGCACCAGTGGTTGGAGTGCAGTGTCTAGATAGACAGCCAAAGGTTGGAAAATGCTATTGGTACCTGCTACGATTGGTCTGAAGGGTGGGTTGTTTAAGTCTTTATGAATTTTCGGTAATCCATAGAAAACTGGAATCATAGGGTTGGCTTTGCTCAAATATTCTTCAGTTTTATCGGATATCCAATCCATTGAGCTTGCTTTATCCACCACCTGTTTTATTCCAATACATATATTGTTAGTCGGATCGTTATCCAATGGGAGATATGTTTGTCTGTCTTCCAATAATCTCAAACAACCAGCATTGTAAAAGTTAGTGACACCCCCTCTTATGAGATCAGAACTACTGATGAGCTCTTTTGATAGTCTCGAGTACCCCTCTTTTTCCATTATGCCGACTAGTTCCGCCATGATTATTATGTTACCTGGGAACCTTATGTGCTTTTGATCAAGATGATGGACCTCTTGTTAATGTCCTCTTCCTTTTCCACTAATTTCTTTTAACTATTACATCATTTTCTTTACTCGTGCTTTGTTTACATATGACGTCACTCACGCACGTAAACGCCACAAAATACAAGTGACTCTCAGTAACTTCTATTATTTAGTACTTACCTTGCTGCAATGATTATGCGCAGCACCCTTCCTCTGAATCCACCTCATGACGGCATTTTTCAACACTTTAAAGATTTCTTTTAACCACTCCACTGCGTCACACACGCATGCGCGTAGTGACGTCATGATGTGTATTTAAGTCGCCTGAGCGTTGCGAAGGGAATCTGATGTCCTCCGGATTCCTTTGGCAACTCTGGAAGCTGCAGGTAATTTTTTGTTACTTTTGGTACATAGCTCTAAGGAGCTCTTATAACTCTACCTCTTAATAACTAGCCTTTATCTTGACTAGTTTACTTACTTTTTGCAGCCTTATCGCTGAACCCTGCCCTGTACTGGAGTTTGGCCGAGCTATCCTAGCTTGTCTTTCAGACTGCCCCTACTGGACTCTGCATTTCTGCTTGAAACACCCTTTATTTCTGAGTGAGTCCTAGTATCACCCTTTTATGATTCCTAGATAATTTAAAAAAAAGTTCGATTCAGCTAACTATTACATGACTCCTTACTTTTGTAGAGAGTCTAGTGCCCTGAATTCCTTGAGCACCGTCATCCTGTGTTCCAAGATCTTGAAGATTTCTCTTACACTTTGTGAATCGCAGATATATCACAAGGTTAGCATTTCAAACTTTCCTCAGACTTTACTTTCCAGAGTCGATTTATATACCTTCCATAACTGATTCTTATAATCTCTATTCCCAAAATAAACACATCGCTGCAGTTATTGGTATTACCATTAATGTGATTTTTCCTTTTACGACGCTGTTAGACAGTTTTCCATCACTATTAAAGTTGTCCAATAGATAGACAGGGAACCCTACTTCACCGCACTAGTCGTGCATTTTGGCATTTACTAACTCCGTTCTAATGGGATTGAATTTCCCTATTACACTGATGTTGGTCTTGAGTCTTTAACTGAGGTTTTTTGAAGATAATATCTAATAGTACACGGGTATGTTTCACCTAAGGCTGTTGTGTATAAAACTGTTTTTTTCCAAAAAAATGTTTGAATGTAAAACTTTTTGAATGTAAATATTGTATATATATATATATTGTTTTCCAGAATTAGTTCTTGCCCCTGATGAAGAGTGTTACCTCTCGAAACGCGTTGGGCCCTCCACAGCTCCACCATCATGAATAAAACGAAGATTTATTCTTGTGATCAAAATTGACTGAACGATCATTATTACAAAAGTGTTCTTTTTCTAATAGATGTAATTTTCTTAAATATGACTTATTCAAAATTATGAATTATTGGTCTGGTATTCCAGACATACAAAAGTGTGCAGGGGACGGGAGTTCCCAAATTGGGAACTCGTTTGTTGTTTCTAGTACTTAGCTCAACCTAGGTGTCAAGGTTGCATTTCTCTCCCCTGCACCTTTAGAATTTTCTTTCAGTAATTTACCTACTACCTAGACTTTTTTACACACTATTCTCTATCTGTTCAAATAGGGTGTGCTTCTATTGTCCTTTTTTCTCTTTTACTAATACCGGTCATGCCTGGTTTATCATTGATGACCTTGATGTATTAGGGCACCCCTCTCGTACCCCACTTCTCCCGCACGTCTCATTTCCCTCCCACCCTCCTCCAACCCCCAAAATAAACTCTTCGGCCGAGTATTACCTCAATGTCCCGCTTCCTCGTCCCAGTACTTATATATGAGGCAAGGTGGTTCATAGACAAGTAGTGGGACGAGGAAGAGTGGCACTAAGAGTAATAAAGATTACTGGTAATTAATCTATTTAACAAAGCACACACATTCACTCACCACTTGCTCCTTTATACATGCATTCATTTACCATACACTCATACAAGCATGCCCAGCCAGTATAACATTTGCATTGTTAGGTAGCTGTGTTTAGTCTTGTGCATAAATTGCATTGTCAGGGGGAGGCCCTTTCCCACTATGCAGGACTCTCAAATCTAGCTGTGTCTTGTGTCACACACAAAGGTTGTCCTGTTCTACCTGGCACTCAACCTCCATCGTGAAACTTAGTTCTCAATCCGTAACAGTCATCGAGGTACCATGTCACTCACTGGCCATACAGCTCCCGGGCGCACCTCTCGCCCCACTGAGACCCATCACTCTTTACCCACACTGCCACACAGCCCACCCCACTTCCACAGCGCACATCCATCTGGCATCCCTCACCCCCCTTTTCTCCCCTGCCCCATCCATACCCTCCCACCCCAAACTCTCACTCTCTCCCCTACCCGTAGATCTCGATCTACACAATTAAGAGCAGCAAGTTGGAGAGACAGACCAGAAAGTTCCCACCCACGGAACACACAATCCCCGACGCAGCACATTCACATTCCCCTAACCATCTACAGACCACTCCCACCTCCCACTTCCCCTCACTTAGCGCAGCAAGAGAAGCTCTAGCCAAACCTCCTCACCAGAGAACCACCCACTGTCTCCCACACTCCCATGACCGCACATAATGCAAGGAAAGGGCGAGACTGCAGTCAGCTAATGCCACCCCTAGCATCTCCCGTTCTCCGACACAGTTCGCAACCCCTGCCACCGCAATATAGGAGCGAAACCTCACTGCCCGCACCCAACCCAGTCCTAGCGCTCTTCACCTCCCTCCCCTGTCCACCCACTCCAACTACTTCCTCTTCCCCACACTCCACCTTCCCCCTTCCCCCCTCACTGCCTCTCCCCACAGCAGACCCCGCTCTTCCCCCAAACACCACCCACAAAGGCATCCCTCCAAATATCCTGCAACCTCATCAACGGCAGGTCTATTTCCAAAAACAAACTCCACATCTTCGACCTCATGACAGAAGAAAACCCAGACACCCTCTTCATTACTGAGATCTGGTTCTCGGATGACCACGAACCTCTCGTGTATGAGACCTTCCCACCTGGTTACATTCTCACCGTTCGGAACAGATCTCGTAGGGGAGGTGGGCTTGCAATATTACACAAAGACCAATTCAAGCTATTAACTAAGGACACCTCCACCAGCACCACCGATTACGAATCCCTTCTGGTAGAAATCCGACTCGCACCATCCACCTCACACAGCTTTCTACTCCTCTACAGACCCCCCGGCTATAACAAAAACTTTGCAGATACATTTGGTGAAGCTCTGGCCGCCAACCTCATGAAACACCCAACTCTCAGGAGACTTCAACATATGGTTCGACTCACCATCAAACCCCATGACCAGGTCACTTACAGACAGTCTAGATGCACTCAATCTGAAACATCACACATCCACACGAGAGGCCACACCCTTGATGCAATATTCAGCACCACAAACATATCCACCCAACCCCTGCGCCCACTGTCATGGTCGGATCACTCAGCACTCTGTTTCACCATACCGGTCAACACCGTGGTCAGCAGCCAACACCCAACACGTCCTCCACAAACTGCCCCTTCCACTTTTCCATTATGGAACAAAGTGGTAATCACCCCAGATCTTGAACTCTTACTCCGCAACTCCCTCAACTCTTTCTCCCTAGCAGAAGGACCACTGGCAATCCACTCCTTCGACCTCTGGCTTACCAATGCCCTCAAACCCCTCACCCCATCAAAATGTTCCTCGCAGAGATGTGGAGCATCACCGAAGTGGTTCTCCCCCAATCTCAAACTCCTCAAAACTCTCAAGCACTGTCTGGAACAGGCCTGGAGAGCCGACCCTTCAGCCCTAAACAAAACCACCCTAGCAAGGACAACCAGAACCTAAAGATTGGAAATCAGAAAAAGCAAGAAATCGTTCTATGGGAACCGAATCCAAAATGCTTGC
Organism: Ambystoma mexicanum; assembly: GCF_040938575.1. NCBI lineage: Eukaryota > Metazoa > Chordata > Amphibia > Caudata > Ambystomatidae > Ambystoma > Ambystoma mexicanum. The sequence goes on from NC_090938.1 coordinate 816,106,283, forward strand.
AACCCTAGTAAGGAACTACATAAAATCAAAGCAGAATTAAAATCCCCCTCATGTTCTCGCTTGATCATCCCAAGCCTTATGCGACACCCTCTCGCTCCACTTCTACAACACCACCAACGAAAGACACAACGCCATCATCGCCAAACTAAAAATCCTACCACCACCACACACCCGCAGCACCCCACACAAATCCCACCCCATTCACAATGTTCATTTTGACTCTTTCTCTCCCATCACACACCAGGAATTCCTGTCGCTGATAGTGACCAGCCGCCCGTCAGGCTCTCCGGAAGACCCGTGCTGACCCTACTTGCTCAAGAAAATACTAACCGCCACCTTTGCAGGTAATGTCGCTTGCACAATCCTTAACCACTCACTCACGTCAGGATCCTCCCGAAAGCCCTAAAAACATCCTACACCAAACCCGTTCTCAAAAAACCGACGCTTGACCCGCTTCTTCCCCAAAACTACCAACCTATCTCCAATACACGTTACATCGCCAAATTAATTGACCGCGCGGCTTACAAACAGCTTGGCCAATTTGCTGAATCTAATAACCTCCTAGACCCAGCAGAATCAGGTTTCAGACCACTAAGGGGAACAGAAGCCTCCCTAGTCTCCACCTGGGACAACCTAAAAAGAACAGCTGACGCAGACGGCTGCGTGTTTCTCATCCTTCTAGACCTTTCCTCAGCTTTCGATACCATCGATCACATGATTCTATTAGACAGACTACAAACACTAGGAATCAAAAGCACAGCCCTGTCGTGGATCTCTTCCTTCATATCTAACCGGTCGCAAATGATGCACCTCGACCCATTTACATCCATATCACGTCCAATTTGCAAAGGTGCTCCCCAAGGAGCATCCACATGACCACTAATCTTCAACTTCTTCATACAATCCATTCCCGCAATCATCCGTTCATACAACCTTACCTGCTACAACTACGCAATGATAACCAGATCATCTTCAAAATCCCAAATACTGGGGATTCGGCAGCCCGGACCTGTCATCCTGCCTCTCTGATATTGATCACTGGATAACGACCAACCATCTCCTCCTCAACCCTGGGAAAACCGAAATCGTACTCTTCGGGAAAACATTTCTCATCCCCCAACCAATCCCTTCGCCCGAATCCCTAGGATGTGAATTCGACTCAGATCTATCCCTCACCCAACACACCACCAGCATATCCAAAACCTGTTTCTTTCACCTACAGATTCTCAGGCAGATTTTCCTCTACCTCACCTATCCCCACTGCTTCTCGGCTATCAACTCCATCATCCTCTCTCACCTTGACTATGGAAACTGCCTTTACCTAGGAGCCCCTGCATCCCAACTACGGAAACTCCCAAAGAATCCAAAATGCGGCCACACACCTGCTCATTAACCTTCCCTCCAGAGAACACATCAGCCCTGGACTGAGAGCCCTCCACTGGCTCCCGATTGCTCGGCGCACCACCTTTGTAGCCATGTGTATCACCCATCACGCAATCCACTACACTGGCCCGGAATTCCTGCGAGACAAAATTGTCTCTTACCAACCTTCCAGGAATCTCAGATCTCGCAATGCATTTCGTCTAGTGATCCCACCGAATAGCTCCATAAAACTTGGCAGCTCTTCCTTCTCCGTCCAAGCGCCAATCATCTGGAATTCCATCCCCCTACACATTCGCAACATCAAAAACCACCTGACATTCAGGAAGGCCCTTAAAACCTGGCTCTTTCCAATACTCTCCTAAACCACTGCACCCTGTGAATACACCCCTAATAAACTCCACCGCTTTCGATCATAACTCTGGGGCCGGCAGCTCTCGCAGCGGTTTCACCTGATACATCACCACTCTCCGCTCAACAACACTGCCCGCCGCCTAGAACTCAAGGTAAGCCAGCAGCTTTTGTTGTGGCTTTCCTGATCCACCAACATCCCACCCACAACGACATTCCAACCCTACAAGCACCCAAGCTAAGCCAGCAGCCTTCGCAGTGGCAACACTCGCCTCACACTTACTACGTAACCGTGCCCACCAGTCCACATGAGACAATACGAGACAAGGGCCCTGGCTAGCACACGCACATCACTGCCTCTGTTAACCCGCAACACTCACCCTGGGAAGCTCCCACCACTAGCAACCCCCCCATATCCCTATTCACCAAGCTAGGTCCAACAAGCTCTCGATGACTGTTACATTACGGATACTTACTATACATTCGGCTGTAACCCACAGCCTTTCATGCCTAGTCCCCCCCTCCACCTACACAAATCGAGGGGTAACACCCTCCGTTTGCTCGTTTTAATTGGAGACCCCCAGCACCACGAAGCCAGGGCCGCCTGCCGACCATAGAGGTTTCTCAATTTAGGCACAGCCTCTCTTGGCTTACTATATGACGAAACATACTGCAGGGGGGCACCCGGGACTCACTACTCAAGGATTCTCTTCTTAGCCCTCTACTCATTTTGCACTGTTAGTGTAGGCTCTAGCTTGTTTAGCCTTGTACTCCATTGCATTGTCAGGTGTAGGCCTCTCTCCCACTATACAGGACTCTGGAATCTAGCTGTGCTTAGCCTTGTTCTTAAATTTCACTGTTAGGTGTAGGCCTCCCTCACAATATACAGGACTCTTGAACCTACGGTACATATAGCTCGCACCACTAGCGTCGACACAGGCCGCAGGCACGGCCAAGCATCCATGCATGTTAGAATATGCCTATGGCTTAGCACATCCGGCCTACTGCACACATAGCCGTCCAGAATGAAACACCTGACGTACCTCAACACCTCTATCACTAGCACGCAGCGACCACCACCGAAAGGAATTTGGTATAGCTGACCCACATAAACTCTCTCAACAATAGGAATCTATCTCTAACCCTCAACAGCACCCACCAATGTGTCTGACCTCTCTTGAGCTGCTTAGTCAAGCCTTGCCAGCCACCTAAGTCCTAGAACGGCAACATGCACACATGCATCTCCTAAACGAACCCCCCTAGAACTCTCTATCGACATCGACTATGGTCACCAAGGGCGTTCAACCAAGCAAAAAAGCGCATTGAGGCCACACAAGTGGGGAAAGGGCGCTATATAAATAACAGAATACAATACAAGACAATACACACACACTACATGATTTATACACACACATACATTACATAACTCACACACACTATTACATTTAAAAAATATTTGTCCTTACCTTTCAGAATGCGTTGCTGCAGCTCCTCCTCTGCAGGCATGAGTCTGGCTCCCATGCACCAGCACGCATGCACACACACAAGGAACCAGCTCTGGTTCATGTCATGCACAGCAGAGCACAGGAGCCATCCATGTCCTGTAGGGGTGGGAGGCTCGGGTTTCAAAATGAAATCATTTCTTCGTACTGACTTCAAAATAAAATTATTTCCATTTCGTAAAAAGAAAAGTCAGAAAGCAACATATCCATAACCCATCTTTAAAAACACCCAGTGAACGAAACATGAAGAACAAACTAAAATGTGTTATTGTCAATCAAAACCTCTGAGTGTGTACCTGTGAAGAAATACTTGTGTTATTGAGATGAAGAAAATCACTGGAGGAATAGAGAGTGTAAATAAAACAGAGAAGAAGGACTTTGACACTATGCCAGGGGAAGACACTATGCCGGGGGAAGTTCCACGGTAGCATTCAAAATCTTGGAGGCATAGACCTTCGTAAGAGGAGAAGCCACCAGTTTCCAATCAGCTGGGGGAGAAAGGCTGAGAGAAACTTGGACGCACAGTGTCCGATGCTGGAAAGAAACCGGAGTGCAGTTTCTAATGCGTGACACTCGAGGAAGAGTGAGACGCGATAGACTGAAGTGGATGCAACGCATCCTGAAAGAGAGCACCAGCTGGTGGCGTGACCGTATCCGGGTGGGCCTGGAAGCCCATTAATGACACCAATACCACTTTCCTAAAGGCATCACAGAGCGAGCCGATCGGAGTAGAGAAGGGTGGAGAAGCCAACCTGACATCCAAGGAAGAGGGTCCCAACCTGCCACAACTCCTGATGACATTATTCCTGAAAAATAAAGGTAACCGGGAAAGCGGGAGATCCGGGAGGGGGACTGCTGATAACTGGAGCTTGCATACTCCTCCCAGTCGAGATGAAGAGTCAAGAATATACGAGAAAGGATGGATTCATTATTGGAACGCACATACCCATTCCAGTCAGGATAAATTGTTGAATACCTGAGGAGGCTGAGAATCATCACTGGAACGTTCATACTCGTCCCATTCGACAGTGTACAAGGAGAGTGAGAATCATTAGTGACAGAGACTGTGAGGAGGCTGTGAATCATCACTGGAACATTCATACTCTGCCCATTCTAGAGTCTACAAGGAGAGTGACATTCATTAGTGAAAGAGACTGTGAGGAGGCTTAGAATCATCACTGGATCATTCATACTCGTCCCATTCGAGAGTGTACAAGGAGAGTGAGAATCATTAGTGAAAGAGACTGTGAGGAGGCTGAGAATTATCACTGGATCATGCATACTCGTCCCATTCGACAGTGTATGAGGAGAGTGAGAATCATTAGTGACAGAGACTGTGAGGAGGCTGAGAATCATCACTGGATCATTCATACTCGTCCCACCGAGAGCGTACAAGGAGAGTGAGAATCATTAGTGAAAGAGACTGTGAGGAGGCTGAGAATCCTCACTGGAACGTTCATACTCGTCCCATTCGACAGTGTACGAGGAGAGTGAGAATCATTAGTGAAAGAGACTGTGAGGAGGCTGAGAATCATCACTGGAACGTTCATACTCGTCCCATTCGACAGTGTACGAGGAGAGTGAGACTCATTAGTGACAGAGACTGTGAGAGGCTGAGAATCATCACTGGAATGTTCATACTCATCCCATTCGAGAGTGTACAAGGAGAGCGAGAATCATTAGTGAAAGAGACTGTGAGGAGGCTGAGAATCATCACTGGAACGTTCATACTCGTCCCATTCGACAGTGTACGAGGAGAGTGAGACTCATTAGTGACAGAGACTGTGAGAGGCTGAGAATCATCACTGGAATGTTCATACTCATCCCATTCGAGAGTGTACAAGGAGAGCGAGAATCATTAGTGAAAGAGACTGTGAGGAGGCTGAGAATCATCACTGGAACGTTCATACTCGTCCCATTCTAGAGTGTACAAGGAGAGTGAGAATCATTAGTGAAAGAGACTGTGAGGAGGCTGAGAATCATCACTGGAACGTTCATACTCATCCAATTCGAGAGTGTGCAAGGAGAATGAGAATCACTAGTGTAAGAGACTGTGAGGAGGCTGAGAATCATCACTGGAACGTTCATACTCGTCCCATCGAGAGTGTACAAGGAGAATGAGAATCATTAGTGAAAGAGACTCTGAGGAGGCTAAGAATCATCACTGGAACATTCATACTCGTCCCATTTGAGAGTGTACAAGGAGAGTGAGACTCATTAGTGAAAGAGACTGTGAGGAGGCTGAGAATCTTCACTGGAATTTTCATACCTGTCCCATTCGAGAGTGTACAAGGAGAGTGAGTATCATTAGTGAAAGAGACTGTGAGGCTGCTGAGAATCATCACTGGAACGTTCATACTTGTCCCTTTCGAGAGTGTACAAGGAGAGTGAGAATCATTAGTGAAAGAGACTGTTGAAAGAACCCAGTGTCTGAACTGTGCGAGTTGATAAAAGTAGTTACCACCTAAAAATACTTGATTGAACTGAACTTGCTGAGAAACCAGCTCACATGAGAAGGGAGCCATTCTCCTGTTCCTTAGTAATTCTTATAGTGGTAGGGTCAGGATAGGTTAGTTTGGACAGTGGACAGAACTTGGTTTGCGTCAGGGGCTTGAGGGCAGAGACGTGCCCACAAAGCAGAGGGGAGAAACATGCACAAGAGACAGGATTGTAAGGAATCCTGCAGACAAGAAAGGATAGGCAAGCACTCCAGACAGGCAACAGAGGCAGTGAACAGGAAGGGTTAGAGAGTGCAACTTTAGCTTCCCACTGGAGGTGTACACAGAATGGGGGAAGAATTTCCCTCAGGGTCTGGTGAAACTCTAGCCCTCTGAGCTGGTTACTGTTACAGGGCCCCACTCTAAATGCTCATGGAAAGGAGCAGCAGGAATGGGTGTCTGTGTCTGGACCCTAAGGCCAGTGGTCAAAGTGTATGAAAAGAAGTAGTGGAACTATGTTCCCCGCTGATCTGCCCCTGCTCCCCACAAACCCCATCACAACACCCCTCCGACACACAATCCAAACCCCCAAACAAACACACGTGCTCTTTATGGGAATATTTAGTGCAGTGCACTGAAGTGCAAGCTTCAACTTCTTCCTACACTTTTATTTTAAAACGAAACCGTTCCAGAACGGTTTCTTTTAAAAATAAAAGTATAGGAACGATGAAATTTAAAAATAAAAGTATAGGAGCACCGCTCCCGACCGCTCCCGCCCACTTCGACCTCTGCCTAAGGCACAAACAAGGAAACAGTACTCGCAAGACTGAAGCCTGTACGGGTCCAGCAGGAACTGAACAATGACTGCCTCCTGAAGCAGGAACCAGCACACCGTTAACAAGAAAAAAAAAACAATATGGCAAATGGTGCAATACTGAAACGTGACAAAGGAAAGGGGCAGAGATTGCCTGCTGGGAAACCCAGCAGCCAAACTCTGAACAAAGGAATTACACAAGCACAACTGAGGACAAGAACAGTAACAGAAATATCCAGGGAAGGATAGGAAGTCAAAGTAAGCAAGGTTCAGGACAGAGACCAGGAAGAAAGAGGAAACGCAAGAAGAAAATAATCTAAGTGCAATGGAACAGGAGACTGGAACTGCAGACTAGAACGTAAGGACCGGAATCAAGGAACAGTGGACTGAACTAGAGATCAGGAGCAAGAAAACTCAGGACTGAACCTCTGGAATAGGATAGCAAGGACTGAACTGAATACTGGTGGCAAGGAACTGAAACAGTGGCCTGGAATAACAAGGGCAGGACTGCAGACAGAAAACAAGGAAACTCAGGACTGGAATCTAAAGCCAGGTAACACGGACTATGGGCACAGAACAAAGAACTGCAGGCAAGGAACAAGATGATAGGTGGTAGAGAGCAAGGGGCTGCAGACAGGGAACAGAGGACTGCAAGCACGGTCACAGGGCTGCAGTGCAGGAAGCACAGAGGTGCAGGGCATTGTAGGCAGAGTAGCAGAGCTGCAAGGCAGGGAGCACAGAGGTGCACGGTAGTACAGGCAGAGTAGCAGAGCTGCAAGACAGGGAGCACAGAGGTGCAGGGCGGAGGGCATGGGAGTGAAGGCAGAGGTGCAGGGCAGTGTAGGCATAGTAACAGGGTTGCAAGGCAGGGAGCACGGGGCACTGGAACAAGAGCAAGCTCTGGAAGCAAAAGAGAAAGGGTGGTAATCCAAGGATCAAAGGTTGTGAGTGAACTCCATGCAAGAGCCCTGTGCTCCTGCAGGCAGCTGCTTACATGCTGACCATCCCTCTGCTGAAGCAGGCTCATTAGCAGCACCTGGAGCATCACACCTGAAGGTAATCTTCCTCCTCCCTCTTTGGTCCTGGGAAAGTGAAAGCAGCACTGATCGCTAAGGCTTATGGGGATTGTAGTTCTAAGACTGCTGCATAGGAATAGCCAGGACATGAGAACTGGCACAAGGTGCATTATGTGATATGTAGTTTGTGAAATGAAATAAGGAAGTTCCAAAGTCTTGCAAGCGTAAAGACAAAATTATGAATAGATATTGTCCAGGGAGGCTTATGGGAATGGGTCCAAACTAGTCTAAAATGGGTGTCAATTAGTGCTCCAGTGGCACAGTTTGGGACTCTTGTGATGACTGACGAGCACCTTAGTTAGCTTTGTTAGGTAGGGAACACCCTTAGTCTAGGGAAAGCTACTTTTTTCATCTTTCATTTAATAAAATACAATTGTGAGATGGCAATACAGAGTCTGTGTTATTCTTCTGACCTGCCACGGGGGGCAGAGACAGGGGAGGGCATGAGGGAGGACTGGCTGTTGCTGGTAGATCATGCTTATGTTCCTGGCCTCTTGATTGTCCAGTGCCTCTCCCCCAGGCGCTATTAAGGACTCTCCCATCCTCCCTGCCTCTTGCTAGCTTTAAATGGGACATAATGCCCTTTGCCATTTTAAAATTCGCTTTCCCTCTTTGCTGACTCTATGGGGATGTAGTGCATGTTAGGAAGACCTTTCCATAGCCCTCTGGTGAGGGCGTTATGACATGACTACTGCCCGGCAGGAGTAAAAGACTGAGTAGTGGCTAAACCACCCTCACACTATTACAAACCAGCAGTGACCCCAATCATAAAGGTGAAATGGGCACAGTCAAGAGATATACCTCCTTCATGGGCTGAGGTCAGGCTGTACTCTTAAGAGGGGTGTAAATGTCAGGACAGTAGCAACCTGAAAGGCCATAGTAGGAATGTTCCAAAATAAAAGAATGCCCAATCAAGGTTCTATACAAAGATATATTGTGGTAAGTCAGACACAGAAGACCGACGAGAAGACCTGTTTCAAGGGTGTTTATTAAAGAAAAGAACAACCAGAACTAGTCCCATGTCTACGATGAGGTTCCCCATCTTAAAAAAGAAAATGACAAACTAGTATTCCTCAGAATGTCTCACATAAATGATGTCCTCCGTCCAAACCTATTTATCCGATGCTCGCCCTACCACTAAAAGTAACCAAACTGCAACAAGCCTTAGTAAATTACATCCACTATACTTATGGCCAGGGAGGCTGGTTTCTGAGCCACTCCCGCACCCGGCTCTCTTTGGTTCTCCTCTTTAACTCTTTAAGGCTGAAAGATGGCAAGAGGGAATGGTGTGGTGTAAATTGAAGGGAAGCTGGCTTAGGAAAGAGCCACGGGGGACTCTCTAGAGACTGGAAGATGGCAAGAGGGAATGGTGTGGTGTAAATTGAAGGGAAGCCGGCTTAGGAAAGAGCCGCGGGGGAATCTATAGAGAGACTGAAAGATGGCAAGAGGGAACAGTGTGGTGTAAATTGAAGGGAAGCTGGCTTAGGAAAGAGCCGCGGGGGACTCTATAGAGAGACTGAAAGATGGCAAGAGGGAATGGAGAGGTGTAAATTGAAGGGAAGCCGGCTTAGGAAAGAGCCGCGGGGACTCTATAGAGAGACTGAAAGATGGCAAGAGGGAATGGTGTGGTGTAAATTGAAGGGAAGCCGGCTTAGGAAAGAGCCGCGGGGACTCTATAGAGAGACTGAAAGATGGCAAGAGGGAATGGTCTGGTGTAAATTGAAGGGAAGCTGGCTTAGGAAAGAGCCGCGGGGGACTCTATAGAGAGACTGAAAGATGGCAAGAGGGAATGGTGTGGTGTAAATTGAAGGGAAGCTGGCTTAGGAAAGAGCCGCGGGGGACTCTATAGAGAGACTGAAAGATGGCAAGAGGGAATGGTGTGGTGTAAATTGAAGGGAAGCTGGCTTAGGAAAGAGCCGCGGGGGACTCTAAAGAGAGACTGAAAGATGGCAAGAGGGAATGGTGTGGTGTAAATTGAAGGGAAGCTGGCTTAGGAAAGAGCCACGGGGACTCTATAGAGAGACTGAAAGATGGCAAGAGGGAATGGTGTGGTGTAAATTGAAGGGAAGCTGGCTTAAGAAAGAGCCACAGGGGGACTCTATAAAGAGACACTGAAAGATGGCAAGAGGGAATGGTGTGGTGTAAATTGAAGAGAAGCTGGTTTAGGAAAGAGCCACGGGGGACTCTATAGAGAGACTGAAAGATGGCAAGAGGGAATGGTGTGGTGTAAATTGAAGAGAAGCTGGCTTAGGAAAGAGCCGCGGGGGACTCTATAGAGAGACTGAAAGATGGCAAGAGGGAATGGTGTGGTGTAAATTGAAGAGAAGCTGGCTTAGGAAAGAGCCGCGGGGGACTTTATAGAGAGACTGAAAGATGGCAAGAGGGAATGGTGTGGTGTAAATTGAAGGGAAGGTGGCTTAGGAAAGAGCTGCAGGGGGACTCTATAAAGAGACACTGAAAGATGGCAAGAGGGAATGGTGTGGTGTAAATTGAAGAGAAGCTGGTTTAGGAAAGAGCCACGGGGGACTCTATAGAGAGACTGAAAGATGGCAAGAGGGAATGGTGTGGTGTAAATTGAAGAGAAGCTGGCTTAGGAAAGAGCCGCGGGGGACTCTATAGAGAGACTGAAAGATGGCAAGAGGGAATGGTGTGGTGTAAATTGAAGAGAAGCTGGCTTAGGAAAGAGCCGCGGGGGACTTTATAGAGAGACTGAAAGATGGCAAGAGGGAATGGTGTGGTGTAAATTGAAGGGAAGGTGGCTTAGGAAAGAGCTGCAGGGGACTCTATAGAGACTGGGAAGAGAGGCAGAGCATTGAGCAGCCAGGACCACAAGTAAGTATATAGTGATCATAGAGGCAAAGGTTTGCACTGGCCCAGCAATACCCTAGAGTTGTGAGAAGGACAAGGTTAATAGCACATCGAACGCAACAAAAGATGATTTTAATGTGTGTCAACTGCTGTGAGCTGCGGCCTTCTGTGAGTTGAGGTGTGACATCCCTGTCTTTCCACACCAAGCATGTAACTATGTCCAGCCATTCATGCACAGGAAAGTTTGTCTTTGCAGTAAATTATGCCCTGTAACTCTGCACCTGTGTTACTCTATCCACAGAGGAGAAGTCTCCAGGACCTAGCATTGGGCTCATTGCTGGAGTGGTCCTTGCAGTTGTGCTCGCTGTGGGGCTGGCTGCTTTCGGAGTTTGGTATGCCTTTTTCAGAAACAAGCGTCCAGGTAAGCTCTGCACCATTCGATAATTATAGTGTTGCTGCCATTAGTCTCTAATTCATGTCATTGGACTGTCAGGGGGCAGCAGGGGCTTCAGATTGCCTTGTCACCTGTGACTATGGAAGGGTAAACTTTTAACCTCTTGTGGCCGGTTTGCCATGCAGTAATATCTCGTAACTTATATCACCCATGACATTTAAGTTGGGCGTACCTTCTAACCTGTCGCCTGCATGCCATGTAGAGGACTCGCATAACCTATATGAGTGGGCATACCTTCTAATCTGCTCGCTGTCTGGCATGCAGGGACATCTCGTAACCTATATCAGCCATGGCATATGAGTGGGTGTACCTTCTAACCTGTCGCCTGCATGCCATGCAGGGCTATCTCGTAACCTATACCAGCCATGACATATGAGTGGGCGTACCTTCTAACCTGTCATCTGCATGGCATGCAGGGGTATCTACTAACCTATATCACATGCATGGCATGTGAGTGGGTGTACCTTCTAACCTGCTGCCTGTATGGCATGCAGGGGTATCTCGTGACCTACATCTGCTTCAGGATGTCAGTGGATGTACCTTCTAACCTGTTGCCTGCATGGTATGCAGCGGTATCTTGTAACCTATATTAGCTGTGGCATATGACTGGGCGTACCTTCTAACCTGTTGCCTGCATGGCATGCAGGGGTGTCTCGTAACCTATACCAGCCATGGGATGTGAGTGGGCGTACCTTCTAACCTGTTGCATGTATGCCATGCAGGGACATCTCGTAACCTATATCTACCATGCCATATGACTCGGCGTACCTTCTAACCTGTTGCCTGCATGGCATGCAGGGGTATTTCGTAACCTATATCAGCCAGGGCATATGAGTGGGTGTACCTTCTAACCTGCCGTCTGTACGCAATGCAGGGGTATCTCGTAACCTATATTGGCCATAGGATATGAGTGGATGTACCTTCTAACCTGTCGCCTGCATGGCATGCAGGAGTATCTCATAACCTATACCAGCCATGTCATATGAGTGGGTGTACCTTCTAACCTGCCACCTGCATGGCATGCAGGGGTATCTCGTAACCTATATCTACCATGCCATATGACTCGGCGTACCTTCTAACCTGTTGCCTGCATGGCATGCAGGGGTATCGCGTAACCTATATCACCCACGGGATATAAGTGGGTGTACCTTCTAACCTGCCGCTTGTATGGCATGCAGGGGTATCTCGTAACCTATATCAGCCTTTGCATATGAGTGGGCGTACCTTCTAACCTGTCGCCCGCATGGCATGCAGGGGTATCTACTAACCTATATCACCTGAATGGCATATGAGTGGGCTAACCTAACCTGTCACCTGCATGGCATGCAGGGGTATTTCGTAACCTATATCATGCATGGCATATGAGTGGGCGTACCTTCTAACCTGCTGCCTGCATGGCATGCAGGGGTATCTCGTAACCTATAGCACTCAAGGGATGAGTGGGCGTACCTTCTAACCTGTCACCTGCAGGGCATGCAGGGGTATCTTGTAACCTATACCATCCATGTCATATGAGTGGGCATACCTTCTAACCTGTAGCCTGCATGGCATGCAGGGGTATCTCGTAACCTATATCAGCCATGGCATATGAGTGGGCTTACCTTCTAACCTGTCACCTGCATGGCATGCAGGGGTATCTCGTAACCTATATCGGCCATGGGATGTGAGTGGGTGTACCTTCTAACCTGTTGCCTGCATGGCCTGCAGGGGTATCTCGTAACCTATACCAGCCATGGCATATGAGTGCGTGTACCTTCTAACCTGTCGCCTGTATGGCATGCAGGGGTATCTCGTCACCTATATCGGCCATGGCATTTGAGTGGGCGTACCTTCTAACCTGTCACCTGCATGGCCTGCAGGGGTATCTCGTAACCTATACCAGCCATGGCATATGAGTGGGTGTACCTTCTAACCTGCTGCCTGTGATTGGCCAAGGGGAACAGCTTAGGTAAATGTCCAATGGGAGGAGGCCAGGAGTGGGTTTAGAGGGGGGAGAACAGGGCTATACAAAGCTAGGTGATGCAGGGAGGGTGACAGGTGTTCAGTTGAGGTCAGGAGCAGAGAAGGTGGAACAAGAGACCCACGGGGAGGGTGTGTCAGGTGGAGAAGGACTGCAGGGAGACTGTGGAGTGTTGTGAGATAGATCCAGAGGGGAGGGTGTCTCAGGTGGAAAAGAACTGTGAAGTGCATTGAGATAGTGAAGGTTAGGTGTTGGGTGTCAGAGGCACTACGTGAGTGGTTTGTGAGGGAATGAATGGAGGAAGGATAGATAGGAGTTAGGATTAGGCTTGAGACAGGCTGTGTGCGTGCGGGGTGTATGCATTAAAGAGGGAAGTGAGACACAAGAGGGTAACAGGGAGTAGAGGCAGGTGTATTGGTGGGAGTAGGGGGTGTTGGAGAGAAGGAAGACCAGGGAGAGTTGGTGGGCGGAGACATAGTGGAGCATCAAAAACTGAGGATAGAGTGGCACGAGCGAGATCGGTAAGACCAGGATGCAGACCTAGCAAGGGGTGGTGGGAGACCGCTTGGACGGTAGAAATAGAAGTGGAAATAAGCAGTAAGATCAGTGGAAGAAGAATGGAGAAGGGGTGTGAGGGACGGAGGCTGCATAGTGTGGAGAATCTGTGGAAGGAGAGCAGAGAGAGACAGTGAGAAGCAGGGGGAGGAGTGTGAGGGAAAAGAGACTGGAGTGAGGAGAATATGTGGAAGGAGAGCAGAGAGAGACAGTGAGAAGCAGGGGGAGGGGTGTGAGGGAAAAGAGACTGGAGTGAGGAGAATCTGTGCAAGGAGAGAGACGGTGAGAAGCAGGGGGAGGGGTGTGAGGGAAAAGAGACTGGAGTGAGGAGAATCTGTGCAAGGAGAGAGACAGTGAGAAGCAGGCGGAGGGTGTGAGGGAAAGAGACTGCAGTGAGGAGAATCTGTGCAAGGAGAGAGACAGTGAGAAGCAGGGGGAGGGGTGTTAGGGAAAGGAGACTGGAGTGAGGAGAATCTGTGCAATTATTGTTGAAAGGAAAGAGAACAGTGAAACCAGGCAGCCCGTTCCTTGGGATGCCCCTGAGGGAGAGGGTTAGAGAAGGCCATAGCCTTTTAGGCCCCCCTAAGGTAAGGGATATCCCAGACCATAGGGGTCACCCATTGATAGTCAACGGATATTGTAGGGACTTTGTGGGTAATGGGGAAGCCTGGGTTAGGGGGTGACTACTTGGAGGTTGAGGTAAGTGGCAGGGACCTCCTCTAATCCGGAATGTCCTATTGTTTTGAAATACTGATTTATTTTTTCTATATAAAATGTTCAAGTGTATTCATTGCCATGAGATTCTTGGAGCAAGGGGTCGCAATACATGAAAGAAACAGACCTACAGTGTCATAACAATCCTGGGAGTGGCTCGCAGTCCAGTGATGAGATTCCTGGAGCAAGGGGTCGCAATGCATGAAATGAAACGGACCTACAGTGTCCTAACAATCCTCGGAGTGGCTCGCAGTCCAGTGATGAGATTCCTGGAGCAAGGGGTCGCAATGCATGAAATGAAACAGACTACAGTGTCCTAACAATCCTGGGAGTGCCTCGCAGTCCAGGGGTCGCAATACATGAAATGAAACAGACCTACAGTGTCATAACAATCCTGGGAGTGGCTCACAGTCCAGGGGTCACAATGCATGAAATTAAACAGACCTACAGTGTCATAACAATCCTGGGAGTGGCTCGCAGTCCAGGGGTCGCAATACATGAAATGAAACAGACCTACAGTGTCATAATTATCCTGGGAGTGGCTCGCAGTCCAGTGATGAGATTCCTGGAGCAAGGGGTTGCAATGCATGAAATGAAACAGACCTACAGTGTCATAACAATCCTGGGAGTGGCTCGCAGTCCAGTGATGAGATTCCTGGAGCAAGGGGTCGCAATGCATGAAATGAAACAGACCTACAGTGTCATAACAATCCTGGGAGTGGCTCGCAGTCCAGGGGTCGCAATACATGAAATGAAACAGACTACAGTGTCATAACAATCCTGGGAGTGGCTCGCAGTACAGGGGTCTCAATGCATAAAATGAAACAGACCTACAGTGTCCTAACAATCCTGGGAGTGGCTCGCAGTCCAGTGATGAGATTCCTGGAGCAAGGGATCGCAATGCATGAAATGAAACAGACCTACAGTGTCATAACAATCCTGGGAGTGGCTCGCAGTCCAGGGGTCGCAATGCATAAAATGAAACAGACCTACAGTGCCATAACAATCCTGGGAGTGGCTCGCAGTCCAGTGATGAGATTCCTGGAGCAAGGGATCGCAATGCATGAAATGAAACAGACCTACAGTGTCATAACAATCCTGGGAGTGGCTCGCAGTCCAGGGGTCGCAATGCATGAAATGAAACAGACCTACAGTGTCATAACAATCCGGGGAGTGGCTCGCAGTCCAGTGATGAGATTCCTGGAGCAAGGGGTCGCAATGCATGAAATGAAACAGACTACAGTGTCCTAACAATCCCAGGAGTGGCTCGCAGTACAGGGGTCGCAATGCATAAAATGAAACAGACCTACAGTGTCCTAACTATCCTGGGAGTGGCTCGCAGTCCAGTGATGAGATTCCTGGAGCAAGGGGTCGCAATGCATGAAATGAAACAGACCTACAGTGTCCTAACAATCCCGGGAGTGGCTCGCAGTACAGGGGTCGCAATGCATAAAATGAAGCAGACCTACAGTTTCCTAACTATCCTGGGAGTGGCTCGCAGTCCAGTGATGAGATTCCTGGAGCAAGGGGTCGCAATGCATGAAATGAAACAGACCTACAGTGTCCTAACAATCCCGGGAGTGGCTCGCAGTACAGGGGTCGCAATGCATAAAATGAAACAGACCTACAGTTTCCTAACTATCCTGGGAGTGGCTCGCAGTCCAGTGATGAGATTCCTGGAGCAAGGGGTCGCAATGCATGAAATGAAACAGACCTACAGTGTCCTAACTATCCTGGGAGTGGCTCGCAGTCCAGTGATGAGATTCCTGGAGCAAGGGGTCGCAATGCATGAAATGAAACAGACCTACAGTGTCATAACAATCCTGGGAGTGGCTCGCAGTACAGGGGTCGCAATGCATAAAATGAAACAGACCTACAGTGCCATAACAATCCTGGGAGTGGCTTGCAGTTTAGTGGTCACAAGGTATAGGCGACTGTGATCTAGTGGCCATTTTGCAAGATGTCATACAAGCTCTAGGGTGGTGGTGTCTCGCACGCATGTTACAGGGCTGTCCCTTTGGGGGTTACCTTTACAAGTGACCATAAAAGATGCATTCATGTGGAGGTGGGAGCTCACTGCCACAGGATTCCAGCACAAAGCAGGTCACCCCTCGATAAGCCTTTTTTCAAATTAATGTTCTGGAGATACACGCTGTAAAATAAGCTCTCCAGCTTCCCAGCACTCCTCCTTCAGAAGTTTTCTAATGCACATGGACAACACAACAGCCATGTTTTATATAAACAAAGCAGAACAGTCCCCAACGTTGTCACAAATTACCCAGCAAATGGAACCTTGGCCCATGGAGACCTGTTTATTCAAGCTCAACATGTCCTGGGAGGCAACTGCTTGGCTGGCAGCCCTGAGCAGGTTAGTGGTTCAGGGACACGAGTGGGACACAGGTACATGCAAACAAAGCTTAGAAACATGGGAGCATCTGGAGACACTTACTTATATAGGTCTCTTTCTTTCCCTCTCCCTTTCTCTCTTCCCCATCCCCCTCTCTTTCTCTCTTTTATATCTAAACACCCTCTGGGAATTGCTAACTCTCCCTACTCTAACCAGCTGCTGTTGGTCTAAAGGGAAGTGGGGACTTGAGCCTTGCAGACACCCTGCTAGATTTGACAGTTACTTTCACGCTCACTCTCCTCTCCCTTCTCTCTCCCTACACTCCTTCTCCACTCCTCATGCCTTTACTCTCTCCTCTTTTCTGTCACTCCAATGTCTTTTTCACTTTCTAGGCCTTGCCTCCACCCGTTGATGTTACCCCCCCCCTCCAGGGACTGGTGTAAACCAGTCCATACAACTACAGAGGGTGCGTGGCTGCTGTGAGAAATTACCATCTGGCAAGTGTGTGAAAGCTTGGTTTTTTTTTACTTTTATTAATTAATACACAATGCAGGTAATTCCATCTCTGAAAGAGTAATATGCTGATCAGAGTCCCCTTTCATAAACCTCATGCCATAAGCGCAGTGTGCATCTGTGCCCTGCTGCATCAGCATCCTGATTGCAGCGCCTGCTCTGCAAGTGGCATGGAGCAGGTTCAGAGGTCACAGCTGCTCATTTGACAGCTCCAGTGATGGCGCAAGGACTGCATTTAAGATGTCCCCTGTACCAAAACTATGATTATCATAAGTAGCCCATGATGGTGGCAGTGTAAGCTCTAAATAGAGTTAAGGCATGGTGCATAGCACTTCTTATAATCATTGCAGCCATATTCAATTTGATATCACATGTCCGCTCCTGTGAGCCAGCTCAGCTGAAGAAAGTGATGTGTATTCTGGCCAGACAGGCTGTGCCTGCCAAATGACAGGACAGGACCCTGAATTGCCATGCCTCTTTGTGAAGGCAGGTAACACCCTCTGCCAGAGACTAACGCACAACCGGAAGCTGTCCTAGGCCCAGGCATCAAAGGAGCACACCCATTCAAAGGGAGTAGCTTCACACCAGGGTGCTACGCTTCTAAAGGCCTTTGTTCCTAGCGAGAAGGAAAGGGGGCGGGATTAGAGAAGACCGGAGGGCTCTGTACAGTGGAGGAATACTTCCATCATCTTGTTTCCCTCTGCCTCTTTCTCCTTCCTGTCCCCTTCATTTCCTCAGGAGCAAAGCATGTTGGGTGTGATGTCAGAAGAGCAAGGTCCACTCAATTCAAGAACTGGGATTGGGCCACTAAGGCAGGCTAGCTTTAGTCCAATCACCTGCAGACGTCCACCCCTAAAAGAAGGGGCCACCCACCACCTGAGAAGGTTTTGGCCCTCTTTTGGGAGGGTTGCATTTTTCAAAGCCTTCAACCACTGAGGTGAAGGAGCAGTGCAAGGCAGAGGAGAGCTCTGACTCTTACCCACGCCCAGGGCACATTGGGAGTGAAACTTGCTGTGGACCAAGGCCTGTCATTCTGCACCAGAATCTCCCAGGGCTAGGAGAGCAGACCCACAAAGGACTCCCCCCTATCCTCGAGCCCCTGGATTGGGTTGCACAGCATTTGGAGGACCATATCTGCAAAGGCTCCCCGTTCCACTGCTTTGAAACCAGTCAGACTGTCGTCGATCGATACCGAGGGATCCCGACGTTGATACTTTCTAGCACTACTATGAATGTTCGAACAATTGCTTGCACATTGAGCCCACTCAATGCTGCATCGTGCCCTTGCTGAACCCATCACCTGCTAGGCTCGAATTGACTGTTCGACACCCGGGACCCGACTTGAAACGCTGGCGTCACTTGCTGACTCGAACTAGGGGTTATGCCATGACTCAACCCGACTCGGCCCTCGAAACTGCCACTTGGCTGAATCGTGCATCAGAGCAACAGGATCAGCAATTAGACTTCTGCTGACTTGAATGACCGAAGCGTCCCACATCGACCCTTCCCGGGAGTTACAACCTGACTTGACCTAGCCTAGCCTCAAAGAGATCCTGGTGAGTGCCCCGACCTGCATCGCTGAAACCCACCTTTGAGGCACACAGAGCTACTGCGTCTGAACCTACTCAACACCCGCTCGATGCATCGGCCCACATGATCCACCGTATCGGAACTGAGCTCGATCCGCTTGCATCACTGCTTGAAGCAAGGTTAGATGCCATCAACTCACCAATGACCCAAAACAAGATACTGTTCACCAATAACTGCGCCCTTGGTCGACTTGGGCCCAAAGACTGATTAGGCCACTTTTTCAACTTTTTTCACCCAAAATAATATCCTTTTTGTGATAAATAATTTGCCTCTAACCCCTGTTTTCATACTCCGAGTGCTACATTTCGGAAATGTATTGCATCTTATCTGTTTTTCCCACAAGGGTCGGTTTTGTAAAGTGTTTTTCTAGTTAGTTTTCTTGCAGATGGTGTTAGAGTAAAGTGTATATATATATTATAGAACCTTGATTGGACATTCCCTTTATTGTGGACTGCCCTGCTGTGTTTTTGTCACTACAGGATCACATTCACACCCCTCTAAGAGCATATCCTTCCCTCGGCCCACGTTACCACAAAGCGGGAAGGTGGTCAATCTTAACTGTGCATGTTTTACCTTTATGATTGTGTTGGCTCTTGGTTAAGTGAAGAGTCAGGAATGAAACTCGGACACAAGTGATTAATGGTTTTGGCCATAGACCTTTATTGAACGAAAATGGGTGTGAAAAATGCCTCTGTCCCTGCTCCAAGAGGTATTTTCCCTCCCTAAAAGAAAGCCATCGGGTCAGTCCTTTGTCAAGTCCTTCAAAGCATACTGTTCTGTGTCCAAAGTACTATTCTGACCCTCACATTCTAACAATCAACTATAAGCTGAAAAGGGAAATGTCTTTGTCCTTGAGAGGTGTACTAATGTTCCAAGAGAAGAATGCTTAACTCCAACAGAAAGGTTCCAGGAGGATAAAGTTCACCATTCCAGAGGGTGGCTCCCATCCCCTGGATGTCTCTTCGCTCAGTGTTATACTGGTTCCTTAAGTTCCTTTAGATCAAATATAATTAATATACAAAGTAGCTTGGCTGACAGTCTGATTCTTGATAGACTACCTGGTGTACTCTGCCAGGTTTCTTCTTACTCCTTGATATGTCTCAATAACACTCTTTGGTTACTTTCTGATGTATCCTTATCAGGATTTTCTCATGCAGTGTATTTTATAGATTGCCCAATTTTTCTTTACCCAGTAATCTCTCCTGCTGGGATTCTGCAAACACAAACCCTTATACAATGCCTGGTATACTCTCCTGCCAGGGATTTTCTCAAATGCACACTTCTGCACCTTGGGTCTGCCTGGTATACTCTCTTGCCAGGGCTTTTCTTAAATGCCAACACTTATTCTTATACACAAAACACTTGTGACTTGAAATGTCTGGTATACTTTCATGCCAGGGCTTTCTCACATGCGTATTGCGCACACTTGTAAACTTAAACAGTTTCTTATATTTATTCTGCTCTGTTTCTTTAAGAAATATGGCATTTTTCATTCCTTCTCATTGCTTCATGTACTTGTGTTCACCTTTGGTCCGTTGCCGAAATGCCCCAATGTCCTCTCTTCCCTGACGAGGACGCACTGGTTTTCTAGAGCGGGAATGGCTTCTCCTGCAGTAAACCTGCAGTGGCTTGTTAGCGTCCCGCATCCTTCGGGCTTGCCGCTTCTACTTCGTAGCTCCTGACCTTCCCGTGGCTCTCGCTTGTCTATTCCACGCTCACCTGGGCTCCAACAGTGCAGAGGCTGCTCTTCAGTACAGCTGCACACCAGTATGATATGATAGGTTATTTAGAACGCACTTAATACCCCGAGGTTTCTAAGGACAGCAGGCTGTCCTTCCTCCTTTAGCGTTCCATCCATGTACCGATCTCTGCAGGTCTGCATCTTTGGCTTTCTCCGGTGAGCCGGTTGACTACACGGACCTGGCATTCGCCCAGCAGTCCCTCAGTTGGCACAGAGAGGACTCAACCTCTCCAGCCAGCTCCTTCCTCTCAGCTGGCTTTGCGGTTTAAATGTCCCACCATCCAATATGCGCTTGCAACAACTAGAGCTCGGCTTACGTTCTGAGCCTGCACTGATCTTCATAACTCGGCTCAGCTTCCTCGTGGCAGTACCTCTATCCTTAGAAAGTAGGGAAGTCAGTTTGTGATAACTTTTAGAAAGAGTCTAGGAAGGTGTTCTCATTAGTTTTGAATGGCATGTTTGATGACTTGTATGCAGAGTCTGGGAAGGTGTTCTCAGCACTTCTAAATGGCAAGTTTGATGACTTTTATGCAGAGTCTGGGAAGGTGTTCTCAGTAGTTTTAAATGGCAAGTTTGATGACTTGTATGCAGAGTCTGGGAAGGTGTTCTCAGCACTTCTAAATGGCAAGTTTGATTACGCTGCAGAGAATGCAGAATAACGCAAAGCAAGATTCATCCATCGGGTGTGGTTTAAATAGCCTCCTGTAGTGCTTAGGTGTCTCCTTCCACAGCCACGCCTAGGTAAGAAAAGAGTTCCTGCTTTCCAGAACAGTTCCAGTGTTCTGAACCTAGGGAGTGGCTCCTGCCCTACCCAACAGGAAAAGTAGTCCCAAACAGAAGAGGATCAGGGGTTCAACTGGCAGGTAAGTAAGCAGCATGGTCTGCTGCAGGTAAGTCCACCCAAGCATTATGAGCCCGGCGCTTCCAGCGCTGGGACTGGGCATCTTTATGAGCCTGGTGCCACTGGCGCCAGGACAGGGTCCAAAAGGTCCCAATTGGGACTGGCTGGCACTCGGAACCGGGGTTATGGGTCTGCTTCCAAGGGAGTCGGGCAAGTCCTGATCTTTTGGAAGCAGAGATCATGACAGTTTGATGACTTGTATGCAGAGTCTAGGAAGGTGTTCTCAGTAGTTTTAATTGGCAAGTTTGGTGACTTGTTTGCAGAGTGTGTAGTATTTTCAGTAGTTTTAAATGGCAAGTTTGGTGACTTGTATGCAGAGTCTAGGAAGCTGTTCTCAGTAGTTTTAAATGGCAAGTTTGGTGACTTGTATGCAGAGTCTAGGAAGGTGTTCTCAGTAGTTTTAAATGGCAAGTTTGATGACTTGTTTGAAGTATTTTCAGTAGTTTTGGAGGGCAAGTTAGGTTTTACATCACTCGGAGGAAATGGATACCGAATTGCCTGGGGAGTGATTTTCACTACTCCCCGTCTCTTCCTCGTCTCAGTGGCCTCATATTCCCCCTGACCCCCTTAATGAAGCCAAATCTAAATTACAGGCTACTGCCCAAAAGCAATGTCATGTGTTCTAACCACTCTAGGGCCAAATCGGAGTGATATGATATTACATTTATAACATGCCTATACACAAGTGTTTCAAGGCGTGACGAGGCTAGGGAGGGGAAACAGTGGGAGGACAAAAACAACGATCTTACTAGGCCTAGTGACATTGAGATTGCGCAAGTGCAGGGGAGAGGGGAGGGGAAAAGTGCCAGAGGAAGGGCAGGAAAGGCAAGTGCAGGACACAGGATCAAAAACAAGTGTTGCGGGCAGCAGGTGGCAGTGCAAGGGTTAAGTACAGACAACAAGTGTCTGGTAAGTGCAGGTAAGGGAACTGTAGGGTTGCAGATACAGACCCAAGTGCAAGGGTTGCCAGGAAGCAGTGCAGGTGTGCAACTGGGCAGGCAGGGACATGGGCCGAAGTTCAGAGGGTGCTAAGGAAGCACTTGTGTCCCAGTAGACTTAAGGGCCTCAAAGGACCTTCTACTAAAAGAGGGTTGCTGTCACAAGGGGGCTTCAGGTGAAGTCCCTCTACCCACATGAGGAGACCAGAGATTTTACAAATAAGAGGGGAAAAGGTTTAGGGATCCCAAAACAGAGACAAAAAACCCCAAAATAGAGTTCTGCCCTAACAGTGCCCATCCTTACTATCCACATGGGAATGGAGGTACAGAAACATACTCATTGCTTCCTGTGCTTGCACAACTCACATCATGTCGGAAATGCAATCTGAGGACTTTGGCATGTGTAGCATCATGGGTACATGTACCCTTAGGGTAGGGCTAGTGTGACAGGAGTGCCCATGTCAACGCCCTTTTACTTAACAAGTCAACAACTTGTAATACTCCTATGCAAAGCATATGGCTTAGCGCCACACCACTAGATGACGGCCTGTGAAAAGCATATGGCTTAGCGCCTGTTATGTGCAGTGATACACTCCAGAAACGTTGCAGCAGATTAACACTCTTTATTGAAAAGGTAGGTTCGTTTCCAGGGAGAACGGCCCCCAGCCAGGGACAGCGCAACTGTCCTCTCTTCCACCCGCTCCATCCTGCTCCACTCTGGAACCTAGAACCATTACCGAAGGATAGCAGTCAGGTTCCATAGTAGCTAGGTTACATGATGCACAGAAGATGCATGATAAACAACAACACAGAATGGATAACTATATCCCATGTGTGACACCTAACTCCTCCCAACACCTCCTTTCCTTTTCCAAACAAAAACAGTAAAATAAAAAATGACCTGCACACAGAACTACGGAACAATGAATGATATTGAAAGTAGTAGGATTCAAGTTGAGTCCTGTGGAAACAGATCCCTTTGGATGCAGTTTAACCAACCCCCATTCATCTCATTGACATTCTTGCAAAGAGCCATCCTCTCTTTGTTCCCAATACCACCTCCTTTGACCAAGACAGAAGAACCTAGGTCCTGTACAACTTGTTATGGCTGGGAAAATAGTGAAGCCCCTTTGCGTACCTTGGTGGGAAGTTTGACCTTAATCCAGTCACCCTCCCCAAGTCTGAAATCCCTGCAAGCATGCCTTTGATCATACCGCTCTTTAGATCTGACTCCAGACTCAAATATTCTCCCCCTCACCTTCTCCAAATCCACTCCTACTAACTTAGATCTACCCATCCAGCCAGGACATATGTGTGAATTGGGTTTTCTCCCCAGTAGTACTTCACACGGGGACACACCTGTGACACTGTGGGGAGCTAGTCTGTATTTAAATGTTCTTTCCATCACAGTTCTTATCCAATCGCCACCAGTGGTTACAGCGATTCTAATGGCATCCATGAGCGTCCGGTTGAAACGTTCTACAAACCCATTGGTTTGGGGGTGATATAAAGACGTGTTCACTTGTTCTATTCCATGACTACTCAAGAACTCTCTAAATTCCCTGGACACCAATTGGGAGACATTATCAGACAGACATTGTCTGGGGAATCCTTCTCTCCAGAACAACTGTTCCATACATTTTATAATACTGCTGCTAGAAATGTCTTTTAATACACAGACTTCAGGCCATTTTGACAGTAGGTCCATAACTGCTAACACGTAGCTGTCTCTTCCACCGCTAATATTAAATGGACCCAACAGATCTAAAGCAATTTCGTCCCATGGAACCCTAGGGGATTTCCTCACAGTCATGGGCACTTTCTGTACCCGGAGTCCTTTATTTCCTTCAATACAATCACTGCAATCATTGACCTGTTCCTCAGTATCTTTGTCAACACCAGGCCACCAAAACTCTGACCTCACCAAACCTTTAGTTCTGGCAAGCCCCAAGTGTCCAACATGGGCTTAATCTATTATTAGTTTTCTCATCTTGAAAGGTGCCACCATTTGATGTCCCCTATGTAAGTAACCATTCTCGACCTATAGTTCTTCCTTTACTTTAGCAAATCCATTTAAATCACCATTGTAATTCTTTATTTTACCATCCATCACCAAAGTCAAGAGTTTTTGGTAAGTAGCATCTTCACCACAAGCAGTATCCCGATCGTTCGTTTTTAATGTCTCATGTACCTGGAATATCTCCACACTCTCCTCAGAACTCGAATGTCAATCTCCGATTTGATATTCCCTCTGCACTGATCTAGATAAAGCATCAGCAACCACATTGGTCTCACCACTGACATGAAGCATAATATATTGTAGACCTTGCAACGACGTCACCCACTTCATGATGCGCCTGGACACTCCTTCCAGGCCGCCTTTGGTGAAAATCCCAACCAAAGGCTTATGGTCAATACAATTTGTGAACTCCCTGCCCCACAGAAACCTTTTACATTTTTCCACTCCCCAGACACACGCTAGCGCTTCCTTTTCTACCAGCGAGTAACTTCAGGTCCCTTGAGCGACCTAGATGCAAATGCAACCGTGTGCAGACCCAGCTGATCCTCCTGCATCAAGACAGCACCAATGCCATAGTTACTGGCATCTACGAAGAGCAAAGTACGTTTCCCTTCCTCAAAAGTCTTCAAAATAGGGGCATTGATAATGGAATTTTTTAATTTTCTCAAATTCTGCCTTACATAGATCATTCCACCTAAAAGTAACTCCCTTGCGAGTAAGCATTCTCATGTTTCTTGACATTTCTGACAGTACGGCTCAAAGAAGAAAGGTTTTTCTACCCTTCCGTCCTGCTCTAAAGCAGCTAAATATCCGCTGTGGTTTATACCATCCATGCTCCTTCAAGGTAACACATGAAGGTTGCACAGCTGTGTTTGATGATCCAGCCGATCTGAGGTCCTTCATCCAATCCATAAAAAGTGACGGCATGGACACCTCCACTCCTGCAAATGCCTTAACATCATCTACTACTTGAAAATGTTACCTCATAACATCTATGAATTGTTTTATTGTCTATTTTTGAATTTTATTTAAAAAAAAAGTTATTATTTACCTAATGCAATCATTATCCAATTACCTTAATAGATTGGGGCGGGCGCTCTTTGGTGCCCATCTTCCACTGATGCTCGTTCTTCTCCTTTTGGCGACCCAGTTGCCATTACCTATCCCTGGTATTTCTCTCCTCCCGGATCCTTCTCCTATGTCCTGTTTGATCTCTAAAACCATTTGTATTTCATTGTCTCAGTCTCTGCAATGTATGATCAAACCCCTTTCTCCCATCCCTGATCCTCAATGTTCTATCCTCCTGTTTCATTGTTTGGGTATATATGTTTTAAACCACATCACTAAGAATCTGATTCTATATCGTACTACAGCCATAAGTTGCATGTCTATCATTATGTTTCTGACTAAATGATCTTTAAGTGCATAACATGAAACATCAAAGGATGTAAGAATCCCATTAAAAGATGCAAAGTTATATCGCATCTGAACAAATTTAAGCCAACGGTTGCTTACCTACAAGAAACTCATTTATCCAACAAAGAAACATTGAAGCTTAAATCTCTTTGGGTTAAGGAGGTTATCTCCAGTCCTGCTATATCCAATAAAAATTGAGTTGCTATATTAATTAGTAAAAAACAACCCTTCAAAATTCTTGAACAAGATGCTGACACGAATGGTAGATGGGTATGGGTAAAACCTTTAATTGATTCCACACGAGTATCTATCCTTAACGTCTATGGTCCCACACTACCAGACCCCCCGCCCCCTTTTGGATCGCAATCAAACAAATGATACTTAAAAATAACTTTACCAATTTAATTATATGCTGAGATGTTAATCAGGTCCTTGACCCTTTTTTTAGACCGTAAATCCAGCTGCATGTTTAAATCAAATAAAACTCATAAGTCCTTTGTTAATTGCCTTGCGGAAACAGGATTAATTGATACATGGAGACTATCCCATCCTACACAACTAGACTATACCTTCCATTCACCCCCACACAATACACTATCACGCCTCGACTATATTTTTGCAATCAAAACCCTCTCTGGATCCATTATAGATTGTAACATCTCCAATATAATTATATCAGATCATGCACCTGTTATCACATCCATTTGCCTTGCAGAAGCGAACAAAACTGCTACTAGATGGAAACCTAACTTCCTTCTAAATGATCCCCAGTTTAATGAATCCGTTTAATCATTCATCCAACAATATTTCACTAACAATCAGGACTGTGATACCTCTGTTGTTAACAACTGGGATGCATTCAAAGCTGCTTTAAGAGGTCACATTATGGCCCTCTCCGGTAGGAACAAGAAATTTAGGGAAAAAAACCTAGATGATCTTTATTCCAAACTCACCCAAGCAGAGCAATGCTACTATTTAGACACTAGCTCGATAAACTTACGACAAGTAATAAAGCTACGTTTCGAAATTAACAAAGAAATTACAGAACTGGCGGCAGGTACAGTACTTAAATACAAAACAAAGAGATATCAAACATCTAATAAAGAAGGCAAAATGATTGCTTCTTACTTAAAAACCAAAAAGGAAAAATTTCATATTTCCCATATTAAGGATACTCGGGGCACATCTCATCACTGTGCTGATGAAATACTTGACTTGTTCAGGAAATGTTATACCGATCTTTATACTCCAGAAAGCTCTATTCCCAATGATAATATTGATTCATTTCTTAATAGTATAAGTCATACATCTTACCCTCGAATAGACCTTTCTCACCTTGATAGTGATATTACTTCCTCAGAGATCACTAAAGCCATTCATAGTCTGGGTAAAGGAAAAGCACCTGGCCCAGATGGACTATCCACCGAATTCTACATCAATCTATCTCAAGTATTAACCCCAAAACTTAAAACACTATTTTCATACTTTATATCACAAAAACCATCCTCTGGTTCATTTTCAGAAGCTTTACTTATCATTTTCCCTAAACCCGTCAAAGACCCTTCCCTCCCAAGCAACTATCGACCCATTTCCCTTATCAACATAGAAAGTAAAATTTTTGCTAAAATACTAGCTAATATAATTGAATCCTCACTTCCAATCCTGGTAAAAGCAGATCAAACTGGCTATGTCAAAGGACGCAATATATCCTCTAATGCCAGACTTCAACTCAATTCCATCAACCTAGCAGCTAAAGACAAAAAAAGACAGACAAGGCTATGCCGCCATTGCATTGGACGCAGAGAAAGCGTTTGATCGTGTAGATTGGAACTTTATGTTCCAAACCCTACGCTGGCATGGATGTGGTGAGAAATGTATTTCTCTTGTTAAACTCCTTTATTCAGCCCCTAAATCCTCTATCTATTTAAATGGCCAAACATCCTCCTTTTTTCCCTTGCTTAGAGGTACGCGGCAGGGCTGCCCCTTCTCACCGTTATTATATATTCTTTCACTCGAACCGTTATTGGAATTAATAAGATCTAACAAAAATATCCTGGGGATTCAAGCAGGTGCCTCAATTACCAAAATAGCAGCATATGCAGATGATATTCTCACTCTTATCAAAAACCCCAAACTTAATCTACCTAATCTCCTTAATGCTTTATCTCAGTTTGGTCATGTATCCGGATATAAACTAAACAGACAGAAATCAGAACTTCTGCCATTAAATCCATACTGCCTCAAACATGACATTGATATTTTTGGTCTTAAATGGTGCAGTAGCTCCGTCAAATATCTAGGACTTTGTTTTGCCTCTACAATCCAAGATACCATAAAGCTTAACACTAAGACGTTAATAGACACTCTTAAGGACCCAACATCCAAATGGTCCCCCCTTTACCTCTCTTGGTGGGGGCGTTTGGAAATGATTAAAATGATGCTGTCCCCTATTGTACTATACTCCCTTTAGCTTCTCTCCGTTCCATTATCTCTTTCCTTTTTCAAATCTATATATTCCATATTACTAAACTTTCTTTGGGGAGTTAGAAAAAGTAAAAGAATTGCGCTAACCAAACTTAAAGCACCATATGAAATGGGCGGTGTTAGATTTCCAGACTTTAAGCTATATCACTCTGCATTTCTCATAAAGCAGTCTCGCCAATGGTTCACAAATCCCGAATTTGCTGATACCCCTACATGGTGCACACTAGAAAAACACTCAGTTCATCCACACAACATTACTGATTATATATACATATTTAAACATACCTCCAAGAACATCTTGGACTCTATCAAAGCATCCGTTATAGCTCTACAAACCTTTCTCTTCCCCCATCCCAAAACTCCCAATAAGTTCCTTTCCCCTTTGCTTTGCACAACAAGAATATAGTAATCAATAACAAGGTCCTTAATCGTAAAGCATGGATCAAAAAAGGAATTAGATTCATTCAACACATTATAGATGGTCCTTCCATTCTCCCCTTCCAGCAATTCTCATCCAAATTTACCATCCCCAAAGCTGATTTTCAGTACAACAATAAATTAATCAACTCCTGTCTCGATGCACTTAATCACTTTTCCAATTAAATTCTTTCTCCAGACGCCTTCCGACTACTACAGCTAGCCATGACTTGTGATGTGGGAGCCTCAAAAATAGATAATATGCTCACCTCAACATTTAATGTTTGTTCAATTCGTTTGAAATGGGAATTCAACTTAGGATGTATGTTTGAAGGTCATATATGGTTCCGTTTGTTCTCCAAAATTAAACGCATATCGGTCTCAGCAAATAAAACACAACATTATTCTTCTTCATCCATAGAGCATTTATTACTCCGGCTAAACTAGCTAAGGCTAACCCAAATCATGATGCTAAATGTTGGTCATGTGGCTTGTCTCCCGCCACATATATGCATATGTTCTTTGAATGTTCATATATTTTCAGATTTTGGCGAGACACCTGGAAGTTCATTAGGCTTATTTATTCTGTGGATGTTCCGTTATCCTCCGTGAATGTATTTTTAGGAAGTTTGGCCATAACAACAACATATATTTCTCCTGACCCATCCAGACTATATGATTTATTCCTCTGTATAGCCTTAAAATGAATGTATCACAGCTAACTGGAAAGACTTTCGATCTCTTTCTACCAGAGGTTGGTGGAACGCTATTTGTCATATTTATAAAATGGAAATGTGCATGGCTAATAATCATAATACAATTCCTAAATACAATGTTAAATGGTATTTTTTCATCCGTTATCTCAACTGTTTCAATACAACGGCTCATGGCTCCTGAACCTATATTCTCATATGTAATTTACTAGCTAGATGATTATAGTTATATTCAAATGCCTGTTTCATATTATGATAGCAATGTTAATAACAGTTTGATCAAATAACTCATTATAACCATCTTCCCCCCTTACCCTTCTCCCATCGGTCTCTTGTATGTCTTATGTCTGTCTCCCTGTGTGTCTCCCCACATTTCTATTCTTTTCCCCTTTAAGATATTTATTGTAAAGACTTGTTACAATAATCCATATTCCATTGGTAATACTTCCATCCACTATTCTTGTTTAAATATGTATTATTTTCCAATGTGTTTAATGAATGTTTTAGTATTGATCAAGTTCTTGCTTATTAATATTTTTAATCTCTGTTCATCTGTTATTGTTCCTAGTTCCACTCAAAGTCTGTAACTTGCTAATATATGTAGTATTTTTTGTATCTTAAACAATAAAAAATTATAAAACAAAAAAATAAAATTGCATTTCCCAGACTGCAGCACCACTTTCCTAACTTGCTGGAAGCTACAACTCGCAGCTGTCGTTATCCTTTATTGAGGCCCTTTCCCTCTCTAAAAATAGCATTTCCCAGACTGTAGCACCACTTTCCTAACTTGCTGGAAGCTACGACACCTCAGAGCTGTCGCTATCCTTTACTGCACCCTTTTCCTTCTCTAAAAATAGCATTTCCCAGACTGCAGCAGCACTTTCCTAAATTGCTGGAAGCTACGACACCTCAGAGCTGTCATTATCCTTCACTGCACCCTTTTCTACCTAAAAATAGCATTTCACAGACTGCAGCACCACATTGCTGGAAGCTACGACACCTCGGAGCTGTCGCTATCCTTTACTACACCCTTTTCCTTCTCTAAAAATAGCATTTCCCAGACTGTAGCACCACTTTCCTAACTTGCTGGAAGCTACGACACCTCAGAGCTGTCGCTATCCTTTACTGCACCCTTTTCCTTCTCTAAAAATAGCATTTCCCAGACTGCAGCAGCACTTTCCTAAATTGCTGGAAGCTACGACACCTCAGAGCTGTCATTATCCTTCACTGCACCCTTTTCTACCTAAAAATAGCATTTCACAGACTGCAGCACCACATTGCTGAAAGCTACGACACCTCGGAGCTGTCGCTATCCTTTACTACACCCTTTTCCTTCTCTAAAAATAGCATTTCCCAGACTGCAGCACCACTTTTCTAAATTGCTGGAAGCTTAAGGACACTTTCGCAAATTAGAAAAGTGGTAGTCTTTAAAGAAATGTTGGTGCTGCCAATGATGCACGTGTTTCTCCACAGTGAGAGGTTTTAGCAGCTTTTGCTGCAGGAAAGCACGGCATCTCGCCTCCAATACTTCCAGCCACCTCTTTGTCTCTCAGACCCCAGCCTGCTCAAACAGTTCAAAATGGGTCCTTTATTTGTTCTCTTCCTAGGGAAGGTTGTTCTGGACCTCCACGTAAATATTCTTATCAGTTCAAAGGGTTTGATTCTCAAGTGGAGTACCTGATCTGGTAAACCTAGTCCTTGTTTGACACAACAGGCTTTGTGAATCTGTTTGGGACTTTCTTGCGCTCACCTTGAAATGTCTTTTTCCCTGTGAGTTATCCTATCTTTTAGCTCGGTGTGGGCCTCCTGGCTCTTTAGCCCTTTTCAATGTGTCACTGTTCTTACCCCGCCATGGGATACCTGGATCCTCAGCAGTGCCTAGGCTAAGAGGCTTGTCAGAATCGGAGCCCTCCCATCCCCTGCACACTATGTAATGTTGTCAAAATTATATTCAATAATTCAAATAGTGTTTCACATGTAGAGCACGTTCAATTATAACCAATAATGGTCTCAATTTAGGAAAAGTAGAAACATTTATTTAAGGATAAACAAAACAAACATGTTTTTCCTATTACAGTTGACTGTAAGTATGTCGGCATTAAATGCAAAGAAAAGAAAAGCATCCGTAAATTCAATATTCTTGGCTGACGCGTTTCGAGGTAATTTCCTCTTCTTCTTGAGCCTAATTGCACTAGGACACATTCAAGACAAGTATAGAAAAAGATCAAATACGGGAAAAAAAGAGACAGTAGATCCCATGAGTATATTTTTCATAGTTATGTACGACAAACATTATAAAGCAAATGATGAGGGATATAGCCCAGCGGTGGTGGTTAAGTACCAACAATGCAGAGTACTTAGGTGGTTGTTATGTGACATGCTATGCATTCAATAGACAGTAATAACGGTGTCCAGTATCATGCTGTTATTAGACACTAAAGTGTTTTAAGGGAACCCGGTGAGCACCAATTAATCGAGCATTAGTTTACTGAGTTGTTAAATTATCACAAAAATAGTGCATTCTATGCAGTGATCAATGATCAATATAATCATGTTCATGGAATCTGGATGATGAAATGGTGTAAGGGGGCCGGTCATGTATACTTTAGGAGACAATGGCTCATCAGGCTAATGGCAGCGTAATCAATGGTGGATATCATTACTCACATTTAGCAAGAGATAGACGGAAGTGTCTACCTCTTGGCTTGAAGTGGATGAATCCTTATACAAATACAACATGCTCCCCAGTTGTTTCAAATTTACCAGGTGACACGTATCCTTTCCTTTGTTTTAAAACCCACAGATTGAGTTACCGAATCTAGTTGAATACATTCTTACTGTATCCTCTTCAATCCAAGTATTTTGTACGGGCTGCACCATTTTGACACCATCTTATTCTCGGATGTAGTTAAGATGACCAATACTTGATTGCCTACCGGGAAAGATCTTGTCACTGCCTGCCAGTCATAATTGTCTTTCTTGTGTTCCTGTGCCCGTGAGAGTTATTGGTTCACAAACCCCCATAGCACTTTCATATGAGATTTTAACTTATGGGCGTGTTGGGATATCAGTAACAGTCTCTTCCCAGGTTTCCCTTAACATATCTAGTATATCTCTGCGCTCTTGTCCATGTAGGCGTTCGAAGGGGGAGTATCCCAGAGAGAATTTGAGTTTTCTGAATGGCAAAAAGGGCCCAGGGTAACATCTGGACCCATTTTCATCCATCCATTTTCAACAGCTTTCATAAAATACGCTTTAGGGTCTGATTTGAAGCGTTCTACCAGACCGTCAGTCTGGGGGTGGTAAACTGAGCTTCTTTTTTAAATATTTAGTACATCCTTCACCTCCTGCATGAGGCAGGACATAAATGTTGTACCCTAAGGCTGTAAAATGGCCACCGCCTGAGAGAGCTTGCGCCCGACAGCTGAAAATATCCTGAAACCTCCTTATTTACAGTGGCTACTTGGTGGTTTGGGCATCGGACATTGGACATTGGGCGGCACCTTCTGAGCCCCCTCATGGCGCATTTACTTATCATCTGCATCCCACGGAACCACATGCCTGCTGCCTGCGGTGGCGGCCCCACAGCATCTGCAACACTTCTTTGCAGTAAGGGATGAGAAGTGAGGGACGCGCCTGATCCCTTTCTCTGCAGAGCGGATTGGGGGAACATGACTGCTGAGCAGGGCCTTGCTGCCTTGTTGTGCGCAGACGCCGCTTGCCCCTCCCCCATGAATCGCCTACCGGCATCTATCCGGGGCTTCTTCACGGGCTGCGAACTGCTCGGCAGAAGGGCAAGATGAGCCGCATCCATCATCCCAGATCCCTGGGGCCCTGCGCTAAGCCCGGCGGTACGTAAAAGTGGGGACTGCACTTCCCTGGCATGCCACAGGGCTTCTTGGCTGCTCCTCACCTGCTCTTCAGTCTTGACCCCAGGCCCATTGCTTACCACCCCCAAGTGGAGGACGCAAGATCTGCACGCCCTCACTGGCTGCCGCCTAGAATTGCATAGCTAGTTCACAGCTGGACCGGCACTGGACTGCACACTGAGTTGCAAGGCAGGAGCACAACATTCCAATCTGCCTGAGGGAGTGGGGGGCCTAACCGTAAACTCCTGACACTGCCCTTGTGTCGAGGGGGACCCTGGATTCTTAGGGGACAGGTCGCTGCTCTGGCGAGGGCTGCACTCGGAGAGGAGGCTCCTGGTTTGGCCCCACTCCATCTCTATGTCCAACATGTTCCTAGTTGAGAGGGCACACCGCTCTCTTGCCCCTAAGCCTCCTCCTGGTGCACCTGTCAGACCCTTCATTGCCAGGATACTCAACTACAGGAACAGAGATACTCTTCTTAGAGCAGCATGGGACCTAGGTGAACTTCAATATGGCTCCTCTGTCATCGGGCTGTTCCCCGACTTCAGCCCGCAGGTCCAAGAACAGATGAAGTGGTTCCAAGTTGCAAAGATTGAACTCAGGAAGAAAAATCTTGGTTATGATGTTTCCTGCCAAAGTCTGGGTGGTCCATAACAGTAAGACCTGGTTCTTCACCAACCCCGCAGCTGCTGACTGTTTTGTCTCTGAACTCCCTGATCCTGATAGGCCCCCGGGAGGACCCTAACAGCTGACGCTAGTCTATTCATCATCTGCCAGGTGCGACATTAAGTCTCCTTCTTTTCTATTCATGTGCCTCTGATGTCTGTGGCCATACCCAGTAACTCTCCTTGTTTCGGATGAATATATTTACATTACCCCAACTCTAGCTTACTTGTACCATCCGTTGCATCGATAGTTCTTGTTAAGGGCCACTAGGTTCCATGTTGGAACGACAGTGGATTTGCTGCTGGACTCCCGAGCGAAGCAACTGCGAACAGTACCCCATTGACGCAGTCACTGCGCCATGTTCTTTATGTGTTTTTTGGGGGGGAGGGGTAATATGCCGGTATGTTGGAGTTTTTGGTGTCGGCGAAGGGCGGTGAGGGGGGTTGTTTTACGTTCAAGGTGCGTACATGATTTGTTTGTGTCTTGCTGCAGAATGGCATTGTAATGGGTTGCCCGATCTTTCTGAGTACAAACTGTTGCGGGATGCATGCTGGGGCACCCCACTATTCTATCAGTATGTCAAAGGCCATGGGGGGTGAACCACCAAATGTAATGTCTTGGAATATCAGGGGGGTTACCAACAGTAAAAAATGTCGATTGGTGATTAGCCAAGCTAAGTTGCATAAAGTGAATGTGTTATGGTACAAGAAACGCACATCCCGAGGGATGGCACGCTCCCACTGGCTAAGGGCTGGGGGGTGCATAGATATTGGTCTTCCTTTTGATCACAGTCTCGAGGGGTAGCAATTTATATTCACCAATCCTTAAATGAAAGAATGTGATACCGAGGGTCGATATGTGTTCCTCGCGGGTGAAGGGTGAGGGTTAAAAATCCTGTTTATTAATATTTATGCTCCTAAATCTCGACTCACCTGAATTTTTCCAGTACTGTGTAGCCCTGCGTCATAAATTCCCGACATATGAAGTGGTATGGGTGGGTGATGTTAATGTTGCACTGTCCCTGGATTTAGATCGGTCATCGACAACACAAATAACTGTACCTTAAGCTGCTGCTACCTGGGGCGATATAGCTGACTCACATGAATTGGTAGCTATTTGGAGACATATGCACCCAGACACAAGGGAATTCTCATTTTACTCGAGCGCCCATGGTAGTGCTTCTAGGATCGACTACATTATGTTGACTATTCCCCTTGCTTGGGCGACACTGTTTACTAGAATGCTGCCAAGGACACTCTCCGACCACTCTCCTGTACTGTCCTCCATTTCCATCCCTGATGCGACACCACCTCCCCCCCAATGGCGTTTCCGCCCCGCGCCCTTCAAGACGCAGTGTTCCAGGCAGGTATCCAAGAAGATATTCTTGAGTATTTTCTCACCAACCCTGATTCAGTCCCTGACTATAGAACGGTTTGGGAGGCCGTTAAGGTTTTCATAAGGGGCTGCTGTATCTCCAGAGAGTGGGTGTTCTCAAGTCCCTGAGGACAACCTTACGCCGTCTAGAAGCAGAAATTAAAGACCTCGAACATAAACTGATGCTGGGTAGGGACCCACAGGTTGAAAGGACACTAACCGACAAGAGACGTACACACCTCGAAACCTCAAACACAGAGGACAGATATCTTGGGGACCCAATCCTGGTGTCACAATATGCTGAGGGTGGCAGACCCAGCCAGACTCTTGCCTGGGCAATCCGTAAGGATAGGGGACAGGGTGGTATACTTGAGGTTACCGACCCGAGTGGGAACCCAATGCGCTACTCTAAGGATATCAATAGGCTATTTCGGGATTACTACAATACATTATACTTTTTTTAAAATTTGTTTTGGTCGTAACCGACTTTTACAAAATATCAACATTAGATAAAAGATATGCATTTATATGAATTATTTCAGTCATAAAAAGTTTCTAAATGCATTCAAGGACGAAAGTTAAAAATGCACATTTAACAGAGGGAATTAAGAGATGAGCAGAAAAGTTAGTCAAAGCCAGTACAATGTATTTATCTTTTGACAACCTCTGGCAGCCCCCTGTTTTCTGTGCTTTCAGTCAGTTTTCTTCTGGTTAGAAGCCATATGCCGATGGCAATCCATAACCACTTCTTTGCCAGATCTACTTGTTTTTAAGAGCATTGCCAGGACTCTGTGAATAATGGTCATGAATAATTCCAGCCCTCAGAAGAACCTGGCCTACTGCTATTGTTAAGGCTGTATTGTGCCCCGAGATCAACAGGTTCCAAAAGATTTCTGAGAGCAACCAGTCCTCTTTATCTACGAATTTCATGAAATATTTTGCTCTTAAATCCCATGTCCCTTTGCAGTACCTGAGTAGATGGCTCAGATTTTGATAAACTGGGTTTGCGCAGTTGTTACACAACTTGATTGCATTTTGCCTTTGACCTCTGATGCTCAATGTTTCTCCTGTATGGATAATATTTAGGCGGACCCTTAAGAATGTATTTCTGGATTCCCAGTCTGGACATTTTGTTAGGTAGTTTGGCAGTTGACCTAATTTCTTGTCCACGACCAGGAAGCTGTTCCAGGGTTTGATTTGTCACATTTTCCCGACAGCTCTGATCCAGTCCCTAGTTTCCATGTCTTTTTTCGCTTTCAAAGGGTTGGTAATTAGAACTTTGATGGTGGTGTCTGCCTCCTTCAGAACTCTCGAAGCCTTTGATTCATGAGTTTGTAGGTATAGATTAATATCTTCATATAGCAAGTTTTTTTTAGGCTCTACTATTAGCCTATACAGGGAGGATAGCCTCCATTCTGCTAGTGCCTCCAGAGATTTGAGGCCCAGTTCAAACCTGAGGGCTGACATGGGGAGGCATGTTGGCAAGCCTAGGGAGCTCTTCCAGATCTGTCCTTCCATTTTTTGCCAGTCCAAATCCCAAAGTACTGGTTTGGTCTCCAGGCCATACAAAATTACTGGCACTATTTTTGCAACATAAAATTCCAGGAAGGGTTTCATAGAGAATTTGCAGAGTTTGTAGAAGATCTTCTTCATCTGCGCACTATTCGCTCTATTTTCACCCTTATTTCCTGTTCCATTTTGCAGATTGATGGAGAGGCATTGACTACAGAGCCCAAGTATACTGCCTCCTCCACTCCTGGGATAGCTTCGCCTTCTAGCACCCAGCGTGCAGATTTTATGTGTTTATTTGAATGTTTAAACACTATGATTTCTTAGGGTTGATTAATAGGCCATTTAATTTGGCGTATTCATTCAGCCCGTTCAAGACGATATTGTCTAAGTAGGCGAGCCAGTGTACCTTGGTTGTGTTAAGCCCTGGACTTGCCAACACCCAAGACTGCAGAAAAGGACCTAAATCTGCCAATTATAGGTTAAAGAAAAAGGGCACGCCCAGACACCCTGTCTGACTCCTTTCTCCACCTTGATCGGGTCAGTGAGGTGTCCGGCCTCATCTAGCCGCACCCTCAGTGAGGTATCTTTGTGGAGTTCTATTAACATGGACAGCAGACCACTTGGTGCACCCCAGTCCCTCATTTTGGCCCAGAGGCATTCTCTTATCACAAGGTCGAAGGCCCTAGGAAAGTTAATCCAGGCTCCATAGATGGGCCCCTCCCCCACCTCTCTTGAATACTCAGTCAATAGATTCAGTGTCAGCCCATTTAGGGTTGTCGACATCCCACCTCTAAAGCCTGGTTGGAACTTTGATAGTATATTTGCTTTCTTAGCCCATCCTTCCAGGTCCTTCAGCAAAATCCTCATGAAAATCTTGCTTTCGATATCAAGGAGGGCGATTGGTCGATAGTTCTCTGGTTGTGACCGATCGCCCCCATTGTAGAGTAGAATTATAATTGCATGCTTCCATGAGGAAGGGAAGGTATGCCTTGCCAGGATCCCTTTGAATAGGTAATAGAGTAATTTCGCCCAGGTCTTTAAGTTGTATTTTAGGACCTGGTAAGTTAAACCATTGGGACCAGCGGCCTTGGAGGATGATGCTTTTGTTCTAAGGGTCTCTATTGTCTGTGTCTCAAAGGTTAGTTCCCATTTGGCGTTATCCATCCTACTTACCTGAATCTCAAAATTATTTTTGATTTTTTGGTGAGGTACTCTGACCAGCTTTTTTCTGAGACAAAATGACATTGAGTGTTATTATATTTTTTTCCAGTCTGTTAATAATGGACCAGAAGTTTCTGCTACTATCTTTGCAAAGAGCCTCCAACATCTACTCGTTGTCTTGTTGGTGGCGCGTGAGTCTTCTCGAGACAGACCAATGCTTGTCGGCCCTTGTAAATCTTTGTAGCTCTCCTCGTAGAGTATTCTGATTGAGGTTAAGTTTTCTTAGATGTCTAATTTCCCTCCGAAATATTTTGTTTTGGACCCGCGTTTCTTCATCAAACTAGTGTTGGTGATGTGTGATTATCCGTGACCCTCCTAAACTTGGAGGGTGAACTGACCAGATGAAATTCTTAAAATGTTAAGGGTGACAGTTTTCCTTTTGTTCTCTCGAAGTAATAGCGACAAGATTGTCATTTAATTTCTTCCCCTCTCTTTTATACTTCACCAGGGTTGCTTTGCCTTTTCTTAGTAGCAAGTTGTGGGCATACTTTTCAGCTTGAGTGATGGTGATGTCTGATATGGCTATTTTTAGACGGGCGTGGTCGCTCCCTTCCCCCCAGATAGTTTCCATGTATATATTTTTTGCCAGGATACTTCCAGACACAAAAACATAATCCAGGATGGACGAGGATTTGCCACGTGACCATGTTGGGCCTGTTGGGCTGTCGCCTGACACGGCCCCATTCAGCATATTAAGGCACCATGAATTCAGGTAATTCACCCATTGTTCCCCATTCTGGGATTTCTTGGCCCGACTTGGATTGTTCGTATGATTTTGGAATTGGGTGCACTGTGCGTTTAGATCCCCTGTCAGGATCACATAGACATCACCATAATCCAGGGCTATCTTTTCCATTAGTGTTGATAATGAGGAATGGACGGCCTGAAGATGAATCTGGGCAGGGTTCCAGTAGACATCCACTACTATGAACTGCACCCGTCCCAGTGGAACTTTTCACGCCAGGATACCATTCTTGTTACTATGTATTAACGTAACATCCTTGCTTAGTGAGTTGC
Source organism: Ambystoma mexicanum (assembly GCF_040938575.1). Classification (NCBI taxonomy): domain Eukaryota; kingdom Metazoa; phylum Chordata; class Amphibia; order Caudata; family Ambystomatidae; genus Ambystoma; species Ambystoma mexicanum. Next base: position 816,145,074 of record NC_090938.1, read on the forward strand.
TAATTCCCAGCAGGACCCCCGCGCCCCCCGATGGACGACCCTTAGCTTTCTGATGCGCTGGTACTGTGAAAATTGTGTAGCCCTCTATCTGTGTAGGATGGGTTAACCAAGTCTCTAGAAGGAGAACAATGTCAGTATCGCAAAAGAAGATATTTCTCATTCTTTTAGCTCTAAAAGTTTTTGGGCCGTGCGTATTCCAGCCTACCACATTCAATCGATCCTGCCTAAAGAGTCTGAGGACCCAACCCTAATTTTTGAAGCACTTGTGTTAGGATCTCAGGCAGTGCCGCTATCATATTGGCCTCTGGCTCCCTAGTAACCCCACAAGAATTTGAGGATGCAGTATAGTTCAGGGTTCCTTCATATCTGGGGTACTTCCCAGTTTTGAGGAGCTTGTTTTCATCATTGGCCATTTTGGCTTCCTCTGGTGCAATAGAGAAGACCTGTACATTGTTTTTCTCCAGTTCTTTTTCGTTGTTTTCTATTGCTTTCCATGCTTTTGTGGATGTAAGTCCCATTTCTGCAAGTTTCGAGTTACTTCTGTTCGTACGCTATATCTCCTGTCCCGAATAGATAAAGATTAGGAATCTTGTTGAAATAACGCAGAATTGCCCCTCTACAGAGGGAATTGTGTAGCAGAATCTTACTTGTTGCTTTAAGCCACAATTTTAGAATTGCATATTTTAGATCTTTTGTATTCTCCTATTCTAAGGGTAGATTTTTCTCCTGGGGCGTTTTGGGCTGGGAATTCTCGAGCCAGTGCTTCCTGGGGGAACAGTTTTTAGCAATGTCATTTGACTCTTCCCGAATTACCATCGTTTTGCCTTGTCCATTTTTACTTCCACTAGTCACAGAGGGCGTAGATTGTCCCAACGAAAGGTTGTTTCAGGAAGATGGGTGCTATTCTTCTATTTGCTTCTTCTGCTGAGACATTTACTGTCTTTGGAATGGCCTTGGGACCCTTCTTCTTCATGAAAATTGGCGCCTATGGTGGACTTTTTGCTGAAGGGCTCCGCTTCAAATTGTTCTTCTCTCCCGTCTCATCTCTTTTGTTTAGAAGGCTTGAGAGTTTGTTAATCTCTGTCCCCAGGTGTTGTAGATCTTCAATATGTATTATTTGAAGGTCTGTTTGTTGGCCCACACTTGCACTGGTTATTTCAATCTGCTTGGGGTCCTGTCGGCCTTGTATCGAATCCGCAGCTTTTTTCCTGGCATTTTTCTTTCCTACAATGATTTTAGGGGACAATTCTTCACTTAATTCACTTTTCGCCCCCTCGGTGGCTAGGTGGATTTCTTCTTCTTCCTGGTCTATTTCTTGTCGTCCTTCCTCTAGTGTATTTGTTCCTATTGTGTTGTTTATTTTTTCTTTTCTGAGGGTCTTATTTTTTCCTTCTTCTCGTTTGCTTCATTTGTTTTATTTTTTCTAAGAGCAAATGGGAATGCAGTAGTACATTTCCTTTTTACTTCTCTTTTCTTGGCTTTCTTTCTGCCCTTAGAGTGATGCTTGCCTGCCTCAGTCCATTCTGGTGTACATACCTTCTGTTTATGAATCAGAAAGTCAGGGCCTGCTTGCTGATACTCGACTAATCCATCTTCCTCCTCTTCTACTACATGTGCCAACCTTCTGAATTCCTCGAGTACCGATTCGGAAAGAGGGGTGTCATCAAAGAGGTTGTTACCTTGCTCTTCTTTTCTGTGTTCTTTCTCTTCTCCATTCTTTTCCCAGATACAAGTTTTCAACAGAGATAGAGTTTCTTGAAGCAGCATATTTTGTTTTTCCTCGTCTTTTATTATCTTCCTCAAAGACCCTTTGAATGGCCCAGAGATCTAGTCCTTGCTTTGCTGTTTCTACCCTCAGATCTTACAAGGATGGTGTGGTAACTGAGGGGATTGTGGTAGTTAACCCCACTAGAGCTGCCTCTATATTGGCTGTCTCTTTGGCCAGTTCCAGTAGCGTTCCCGCCTGCATTTGAACCTCTGTCTTGAGGTGTTCAAAGACTGTCACTAAAGAGTTGAGGACAAAATCCAGCGCTGCAAGGGTTGCTGCCCCTATTTGGCCATTGACCTCCTTGTCTGGTATATTTTGACAAACTGGCCTTGGTGTTAGAGCTTCGTTATTCTCTTGTGTTTTGATGGTGTCCAATTGCTTTGGATCCATCTCAAGAGAAACTACCCCCAGTGCTTGACACTCAGTGTCACTTCTTACACTGCTGTCTATTTCTACAGTGCTTAGTTGATAGTGTTCATAGCTTCCTTGGGCATTTGATCATCTCTAGGTGGTGTCACTACAGTCTCTTTGTGTAGATCATTCAGGCTTTTTGTTCTTTTTGTTTTTGCCGAAGTGATCATCTATTTTTTTTCTGTATTTTTTTTGTCGTGGTAGTGCACTCTAACCCCCGCTTCCAAAAGTGTGTTATTTCGGAGGAGGTACAGCTTGACTTTGACTCTGCGCATGCACCTGTGGCGTTGTAAATGTTGCAGGGGTAATTATTGGGTTGGGCGAGCTGTTCTTGTCCTCCACTCCATCTACGTATGAGCCATCCTGCTCCGGGCATCTATGATCGTCCAAAAGAGCCTTGCTGCGCACTTCATGTTTCTCAGGATTTGTTGGGATTTTTGTTTTTTTTGCTGCTTTTTTTGGTTTAACTTGACTATGAGAAAGCTTTTCTCAATACTGCTACCGTCACTTCTCCTCTTTTATTTATTTCCTTAGTCCACAAACCACCCCTGATACACCTGCCCTAACGGCAAAGTAGGACTGAACTTCTTTCCTTTTGCACGTTAATAGGAGAGTAACGTGGCGACAAAATGCACTGATTTGCCCTCTAGGAAGATGGAGTACTGTAAATGAAGCTCCTCTGTGTTCCTTCAGTCCACTAGCAACATACACAGTTTGATGTGGCAAAGTGTTATGGAGGGGGGTGATGTGCTGGTTTTCTCAATACTTTCCAGTGAATCGTATGTACTGGCGTAAGTAAAATTCTGCTCTCCCGGAAACCCCAGTATCAATAGCACTGTTAGGAAATCAAGTAGTCAAACAGCACCCTCCCTCCTTAACTATACCGTGGTACAACGAGTAAAGCTTTCAACGGAGGTAAATGGCAGTTCACAAAGCGGCGATATCTTTTACCACCAAACAATGTGTTGAGCTGAAGACCTCTTCACTCTGCTCTCTCTGGGTGATGCGCTGATATTTTTCCAGCTTTCCGTGGCCTTCAATGGCACTGGTGGTCGCTGTTAGGCAGAATCCTGTGCAGTGCCCCTAGGGACCACTACACACAATTAAGACTACAAGTGGTAATACAAGTTCACCTTTGGTACAAGCCTGTACTACTAAGGACTACAGTTACTGTGACTCAAGCAAACACTGACTCAAGGTTTCAGGTAAAAAATATAAGTACATTTATTTTTAAACCATTTGTTATAAACACAACCATTCTATTAATTCAAAACCACACGTAAAATACACTACAACCAACCAATTCACATAGTACAGTATAACTCAAGGTAAGTACCCTATGTTTTATCGGACCGGTGTTGTGAAACAAAAGACGTTACCGGGAATACACTTGCGATCACTTTTTGACAGTAAGGACAGTTCGGTCTTACTAAAGATACGCGTATCCGCAGAAAGAAATGTTACCGGGGCAAAAACACACTTAGCACCTGAGATACCCAGAGACAGTTGGGTGCAAAAATCATAGGCAATACTTTTGTCAGGGCAGACAGAATCAGAGAACACTAGTTGACAGAAATTCAAGAGTCAATAGGCCAGAGCCAGTGTCAAGTGGAACCGGGTTCCTATTGTCGAGGATCACACAGTCGGACAGTTCAAGATTCGACGTTGCCAGGAGTACTTGGATATTGTCAACAGAGGAAGCAAAAGTTATAAGAAGGAGAGAAGATAAGGGCAAGCCTTGGAGGAGGAGAAAAGATATTAACCTAAGCTCCTTGAAGCAGAACACAGTACCTTATTCAAGGAAGAAGCTGGTGCCACGGCAGTTGTTCCTGGTAGTTTCCTGCAGACCCACGGTTCCTGGAGCTTCGGCAAGAAGGAGGACGTCTGGAGAGGTCTGCACTACGCAGGGATGAAGCCAGCAGCAGCGACGGTGTATAAAAGGTGCGCTCCTTAAAAACAGGAGAGGCTCTTCAGATGGCTAACCGGACCACTACAGCAGTATGCAGCGATTTCGACCAAGAAGAGGATCCTCTGGCTGTGGAAGATGAGCTGGTTGACCCCACCAGGCTCAACAGAAGAAGACTCCGGACTGGATCTTCTCTGGTCGTCGAAGGGTAGATAGCTCAGGACTGCAGCAGGGCTTCACCGGGACAGGATAGTTGCAGCAGCCGTCGTCTTCTCCGCTTCTCTTCGGTTCCTTGTAGTTCCAGTGGCGACTCTGACTTCCAGCCCAAGAGTCCTGCCTTTTATGTGAAAATCCCCCATTCACACAGCCTGGCTGTCAATCACGCAGCAGGGGGGTTGTTCAGCCCGGATAACCACCTCAGCCAATCATGGCAAAGTGCGACTTGGGTTTCCTAGGATACCCTGTGCAGGGGGTGACTACACCCCTCCCTCACATTCAGCCCACCTAGACACCCAGGCGCCTAGAGGAGGGCTTCTTGGCAGAAGCCCGCCAAAAGACGGTGAACAAAGAAGGCGAAACTGGTTTGCCGCGCAAAGTAAAACACAAGAAGGACTTTAACAAAAAGAAATGGCGAATAAACCCGACCTGAGATAAAAGAAAAAGTATTTGGTCAAGCGGGTTTAGGTTCGAGGCTAATATAATAGCCTAAAACAATACCACTTTTATATAGTATAAACGCTGTAGAAAAGTTAGGGTAGATACCACTGCCACCAGCCAAGTCTAAATGTTAAAAGAGCAAAACAAGGCTCTAGGAGGTACAGATAAAAAGGGCTAAGAAGTAACCCTTTCCAATGCTCCATGTAAGATGGGGTGTACTGGATCTGTGGTTAAAGGACTATGTAAAGTTAATGGCAACTTTACCCTTTTCTGGGGGACAGTAGTCAGCCCCAGAAATGGAGTCGGTGGGAAGTCTAAAAGACAACCCTGTGTCACTGTGCTGAAGGTGCTGCGTAACTCTCAAAAGAAGGGGGCTACTGGATTGGTGTACTCCAGAGCCCACAATCACAAAAACAGATGAAATACACATGGCAAAACATGGGTAAGAGTGGGGAAAAAGCTCACACTCTTACCAAGTGAAACAAAATAACTCCAGAAATCCAGCAAAGCTGCTGAGGGACTCACTAGGTAAGGGAAATTAGCCATTGAATGAGAATTCTCCCTAACAGTCGCGGCACTGTAGGCTGCTATTACTGGCTCTACCAGCTCCACAGCCACAAACAGTCCTGAAAGTACGCCGCCCTTGTCTCCGCGGCCGGGCTTCTCGCCGCAAGGGCAACGCGCACTGGATTATGTTCCTTTCTTCCTGATCACGTGTCAGATCATGTGTCCGGATACAAGGAAGTGTTTTTTAAAGAGACAGAGCCCGATCTCACTCGGCCAAATCTCAAGGGTGTCAGGTTGTAGGTAAACACTGCAGATGCTCGTAAATCCTTCACTAGGTGCGCACCGCTCTGCTCCACTCCACTCCAGCACCAGCTCCACAGCCACAAACAGTCCTGAAAGTGCGCCGCCCTTGTCTCCGCGGCCAGGCTTTGTGATGCTGGAAATGCATTGGAGGGACAGGGCCTCCATGACCTTGTCATGTACTCCTTTTATCATGTGTGTTCTGTGTTATTCCTGGCAGTGCAGCTCTTCCTCTTTTTGGTTTGGTGAACAGACCCTTGTGATACCCTATGGCACCCATGGGTGGGGGTACAAACCTGTACCCCTGTTGTATGTTTTTGGGCACCTGTGTGTGGCCCACAGAGCAGGGCAAGGGCTAGTGGCAGCTCCATGCTGAATTTGACAGGTGCTCTTTGTATCCTCCATTTTGGGATGCCCATGCCCTGCCATTGGAATCAGTTGATTCCTGATGGGAGACAAGATGGCCCCTGTGGCCTCTTGGTTTGTATCGCCTGTTACTTAGTTTTCCCGAAGTCCCGGGAAGCCCTGACACTGTCCCTTCCCCTGACTGGCTGTTGGGTGGAAGTTCCATATATGGTATTGTGGGGGAAGTCTAGGCCAGTCTGCCTAGAGCCTTCCCAATGACTGTATGTTGTGGGTATGCCCGTGGGGTGGGACCTGGATGAATGGAGTGTGTGACGAATATGCATTTCATGTTATGGGTGTCTGGTATCTGGTGTGTGACACAAAGAATGAGACAGCACTGCCAGAAACTGGTATGAATGCAGTGTGGAGTGCTGAAAGGCAGGGTGTTTGTCCGAATCCACATTCCGTGTTGGGGAGTGTCTGGATGGAGAAGAATGGCCTGAATGCACTGTGAGTCTGATTGGCTGCCTGCCTGCCTGCCTGAATGCCCTTCTGAATGATTGGTTGCCTGAGTGTGACCCAGCAGAGTGAATGAGAGACCGAACAGTATATCTGGGGACCTCTCACTGATGGAAATCGTTCAGAAGCTGAAGTCGATACTTGATGCTTACCTTGAAGCCCAGCTAGAAGAAGGATTTGCTGCTTCTTACTTTCAATGCAATCCGAAAGCTGGCATGTCTCCAAGAACTGCTCCAAGAGAGGACCTGGCTAGGAGACCTCTTTCCGAGCTACGAGGGACCATCGTGCACCAGCTCATCTTCTTCAAGGCACCCTGGAAGTCAGTCCTCGAAAGGCTGCCGTCCAGAGACTGAGCCCACCAAGAACCTGAAGTAGAGCACCCAGACATCAGGTCTATCCCCGTCGACTGGGGTTCAGAGGTAACGCTGTAACCTCGTCGACCGGAGCCGCAACGCTCCATAGCCTAAGACATTTGAATCCAGGACTCCCATGCTCATCACCGTCAACGCTTTGTCTTGCCGGAGAAAGTCAAGATTGCTGACGAACCGAGGAGAATCCACCGGTGGGTTTCCCACCACCTGAAGTCCTGAAAGACGCTGACGAAAATCCGAAAGCCAACTGTGGTCGAGCCCCGATCGCTGACGCCAACCACTGACGACCCGACGCACTTGCTGGGCCTATGTTCTTCATTGATCTGCTTTGCAGCAACAAACTATCGTCGTCGAGGTGTAACGCACGCCTCATCTTTGCAGGACGTCCACGACCGATCGACAACGAGCACCGCAAGGACCGAAGCTGCTGCCTTGACAGCATTGTTCACCCTTTTCTTCGTGGAATCTTGATGGTCCGTGGCTCCCGCCTTAAAGGGAGTTCACTCAAGAAGGATCTGTCGACGACCCAACGAAGAACTCTGCTAAACCAGGTACATTGGGGTAGTTGAACATTTGTAGAAGGAAATAAGACTCTGCTAAACATATGGACTGGGGTTGTCAATATACTTTATTTATAGGTTTCCCAGTTGGGGGGATCCTCACACAGAACTGTGTCTTTGGTAGGGACAAGTATTCTGCCGATTGTTTAACAACCTTGTTTCCTGCTAAGTCTATGGTTGATACCTTTTGCTATTGATTTGTATGCCATTTGAAACTGTCAGCAGTTGGTGCATTTTAATGGGAGTCAAAGAGTAATTGTGGTACCACATAGAAATTGTACATTTATCATTATAGTATTGCCTGAGCACAAAGTGTCCTTTTGTATGTGTATATAACTTGAACATTATTTATATAAAGAACTGTGTTATCACTAACATAGTTTGTGGGCATTTCTTTGTGGGGGCTTGGGGACTACACTGTACTTAAGAACCAGCCTGCATCACCTCCTGAGAGCTTAAGACTTGATTGCTCGTCCACGTTTACCAAATAGAGAATCTTGGCTGGGGTGCTCTGTGCTTCTACTCTGCCATATAGAGGGCAGGAGTACAACCCCCCTCCAGTCTTTACACTGGTGACAGCAGTGGGATGCTAATGGTTTTAAGAATCAGTGTGTAGCCTTGCCACTTACAAAATATCCACACTTTGTGAATTTGAGGTTTAGGTGTGTACTAGATAACTACATTACAAGCTTTTGGAATCTATTGCAAATGTTAAATTGACTAGTATGAGCTTAGAGGCTCTCCAGAGTGCTTGTGAAGCCAGGGAGTTAGACTTTGAAGATAAGTATAGGGCTGAGCTGATAGCTGCCCTGGTGGACTACCAGACTGATTGTGTAGCTCTTGATGGAGGGGGTGTGGGGGTGCAACCATTGAGGACCCTGCCCCTGGGGTTGTTACTGAATCTGTTTCTGGGAGTGCCACCACTCCTGCTGCCTCAATAACAAAACCCAGCAATGTTTCTTCAGGGAACCCATTAGAACTTGAATCATTGAGGATGAAATTGGCCTTTGACATGACATGACATGAAAGGTTATTTATTGCATGCTTAATACCCAGAGGTTTCTAAGTGCGGACCCGGGGATCGAACCTGTGTTGCTTCAGTGCCGCCTTGCTTCAAAGGCAAGCACGTTGCCGCTGAGCTATCCTCCCGAGACTTAACGTTGGAATATAAAAAGTTGAAACAGAAGCTGAATTTAAGAAAGAGGAGTTGGCACAGCAAGTGATACTCATAGGGATCTTGAACTCCAAGACAAGGATACTGAATGTCAGAGAAGCCAGCTAGAGAAAGCTAGAGTGGAGATGTCAGCCAAACCAGCTGAGAGTGTCAGGTCCCCTGCCACCAAGTTTATGAAAGATTTGGTTGGTGTGTATTTTGAGGGTTCTGATATCCTCCAATAGATTGAAGTATTTGAAATGGCTGGTGGAATCCATGATGTTGATAAAAGAGATTTGCTGAGTGTTTGTTAGGTAGAATGCCCCAGACTAGTTATGACTGTTTTCTGAAACTGTGTGTGGAAGAAAGGGGTCAGTATGAGTGCATGAAATCTGCTTTGATTGCCAAGTTTGGCAAGACACTAAATGTTCAGGGAATATAGGAAAAGAGAGAATGTGTCTTGGGTTGACTGGGTGAGTGCTGCACATATGAACATGATGGGGTGGATTGATGGCTACAAGGTGAAAACGTTTGTTGAATTGTCCCACCTTTTGTTTTTTGAGCATTTCTCTGAAGCCTGTTCAACAGAGCTGCGTCAATATGTTGCTGACCAGAACATTTTAGATCCCTTTAAGCTGGCCAGGCTGGCTGACAAGTGGGTCTCCCACTGGGTGTCCCCTAAGGAACCCAGTGGGAAGGACAAAGAAAAGGCGGCCTCCCAGAAGACTGAGAAGACCCAAAAGCAGTCACAGTTGACTAAACCAAAACCTTCCTCTCATAAGACCCAAATATCTAGTGGGGATAAATCTATGTGGGTGGGAGTAAAAGTAGTGGTCCTCCTGCTGCAAAGCAGGCTCCCAGTGGCTCCAGTACGGCACCTCGCATTCCTGGCACTTGTTGGGACTGTGAGGCTCTGGACCAAAAGAAGGGTGACCCCTTGGTGTAGGAAATATCCTTATTTGATGGATTCTCTGGGTTACGTATTAACTGGTCCAAGTCCAAAATCCTGCCGCTAGCTCCGGCTGAACATCCCATGGATGTCAGTACTGAATTCTGTTGGTGCCTCGGGGGCATGACGTACCCAGGTATCGTTGTCTCCACCTCCCCATCTAAGCTCTTCGAAGAAAATGATCTGGCGGCCCTGGAGCAGCTGGAACGTAAGGTTAGGGTCTGGATCCGTCTTCCTCTGTCCCAGGCTGTACGGCTAGCCTTGGCCAAGATGGTAGTGGTCCCGAAGATGCTTTATATCTTCAACAATGTTCCTTTGATCCCCCTCTCCTGGTACTGGAGGCGGGCCCAATCACTGCTATTTAAGTTGGTGTGGGCAGGGGGTCATGCACGTATCACAGTGGCCACCTTGACGCTACCCTATGTTGTCAGCGATCTGGACTATCCTGACCTATTTTCATATTTTCTCACTGCCCAGATTCAGTATGCCATCTGGTGGTGGCAGCCCTTGCCTGAGCTGCTGCATATTAAATTAGAAAGAGAACTTGTTTGGCCTCACGACCTGAAAGGTCTGTTATCTGGAACACCCAAATGCATTCCCAAGGGGAAAAACAATCTATCGATGTGACATGCTGGGCATGGGACCAGATTGGCTGCTGTTCTGGTGTAAAGGGACATTATCATGCCGACTCCGCTCTGTACTCTGTGCACGGGGACTCTGTCACTCACAAGGGGATCTTTAAGACACAGTTAGAGAAATTGGACATCCACTGCTTGGGGGACATAGTACAGGACGGTAGATTCATACAATGGGATATCCTGAAGGGTCGGGGTCCCCTGGAATGCTGTGTCTATGCATCTTTATTTTAGATTGAGGAAAACACTGCAAGGTCTGTGGGACGGATTCCCAATGGCACCGACTCCCTCTCCCTTGGCCCAATTTGTGACAAACCCCCCCCCCAAACTCACCCGCTTGGTCTCGGCACTGTACAAACCTATAAAATCGCTACGGCTTTCCCCACCAGGTTTGTACAGAGCCAGATGGGATACTGTGCTGGACACACCCCGGTTGGAAACCCAGTAGCATCTGATCTGTAACATGACCCGAACAATATCCATGAACACCCGGTTCCGACTCACACATTTTAAGTACCTACATCAGTCCTATCACTCTCCCGCACAACTTCATACATTTTACCCAGATACAGAGGCTTCATGTCCACAGTGTAAGGTTGACCCAGCTGATAATATGCATATAGTATGGGATTGTAGTCGCATACAGACCTTTTGGAAGGGTGTGTACGAAACCATGAGTAAACTGATCCCAGACTGCCCATGTGATTCACCTGTGGTTTGGCTGCTGGCACTCTTTGAACTCCCTGTTAAGACGGAAAGGAAACTTTTGGCCATGGCATCTGTAGTAGCTAGAGCATTAATAGTTAATACATGGAAAAGGACGAGATCACCTACGGTGAAGGAGTGGATGCATAGGCTGAAAATTAACGAAAGCCGGGAAACATCTTATCTCTCCTCCCTCCAACCGGATCACAGCCAGCAGACTATTGGGCCCCATTCCGGTTATATATCCTCATGGTCGAAGACCTCCCCTCATTGTGATACAACATGTATGGACCGACAGGATCAACTAATCAGGAGGCAGTGGAAGTCCTCCCATGTCCGCACATTGTAAAACACCCTATCAACCCTTCCCAATATGTCTAAATGTACGTTTCTCAGAGATTCTTCTCACACTTGTATGCTTTACACAACTGTATTTGCACCTGTTGTTTTGGGGATAGGGATGCGGGATAGGGGATACTCAAGTTGTTGTTATGATAACATTGCAGAAAACTTGAATAAAAAGAGATTTAAACAAAATAAATAAACTTTGAAGCGTTCTACCAGACTGTCAGTCTGGGGGTGGTAAACTGAGGTTCTTACATTTTTTTTATATTCAGTACATCCTTCACCTCCTGCCTGAGACGGGACAAAAACGTTGTACCCTAATCAGTGAGGATTTGTTGGCTCGTGGGTTTCTCAGCGGAAATGCCTCAGGATAATGAGTGGCATTATCCAGTATTAAAAGTATGTACTTGTTACCCAACTTATTTGGTTTGAGGGGTCCCACTATATCAATAACTATTCTGGAGAATGTTACTTCACTGATGGGCAATGGCTGCAAAGGAGCTCTTGGTGCTGGGGTGGCGGAGGTCTTTTGGTATGTCAGAGTTGGCTACATAGGTCTGGACATTGGCATATATGCCTGGCAAATAGAAATTATTGAGAAACTGGTCTTGGGTTTTTGCCACACCCTGGTGACTGGCCGTTAAGTGTGAATGAGCCAACTCCATGACCAACCCCCTATAGCTCCTAGTAATTACTGATTGGGTTTTCCTAGTTCCATCTCGCTCACTACATCCTCAATATAGTAGGCTCTTTTTCTTGAAGGGTCCGTTCGAATCCAAGCCCTGACTTTCCGAGATAGTCCTTTTGGATGACTCCATTCCTTTGTGCATAGGCTAGATCCAGTAAACGTGGTGGTATCATCCCCTTCATTTGGGGAAGGTGGAATCAAGTTTTTATTGTATTCCCCAAAACCTATGCAGCATTGAGATGTTTGGGAAAGATTGTCTACCTCCTGTACAGCTGGGATTACAGTTTCTTCAAGCATTTCCTGGGCAACGGGTTCTCCTTCCTTCGCAGTATAACTATGGATTCCTGAATTGTGTAACACTACTTGAATCTCCCCTCGGTAGTCTCGGTCTGGTCTATGGCACCTGCTGCTACATCAAGAGAATACCTCCAAGCAAAACCAGACTTGTGCCGCTAACCAAAGACAGCTCGCTTGGAGAGCAGAGATGCTAATCCGGAAAGGGATCAGCCGTCTTTCTCTGATTGTTATCTTGACTTCTATGGTACTAAAGAAATCAAAACCAATAGATTGGGGAGTGGCATTTTCAGATAGTTTGGCTGTGGGAGTCGGACATTGAACTAACATGGGTCCCAACTGTGTATTGTGTAGTTTGAATCCCACCCTCTGACACCACTTGTGGTATGTCAGACATAGAAGAGAGACAAGAAGACATGATTTAAACTTAGACGTTTTCTTAAAGGAAAGAATACCTCACTTGTCTCTGCAGCTATGATGATGGTTTCTCATAAGCTTAGAAGAAAATAAACTAGCGCTCGTCAGGATGTCTTACAAATATTCTGTCCTCCGTCCAAATCTATTGTAAGCTATTCGAATGTTCTTGTCAGTTCAAAGAGTTTGATTCTCAATTGGAGTAACTGGTCTGGTAAACCTACTCCTTCTTTCACACAACAGGCTTTATGAATCTGTCTGGGTCTCCCTCTGTACACGTCGAAATATCTATTTTCCTGTGTTGGGTTCTCTGGTAGTTTTATTATGTCTTGAACCTGTCTCTTGTTCCCCCCATGCTGGGTGTTTCAATCCCTTTTGGTTTATCGTATCTTTTAGCCCGGCAGCCTTTCAGGGCATGTCAGATTGGTATTGCTTTCACCCCCTCGTGGGGTATCTCGGTGCCCCACCACCCTCCTCCTGTTCCTCTGTCAGTTGTGTACCTCGTTCTTGGCAGCGGTTCTCGTCGGGGGAGGCTGTTTCTCTGACATCTTCATGGTCGGAACGCCTGCTTCGGTTTCTCCAGTCTGTGACCGACGGGTATTTGGCATCAGGCTTGAAGGACGCCGGTGTGCCACGTCTGTGGCGGCTGTCTCTTGTTCTCTCAATGGTTCTAAGCTCCTCAAGCTCTCCGCCTTCCTGGAGTCAGCAGCGTTCTGCAGGCTCCGGGTTACCTCCACCCACCACGTTGTCTTCGTGATCCTGCCCCCAGGCTCCTCCTGGAAGGGTGATGTCCCCTCCTCTGCGCTCCACCGCTGGCTCCTGTCTTGGCCTCAGACTGGCTCTTTTTCTCTATGGGTCCCATGTCCTTTGTTTCTCCCTGGAATGGGAGAGGAGACCTCATGGTTCCGCTCTTCAGTCATGGATGTTAACGGCTCCGGGTCAGAAGGCAAGCCTTTCACCTTTAAAGGGCCCTGTACATTATTGTACTGCTCAAGCTCCATACAACCGCCAACACTTGGGATTCTGTGTTAAAGGGAGGTGTAGTAAAACCTTTACTTGGCGATTCCTTGTCCCCTAGAGGGGGGTCCAGTGAGATCCTGTTTGCCCTGTACCCTAGGGGCTCACCTCCCTAATCCCAACAGAGTCCACATTCTCTTGTCCTTTCCCTTTCGATGTTCTACAGTGAAGCAGAAAGGTTGTAAGTCTGAGAACCACCTCATTACTCTGGCATTGGAGTCTATTCTTAGAGGTGCCCATGTTAGTGGAGAATGATCAGTAATCCGCTGAAATGTGTGCCCTGTCAAGTAATACTGTAGACTGGTATCGGACTATTTGATTGCCCGAGCCATCAAATCCACAGAGGCACAGAATTCCCTGGATTCATCATAGATATAACAAATCCACAGATGCATAGAATTCCCTGGATTCATCATAAATATAACAAATCCACAGATGCATAGCATTCCCTGGATTCATCATAGATATAACACATCCACAGATGCATAGCATTCCCTGGATTCATCATAGATATAACAAATCCACAGATGCATAGAATTCCCTGGATTCATCATAAATATAACAAATCCACAGATGCATAGCATTCCCTGGATTCATCATAGATATAACACATCCACAGATGCATAGCATTCCCTGGATTCATCATAGATATAACAAATCCACAGATGCATAGCATTCCCCGGATTCATCATAGATATAACAAATCCACAGATGCATAGCATTCCCCGGATTCATCATAGATATAACAAATCCACAGATGCATAGCATTCCCCGGATTCATCATAGATATAACAAATCCACAGATGCATAGCATTCCCCGGATTCATCATAGATATAACAAATCCACAGTTGCATAGCATTCCCCGGATTCATCATAGATATAACAAATCCACAGATGCATAGCATTCCCCGGATTCATCATAGATATAACAAATCCACAGATGCATACCATTCCCCGGATTCATCATAGATATAACACATCCACAGATGCATAGCATTCCCTGGATTCATCATAGATATAACAAATCCACAGATGCATAGCATTCCCTGGATTCATCATAGATATAACAAATCCACAGATGCATAGCATTCCCTGGATTCATCATAGATATAACAAATCCACAGATGCATAGCATTCCCTGGATTCATCATAGATATAACAAATCCACAGATGCATAGCATTCCCTGGATTTATCATAGATATAACAAATCCACAGATGCATAGAATTGCCTGGATTCATCCTAGATATAGCAAATCCACAGATGCATAGAATTCCCTGGATTCATCATAGATATAATAAATCCACAGATGCATAGAATTCCCTGGATTCATCATAGATATAACAAATCCACAGACGCATAGCATTCCCTGGATTCATCATAGATATAACAAATCCACAGATGCATACCATTCCCTGGATTCATCATAGATATATCAAATCCACAGATGCATAGAATTCCCTGGATTCATCATAGATATAACAAATCCACAGATGCATAGAATTCCCCGGATTCATCATAGATATAATAAATCCACAGATGCATAGAATTCCCCGGATTCATCATAGATATAACAAATCCACAGACGCATAGCATTCCCCGGATTCATCATAGATATAACAAATCCACAGACGCATACCATTCCCTGGATTCATCATAGATATATCAAATCCACAGACGCATAGAATTCCCTGGATTCATCATAGATATGACAAATCCACAGTTGCATAGCATTCCCTGGATTCATCATAGATATAACAAATCCACAGATGCATAGAATTCCCTGGACTCATCATAGATATAACAAATCCACAGAGGCATAGCATTCCCTGGATTCATCATAGATACAAATCCACAGATGCATAGCATTCCCTGGATTCATCATAGATATAACAAATTCACAGATGCATAGAATTCCCTGGATTCATCATAGATACAAATCCACAGATGCATAGCATTCCCTGGATTCATCATAGATATAACAAATTCACAGATGCATAGCATTCCCTGGATTCATCATAGATATAACAAATCCACAGATGCATACCATTCCCTGGATTCATCATAGATATAACAAATCCACAGATGCATAGAATTCCCTGGATTCATCATAGATATAACAAATTCACAGATGCATAGCATTCCCTGGATTCATCATAGATATAACAAATTCACAGATGCATAGCATTCCCTGGATTCATCATAGATATAACAAATCCACAGATGCATAGTATTCCCTGGGTTCATCATAGATATAACAAATCCACAGATGCATAGAATTCCCTGGATTCATCATAGATATAACACATCCACAGATGCATAGCATTCCCTGGATTCATCATAGATATAACACATCCACAGATGCATAGCATTCCCTGGATTCATCATAGATATAACAAATCCACAGATGCATAGCATTCCCTGGATTCATCATAGATATAACACATCCACAGATGCATAGCATTCCCTGGATTCATCATAGATATAACAAATCCACAGATGCATAGAATTCCCTGGATTCATCATATATATAACAAATCCACAGGTGCATAGAATTCCCTGGATTCATCATAGATATAACAAATCCACAGATGCATAGAATTCCCTGGATTCATCATAGATATAACAAATCCACAGATGCATAGCATTCCCTGGATTCATCATAGATATAACAAATCCACAGATGCATAGCATTCCCTGGATTCATCATAGATATAACAAATCCACAGATGCATAGAATTCCCTGGATTCATCATAGATATAACAAATTCACAGATGCATAGCATTCCCTGGATTCATCATAGATATAACAAATTCACAGATGCATAGCATTCCCTGGATTCATCATAGATATAACAAATCCAAAGATGCATACCATTCCCTGGATTCATCATAGATATAACACTGTAACACTCTTAATCTGATAGTCCAGAATGAGATATAAATTTCCACCAACCTGGTCAGAACGCCGGAACCGGGACAGCTACGGCGGAAATGAAAGCCTCCCTGAGAGTCCTGAGACCCCTACTCCGCTGGAAGGAAAGAAAACCTCAACAGGGAGAGGCAGGACCCCCAGGGAAACCCTCAAAGGGGAAAAAACCCTGGGCGTGTTGTCGGAGATCCTTGCAGAAAGATGGCTATCCAAGGCACAGACCTCCCGGCTTGATGGCAGTATCACAGGTTCTATCGGGAGAAAATAACAGGTAAATATAGGAGGAAAGCGGAATAGTAGAATCGAATTAGTATAGGAGAGGGAATTCTTACTGATAGAGTTGGAAGAATCTAGCTGTTGCTGAGAGGTGGAGAGTCCTCGGAGTGAAAGGTAGAAATGGTTGGAAGGAAGCGCTGGAGGGGCACACTATACGGTAAGAGAGAAAAAGGAATAAGTAATAACAGGCAAGTTTGGATACACAAGAGTAAGGAGTACCTAGAGTTCGAACTTACGGAGCGTCCTGAAAGACAGAAGCGACGCGAGAAGGCGAAAGCCTTCGGTTCTGAAATAGTGTCACATGACATGTCGTAATAGTCAGCTGGTTGCGTGGAAGAATCATGTCACCTGTTCTTGACGTGCACTGGCAACGTGGAACAACAGTACCGCTAGAACCGGTAGTATTGACAGGAATAGACCGCGCATCTGCACAACAAAGCGCGGAACTGCACAATCTCCACCTATGTAAGTGTACAAAGCAGCGATGACGAAAAGGTGTAACAGTATGCCCTCTCCTCCTGGGGGGCGATCCGGGCTTCCCGGGGTGTAAACGAAAGAAACGTTGAACCAAAAGGGGAGAGTGAACACCAGAAGCAGGTTCCCACGTTCTTTCTGCCGGAGAATACCCCTTCCAATCAATAAGAAATTGTAGTTGACCCCTGTGGTAGCGGGAGTCACAAATACCGGCCACCTCATATTCTGTCCCGGTATCAGTGACTACCGGAGGTGGAATGGTCTTAGTGGAGCGTTGGAAACGATCGGCTACAGTTGGTTTCACTTGAGATAGATGAAAAACAGGATGAATGCGAGACCAGGCAGCTGGGAGAGCCAGTCGAACAGCTGCCGAGCCCACTTTGGATAACAACTTGAAAGGACCAAAAAACTTAGGAGATAACTTAGAAGGGACTAAGTGTTTCGGGAGAAACCGAGAGGCCAACCAAACCTTGTCCCCTACTTGTAGTTCTGGAAATTTGCGTCGATGTCGGTCTGCATATCGCTTGGCTCGATCCTGGGCTTCTTGAAGAGCCAACCGAGCCTTCTTTTGGCCAGACTGGATGTTGTCTATTAAACAGTCTACCCCTGGTAGTTTAGAGGGGGAGGGAGTAGTGGTAGGGACAAAAGAAGGGTGAAATCCGTATGAACAGAAGAAGGGGCTAGTCTTAAGAGCAGTGTGCTTGGCATTATTGTAAGCAAATTCTGCTATTGACAACAGTTCAGACCAATTATCCTGAGCTGCTGAGACGTAACAACGTAGGTATCCCTCTAGTGTTTGGTTAAGACGTTCCGTCTGCCCGTTGGTCTGGGGATGATATCCCGAACTGAGTGCCCTCTTGATGCCTAGGAAGTGACAGACTCCCTTCCAATATTGAGAAGTGTATTGTGGCCCTCTGTCAGAGACTATGACTTCAGGTAGTCCGTGTCTGGAAAACACTTCAGAAATGAAGATCCTAGCCATTTGGGCTGCCCCTGGCAATTTAACTAAGGGAATGAATTGAGCCATCTTGGTCAAGTAGTCAATGGTGACCATTATTGTTGTGTAACCCGAGGAAGGGGGAAGATCCACTATAAAATCAGTGGAGATGATTTGCCAAGGTTTCTCGGGAATAGGCATGCGGGAAAGTAACCCAAAGGGAGGAGCTCGTGAAGCCTTAGACTGGATACATGTTGTACAGGAATTTACATAATCATGAACATCGAC
Organism: Ambystoma mexicanum; assembly: GCF_040938575.1. NCBI lineage: Eukaryota > Metazoa > Chordata > Amphibia > Caudata > Ambystomatidae > Ambystoma > Ambystoma mexicanum. Next base: position 816,163,525 of record NC_090938.1, read on the forward strand.
CTGAAGGGTTGGCCACCAGAAATATCGTTGTATCAAATCCAGAGTAGTCTGTATTCCCCGGTGACCTGCGGCTCGGGAGTCATGGCACATCCGAAGAACCTCAGATTGAAGAACGCTGGAAGGAATTAGGACTTGTTTTGCGTGGAAATATAATCCTTGATCCCTTGTAAGATGGTGAGTAGAAAGAAGATTCTCACATTCAGATTGATTCTTAATGGTATCCAGCTTTAGTAGATGTAGAAAGTCGGAAATGACTGCCACAAATCTCGCTTGAGGAAACATCTTCTCTGAACAGAATTGTGAAACATGTGGTTTCTTTCGAGATAAGGCATCGGCTCTGAGATTCTGGCTTCCTGGGAGAAAGGTGAATTCGATTCGGTAAGGCAAAAAGAAATACGCCCACCGTGCTTGTCTACTATTGGTGGTTTGAGCCTGCTGTAGTACTTTCAAGTTCTGATGATCTGTACGGACCACTATGGCATGGGGAGATCCTAGTAGAAGATGTCTCCATTCTTCGAAAGCCTTCTTAATGGCCAATAACTCTTTTTCAAGAACAGAGTAGTGTAATTCTGAGGAGTTAAACGTCTTTGACAGATAGGCCACCGGTCTCTCCTCCCCAGAATCTGTAGTTTGTAGAAGGACAGCTCCTAGAGCATGATGAGAAGCGTCTGTCTCAAGGATGAATTGACGGGATTGATCCGGGTTGAGTAAAACCCTGGCAGAGATGAATAAACCCTTTAAGGTCTCAAAGGCTTGTTGGGCAGAAGGATTCCAAGAGAAGGCGATCCCCTTCTTGAGTAGTCGAGTAATAGGTAGGATAGTCTCAGAATAACAGGGAATGAATTTCCGATAGAAATTTGCGAATCCGAGGAATCGCTGAACCTCCTTTACGGTGGAAGGTGCTGGCCAATCTAGCACGGCAGAAACTTTTCTTGGATCCATAGAGATCCCATTTGCAGAGAGGACAAATCCAAGGTAGGTTATCTGAGCTTGATGGAACTCACACTTCTCTGCCTTACAATACAAATGATTCGTCTGCAAGCGACTCAGAACTAGATTGACGTGCTGAATGTGGTCTTCAAGCGTATCTGTGAATATCAAAATGTCATCGAGGTAAATGACGACACAGTGAAGAAGCAAATCGGCGAAAAGGTGATCCATAAACCGTTGAAACACAGCCGGCGCATTAACCAGGCCAAAGGGCATGACTTGATACTGGAAGTGTCCAAAAGGGGTTCGAAAGGCCGTCTTCCATTCGTCATTAGGAGCGATTCTGATGAGATGATAGGCTCCCCTAAGGTCTAATTTAGTGTAGAGTGCCGCTCCACGGACGGCTTCGAGAATGTCTTTAATCAATGGCATAGGATACTTGTCAGGAATAGTGATCTTATTAAGCCCTCTATAATCGATGCACGGTCTCAATTCTTCTGTATCTTTCTTTGGAATAAAAAATAAGGAAGCTCCAGCGGGAGATTTAGATTCGGTAATGAGACCGTTCTGAATATTCGCATGGAGATATTCTCGAAGGGCACTCTTCTCACGTTGGGACAAAACATACATTCGTCCAAACGGAACCGGTTGATCTGGAAGCAGGTCTATATGACAATCATCCCTTCGATGAGGTGGAAGAGTTGGAAACTGTGGAGTAGAGAACACCCTGAGAAAGTGTTGATGACATTCGGGAATCAGACTCAAGTGACCGATGGAAGGCAATTCGGTGGCAGGAGGAGACTCTGATGGAATATAAAGGCCTACCGAATTGTGTGAAAGACAATGTGCGACACAGTACTCCGAGCCCAGAAAAAGTGTTCCTGCCTTCCAGTTTACGTAGGGGTTGTGTAATCGTAGCCAAGGCAGACCAAGAATAATGGGGAAGTGAGCCGCTCTGATTAAATCAAACACCAATGACTCTTTATGAGAGGCGATCAAACAAGTTAGCTGTTTGGTTTGTTCTCGTATAGGTCCCGAGCTTAATGGACTACCATCGACTCCTAAGATGGGTGTAGTAAAGGGTTTAGGAGTTCTGTCTATCCCGTTCTTGGCTGCCCATTTATCATCAATGAAGTTTCCAGCGGCTCCGCAGTCGAGCAGAGCCGGTATGCCCATCAAGTTACGGTCAGGCAACAAGATGGTTAATGAAAGTACAATCATGGATGGGTTATTAGCCAACGGTTCAAGAGTGGACTCTTCTTCTATCGGGGAACCCTGAAGTTGTACTCCTACCGTGGTTCCCCTTACGGTAGGGGCTTGGCGTTTCCCGACGGCAAAGGTCTGGATCTGCGAGGAGGAACAACAGGACAATCTCGCAACAAATGGGAAGAAGACCCACAATACATACACAGGTTTAAGGCTTTCCTTCGTTCTCTCTCTATGGCTGAAATAGGACCTCTAACAGATCCTATCTGCATGGGTTCCTCAGAAGGAATGGTCTTATGTTGTAGGGCCAAGAGATCAGGGTTGAGACGAGGACCTTTCCCTTTCTTCCTTTCTATTGAACGTTCTTGAAGGCGGTAGTCTATTTGCATAGTCAAAGATATCATCTCCGCCAGATTAGCTGGCCGTGGGATCTTGGACACCTCATCCTTCAAATCCTCAGCAAGTCCTCGTCGAAAGAGAGTGAGTAGTCCGTCATCAGGCCAACCGGTTTCTGAAGATAACTGTTTAAATCGGGTAATATAGGACATAAGGTCCTTCTGACCTTGCCTTAGATCTAAAAGCCTTTCCTGCGTGGCTACCGAAATCTCTTGCCGACCAAACATGGACCTGAGACTGTTGGAGAACGCTGGATAGGAATCCAATATAGCGTTTCCGGAAGTGACTAACGGAGTAGCCCAAGCAAGGGCAGGACCCGTTAGGTGTGAAATGAGAAAACCTACTTTGTCCTTATCAGTGGGAAAGAATCGAGATTTAAACGTAAACTGAATGGTGCAACTATCAAGAAATTCTTTCAACCTATGAGGGTCACCATCATACTTGCCCAAGGAGAGAGTAACGGGAGGGGTTTCAGAAAAGGCCCGAGTCAACTGTTGCTTTAATTGTGCATTGTCCTGTTTAAGACTCTGCATTTCAAGAGACATAGACTGCATAGCAGCCATCAACTGTTGCATTTGCTGTTCCATCCCTGTACCGCCGCTCCGACCAAGTTAGTGAGTCTTTCTTTTTAATGGCGTCGCTTACTGTAACACTCTTAATCTGATAGTCCAGAATGAGATATAAATTTCCACCAACCTGGTCAGAACGCCGGAACCGGGACAGCTACGGCGGAAATGAAAGCCTCCCTGAGAGTCCTGAGACCCCTACTCCGCTGGAAGGAAAGAAAACCTCAACAGGGAGAGGCAGGACCCCCAGGGAAACCCTCAAAGGGGAAAAAACCCTGGGCGTGTTGTCGGAGATCCTTGCAGAAAGATGGCTATCCAAGGCACAGACCTCCCGGCTTGATGGCAGTATCACAGGTTCTATCGGGAGAAAATAACAGGTAAATATAGGAGGAAAGCGGAATAGTAGAATCGAATTAGTATAGGAGAGGGAATTCTTACTGATAGAGTTGGAAGAATCTAGCTGTTGCTGAGAGGTGGAGAGTCCTCGGAGTGAAAGGTAGAAATGGTTGGAAGGAAGCGCTGGAGGGGCACACTATACGGTAAGAGAGAAAAAGGAATAAGTAATAACAGGCAAGTTTGGATACACAAGAGTAAGGAGTACCTAGAGTTCGAACTTACGGAGCGTCCTGAAAGACAGAAGCGACGCGAGAAGGCGAAAGCCTTCGGTTCTGAAATAGTGTCACATGACATGTCGTAATAGTCAGCTGGTTGCGTGGAAGAATCATGTGACCTGTTCTTGACGTGCACTGGCAACGTAGAACAACAGTACCGCTAGAACCGGTAGTATTGACAGGAATAGACCGCGCATCTGCACAACAAAGCGCGGAACTGCACAATCTCCACCTATGTAAGTGTACAAAGCAGCGATGACGAAAAGGTGTAACAAACAAATCCACAGATGCATAGAATTCCCTGGATTCATCATAGATATAACATATTCACAGATGCATAGCATTCCCTGGATTCATCATAGATATAACAAATTCTCAGATGCATAGCATTCCCTGGATTCATCATAGATATAACAAATCCACAGATGCATAGCATTCCCTGGATTCATCATAGATATAACAAATCCACAGATGCATAGCATTCCCTGGATTCATCATAGATATAACACATCCACAGATGCATAGCATTCCCTGGATTCATCATAGATATAACAAATCCACAGATGCATAGAATTCCCTGGATTCATCATAGATATAACAAATCCACAGATGCATAGAATTCCCTGGATTCATCATATATATAACAAATCCACAGATGCATAGCATTCCCTGGATTCATCATAGATATAAAAAATGCACAGATGCATAGAATTTCCCGGATTCATCATAGATATAACAAATCCACAGATGCATACCATTCCCTGGATTCATCATAGATATGACAAATCCACAGTTGCATAGCATTCCCTGGATTCATCATAGATATGACATATCCACAGATGCATAGCATTCCCTGGATTCATCATAGATATAACAAATCCACAGTTGCATAGAATTCCCTGGATTCATCATAGATGTAACAAATCCACAGTTGCATAGAATTCCCTGGATTCATCATAGATGTAACAAATCCACAGATGCACACCATTCCCTGGATTCATCATAGATATCATTCACAATGTCATGAGCGTAGTCAAGAGCCGCGCAGTGGGGTCACAGAGCAAAGGTTGCTTAGCTTACCCTGAGTGACAAATTACTGGGTTTGTGTTGTGTTAAACCGGAACCTTAACGTCAGTTTTAGTCACTTTGCTTCCCCACTGAATTTCAAGGGTTTTAATGATTCTGTGGGCCCTTGGGCCGTCCCTCTCTCGTCCCTCTCAACGCACTTCCTCCTAAGCCCAGACGCCCTTAGCCAAAGGTTAGTGTCGAGTGTGTGTTTCTCCCTCAGTATACTAATCGCTAGATGAGCTGCAATGGTAACCTAAAGGCCCTTGGCCTTATCACTCTAGAATCCCTCAGGAACGTCTGAGCTTTCCCTACTCAGTGATCTGAAGGGAAGTGGGGAATTTTGCCTTGCAAATGCCCTGCTAGATTTGACGTTTCCTTTCACCCTCTCTCTCCTCTCCTGTTTCTTTTCCTCTGACTACACTTCTCAACTCCTCTGCTCTACCCTACTGATTTTTTTTTCTCTCACACTTTTTAGGTCTCACCTCCACCCTTTGTTACTTTTCCCTTCTACACACTACTACTCAGTCATCCTCCATTCAGGAATTTCATACTCACTCCCTACACTAACTCGCCTAACCGCACTCACCACACTATCATGCACTCACACTGCAGTACCACTTCCACTCAATTGTCAATACCTCACTTGGTTGCCACCTCCTCTAACTTCACCCGAATAACCCACACTTTCTGCTTCCAGTTGCCTCCTCATATTTCCCCACCTCTGCTGGTATTTGCCTTCTGTCCCTGGCTAATCTGGCCCTATCCTACCCATCTGGAGCGTGTTGAAAACCCGAAGTCATAAGTAGCATGCTAAGCCCCGCCCACTTTTCAAACATGGGTCTGCTGCGGAACAGCCATGGTGTTTCGGGAGGGTAATTGTGCTCCGGGATCAATTCTTTTTTTTAAAAATTTGAATTTATTAAGAGTTTCAAAGGCAAAGAGAAAGGCAGTACAAGTAATATTAAAAAAACGTGGAAGGTGGTTTACAGACAATTGAGACTACTCAGCCCTACAAAATAAGTCCTAACTGTTCAAAATAACTTTTCCCCTCCCACCTCCACCCTCCCCGGGAACACTCTCTCCTCACTCTGTAACTGATATACTTATTTGAAAATGACTCGATCGATGCACAGTGCAATCTCTGTAGCAATTATACTAAGGTTGGCTGTCTCTGTGTGGCATCCTCGGAACCTTATTGTAGGTCTTTATCAGCATATTAGTTCAGTATACTTCCATCGGGAAAGCACATGTAAATATCTGTCCACGTTCTATCGGTTAGTCTCCGGCATATATTTGCTAAGTACAATGGGCAAGGGAAGACTCCCTTTTTGTCCCTGATGGTTTAGGGATTGTCCATGTCTTTGTGCGTGCTTGCCGGTATCACTGAGTAGCACTGCACGGATCTGCCACTGCCCACATCTGGATGCGGCTTCCCTCTGCGACTATCCCTAATTTGAAGTCTTGATACCGCGGCCCCGGAAGCACATGGCAACCCTAGAACACCTCCTAAAAGATCACAATGCCTAAGATCCAAGGTCTGGCTTTCACCAATCGCAGTTACAGAAACTGCATGCGATGTGAAATAGGATTGAGTAGACCCCAGAGAACTCTTGTCCTACCACTTCCCCTCCCATGACCGAATCCACATCTCTTGCCCCCTCAATCACAGAGAAAAACAGGTTTTGTGCATTTTAAACCGTGAAAGGTTGCCACCAAGACTCCTTGTGTTCTCCCATCAAGTCCCACACACACGGCCAGACATCCCATTCACATATTATAACCCCCCATTACCCCCTTTTGCCTTCAACATGTACAGTGCTTCGGTGCTTCCTAGCTTGCTTCGCCCTATATAAAACCCACTACAGACACAAAAATACCATGTCTGCAGCCTAGCAACAGGAGATTGTCCTCTCATTCGCAGCAGTGGAATGGCAGTTCTAAATACCACGTCCTCAGCCTAGCAACAGCATATTGTCCTCTCATTCGCAGCAGTGGAACAGCAGTTCTAAATACCACATCCGCAGCCTAGCAACAGCAGATTGTCCTCTCATTCGCAGCAGTGGAATGGCAGTTCTAAATACCACGTCCTCAGCCTAGCAACAGCATATTGTCCTCTCATTCGCAGCAGTGGAACAGCAGTTCTAAATACCACATCCGCAGCCTAGCAACAGCAGATTGTCCTCTCATTCGCAGCAGTGGAATGGCAGTTCTAAATACCACGTCCACAGCCTAGCGACAGCAGATTGTCCTCTCATTCACAGCAGTGTAATGGCTGTTCTAAATACCATGTCCTCAGCCTAGCAACTGCAGATTGTCCTCTCATTCGCAGCATTGGAATGGCAATTCTAAATACCACGTCCACAGCCTAGCGAAAGCACATTGTCCTCTCATTCACAGCAGTGTAATGGCTGTTCTAAATACCATGTCCTCAGCCTAGCAACTGCAGATTGTCCTCTCATTCGCAGCAGTGGAATGGCAGTTCTAAATACCATGTCCACAGCCTAGCAACAGCAGATTGTCCTCTCATTCACAGCAGTGGAATGGCAATTCTAAATACCATGTCCACAGCCTAGCAACAAGAGACTGTCCTCTCATTCACAGCAGTGGAATGGCAGTTCTAAATACCATGTCTGCAGCCTAGCAACAGCAGATTGTCCTCTCATTCGCAGCAGTGGAACAGCAGTTCTAAATACCACATCCGCAGCCTAGCAACAGCAGATTGTCCTCTCATTCGCAGCAGTGGAATGGCAGTTCTAAATACCATGTCTGCAGCCTAGCAACAGCAGATTGTCCTCTCATTCGCAGCAGTGGAACAGCAGTTCTAAATACCACATCCGCAGCCTAGCAATAGCAGATTGTCCCCTCATTCACAGCAGTGGAATGGCAGTTCTAAATACCACGTCCACAGCCTAGCAACAGCAGATTGTCTTCTCATTCGCAGCATTGGAATGGCAGTTCTAAATACCATGTCTGCAGCCTAGCAACAGCAGATTGTCCTCTCATTCGCAGCAGTGGAACAGCAGTTCTAAATACCACATCCGCAGCCTAGCAACAGCAGATTGTCCTCTCATTCGCAGCAGTGGAATGGCAGTTCTAAATACCACGTCCGCAGCGTAGCAACAGCAGACTTTCCCCTCATTCGCAGCAGTGTAATGGCAGTTCTAAATATCACGTCGGCAGCCTAGCAACAGCAGATTGTCCTCTCATTCGCAGCAGTGGAATGGCAGTTCTAAATACCATGTCTGCAGCCTAGCAACAGCAGATTGTCCTCTCATTCGCAGCAGTGGAACAGCAGTTCTAAATACCATGTCCACAGCCTAGCAACAGGAGATTGTCCTCTCATTCACAGCAGTGGAATGGCAATTCTAAATACCATGTCCACAGCCTGGCAACAAGAGACTGTCCTCTCATTCACAGCAGTGGAATGGCAGTTCTAAATACCATGTCTGCAGCCTAGCAACAGCAGATTGTCCTCTCATTCGCAGCAGTGGAACAGCAGTTCTAAATACCACATCCGCAGCCTAGCAACAGCAGATTGTCCTCTCATTCGCAGCAGTGGAATGGCAGTTCTAAATACCATGTCTGCAGCCTAGCAACAGCAGATTGTCCTCTCATTCGCAGCAGTGGAACAGCAGTTCTAAATACCACATCCGCAGCCTAGCAATAGCAGATTGTCCCCTCATTCACAGCAGTGGAATGGCAGTTCTAAATACCACGTCCACAGCCTAGCAACAGCAGATTGTCTTCTCATTCGCAGCATTGGAATGGCAGTTCTAAATACCATGTCTGCAGCCTAGCAACAGCAGATTGTCCTCTCATTCGCAGCAGTGGAACAGCAGTTCTAAATACCACATCCGCAGCCTAGCAACAGCAGATTGTCCTCTCATTCGCAGCAGTGGAATGGCAGTTCTAAATACCACGTCCGCAGCGTAGCAACAGCAGACTTTCCCCTCATTCGCAGCAGTGTAATGGCAGTTCTAAATATCACGTCGGCAGCCTAGCAACAGCAGATTGTCCTCTCATTCGCAGCAGTGGAATGGCAGTTCTAAATACCATGTCTGCAGCCTAGCAACAGCAGATTGTCCTCTCATTCGCAGCAGTGGAACAGCAGTTCTAAATACCATGTCCACAGCCTAGCAACAGCGGATTGTCCTCTGCCACTTAACACATCCTAGCAGATGAGGGGAATAATGTCTCTTGCGCATCCACTTGGCAGTACCCCTGCTTCCTTCTCAGCTGTCCTAGTCTTGGAGCACAGTCACATATCCCTGCTGATGCTCTTCTGCAGCTGGTGTGTGGTGAGAGCACCTCCACAGTCTCAAGTCTGCACCAGAGTCTGATGCCTGGCTCTGGAAGACCGCTCAGATGGGACCCAGAAAACAAACAGGGCAAGGAGCCAAAGAAAGACAGAAGTCCACCCTAGGCTATCTGGGGTTCTTATTGGGCCTTTTGCTGCCTCCCTCTCAGAGTCGTGGGTTTGTAGTTTCCAAACCCAACCTGGATTTCCTCCATGCTGTCTCACTGCAAGTTAATTTCTAGTGTTCCTTTCCCTAGAGTTTCTCACCCCCTTTGTCACTTAGTTTTGGCTTCTGGCGTACATACTCACCGCTCACCCGATTCCCACGTTTGCCCTCTCGCAAATTCTTTTTTCTACTTCCTGGTTCAGCTCTTCACCTTCTGCTCAAATACCACTTTCTTAGACACCTATAATGCATGCTGCTTTGCCGGCCCTTTCTTGACTCCTATTGTTGTCACCTCCTCGTTAGCATCTCTCACCTCTCCTGACTCTTCATACCAGCTCCTGTTGAACTCTCGTCACTGCCTCCTTCACTTCTCTCAGCTTCTCTGATTCCTCATACTACCTCCTCCTTGACTCCTCATACTGCCTTCTCCTGACTCCTCATACTGCCTCCTGCGGAACTCCTCTTGTCTCCTCCACCTTGGCTTCTCTCCCCTCCTCCTTGACTCCTCATACTACCTCCGCGGAACTCCTCTTGTCTCCTCCACCTTGGCTTCTCTCCCCTTCTCCTTGACTCCTCATATTACCTCCTCCTGACTCCTCATACTACCTCTGGCTGAACTCCCCTTGTCACCTCCACCGTAACTCCTTGCACCTCCTCCTTGACTCCTCGTATTACTGCCTGCTGAACTGCTAGTCACCTCCTCAGCTTCTTTCCCTTCCTCCTTGACTCCTCATACTTCCTCCTGCTGAACTCCTCTTGTCACCTCCACCTTGGCTTCTCTCACCTCCTCCTTGACTCCTCATATTACCTCCTCCTGACTCAACATACTACCTCCTGCGGAACTCTCCTCGTCACCTCCTCAGCTTCTTTCACCTCCTCCTTGACTCCTCATACTACCTCTGGTTGAACTCCCCTTGTCACCTCCACCGTAACTCCTTGCACCTCCTCCTTGACTCCTCGTATTACTGCCTGCTGAACTGCTAGTCACCTCCTCAGCTTCTTTCCCTTCCTCCTTGACTCCTCATACTTCCTCCTGCTGAACTCCTCTTGTCACCTCCACCTTGGCTTCTCTCACCTCCTCCTTGACTCCTCATATTACCTCCTCCTGACTCAACATACTACCTCCTGCGGAACTCTCCTCGTCACCTCCTCAGCTTCTTTCACCTCCTCCTTGACTCCTCATACTACCTCTGGTTGAACTCCCCTTGTCACCTCCACCGTAACTCCTGGCACCTCCTCCTTGACTCCTCGTATTACTGCCTGCTGAACCGCTAGTCACCTCCTCAGCTTCTTTCCCCTCCTCCTTGACTCCTCATACTTCCTCATCCTGACTCCTCATAGTACCTCCTGCTGAACTCCTCTTGTCACCTCCCCCTTGGCTTCTCTCCCCCCTCCTTGACTCCTCATAATACCTCCTCCTAACTCCTCATACTACCTCCCGCTGAACTCCTCTTGTCTCCCCAAAGTAGGCTTCTCTCACCTCCTCCTTGACTCCTCATACTGCCTCATACTGAACTCATGTTGTCTCCTCCACCTGGCTTCTCTCCCCTCCCCCTTGACTCCTCATACTACCTCCTCCTGACTCATACTGCCTCATACTGAACTCCTGTTGTCTCCGCCACCTGGCTTCTCTCCCCTCCCCCTTGACTCCTCATACTACCTCCTCCTGACTCCTCATACTGCCTCCTGCTGACTCTGCAATCTGCCTCCTGCTGAACCCCTCTTGTCACCTCCACCTTGGCTTCTCTGACCTACTCCTGACTCCTCATACTGCCTCCTGCCGAACTCCTCTTGTCTCCCTGGCCTTGACTCCTTGTACTGCCTCCTGCTGAACTCCTCGTCACCTAATCTTTAGCTTCTGTCACTCTTCCTATTTATCTCTCCCACCTGCTCTATAGGCACCTCTTTATCCAGTGCTAGCCTCCTCTCTTCCCCTCTAAACGTGATTTCTGAACCTGCATGTGCAGGCCCGGCAGGGTTTGAAATTGCTGGGAGCTATGTAGCTCCTAGTTATAGCCTAGGAGAGCCTGGTTTGCATGACCCCAACAGGTACCAGAACCTACTTTTCACTCCCTAGGTCATCTGGGACCAAACACAAACGTTTATGTGACATTAACTCTGTGTGTTTTAGAATGTGTATAATGGAACACTGGGAGACAAGTAGAAGAAGAAAATAACACAATGGGTCTTATGTGATCAAAACAGTTCTGTTCTGCATCTGATGTGGAAGTTAGATTTGCACATGCTAGTTACTAGCCGCTTGGCCCGCAGAGGCAGCTCCTGCTCGCTCTGTGATGGTGGATACCCAGGAGCTGCTTTTAGCTCCTGGTCGCTCTTTGATGGATACCCAGGAGCTGCTTTTATCTCCTGCTCGATCTGTGATGGCGGATACCCAGGAGCTGCTTTTAGCTCCTGCTCGCTCTGTGATGGATACCCAGGAGCTGCTTTTATCTCCTGCTCGCTCTGTGATGGCGGATACCCAGGAGTTGCTTTTAGCTCCTGCTCGCTTTGTGATGTCAGATACCCAGGAGTTGCTTTTATCTCCTGCTCGCTCTTTGATGGATACCCAGGAGCTGCTTTTAGCTCCTGCTTGCTCTTTGATGGATACCCAGGAGCTGCTTTTAGCTCCTGCTCGCTCTGTGATGGCAGATACCCAGGAGCTGCTTTTAGCTCCTGCTCGCTCTTTGATGGATACCCAGGAGCTGCTTTTAGCTCCTGCTCGCTCTTTGATGGATACCCAGGAGCTGCTTTTAGCTCCTGCTCGCTCTGTGATGGCAGATACCCAGGAGCTGCTTTTAGCTCCTGCTCACTCTGTGATGGCGGATACCCAGGAGCTGCTTTTAGCTCCTGCTCGCTCTTTGATGGATACCCAGGAGCTGCTTTTAGCTCCTGCTCGCTCTGTGATGGCGGATACCCAGGAGCTGCTTTTAGCTCCTGCTCGCTCTGTGATGGCGGTGAAGGCGAGCGTCCCCAGATAGGACGACCCTCCCCGCAATGAGAGGCAAGAATGGACTCTCCCACGAATGGGAATAAGGCTAGGACCAAGTGCGGGTGAGCTTAAGGAAAGCTTTATCTAAGTCAAAATAGGGCATGCAAAGAACTCTGCAAACTCCGAGAGCGCTCTGTCTGACAATAGCATAGACAGGCGTTTTTATTTACAAAAAGTGTCATAGGCACCTACACACTATAGGGGGCACATCTACATGGGGATTGGGTGGCGTCGACTAACTATATGTGCAGCTGTGATGCGTCTCTCCGTGGTTGGTGGACAACGCCGGGTGCCAACGTGGGGTGGGCAGGTCAGCTGGGCTCATCCGGGAGGCGCTGTCTGGTCTGGCGTAGTCAGTCTCATTGATGGACGTCTTTCTTGGCTTTCTGCCCTAAGGGCCAGGCACACCCCATTCATTCAATGCTGCAATGTCAGTTGTCCTGTAAATCCTACAATAGGTTATTCTACAGGTTAATATAGCACAGGAGGAATGTGCATTAGGTGGGGTACTTTAGCGATACATCAATACAGGGTTGCTGTTATCCTGTTGACTAGGTATCATAGGTAAACTGGAGGGAAAACCCTAAGTGTTGGGAAGGTCAGGTTAAGGGCATCAAAACTGCTGTTATACAAACAAGGAACTGACCATATCCCATCAAAAATATTACTCTTTTTACACACACTGTTTTTTCGTGTGGTGCTCTACGAACAAAGGCTGAAAACTAGTACGCCTATAAAACAATAAATGTTGGACCCAAATGCTCTGGATATCTAATTAATTTGATATCTCAGGCTACCCTGGAGCATCGAGTGTTACTACCTTGGAGCAAAAGAAAATATATAGAAAAAACTGCTGTGATAGCTTAGTGGCTATTTTTAATTGTACAGTTGTTGTTTAACAAATAAACATGATCTCCCAAAGGAGCATTTACAAAAAAATGGTACTTTCAAAAATCGAAACCATGAACATTAAAATGCACAGTGAATTACATCAAATACTATGGAACATACATTCTGGAATTTGACAAGAAATAAACATTTTCAAACAAAAAACCATCCACACAATGTGTGATTGAATCCACAGCCTATATGATGAGTTGAAAAAACAAAATGAAGAAAATAAAACAACAAAAAGAAAAATCCTAACACGTCCTGGTTGTGTGTGATAGGGCAAAGCAACCAAATGCGACCCCCACCAGAGTCTGATGTATTGGTGGCCTCGGCCAAAGGACCGATTGTGAAGTCCTCGGGTTTGGAGCCCAGGGCATGTGTGGTTCCAAACTAATGCCAGAGGTCAGGTCCTCCTGATGACTTGGAGGGTCAGCTGGTGAGAGTTTATCAAGAGACCAATCCTAGGTCAACGTCGGTGGTTATATTCCTGCTGATTTGAAAAATGGGCCGTATAGCAATTACGTGTCCAATAAGACGTTTCGGCGGGCAGTGAAGGCTACCTTCATCTGGACCTGCGGATGTCGCTCTACATGGGAAAACAGAGCAAAGGAAAGAAATCAGAAGGGGAGAGTGGGTAAGAACAAATCACCCCCAGCATCTCATCAATCTATACATGCCTAACAATGGTAGAGCACGTGAAGCACAAGTATTAAAAAAGGGGAGGGTTCGAGAAAGAAGGAGACATTAAGCTTTCAAAGGTTGCCAAAAGGAGAGAACATTTGGCACCTGTAGGCTGGCATTACCCACCTGAACAGAGAAGAGGGGGAAAGTGAAAAAAAGCTCCAATGGTCAGGGTGACCAAGGAGACGGCCCGTGCCAAATTAGCACAAGTACTGTATGGAACCGTGGTTCCAAAAGGCTGGTGCCTCCGTGGGGTCCCGGAACCAGTCGAGCAGAGGGTGAGTTAGAGACCCGATGTATCAAAGCTGGGAGGCCTATCAAGGGAATACAAGAAACAGAGGAAAAAGGATCAGAAAAAACGGAAGCATCTCTAAACTGCATCCGTGCAGGTCAAATAATGTGTAGCACCGAAAAATAGCAGAAAGGCAACACTTACTACAGACATGTTGTAATTCGTGTCAGGATCCGGTGTGTGCGTCAATCAGTCAAACCTTGTACTTGCAGGTAAGTGGATCGTTCCAAAGAAGAAATCAAAGTGTAGCTGGAGATCCTACAGCAGGAGCAGACCAAAATGTTGAAGTGAATATGAGGCTGCTGGCGATGGCTATATGAATGCTAACATAATTAAGAAGCAGATTGGAGCAAGTAATGGCTCAAACGATGTATAGACCACATCCATGGAGGGGAAAGGGTCTGTGGTCCCAGGGACTAGGATGGATAAGGAGAGGGAAGGGGCATGTTCACTCAGTAAGGGGGAAAGCAGGGTGACCCCATTAAAGAGGAAAATGCTAGAGCCCTAGCGGTAAGGTGCCTACCCGTCTTCAAGCAGCGTGTCGAATGAAGCCGTCGCTGTGAAGAAATCTCGAAGATGCGCGCCGGTCCGCATCCCGTGTCGCAAGTGAGCAGTGCACAATGAGAAACACTGCTAAGAATGCTGAAGCGCGCGTGATTCGCTTAAATGTAAGGGAAGAGCGCGCATGCGCGGGTATAAAGACACCGGTCCCGTAAGTGCGGGCACCGCGCATGTGCGGGAACAGAACCACTGATCCTGGGAGGGCATGAGCACAGTGGCGAGCTCCTGTATCGGATGAGTGGGCGCATGCGCATGGCACAGTGCCGTAGTGTTCTAGTCGAGCGCATGCGTCCCAAGGGGCAGCGCCCATGCTGGCATACGAGTCAAGCCCGGAATAAAGTGAGGGAGGAAAAGGAAGAAGGGTGGGGGGGGGGGGGAGAGAGAAACTAAGACAGCTGCCACGAAATGGTCAGTAGAGCAGAAGGTAGCTCCAGTATAAAGCCAACGGGAATCACCGAGAACAGAAGGAGGGTGTGTGCTCAACTGGGTACATGAAACTGGTGAGTGCCTGATGTGAGGAACTGATCAGAGGGCTGGGTCTGTACAAGCAGAATAACAATGTAGTGGAAAATCCACTTTCTTAAAAAACAAGCACCATACATAAAAGAGGCTTCTGGTAATTTAGCAAGGTTTGTATCAGAAATGATCAACATTGTAATGCAAATTCGAAATTACAAAGGAGTCTCACGTTGTCAAGTCACAGTTGATACACATGTTAATGAATTCAATCATGCAATAAGTAACAGTGAACAAGAGGTCGGAGACACATATCAACAACAGCACATGGGTACATTAGGAACCAATCCAAACCAATGAGAGGGGAGGAGAGGAGTAAGGGAGTGGTGTGGGTCATGCGTGTAGTGGAGTGGCCTCACTGAAGGCCCTGGCCCCATACATCCACACCCTGTATGTCTTGTCACAGAGAATCCAAACGGACAAGATCAACATTATATATCAACACTAAGGTCTATAATCCACAACATTGGCCTCATTCAGTCCGTGTTTCACGGTATCGAGTTTGAAAACCCACCAGGCTTCCTTGTGGTTCAGTGTATTAGCAGTGTTGGTGTTGCCTTGGACCATATCCACCACCCACCATTTCATGTCATCATGACTATGTTGGTATTCCACATAATGACCAACTAATGGGGATGTGTGAGTTTTACATCTGATCCGTGAGCGATGCTCCACTATTCTTTTGTGCACCGGTCGGCTTGTCTGGCCCACATATTTAAGTCCACATGGGCATTCGATAAGGTAAATCACGTTCTGGCTTTTGCAGTTAGAAAAGTGGCGGAACACCCACTGTTTCCCCGCGATGGCGAAACTTTTGAGTTTGATGGTGAACCTACATATGGAGCAGTTGCCACATGGGTGGTGCCCAGTTAGATTCCGTAGATTCCAGAGTGTGTTTCGTGAGGTAGCGCTGGTAAATCTGGCCTTAGTAAGGTGTTCTTTGAGATTTTTGGAGCGTTTCAAAGCCATTCGGGGGAATGGTTCGTGTTCCAGATTTAATTGGACTAATGGCCAGAATTTTCTGATGGCCTGTTTTATTTGTGTAGTTGCCTGGCAGAAGGTGGTAACACAAGTCATTTTAACCTCCTCTTCTGATCTGGGTTTAGGTTGAAGTAGGACCTCCCGGGGGGTATTCAAGGCTCTCTTGTAGTTGTTCTTCACCAGTTTACTGGGATACCCTCGGTCTAAAAGGCGTTCCTTAAGTTCAAATCCATGTTGGCGAAAGTCGTTTTTATCTGTGCAATTCCTCCTCAAGCGGAGGAATTGCCCATATGGTAAGTTGTCCCTCAGATTGCGTGGGTGTGAACTGGTATAATGCAATAATGTGTTTCTATCTGTCTGTTTCTTGTATAATGAACAAGACAGCGAACCTTCCTTCTCGCTGATTTTTAGGTCCAAGAAGTTGATATTGGATGGACTAGATTCAAGAGAGAATGATATAGACGGGTGACACGAATTGAGCCACTGTTGAAAGTTAAGGAGAGAATCCAAACTGCCTTCCCACAAGAAAATTATATCGTCTATGTATCTTTTCCAGTGGCTGATGTTGTTGAGAAATGGGTTTTTAGTATCCAATATGAAGCTTCTTTCGAACTCTGCCATAAAAATGATGGCAAGGCTCGGGGCAAAGGCAGCCCCCATGGCCGTGCCGCTAATTTGCAAGTAGAAGCGTTCGTTGAAACAGAAAAAGTTCTTGGTCAGTGCTAATTCCAAAAGTTCAATTATGAAATTTGTCGGAACCCTTCTTTGTGTCATGTGGTGGGTCAGATGTGCTCGCATGCATTCAATTGCCTCAGTCTGCGGGATGCTCGTGTATAGCGATGTAATGTCCATTGTAGCGATGCGGCTGATCATTGGATTATGTAGTTGGCCTTCAAAGCATTCAATGGTGGCCATTGTGTCCCTTAAATACGTAGGTGTCTTCTGGCTGAGGGGTTTCAAGAAAAAATCTATGAATTTGCATAGGGGTTCAAGAATCGAGCCGCATCCAGATACAATCGGTCTACCCGGTGGGTTCTGTGCATCTTTGTGTATCTTGGGTAGAGCGTAGAAGGCAGGGATACGTCCTTCTGAGGTGTTCAAAAATTCTTCTTCCTTTTTGGTAATCCATTGGTGTTCCAGGGCAAACGTAGTGGCCTCCTGTATCAGATGTTTGATTTCCAATGTCGGATCTTTCCTGAGTTTCCTATAATTTGTATCATCGTCCAAGAGGGAATTAACCATGATCAAATATTGGTCTTTGCTCTGTATCACAATTCCCCCGCCCTTATCAGCTGATTTTATCACAATCCCTGTGTTGGCTGCCAGGTTCTTGAGGGCTTGTCGTTCCTCATTCGACAAATTGTGTCGGTGTGCCGGTGTCTTGGCTCGTATTTTCTGAACCTCTTGTAACACACATTTCTCAAATGTGATGATGGCCGGGGCCACTTCAGCTTCAGTAGGACAAAATGTGGATTTTGGACGGAAACCGGTATCTGATTCTTGTTCAGAATCATCTGTGTCTTGGAAAAAGGATTTGAGGCGAATTTTACGAAAAAATTGTCTTAGTTCACAATCCATGTTGTACCAATTCGTTGGATTGGTAGGGACAAAAGAGAGTCCTTTAGAAAGGACGTCAATTTCTCCCTTTGTCAGATTCACCCCAGAGATGTTAAATATAGGGATCGTGTTGCAAACAGGTTCTAGTACCTCCGTTGTGATCTCTTCCTCCCCCTCGGTTGTCTCCAATTGGGGAACCCAAAGGGGGGCATTGGGGGCGGAGGGGGGCCCCAGTGTCCGCCTCTGGGGCCCCCATACCCTAAAAAAGGCAGTTGCATCGGGTATGGTCCAGGATATGGAAAATTACCATGAGCTGGAGGTTGATTGCTTTTATCAGAATCAGAGCTGGAGGTGTCTGAAAAAGAAACACCTCTCTTCTTGCGTCTATTGGCAGAGCCAATGTTTTGTGTCCTCTCCTTTTCCTTATTTTCCTTATATTCAGGGGCAAGATAAGGATAAACTGTCTCGATCTTGAAGCTACTGATGTCCTTCGCTAGTTTCTTGTGCTTCTTCTCTAAAGCATCCGCCATGAATTGGTCCATGTTTTTATCGATTTCCTTGAGCTTCTCCCTGGCATTGTCCAGGTCCGTATTGTTCAAGAACTTCTCTTCGTCCCTCTCTAGGTCTCTCTTAATTCTCAAATGCACCCTCTGTGCCGCTGTGATGGTCAACACCATCAAGTCTCTGCTGCACTTAGTAGCGATCTGGCTGAACCCGAGCATATATTCGGGATCATCAAGGAATAATGCCGGTTCATTCCGCACGATCAAACCTAAGGGAACCATGTTAGCCCTAAGGTACTCCCTCAGAAGATGGCCGTGCAGTTCAGTTCGAAAGCATTTTTTCTTTAATTTAAGTAAGTCATCGCTAGATGCTGTTGCTGTAGCGTTAAGGTTCATGCCCTGCATGTTGAACAGTGTGGGTCCCCCCACAATGTCGTTTATTTGATCTTCGTTGAAGCTGAGTGTCTGATTCATCTTGTATTAGTGGTAGCAGGACAAAGAGTCCTGGACAGAAAGATATGTAAATGCCAGCTGTTTTATGTGTGAGGACGACAGGAGCGTAAGAAGGGAAGTCTCCCTGTCTGACCTCTAAAAGAACAAATGTAAATAACAAATGAATAATTCTGTAACATACAACACATACCCTAAAACAGTAAGAACTGTATCTTGAACAAGTAAACTGGAGGGAAAACCCTAAGTGTTGGGAAGGTCAGGTTAAGGGCATCAAAACTGCTGTTATACAAACAAGGAACTGACCATATCCCATCAAAAATATTACTCTTTTTACACACACTGTTTTTTCGTGTGGTGCTCTACGAACAAAGGCTGAAAACTAGTACGCCTATAAAACAATAAATGTTGGACCCAAATGCTCTGGATATCTAATTAATTTGATATCTCAGGCTACCCTGGAACATCGAGTGTTACTACCTTGGAGCAAAAGAAAATATATAGAAAAAACTGCTGTGATAGCTTAGTGGCTATTTTTAATTGTACAGTTGTTGTTTAACAAATAAACATGATCTCCCAAAGGAGCATTTACAAAAAAATGGTACTTTCAAAAATCGAAACCATGAACATTAAAATGCACAGTGAATTACATCAAATACTATGGAACATACATTCTGGTATTTGACAAGAAATAAACATTTTCAAACAAAAAACCATCCACACAATGTGTGATTGAATCCACAGCCTATATGATGAGTTGAAAAAACAAAATGAAGAAAATAAAACAACAAAAAGAAAAATCCTAACACATCCTGATTTTGTGTGATAGGGCAAAGCAACCAAATGCGACCCCCACCAGAGTCTGATGTATTGGTGGCCTCGGCCAAAGGACCGATTGTGAAGTCCTCGGGTTTGGAGCCCAGGGCATGTGTGGTTCCAAACTAATGCCAGAGGTCAGGTCCTCCTGATGACTTGGAGGGTCAGCTGGTGAGAGTTTATCAAGAGACCAATCCTAGGTCAACGTCGGTGGTTATATTCCTGCTGATTTGAAAAATGGGCCGTATAGCAATTACGTGTCCAATAAGACGTTTCGGCGGGCAGTGAAGGCTACCTTCATCTGGACCTGCGGATGTCGCTCTACATGGGAAAACAGAGCAAAGGAAAGAAATCAGAAGGGGAGAGTGGGTAAGAACAAATCACCCCCAGCATCTCATCAATCTATACATGCCTAACAATGATAGAGCACGTGAAGCACAAGTATTAAAAAAGGGGAGGGTTCGAGAAAGAAGGAGACATTAAGCTTTCAAAGGTTGCCAAAAGGAGAGAACATTTGGCACCTGTAGGCTGGCATTACCCACCTGAACAGAGAAGAGGGGGAAAGTGAAAAAAAGCTCCAATGGTCAGGGTGACCAAGGAGACGGCCCGTGCCAAATTAGCACAGGTACTGTATGGAACCGTGGTTCCAAAAGGCTGGTGCCTCCGTGGGGTCCCGGAACCAGTCGAGCAGAGGGTGAGTTAGAGACCCGATGTATCAAAGCTGGGAGGCCTATCAAGGGAATACAAGAAACAGAGGAAAAAGGATCAGAAAAAACAGAAGCATCTCTAAACTGCATCCGTGCAGGTCAAATAATGTGTAGCACCGAAAAATAGCAGAAAGGCAACACTTACTACAGACATGTTGTAATTCGTGTCAGGATCCGGTGTGTGCGTCAATCAGTCAAACCTTGTACTTGCAGGTAAGTGGATCGTTCCAAAGAAGAAATCAAAGTGTAGCTGGAGATCCTACAGCAGGAGCAGACCAAAATGTTGAAGTGAATATGAGGCTGCTGGCGATGGCTATATGAATGCTAACATAATTAAGAAGCAGATTGGAGCAAGTAATGGCTCAAACGATGTATAGACCACATCCATGGAGGGGAAAGGGTCTGTGGTCCCAGGGACTAGGATGGATAAGGAGAGGGAAGGGGCATGTTCACTCAGTAAGGGGGAAAGCAGGGTGACCCCATTAAAGAGGAAAATGCTAGAGCCCTAGCGGTAAGGTGCCTACCCGTCTTCAAGCAGCGTGTCGAATGAAGCCGTCGCTGTGAAGAAATCTCGAAGATGCGCGCCGGTCCGCATCCCGTGTCGCAAGTGAGCAGTGCACAATGAGAAACACTGCTAAGAATGCTGAAGCGCGCGTGATTCGCTTAAATGTAAGGGAAGAGCGCGCATGCGCGGGTATAAAGACACCGGTCCCGTAAGTGCGGGCACCGCGCATGTGCGGGAACAGAACCACTGATCCTGGGAGGGCATGAGCACAGTGGCGAGCTCCTGTATCGGATGAGTGGGCGCATGCGCATGGCACAGTGCCGTAGTGTTCTAGTCGAGCGCATGCGTCCCAAGGGGCAGCGCCCATGCTGGCATACGAGTCAAGCCCGGAATGAAGTGAGGGAGGAAAAGGAAGAAGGGTAGGGGGGGGGAGAGAGAAACTAAGACAGCTGCCACAAAATGGTCAGTAGAGCAGAAGGTAGCTCCAGTATAAAGCCAACGGGAATCACCGAGAACAGAAGGAGGGTGTGTGCTCAACTGGGTACATGAAACTGGTGAGTGCCTGATGTGAGGAACTGATCAGAGGGCTGGGTCTGTACAAGCAGAATAACAATGTAGTGGAAAATCCACTTTCTTAAAAAACAAGCACCATACATAAAAGAGGCTTCTGGTAATTTAGCAAGGTTTGTATCAGAAATGATCAACATTGTAATGCAAATTCGAAATTACAAAGGAGTCTCACGTTGTCAAGTCACAGTTGATACACATGTTAATGAATTCAATCATGCAATAAGTAACAGTGAACAAGAGGTCGGAGACACATATCAACAACAGCACATGGGTACATTAGGAACCAATCCAAACCAAGGAGAGGGGAGGAGAGGAGTAAGGGAGTGGTGTGGGTCATGCGTGTAGTGGAGTGGCCTCACTGAAGGCCCTGGCCCCATACATCCACACCCTGTATGTCTTGTCACAGAGAATCCAAACGGACAAGATCAACATTATATATCAACACTAAGGTCTATAATCCACAACATTGGCCTCATTCAGTCCGTGTTTCACGGTATCGAGTTTGAAAACCCACCAGGCTTCCTTGTGGTTCAGTGTATTAGCAGTGTTGGTGTTGCCTTGGACCATATCCACCACCCACCATTTCATGTCATCATGACTATGTTGGTATTCCACATAATGACCAACTAATGGGGATGTGTGAGTTTTACATCTGATCCGTGAGCGATGCTCCACTATTCTTTTGTGCACCGGTCGGCTTGTCTGGCCCACATATTTAAGTCCACATGGGCATTCGATAAGGTAAATCACGTTCTGGCTTTTGCAGTTAGAAAAGTGGCGGAACACCCACTGTTTCCCTGCGATGGCGAAACTTTTGAGTTTGATGGTGAACCTACATATGGAGCAGTTGCCACATGGGTGATGCCCAGTTAGATTCCGTAGATTCCAGAGTGTGTTTCGTGAGGTAGCGCTGGTAAATCTGGCCTTAGTAAGGTGTTCTTTGAGATTTTTGGAGCGTTTCAAAGCCATTCGGGGGAATGGTTCGTGTTCCAGATTTAATTGGACTAATGGCCAGAATTTTCTGATGGCCTGTTTTATTTGTGTAGTTGCCTGGCAGAAGGTGGTAACACAAGTCATTTTAACCTCCTCTTCTGATCTGGGTTTAGGTTGTAGTAGGACCTCCCGGGGGGTATTCAAGGCTCTCTTGTAGTTGTTCTTCACCAGTTTACTGGGATACCCTCGGTCTAAAAGGCGTTCCTTAAGTTCAAATCCATGTTGGCGAAAGTCGTTTTTATCTGTGCAATTCCTCCTCAAGCGGAGGAATTGCCCATATGGTAAGTTGTCCCTCAGATTGCGTGGGTGTGAACTGGTATAATGCAATAATGTGTTTCTATCTGTCTGTTTCTTGTATAATGAACAAGACAGCGAACCTTCCTTCTCGCTGATTTTTAGGTCCAAGAAGTTGATATTGGATGGACTAGATTCAAGAGAGAATGATATAGACGGGTGACACGAATTGAGCCACTGTTGAAAGTTAAGGAGAGAATCCAAACTGCCTTCCCACAAGAAAATTATATCGTCTATGTATCTTTTCCAGTGGCTGATGTTGTTGAGAAATGGGTTTTTAGTATCCAATATGAAGCTTCTTTCGAACTCTGCCATAAAAATGATGGCAAGGCTCGGGGCAAAGGCAGCCCCCATGGCCGTGCCGCTAATTTGCAAGTAGAAGCGTTCGTTGAAACAGAAAAAGTTCTTGGTCAGTGCTAATTCCAAAAGTTCAATTATGAAATTTGTCGGAACCCTTCTTTGTGTCATGTGGTGGGTCAGATGTGCTCGCATGCATTCAATTGCCTCAGTCTGCGGGATGCTCGTGTATAGCGATGTAATGTCCATTGTAGCGATGCGGCTGATCATTGGATTATGTAGTTGGCCTTCAAAGCATTCAATGGTGGCCATTGTGTCCCTTAAATACGTAGGTGTCTTCTGGCTGAGGGGTTTCAAGAAAAAATCTATGAATTTGCATAGGGGTTCAAGAATCGAGCCGCATCCAGATACAATCGGTCTACCCGGTGGGTTCTGTGCATCTTTGTGTATCTTGGGTAGAGCGTAGAAGGCAGGGATACGTCCTTCTGAGGTGTTCAAAAATTCTTCTTCCTTTTTGGTAATCCATTGGTGTTCCAGGGCAAACGTAGTGGCCTCCTGTATCAGATGTTTGATTTCCAATGTCGGATCTTTCCTGAGTTTCCTATAATTTGTATCATCGTCCAAGAGGGAATTAACCATGATCAAATATTGGTCTTTGCTCTGTATCACAATTCCCCCGCCCTTATCAGCTGATTTTATCACAATCCCTGTGTTGGCTGCCAGGTTCTTGAGGGCTTGTCGTTCCTCATTCGACAAATTGTGTCGGTGTGCCGGTGTCTTGGCTCGTATTTTCTGAACCTCTTGTAACACACATTTCTCAAATGTGATGATGGCCGGGGCCACTTCAGCTTCAGTAGGACAAAATGTGGATTTTGGACGGAAACCGGTATCTGATTCTTGTTCAGAATCATCTGTGTCTTGGAAAAAGGATTTGAGGCGAATTTTACGAAAAAATTGTCTTAGTTCACAATCCATGTTGTACCAATTCGTTGGATTGGTAGGGACAAAAGAGAGTCCTTTAGAAAGGACGTCAATTTCTCCCTTTGTCAGATTCACCCCAGAGATGTTAAATATAGGGATCGTGTTGCAAACAGGTTCTAGTACCTCCATTGTGATCTCTTCCTCCCCCTCGGTTGTCTCCAATTGGGGAACCCAAAGGGGGGCATTGGGGGCGGAGGGGGGCCCCAGTGTCCGCCTCTGGGGCCCCCATACCCTAAAAAAGGCAGTTGCATCGGGTATGGTCCAGGATATGGAAAATTACCATGAGCTGGAGGTTGATTGCTTTTATCAGAATCAGAGCTGGAGGTGTCTGAAAAAGAAACGCCTCTCTTCTTGCGTCTATTGGCAGAGCCAATGTTTTGTGTCCTCTCCTTTTCCTTATTTTCCTTATATTCAGGGGCAAGATAAGGATAAACTGTCTCGATCTTGAAGCTACTGATGTCCTTCGCTAGTTTCTTGTGCTTCTTCTCTAAAGCATCCGCCATGAATTGGTCCATGTTTTTATCGATTTCCTTGAGCTTCTCCCTGGCATTGTCCAGGTCCGTATTGTTCAAGAACTTCTCTTCGTCCCTCTCTAGGTCTCTCTTAATTCTCAAATGCACCCTCTGTGCCGCTGTGATGGTCAACACCATCAAGTCTCTGCTGCACTTAGTAGCGATCTGGCTGAACCCGAGCATATATTCGGGATCATCAAGGAATAATGCCGGTTCATTCCGCACGATCAAACCTAAGGGAACCATGTTAGCCCTAAGGTACTCCCTCAGAAGATGGCCGTGCAGTTCAGTTCGAAAGCATTTTTTCTTTAATTTAAGTAAGTCATCGCTAGATGCTGTTGCTGTAGCGTTAAGGTTCATGCCCTGCATGTTGAACAGTGTGGGTCCCCCCACAATGTCGTTTATTTGATCTTCGTTGAAGCTGAGTGTCTGATTCATCTTGTATTAGTGGTAGCAGGACAAAGAGTCCTGGACAGAAAGATAGGTAAATGCCAGCTGTTTTATGTGTGTGAGGACGACAGGAGCGTAAGAAGGGAAGTCTCCCTGTCTGACCTCTAAAAGAACAAATGTAAATAACAAATGAATAATTCTGTAACATACAACACATACCCTAAAACAGTAAGAACTGTATCTTGAACAAGTAAACTGGAGGGAAAACCCTAAGTGTTGGGAAGGTCAGGTTAAGGGCATCAAAACTGCTGTTATACAAACAAGGAACTGACCATATCCCATCAAAAATATTACTCTTTTTACACACACTGTTTTTTCGTGTGGTGCTCTACGAACAAAGGCTGAAAACTAGTACGCCTATAAAACAATAAATGTTGGACCCAAATGCTCATAGGCCATGGGGTCGGGTCTCAGGGCATGGGGTAAGCTGTCCGGGCTTTGGGTCTCGTTAGAGTCATGACGGATGCTTTTACACAATGTTGGTGCAATATTAGGTATCTTCTTTTACAAGCGTCATTAATCTGGGGTGAACTGATGGGTCGGGGGACCTATGAGGGGGCACCTCTGTCCTTTGGTTATGGCTGGATTTTGCTGCTGGGCTGTAAATAATTCAGGTGGCTGTTCGTGACCATGTGAGCTGCGGGGGAATCATGAATGCCTGAAACGGCTCCAGCCGAATTGGGGGAGGTGAGGCTGTGTCGCTCGGGCCTTTGCTTTCTCTGGAAGGCTTCAATGGGAAGGGAGGAGAGGTGGCCTTGGATAGGCCCACAATGATAGTCTTCTCGCAAGCTGCAAACTGTAAAACCAAGGGATTTTCATAATGTAAACTGGCTAAGGGGTTACACATCTATAGTATTTACATCAGTACATATTCATTTCAGAAGTCGTTAACTGCATCTACAGCTCCATTAGTGACTATAGAGTAAGTATTTGCAATATTAGCAGTTTTAGCATCACACTGTAAACATGATACGTGAGGTAGCATTAGGGTTGGTGGAGCACGCAGGAGCAACAGACCAATACGGTTGACAGCAGTAATACACATTAAACCTGTACATTTGCACTTGATGGTATTCTATGTATCTTATTTACATGAGCTCACAATACTGTCGCGCTTGTGTTCCTTTGCACTCTAGCAGCATCAGGGTAGTCATGGCATACAGACTTGGTATCACTCACTTTACATTACCCCTAGAGAAGCACATAGTAGGAGGCCAGGGGCCCTGAGTGTGTGCGCATACTGAGGGGGTTTGAATATTGTGTGACCATGTGGTCACACAATGACACATTCTTCGGTTCGTACAGTGTTTGTAGATTTTTGACACGGAGGTCGTGCAGAAGGGATAGCATTGTAATGCAATATATGTATATATGTATGAGCAGTTTCCTGGTGTGGGATTAAGGCTTTTGTTTCATCGAGGACGGTTTACAGT
This sequence comes from Ambystoma mexicanum, assembly GCF_040938575.1. Lineage (NCBI taxonomy): Eukaryota > Metazoa > Chordata > Amphibia > Caudata > Ambystomatidae > Ambystoma > Ambystoma mexicanum. The sequence continues at coordinate 816,189,744 of NC_090938.1, forward strand.
TATTTTCCAAGCCAGCCCCATTGCCCGGGTCACGCTGAGGATAATGATGCATTGCGGAAGGTGAATGATACAGTGTTTGCTCTAACACTAGCTCATGTCCGACTGGTCGTGGGAACGGGCTTTCAGCGGATCTGCCAGGGAGCGGAGGCAACATGGTAGACGAGGACTCTCTAAAGGTGGGGGCCGTGCTGCAGCGCACAAGGAGTCATGTTTTAAGATGGCGTTCTGGTTTTCAAAATGGTTTCCTGGGCCTAGCCTAATACAGTATGTTTAGTCGATGTGTCGGCCAGTGGTCCACCCACCACCTGGGCCCTGGTGGCAGGGGGGCCCCTGATGAGTCATGGACATCACAAGGAGGGGACTGCAGGGGAGGGGGGGGTCTCTTTGACCTGTCCTCCCATACAGCGGATACCCAGGAGTTGCTTTTAGCTCCTGCTCGCTCTTTGATGGATACCCAGGAGCTGCTTTTAATCCTGCTCGCTCTGTGATGGTGGATACCCAGGAGCTGCTTTTAGCTCCTGCTCGCTCTGTGATGGCAGATACCCAGGAGCTGCTTTTAGCTCCTGCTCGCTCTTTGATGGATACCCAGGAGCTTCTTTTAACTCCTGCTCGCTCTGTGATGGCGGATACCCAGGAGCTGCTTTTACCTCCTGCTTGCTCTGTGATGGCGGATACCCAGGAGCTGCTTTTAGCTCCTGCTCGATCTGTGATGGCGGATACCCAGGAGTTGCTTTTAGCTCCTGCTCGCTCTGTGATGGCGGATACCCAGGAGCTGCTTTTAGCTCCTGCTCGCTCTTTGATGGATACCCAGGAGCAGCTTTTAGCTCCTGCTCGCTCTGTGATGTCGGATACACATGAGCTGTTTTTAGCTCCAGCTCATCAAACCCATATATCGATCCGTGCGCTGCCACCTCTGCAGGACCACCCCTTCTCAGTGAGCCCTAAACCTTCAATGTAACCAATACCCTGGGTCCTGTTGGCGGCATGGTGGGGGTAGCTGGGTGATCATCCCAAGCCCTCCCTCGGGTCCAGTATCACATGGCTTTTGGTGGCACCCGGCAGGGGAGCTGACTTTTGATTTTCCCCGGGGGAGTGGACAGATTTTAATGAAGTTCCATTTAAAAGTATAGGGACTTCTAGTGCAGGTGGCTGTTCCCAGGGGGTGCCCGGCCCCCGGAGCACCTGCGTACTCAGCGCCCCTGGCACATGGCCCCCTTGGTATGTTTTCTAACCCTTTTAAATCCTCACGATAATCGTAAGAATCCCTGGGAGCATTACCTCTATCCCACAATGCCTGGGGCTCTGCCAAGCACGTCCCAGTGCACGCGCCTTCAATCCTTACATGTATCCCAGAATATCCGGGGCTTGCACAAGCACCTCCCAGTGCATGCGCCTTCAATCCATACCTGTATCCCACAATGCCTGGAGCTCCGCCAAAGCACGTCCCAGTGCACGTGCCTTCAAACCTTACCTCTATCCCACAATGCCTGGGGCTTGCACAAGCATGTCCCAGTGCACGTGCCTTCAATCCTTACCTCTATGCCACAATGCCTTCGGTTCACCCAAGCACAGCCCAGTGCATGCGCCTTCAATCCTTACCTCTAGCCCACAAATCCTGGAGCTCTGCCAAGCACGTCCCAATGCAATTGCCTTCAATCCTTACCTCTATGCCACAATTCCGAGGGCTCGCCCATGCATGTCCCAGTGCACGCGCCTTCAATCCTTACCTCTATCCCACAATGCCTGGAGCTCTGCCAAGCACGTCCCAGAGCATGCGCCTTAAATCCTTACCTCTATCCCACAATGCCTGGGGCTCTGCCAAGCACGTTCCACTGCACGTGCCTTTAATCCTTACCTCAATCCCACAATACATGGAGCTCCACCAAGCACGTCCCCGTGCATGTGCCTTAAATCCTTACCTCTATACCACAATAACTAAGGCTCGCCAAGCATGTCCCAGTGCACATGCCTTCAATCCTTACCTCTATCCCACAATGCCCGGAGCTCGTACAAGCACGTCCCAGTGCACGCGCCTTCAATCCTTACCTCTATCCCACAATGCCTGGGGCTCTGTCAAGCATGTTCCAGTGCAAGTGCCTTCAAACCTTACCTCTATTCTACAATGCCTGGGGCTCACCCAAGTGTGTCCCAGTGCACGTGCCTTCTATCCCACAATGCCTGAAGCTCGCACAACAAGTCCCAGTGCACGTGCCTTCAATCCATACCTGTATCCCACAATGCCGGGGGCTTGCACAAGCATGTCCCAGTGCACTCGCCTTCAATCCTTAACTGTATCCCACATGGACTGGGGCTCGCCTGAAGCACGTTCCAGTGCACATGCATGCAATCCTTACCTCTATCCCACAATGCCTGGGGCTCGCCCAAGCATGTCCCAGTGCACGCGCCTTCAATCCTTACCTCTATCCCACAATCCCACAAGGCCTGGGGCTCTGCCAAGCACGTCCCAGTGCACGCACCTTCAATCCTTACCTGTATCCCACAATGCCCGGGGCTTGCACAAGCATGTCCCAATGCACTCGCCTTCAACCATTACCTGTATCCCACATGGCCTGGGGCTCGCCTGAAGCATGTTCCAGGGCACATGCATGCAATCCTTACCCCTATCCCACAATGCCTGGGGCTCCCCCAAGCATGTCCCAGTGCTCGTGCCTTCAATCCTTACCTCTATCCTACAATCCCACAATGCCTGGGGCTCTGCCAAGCACGTCCCAGTGCACGCGCCTTCAATCCTTACCTGTATCCCACAATGCCCGGGGCTTGCACAAGCATGTCCCAGTGCACTCGCCTTCAACCATTACCTGTATCCCACATGGCCTGGGGCTCGCCTAAAGCACGTTCCAGGGCACATGCATGCAATCCTTACCCCTATCCCACAATGCCTGGGGCTCCCCCAAGCATGTCCCAGTGCACGCGCCTTCAATCCTTACCTCTATCCCACAATGCCTGGGGCTCCGCCAATCACGTTCCAGTGCATGTGCCTTCAAACCTTACCTCTATCCCACAATGCCTCGGCTCGCCCAAGCCTGTCCCAGTGCACGTGCCTTCAATCCTTACCTCTATCCCACAATGCCCGGAGGAGCTCGCACAAGCACATCCAAGTGTACGCGCCTTCAATCCTTACCTCTATCTCACAATGCCTGGGGCTCTGCCAAGCACATTCCAGTGCACGTGCCTTCAAACCTTACCTCTATCCCACAATGCCTGGGGCTCCCCCAAGCATGTCCCAGTGCACGTGCCTTCTATCCCACAATGCCCGGAGCTCGCACACGCCCGTCCCAGTGCATGCACCTTCAATCTTTACCTGTATCCCACAATGCATAGAACTCCGCCAATCACGTCCCAATCCACTCGCCTTAAATCCTTACCTCTATACGACAATTCTTGGGGCTCTGCCAAGCACGTCCCAATGCACGTGCCTTCAATCCTTCCCTCTATCCCACGATTCTTGGGGCTCTGCCAAGCACGTCCCAATGCACGTGCCTTCAATCCTTACCTCTATGCCACAATGCCTAGGGCTCGCCCAAGCATGTCCCAGTGCACGCGCCTTCAATCCTTACCTCTATCCTACAATGTCTGGGGCTCTGCCAAGCACGTCCCAGAGCATGCGCCTTAAATCCTGACCTCTAGCCCACAATGCGTGGGGCTCTGCCAAGCATGTCCCAGTGCACGTGCCTTCTATCCCACAATGCTCGGAGCTCGCAGAAGCACATCCCAGTGCATGCACGTTCAATCTTTACCTGTATCCCACAATGCCGGGGCTTGCACAAGCACGACCCAGTGCATGTGCCTTAAATCCTGACCTCTATCCCACAATGCCTGGGGCTCGCCTGAAGCATGTCCCAGTGCAAGTGCCTTCAATCCTTACCTCAATCCCACAATGCATGGAACTCTGCCAATCACGTCCCAATCCACTCGCCTTAAATCCTTTCCTCTATCCCACAATTCTTGGGGCTCTGCCAAGCACGTCCCAATGCACGTGCCTTCAATTCTTACCTCTATGCCACAATGCCTTGAGCTCAGCCAAGCACGTCCCAGAGCATGCGCCTTAAATCCTTACCTCTATCCCACAATGCCCGGGGCTCTGCCAAGCACGTGCCTTCAAACCTTACCTCTATCCCACAATGCCTGGGGCTCCGCCAATCACGTCCCAATCCACGCGCCTTAAATCCTTACCTCTATATGACAATTCTTGGGGCTCTGCCAAGCACGTCCCAATGCACGTGCCTTCAATCCTTACCTCTATCCCACAATGCCTGGGGCTCCGCCAAGCACTTCCCAGTGCACTTGCCTTCAATCCTTACCTCTTTCCCACAATGCCTGGGGCTCTGCCAAGCACGTCCCAGAGCATGCGCCTTAAATCCTGACCTCTAGCCCACAATGCGTGGGGCTCTGCCAAGCATGTCCCAGTGCACGTGCCTTCTATCCCACAATGCTCGGAGCTCGCAGAAGCACATCCCAGTGCATGCACGTTCAATCTTTACCTGTATCCCACAATGCCCGGGGCTTGCACAAGCACGACCCAGTGCATGTGCCTTAAATCCTGACCTCTATCCCACAATGCCTGGGGCTCGCCTGAAGCATGTCCCAGTGCAAGTGCCTTCAATCCTTACCTCAATCCCACAATGCATGGAACTCTGCCAATCACGTCCCAATCCACTCGCCTTAAATCCTTTCCTCTATCCCACAATTCTTGGGGCTCTGCCAAGCACGTCCCAATGCACGTGCCTTCAATTCTTACCTCTATGCCACAATGCCTTGAGCTCAGCCAAGCACGTCCCAGAGCATGCGCCTTAAATCCTTACCTCTATCCCACAATGCCCGGGGCTCTGCCAAGCACGTGCCTTCAAACCTTACCTCTATCCCACAATGCCTGGGGCTCCGCCAATCACGTCCCAATCCACGCGCCTTAAATCCTTACCTCTATATGACAATTCTTGGGGCTCTGCCAAGCACGTCCCAATGCACGTGCCTTCAATCCTTACCTCTATCCCACAATGCCTGGGGCTCCGCCAAGCACTTCCCAGTGCACTTGCCTTCAATCCTTACCTCTTTCCCACAATGCCTGGAGCTCCACCAAGCACATCCCAGTGCATGCGCCTTAAATCCTTACCTCAATCCCACAATGCCTGGAGCTCCACCAAGCACATCCCAGAGCATGCGCCTTAAATCCTTACCTCAATCCCAAAATGCCTGGGGCTCTGCCAAGCACGTCCCAATGCACGTGCCTTCAATCCTTACCTCTATCCCACAATGCCTGGGGCTCTGCCAAGCACGTCCCAATGCACGTGCCTTCAATCCTTACCTCTATCCCACAATGCCTGGGGCTCCGCCAAGCACTTCCCAGTGCACTTGCCTTCAATCCTTACCTCTTTCCCACAATGCCTGGAGCTCCGCCAAGCACATCCCAGTGCATGCGCCTTCAATCCTTACCTCAATCCCACAATGCCTGGAGCTCCACCAAGCACATCCCAGAGCATGCGCCTTAAATCCTTACCTCAATCCCAAAATGCCTGGAGCTCCACCAAGCACGTCCCAATGCACGTGCCTTCAATCCTTACCTCTATACCACAATTCTTGGGGCTTTGCCAAGCATGTCCCAATGCACGTGCCTTCAATCCTTACCTCTATGCCACAATGCCTATGGCTCGCCCAAGCATGTCCCAGTGCAGGCGCCTTCAATCCTTACCTCTGTCCCACAATGCCTGGAGCTCTGCCAAGCACGTGCCATTGCACGTGCCTTCAATCCTTACCTCTATCCCACAATGCCCGGAACTCGCACAACATGTCCCAGTGCACGTGCCTTCAATCCTTACCTCTATCCCACAATGCCCGGAGCTCGCACAAGCACGTTCCAGTGCACGCGCCTTCAATCCTTACCTCTATCCCACAATGCCTGGGGCTCTGCCAAGCACGTCCCATTGCACGTGCCTTCAATCCTTACCTCTATCCCATAATGCCCGGAACTCGCACAACACGTTCCAGTGCATGTGACTTCACACCTTACCTCTATTCCACAATGCCTGGGGCTCACCCAAGCGTGTCCCAGTGCACGTGCCTTCTATCCCACAATGCCCGAAGCTCGCACAACACGTCCCAGTACACGTGCCTTCAATCCTTACCTGTATCCCACATGGCCTGGGGCTCGCCTGAAGCACGTTCCAGTGCACATGCATGCAATCCTTACCTCTATCCCACAATGCCTGGGGCTCGCCCAAGCATGTCCCAGTGCACGCGCCTTCAATCCTTACCTCTATCCCACAATCCCACAATGCCTGGGGCTCTGCCAAGCACGTCCCATTGCACGCACCTTCAATCCTTACCTCTATCCCACAATGCCTGGAGCTCCGCGAAGCACGCCCCATTGCAGGCGCCTTCAATCCTTGCAAACATTTTACTCCAGCCCTGCAAACTGCTTAACCAATCACATTTGAGCATGTGCCTGACAAGCTTAAATGTATATTAATAGCGTATAGAGGTGCAACCTGTTGACAATCTCAAAGCGAGCTCATAAGTAGAAGCCTGTTTGTATAGTGGAATAACTGTGGCTGCATGGTAATACTGCATTGAGGTTGCCCAGTGCTGAAAGATAAGAGACAGTATTGAATGTATTACCTTGGAGTTGCGCCTTAAGTTATCAAGAAGTAGTATTGAAATAAGGCAGAGACACAATAGGGTTAAGAATTCTTGTTTATTCAGATGTAGTTGTTGCCTACAACGTTCAGATATATTGTTAGCTTCACAATGTATATCTGACTTGTGGTACTTAAATTCTTATGAGTCCATTTGTGTAGGTCCTTAGATGTCCTTATTGGGTTTTCATTCTCATGAGTCCATATATGTAGGTCTTGATATCCTTGTTGGATTTTTGATTGCAATTCAGATATATTGTTGATTTCACAATAGATAACTGATTGTAGTACTCTTATGAATCAAGGTCCTTTTGGTTTCCTCATTACAGTTTGGTCCTTTAGCTGTCTTGAAAATCAATTGTAATTTTACTTCTGTGTGTTTCCTCTGATTGTTGTTATCCCTCTTTTGTGTATTGCCTCTGATTTGTTTTGCCTCGACACGCGTTTCCCCAGTAGAGAATATACTGGTTCCTCAGGAGGGCTTTGGGTGAATAGACCACTGTGTGGTTACGTGAGCCTATTAATCTCTGTATGGACAACAGAAAGAAGTAAATAGAATCAGTTGATGAGAGTATCAAGGTGAAAAGAAAATGTAGGAGAAAGGTTGGCACAATATTGTGTTCTGCTTGCAAGTTAAAAATAAGCTTAAATGTATACAATTTCATACTGAACCTATTTTGTTAAAAATTATTGCAGTCAGACCACTTAAAGAAAACAATGAGACATATTATTCTGATTCTACCGCAAACAAAATGAATTGGTGGAACTCTATTCAGCTGTGTGTATGAGCAGAACTGTCACATGTTTTCCTGTGGGGAAACCCTGACACATGCAAAGCACTGTATGTCTTTTCACACAACGTTTGAACCGATGGACTGATTTCTCCAAACTTTTCAAATATTTGCTAATAGGTTGTCAAACGTTTCTGGAAAGTTGTGTATGCATTTGTGAAAAAGTTCGAATGTTATGAACAATAGAATTGAGCAAAATGCTAGCAAAGTTGTGTCTTCACTATAGATCAAAAACTGTTGACCTGTTTAAAAAACAATTCTATATTTGGGGCCAGGGTCTGCTACATTTCTCTCCCCTGGGATTTGGGCATCTCTGGTTCAGATTCAGGGGTTACAGAGAGTATGCGGTGCTTGCAGAGCCTTGTGGAGGGGGTTTGAGGGTAAGAACCAACAGTGTGAGTGACTTGCTGTTTCTACCCAGGCCTTGTGTATGGCTCAAATACTGTGTATTATGTTACTTTACTCTGCTTTCATACTGTGCCAGCGTCTGATCCTTGCCCGTGGCTTCTTCTGCCCACACCCGGGGTGTCCCATCTTATATGCCTTGTGTACATGCCTTGTGTATGGCTCAAATACTGTGTATTATGTTATGTTACTGTGCTTTTATACTGTGCCAGTGATTGATCCTTGCCCGTGGCATCTTGCGCCCCTGCCAGGGGTGCCCCATCTTATATGGATTGTCTTCTGAAGAAAGTTAGAGAATAGATGTGTTGCGATAACCTAAGCAATTTGGTTCCAAGGCAGGTTTGGAGAGCTATGAATTACATATCGATTAATGTCATGAATAGATTCTACACAACCTAACCCCCCACCTAGACCCCTCCCCTTACAGCCTTGCTACCAGTCACTGATTATACAGTAAGTGCAAGCTGCCTAGCCCCCCTTACAGCCTTGCTACCAGTCACTGATTATATAGTAAGTGCAAGCTGCCTAGCCCCCCTTACAGCCTTCCCCAGTCACTGATTATATAGTAAGTGCAAGCTGCCTAGCCCCCCTTACAGCCTTGCTACCAGTCACTGATTATATAGTAAGTGCAAGCTGCCTAGCCCCCCTTACAGCCTTGCTACCAGTCACTGATTATATAGTAAGTGCAAGCTGCCTAGCCCCCCTTACAGTCTTGCTACCAGTCACTGATTATATAGTAAGTGCAAGCTGCCTAGCCCCCCTTACAGCCTTGCTACCAGTCACTGATTATATAGTAAGTGCAGGCTGCCTAGCCCCCCTTACAGCCTTGCTACCAGTCACTGATTATATAGTAAGTGCAAGCTGCCTAGCCCCCCTTACAGCCTTGCTACCAGTCACTGATTATATAGTAAGTGCAAGCTGCCTAGCCCCCCTTACAGCCTTGCTACCAGTCACTGATTATATAGTAAGTGCAAGCTGCCTAGCCCCCCTTACAGCCTTGCTACCAGTCACTGATTATATAGTAAGTGCAAGCTGCCTAGCCCCCCTTACAGCCTTGCTACCAGTCACTGATTATATAGTAAGTGCAAGCTGCCTAGCCCCCCTTACAGCCTTGCTACCAGTCACTGATTATATAGTAAGTGCAGGCTGCCTAGCCCCCCTTACAGCCTTGCTACCGGTCACTGATTATATAGTAAGTGCAAGCTGCCTAGCCCCCCTTACAGCCTTGCTACCAGTCACTGATTATATAGTAAGTGCAAGCTGCCTAGCCCCCCTTACAGCCTTGCTACCAGTCACTGATTATATAGTAAGTGCAAGCTGCCTAGCCCCCCTTACAGCCTTGCTACCAGTCACTGATTATATAGTAAGTGCAAGCTGCCTAGCCCCCTTACAGCCTTGCTACCAGTCACTGATTATATAGTAAGTGCAAGCTGCCTAGCCCCCCTTACAGCCTTGCTACCAGTCACTGATTATATAGTAAGTGCAAGCTGCCTAGCCCCCCTTACAGCCTTGCTACCAGTCACTGATTATATAGTAAGTGCAAGCTGCCTAGCCCCCCTTACAGCCTTGCTACCAGTCACTGATTATATAGTAAGTGCAAGCTGCCTAGCCCCCCTTACAGCCTTGCTACCAGTCACTGATTATATAGTAAGTGCAAGCTGCCTAGCCCCCCTTACAGCCTTGCTACCAGTCACTGATTATATAGTAAGTGCAAGCTGCCTAGCCCCCCTTACAGCCTTGCTACCAGTCACTGATTATACAGTAAGTGCAGGCTGCTTGCTCACTCTCCTTATTTTATTTTTCAGTAAAAGACGGCTACACTCCACCGAGAGAAGGTGAGTGACTTCTGAATTATGGGTGAATTTAATTTTCTGCGTGATCTGGGCGTGGGGGGTGGGGGAGGAGATCCTCGCGTGATGCCCCTGAACCTTTGATATCATAGTTTGATTGATTATCATTGGCTGATCATCACCAGAGAGTTGGATAGACGGGGCTTCCTGACTCTCTTCAGTAATATTTTCAATAAACAGTCCCTTGTAATGTTATTAATTTTTTTGAATTAATAAAGATTTGTATGCAAAAAAGCTAAAACCTCTTTTAAAGAAAACGAGTGAAGCCTCACGCGGTGTCCGTCTTTCTTCTCTGTCCATATCAGGTCCTGCTGACTCGTAATCCAGCGCCTCTGATGCCTGAAGGTAGGGTACGGCGCCCCGTTGTTGCCATCTCCAGAAAATGCCACGCACAAATGAGTAGTCTATATGAGGATGTTTTAGGATGTGTCTGAAGGCCTGCTCCGTTTATGTGAACGTCCAGAGTTGTTACCCCAGAGCCCATGTTTTAGTGGCTTGAGTGGGTTTTGGTAGTAGGTGGGTCAAGGCTTCTCCCCCCTTTCCTCACCTATTGGTGGGGTTAGACGAGCACTCTACACCGCACTCAGAAAGGAAGTGCAGTGGACGAGGAAGCAGCTATCGTATACAGTGGTTAGTGTCCCTGCTTTCTATCGCTGTTAAGCTATGTACATTATTTAAGGAAAGTTGGTGTCAATTCTAGAAACGTACAAGTCTCTGGGGTTAAACGCTTATAATCTCAACAGTTGGAGCCAACGTCACAGACCGAGTTAGGACTCACTGATGCTCGGTACAGTGAGTACTCAAAGATGAGGCATATGGGGGACAGTTGCAGGACCATCCTCCAATCCACCATTATGCAGAGCTTCTTTGGAATACAGGTTGGCAGATCGGGGGGGGGGTGGTGATTGTCTGTGTGAGTTGTGGTGCAGAGCAGTTATTGGTGGAAGGGGGAATATGACCCCCAGTTGGCCCTCTTGTGCCTCCTCCATGGAAGGTCAGCTTTTTGAAAGTAACGCTGACAGGTTCTCTGCTCTGGGTACAGTTACAGGTCATAGGGGAGAAGGTCAGCAGGTCGGCAGGTCCCAGCCTTCGGGATCTGCTCTGGGTAGAGTTACAGGCCTCATGGGAGAAGGTTGGCAGGTCCCAGGCATCGGGATGTGCTCTGGTTACAGTTACAGGTCATAGGGGAGAAGGTCCGCAGGTCGGCAGGTCCCAGGTGTTGGGATCGGCTCTGGGTAGAGTTACAGGCCTTGTGGGAGGAGATTGGCAGGTCCCAGGCATCTGGATCTGATCTGGTTAGTGGGAAAGTGTCCGGCGGATGCCTTCTGTCTGGAATGGTAAGGAAAGGCTCTTTCACCGTCTCTCCAACACCAGTGACTGGCAGAACTTCACAGACATTCAGATGCTTTCCGAATGCCATGATGATTCCAGTTGCCGTAGGCCGGCTTCACTAGTCCTGGTGTTTAGAGCTTGTGGAACAGGGTGTTCCTGCAACTTCCTCTAAGGGAAGCCTCCAGAACATTGTCCTTAGGTTTGGCACACTTTATGAATGTCTAAATAAATAAATAAATAAATTGTGAGCAGTGACGGGTTCCTCATGGTCCAGGATCTCTGAGGAAAGGTCTATCCCTCCGGAACACTGTGAGCAGCGACAGGTTCCTCAGGGTCCAGGATCTCTGAGGAAAGGCCTTGCCCCTCCTGAACACTGTGAGCAGTGACGGGTTCCTCAGGGTCCAGGATCTCTGAGGAAAGGTCTCACCCTCCTGAACACTGTGAGCAGCGACAGGTTCCTCAGGGTCCAGGATCTCTGAGGAAAGGCCTCGCCCCTACTGTACACTGTGAGCAGTGACAGGTTCCTCAGGGTCCAGGATCTCTGAGGAAAGGCCTTGCCCCTCCTGTACACTGTGAGCAGTGACAGGTTCCTCAGGGTCCAGGATCTCCAGTTCATTGAAAGGTCTTCTTAGCCCCGGCTATCAGGGGATGGGTGCAGCCAGGAAGGAAAGTAAAAGGGAGTGGATGTGTCTCTGCCTTTGGTCATTCTGCAACGGTATTAACCCCCCTTCCCGGCAGGTTGGGCAATGCGTGGGGTCCTGCAGTATCGTACAGCCTAGTCACTGTTGATAAGGTCACAGACTGCATCCATTTCTCAGCACCAGCCTAGAAAGTTACCAGACATCCTAGGGTCCATCAGGCTTCTCTGGGTACCGGATTCTCCTAACGTTACATAGGCTGCATGCCTGTGGCCCCACTGTTGTTGACAGGGGATGCCCACTTACAGTTGGGAGAGGCATGACGAGTGCTCCAGATTGAGCCCGTCTCACACTAGTACCCTCCACCCCTTTTTGGTTCTGGAAGCCAAAGTTCCTTCCTCTGACCCAGATGTTTAGTGAGCCTCTTTCCTAAAATGCAGATGTGGAACTTTTTGTCAATCCAGTTCCTGATCCAGCGTAAGAGCCATCATTCAGCCAACACATGAGACCCCTGTGCTTGCTTTTAGGGGTCTTGGCATTGATGTCCACTGTCACAGGCCAAGCATTCACCAGAGCACTTGCACACCAAAACTGCCAAACCAGAGAGGGTGTATTTACCTAACACTGGGGTGGGAGTAAGGGAAGTAATCCATGATGGTAAGGATCGTTGCTCAAAGTCCCAAAGTTTTCAGAGTGGCTATTGCATGGTCCAAAGGCCCACACACCCCCTGAAAAATGCAGCCAAAGTCACGTTCAGTTCTCCAGGTAGTGGAGCATCTGGCACCCCTGCCTGCCGCTGCTGGTGCACGATGGCCCTCCTCTGCAGTGGTCTTTGGCTTGCGGTGGCATTTTACTTCTTTTCCACCTGTTCTTGGTTGATTTTTAGGCCATTGTTATTCATGCAGCAGCTGGGCTGGCTGGTGATATGATGTGATATGATAGGTTATTTATAAAGCGCTTAATACCCAGAGGTTTCTAAGTGCGGAGCCGGAGATTGAACCTGTGTTGCTCCGTATCTTCTTGCTTCCAAGGTGAGCATGTTGCCTCTGCCCAGGGCGATGCAGCAGCTGGGCTGGCTGGTGATATGATGTGATATGATAGGTTATCTATAAAGCACTTAATATCTTAATACCCAGAGGTTTCTAAGTGCAGAGCCGGGGATTGAACCTGTGTTGCTCCGTATCTTCTTGCTTCCAAGGTGAGCATGTTGCCCCTAAGTTATCCTCTGTATCCTCCCTCTTGGCTCAACATCTGTAGGTAGAGACCCCTTTAGGACCTGCACCAGTATGTCTCAGGTTCTTGGGTGGTTAGTGATTTTACTTGGACCCAGAATCTGGCTCCTGACTACCCACAAACCTTCATCTTGCTCTCTGGGGGTCTTTAGGCTTTTGCCCTCACCACTCGCTGGGCGTGTACCTTGACTGCACCCCTGCTCAGGCCTCACTGGTATTTTCTCCTGCTTCTTAGCACCTCTCTAGCCATTGCTGTCTTGGATTGGCCAATGCTTGTTCTCTGCGAGGAACCTCTGTCGCCCTCCTGCTCCTCTCTGACCCTTCTGTATCGCCAACCTTTCCCTGGCATAGGCATTCATACTTTGACTTATTTTTTATTGAGCAGTCATAACCTGACTGAGAACATCCCCCCCCTCCACCCACCACCACGAGGTATGATTCAGTCAATCTCATGAATATAGAAAACACTTCTAGCTAAGGAATGTGCTCCAGAATAAACCTCTGCAGCTTCCCAGATTCTGGGATTTAAATACTCCTAATCACTCCGATGGATAAAGAATGCCCTCCAGAATAAACCTCTGCAGCTTCCCAGATACTGGGATTTAAATACTTCTTATCACTCTAATGGATAAAGAATGTCCTCCAGAATAAACCTCTGCAGCTTCCCAGATACTGGGATTTAAATACTTCTTATCACTCTGATGGATACAGAATGCCCTCCAGAATAAACCTCTGCAGCTTCCCAGATACTGGGATTTAAATACTTCTTATCACTCTGATGGATAAAGAATGTCCTCCAGAATAAACCTGGCAGCTTCACAGATACTGGGATTGAAATGCTTCTTATCACTCTTTGAAAAAGAATGTCCTCCAGAAAACTCCCAGCTTTTCAGATACTGGGATATAAATACTCCTAATCACTTAGACGGATAAAGAATGTGCTTCAGTATAAACCTCTGCAGCTTCCCAGATACTGGGATTTAAATGCTTCTCATTACTCAGACGGATAAACTGCTAAAGGCAAAGAAGGGAAAGGAAAGACAGGCTGAAGAGGGAGAATAGTAACAGGTTAAAGGCAGTAGATCCTGAAAAGGAGAAATTAGCAAAAACAACAAAAAATGAACAATCGTAAAGGGGGCACTGCTGCGCAACAAGATGGCCGCTTGAGTGAGGAGCTCCTCTCTGGCATGAATCCTGATCGAATTATCCCCTGTTTCCAGACTGCATTGAACCTCGTAAACTACCCGCGCTGTTCCTGGAGAAAATCCTGAACTTGCAGGCGAAATCCCGACCGAAATCAGACTTCCCAAGCCTGGGAACCCTGGTGGTCCTTGAGGCCGCGGACCCGAGCTGCTTTGCAGCTCCACAAGACTCTACGAGGGCGCCGCGGCTCCCTCCTACACCGGGCCTCACAGTGGGCGGAGCGAGACTGGCGGACTGCGGCCACGATACATCCCGCCACACATTCTCTGGGCTTACTGTGCTCTGCCCGGCATAGAGCGCCCTGCAACGTCCCTCCCACCGTGGAAAGTGCTCGCGACGAGGCCTCCTCGGACCCCTCGTTGCTGCGCCCCGGGCCTCCCCGAAGCCCAGCTGCCGGCTTCCGGGCCCTTCGCTTGTGGCTGGCGCGATCACCCGTGCGTCCTGACACGGGCCACCGACGGATCTCCGCGGCAGCCCGGGGCGCGTCCCGGGTGGCGGCCCGACGGCCTGGATTGGACGTCCCCGTTCCCGTTTGTAAAGACTGGTAGGGGGTGCTCTGTACTTCTGCTCTCTATATGGTAGAGGAGAGGCACAGAGGACCCCAGCCAAGATTCTCTATTATTGGTAACGTAGTCGAGCAATCAAGGCCTAGCTTCTCAAGAGGTGATGCAGGCTGGTTCTTAAGTACAGTGTAGTCCCCAAGCCCCCACAAAGGAATGTCCACACACTGTATTACTGAAAACGCAGTCTTTATATAATTAATATTCAAAGGTTATGTACACTTATCACAATAACTCACTTTGTGCTCAGGAAAATCAACAATGGTAAATATCTACAATTCTAAAGTGGTACCACCAATATTATTAGATCTCATTAAAGTGCATCAACAATAATGTAAAAATGTCACACAGATCAATAAAGAGGAAACCAGCAATAGAGAGGAGGGAAAGCAAGATGGTTGAAACAATAGGCAGAATACTGAGTCCGCTTCCTAACCACAGTTCTGTGTGGAGACCCCCCCCCCCCACCTGGGCAACCTGTAAGATAAAGATATATAGCACAAGCCCAGTCCATATATTGATCAATAGTCTTATTCCCTCCTATAATGTTTTTACCCCCCCAATGTACCTGGTGGAGTCGAGTTCGTCGACGAGGCGTTGACAGATCCTTCTTGAGTGACCCCCTTTAAAGCAGGAGTCATGGATCGTCGAGAGGTTTCGAGGAAGGTGAACTTGGCGTTCGGCGTCGGGGAATCGACGACCGTTCTTGAGTGCTCTCCCTTTAAAGCAGGAGTCACGAGTCGTCGAACGTCCAACAGTGAACCGGGTAGAACGGCGTCGATGAGGCGGCAGCTTCGATCCGAGGGTGCTCGTCGACAACGGAGCGTTGGCGTCCTGCAAGGAAGAGGCGTGCGGGGCACCTCGGTGACAATAGTTCTGGACCGCAAAGAGTGTGAAGAACTGTGGCCCAGCAACGGCGTTGAGTCTTTGTGGTCGTGAGGTGGCGGGAAACCCACTGGCGGATTCTCCTCGGCACGTTGGTCGTCCTCGACTTTCTCTGGCGGGATAAAGTGGTCGACGGCGCGGACAAGGGAGTCCTTCGATTCGAATGTTCTTAGGCAAAGGAGTGGGCGGCTCCGGTCATCGACGGCACGGCGTCAAGCGGTCCCTTCTTCTGGGGCTACACGGCTTCGACGGGCCTCCAGCGGTTACGGCGGTACTCCGAACCCTGGTCGAAGGCAATGGACTTCGACGGCGGCGAAGTCCGGGTGCTTCACTTCGATCTCCTCGGCGGTCCCGTCTCCGGTCAGCAGCCCTTCGAGGGTCTGGCTTCCAGGGAGCTTCGGCGAAGGTCAGCGGTGCTCGATGGTCCCTCGGAGCACAGGAAGAGGGCGCCTCACCAGGTCCTCTCTCGGATCAGTCTTCCACGAATTCGGCAGCTTTCAGATCAGGTCGAAGCAAATGCAACAGCAAGTCTTCTTCTTCAAGCTGGGCGTCGAGGATCAGCAGTTCCAGTTACTCTCCAAGTGTAGACACAGCTTCTGAACAATTACCAGTGGTGAGAGGTCCCCAGATATACTATTCTGCCTCTCATCCACACTGCTGGGTCACACTCAGCAGCCAATCATACAGAAGGGCATTCATGCAGTCAGTCAGCCAATCAGGCACACAGTGCATTCAGGCCATCCACCTCCCTCTCAGACACTCACAACAAGGAATGTGGATTGGGACAAGTGCCCAGCCATTCAACACTACACACTGCATTCAGGCCAGTTTCGGGCAGGGCTGTCTCAGTCTTTGTCTCTTATGCCAGAAACCAGACAACCACAACAAGAAGTGCATATTGGTCACACACTCCATTCACCCAGGTCCCACCCACAGGAGGTACCCACAACATACAGTCACTGGGAAGGCTCCAGCTAGTCTGGCCTGGCCATCACAACAACACCATATTTGGAACTTCCACCCAACAGCGAGTCAGGGGGAAGGGACAGAGTCAGGGCTTCCCAGGACTTTGGGAAAACAAGTTAACAGGCAATAGAAAGCAAGAGGCCACAGGGGCCATCTTGTTTCCTATCAGGAATCAACTGATTCCAAAGGCAGGGCCTGGGTATCCCAAAATGGAGGACACCCAGAGCACCTGTCAAATTCAGCATGGAGCTGCCACCAGCCTATACCCTGCTCTGTGGGCCACCCACAGGTGCCCAAAAACATACACTAGGGCACAGGGTTGCACCCCCACCCATGGGTGCCATAAGGGTATCCCATGGGTCTGTACACCAAACCAAAAATAGGAAGCGCTGCACTGCCAGGAGTCCCACATGGACTCCTGGGCAGAAGATAATACAGAACACACATGAAAAAGGACTACAGGACAAGGACAGGGAGGCCCTGTCCCTCCCATACATTTCCAGCATCACACCGTTCGTCGTTCCCGAGGTGAGAGCTGCGTGGGACTGGGCTGGCGCTGCGGCTGGGCACGAGGCACGTGTAGGGCTCTCTGATCCGAATCAAACATATCCTGGGGCTGTCCCTGACGGACACGGCGGGCATCCCCTCATCTAGCTCGGAGCTTCTACCATCAAATTACACTGTGAAAATTCGCGCCTGTCAGCTCTGGCGGTCATCGCTCCGCTTACGCCACGGAGCACACCATCTTGGAACAACCGACGTTTCAGGTACACCGGGATCCCTGCGGACCTTGCGCTCTCCTGAGCCGTCCTCCATCACAATTTATCACGCAGCCCTCTCATACCATCAGGCCCAGGCCGTTTCTCCACCTCCACAATGCCTGGAAAAAACGCGGGCAAAACTAGGAAGACGGGACCGATGGACTCCTTTACTAGCTCACAATCATCTCCTGAACGCCCGGATCCTCAATCTCCGGCCTCACCCCTAAATGCAGAAGATACGAAATTTGATCACCTGCTGACAACAGTTCAAAATGGATTCCTGGCCATTAATGTCAAACTTGATGACATTGTCTCCACGATAGGCTCCCTAAAAACTCGCCTAGACAAGGAAAGTGCCAGAATCACAGAAGCTAAAAGCAGAATTGGCACGAATGAGGACTCTACTCGGCAAAACACACAGGACATCGCACTCCTCAGAGGGGAAATGAATAAACTCTGTGATAAGTGCGACGATTTGGAATCCCGGTCCAGACGCAACAACATCTGCATAGTCGGCCTTTCGGAGACCTTCTGCAAAGGTCCGATGGAGTCCCGAATCGAAGACCTTTTGAAATCTCTCCTTGGGGAAGAGGCACTTTCACCCCAGTTCCTCGTTGAGCGGGCACATCGCTCCCTCGCTCCGCCACCCAGTCCAGGGGCTCCTCCCCGCACAGTGATTGCCAAACTGTTGAACTACAGGGATGCCATCCTCAAACTGGCAAGAGAGAAAGGACCCCTGAGGTTTGGTAACGACAACATCCATATATACCCGGACTTCTCCGCAGGGGTCCAGACTCAAAGACGATCCTATGAAGCTATCAAGCACCAGCTACGATTGAGACAGGTCCCCTAGGGCCTTCTCTTTCCGGCGAAACTTCGTATACAACATGCTGGAAGAGCACACTTTTTCGAGTCTCCTGCAACAGCTTTGGCCTACATGGAAGCCTCGATACCCCTCCCGCCCGGGAGACGGGAACTTGACCAGAATGACTTGCAACAACCTGTATAACCTGTCTTCCTATTCATTGGTCCCAGCCGCAGTCATGGCTGGTCTCTGCTGGTCACTGTAAATGCTGGAAACAGGATGAGGCAGGGGGAACTCCTCTGCCCTCCATCCTTTAACAATGCCGGATGAGATGCGCCCGACCTCGAAGCGGAGTTGCTGCACTTGTCCCCTTCTTTGGGAACATCCACAAGTTAGTTAAAAGGGTTCATCATCAAGTTGGGTACGAAGGTGTGGGAGGGGGTGGGTACGGGCAACAGGGGACTGTTCCACTGTTCGAACACTACGTTAACGCTGCAGGAAGCCCCTGTTGGGCACCAGGCACGATGTTCAGTTGGCTTAACCATCGGTAAAATTGCACTCACGGTTTAACTTGCTGTCTACTCTATGAGAAAACCCACTCTCCCAAGCTCTTGTATGACACACGGAAACGGCACAGAAAACTAGTTCACTCAGGGGGCTTAAACTAAAACTGCTCACCTGGCATATACGGGGATTAAACAACAGGGCGAAAGCCAGCAAAGTAGGCGCTTACATTAACAGACATCACCCACATATCGCTATGCTCCAAGAGACTCGTGCATTAAAATCCACCAACGAAAGTATCCTGCGACAATGGGGGAAAAATAAGTATTACACGGAATACTCCTCCCAAAATAGAGGCGTCATCATGCTAATACACCCCTCATTGGGGTTCTCCACCGAGAAAAGCATAATCGATCCACAGGGCAGATATGTTGTGGTCTGGGGCACCGTGGCTGGCAGAAAATGTATATTGGTCAATACATATGGTCAAAACCTAGATGAGCCAGGATTCTACACGCACCTCCTTGCAGAGATAGGCCCTACAATGGAAGCCTGGGTATTGTGGGGAGGAGACCTTAACACTATCCTCGACACCACGTTAGATAGGTCCTCAAATAAGCCCAGAGCCCTTACTAAAACAGCCAACAGGAGGAACTTGCTTTGTCCGATGCATGTAGCGGGACCCACCCCACAGATAGAAAATATACCTTTTATTCCTCGGTCCATGAGTCTGAATCCAGAATAGACTATTGGCTCATCTCCTCCCCCCTCATCAACTCCATCGAATGCTGTGATATTCTTCCACGCACACTCTCGGACCATTCCCCTGTCACTCTAGATATACTGCTCCCCGACATCCGCCGCTCTGCACAGCGATGGAGGATGCCCCCCAACATATTGAAGGACCCGAATGTGGCGGAGGCTCTATATACTGAGATGGAAGAATTCTTCCAGCTAAATAAGGGCTCTGTGGACGGCTGGGCTTCCATCTGGGAAACATTTAAGGTGTGGGTATGAGGCAATCTTATGTCTAAGACGTCTGGTCTCCTCAGAACCGTTAGAACCAACTTGGGCAACACAGAATCAATCCTCAATCGCTCGAATCTGCCTATAGCAGGACCCATGACAAACGCATTTTGGCGGACATTAGTCTACACCTCCAAACCTTTAACGAACTGGCCACCAAAGAACAACAATACATGGCCATCCCGTCCAGGGCACGCAAATACAGGGAGGGTAACAGGGCGGGCCACCACCTGGCCCGTATACTTCGCAATGACCACAACCACACCCCTATTGCAAGTATTCTAACAGATGGGGGAACGGCTGTGCACGGGGAGGATGAAATAAACTTTGAGTTCACAGACTATTACATTAATATTTACGCCAACCACGATAGATGCACACGAGACGATGTAAAGTCATACTTGAGTAAGATTTCCCTCCCTAGGCTAACTTTAGAAGACAACTGGTCCCTTGAACAACCCATGACGGCCGAGGAAATTGCTGAGGCGATCAAACCCCTAGCAGCGGGTAAAACTCCAGGCCCGGACGGTCTAAACGCCGACCTGTATAAGGCATGCTCTCCGATACTCGCCCCAATATTGTCCCTTGTTTGGTAAGAGGCTATGAGTGCTGGTTCACTGCCTGAGTCCATGTCAGATGCAGTTATTACGGTGCTCTTGAAACCCAGACGCCCGGCATATGAACGCTCCTCCTACCGTCCCTTGTCCCTGATTAACATGGATGCCAAGATTTACGCAAAGGTGCTGGCCACTAGACTGCTCACCAAAATGACCACCTTAATCCATCCCGACCAATGCAGATTTATCCCTACGAGATCCACGGCCCTGAACCTGCGCAGACTATTCAGTGTTCTAGCACAGATCAAACCAGAGGCACAAGCGGCAGCCATTTCACTCAACGCCGAAAAAGCATTTGATTCGGTGTCCTGGCTTTATATGTTTGAGGCTCTTCACAAATTCGGATTCGGCCCTTATCTGATAGGTTGTGTCAAACTTCTCTACTCCTCTCCCAAGGCCAGAGTTCTAACCAATCATACCCTATCCAATCAATTTACTCTATGCAGGGGAACGAGGCAGGGATGCCCCTTCTCACCCATCCTTTTTGCCCTCACTATCGAACCAGTGGCGGCTGCAGTCAGGGCTGAACAAGACCTTAGGGGTATAAAAATGGCCGGGGTATACCAAGCCATCTCATTGTATGCAGACGATATGATATGGCATTTGTAACGCGCCTATACACAAGTGTTCCAAGGCGCGACGAGGCAGGGGGGGGAACAAGGTGAGACAGACAACGATCCTACTAGGCCAGGTGTCATTCAGATCGCGCAAGTGCAAGGGTAGAGGGGACTGGGAAAAAGTGCAAGGAGAAGGGAGAGGGGGAAAGTGCTGTATATGGTTAGTAGAATACAAGATAAATAATAGGGCCAGCTGGTGGCAAGTGCAAGGAAAAGTGCAGGACATGGTTAGTAGAATACAAGATAAATAATAGGGCCAGCTGGTGGCAAGTGCAAGGTAAGTGCTGGGAGAAGGAGCTGTAGGATACAGAGACAGTCCCGTAGTGCAGGTAGGCAGTTGAGGGAAGAGTGGCAGGGCCAGGGACAGAGATCGGAGAGTGGCCCGGTAGCAGATTCAGTCCAGGTTCAGTGTTTTTAGCAGGGGAGAGAGGGAGAGAAAGCAGAGGCAAAGAGGAAGGTTTTGAGGTGCTTCCTGAACCGGAGATGGTTCTCCTCAAGTTTCAGGGAGGCAGGAAGGCTGTTCCAGAGGGAGGCCCCTGCTGCGGAGAGAGATCTACCCCCAGCTCGTTGCTTGGAGAAGCGGCTGACCCTGAGGTAGTTGGAGATGGATGAGCGAAGAGCTCGAGAAGGAAGATATTTCGGAAGAGAGAGTTGAAGGTATTTTGGCCCAAGGCCCCAGAAGGCCTTGTGGACAATGCAGAGGGTTTTGAACTTAATCCTCGCAGCCACTGGGAGCCAGTGTAGTGATTTCAGTCCTGGAGAGATACGGTCCTTGGGCTTGAGGCCAAGGACAAGTCTCGCAGTCCTGTTCTGGATGAGTTACAAAGGGCGGAGAGTAGAGGCAGGAAGATTTAGATAGAGGCTGTTACAGCAGTAATCCAGCCTAGAGAGAACCAGGGCTCTGGAGACAGTGAGCTTCTGGGGGAAGGAGAGGAAGGGAAGGATACCTCTGAGGAGGTGTACCTGGTAGTGTGACTTCTTAGAGATGTCAGAGATGTGAGGAGAGAAAGAGAGTGTGGAGTCGAAGATGACTCCAAGGTTTTTTGCTTTGCAGGTAGGCGCAGGAAGAGGGCCAAGGGAGGCCGGCCAGAGAGCTGCAGGGAAGGAGGGAGTGGGTGTGCCGATAAGTAGAATCTGTTTTACTGGCATTGAGGCAGAGGTCATTGGCGGCACACTATTCCTGGATAGCAGAGAGACAGTCAGAGATGAGGGAGGGGGAAGAGAAGGCTGAGGGTAGCCTGAAAATGAGCTGGGTATCATCCGCGTAGCACTGAAAGTTGGGACAGAGAGCGGCGATGCGGTGAGCAAGAAGTGCCAGATACTGGTTGAACTGCCAGGGGGAGAGGTTAGATCCTTGGGGGACACCACAGGTGGAGAAAAAGATGTCAGAGAGGAAGGAACCCAGTTGGATCTGGGAGGGTCGATTGGAGAGGAAGGAGGTCAGCCACGCCAGAGCCTGACCAGTGATACCCAGGTTATCACGGAGACGGTTAATCAGGATGGTGTGGTTGACAGTGTCAAAGGCAGAAGAGAGGTCGAGCAGAATGAGAACACAAGGGGTGTTAGAGTCAAGGTTAGAGAGCAGGTCCTCACGGATGTTCAGGAGAGCAGTTTCCGTGCTTCTGGCAGCTCTGAAGCCAGACTGATGGTCATGAAGACTACCAACAGATTCAGCATGGAGATTAAGCTGGGAGATGGCCAGTTTCTCCAGGAGCTTGCCCAGGAAGGGGGTGATAGAGATTGGGAGATAGTTAGCTGGGCAGGAGGGGTCGGAAGAGGGTTTCTTAAGAAGGGGGTGCACAAGGGAGTGCTTGAGGGGGGAAGGGAAGACTCCAGAGGCGAAGGAGTGATTGCAGAAGTCAGCCAGGGCAGGGGCCAGGGAGTCAATATGGTCCTTGATAGTTTTGGAGGAACAGGGGTGGACCTGTTTTGACGAGACTTTCATAGATCGGACTTGTCTTGAAACCTCGTCAGCAGAAAAAAGGGGAAAGGCAGAGAAGGAGGGAGGAGGGGTGGCTGCAGAAGGGCCAGAGGGAGAGAAGGGAATAGAGGGGGGGGACGGGGACGATGCACTACTATATGTTCAGGAACCAGAAAATAACCTATCCCCCATTTTGGCGGTGATCACCGAATTCACTACACACTCAGGCTACAAGATTAATACTTCCAAATCCGAGATCTTTCCGTTGACACATGCCACTACTTGCCCCACAAACACTCATGGCCTGTCATGGGCTCCCGATCACATCCGATAACTGTGAATCCTGGTCTCTCATGACAAGAACTCTCTTTATATAGATAACTATGAATCCACGCTACAAACCATATACCCTAAGCTTCAAATTTCGTCCAAACTCCCCATATCTCTTGCCGGCCGGATAGCAGTCCTCAAGATGACAGTACTCCCTAAGCTCCTATACGTCTTCTGTAACGTACCTATATGGCCGGGCAAGCTCTTCTTCGACAATCTGCGTTCCATGGCCACCACCTTCGTGTGGAACGGTGGCGCGAATGGAATGAAATGGAACAAATTGGTCGAACCCTATGATATGGGAGGCTTCGCCGCCCCTGATTTCAAACTGTACTACTATGTGGCACAGGCACACCACGCAAAGTTCTGGCAGGACCCCTTGGATAATACACCACATATACCCATCGAGCGCCATTCGGTCCGCCCAACCGATTTGAGATCCATCATATTTACGAAGTTACATAAAGATGATTGCAAGTTTGACCCTGCCTCCTGCACAGTTGCGGCATGGGCTGCAATAAGCAAACGTCTGCACATAGACTGCCCTTATGATTCCCAAGCCCCGCTCTGGAACTTCCCGGTCATTAGGCAGACATACGACATTGCCATCCAGAAAAACTGGCTACCCGAATATGAACTCACAATGAAAACCATGTTCCCTAATGGTAAATTTGTAACTCCTGAAGACTTTGCAAATTCAGTGGGCAGCAGCCAACTAGCCACCCTACAATTCCATCGTATGAAAGCCGCGTTCAAAGAAAGGTGGCCATCATTCCCTGACGAACCCCCCGAACATGTATGCTACCAGTCATTGTATTCTCAGGCAGGCACTGGGGTGTCCAAATTATACAATATTGTGCAGGCTCATACGAAATTATCGAACACCATCAAGGCATCGTGGGAAAAAGGCATGGGTAATACAATTGAGGAGGGGAAGTGGTCCAGATATTGCCTCCTCTCTAAGAAGACCTCACTTAATGCAGGCCTGAGACTAATACAATTCAAGGTTCTGAACAAACTACATTACACTCCAGCCAAAATGGCAAAGTTCTACAAGACCATTCCCGACAAATGCCCGAAATGCCACGCCCCTGGTGCGGATTCGTTTCATATGTACTGGGCCTGCCCCCAGATAGCGGGTTTCTGGCTCGCAGTGGCCAATATCCTTGAGGAAATAACACAAATCCCTGCACACCTCAATCCACCTAAATACCTGTTTGGCGACATTGGTAAGGTCCCGGAAAAAACGAGGAGACTGTTTAACGTCGCCTGCTCAGTAGCGAAGAAATGCATCCTTCAGAAATGGAAGAGCGGCCAGGCTCCAACAGCAGAACAGTTCCTTGCGACCCTCACTTACGTGAATGAATGTGAGGAAAACTATGTTAGTATGATGTCTGCTCCGTGTAAACCAAAAGACATTTGGGCCCTGTTCAGGGCATACTTAGATGAAACCTCCACAGACACTGAAAATTCGGACAATGATAGCGTGGATGATATGCCAGCCCACACAGCTAGCTAAATGTAACTTCTTTCTGTGGGTATATACGAGGACATGCACCTGATGTAAAAGTCTGCAAGGGGATTTGGGTTGTCAATTTGTAATGCGAATCTTTATTATGTAGATGCGAGACACGCAGAGTGTACTGTGACATGCAAATCAAAAATAAAGTTCTTAAAAAAAAAAAAATGAACAAAAGTCTTGCAAAGTGAGGGACACGTGACTAGGCATGGCACACAAAAAACATTCTAGTCTCCAGTAGAATGGTGCATTCTGGGATTAGGCTCTGACACAGCTGCTTAACTTGAAAGGCACAGAGCCATATTCTTTGCCTTCGATGACGTACGCTGGAGAACTTGCTTCACTGGTAAATAACTTTTCCATTGTTGCCTCATTTTATTTGAAATCTGTGCCCCGTGTCCGGTCGCTAGCTGAAAATGATAATGATGAAGTGGGTATCTTAAATATTCTTGCTAAAGTTGCTTCTCTAATCTCAAATATCCCTTTTTTACAGATGCAGGAACCTGGAAAGGAAGCTACTTTCAGCACCATCTAGTGAATGCAGAAACTAGACCAGGAATCCTTTGGGATCTCTGGGAATCTGAGCTCCAGGCAGATGCAGGAACATTAGGATCTCCTTTGTTGCTGCTCCAGGATTCTTGCTTTCATCGCACCGCACCTGCTTCTTTCAAAGGCACTTCCTTTTCCTTTTATTAAACTCCTATAAAATTGTATCAGGGACCTCAATGGGGCTTCATAATCTAGAATGATTGAGGGGGAGAATCGTATCTTGCGTTTATTCTGATGTGTTTGAAAACTTTCGATTTTTTGGGCAGAGCAAAGTACCCTCTAAATGCATATTCTGCGCACTTCATGGTTGGCATGTAGACATTTAAGTCCAGAATTTAGAATTTGTTTAAATGGTGTGCCTTCGAAACTCTCTGAATATCTGTCTGTAATTGCATTATTTCTGTGATAGGCTGTTCAAATTCGGCCACAAGATTTATCATGTATTGACCAAAGACCCACCTGTTTCTATCCCACAAGCCCATTTACCCAAAGTCTGTGCCTAGTGCCCTGCTGAGATCTGTGGGTATGGAGGTTGGAGGGGATCGGATAGGGGGGCCGAATGGCAAATCTTGGGGAGCAAGAACTTTAAGACAATTATTATTAGCCCCCCGTACACATATAGAATGAATTCTAGAGGCTCAGGTGAATCATTGGACGATGCTCGTGGGCTCCGCATGCAGAGATCTAGAGAGCCCACGAATCCGGTCTCTTTAGCAATATCCATTCCAAAGTCCCCTCAGTGGATAGAATGTGGCATGGTTCTGTGGCCGCGTCTATGCATCAGCTCACAGTGTAGCTCAAACCTTCATTCTCAGTTCAGAGTCATGGGTAGTCCTGGGGTACAACACGGTGGGTTTGGGAGGAGAAGGCCCGCTAATCATTTCCCCATAACCAACCCATTTTCTGTATTTGGCCACGACGATCAGCGATAACCAATGTAGAATGTACAGAGGCGGGTCTGGCCGTCCTAATTTTAATTGTCTCTGGGGCTGGGGTTTTGGATTTTGCTGCTTATTTCTGCAATAAATTAAAGATAATAAAAAAGAGCCTTTTTCATGTTCATGTTTGTTTATTTTAGATTTGGAAGACACTGAAGCCATACGTAGAGGGCTTCATGGCACTCCGAGAGGAAATGGGGAGGGGAGACCAGCAACAGTGGGAGGAGGTGGATGCCGGAAACCAGTCAATAGCATTTCTTGGAGCATCCAGACTGAAAGATCAAAAGAAATATCGAGGCTTAATACCACCAAAAATAAAATATGCCAGTCAAGAGTTCAAAAGTACATGTACAGTTTTATTGGTCAGATAGCTATCTGGCTCTCAACGCCTCACAGTGTGTACAGCAGACACCGTGAGGAGGGAGAGTGATGGACATTACAAAGACACAGGTTTATATACCTTTTCCACAGTCCCAGTTACATCGTCCAGCCCATCTTCGAGTTACATATTCATTAAGGGTTCGTAGCCAGTTCACATACCTAATGCAGATTCAAACAACTATACATTGTTCAATGTTTTCCTCAAACACTAGACATGTTTTTCTATACATAAAACACAATGGTAACATTTGTTTTCAAGCTTCAAGTTAATCCAGTTTCAAGGAACGTACACATAGATTTCTGCAAAGGCACACGGTTTCAGCTATTCAACATTCTGTTCCACTGTATGAACGAGGATGACGCTATTGATACAGACAACATCTAAATTACTGTTCAGTTCAACTCTAATTTAGCTCCAAGGTTTCTTAGTGCCGGACAAACAATCCACTCTCAGCAGTCACAACATGTTTATCTGTGTTGACACAGTGCAAAGTTCATTTTTCTATGCTGGAGCCGAAAACACAAAGTTTAACATGTGGCAGAAACAGGAGTTAATCAAAATGGCGGATGATTCTAAAATGGCGGCGTAGTCAGCCTTATTCAGGTTCATTCAAATGCGATTTTCAATGTGATGCGAATGCGCTTATGCCAATGTTGGTTATCAGGCAGTATTATGTGAAATATACTTTAACACAGACCAAGGTGCAAAGTGTATACATCCATAAGCTTGAAGCCAAGGTCCAGAGTACATGGGGTGAATCTGGCCCATGAAGGCAGGTGAAGGTGGAATCAGAGGGTTGGTGAGGGGGGTTACAGAGGAGTTTGTGCTCAGACCAGCTGAAGCCCTACAGACTAGAGATGGTGATTCCAGACGCTGAGAAAGCCTGCTTGTAGAAGAGGGGTTTAAGCATTCTTAATTTCACATGGCTTTCTTCAGAGTTTAAGTGCATTGGTAAGTTGTTCCTTAGGGCAGAGCTAGAGCTTATAGCATGCAGACAGAGCTTGCTATACAAGTGGAAATAGGATGGCTTTCATCCTGTGATTAATCTAAGATCACAATGAGGGGTGTGGGATGAATCATGCAGAGTCATCCCTGACCCCCAGCCTAAAATCTCCTCCCATGTGACCAGGGAAAGGCAGCCGCCACCTGATCCTGACTCTGCGGATGGTCTTCTGAGGGTGGATCACATGGAAGGAGATGGCTATCATGGGGAAGTGGTGACTCTGAAGGGAAAGAAGTACAGAGTTTCGGCGGGCACCACAGAGATTTCTGCTACAATGGTAATAGTATTGCTTATTCCGTAATCTTTATAGATGTTTTGACCTGGAGCTTCCAGTCTGAAAAAAGATCCTATGGCATCCGGATCTCAATGAACAGTTTAGAAGGAAAGTAAGGTAGCATCACCTTACTAAAGGCTAGAGCTCTCAGTTGACCCTTGGCAGGGTTGCGCAATTTAATTCAAAAATTCGATCAAGTATTAAATATTGATTCAAAGATATGAAATGGATGTATTGAATTTTTCAACAAGAAATGTTTTATTCACATTTCTAGGTTTAGTATCGCCAATTCAATTCTCATTTAGTGAGGCAACTTCGAAAAACATAGGTTGTTTCATCAGTAAGCACATATGCCAATGCATCTTGCCCTCTGCTGTGCGGGAAGGGGGTGCGGGGTCTCTGGTTGCAGGCCACAGTGGAGGAGAGAGCTGGGTATCTATGATCATGCAGAGGTGCTGCATTTCCCAATGCTCTTGCCCTCTGCTGTGGGGGGAGAGGGGTGTGGGGTCTCTGGTGGCAGGCCACAGTGGAGGAGAGAGCTGGGTATCTATGATCATGCAGAGGTGCTGCATTTCCCAAGACTCTTGCCCTCTGCTGTGGGGGGAGGGCGGTGTAGGGTCTCTGGTGGCAGGCCACAGTGGAGGAGAGAGCTGGGTATCTATGATCATGCAGAGGTGCTGCAGTTCCCAAGACTCTTGCCCTCTGCTGTGGGGGGAGGGGGGTGTAGGGTCTCTGGTGGCAGGCCACAGTGGAGGAGAGAGCTGGGTATCTATGATCATGCAGAGGTGCTGCATTTCCCAAGGCTCTTGCCCTCTGCTGTGGGGGGAGTGGGGTGTGTGGTGTCTCTGGTGGCAGGCCACAGGGGAGAAGAGAGCTGGGTATCTATGATCATGCAGAGGTGCTGCATTTTCCAAGGCTCTTGCCCTCTGATGTGGGGGGAGAGGGGGTGGTGTCTCTGGTGGCATGTCACAGTGGAGGAGAGAGCTGGGTATCTATGATCATGCAGAGGTGCTGCATTTCCAAAGGCTCTTGCCTTCTGCTGTGGGGGTGGGTGTAGGGTCTCTGGTGGCAGGCCACGGTGGAGGAGAGAGCTGGGTATCTATGATCATGCAGAGGTGCTGAATTTCCCAAGGCTCTTGCCCTCTGATGTGGGGGGAGAGGGGGTGGTGTCTCTGGTGGCAGGTCACAGTGGAGGAGAGAGCTGGGTATCTATGATCATGCAGAGGTGCTGCATTTCCCAAGGCTCTTACCCTCTGCTGTGGGGGAGGCGGGTGTGGGGTCTCTGGTGGCAGACCACAGTGGAGGAGAGAGCTGGGTATCTATGATCATGCAGAGGTGCTGAATTTCCCAAGGCTCTTGCCCTCTGCTGTGGGGGGAGAGGGGGTGGTGTCTCTGGTGGCAGGTCACAGTGGAGGAGAGAGCTGGGTATCTATGATCATGCAGAGGTGCTGCATTTCCCAAGGCTCTTACCCTCTGCTGTGGGGGAGGCGGGTGTGGGGTCTCTGGTGGCAGACCACAGTGGAGGAGAGAGCTGGGTATCTATGATCATGCAGAGGTGCTGAATTTCCCAAGGCTCTTGCCCTCTGCTGTGGGGGGAGGGGGGGTGTAGGGTCTTTGGTGGCAGCCCACAGTGGAGGGGAGAGCTGGGTATCTATGATCATGCAGAGGTGCTGCATTTCTCAAGGCTCTTGCCCTCTGCTGTGGGGGGAGTGGGGTGTGTGGTGTCTCTGGTGGCAGGCCACAGGGGAGGAGAGAGCTGGGTATCTATGATCATGCAGAGGTGCTGCATTTCCCAAGGCTCTTGCACCTCTGATGTGGGGGGGAGAGGGGGGTGGTGTCTCTGGTGGCAGGTCACAGTGGAGGAGAGAGCTGGGTATCTATGATCATGCAGAGGTGCTGCATTTCCCAAGGCTCTTGCCTTCTGCTGTGGGGGTGGGGGTGGGGGTAGGGTCTCTGGTGGCAGGCCACGGTGGAGGAGAGAGCTGGGTATCTATGATCATGCAGAGGTGCTGCATTTCCCAAGGCTCTTACCCTCTGCTGTGGGGGAGGGGGGTGTGGGGTCTCTGGTGGCAGACCACAGTGGAGGAGAGAGCTGGGTATCTATGATCATGCAGAGGTGCTGCATTTCCCAAGGCTCTTGGCCTCTGCTGTGGGGCGAGGGGGGGTGTAGGGTCTTTGGTGGCAGGCCACAGTGGAGGAGAGAGATGGGTGTATATGATCATGCAGAGGTGCTGCATTTCCCAAGGCTCTTGGCCTCTGCTGTGGGTGGAGGGGGGTGTGGTGTCTCTGGTGGCAGGCCACAGAGGAGGAGAGAGCTGGGTATCTATGATCATGCAGAGGTGCTGCAATTCCCAAGGTTCTTGCCCTCTGCTGTGGGGGGAGGGGGGTGTGGTGTCTCTGCTGGTAGGCCACAGTGGAGGAGAGAGCTGGGTATCTATGATCATGCAGAGGTGCTGCATTTCCCAAGGCTCTTGCCATCTGCTGTGGGGGGAGGGCGGTGTAGGGTCTCTGGTGGCAGGCCACAGTGGAGGAGAGAGCTGGGTATCTATGATCATGCAGAGGTGCTGCATTTCCCAAGGCTCTTGCCCTCGGCTGTGGGGGGATGGGGGTGTAGGGCCTCTGATGGCAGGCCACAGTGGAGGACAGAGCTGGGTATCTATGATCATGCAGAGGTGCTGCATTTCCCAAGGCTCTTGCCCTCTGCTGTGGGGATGGGGGTGGGGGGGTCTCTGGTGGCAGGCCACAGTGGAGGAGAGAGCTGGGTATCTATGATCATGCAGAGGTGCTGCATTTCCCAAGGCTCCTGCCCTCTGCTGTGGCGGGTGGGGAGTGTCGGGCCTATGATGGCAGACCACAGTGGAGGAGAGAGCTGGGTATCTATGATCATGCAGAGGTGCTGCATTTCCCAAGGCTCTTGCCCTCTGCTGTGGGGGAAGGGGGTGCGGGGTCTCTGGTTGCAAGCCACAGTGGAGGAGAGAGCTGGGTATCTATGATCATGCAGAGGTGCTGCATTTCCCAAGGCTCTTGCCCTCTGCTGTGCGGGGGGGGCGGTCTCTGGTGGCAAGCCACAGTGGAGGAGAGAGCTGGGTATCTATGATCATGCAGAGGTGCTGCATTTCCCAAGGCTCTTGCCCTCTGCTGTGGGGGGAGGGGGGTGTGGGGTCTTTGGTGGCAGGCCACAGTGGATGGGAGAGCTGGGTATCTATGATCATGCAGAGGTGTTGCAATTCCCAAGGCTCTTGCCCTGTGCTGTGGGGGAGGGGGGTGTGGGGTCTCTGGTGGCAGGCCACAGTGGAGTGGAGAGCTGGGTATCTATGATCATGCAGAGGTGCTGCATTTCCCAAGGCTCCTGCCCTCTGCTGTGGGGGGAGGGGGGTGTGGGGTCTCTGGTGGCAGGCCACAGTGGAGGAGAGAGCTGGGTATCTATGATCATGCAGAGGTGCTGCATTTCCCATGGCTCTTGCCTTCTGCTGTGGGGGAGGGGGGTGTGGGGTCTCTGGTGGCAGACCACAGTGGAGGGGAGAGCTGGGTATCTATGATCATGCAGAGGTGCTGCATTTCCCAAGGCTATTGCCCTCTGCTGTGGGGGGAGGAGGTGTGGGGTCTCTGGTGGCAGACCACAGTGGAGGAGAGAGCTGGGTATCTATGATCACGCAGAGTTGCTGCATTTCCCAATGCTCGTGCCCTCTGCTGTGGGGGGATCGGGTGTGGGGTCTCTGGTGGCAGGCCACAGTGGAGGAGAGAGCTGGGTATCTATGATCATGCAGAGGTGCTGCATTTCCCAAGGCTCTTGCCCTCTGCTGTGAGGGGCCGGGGGGTGTAGGGCCTCTAGTGGCAGGCCACAGTCGAGGGGAGAGCTGGGTATCTATGATCATGCAGAGGTGCTGCATTTCCCAAGGCTCTTGCCCTCTGCTATGGGGGAGGGGAGTGCGGGGTCTCTGGTGGCTGGCCACAGTGGAGGAGAGAGCTGGCTATCTATGATCATGCAAAGGTGCTGCATTTCCCAAGGCTCTTGCCCTCTGCTGTGGGGAGGGGGAGGGCGGTCTCTGGTGGCAGGCCACAGTGGAGGAGAGAGATGGTTATCTATGATCATGCAGAGGTGCTGCATTTCCCAAGGCTCTTGCCCTCTGCTGGGGGGAGGGGGGTGTAGGGTCTCTGATGGCAGGACACAGTGGAGGAGAGAGCTGGGTATCTATGATCATGCAGAGGTGCTGCATTTCCCAAGGCTCTTGGGGGGGTGGAGGTGGGTGTAGGGTCTATGGTGGCAGGCCACAGTGGAGGACAGAACTGGGTATCTATGATCATGCAGAGGTGCTGCATTTCCCATGGCTCTTGCCTTCTGCTGTGGGGGAGGGGGGTGTGGGGTCTCTGGTGGCAGGCCACAGTGGAGGAGAGAGCTGGGTATCTATGATCATGCAGAGGTGCTGCATTTCCCATGGCTCTTGCCTTCTGCTGTGGGGGAGGGGGGTGTGGTGTCTCTGGTGGCAGGCCACAGTGGAGGAGAGAGCTGGGTATCTATGATCATGCAGAGGTGCTGCATTTCCCAAGGCTCTTGCCCTCTGCTGCGGGGATGGGGGTGTGGTGTCTCTGGTGGCAGGCCACAGTGGAGGAGAGAGCTGGGTATCTATGATCATGCAGAGGTGCTGCATTTCCCAAGGCTCCTGCCCTCTGCTGTGGCGGGTGGGGGTTGTAGGGCCTATGGTGGCAGACCACAGTGGAGGAGAGAGCTGGGTATCTATGATCATGCAGAGGTGCTGCATTTCCCAAGGCTCTTGCCCTCTGCTGTGGGGGAAGGGGGTGCGGGGTCTCTGGTTGCAGGCCACAGTGGAGGAGAGAGCTGGGTATCTATGATCATGCAGAGGTGCTGCATTTCCCAAGGCTCTTGCCCTCTGCTGTGGGGGAGGGGAGTGCGGGGTCTCTGGTGGCAGGCCACAGTGGAGGAGAGAGCTGGGTATCTATGATCATGCAGAGGTGCTGCATTTCCCAAGGCTCTTGCCCTCTGCTGTGGGGGGTGGAGGTGGGTGTAGGGTCTATGGTGGCAGGCCACAGTGGAGGACAGGGCTGGGTATCTATGATCATGCAGAGGTGCTGCATTTCCCCAGGCTCTTGCCCTCTGCTGTGGGGGGAGGGGGCTGTGGGGTCTCTGGTGGCAGGCCACAGTGGAGGAGAGAGCTGGGTATCTATGATCATGCAGAGGTGCTGCATTTCCCAAGGCTCTCGCCGTCTGCTGTGGGGATGGGGGTGGGGGGGTCTCTGGTGGCAGGCCACAGTGGAGGAGAGAGCTGGGTATCTATAATCATGCAGAGGTGCTGCATTTCCCAAGGCTCTTGCCCTCTGCTGTGGGGGGGGGGTCTCTGGTGGCAGGCCACAGTGGAGGAGAGAGCTGGGTATCTATGATCATGCAGAGGTGCTGCATTTCCCAAGGCTCCTGCCCTCTGCTGGGGGCAGGGGGGTGTAGGGTCTCTGGTGGCAGGCCACAGTGGAGGAGAGAGCTGGGTATCTATGATCATGCAGAGGTTCTGCATTTCCCATGGCTCTTGCCTTCTGCTGTGGGGGAGGGGGGTGTGGGGTCTCTGGTGGCAGGCCACAGTGGAGGGGAGAGCTGGGTATCGATGATCATGCAGAGGTGCTGCATTTCCCAAGGCTATTGCCCTCTGCTCTGGGGGGAGGAGGTGTGGGGTCTCTGGTGGCAGACCACAGTGGAGGAGAGAGCTGGGTATCTATGATCACGCAGAGTTGCTACATTTCCCAATGCTCGTGCCCTCTGCTGTGGGGGGATCGGGTGTGGGGTCTCTGGTGGCAGGCCACAGTGGAGGAGAGAGCTGGGTATCTATGATCATGCAGAGGTGCTGCATTTCCCAAGGCTCTTGCCCTCTGCTGTGAGGGGCCGGGGGGTGTAGGGCCTCTAGTGGCAGGCCACAGTGGAGGGGAGAGCTGGGTATCTATGATCATGCAGAGGTGCTGCATTTCCCAAGGCTCTCGCCGTCCGCTGTGGGGGAGGGGGTGTGGGGTCTCTGGTTGCAGGGCACAGTGGAGGAGAGAGCGTGGTATCTATGATCATGCAGAGGTGCTGCATTTCCCAAGGCTCTTGCCCTCTGCTGTGGGGGGTGGAGGTGGGTGTAGGGTCTATGGTGGCAGGCCACAGTGGAGGACAGGGCTGGGTATCTATGATCATGCAGAGGTGCTGCATTTCCCCAGGCTCTTGCCCTCTTCTGTGGGGGAGGGGGGTGTGGGGTCTCCGGTGGCAGGCCACAGTGGAGGAGAGAGCTGGGTATCTATGATCATGCAGAGGTGCTGCATTTCCCAAGGCTCTCGCCGTCTGCTGTGGGGATGGGGGGTGGGGGGGTCTCTGGTGGCAGGCCACAGTGGAGGAGAGAGCTGGGTATCTATGATCATGCAGAGGTGCTGCATTTCCCAAGGCTCCTGCCCTCTGCTGTGGCGGGTGGGGAGTGTCGGGCCTATGATGGCAGACCACAGTGGAGGAGAGAGCTGGGTATCTATGATCATGCAGAGGTGCTGCATTTCCCAAGGCTCTTGCCCTCTGCTGTGGGGGAAGGGGGTGCGGGGTCTCTGGTTGCAAGCCACAGTGGAGGAGAGAGCTGGGTATCTATGATCATGCAGAGGTGCTGCATTTCCCAAGGCTATTGCCCTCTGCTGTGGGGGGAGGAGGTGTGGGGTCTCTGGTGGCAGACCACAGTGGAGGAGAGAGCTGGGTATCTATGATCACGCAGAGTTGCTGCATTTCCCAATGCTCGTGCCCTCTGCTGTGGGGGGATCGGGTGTGGGGTCTCTGTTGGCAGGCCACAGTGGAGGAGAGAGCTGGGTATCTATGATCATGCAGAGGTGCTGCATTTCCCAAGGCTCTTGCCCTCTGCTGTGAGGGGCCGGGGGGTGTAGGGCCTCTAGTGGCAGGCCACAGTGGAGGGGAGAGCTGGGTATCTATGATCATGCAGAGGTGCTGCATTTCCCAAGGCTCTCGCCGTCTGCTGTGGGGGGAGGGGGTGTGGGGTCTCTGGTTGCAGGCCACAGTGGAGGAGAGAGCGTGGTATCTATGATCATGCAGAGGTGCTGCATTTCCCAAGGCTCTTGCACTCTGCTGTGGGGGAAGGGGGTGCGGGGTCTCTGGTTGCAGGCCACAGTGGAGGAGAGAGCTGGGTATCTATGATCATGCAGAGGTGCTGCATTTCCCAAGGCTCTTGCCC
Organism: Ambystoma mexicanum; assembly: GCF_040938575.1. Classification (NCBI taxonomy): domain Eukaryota; kingdom Metazoa; phylum Chordata; class Amphibia; order Caudata; family Ambystomatidae; genus Ambystoma; species Ambystoma mexicanum. The sequence continues at coordinate 816,224,704 of NC_090938.1, forward strand.
TCTGCTGTGGGGGAGGGGAGTGCGGGGTCTCTGGTGGCAGGCCACAGTGGAGGAGAGAGCTGGGTATCTATGATCATGCAGAGGTGCTGCATTTCCCAAGGCTCTTGCCCTCTGCTGTGGGGGGTGGAGGTGGGTGTAGGGTCTATGGTGGCAGGCCACAGTGGAGGACAGGGCTGGGTATCTATGATCATGCAGAGGTGCTGCATTTCCCCAGGCTCTTGCCCTCTGCTGTGGAGGGAGGGGGGTGTGGGGTCTCTGGTGGCAGGCCACAGTGGAGGAGAGAGCTGGGTATCTATGATCATGCAGAGGTGCTGCATTTCCAAAGGCTCTCGCCGTCTGCTGTGGGGATGGGGGGTGGGAGGGTCTCTGGTGGCAGGCCACAGTGGAGGAGAGAGCTGGGTATCTATGATCATGCAGAGGTGCTGCATTTCCCAAGGCTCCTGCCCTCTGCTGTGGCGGGTGGGGAGTGTCGGGCCTATGATGGCAGACCACAGTGGAGGAGAGAGCTGGGTATCTATGATCATGCAGAGGTGCTGCATTTCCCAAGGCTCTTGCCCTCTGCTGTGGGGAAAGGGGGTGCGGGGTCTCTGGTTGCAAGCCACAGTGGAGGAGAGAGCTGGGTATCTATGATCATGCAGAGGTGCTGCATTTCCCAAGGCTCTTGCCCTCTGCTGTGGGGGGGGGGGGGTCTCTGGTGGCAGGCCACAGTGGAGGAGAGAGCTGGGTATCTATGATCATGCAGAGGTGCTGCATTTCCCAAGGCTCTTGCCCTCTGCTGGGGGGAGGGGGGTGTAGGGTCTCTGGTGGCAGGCCACAGTGGAGGAGAGAGCTGGGTATCTATGATCATGCAGAGGTGCTGCTTTTCCCAAGGCTCTTGCCCTCTGCTGTGGGGAGAGGGGGGTGTGGGGTCTTTGGTGGCAGGCCACAGTGGATGGGAGAGCTGGGTATCTATGATCATGCAGAGGTGTTGCAATTCCCAAGGCTCTTGCCCTGTGCTGTGGGGGAGGGGGTGTGGGGTCTCTGGTGGCAGGCCACAGTGGAGTGGAGAGCTGGGTATCTATGATCATGCAGAGGTGCTGCATTTCCCAAGGCTCCTGCCCTCTGCTGTGGGGGGAGGGGGGTGTGGGGTCTCTGGTGGCAGGCCACAGTGGAGGAGAGAGCTGGGTATCTATGATCATGCAGAGGTGCTGCATTTCCCATGGCTCTTGCCTTCTGCTGTGGGGGAGGGGGGTGTGGGGTCTCTGGTGGCAGGCCACAGTGGAGGGGAGAGATGGGTATCTATGATCATGCAGAGGTGCTGCATTTCCCAAGGATATTGCCCTCTGCTGTGGGGGGAGGAGGTGTGAGGTCTCTGGTGGCAGACCACAGTGGAGGAGAGAGCTGGGTATCTATGATCACGCAGAGTTGCTGCATTTCCCAATGCTCGTGCCCTCTGCTGTGGGGGGATCGGGTGTGGGGTCTCTGGTGGCAGGCCACAGTGGAGGAGAGAGCTGGGTATCTATGATCATGCAGAGGTGCTGCATTTCCCAAGGCTCTTGCCCTCTGCTGTGAGGGGCCGGGGGGTGTAGGGCCTCTAGTGGCAGGCCACAGTGGAGGGGAGAGCTGGGTATCTATGATCATGCAGAGGTGCTGCATTTCCCAAGGCTCTCGCCGTCTGCTGTGGGGGGAGGGGGTGTGGGGTCTCTGGTTGCAGGCCACAGTGGAGGAGAGAGCGTGGTATCTATGATCATGCAGAGGTGCTGCATTTCCCAAGGCTCTTGCCCTCTGTTGTGGGGATGGGGGTGTGGTGTCTCTGGTAGCAGGCCACAGTGGAGGAGAGAGTTGGGTATCTATGATCATGCAGAGGTGCTGCATTTCCCAAGGCTCTTGGCCTCTGCTGTGCGGGAAGGGGGTGTGGTGTCTCTGGTGGCAGGCCACAGTGGAGGAGAGAGCTGGGTATCTATGATCATGCAGAGGTGCCGCATTTCCCAAGGCTCTTGCCCTCTGCTGTGGGGGAGGGGAGTGCGGGGTCTCTGGTGGCTGGCCACAGTGGAGGAGAGAGCTGGCTATCTATGATCATGCAGAGGTGCTGCATTTCCCAAGGCTCTTGCCCTCTGCTGTGGGGAGGGGGAGGGCGGTCTCTGGTGGCAGGCCACAGTGGAGGAGAGAGCTGGTTATCTATGATCATGCAGAGGTGCTGCATTATCCCAAGGCTCTTGCCCTCTGCTGTGGGGGATGGGGGTGTGGTGTCTCTGGTAGCAGGCCACAGTGGAGGAGAGAGTTGGGTATCTATGATCATGCAGAGGTGCTGCATTTCCCAAGGCTCTTGCCCTCTGCTGTGGTGGTGGGGGGGGGTGGGGCGGTGTCTGGTGGCAGGCCACAGTGGAGGAGGGAGCTGGGTATCTATGATCATGCAGAGGTGCCGCATTTCCCAAGGCTCTTGCCCTCTGCTGTGGGGGAGGGGAGTGCGGGGTCTCTGGTGGCAGGCCACAGTGGAGGAGAGAGCTGGCTATCTATGATCATGCAGAGGTGCTGCATTTCCCAAGGCTCTTGCCCTCTGCTGTGAGGGGGTGGGGGGTCTCTGGTGGCAGGCCACAGTGGAGGGGAGAGCTGGGTATCTATGATCATGCAGAGGTGCTGCATTTCCCAAGGCTGTTGTCCTCTTCTGTGGGGGAGGGTGCAGGGTCTATGGTGGCAGGCCACAGTGGAGGGGAGAGCTGGGTATCTATGATCATGAAGAGGTGCTGCATTTCCCAAGGCTCTTGCCCTCTGCTGTGGGGGAGGAGGCAGGGTCTATGGTGGCAGGCCACAGTGGAGGGGAGAGCTGGGTATCTATGATCATGCAGAGGTGCTGCATTTCCCCAGGCTCTTGCCCTTTGCCGTGGGGGGAGGGGGGTGTGGTGTCTCTTTTGGCAGGCCACAGGGGAGGAGAGAGCTGGGTATCTATGATCATGCAGAGGTGCTGCATTTCCCAAGGCTCTTACCCTCGGCTGTGGGGCGAGGGGGGTGTAGGGCCTCTGGTGGCAGGCCACAGTGGAGGGGAGAGCTGGGTATCTATGATCATGAAGAGGTGGTGCATTTCCCAAGGCTCTTGCCCTCTGCTGTGGGGGAGGAGGCAGGGTCTGTGGTGGCAGGCCACAGTGGAGGTGAGAGCTGGGTATCTATGATCATGCAGAGGTGCTGCATTTCCCCAGGCTCTTGCCCTTTGCCGTGGGGTAGAGGGGGTGTGGGGTCTCTGGTGGCAGGCCACAGTGGAGGAGAGAGCTGGGTATCTATGATCATGCAGAGGTGCTGCATTTCCCAAGGCTCCTGCCCTCTGCTGTGGGGGGAGGGGGGTGTAGAGTTGTTGGTGGCAGGCCTGGGTGGAGGAGAGAGCTGGGTATCTATGATCATGCAGAGGTGCTGCATTTCCCAAGGCTCTTGCCCTCTGCTGTGGGGGGAGGGGGGTGTGGGGTCTCTGGTGGCAGGCCACAGTGGAGGAGAGAGCTGGGTATCTATGCTCATGCCGAGGTGCTGCATTTCCCATGGCTCTTGCCTTCTGCTGTGGGGGAGGGGGGTGCAGGGTCTCTGGTGGCAGGCCACAGTGGAGGAGAGAGCTGGGTATCTATGATCATGCAGAGGTGCTGCATTTCCCAAGGCTCTTGACCTCTGCTGTGGGGGAAGGGGGTGCGGGGTCTCTGGTTGCAGGCCACAGTGGAGGAGAGAGCTGGGTATCTATGATCATGCAGAGGTGCTGCATTTCCCAAGGCTCTTGCCCTCTGCTGTGGGGGAAGGGGGTGCGGGGTCTCTGGTTGCAGGCCACAGTGGAGGAGAGAGCTGGGTATCTATGATCATGCAGAGGTGCTGCATTTCCCAAGGCTCTTGCCCTCTGCTGTGGGTGAGGGGAGTGCCGGGTCTCTGGTGGCTGGCCACAGTGGAGGAGAGAGCTGGGTATCTATGATCATGCAGAGGTGCTGCATTTCCCAAGGCTCTTGCCCTCTGCTGTGGGGGGGGGGGGGCGGTCTCTGGTGGCAGGCCACAGTGGAGGAGAGATCTGGGTATCTATGATCATGCAGAGGTGCTGCATTTCCCAAGGCTCTTACCCTCTGCTGTGGAGGGATGGGGGGTGTGGGGTCTCTGGTGGCAGGCCACAGTGGAGGAGAGCTGGGTATCGATGATCATGCAGAGGTGCTGCATTTCCCAAGGCTCTTGCCCTCTGCTGTGGGGGGAGGGGGGCGTAGGGCCTTTGGTGGCAGGCCACAGTGGAGGAGAGAGCTGGGTATCTATGATCATGCAGAGGTGCTGCATTTCCCAAGGTTCGTACACTCTGCTGTGGAGGGATGGGGGGTGTGGGGTCTCTGGTTGCAGGCCACAGTGGAGGAGAGAGCTGGGTATCTATGATCATGCAGAGGTGCTGCCTTTCCCAAGGCTCTTACCCTCTGCTGTGGAGGGATGGGGAGGTGTGGGGTCTCTGGTGGCAGGCCACAGTGGAGGAGAGATCTGGGTATCTATGATCATGCAGAGGTGCTGCATTTCCCAAGGCACTTGCCCTCTGCTGTGGGGGAGGGGGGGTCTCTGGTGGCAGGCCACAGTGGAGGGGAGAGCTGGGTATCTATGATCATGCAGAGGTGCTGCATTTCCCAAGGCTGTTGTCCTCTTCTGTGGGGGAGGGTGCAGGGTCTATGGTGGCAGGCCACAGTGGAGGGGAGAGCTGGGTATCTATGATCATGAAGAGGTGCTGCATTTCCCAAGGCTCTTGCCCTCTGCTGTGGGGGAGGAGGCAGGGTCTATGGTGGCAGGCCACAGTGGAGGGGAGAGCTGGGTATCTATGATCATGCAGAGGTGCTGCATTTCCCCAGGCTCTTGCCCTTTGCCGTGGGGGGAGGGGGGTGTGGTGTCTCTTTTGGCAGGCCACAGGGGAGGAGAGAGCTGGGTATCTATGATCATGCAGAGGTGCTGCATTTCCCAAGGCTCTTACCCTCGGCTGTGGGGCGAGGGGGGTGTAGGGCCTCTGGTGGCAGGCCACAGTGGAGGGGAGAGCTGGGTATCTATGATCATGAAGAGGTGGTGCATTTCCCAAGGCTCTTGCCCTCTGCTGTGGGGGAGGAGGCAGGGTCCGTGGTGGCAGGCCACAGTGGAGGGGAGAGCTGGGTATCTATGATCATGCAGAGGTGCTGCATTTCCCCAGGCTCTTGCCCTTTGCCGTGGGGTAGAGGGGGTGTGGGGTCTCTGGTGGCAGGCCACAGTGGAGGAGAGAGCTGGGTATCTATGATCATGCAGAGGTGCTGCATTTCCCAAGGCTCCTGCCCTCTGCTGTGGGGGGAGGGGGGTGTAGAGTTGTTGGTGGCAGGCCTGGGTGGAGGAGAGAGCTGGGTATCTATGATCATGCAGAGGTGCTGCATTTCCCAAGGCTCTTGCCCTCTGCTGTGGGGGGAGGGGGGTGTGGGGTCTCTGGTGGCAGGCCACAGTGGAGGAGAGAGCTGGGTATCTATGCTCATGCCGAGGTGCTGCATTTCCCATGGCTCTTGCCTTCTGCTGTGGGGGAGGGGGGTGCAGGGTCTCTGGTGGCAGGCCACAGTGGAGGAGAGAGCTGGGTATCTATGATCATGCAGAGGTGCTGCATTTCCCAAGGCTCTTGACCTCTGCTGTGGGGGAAGGGGGTGCGGGGTCTCTGGTTGCAGGCCACAGTGGAGGAGAGAGCTGGGTATCTATGATCATGCAGAGGTGCTGCATTTCCCAAGGCTCTTGCCCTCTGCTGTGGGGGAAGGGGGTGCGGGGTCTCTGGTTGCAGGCCACAGTGGAGGAGAGAGCTGGGTATCTATGATCATGCAGAGGTGCTGCATTTCCCAAGGCTCTTGCCCTCTGCTGTGGGTGAGGGGAGTGCCGGGTCTCTGGTGGCTGGCCACAGTGGAGGAGAGAGCTGGGTATCTATGATCATGCAGAGGTGCTGCATTTCCCAAGGCTCTTGCCCTCTGCTGTGGGGGGAGGGGGGCGGTCTCTGGTGGCAGGCCACAGTGGAGGAGAGATCTGGGTATCTATGATCATGCAGAGGTGCTGCATTTCCCAAGGCTCTTACCCTCTGCTGTGGAGGGATGGGGGTGTGGGGTCTCTGGTGGCAGGCCACAGTGGAGGAGAGCTGGGTATCGATGATCATGCAGAGGTGCTGCATTTCCCAAGGCTCTTGCCCTCTGCTGTGGGGGGAGGGGGGCGTAGGGCCTTTGGTGGCAGGCCACAGTGGAGGAGAGAGCTGGGTATCTATGATCATGCAGAGGTGCTGCATTTCCCAAGGTTCTTACACTCTGCTGTGGAGGGATGGGGGGTGTGGGGTCTCTGGTTGCAGGCCACAGTGGAGGAGAGAGCTGGGTATCTATGATCATGCAGAGGTGCTGCATTTCCCAAGGCTCTTACCCTCTGCTGTGGAGGGATGGGGAGGTGTGGGGTCTCTGGTGGCAGGCCACAGTGGAGGAGAGATCTGGGTATCTATGATCATGCAGAGGTGCTGCATTTCCCAAGGCACTTGCCCTCTGCTGTGGGGGAGGGGGGTGTAGGGCCTCTGGTTGCAGGCCACAGTGGAGGGGAGACCTGGGTATCTATGATCATGCAGAGGTGGTGCATTTCCCAAGGCTCTTGCCCTCTGCTGTGGGCGAGGGGGGTGTTGGGCCTCTGGTTGCAGGCCACAGTTTAGAAGAGAGCTGGGTATCTATGATCATGTAGAGGTGGTGCATTTCCCAAGGCACTTACCCTCTGCTGTGGGGGGGAGGGGGGGGTGGGGTTTCTGGTGGCAGGCCACAGGGGAGGAGAGAGCTGGGTATCTATGATCATGCAGAGGTGCTGCATTTCCCAAGGCTCTTGCCCTCTGCTGTGAGGGGGTGGGGGGTCTCTGGTGGCAGGCCACAGTGGAGGGGAGAGCTGGGTATCTATGATCATGCAGAGGTGCTGCATTTCCCAAGGCTGTTTTCCTCTTCTGTGGGGGAGGGTGCAGGGTCTATGGTAGCAGGCCACAGTGGAGGGGAGAGCTGGGTATCTATGATCATGAAGAGGTGCTGCATTTCCCAAGGCTCTTGCCCTCTGCTGTGGGGGAGGAGGCAGGGTCTATGGTGGCAGGCCACAGTGGAGGGGAGAGCTGGGTATCTATGATCATGCAGAGGTGCTGCATTTCCCCAGGCTCTTGCCCTTTGCCGTGGGGGGAGGGGGGTGTGGTGTCTCTTGTGGCAGGCCACAGGGGAGGAGAGAGCTGGGTATCTATCATCATGCAGAGGTGCTGCATTTCCCAAGGCTCTTACCCCCTGTTGTGGGGCGAGGGGGGTGTAGGGCCTCTGGTGGCAGGCCACAGTGGAGGGGAGAGCTGGGTATCTATGATCATGAAGAGGTGGTGCATTTCCCAAGGCTCTTGCCCTCTGCTGTGGGGGAGGAGGCAGGGTCTATGGTGGCAGGCCACAGTGGAGGGGAGAGCTGGGTATCTATGATCATGCAGAGGTGCTGCATTTCCCCAGGCTCTTGCCCTTTGCCGTGGGGTAGAGGGGGTGTGGGGTCTCTGGTGGCAGGCCACAGTGGAGGAGAGAGCTGGGTATCTATGATCATGCAGAGGTGCTGCATTTCCCAAGGCTCCTGCCCTCTGCTGTGGGGGGAGGGGGGTGTGGTGTCTCTGGTGGCAGGCCACAGGGGAGGAGAGAGCTGGGTATCTATGATCATGCAGAGGTGCTGCATTTCCCAAGGCTCTTGCCCTCTGCTGGGGGGGGGGGGGCGGTCTTTGGTGGCAGGCCACAGTGGAGGAGAGAGCTGGGTATCTATGATCATGCAGCGGTGCTGCATTCCCCAAGGCTCTTGCCCTCTGCTGTGGGGGTGGGTGTAGGGTCTCTGGTGGCAGGCCACGGTGGAGGAGAGAGCTGGGTATCTATGATCACGCAGAGGTGCTGCATTTCCCAAGGCTCTTACCCTCTGCTGTGGGGTGGGGGGTCTCTGGTGGCAGACCACAGTGGAGGAGAGAGCTGGGTATCTATGATCATGCAGAGGTGCTGCATTTCCCAAGGCTCTTGCCCTCTGCTGTGGGGGGAGGGGGTGTAGAGTTGTTGGTGGCAGGCCTGGGTGGAGGAGAGAGCTGGGTATCTATGATCATGCAGAGGTGCTGCATTTCCCAAGGCTCTTGCCCTCTGCTGTGGGGGGAGGGGGGTGTGGGGTCTCTGGTGGCAGGCCACAGTGGAGGAGAGAGCTGGGTATCTATGCTCATGCAGAGGTGCTGCATTTCCCATGGCTCCTGCCTTCTGCTGTGGGGGAGAGGGGTGTGGGGTCTCTGGTGGCAGGCCACAGTGGAGGAGAGAGCTGGGTATCTATGATCATGCAGAGGAGCTGCATTTCCCAAGGCTCTTGCCCTCTGCTGTGGGGATGGGGGTGTGGTGTCTCTGGTGGCAGGCCACAGTGGAGGAGAGAGCTGGGTATCTATGATCATGCAGAGGTGCTGCATTTCCCAAGGCTCCTGCCCTCTGCTGTGGCGGGTGGGGGTTGTAGGGCCTATGGTGGCAGACCACAGTGGAGGAGACAGCTGGGTATCTATGATCATGCAGAGGTGCTGCATTTCCCAAGGCTCTTGCCCTCTGCTGTGGGGGAAGGGGTGCGGGGTCTCTGGTTGCAGACCACAGTGGAGGAGAGAGCTGGGTATCTATGATCATGCAGAGGTGCTGCAATTCCCAAGGCTCTTGCCCTCTGCTGTGGGGGAGGGGAGTGCGGGGTCTCTGGTTGCAGGCCACAGTGGAGGAGAGAGCTGGGTATCTATGATCATGCAGAGGTGCTGCATTTCCCAAGGCTCTTGCCCTCTGCTGTGGGGGGTGGAGGTGGGTGTAGGGTCTATGGTGGCAGGCCACAGTGGAGGACAGGGCTGGGTATCTATGATCATGCAGAGGTGCTGCATTTCCCCAGGCTCTTGCCCTCTGCTGTGGGGGGAGGGGGGTGTGGGGTCTCTGGTGGCAGGCCACAGTGGAGGAGAGAGCTGGGTATCTATGATCATGCAGAGGTGCTGCATTTCCCAAGGCTCTCGCCGTCTGCTGTGGGGGGAAGGGGTGTGGGGTCTCTGGTGGCAGGCCACAGTGGAGGAGAGAGCTGGGTATCTATGATCATGCAGAGGTGCTGCATTTCCCAAGGCTCTTGCCTTCTGCTGTGGGGGCGAGTGGTGTAGGGCCTATGGTGGCAGGCCACAGTGGAGGGGAGAGCTGGGTATCTATGATCATGCAGAGGGGCAGCAATTCCCAATTCTCTCGCCGTCTGCTGTGGGGGGAGGGCGTGTAGGGCGTGTAGGGCCTCTAGTGGCAGGCCACAGTGGAGGGGAGAGCTGGGTATCTATGATCATGCAGAGGGGCTGCATTTCCCAAGGCTCCTGCCCTCTGCTGTGGCGGGTGGGGGGTGTAGGGCCTATGGTGGCAGACCACAGTGGAGGAGAGAGCTGGGTATCTATGATCATGCAGAGGTGCTGCATTTCCCAAGGCTCTTGCCCTCTGCTGTGGTGGGAGGGGATGTGGGGTCTCTGGTGGCAGGCCACAGTGGAGGAGAGAGCTGGGTATCTATGATCATGCAGAGGTGCTGCATTTCCCAAGGCTCTTGCCCTCTGCTGTGGGGGGTGGAGGTGGGTGTAGGGTCTATGGTGGCAGACCACAGTGGAGGAGAGAGCTGGGTATCTATGATCATGCAGAGGTGCTGCATTTCCCAAGGCTCTTGCCTTCTGCTGTGGGGGGCGAGTGGTGTTGGGCCTATGGTGGCAGGCCACAGTGGAGGGGAGAGCTGGGTATCTATGATCATGCAGAGGGGCAGCATTCCCAATTCTCTCGCCGTCTGCTGTGGGGGGAGGGGTTGTAGGGCCTCTAGTGGCAGGCCACAGTGGAGGGGAGAGCTGGGTATCTATGATCATGCAGAGGGGCTGCATTTCCCAAGGCTCCTGCCCTCTGCTGTGGCGGGTGGGGAGTGTAGGGCCTATGGTGGCAGACCACAGTGGAGGAGAGAGCTGGGTATCTATGATCATGCAGAGGTGCTGCATTTCCCAAGGCTCTTGCCCTCTGCTGTGGGGGGAGGGGGTGTGGGGTCTCTGGTGGCAGGCCACAGTGGAGGAGAGAGCTGGGTATCTATGATCATGCAGAGGTGCTGCATTTCCCAAGGCTCTTGCCCTCTGCTGTGGGGGGAGGGGGTGTTTGGTCTCTGGTGGCAGGCCACAGTGGAGGAGAGAGCTGGGTATCTATGATCATGCAGAGGGGCTGCATTTCCCAAGGCTCCTGCCCTCTGCTGTGGCGGGTGGGGGGTGTAGGGCCTATGGTGGCAGACCACAGTGGAGGAGAGAGCTGGGTATCTATGATCATGCAGAGGTGCTGCATTTCCCAAGGCTCTTGCCCTCTGCTGTGGTGGGAGGGGTGTGGGGTCTCTGGTGGCAGGCCACAGTGGAGGAGAGAGCTGGGTATCTATGATCATGCAGAGGTGCTGCATTTCCCAAGGCTCTTGCCTTCTGCTGTGGGGGTGGGGGTGGGTGTAGGGTCTCTGGTGGCAGGCCACGGTGGAGGAGAGAGCTGTGGGGGTGGGTGTAGGGTCTCTGGTGGCAGGCCACGGTGGAGGAGAGAGCTGGGTATCTATGATCATGCAGAGGTGCTGCATTTCCCAAGGCTCTTGCCCTCTGCTGTGGGGGGTGGAGGTGGGTGTAGGGTCTATGGTGGCAGGCCACAGTGGAGGACAGGGCTGGGTATCTATGATCATGCAGAGGTGCTGCATTTCCCCAGGCTCTTGCCCTCTGCTGTGGGGGGAGGGGGGTGTGGGGTCTCTGGTGGCAGGCCACAGTGGAGGAGAGAGCTGGGTATCTATGATCATGCAGAGGTGCTGCATTTCCCAAGGCTCTCGCCGTCTGCTGTTGGGGGAGGGGGTGTGGGGTCTCTGGTGGCAGGCCACAGTGGAGGAGAGAGCTGGGTATCTATGATCATGCAGAGGTGCTGCATTTCCCAAGGTTCTTACACTCTGCTGTGGAGGGATGGGGGGGTGTGGGGTCTCTGGTTGCAGGCCACAGTGGAGGAGAGAGCTGGGTATCTATGATCATGCAGAGGTGCTGCATTTCCCAAGGCTCTTACCTTCTGCTGTGGAGGGATGGGGAGGTGTGGGGTCTCTGGTGGCAGGCCACAGTGGAGGAGAGATCTGGGTATCTATGATCATGCAGAGGTGCTGCATTTCCCAAGGCACTTGCCGTCTGCTGTGGGGGAGGGGGGTGTAGGGCCTCTGGTTGCAGGCCACAGTGGAGGGGAGAGCTGGGTATCTATGATCATGCAGAGGTGGTGCATTTCCCAAGGCTCTTGCCCTCTGCTGTGGGCGACGGGGGTGTAGGGCCTCTGGTTGCAGGCCACAGTTTAGAAGAGAGCTGGGTATCTATGATCATGTAGAGGTGGTGCATTTCCCAAGGCACTTACCCTCTGCTGTGGGGGGGAGGGGGGGTTTGGGGTCTCTGGTGGCAGGCCACAGGGGAGGAGAGAGATGGGTATCTATGATCATGCAGAGGTGGTGCATTTCCCAAGGCTCTTGCCCTCTGCTGTGGGCGGGGGGGGGGGTGTAGGGCATATGGTGGCAGGCCACAGTGGAGGAGAGAGCTGGGTATCTATGAGCATGCATAGGTGCTGCATTTCCCAAGGCTCTTGCCCTCTGCTGTGGGGGAGGGGGGTGTAGGGCCTCTGGTTGCAGGCCACAGTGCAGGAGAGAGCTGGGTATCTATGATCATGCAGAGGTGCTGCATTTCCCAATGCTCTTGCCCTCTGCTGTGAGGGGGTGGGGGGTCTCTGGTGGCAGGCCACAGTGGAGGGGAGAGCTGGGTATCTATGATCATGCAGAGGTGCTGCATTTCCCAAGGCTGTTGTCCTCTTCTGTGGGGGAGGGTGCAGGGTCTATGGTGGCAGGCCACAGTGGAGGGGAGAGCTGGGTATCTATGATCATGAAGAGGTGCTGCATTTCCCAAGGCTCTTGCCCTCTGCTGTGGGGGAGGAGGCAGGGTCTATGGTGGCAGGCCACAGTGGAGGGGAGAGCTGGGTATCTATGATCATGCAGAGGTGCTGCATTTCCCCAGGCTCTTGCCCTTTGCCGTGGGGGGAGGGGGGGTGTGGTGTCTCTTGTGGCAGGCCACAGGGGAGGAGAGAGCTGGGTATCTATGATCATGCAGAGGTGCTGCATTTCCCAAGGCTCTTACCCTCGGCTGTGGGGCGAGGGGGGTGTAGGGCCTCTGGTGGCAGGCCACAGTGGAGGGGAGAGCTGGGTATCTATGATCATGAAGAGGTGGTGCATTTCCCAAGGCTCTTGCCCTCTGCTGTGGGGGAGGAGGCAGGGTCTATGGTGGCAGGCCACAGTGGAGGGGAGAGCTGGGTATCTATGATCATGCAGAGGTGCTGCATTTCCCCAGGCTCTTGCCCTTTGCCGTGGGGTAGAGGGGGTGTGGGGTCTCTGGTGGCAGGCCACAGTGGAGGAGAGAGCTGGGTATCTATGATCATGCAGAGGTGCTGCATTTCCCAAGGCTCCTGCCCTCTGCTGTGGGGGGATGGGGGTGTGGTGTCTCTGGTGGCAGGCCACAGGGGAGGAGAGAGCTGGGTATCTATGATCATGCAGAGGTGCTGCATTTCCCAAGGCTCTTGCCCTCTGCTGGGGAGGGCGGTCTTTGGTGGCAGGCCACAGTGGAGGAGAGAGCTGGGTATCTATGATCATGCAGAGGTGCTGCATTTCCCAAGGCTCCTGCCCTCTGCTGTGGGGGTATGGGGGTGTGGTGTCTCTGGTGGCAGGCCACAGGGGAGGAGAGAGCTGGGTATCTATGATCATGCAGAGGTGCTGCATTTCCCAAGGCTCTTGCCCTCTGCTGGGGAGGGCGGTCTTTGGTGGCAGGCCACAGTGGAGGAGAGAGCTGGGTATCTATGATCATGCAGAGGTGCTGCATTTCCCAAGGCTCTTGCCCTCTGCTGTGGGGGAAGGGGGTGCGGGGTCTCTGGTTGCAGGCCACAGTGGAGGAGAGAGCTGGGTATCTATGATCATGCAGAGGTGCTCCATTTCCCAAGGCTCTTGCCCTCTGCTGTGGGTGAGGGGAGTGCCGGGTCTCTGGTGGCTGGCCACAGTGGAGGAGAGAGCTGGGTATCTATGATCATGCAGAGGTGCTGCATTTCCCAAGGCTCTTGCCCTCTGCTGTGGGTGAGGGGAGTGCCGGGTCTCTGGTGGCTGGCCACAGTGGAGGAGAGAGCTGGGTATCTATGATCATGCAGAGGTGCTGCATTTCCCAAGGTTCTTACACTCTGCTGTGGAGGGATGGGGGGTGTGGGGTCTCTGGTTGCAGGCCACAGTGGAGGAGAGAGCTGGGTATCTATGATCATGCAGAGGTGCTGCATTTCCCAAGGCTCTTACCCTCTGCTGTGGAGGGATGGGGAGGCGTGGGGTCTCTGGTGGCAGGCCACAGTGGAGGAGAGATCTGGGTATCTATGATCATGCAGAGGTGCTGCATTTCCCAAGGCACTTGCCCTCTGCTGTGGGGGAGGGGGGTGTAGGGCCTCTGGTTGCAGGCCACAGTGGAGGGGAGAGCTGGGTATCTATGATCATGCAGAGGTGGTGCATTTCCCAAGGCTCTTGCCCTCTGCTGTGGGCGAGGGGGGTGTAGGGCCTCTGGTTGCAGGCCACAGTTTAGAAGAGAGCTGGGTATCTATGATAATGTAGAGGTGGTGCATTTCCCAAGGCACTTACCCTCTGCTGTGGGGGGGAGGGGGGTGTGGGGTCTCTGGTGGCAGGCCACAGGGGAGGAGAGAGCTGGGTATCTATGAGCATGCATAGGTGCTGCATTTCCCAAGGCTCTTGCCCTCTGCTGTGGGGGAGGGGGGTGTAGGGCCTCTGGTTGCAGGCCACAGTGGAGGAGAGAGCTGGGTATCTATGATCATGCAGAGGTGCTGCATTTCCCAAGGCTCTTGCCCTCTGCTGTGAGGGGGTGGGGGGTCTCTGGTGGCAGGCCAGAGTGGAGGGGAGAGCTGGGTATCTATGATCATGCAGAGGTGCTGCATTTCCCAAGGCTGTTGTCCTCTTCTGTGGGGGAGGGTGCAGAGTCTATGGTGGCAGGCCACAGTGGAGGGGAGAGCTGGGTATCTATGATCATGAAGAGGTGCTGCATTTCCCAAGGCTCTTGCCCTCTGCTGTGGGGGAGGAGGCAGGGTCTATGGTGGCAGGCCACAGTGGAGGGGAGAGCTGGGTATCTATGATCATGCAGAGGTGCTGCATTTCCCCAGGCTCTTGCCCTTTGCCGTGGGGGGAGGGGGTGTGGTGACTCTTGTGGCAGGCCACAGGGGAGGAGAGAGCTGGGTATCTATCATCATGCAGATGTGCTGCATTTCCCAAGGCTCTTATCTTCGGCTGTGGGGCGAGGGGGGTGTAGGGCCTCTGGTGGCAGGCCACAGTGGAGGGGAGAGCTGGGTATCTATGATCATGAAGAGGTGGTGCATTTCCCAAGGCTCTTGCCCTCTGCTGTGGGGGAGGAGGCAGGGTCTATGGTGGCAGGCCACAGTGGAGGGGAGAGCTGGTATCTATGATCATGCAGAGGTGTTGCATTTCCCCAGGCTCTTGCCCTTTGCCGTGGGGTAGAGGGGGTGTGGGGTCTCTGGTGGCAGGCCACAGTGGAGGAGAGAGCTGGGTATCTATGATCATGCAGAGGTGCTGCATTTCCCAAGGCTCCTGCCCTCTGCTGTGGGGGGAGGGGGGTGTGGTGTCTCTGGTGGCAGGCCACAGGGGAGGAGAGAGCTGGGTATCTATGATCATGCAGAGGTGCTGCATTTCCCAAGGCTCTTGCCCTCTGCTGGGGGGGGGGGGGGGAGGGCGGTCTTTGGTGGCAGGCCACAGTGGAGGAGAGAGCTGGGTATCTATGATCATGCAGCGGTGCTGCATTCCCCAAGGCTCTTGCCCTCTGCTGTGGGGGTGGGTGTAGGGTCTCTGGTGGCAGGCCACGGTGGAGGAGAGAGCTGGGTATCTATGATCACGCAGAGGTGCTGCATTTCCCAAGGCTCTTACCCTCTGCTGTGGGGTGTGGGGTCTCTGGTGGCAGACCACATTGGAGGAGAGAGCTGGGTATCTATGATCATGCAGAGGTGCTGCATTTCCCAAGGCTCTTGCCCTCTGCTGTCGGGGGAGGGGGTGTAGAGTTGTTGGTGGCAGGCCTGGGTGGAGGAGAGAGCTGGGTGTCTATGATCATGCAGAGGTGCTGCATTTCCCAAGGCTCTTGCCCTCTGCTGTGGGGGGAGGGGAGGGTGGGGTTTCTGGTGGCAGGCCACAGTGGAGGAGAGAGCTGGGTATCTATGCTCATGCAGAGGTGCTGCATTTCCCATGGCTCCTGCCTTCTGCTGTGGGGGAGGGGGGTGTGGGGTCTCTGGTGGCAGGCCACAGTGGAGGAGAGAGCTGGGTATCTATGATCATGCAGAGGTGCTGCATTTCCCAAGGCTCTTGCCCTCTGCTGTGGGGATGGGGGTGTGGTGTCTCTGGTGGCAGGCCACAGTGGAGGAGAGAGCTGGGTATCTATGATCATGCAGAGGTGCTGCATTTCCCAAGGCTCCTGCCCTCTGCTGTGGCGGGTGGGGGTTGTAGGGCCTATGGTGGCAGACCACAGTGGAGGAGAGAGCTGGGTATCTATGATCATGCAGAGGTGCTGCATTTCCCAAGGCTCTTGCCCTCTGCTGTGGGGGAAGGGGTGCGGGGTCTCTGGTTGCAGGCCACAGTGGAGGAGAGAGCTGGGTATCTATGATCATGCAGAGGTGCTGCATTTCCCAAGGCTCTTGCCCTCTGCTGTGGGGGAGGGGAGTGCGGGGTCTCTGGTTGCAGGCCGCAGTGGAGGAGAGAGCTGGGTATCTAGGATCATGCAGAGGTGCTGCATTTCCCAAGGCTCTTGCCCTCTGCTGTGGGGGGTGGAGGTGGGTGTAGGGTCTATGGTGGCAGGCCACAGTGGAGGACAGGGCTGGGTATCTATGATCATGCAGAGGTGCTGCATTTCCCCAGGCTCTTGCCCTCTGCTGTGGGGGGAGGGGGGTGTGGGGTCTCTGGTGGCAGGCCACAGTGGAGGAGAGAGCTGGGTATCTATGATCATGCAGAGGTGCTGCATTTCCCAAGGCTCTCGCCGTCTGCTGTGGGGGGAGGGGGTGTGGGGTCTCTGGTGGCAGGCCACAGTGGAGGAGAGAGCTGGGTATCTATGATCATGCAGAGGTGCTGCATTTCCCAAGGCTCTTGCCTTCTGCTGTGGGGGCGAGTGGTGTAGGGCCTATGGTGGCAGGCCACAGTGGAGGGGAGAGCTGGGTATCTATGATCATGCAGAGGGGCAGCAATTCCCAATTCTCTCGCCGTCTGCTGTGGGGGGAGGGCGTGTAGGGCCTCTAGTGGCAGGCCACAGTGGAGGGGAGAGCTGGGTATCTATGATCATGCAGAGGGGCTGCATTTCCCAAGGCTCCTGCCCTCTGCTGTGGCGGGTGGGGGGTGTAGGGCCTATGGTGGCATACCACAGTGGAGGAGAGAGCTGGGTATCTATGATCATGCAGAGGTGCTGCATTTCCCAAGGCTCTTGCCCTCTGCTGTGGTGGGAGGGGGTGTGGGGTCTCTGGTGGCAGGCCACAGTGGAGGAGAGAGCTGGGTATCTATGATCATGCAGAGGTGCTGCATTTCCCAAGGCTCTTGCCCTCTGCTGTGGGGGGTGGAGGTGGGTGTAGGGTCTATGGTGGCAGGCCACCGTGGAGGACAGAGCTGGGTATCTATGATCATGCAGAGGTGCTGCATTTCCCAAGGCTCTTGCCTTCTGCTGTGGGGGAGGGGAGTGTGGGGTCTCTGGTGGCAGGCCACAGTGGAGGGGAGAGCTGGGTAGCTATGATCATGCAGAGGTGCTGCATTTCCCAAGGCTATTGCCCTCTGCTGTGGGGGAGGGGGGTGTGGAGTCTCTGGTGGCAGGCCGCAGTGGAGGGGAGAGCTGGGTATCTATGATCATGCAGAGGTGCTGCATTTCCCAAGGCTGTTGCCCTCTGCTGTGGGGGAAGGGGGTGCAGGGTCTCTGGTTGCAGGCCACAGTGGAGGAGAGGGCTGGGTATCTATGATCATGCAGAGGTGCTGCATTTCCCAAGGCTCTTGCCCTCTGCTGTGGGGGGGGGGGGGCGGTCTCTGGTGGCAGGCCACAGTGGAGGAGAGAGCTGGGTATCTATGATCATGCAGAGGTGCTGCATTTCCCAAGGCTCTCACCCTCTGCTGTGGAGGGATGGGGGGTGTGGGATCTCTGGTGGCAGGCCACAGTGGAGGAGAGCTGGGTATCGATGATCATGCAGAGGTGCTGCATTTCCCAAGGCTCTTGCCCTCTGCTGTGGGGGGAGGGGGGCCTGGGCCTTTGATGGCAGGCCACAGTGGAGGAAAGAGCTGGGTATCTATGATCATGCAGAGGTGCTGCATTTCCCAAGTTTCTTACACTCTGCTGTGGAGGGATGGGGGGTGTGGGGTCTCTGGTTGCAGGCCACAGTGGAGGAGAGAGCTGGGTATCTATGATCGTGCAGAGGTGCTGCATTTCCCAAGGCTCTTACCCTCTGCTGTGAAGGGATGGGGGGGTGTGGGGTCTCTGGTGGCAGGCCACAGTGGAGGAGAGAGCTGGGTATCTATGATCATGCAGAGGTGCTGCATTTCCCAAGGCACTTGGCCTCTGCTGTGGGCGAGAAGGGTGTAGGGCCTCTGGTTGCAGGCCACAGTGGAGGGGAGAGCTGGGTATCTATGATCGTGCAGAGGTGCTGCATTTCCCAAGGCTCTTACCCTCTGCTGTGAAGGGATGGGGGGGTGTGGGGTCTCTGGTTGCAGGCCACAGTGGAGGGGAGAGCTGGGTATCTATGATCATGCAGAAGTGGTGCATTTCCCAAGGCTCTTGGCCTCTGCTGTGGGCGAGAAGGGTGTAGGGCCTCTGGTTGCAGGCCACAGTGGAGGGGAGAGCTGGGTATCTATGATCATGCAGAGGTGGTGCATTTCCCAAGGCTCTTGCCCTCTGCTGTGGGCGGGGGGGGGGTGTGGGGTCTCTGGTGGCAGGCCACAGTGGAGGAGAGCTGGGTATCGATGATCATGCAGAGGTGCTGCATTTCCCAAGGCTCTTGCCCTCTGCTGTGGGGGGAGGGGGGCGTAGGGCCTTTGGTGGCAGGCCACTGTGGAGGAAAGAGCTGGGTATCTATGATCATGCAGAGGTGCTGCATTTCCCAAGTTTCTTACACTCTGCTGTGGAGGGATGGGGGGTGTGGGGTCTCTGGTTGCAGGCCACAGTGGAGGAGAGAGCTGGGTATCTATGATCGTGCAGAGGTGCTGCATTTCCCAAGGCTCTTACCCTCTGCTGTGAAGGGATGGGGGGTGTGGGGTCTCTGGTGGCAGGCCACAGTGGAGGAGAGAGCTGGGTATCTATGATCATGCAGAGGTGCTGCATTTCCCAAGGCACTTGCCCTCTGCTGTGGGGGAGGGGGGTCTAGGGCCTCTGGTTGCAGGCCACAGTGGAGGGGAGAACTGGGTATCTATGATCATGCAGAAGTGGTGCATTTCCCAAGGCTCTTGGCCTCTGCTGTGGGCGAGAAGGGTGTAGGGCCTCTGGTTGCAGGCCACAGTGGAGGGGAGAGCTGGGTATCTATGATCATGCAGAAGTGGTGCATTTCCCAAGGCTCTTGGCCTCTGCTGTGGGCGAGAAGGGTGTAGGGCCTCTGGTTGCAGGCCACAGTGGAGGGGAGAGCTGGGTATCTATGATCATGCAGAGGTGGTGCATTTCCCAAGGCCCCTGCCCTCTGCTGTGGGGGGAGGAGGCAGGGTCTATGGTGGCAGGCCACAGTGGAGGGGAGAGCTGGGTATCTATGATCATGCAGAGGTGCTGCATTTCCCCAGGCTCTTGCCCTTTGCTGTGGGGGGGGGTGTGGTGTCTCTGGTGGCAGGCCACAGGGGAGGAGAGAGCTGGGTATCTATGATCATGCAGAGGTGCTGCATTTCCCAAGGCTCCTGCCCTCTGCTGTGGGGGGAGGGGGGTGTGGTGTCTCTGGTGGCAGGCCACAGGGGAGGAGAGAGCTGGGTATCTATGATCATGCAGAGGTGCTGCATTTCCCAAGGCTCTTGCCCTCTGCTGTGGGGGGGGGGGGGCGTTCTTTGGTGGCAGGCCACAGTGGAGGAGAGAGCTGGATATCTATGATCATGCAGCGGTGCTGCATTCCCCAAGGCTCTTACCCTCTGCTGTGGGGTGTGGGGTCTCTGGTGGCAGACCACAGTGGAGGAGAGAGCTGGGTATCTATGATCATGCAGAGGTGCTGCATTTCCCAAGGCTCTTGCCCTCTGCTGTGGGGGGAGGGGGGTGTAGAGTCGTTGGTGGCAGGCCTGGGTGGAGGAGAGAGCTGGGTATCTATGATCATGCAGAGGTGCTGCATTTCCCAAGGCTCTTGCCCTCTGCTGTGGGGGGAGGGGGGTGTGGGGTCTCTGGTGGCAGGCCACAGTGGAGGGGAGAGCTGGGTATCTATGATCATGCAGAGGTGCTGCATTTCCCCAGGCTCTTGCCCTTTGCCGTGGGGGGAGGGGGTGTGGTGACTCTTGTGGCAGGCCACAGGGGAGGAGAGAGCTGGGTATCTATCATCATGCAGATGTGCTGCATTTCCCAAGGCTCTTACCCTCGGCTGTGGGGCGAGGGGGGTGTAGGGCCTCTGGTGGCAGGCCACAGTGGAGGGGAGAGCTGGGTATCTATGATCATGAAGAGGTGGTGCATTTCCCAAGGCTCTTGCCCTCTGCTGTGGGGGAGGAGGCAGGGTCTATGGTGGCAGGCCACAGTGGAGGGGAGAGCTGGGTATCTATGATCATGCAGAGGTGCTGCATTTCCCCAGGCTCTTGCCCTTTGCCGTGGGGTAGAGGGGGTGTGGGGTCTCTGGTGGCAGGCCACAGTGGAGGAGAGAGCTGGGTATCTATGATCATGCAGAGGTGCTGCATTTCCCAAGGCTCCTGCCCTCTGCTGTGGGGGGAGGGGGGTGTGGTGTCTCTGGTGGCAG
Source organism: Ambystoma mexicanum (assembly GCF_040938575.1). Taxonomy (NCBI): domain Eukaryota; kingdom Metazoa; phylum Chordata; class Amphibia; order Caudata; family Ambystomatidae; genus Ambystoma; species Ambystoma mexicanum. The sequence goes on from NC_090938.1 coordinate 816,244,677, forward strand.
GCCACAGGGGAGGAGAGAGCTGGGTATCTATGATCATGCAGAGGTGCTGCATTTCCCAAGGCTCTTGCCCTCTGCTGGGGGGGGGGAGGGCACAGTGGAGGAGAGAGCTGGGTATCTATGATCATGCAGCGGTGCTGCATTCCCCAAGGCTCTTGCCCTCTGCTGTGGGGGTGGGTGTAGGGTCTCTGGTGGCAGGCCACGGTGGAGGAGAGAGCTGGGTATCTATGATCACGCAGAGGTGCTGCATTTCACAAGGCTCTTACCCTCTGCTGTGGGGTGTGGGGTCTCTGGTGGCAGACCACATTGGAGGAGAGAGCTGGGTATCTATGATCATGCAGAGGTGCTGCATTTCCCAAGGCTCTTGCCCTCTGCTGTGGGGGGAGGGGGTGTAGAGTTGTTGATGGCAGGCCTGGGTGGAGGAGAGAGCTGGGTATCTATGATCATGCAGAGGTGCTGCATTTCCCAAGGCTCTTGCCCTCTGCTGTGGGGGGAGGGGAGGGTGGGGTCTCTGGTGGCAGGCCACAGTGGAGGAGAGAGCTGGGTATCTATGCTCATGCAGAGGTGCTGCATTTCCCAAGGCTCTCACCCTCTGCTGTGGAGGGATGGGGGGTGTGGGGTCTCTGGTGGCAGGCCACAGTGGAGGAGAGCTGGGTATCGATTATCATGCAGAGGTGCTGCATTTCCCAAGGCTCTTGCCCTCTGCTGTGGGTGGAGGTGGGTGTAGGGTCTATGGTGGCAGGCCACACTGGAGGACAGGGCTGGGTATCTATGATCATGCAGAGGTGCTGCATTTCCCCAGGCTCTTGCCCTCTGCTGTGGGGGGAGGGGGGTGTGGGGTCTCTGGTGGCAGGCCACAGTGGAGGAGAGAGCTGGGTATCTATGATCATGCAGAGGTGCTGCATTTCCCAAGGCTCTCGCCGTCTGCTGTGGGGGGAGGGGGTGTGGGGTCTCTGGTGGCAGGCCACAGTGGAGGAGAGAGCTGGGTATCTATGATCATGCAGAGGTGCTGCATTTCCCAAGGCTCTCACCCTCTGCTGTGGAGGGATGGGGGGTGTGGGGTCTCTGGTGGCAGGCCACAGTGGAGGAGAGCTGGGTATCGATTATCATGCAGAGGTGCTGCATTTCCCAAGGCTCTTGCCCTCTGCTGTGGGTGGAGGTGGGTGTAGGGTCTATGGTGGCAGGCCACAGTGGAGGACAGGGCTGGGTATCTATGATCATGCAGAGGTGCTGCATTTCCCCAGGCTCTTGCCCTCTGCTGTGGGGGGAGGGGGGTGTGGGGTCTCTGGTGGCAGGCCACAGTGGAGGAGAGAGCTGGGTATCTATGATCATGCAGAGGTGCTGCATTTCCCAAGGCTCTCGCCGTCTGCTGTGGGGGGAGGGGGTGTGGGGTCTCTGGTGGCAGGCCACAGTGGAGGAGAGAGCTGGGTATCTATGATCATGCAGAGGTGCTGCATTTCCCAAGGCTCTCACCCTCTGCTGTGGAGGGATGGGGGGTGTGGGGTCTCTGGTGGCAGGCCACAGTGGAGGAGAGCTGGGTATCGATTATCATGCAGAGGTGCTGCATTTCCCAAGGCTCTTGCCCTCTGCTGTGGGTGGAGGTGGGTGTAGGGTCTATGGTGGCAGGCCACAGTGGAGGACAGGGCTGGGTATCTATGATCATGCAGAGGTGCTGCATTTCCCCAGGCTCTTGCCCTCTGCTGTGGGGGGAGGGGGGTGTGGGGTCTCTGGTGGCAGGCCACAGTGGAGGAGAGAGCTGGGTATCTATGATCATGCAGAGGTGCTGCATTTCCCAAGGCTCTCGCCGTCTGCTGTGGGGGGAGGGGGTGTGGGGTCTCTGGTGGCAGGCCACAGTGGAGGAGAGAGCTGGGTATCTATGATCATGCAGAGGTGCTGCATTTCCCAAGGCTCTTGCCTTCTGCTGTGGGGGCGAGTGGTGTAGGGCCTATGGTGGCAGGCCACAGTGGAGGGGAGAGCTGGGTATCTATGATCATGCAGAGGGGCAGCAATTCCCAATTCTCTCGCCGTCTGCTGTGGGGGGAGGGCGTGTAGGGCCTCTAGTGGCAGGCCACAGTGGAGGGGAGAGCTGGGTATCTATGATCATGCAGAGGGGCTGCATTTCCCAAGGCTCCTGCCCTCTGCTGTGGCGGGTGGGGGGTGTAGGGCCTATGGTGGCAGACCACAGTGGAGGAGAGAGCTGGGTATCTATGATCATGCAGAGGTGCTGCATTTCCCAAGGCTCTTGCCCTCTGCTGTGGTGGGAGGGGGTGTGGGGTCTCTGGTGGCAGGCCACAGTGGAGGAGAGAGCTGGGTATCTATGATCATGCAGAGGTGCTGCATTTCCCAAGGCTCTTGCCCTCTGCTGTGGGGGGTGGAGGTGGGTGTAGGGTCTATGGTGGCAGGCCACCGTGGAGGACAGAGCTGGGTATCTATGATCATGCAGAGGTGCTGCATTTCCCCAGGCTCTTGCCCTCTGCTGTGGGGGGAGGGGGTGTGGGGTCTCTGGTGGCAGGCCACAGTGGAGGAGAGAGCTGGGTATCTATGATCATGCAGAGGTGCTGCATTTCCCAAGGCTCTTGCCTTCTGCTGTGGGGGAGGGGAGTGTGGGGTCTCTGGTGGCAGGCCACAGTGGAGGGGAGAGCTGGGTAGCTATGATCATGCAGAGGTGCTGCATTTCCCAAGGCTATTGCCCTCTGCTGTGGGGGAGGGGGGTGTGGAGTCTCTGGTGGCAGGCCGCAGTGGAGGGGAGAGCTGGGTATCTATGATCATGCAGAGGTGCTGCATTTCCCAAGGCTGTTGCCCTCTGCTGTGGGGGAAGGGGGTGCAGGGTCTCTGGTTGCAGGCCACAGTGGAGGAGAGGGCTGGGTATCTATGATCATGCAGAGGTGCTGCATTTCCCAAGGCTCTTGCCCTCTGCTGTGGGTGAGGGGAGTGCCGGGTCTCTGGTGGCTGGCCACAGTGGAGGAGAGAGCTGGGTATCTATGATCATGCAGAGGTGCTGCATTTCCCAAGGCTCTCACCCTCTGCTGTGGAGGGATGGGGGGTGTGGGGTCTCTGGTGGCAGGCCACAGTGGAGGAGAGCTGGGTATCGATTATCATGCAGAGGTGCTGCATTTCCCAAGGCTCTTGCCCTCTGCTGTGGGGGGAGGGGGGCATAGGGCCTTTGGTGGCAGGCCACAGTGGAGGAAAGAGCTGGGTATCTATGATCATGCAGAGGTGCTGCATTTCCCAAGTTTCTTACACTCTGCTGTGGAGGGATGGGGGGTGTGGGGTCTCTGGTTGCAGGCCACAGTGGAGGAGAGAGCTGGGTATCTATGATCGTGCAGAGGTGCTGCATTTCCCAAGGCTCTTACCCTCTGCTGTGAAGGGATGGGGGGGTGTGGGGTCTCTGGTGGCAGGCCACAGTGGAGGAGAGAGCTGGGTATCTATGATCATGCAGAGGTGCTGCATTTCCCAAGGCACTTGCCCTCTGCTGTGGGGGAGGGGGGTCTAGGGCCTCTGGTTGCAGGCCACAGTGGAGGGGAGAGCTGGGTATCTATGATCATGCAGAGGTGCTGCATTTCCCAAGGCTCTTACCCTCTGCTGTGGAGGGATGGGGGGTGTGGGGTCTCTGGTGGCAGGCCACAGTGGAGGAGAGCTGGGTATCGATGATCATGCAGAGGTGCTGCATTTCCCAAGGCTCTTGCCCTCTGCTGTGGGGGGAGGGGGGCGTAGGGCCTTTGGTGGCAGGCCACAGTGGAGGAGAGAGCTGGGTATCTATGATCATGCAGAGGTGCTGCATTTCCCAAGGTTCTTACACTCTGCTGTGGAGGGATGGGGGGTGTGGGGTCTCTGGTTGCAGGCCACAGTGGAGGAGAGAGCTGGGTATCTATGATCATGCAGAGGTGCTGCATTTCCCAAGGCTCTTACCCTCTGCTGTGGAGGGATGGGGGGTGTGGGGTCTCTGGTGGCAGGCCACAGTGGAGGAGAGCTGGGTATCGATGATCATGCAGAGGTGCTGCATTTCCCAAGGCTCTTGCCCTCTGCTGTGGGGGGAGGGGGGCGTAGGGCCTTTGGTGGCAGGCCACAGTGGAGGAGAGAGCTGGGTATCTATGATCATGCAGAGGTGCTGCATTTCCCAAGGTTCTTACACTCTGCTGTGGAGGGATGGGGGGTGTGGGGTCTCTGGTTGCAGGCCACAGTGGAGGAGAGAGCTGGGTATCTATGATCATGTAGAGGTGCTGCATTTCCCAAGGCTCTTACCCTCTGCTGTGGAGGGATGGGGAGGTGTGGGGTCTCTGGTGGCAGGCCACAGTGGAGGAGAGATCTGGGTATCTATGATCATGCAGAGGTGCTGCATTTCCCAAGGCACTTGCCCTCTGCTGTGGGGGAGGGGGGTGTAGGGCCTCTGGTTGCAGGCCACAGTGGAGGGGAGAGCTGGGTATCTATGATCATGCAGAGGTGGTGCATTTCCCAAGGCTCTTGCCCTCTGCTGTGGGCGAGGGGGGTGTAGGGCCTCTGGTTGCAGGCCACAGTTTAGAAGAGAGCTGGGTATCTATGATAATGTAGAGGTGGTGCATTTCCCAAGGCACTTACCCTCTGCTGTGGGGGGGAGCGGGGTGTGGGGTCTCTGGTGGCAGGCCACAGGGGAGGAGAGAGCTGGGTATCTATGAGCATGCATAGGTGCTGCATTTCCCAAGGCTCTTGCCCTCTGCTGTGGGGGAGGGGGGTGTAGGGCCTCTGGTTGCAGGCCACAGTGGAGGAGAGAGCTGGGTATCTATGATCATGCAGAGGTGCTGCATTTCCCAAGGCTCTTGCCCTCTGCTGTGAGGGGGTGGGGGGTCTCTGGTGGCAGGCCAGAGTGGAGGGGAGAGCTGGGTGTCTATGATCATGCAGAGGTGCTGCATTTCCCAAGGCTGTTGTCCTCTTCTGTGGGGGAGGGTGCAGGGTCTATGGTGGCAGGCCACAGTGGAGGGGAGAGCTGGGTATCTATGATCATGCAGAGGTGCTGCATTTCCCCAGGCTCTTGCCCTTTGCCGTGGGGGGAGGGGGTGTGGTGACTCTTGTGGCAGGCCACAGGGGAGGAGAGAGCTGGGTATCTATCATCATGCAGATGTGCTGCATTTCCCAAGGCTCTTATCCTCGGCTGTGGGGCGAGGGGGGTGTAGGGCCTCTGGTGGCAGGCCACAGTGGAGGGGAGAGCTGGGTATCTATGATCATGAAGAGGTGGTGCATTTCCCAAGGCTCTTGCCCTCTGCTGTGGGGGAGGAGGCAGGGTCTATGGTGGCAGGCCACAGTGGAGGGGAGAGCTGGTATCTATGATCATGCAGAGGTGTTGCATTTCCCCAGGCTCTTGCCCTTTGCCGTGGGGTAGAGGGGGTGTGGGGTCTCTGGTGGCAGGCCACAGTGGAGGAGAGAGCTGGGTATCTATGATCATGCAGAGGTGCTGCATTTCCCAAGGCTCCTGCCCTCTGCTGTGGGGGTTAGGGGGGTGTGGTGTCTCTGGTGGCAGGCCACAGGGGAGGAGAGAGCTGGGTATCTATGATCATGCAGAGGTGCTGCATTTCCCAAGGCTCTTGCCCTCTGCTGGGGGGGGGGGGGGGGAGGGCGGTCTTTGGTGGCAGGCCACAGTGGAGGAGAGAGCTGGGTATCTATGATCATGCAGCGGTGCTGCATTCCCCAAGGCTCTTGCCCTCTGCTGTGGGGGTGGGTGTAGGGTCTCTGGTGGCAGGCCACGGTGGAGGAGAGAGCTGGGTATCTATGATCACGCAGAGGTGCTGCATTTCCCAAGGCTCTTACCCTCTGCTGTGGGGTGTGGGGTCTCTGGTGGCAGACCACATTGGAGGAGAGAGCTGGGTATCTATGATCATGCAGAGGTGCTGCATTTCCCAAGGCTCTTGCCCTCTGCTGTGGGGGGAGGGGGTGTAGAGTTGTTGGTGGCAGGCCTGGGTGGAGGAGAGAGCTGGGTATCTATGATCATGCAGAGGTGCTGCATTTCCCAAGGCTCTTGCCCTCTGCTGTGGGGGGAGGGGAGGGTGGGGTTTCTGGTGGCAGGCCACAGTGGAGGAGAGAGCTGGGTATCTATGCTCATGCAGAGGTGCTGCATTTCCCATGGCTCCTGCCTTCTGCTGTGGGGGAGGGGGGTGTGGGGTCTCTGGTGGCAGGCCACAGTGGAGGAGAGAGCTGGGTATCTATGATCATGCAGAGGTGCTGCATTTCCCAAGGCTCTTGCCCTCTGCTGTGGGGATGGGGGTGTGGTGTCTCTGGTGGCAGGCCACAGTGGAGGAGAGAGCTGGGTATCTATGATCATGCAGAGGTGCTGCATTTCCCAAGGCTCCTGCCCTCTGCTGTGGCGGGTGGGGGTTGTAGGGCCTATGGTGGCAGACCACAGTGGAGGAGAGAGCTGGGTATCTATGATCATGCAGAGGTGCTGCATTTCCCAAGGCTCTTGCCCTCTGCTGTGGGGGAAGGGGTGCGGGGTCTCTGGTTGCAGGCCACAGTGGAGGAGAGAGCTGGGTATCTATGATCATGCAGAGGTGCTGCATTTCCCAAGGCTCTTGCCCTCTGCTGTGGGGGAGGGGAGTGCGGGGTCTCTGGTTGCAGGCCGCAGTGGAGGAGAGAGCTGGGTATCTATGATCATGCAGAGGTGCTGCATTTCCCAAGGCTCTTGCCCTCTGCTGTGGGGGGTGGAGGTGGGTGTAGGGGCTATGGTGGCAGGCCACAGTGGAGGACAGGGCTGGGTATCTATGATCATGCAGAGGTGCTGCATTTCCCCAGGCTCTTGCCCTCTGCTGTGGGGGGAGGGGGGTGTGGGGTCTCTGGTGGCAGGCCACAGTGGAGGAGAGAGCTGGGTATCTATGATCATGCAGAGGTGCTGCATTTCCCAAGGCTCTCGCCGTCTGCTGTGGGGGGAGGGGGTGTGGGGTCTCTGGTGGCAGGCCACAGTGGAGGAGAGAGCTGGGTATCTATGATCATGCAGAGGTGCTGCATTTCCCAAGGCTCTTGCCTTCTGCTGTGGGGGCGAGTGGTGTAGGGCCTATGGTGGCAGGCCACAGTGGAGGGGAGAGCTGGGTATCTATGATCATGCAGAGGGGCAGCAATTCCCAATTCTCTCGCCGTCTGCTGTGGGGGGAGGGCGTGTAGGGCCTCTAGTGGCAGGCCACAGTGGAGGGGAGAGCTGGGTATCTATGATCATGCAGAGGGGCTGCATTTCCCAAGGCTCCTGCCCTCTGCTGTGGCGGGTGGGGGGTGTAGGGCCTATGGTGGCATACCACAGTGGAGGAGAGAGCTGGGTATCTATGATCATGCAGAGGTGCTGCATTTCCCAAGGCTCTTGCCCTCTGCTGTGGTGGGAGGGGGTGTGGGGTCTCTGGTGGCAGGCCACAGTGGAGGAGAGAGCTGGGTATCTATGATCATGCAGAGGTGCTGCATTTCCCAAGGCTCTTGCCCTCTGCTGTGGGGGGTGGAGGTGGGTGTAGGGTCTATGGTGGCAGGCCACCGTGGAGGACAGAGCTGGGTATCTATGATCATGCAGAGGTGCTGCATTTCCCAAGGCTCTTGCCTTCTGCTGTGGGGGAGGGGAGTGTGGGGTCTCTGGTGGCAGGCCACAGTGGAGGGGAGAGCTGGGTAGCTATGATCATGCAGAGGTGCTGCATTTCCCAAGGCTATTGCCCTCTGCTGTGGGGGAGGGGGGTGTGGAGTCTCTGGTGGCAGGCCGCAGTGGAGGGGAGAGCTGGGTATCTATGATCATGCAGAGGTGCTGCATTTCCCAAGGCTCTTGCCCTCTGCTGTGGGCGGGGGGGGGGGGTGTGGGGTCTCTGGTTGCAGGCCACAGTGGAGGAGAGAGCTGGGTATCTATGATCGTGCAGAGGTGCTGCATTTCCCAAGGCTCTTACCCTCTGCTGTGAAGGGATGGGGGGTGTGGGGTCTCTGGTGGCAGGCCACAGTGGAGGAGAGAGCTGGGTATCTATGATCATGCAGAGGTGCTGCATTTCCCAAGGCACTTGCCCTCTGCTGTGGGGGAGGGGGGTCTAGGGCCTCTGGTTGCAGGCCACAGTGGAGGGGAGAACTGGGTATCTATGATCATGCAGAAGTGGTGCATTTCCCAAGGCTCTTGGCCTCTGCTGTGGGCGAGAAGGGTGTAGGGCCTCTGGTTGCAGGCCACAGTGGAGGGGAGAGCTGGGTATCTATGATCATGCAGAAGTGGTGCATTTCCCAAGGCTCTTGGCCTCTGCTGTGGGCGAGAAGGGTGTAGGGCCTCTGGTTGCAGGCCACAGTGGAGGGGAGAGCTGGGTATCTATGATCATGCAGAGGTGGTGCATTTCCCAAGGCTCCTGCCCTCTGCTGTGGGGGGAGGAGGCAGGGTCTATGGTGGCAGGCCACAGTGGAGGGGAGAGCTGGGTATCTATGATCATGCAGAGGTGCTGCATTTCCCCAGGCTCTTGCCCTTTGCTGTGGGGGGGGGGTGTGGTGTCTCTGGTGGCAGGCCACAGGGGAGGAGAGAGCTGGGTATCTATGATCATGCAGAGGTGCTGCATTTCCCAAGGCTCCTGCCCTCTGCTGTGGGGGGAGGGGGGTGTGGTGTCTCTGGTGGCAGGCCACAGGGGAGGAGAGAGCTGGGTATCTATGATCATGCAGAGGTGCTGCATTTCCCAAGGCTCTTGCCCTCTGCTGTGGGGGGGGGGAGGGCGTTCTTTGGTGGCAGGCCACAGTGGAGGAGAGAGCTGGATATCTATGATCATGCAGCGGTGCTGCATTCCCCAAGGCTCTTACCCTCTGCTGTGGGGTGTGGGGTCTCTGGTGGCAGACCACAGTGGAGGAGAGAGCTGGGTATCTATGATCATGCAGAGGTGCTGCATTTCCCAAGGCTCTTACCCTCTGCTGTGGGGTGTGGGGTCTCTGGTGGCAGACCACAGTGGAGGAGAGAGCTGGGTATCTATGATCATGCAGAGGTGCTGCATTTCCCAAGGCTCTTGCCCTCTGCTGTGGGGGGAGGGGGGTGTAGAGTCGTTGGTGGGAGGCCTGGGTGGAGGAGAGAGCTGGGTATCTATGATCATGCAGAGGTGCTGCATTTCCCAAGGCTCTTACCCTCTGCTGTGGCGTGTGGGGTCTCTGGTGGCAGACCACAGTGGAGGAGAGAGCTGGGTATCTATGATCATGCAGAGGTGCTGCATTTCCCAAGGCTCTTGCCCTCTGCTGTGGGGGGAGGGGGGTGTAGAGTCGTTGGTGGCAGGCCTGGGTGGAGGAGAGAGCTGGGTATCTATGATCATGCAGAGGTGCTGCATTTCCCAAGGCTCTTGCCCTCTGCTGTGGGGGGAGGGGGGTGTGGGGTCTCTGGTGGCAGGCCACAGTGGAGGGGAGAGCTGGGTATCTATGATCATGCAGAGGTGCTGCATTTCCCCAGGCTCTTGCCCTTTGCCGTGGGGGAAGGGGGTGTGGTGACTCTTGTGGCAGGCCACAGGGGAGGAGAGAGCTGGGTATCTATCATCATGCAGATGTGCTGCATTTCCCAAGGCTCTTACCCTCGGCTGTGGGGCGAGGGGGGTGTAGGGCCTCTGGTGGCAGGCCACAGTGGAGGGGAGAGCTGGGTATCTATGATCATGAAGAGGTGGTGCATTTCCCAAGGCTCTTGCCCTCTGCTGTGGGGGAGGAGGCAGGGTCTATGGTGGCAGGCCACAGTGGAGGGGAGAGCTGGGTATCTATGATCATGCAGAGGTGCTGCATTTCCCCAGGCTCTTGCCCTTTGCCGTGGGGTAGAGGGGGTGTGGGGTCTCTGGTGGCAGGCCACAGTGGAGGAGAGAGCTGGGTATCTATGATCATGCAGAGGTGCTGCATTTCCCAAGGCTCCTGCCCTCTGCTGTGGGGGGAGGGGGGTGTGGTGTCTCTGGTGGCAGGCCACATGGGAGGAGAGAGCTGGGTATCTATGATCATGCAGAGGTGCTGCATTTTCCAAGGCTCTTGCCCTCTGCTGGGGGGGGGGGAGGGCGGTCTTTGGTGGCAGGCCACAGTGGAGGAGAGAGCTGGGTATCTATGATCATGCAGCGGTGCTGCATTCCCCAAGGCTCTTGCCCTCTGCTGTGGGGGTGGGTGTAGGGTCTCTGGTGGCAGGCCACGGTGGAGGAGAGAGCTGGGTATCTATGATCACGCAGAGGTGCTGCATTTCCCAAGGCTCTTACCCTCTGCTGTGGGGTGTGGGGTCTCTGGTGGCAGACCACATTGGAGGAGAGAGCTGGGTATCTATGATCATGCAGAGGTGCTGCATTTCCCAAGGCTCTTGCCCTCTGCTGTGGGGGGAGGGGGTGTAGAGTTGTTGATGGCAGGCCTGGGTGGAGGAGAGAGCTGGGTATCTATGATCATGCAGAGGTGCTGCATTTCCCAAGGCTCTTGCCCTCTGCTGTGGGGGGAGGGGAGGGTGGGGTCTCTGGTGGCAGGCCACAGTGGAGGAGAGAGCTGGGTATCTATGCTCATGCAGAGGTGCTGCATTTCCCATGGCTCCTGCCTTCTGCTGTGGGGGAGGGGGGTGTGGGGTCTCTGGTGGCAGGCCACAGTGGAGGAGAGAGCTGGGTATCTATGATCAAGCAGAGGTGCTGCATTTCCCAAGGCTCTTGCCCTCTGCTGTGGGTATGGGGGTGTGGTGTCTCTGGTGGCAGGCCACAGTGGAGGAGAGAGCTGGGTATCTATGATCATGCAGAGGTGCTGCATTTACCAAGGCTCCTGCCCTCTGCTGTGGCGGGTGGGGGTTGTAGGGCCTATGGTGGCAGACCACAGTGGAGGAGAGAGCTGGGTATCTATGATCATGCAGAGGTGCTGCATTTCCCAAGGCTCTTGCCCGCTGCTGTGGGGGAAGGGGTGCGGGGTCTCTGGTTGCAGGCCACAGTGGAGGAGAGAGCTGGGTATCTATGATCATGCAGAGGTGCTGCATTTCCCAAGGCTCTTGCCCTCTGCTGTGGGGGAGGGGAGTGCGGGGTCTCTGGTTGCAGGCCGCAGTGGAGGAGAGAGCTGGGTATCTATGATCATGCAGAGGTGCTGCATTTCCCAAGGCTCTTGCCCTCTGCTGTGGGGGGTGGAGGTGGGTGTAGGGTCTATGGTGGCAGGCCACAGTGGAGGACAGGGCTGGGTATCTATGATCATGCAGAGGTGCTGCATTTCCCCAGGCTCTTGCCCTCTGCTGTGGGGGGAGGGGGGTGTGGGGTCTCTGGTGGCAGGCCACAGTGGAGGAGAGAGCTGGGTATCTATGATCATGCAGAGGTGCTGCATTTCCCAAGGCTCTCGCCGTCTGCTGTGGGGGGAGGGGGTGTGGGGTCTCTGGTGGCAGGCCACAGTGGAGGAGAGAGCTGGGTATCTATGATCATGCAGAGGTGCTGCATTTCCCAAGGCTCTTGCCTTCTGCTGTGGGGGCGAGTGGTGTAGGGCCTATGGTGGCAGGCCACAGTGGAGGGGAGAGCTGGGTATCTATGATCATGCAGAGGGGCAGCAATTCCCAATTCTCTCGCCGTCTGCTGTGGGGGGAGGGCGTGTAGGGCCTCTAGTGGCAGGCCACAGTGGAGGGGAGAGCTGGGTATCTATGATCATGCAGAGGGGCTGCATTTCCCAAGGCTCCTGCCCTCTGCTGTGGCGGGTGGGGGGTGTAGGGCCTATGGTGGCAGACCACAGTGGAGGAGAGAGCTGGGTATCTATGATCATGCAGAGGTGCTGCATTTCCCAAGGCTCTTGCCCTCTGCTGTGGTGGGAGGGGGTGTGGGGTCTCTGGTGGCAGGCCACAGTGGAGGAGAGAGCTGGGTATCTATGATCATGCAGAGGTGCTGCATTTCCCAAGGCTCTTGCCCTCTGCTGTGGGGGGTGGAGGTGGGTGTAGGGTCTATGGTGGCAGGCCACCGTGGAGGACAGAGCTGGGTATCTATGATCATGCAGAGGTGCTGCATTTCCCCAGGCTCTTGCCCTCTGCTGTGGGGGGAGGGGGGTGTGGGGTCTCTGGTGGCAGGCCACAGTGGAGGAGAGAGCTGGGTATCTATGATCATGCAGAGGTGCTGCATTTCCCAAGGCTCTTGCCTTCTGCTGTGGGGGAGGGGAGTGTGGGGTCTCTGGTGGCAGGCCACAGTGGAGGGGAGAGCTGGGTAGCTATGATCATGCAGAGGTGCTGCATTTCCCAAGGCTATTGCCCTCTGCTGTGGGGGAGGGGGGTGTGGAGTCTCTGGTGGCAGGCCGCAGTGGAGGGGAGAGCTGGGTATCTATGATCATGCAGAGGTGCTGCATTTCCCAAGGCTGTTGCCCTCTGCTGTGGGGGAAGGGGGTGCAGGGTCTCTGGTTGCAGGCCACAGTGGAGGAGAGGGCTGGGTATCTATGATCATGCAGAGGTGCTGCATTTCCCAAGGCTCTTGCCCTCTGCTGTGGGTGAGGGGAGTGCCGGGTCTCTGGTGGCTGGCCACAGTGGAGGAGAGAGCTGGGTATCTATGATCATGCAGAGGTGCTGCATTTCCCAAGGCTCTCACCCTCTGCTGTGGAGGGATGGGGGGTGTGGGGTCTCTGGTGGCAGGCCACAGTGGAGGAGAGCTGGGTATCGATTATCATGCAGAGGTGCTGCATTTCCCAAGGCTCTTGCCCTCTGCTGTGGGGGGAGGGGGGCGTAGGGCCTTTGGTGGCAGGCCACAGTGGAGGAAAGAGCTGGGTATCTATGATCATGCAGAGGTGCTGCATTTCCCAAGTTTCTTACACTCTGCTGTGGAGGGATGGGGGGTGTGGGGTCTCTGGTTGCAGGCCACAGTGGAGGAGAGAGCTGGGTATCTATGATCGTGCAGAGGTGCTGCATTTCCCAAGGCTCTTACCCTCTGCTGTGAAGGGATGGGGGGGTGTGGGGTCTCTGGTGGCAGGCCACAGTGGAGGAGAGAGCTGGGTATCTATGATCATGCAGAGGTGCTGCATTTCCCAAGGCACTTGCCCTCTGCTGTGGGGGAGGGGGGTCTAGGGCCTCTGGTTGCAGGCCACAGTGGAGGGGAGAGCTGGGTATCTATGATCATGCAGAAGTGGTGCATTTCCCAAGGCTCTTGGCCTCTGCTGTGGGCGAGAATGGTGTAGGGCCTCTGGTTGCAGGCCACAGTGGAGGGGAGAGCTGGGTATCTATGATCATGCAGAGGTGGTGCATTTCCCAAGGCTCTTGCCCTCTGCTGTGGGCGGGGGGGGGTGTGGGGTCTCTGGTGGCAGGCCACAGTGGAGGAGAGCTGGGTATCGATGATCATGCAGAGGTGCTGCATTTCCCAAGGCTCTTGCCCTCTGCTGTGGGGGGAGGGGGGCGTAGGGCCTTTGGTGGCAGGCCACAGTGGAGGAAAGAGCTGGGTATCTATGATCATGCAGAGGTGCTGCATTTCCCAAGTTTCTTACACTCTGCTGTGGAGGGATGGGGGGTGTGGGGTCTCTGGTTGCAGGCCACAGTGGAGGAGAGAGCTGGGTATCTATGATCGTGCAGAGGTGCTGCATTTCCCAAGGCTCTTACCCTCTGCTGTGAAGGGATGGGGGGGTGTGGGGTCTCTGGTGGCAGGCCACAGTGGAGGAGAGAGCTGGGTATCTATGATCATGCAGAGGTGCTGCATTTCCCAAGGCACTTGCCCTCTGCTGTGGGGGAGGGGGGTCTAGGGCCTCTGGTTGCAGGCCACAGTGGAGGGGAGAGCTGGGTATCTATGATCATGCAGAAGTGGTGCATTTCCCAAGGCTCTTGGCCTCTGCTGTGGGCGAGAAGGGTGTAGGGCCTCTGGTTGCAGGCCACAGTGGAGGGGAGAGCTGGGTATCTATGATCATGCAGAAGTGGTGCATTTCCCAAGGCTCTTGGCCTCTGCTGTGGGCGAGAAGGGTGTAGGGCCTCTGGTTGCAGGCCACAGTGGAGGGGAGAGCTGGGTATCTATGATCATGCAGAGGTGGTGCATTTCCCAAGGCTCCTGCCCTCTGCTGTGGGGGGAGGAGGCAGGGTCTATGGTGGCAGCCCACAGTGGAGGGGAGAGCTGGGTATCTATGATCATGCAGAGGTGCTGCATTTCCCCAGGCTCTTGCCCTTTGCCGTGGGGGGGGGGGTGTGGTGTCTCTGGTGGCAGGCCACAGGGGAGGAGAGAGCTGGGTATCTATGATCATGCAGAGGTGCTGCATTTCCCAAGGCTCCTGCCCTCTGCTGTGGGGGGAGGGGGGTGTGGTGTCTCCGGTGGCAGGCCACAGGGGAGGAGAGAGCTGGGTATCTATGATCATGCAGAGGTGCTGCATTTCCCAAGGCTCTTGCCCTCTGCTGTGGGGGGGGGGGGGGGCGTTCTTTGGTGGCAGGCCACAGTGGAGGAGAGAGCTGGATATCTATGATCATGCAGCGGTGCTGCATTCCCCAAGGCTCTTACCCTCTGCTGTGGGGTGTGGGGTCTCTGGTGGCAGACCACAGTGGAGGAGAGAGCTGGGTATCTATGATCATGCAGAGGTGCTGCATTTCCCAAGGCTCTTACCCTCTGCTGTGGGGTGTGGGGTCTCTGGTGGCAGACCACAGTGGAGGAGAGAGCTGGGTATCTATTATCATGCAGAGGTGCTGCATTTCCCAAGGCTCTTGCCCTCTGCTGTGGGGGAGGGGGGTGTAGAGTCGTTGGTGGCAGGCCTGGGTGGAGGAGAGAGCTGGGTATCTATGATCATGCAGAGGTGCTGCATTTCCCAAGGCTCTTACCCTCTGCTGTGGGGTGTGGGGTCTCTGGTGGCAGACCACAGTGGAGGAGAGAGCTGGGTATCTATGATCATGCAGAGGTGCTGCATTTCCCAAGGCTCTTGCCCTCTGCTGTGGGGGGAGGGGGGTGTAGAGTCGTTGGTGGCAGGCCTGGGTGGAGGAGAGAGCTGGGTATCTATGATCATGCAGAGGTGCTGCATTTCCCAAGGCTCTTGCCCTCTGCTGTGGGGGGAGGGGGGTGTGGGGTCTCTGGTGGCAGGCCACAGTGGAGGAGAGAGCTGGGTATCTATGATCATGCAGAGGTGCTGCATTTCCCATGGCTCTTGCCTTCTGCTGTGGGGGAGGGGGGTGTGGGGTCTCTGGTGGCAGGCCACAGTGGAGGAGAGAGCTGGGTATCTATGATCATGCAGAGGTGCTGCATTTCCCAAGGCTCTTGCCCTCTGCTTTGGGGATGGGGGTGTGGTGTCTCTGGTGGCAGGCCACAGTGGAGGAGAGAGCTGGGTATCTATGATCATGCAGAGGTGCTGCATTTCCCAAGGCTACTGCCCTCTGCTGTGGTGGGTGGGGGTTGTAGGGCCTATGGTGGCAGACCACAGTGGAGGAGAGAGCTGGGTATCTATGATCATGCAGAGGTGCTGCATTTCCCAAGGCTCTTGCCCTCTGCTGTGGGGGAAGGGGTGCGGGGTCTCTGGTTGCAGGCCACAGTGGAGGAGAGAGCTGGGTATCTATGATCATGCAGAGGTGCTGCATTTCCCAAGGCTCTTGCCCTCTGCTGTGGGGGAGGGGAGTGCGGGGTCTCTGGTGGCAGGCCACAGTGGAGGAGAGAGCTGGGTATCTATGATCATGGAGAGGTGCTGAATTTCCCAAGGCTCTTGCCCTCTGCTGTGGGGGGTGGAGGTGGGTGTAGGGTCTATGGTGGCTGGCCACAGTGGAGGAGAGAGCTGGGTATCTATGATCATGCAGAGGTGCTGCATTTCCCAAGGCTACTGCCCTCTGCTGTGGTGGGTGGGGGTTGTAGGGCCTATGGTGGCAGACCACAGTGGAGGAGAGAGCTGGGTATCTATGATCATGCAGAGGTGCTGCATTTCCCAAGGCTCTTGCCCTCTGCTGTGGGGGAAGGGGTGCGGGGTCTCTGGTTGCAGGCCACAGTGGAGGAGAGAGCTGGGTATCTATGATCATGCAGAGGTGCTGCATTTCCCAAGGCTCTCACCCTCTGCTGTGGAGGGATGGGGGGTGTGGGGTCTCTGGTGGCAGGCCACAGTGGAGGAGAGCTGGGTATCGATGATCATGCAGAGGTGCTGCATTTCCCAAGGCTCTTGCCCTCTGCTGTGGGGGGAGGGGGGCGTAGGGCCTTTGGTGGCAGGCCACAGTGGAGGAGAGAGCTCGGTATCTATGATCATGCAGAGGTGCTGCATTTCCCAAGTTTCTTACACTCTGCTGTGGAGGGATGGGGGGTGTGGGGTCTCTGGTTGCAGGCCACAGTGGAGGAGAGAGCTGGTATCTATGATCGTGCAGAGGTGCTGCATTTCCCAAGGCTCTTACCCTCTGCTGTGAAGGGATGGGGGGGTGTGGGGTCTCTGGTGGCAGGCCACAGTGGAGGAGAGAGCTGGGTATCTATGATCATGCAGAGATGCTGCATTTCCCAAGGCACTTGCCCTCTGCTGTGGGGGAGGGGGGTCTAGGGCCTCTGGTTGCAGGCCACAGTGGAGGGGAGAGCTGGGTATCTATGATCATGCAGAAGTGGTGCATTTCCCAAGGCTCTTGGCCTCTGCTGTGGGCGAGGGGGGTGTAGGGCCTCTGGTTGCAGGCCACAGTGGAGGGGAGAGCTGGGTATCTATGATCATGCAGAGGTGGTGCATTTCCCAAGGCACTTACCCTCTGCTGTGGGGGGAGGGGGGGTGTGGGGTCTCTGGTGGCAGGCCACAGGGGAGGAGAGAGATGGGTATCTATGATCATGCAGAGGTGGTGCATTTCCCAAGGCTCTTGCCCTCTGCTGTGGGCGGGGGTGTGTGTGGGGCATATGGTGGCAGGCCTCAGTGGAGGAGTGAGCTGGGTATCTATGAGCATGCATAGGTGCTGCATTTCCCAAGGCTCCTGCCCTCTGCTGTGGGGGGAGGAGGCAGGGTCTATGGTGGCAGGCCACAGTGGAGGGGAGAGCTGGGTATCTATGATCATGCAGAGGTGCTGCATTTCCCCAGGCTCTTGCCCTTTGCCGTGGGGGGGGGGTGTGGTGTCTCTGGTGGCAGGCCACAGGGGAGGAGAGAGCTGGGTATCTATGATCATGCAGAGGTGCTGCATTTCCCAAGGCTCCTGCCCTCTGCTGTGGGGGGAGGGGGGTGTGGTGTCTCTGGTGGCAGGCCACAGGGGAGGAGAGAGCTGGGTATCTATGATCATGCAGAGGTGCTGCATTTCCCAAGGCTCTTGCCCTCTGCTGTGTGGGGGGGAGGGCGTTCTTTGGTGGCAGGCCACAGTGGAGGAGAGAGCTGGATATCTATGATCATGCAGCGGTGCTGCATTCCCCAAGGCTCTTGCCCTCTGCTGTGGGGGTGGGTGTAGGGTCTCTGGTGGCAGGCCACGGTGGAGGAGAGAGCTGGGTATCTATGATCATGCAGAGGTGCTGCATTTCCCAAGGCTCTTACCCTCTGCTGTGGGGTGTGGGGTCTCTGGTGGCGGACCACAGTGGAGGAGAGAGCTGGGTATCTATGATCATGCAGAGGTGCTGCATTTCCCAAGGCTCTTGCCCTCTGCTGTGGGGGGAGGGGGGTATAGAGTCGTTGGTGGCAGGCCTGGGTGGAGGAGAGAGCTGGGTATCTATGATCATGCATAGGTGCTGCATTTCCCAAGGCTCTTGCCCTCTGCTGTGGGGGGAGGGGGGTGTGGGGTCTCTGGTGGCAGGCCACAGTGGAGGAGAGAGCTGGGTATCTATGATCATGCAGAGGTGCTGCATTTCCCATGGCTCTTGCCTTCTGCTGTGGGGGAGGGGGGTGTGGGGTCTCTGGTGGCAGGCCACAGTGGAGGAGAGAGCTGGGTATCTATGATCATGCAGAGGTGCTGCATTTCCCAAGGCTACTGCCCTCTGCTGTGGTGGGTGGGGGTTGTAGGGCCTGTGGTGGCAGACCACAGTGGAGGAGAGAGCTGGGTATCTATGATCATGCAGAGGTGCTGCATTTCCCAAGGCTCTTGCCCTCTGCTGTGGGGGAAGGGGTGCGGGGTCTCTGGTTGCAGGCCACAGTGGAGGAGAGAGCTGGGTATCTATGATCATGCAGAGGTGCTGCATTTCCCAAGGCTCTTGCCTTCTGCTGTGGGGGGCGAGTGGTGTAGGGCCTATGGTGGCAGGCCACAGTGGAGGGGAGAGCTGGGTATCTATGATCATGTAGAGGGGCAGCATTTCCCAATTCTCTCGCCGTCTTCTGTGGGGGGAGGGCGTGTAGGGCCTCTAGTGGTAGGCCACAGTGGAGGGGAGAGCTGGGTATCTATGATCATGCAGAGGGGCTGCATTTCCCAAGGCTCCTGCCCTCTGCTGTGGCGGGTGGGGGGTGTAGGGCCTATGGTGGCAGACCACAGTGGAGGAGAGAGCTGGGTATCTATGATCATGCAGAGGTGCTGCATTTCCCAAGGCTCTTGCCCTCTGCTGTGGTGGGAGGGGGTGTGGGGTCTCTGGTGGCAGGCCACAGTGGAGGAGAGAGCTGGGTATCTATGATCATGCAGAGGTGCTGCATTTCCCAAGGCTCTTGCCCTCTGCTGTGGGGAGTGGAGGTGGGTGTCGGGTCTATGGTGGCAGGCCACAGTGGAGGACAGAGCTGGGTATCTATGATCATGCAGAGGTGCTGCATTTCCCCAGGCTCTTGCCCTCTGCTGTGGGGGGAGGGGGGGTGGGGTCTCTGGTGGCAGGCCACAGTGGAGGAGAGAGCCGGGTATCTATGATCATGCAGAGGTGCTGCATTTCCCAAGGCTCTTGCCTTCTGCTGTGGGGGGCGAATGGTGTTGGGCCTATGGTGGCAGGCCACAGTGGAGGGGAGAGCTGGGTATCTATGATCATGCAGAGGGGCAGCATTCCCAATTCTCTCGCCGTCTGCTGTGGGGGGAGGGGGTGTAGGGCCTCTAGTGGCAGGCCACAGTGGAGGGGAGAGCTGGGTATCTATGATCATGCAGAGGGGCTGCATCTCCCAAGGCTCCTGCCCTCTGCTGTGGCGGGTGGGGGGTGTAGGGCCTATGGTGGCAGACCACAGTGGAGGAGAGAGCTGGGTATCTATGATCATGCAGAGGTGCTGCATTTCCCAAGGCTCTTGCCCTCTGCTGTGGGAGGAGGGGGTGTGGGGTCTCTGGTGGCAGGCCACAGTGGAGGAGAGAGCTGGGTATCTATGATCATGCAGAGGTGCTGCATTTCCCAAGGCTCTTGTCCTCTGCTGTGGGGGGAGGGGTGGTGTGAGGTCTCTGGTGGCAGGCCACAGTGGAGGGGAGAGCTGGGTATCTATGATCATGCAGAGGTGCTGCATTTTCCAAGGCTCTTGCCTTCTGCTGTGGGGGAGGGGGGTGTGGGGTCTCTGGTGGCAGGCCACAGTGGAGGGGAGAGCTGGGTATCTATGATCATGCAGAGGTGCTGCATTTCCCAAGGCTATTGCCCTCTGCTGTGGGCTAGGGGGTGTGGAGTCTCTGGTGGCAGGCCGCAGTGGAGGGGAGAGCTGGGTATCTATGATCATGCAGAGGTGCTGCATTTCACAAGGCTCTTGCCCTCTGCTGTGGTGGGAGGGGGTGTGGGGTCTCTGGTGGCAGGCCACATTGGAGGAGAGAGCTGGGTATCTATAATCATGCAGAGGTGCTGCATTTCCCAAGGCTCTTGCCCTCAGCTGTGGGGGGTGGAGGTGGGTGTAGGGTCTATGGTGGCAGGCCACAGTGGAGGACAGTGCTGGGTATCTATGATCATGCAGAGGTGCTGCATTTCCCAAGGCTCTTGCCCTCTGCTGTGGGGGGAGGGGGGTGTGGGGTCTCTGGTGGCAGGCCACAGTGGAGGAGAGAGCTGGGTATCTATGATCATGCAGAGGTGCTGCATTCCCAATTCTCTCGCTGTCTGCTGTGGGGGGAGGGGGTGTAGGGCCTCTAGTGGGAGGCCACAGTGGAGGGGAGAGCTGGGTATCTATGATCATGCAGAGGGGCTGCATTTCCCAAGGCTCCTGCCCTCTGCTGTGGCGGGTGGGGGGTGTAGGGCCTATGGTGGCAGACCACAGTGGAGGAGAGAGCTGGGTATCTATGATCATGCAGAGGTGCTGCATTTCCCAAGGCTCTTGCCCTCAGCTATGGGGGGTGGAGGTGGGTGTAGGGTCTATGGTGGCAGGCCACAGTGGAGGACAGAGCTGGGTATCTATGATCATGCAGAGGTGCTGCATTTCCCAAGGCTCTTGCCTTCTGCTGTGGGGGGCGAGTGGTGTTGGGCCTATGGTGGCAGGCCACAGTGGAGGGGAGAGCTGGGTATCTATGATCATGCAGAGGGGCAGCATTCCCAATTCTCTCGCTGTCTGCTGTGGGGGGAGGGGGTGTAGGGCCTCTAGTGGCAGGCCACAGTGGAGGGGAGAGCTGGGTATCTATGATCATGCAGAGGGGCTGCATTTCCCAAGGCTCCTGCCCTCTGCTGTGGCGGGTGGGGGGTGTAGGGCCTATGGTGGCAGACCACAGTGGAGGAGAGAGCTGGGTATCTATGATCATGCAGAGGTGCTGCATTTCCCAAGGCTCTTGCCCTCTGCTGTGGGGGGAGGGGGTGTGGGGTCTCTGGTGGCAGGCCACAGTGCAGGAGAGAGCTGGGTATCTATGATCATGCAGAGGTGCTGCATTTCCCAAGGCTCTTCCCCTCTGCTGTGGGGGAAGGGGGTGTGGGGTCTCTGGTGGCAGGCCACAGTGGAGGAGAGAGCTGGGTATCTATGATCATGCAGAGGTGCTGCATTTCCCAAGGCTCTTGTCCTCTGCTGTGGGGGGAGGGGTGGTGTGGGGTCTCTGGTGGCAGGCCACAGTGGAGGGGAGAGCTGGGTATCTATGATCATGCAGAGGTGCTGCATTTCCCAAGGCTCTTGCCTTCTGCTGTGGGGCAGGGGGGTGTGGGGTCTCTGGTGGAAGGCCACAGTGGAGGGGAGAGCTGGGTATCTATGATCATGCAGAGGTGCTGCATTTCCCAAGGCTATTGCCCTCTGCTGTGGGGGAGGGGGGTGTGGAGTCTCTGGTGGCAGGCCGCTGTGGAGGGGAGAGCTGGGTATCTATGATCATGCAGAGGTGCTGCATTTCCCAAGGCTCTTGCCCTCTGCTGTGGGGGAAGGGGGTGCAGGGTCTCTGGTTGCAGGCCACAGTGGAGGAGAGGGCTGGGTATCTATGATCATGCAGAGGTGCTGCATTTCCCAAGGCTCTTGCCCTCTGCTGTGGGTGAGGGGAGTGCCGGGGCTCTGGTGGCTGGCCACAGTGGAGGAGAGAGCTGGGTATCTATGATCATGCAGAGGTGCTGCATTTCCCAAGGCTCTTGCCCTCTGCTGTGGGGGGGGGGGGGGCGGTCTCTGGTGGCAGGCCACAGAGGAGGAGAGAGCTGGGTATCTATGATCATGCAGAGGTGCTGCATTTCCCAAGGCTCTTACCCTCTGCTGTGGAGGGATGGGGGGTGTGGGGTCTCTGGTGGCAGGCCACAGTGGAGGAGAGCTGGGTATCGATGATCATGCAGAGGTGCTGCATTTCCCAAGGCTCTTGCCCTCTGCTGTGGGGGGAGGGGAGCGTAGGGCCTTTGGTGGCAGGCCACAGTGGAGGAGAGAGCTGGGTATCTATGATCATGCAGAGGTGCTGCATTTCCCAAGTTTCTTACACTCTGCTGTGGAGGGATGGGGGGGTGTGGGGTCTCTGGTTGCAGGCCACAGTGGAGGAGAGAGCTGGGTATCTATGATCATGCAGAGGTGCTGCATTTCCCAAGGCTCTTACCCTCTGCTGTGGGGGAAGGGGGTGCGGGGTCTCTGGTTGCAAGCCACAGTGGAGGAGAGAGCTGGGTATCTATGATCATGCAGAGGTGTTGCATTTCCCAAGGCTATTGCCCTCTGCTGTGGGGGGAGGAGGTGTGGGGTCTCTGGTGGCAGACCACAGTGGAGGAGAGAGCTGGGTATCTATGATCACGCAGAGTTGCTGCATTTCCCAATGCTCGTGCCCTCTGCTGTGGGGGGATCGGGTGTGGGGTCTCTGGTGGCAGGCCACGGTGGAGGAGAGAGCTGGGTATCTATGATCATGCAGAGGTGCTGCATTTCCCAAGGCTCTTGCCCTCTGCTGTGAGGGGCCGGCGGGTGTAGGGCCTCTAGTGGCAGGCCACAGTGGAGGGGAGAGCTGGGTATCTATGATCATGCAGAGGTGCTGCATTTCCCAAGGCTCTCGCCGTCTGCTGTGGGGGGAGGGGGAGGGCGGTCTCTGGTGGCAGGCCACAGTGGAGGAGAGAGCTGGTTATCTATGATCATGCAGAGGTGCTGCATTTCCCAAGGCTCTTGCCCTCTGCTGGGGGGAGGGGGGTGTAGGGTCTCTGGTGGCAGGCCACAGTGGAGGAGAGAGCTGGGTATCTATGATCAGCAGAGGTGCTGCATTTCCCAAGGCTCTTGCCCTCTGCTGTGGTGGGAGGGGGTGTGGGGTCTCTGGTGGCAGGCCACAGTGGAGGAGAGAGCTGGGTATCTATGATCATGCAGAGGTGCTGCATTTCCCAAGGCTCTTGCCCTCTGCTGTGGGGGAGGGGAGTGCGGGGTCTCTGGTGGCAGGCCACAGTGGAGGAGAGAGCTGGGTATCTATGATCATGGAGAGGTGCTGAATTTCCCAAGGCTCTTGCCCTCTGCTGTGGGGGGTGGAGGTGGGTGTAGGGTCTATGGTGGCTGGCCACAGTGGAGGAGAGAGCTGGGTATCTATGATCATGCAGAGGTGCTGCATTTCCCAAGGCTACTGCCCTCTGCTGTGGTGGGTGGGGGTTGTAGGGCCTATGGTGGCAGACCACAGTGGAGGAGAGAGCTGGGTATCTATGATCATGCAGAGGTGCTGCATTTCCCAAGGCTCTTGCCCTCTGCTGTGGGGGAAGGGGTGCGGGGTCTCTGGTTGCAGGCCACAGTGGAGGAGAGAGCTGGGTATCTATGATCATGCAGAGGTGCTGCATTTCCCAAGGCTCTCACCCTCTGCTGTGGAGGGATGGGGGGTGTGGGGTCTCTGGTGGCAGGCCACAGTGGAGGAGAGCTGGGTATCGATGATCATGCAGAGGTGCTGCATTTCCCAAGGCTCTTGCCCTCTGCTGTGGGGGGAGGGGGGCGTAGGGCCTTTGGTGGCAGGCCACAGTGGAGGAGAGAGCTCGGTATCTATGATCATGCAGAGGTGCTGCATTTCCCAAGTTTCTTACACTCTGCTGTGGAGGGATGGGGGGTGTGGGGTCTCTGGTTGCAGGCCACAGTGGAGGAGAGAGCTGGTATCTATGATCGTGCAGAGGTGCTGCATTTCCCAAGGCTCTTACCCTCTGCTGTGAAGGGATGGGGGGGTGTGGGGTCTCTGGTGGCAGGCCACAGTGGAGGAGAGAGCTGGGTATCTATGATCATGCAGAGATGCTGCATTTCCCAAGGCACTTGCCCTCTGCTGTGGGGGAGGGGGGTCTAGGGCCTCTGGTTGCAGGCCACAGTGGAGGGGAGAGCTGGGTATCTATGATCATGCAGAAGTGGTGCATTTCCCAAGGCTCTTGGCCTCTGCTGTGGGCGAGGGGGGTGTAGGGCCTCTGGTTGCAGGCCACAGTGGAGGGGAGAGCTGGGTATCTATGATCATGCAGAGGTGGTGCATTTCCCAAGGCACTTACCCTCTGCTGTGGGGGGAGGGGGGGTGTGGGGTCTCTGGTGGCAGGCCACAGGGGAGGAGAGAGATGGGTATCTATGATCATGCAGAGGTGGTGCATTTCCCAAGGCTCTTGCCCTCTGCTGTGGGCGGGGGTGTGTGTGGGGCATATGGTGGCAGGCCTCAGTGGAGGAGTGAGCTGGGTATCTATGAGCATGCATAGGTGCTGCATTTCCCAAGGCTCCTGCCCTCTGCTGTGGGGGGAGGAGGCAGGGTCTATGGTGGCAGGCCACAGTGGAGGGGAGAGCTGGGTATCTATGATCATGCAGAGGTGCTGCATTTCCCCAGGCTCTTGCCCTTTGCCGTGGGGGGGGGGGTGTGGTGTCTCTGGTGGCAGGCCACAGGGGAGGAGAGAGCTGGGTATCTATGATCATGCAGGGGTGCTGCATTTCCCAAGGCTCCTGCCCTCTGCTGTGGGGGGAGGGGGGTGTGGTGTCTCTGGTGGCAGGCCACAGGGGAGGAGAGAGCTGGGTATCTATGATCATGCAGAGGTGCTGCATTTCCCAAGGCTCTTGCCCTCTGCTGTGTGGGGGGGAGGGCGTTCTTTGGTGGCAGGCCACAGTGGAGGAGAGAGCTGGATATCTATGATCATGCAGCGGTGCTGCATTCCCCAAGGCTCTTGCCCTCTGCTGTGGGGGTGGGTGTAGGGTCTCTGGTGGCAGGCCACGGTGGAGGAGAGAGCTGGGTATCTATGATCATGCAGAGGTGCTGCATTTCCCAAGGCTCTTACCCTCTGCTGTGGGGTGTGGGGTCTCTGGTGGCGGACCACAGTGGAGGAGAGAGCTGGGTATCTATGATCATGCAGAGGTGCTGCATTTCCCAAGGCTCTTGCCCTCTGCTGTGGGGGGAGGGGGGTATAGAGTCGTTGGTGGCAGGCCTGGGTGGAGGAGAGAGCTGGGTATCTATGATCATGCATAGGTGCTGCATTTCCCAAGGCTCTTGCCCTCTGCTGTGGGGGGAGGGGGGTGTGGGGTCTCTGGTGGCAGGCCACAGTGGAGGAGAGAGCTGGGTATCTATGATCATGCAGAGGTGCTGCATTTCCCATGGCTCTTGCCTTCTGCTGTGGGGGAGGGGGGTGTGGGGTCTCTGGTGGCAGGCCACAGTGGAGGAGAGAGCTGGGTATCTATGATCATGCAGAGGTGCTGCATTTCCCAAGGCTACTGCCCTCTGCTGTGGTGGGTGGGGGTTGTAGGGCCTGTGGTGGCAGACCACAGTGGAGGAGAGAGCTGGGTATCTATGATCATGCAGAGGTGCTGCATTTCCCAAGGCTCTTGCCCTCTGCTGTGGGGGAAGGGGTGCGGGGTCTCTGGTTGCAGGCCACAGTGGAGGAGAGAGCTGGGTATCTATGATCATGCAGAGGTGCTGCATTTCCCAAGGCTCTTGCCTTCTGCTGTGGGGGGCGAGTGGTGTAGGGCCTATGGTGGCAGGCCACAGTGGAGGGGAGAGCTGGGTATCTATGATCATGTAGAGGGGCAGCATTTCCCAATTCTCTCGCCGTCTTCTGTGGGGGGAGGGCGTGTAGGGCCTCTAGTGGTAGGCCACAGTGGAGGGGAGAGCTGGGTATCTATGATCATGCAGAGGGGCTGCATTTCCCAAGGCTCCTGCCCTCTGCTGTGGCGGGTGGGGGGTGTAGGGCCTATGGTGGCAGACCACAGTGGAGGAGAGAGCTGGGTATCTATGATCATGCAGAGGTGCTGCATTTCCCAAGGCTCTTGCCCTCTGCTGTGGTGGGAGGGGGTGTGGGGTCTCTGGTGGCAGGCCACAGTGGAGGAGAGAGCTGGGTATCTATGATCATGCAGAGGTGCTGCATTTCCCAAGGCTCTTGCCCTCTGCTGTGGGGAGTGGAGGTGGGTGTCGGGTCTATGGTGGCAGGCCACAGTGGAGGACAGAGCTGGGTATCTATGATCATGCAGAGGTGCTGCATTTCCCCAGGCTCTTGCCCTCTGCTGTGGGGGGAGGGGGGGTGGGGTCTCTGGTGGCAGGCCACAGTGGAGGAGAGAGCCGGGTATCTATGATCATGCAGAGGTGCTGCATTTCCCAAGGCTCTTGCCTTCTGCTGTGGGGGGCGAATGGTGTTGGGCCTATGGTGGCAGGCCACAGTGGAGGGGAGAGCTGGGTATCTATGATCATGCAGAGGGGCAGCATTCCCAATTCTCTCGCCGTCTGCTGTGGGGGGAGGGGGTGTAGGGCCTCTAGTGGCAGGCCACAGTGGAGGGGAGAGCTGGGTATCTATGATCATGCAGAGGGGCTGCATCTCCCAAGGCTCCTGCCCTCTGCTGTGGCGGGTGGGGGGTGTAGGGCCTATGGTGGCAGACCACAGTGGAGGAGAGAGCTGGGTATCTATGATCATGCAGAGGTGCTGCATTTCCCAAGGCTCTTGCCCTCTGCTGTGGGAGGAGGGGGTGTGGGGTCTCTGGTGGCAGGCCACAGTGGAGGAGAGAGCTGGGTATCTATGATCATGCAGAGGTGCTGCATTTCCCAAGGCTCTTGTCCTCTGCTGTGGGGGGAGGGGTGGTGTGAGGTCTCTGGTGGCAGGCCACAGTGGAGGGGAGAGCTGGGTATCTATGATCATGCAGAGGTGCTGCATTTTCCAAGGCTCTTGCCTTCTGCTGTGGGGGAGGGGGGTGTGGGGTCTCTGGTGGCAGGCCACAGTGGAGGGGAGAGCTGGGTATCTATGATCATGCAGAGGTGCTGCATTTCCCAAGGCTATTGCCCTCTGCTGTGGGCTAGGGGGTGTGGAGTCTCTGGTGGCAGGCCGCAGTGGAGGGGAGAGCTGGGTATCTATGATCATGCAGAGGTGCTGCATTTCACAAGGCTCTTGCCCTCTGCTGTGGTGGGAGGGGGTGTGGGGTCTCTGGTGGCAGGCCACATTGGAGGAGAGAGCTGGGTATCTATAATCATGCAGAGGTGCTGCATTTCCCAAGGCTCTTGCCCTCAGCTGTGGGGGGTGGAGGTGGGTGTAGGGTCTATGGTGGCAGGCCACAGTGGAGGACAGAGCTGGGTATCTATGATCATGCAGAGGTGCTGCATTTCCCAAGGCTCTTGCCCTCTGCTGTGGGGGGAGGGGGGTGTGGGGTCTCTGGTGGCAGGCCACAGTGGAGGAGAGAGCTGGGTATCTATGATCATGCAGAGGTGCTGCATTCCCAATTCTCTCGCTGTCTGCTGTGGGGGGAGGGGGTGTAGGGCCTCTAGTGGGAGGCCACAGTGGAGGGGAGAGCTGGGTATCTATGATCATGCAGAGGGGCTGCATTTCCCAAGGCTCCTGCCCTCTGCTGTGGCGGGTGGGGGGTGTAGGGCCTATGGTGGCAGACCACAGTGGAGGAGAGAGCTGGGTATCTATGATCATGCAGAGGTGCTGCATTTCCCAAGGCTCTTGCCCTCAGCTATGGGGGGTGGAGGTGGGTGTAGGGTCTATGGTGGCAGGCCACAGTGGAGGACAGAGCTGGGTATCTATGATCATGCAGAGGTGCTGCATTTCCCAAGGCTCTTGCCTTCTGCTGTGGGGGGCGAGTGGTGTTGGGCCTATGGTGGCAGGCCACAGTGGAGGGGAGAGCTGGGTATCTATGATCATGCAGAGGGGCAGCATTCCCAATTCTCTCGCTGTCTGCTGTGGGGGGAGGGGGTGTAGGGCCTCTAGTGGCAGGCCACAGTGGAGGGGAGAGCTGGGTATCTATGATCATGCAGAGGGGCTGCATTTCCCAAGGCTCCTGCCCTCTGCTGTGGCGGGTGGGGGGTGTAGGGCCTATGGTGGCAGACCACAGTGGAGGAGAGAGCTGGGTATCTATGATCATGCAGAGGTGCTGCATTTCCCAAGGCTCTTGCCCTCTGCTGTGGGGGGAGGGGGTGTGGGGTCTCTGGTGGCAGGCCACAGTGCAGGAGAGAGCTGGGTATCTATGATCATGCAGAGGTGCTGCATTTCCCAAGGCTCTTCCCCTCTGCTGTGGGGGAAGGGGGTGTGGGGTCTCTGGTGGCAGGCCACAGTGGAGGAGAGAGCTGGGTATCTATGATCATGCAGAGGTGCTGCATTTCCCAAGGCTCTTGTCCTCTGCTGTGGGGGGAGGGGTGGTGTGGGGTCTCTGGTGGCAGGCCACAGTGGAGGGGAGAGCTGGGTATCTATGATCATGCAGAGGTGCTGCATTTCCCAAGGCTCTTGCCTTCTGCTGTGGGGCAGGGGGGTGTGGGGTCTCTGGTGGAAGGCCACAGTGGAGGGGAGAGCTGGGTATCTATGATCATGCAGAGGTGCTGCATTTCCCAAGGCTATTGCCCTCTGCTGTGGGGGAGGGGGGTGTGGAGTCTCTGGTGGCAGGCCGCTGTGGAGGGGAGAGCTGGGTATCTATGATCATGCAGAGGTGCTGCATTTCCCAAGGCTCTTGCCCTCTGCTGTGGGGGAAGGGGGTGCAGGGTCTCTGGTTGCAGGCCACAGTGGAGGAGAGGGCTGGGTATCTATGATCATGCAGAGGTGCTGCATTTCCCAAGGCTCTTGCCCTCTGCTGTGGGTGAGGGGAGTGCCGGGGCTCTGGTGGCTGGCCACAGTGGAGGAGAGAGCTGGGTATCTATGATCATGCAGAGGTGCTGCATTTCCCAAGGCTCTTGCCCTCTGCTGTGGGGGGGGGGGGGGCGGTCTCTGGTGGCAGGCCACAGTGGAGGAGAGAGCTGGGTATCTATGATCATGCAGAGGTGCTGCATTTCCCAAGGCTCTTACCCTCTGCTGTGGAGGGATGGGGGGTGTGGGGTCTCTGGTGGCAGGCCACAGTGGAGGAGAGCTGGGTATCGATGATCATGCAGAGGTGCTGTATTTCCCAAGGCTCTTGCCCTCTGCTGTGGGGGGAGGGGAGCGTAGGGCCTTTGGTGGCAGGCCACAGTGGAGGAGAGAGCTGGGTATCTATGATCATGCAGAGGTGCTGCATTTCCCAAGTTTCTTACACTCTGCTGTGGAGGGATGGGGGGGTGTGGGGTCTCTGGTTGCAGGCCACAGTGGAGGAGAGAGCTGGGTATCTATGATCATGCAGAGGTGCTGCATTTCCCAAGGCTCTTACCCTCTGCTGTGGGGGAAGGGGGTGCGGGGTCTCTGGTTGCAAGCCACAGTGGAGGAGAGAGCTGGGTATCTATGATCATGCAGAGGTGTTGCATTTCCCAAGGCTATTGCCCTCTGCTGTGGGGGGAGGAGGTGTGGGGTCTCTGGTGGCAGACCACAGTGGAGGAGAGAGCTGGGTATCTATGATCACGCAGAGTTGCTGCATTTCCCAATGCTCGTGCCCTCTGCTGTGGGGGGATCGGGTGTGGGGTCTCTGGTGGCAGGCCACGGTGGAGGAGAGAGCTGGGTATCTATGATCATGCAGAGGTGCTGCATTTCCCAAGGCTCTTGCCCTCTGCTGTGAGGGGCCGGCGGGTGTAGGGCCTCTAGTGGCAGGCCACAGTGGAGGGGAGAGCTGGGTATCTATGATCATGCAGAGGTGCTGCATTTCCCAAGGCTCTCGCCGTCTGCTGTGGGGGGAGGGGGTGTGGGGTCTCTGGTTGCAGGCCACAGTGGAGGAGAGAGCGTGGTATCTATGATCATGCAGAGGTGCTGCATTTCCCAAGGCTCTTGCCCTCTGCTGTGGGGGAAGGGGGTGCGGGGTTTCTGGTTGCAGGCCACAGTGGAGGAGAGAGCTGGGTATCTATGATCATGCAGAGGTGCTGCATTTCCCAAGGCTCTTGCCCTCTGCTGTGGGGGAGGGGAGTGCGGGGTCTCTGGTTGCAAGCCACAGTGGAGGAGAGAGCTGGGTATCTATGATCATGCAGAGGTGCTGCATTTCCCAAGGCTCTCGCCGTCTGCTGTGGGGATGGGGGGTGGGGGGGTCTCTGGTGGCAGGCCACAGTGGAGGAGAGAGCTGGGTATCTATGATCATGCAGAGGTGCTGCATTTCCCAAGGCTCTTGCCCTCTGCTGTGGGAGGAGGGGGTGTGGGGTCTCTGGTGGCAGGCCACAGTGGAGGAGAGAGCTGGGTATCTATGATCATGCAGAGGTGCTGCATTTCCCAAGGCTCTTGCCCTCTGCAGTGGGGGAAGGGGGTGCGGGGTCTCTGGTTGCAAGCCACAGTGGAGGAGAGAGCTGGGTATCTATGATCATGCAGAGGTGCTGCATTTCCCAAGGCTCTTGCCCTCTGCTGTGGCGGGTGGGGGGTGTAGGGCCTATGGTGGCAGACCACAGTGGAGGAGAGAGCTGGGTATCTATGATCATGCAGAGGTGCTGCATTTCCCAAGGCTCTTGCCCTCTGCTGTGGGAGGAGGGGGTGTGGGGTCTCTGGTGGCAGGCCACAGTGGAGGAGAGAGCTGGGTATCTATGATCATGCAGAGGTGCTGCATTTCCCAAGGCTCTTGTCCTCTGCTGTGGGGGGAGGGGTGGTGTGAGGTCTCTGGTGACAGGCCACAGTGGATGGGAGAGCTGGGTATCTATGATCATGCAGAGGTGCTGCATTTTCCAAGGCTCTTGCCTTCTGCTGTGGGGGAGGGGGGTGTGGGGTCTCTGGTGGCAGGCCACAGTGGAGGGGAGAGCTGGGTATCTATGATCATGCAGAGGTGCTGCATTTCCCAAGGCTATTGCCCTCTGCTGTGGGCTATGGGGGTGTGGAGTCTCTGGTGGCAGGCCGCAGTGGAGGGGAGAGCTGGGTATCTATGATCATGCAGAGGTGCTGCATTTCACAAGGCTCTTGCCCTCTGCTGTGGTGGGAGGGGGTGTGGGGTCTCTGGTGGCAGGCCACATTGGAGGAGAGAGCTGGGTATCTATAATCATGCAGAGGTGCTGCATTTCCCAAGGCTCTTGCCCTCAGCTGTGGGGGGTGGAGGTGGGTGTAGGGTCTATGGTGGCAGGCCACAGTGGAGGACAGAGCTGGGTATCTATGATCATGCAGAGGTGCTGCATTTCCCAAGGCTCTCGCCGTCTGCTGTGGGGGGAGGGGGTGTGGGGTCTCTGGTGGCAGGCCACAGTGGAGGAGAGAGCTGGGTATCTATGATCATGCAGAGGTGCTGCATTTCCCAAGGCTCTTGCCCTCTGCTGTGGGGGGTGGAGGTGGGTGTAGGGTCTATGGTGGCAGGCCACAGTGGAGGACAGAGCTGGGTATCTATGATCATGCAGAGGTGCTGCATTTCCCCAGGCTCTTGCCCTCTGCTGTGGGGGGAGGGGGGTGTGGGGTCTCTGGTGGCAGGCCACAGTGGAGGAGAGAGCTGGGTATCTATGATCATGCAGAGGTGCTGCATTTCCCAAGGCTCTTGCCTTCTGCTGTGGGGGGCGAGTGGTGTTGGGCCTATGGTGGCAGGCCACAGTGGAGGGGAGAGCTGGGTATCTATGATCATGCAGAGGGGCAGCATTCCCAATTCTCTCGCTGTCTGCTGTGGGGGGAGGGGGTGTAGGGCCTCTAGTGGGAGGCCACAGTGGAGGGGAGAGCTGGGTATCTATGATCATGCAGAGGGGCTGCATTTCCCAAGGCTCCTGCCCTCTGCTGTGGCGGGTGGGGGGTGTAGGGCCTATGGTGGCAGACCACAGTGGAGGAGAGAGCTGGGTATCTATGATCATGCAGAGGTGCTGCATTTCCCAAGGCTCTTGCCCTCTGCTGTGGGGCGAGGGGGTGTGGGGTCTCTGGTGGCAGGCCACAGTGGAGGAGAGAGCTGGGTATCTATGATCATGCAGAGGTGCTGCATTTCCCAAGGCTCTTCCCCTCTGCTATGGGGGAAGGGGGTGTGGGGTCTCTGGTGGCAGGCCACAGTGGAGGAGAGAGCTGGGTATCTATGATCATGCAGAGGTGCTGCATTTCCCAAGGCTCTTGTCCTCTGCTGTGGGGGGAGGGGTGGTGTGGGGTCTCTGGTGGCAGGCCACAGTGGAGGGGAGAGCTGGGTATCTATGATCATGCAGAGGTGCTGCATTTCCCAAGGCTCTTGCCTTCTGCTGTGGGGCAGGGGGGTGTGGGGTCTCTGGTGGAAGGCCACAGTGGAGGGGAGAGCTGGGTATCTATGATCATGCAGAGGTGCTGCATTTCCCAAGGCTATTGCCCTCTGCTGTGGGGGAGGGGGGTGTGGAGTCTCTGGTGGCAGGCCGCTGTGGAGGGGAGAGCTGGGTATCTATGATCATGCAGAGGTGCTGCATTTCCCAAGGCTCTTGCCCTCTGCTGTGGGGGAAGGGGGTGCAGGGTCTCTGGTTGCAGGCCACAGTGGAGGAGAGGGCTGGGTATCTATGATCATGCAGAGGTGCTGCATTTCCCAAGGCTCTTGCCCTCTGCTGTGGGTGAGGGGAGTGCCGGGGCTCTGGTGGCTGGCCACAGTGGAGGAGAGAGCTGGGTATCTATGATCATGCAGAGGTGCTGCATTTCCCAAGGCTCTTGCCCTCTGCTGTGGGGGGGGCGGTCTCTGGTGGCAGGCCACAGTGGAGGAGAGAGCTGGGTATCTATGATCATGCAGAGGTGCTGCATTTCCCAAGGCTCTTACCCTCTGCTGTGGAGGGATGGGGGGTGTGGGGTCTCTGGTGGCAGGCCACAGTGGAGGAGAGAGCTGGGTATCTATGATCATGCAGAGGTGCTGCATTTCCCAAGTTTCTTACACTCTGCTGTGGAGGGATGGGGGGGTGTGGGGTCTCTGGTTGCAGGCCACAGTGGAGGAGAGAGCTGGGTATCTATGATCATGCAGAGGTGCTGCATTTCCCAAGGCTCTTACCCTCTGCTGTGGGGGAAGGGGGTGCGGGGTCTCTGGTTGCAAGCCACAGTGGAGGAGAGAGCTGGGTATCTATGATCATGCAGAGGTGCTGCATTTCCCAAGGCTATTGCCCTCTGCTGTGGGGGGAGGAGGTGTGGGGTCTCTGGTGGCAGACCACAGTGGAGGAGAGAGCTGGGTATCTATGATCACGCAGAGTTGCTGCATTTCCCAATGCTCGTGCCCTCTGCTGTGGGGGGATCGGGTGTGGGGTCTCTGGTGGCAGGCCACGGTGGAGGAGAGAGCTGGGTATCTATGATCATGCAGAGGTGCTGCATTTCCCAAGGCTCTTGCCCTCTGCTGTGAGGGGCCGGGGGGTGTAGGGCCTCTAGTGGCAGGCCACAGTGGAGGGGAGAGCTGGGTATCTATGATCATGCAGAGGTGCTGCATTTCCCAAGGCTCTCGCCGTCTGCTGTGGGGGGAGGGGGTGTGGGGTCTCTGGTTGCAGGACACAGTGGAGGAGAGAGCGTGGTATCTATGATCATGCAGAGGTGCTGCATTTCCCAAGGCTCTTGCCCTCTGCTGTGGGGGAAGGGGGTGCGGGGTCTCTGGTTGCAGGCCACAGTGGAGGAGAGAGCTGGGTATCTATGATCATGCAGAGGTGCTGCATTTCCCAAGGCTCTTGCCCTCTGCTGTGGGGGAGGGGAGTGCGGGGTCTCTGGTGGCAGGCCACAGTGGAGGAGAGAGCTAGGTATCTATGATCATGCAGAGGTGCTGCATTTCCCAAGGCTCTTGCCCTCTGCTTTGGGGGTGGAGGTGGGTGTAGGGTCTATGGTGGCAGGCCACAGTGGAGGACAGGGCTGGGTATCTATGATCATGCAGAGGTGCTGCATTTCCCCAGGCTCTTGCCCTCTGCTGTGGGGGAGGGGCGTGTGGGGTCTCTGGTGGCAGGCCACAGTGGAGGAGAGAGCTGGGTATCTATGATCATGCAGAGGTGCTGCATTTCCCAAGGCTCTCGCCGTCTGCTGTGGGGATGGGGGGTGGGGGGGTCTCTGGTGGCAGGCCACAGTGGAGGAGAGAGCTGGGTATCTATGATCATGCAGAGGTGCTGCATTTGCCAAGGCTCCTGCCCTCTGCTGTGGCGGGTGGGGAGTGTCGGGCCTATGATGGCAGACCACAGTGGAGGAGAGAGCTGGGTATCTATGATCATGCAGAGGTGCTGCATTTCCCAAGGCTCTTGCCCTCTGCTGTGGGGGAAGGGGGTGCGGGGTCTCTGGTTGCAAGCCACAGTGGAGGAGAGAGCTGGGTATCTATGATCATGCAGAGGTGCTGCATTTCCCAAGGCTCTTGCCCTCTGCTGTGGGGGGGGGGGGTCTCTGGTGGCAGGCCACAGTGGAGGAGAGAGCTGGGTATCTATGATCATGCAGAGGTGCTGCATTTCCCAAGGCTCTTGCCCTCTGCTGGGGGGAGGGGGGTGTAGGGTCTCTGGTGGCAGGCCACAGTGGAGGAGAGAGCTGGGTATCTATGATCATGCAGAGGTGCTGCATTTCCCAAGGCTCTTGCCCTCTGCTGTGGGGGGAGGGGGGTGTGGGGTCTTTGGTGGCAGGCCACAGTGGATGGGAGAGCTGGGTATCTATGATCATGCAGAGGTGTTGCAATTCCCAAGGCTCTTGCCCTGTGCTGTGGGGGAGGGGGTGTGGGGTCTCTGGTGGCAGGCCACAGTGGAGGAGAGAGCTGGATATCTATGATCATGCAGAGGTGCTGCATTTCCCATGGCTCTTGCCTTCTGCTGTGGGGGAGGGGGGTGTGGGGTCTCTGGTGGCAGGCCACAGTGGAGGGGAGAGCTGGGTATCTATGATCATGCAGAGGTGCTGCATTTCCCAAGGCTATTGCCCTCTGCTGTGGGGGGAGGAGGTGTGGGGTCTCTGGTGGCAGACCACAGTGGAGGAGAGAGCTGGGTATCTATGATCACGCAGAGTTGCTGCATTTCCCAATGCTCGTGCCCTCTGCTGTGGGGGGATCGGGTGTGGGGTCTCTGGTGGCAGGCCACAGTGGAGGAGAGAGCTGGGTATCTATGATCATGCAGAGGTGCTGCATTTCCCAAGGCTCTCGCCGTCTGCTGTGCGGGGAGGGGGTGTGGGGTCTCTGGTTGCAGGCCACAGTGGAGGAGAGAGCGTGGTATCTATGATCATGCAGAGGTGCTGCATTTCCCAAGGCTCTTGCCCTCTGTTGTGGGGATGGGGGTGTGGTGTCTCTGGTAGCAGGCCACAGTGGAGGAGAGAGTTGGGTATCTATGATCATGCAGAGGTGCTGCATTTCCCAAGGCTCTTGCCCTCTGCTGTGCGGGAAGGGGGTGTGGTGTCTCTGGTGGCAGGCCACAGTGGAGGAGAGAGCTGGGTATCTATGATCATGCAGAGGTGCCGCATTTCCCAAGGCTCTTGCCCTCTGCTGTGTGGGAGGGGAGTGCGGGGTCTCTGGTGGCAGGCCACAGTGGAGGAGAGAGGTGGGTATCTATGATCATGCAGAGGTGCCGCATTTCCCAAGGCTCTTGCCCTCTGCTGTGGGGGAGGGGAGTGCGGGGTCTCTGGTGGCAGGCCACAGTGTAGGAGAGAGCTGGGTATCTATGATCATGCAGATGTGCTGCATTTCCCCAGGCTCTTGCCCTTTGCTGTGCGGGAGAGGGGGTGCGGGGTCTCTGGTTGCAGGCCACAGTGGAGGAGAGAGCTGGGTATCTATGATCATGCAGAGGTGCCGCATTTCCCAAGGCTCTTGCCCTCTGCTGTGGGGGAGGGGAGTGCGGGGTCTCTGGTGGCAGGCCACAGTGGAGGAGAGAGGTGGGTATCTATGATCATGCAGAGGTGCCGCATTTCCCAAGGCTCTTGCCCTCTGCTGTGGGGGAGGGGAGTGCGGGGTCTCTGGTGGCAGGCCACACTGGAGGAGAGAGGTGGGTATCTATGATCATGCAGAGGTGCCGCATTTCCCAAGGCTCTTGCCCTCTGCTGTGGGGGAGGGGAGTGCGGGGTCTCTGGTGGCAGGCCACAGTGGAGGAGAGAGCTGGGTATCTATGATCATGCAGAGGTGCCGCATTTCCCAATGCTCTTGCCCTCTGCTGTGGGGGAGGGGAGTGCGGGGTCTCTGGTGGCAGGCCACAGTGGAGAAGAGAGGTGGGTATCTATGATCATGCAGAGGTGCCGCATTTCCCAAGGCTCTTGCCCTCTGCTGTGGGGGAGGGGAGTGCGGGGTCTCTGGTGGCAGGCCACAGTGTAGGAGAGAGGTGGGTATCTATGATCATGCAGATGTGCTGCATTTCCCCAGGCTCTTGCCCTTTGCTGTGGGGGAGAGGGGGTGCGGGGTCTCTGGTTGCAGGCCACAGTGGAGGAGAGAGCTGGGTATCTATGATCATGCAGAGGTGCTGCATTTCCCAAGGCTCTCGCCGTCTGCTGTGGGGGAGGGGGTGCGGGGTCTCTGGTAGCAGGCCACAGTGGAGGAGAGAGCTGGGTATCTATGATCATGCAGAGGTGCTGCATTTCCCAAGGCTCTTGCCCTCTGCTGTGGGGGGAGGGGGGTGTGGGGTCTCTGGTGGCAGGCCACAGTGGAGGAGAGAGCTGGGTATCTATGATCATGCAGAGGTGCCGCATTTCCCAAGGCTCTTGCCCTCTGCTGTGGGGGAGGGGAGTGCGGGGTCTCTGGTGGCTGGCCACAGTGGAGGAGAGAGCTGGCTATCTATGATCATGCAGAGGTGCTGCATTTCCCAAGGCTCTTGCCCTCTGCTGTGGGGAGGGGGAGGGCGGTCTCTGGTGGCAGGCCACAGTGGAGGAGAGAGCTGGTTATCTATGATCATGCAGAGGTGCTGCATTTCCCAAGGCTCTTGCCCTCTGCTGGGGGGAGGGGGGTGTAGGGTCTCTGGTGGCAGGCCACAGTGGAGGAGAGAGCTGGGTATCTATGATCAGCAGAGGTGCTGCATTTCCCAAGGCTCCTGCCCTCTGCTGTGGCGGGTGGGGGGTGTAGGGCCTATGGTGGCAGACCACAGTGGAGGAGAGAGCTGGGTATCTATGATCATGCAGAGGTGCTGCATTTCCCAAGGCTCTTGCCCTCTGCTGTGGGGGGTGGAGGTGGGTGTAGGGTCTATGGTGGCAGGCCACAGTGGAGGAGAGAGGTGGGTATCTATGATCATGCAGAGGTGCCGCATTTCCCAAGGCTCTTGCCCTCTGCTGTGGGGGAGGGGAGTGCGGGGTCTCTGGTGGCAGGCCACAGTGGAGGAGAGAGCTGGGTATCTATGATCATGCAGAGGTGCCGCATTTCCCAATGCTCTTGCCCTCTGCTGTGGGGGAGGGGAGTGCGGGGTCTCTGGTGGCAGGCCACAGTGGAGAAGAGAGGTGGGTATCTATGATCATGCAGAGGTGCCGCATTTCCCAAGGCTCTTGCCCTCTGCTGTGGGGGAGGGGAGTGCGGGGTCTCTGGTGGCAGGCCACAGTGGAGGAGAGAGGTGGGTATCTATGATCATGCAGATGTGCTGCATTTCCCCAGGCTCTTGCCCTTTGCTGTGGGGGAGAGGGGGTGCGGGGTCTCTGGTTGCAGGCCACAGTGGAGGAGAGAGCTGGGTATCTATGATCATGCAGAGGTGCTGCATTTCCCAAGGCTCTCGCCGTCTGCTGTGGGGGGAGGGGGTGTGGGGTCTCTGGTAGCAGGCCACAGTGGAGGAGAGAGCTGGGTATCTATGATCATGCAGAGGTGCTGCATTTCCCAAGGCTCTTGCCCTCTGCTGTGGGGGGAGGGGGGTGTGGGGTCTCTGGTGGCAGGCCACAGTGGAGGAGAGAGCTGGGTATCTATGATCATGCAGAGGTGCCGCATTTCCCAAGGCTCTTGCCCTCTGCTGTGGGGGAGGGGAGTGCGGGGTCTCTGGTGGCTGGCCACAGTGGAGGAGAGAGCTGGCTATCTATGATCATGCAGAGGTGCTGCATTTCCCAAGGCTCTTGCCCTCTGCTGTGGGGAGGGGGAGGGCGGTCTCTGGTGGCAGGCCACAGTGGAGGAGAGAGCTGGTTATCTATGATCATGCAGAGGTGCTGCATTTCCCAAGGCTCTTGCCCTCTGCTGGGGGGAGGGGGGTGTAGGGTCTCTGGTGGCAGGCCACAGTGGAGGAGAGAGCTGGGTATCTATGATCAGCAGAGGTGCTGCATTTCCCAAGTCTCCTGCCCTCTGCTGTGGCGGGTGGGGGGTGTAGGGCCTATGGTGGCAGACCACAGTGGAGGAGAGAGCTGGGTATCTATGATCATGCAGAGGTGCTGCATTTCCCAAGGCTCTTGCCCTCTGCTGTGGGGGGTGGAGGTGGGTGTAGGGTCTATGGTGGCAGGCCACAGTGGAGGACAGAACTGGGTATCTATGATCATGCAGAGGTGCTGCATTTCCCATGGCTCTTGCCTTCTGCTGTGGGGGAGGGGGGTGTGGGGTCTCTGGTGGCAGGCCACAGTGGAGGAGAGAGTTGGGCATCTATGATCATGCAGAGGTGCTGCATTTCCCAAGGCTCTTGTCCTCTGCTGTGGGGATGGGGGTGTGGTGTCTCTGGTGGCAGGCCACAGTGGAGGAGAGAGCTGGGTATCTATAATCATGCAGAGGTGCTGCATTTCCCAAGGCTCCTGCCCTCTGCTGTGGCGGGTGGGGGTTGTAGGGCCTATGGTGGCAGACCACAGTGGAGGAGAGAGCTGGGTATCTATGATCATGCAGAGGTGCTGCATTTCCCAAGGCTCTTGCCCTCTGCTGTGGGGGAAGGGGGTGCGGGGTCTCTGGTTGCAGGCCACAGTGGAGGAGAGAGCTGGGTATCTATGATCATGCAGAGGTGCTGCATTTCCCAAGGCTATTGCCCTCTGCTGTGGGGGAGGGGAGTGCGGGGTCTCTGGTGGCAGGCCACAGTGGAGGAGAGAGCTGTGTATCTATGGTCATGCAGAGGTGCTGCATTTCCCAAGGCTCTTGCCCTCTGCTGTGGGGGGTGGAGGTGGGTTGTAGGGTCTATGGTGGCAGGCCACAGTGGAGGACAGGGCTGGGTATCTATGATCATGCAGAGGTGCTGCATTTCCCCAGGCTCTTGCCCTCTGCTGTGGGGGGAGGGGGTTGTGGGGTCTCTGGTGGCAGGCCACAGTGGAGGAGAGAGCTGGGTATCTATGATCATGCAGAGGTGCTGCATTTCCCAAGGCTCTTACCCTCTGCTGTGGAGGGATGGGGGGTGTGGGGTCTCTGGTGGCAGGCCACAGTGGAGGAGAGCTGGGTATCGATGATCATGCAGAGGTGCTGTATTTCCCAAGGCTCTTGCCCTCTGCTGTGGGGGGAGGGGAGCGTAGGGCCTTTGGTGGCAGGCCACAGTGGAGGAGAGAGCTGGGTATCTATGATCATGCAGAGGTGCTGCATTTCCCAAGTTTCTTACACTCTGCTGTGGAGGGATGGGGGGGTGTGGGGTCTCTGGTTGCAGGCCACAGTGGAGGAGAGAGCTGGGTATCTATGATCATGCAGAGGTGCTGCATTTCCCAAGGCTCTTACCCTCTGCTGTGGGGGAAGGGGGTGCGGGGTCTCTGGTTGCAAGCCACAGTGGAGGAGAGAGCTGGGTATCTATGATCATGCAGAGGTGTTGCATTTCCCAAGGCTATTGCCCTCTGCTGTGGGGGGAGGAGGTGTGGGGTCTCTGGTGGCAGACCACAGTGGAGGAGAGAGCTGGGTATCTATGATCACGCAGAGTTGCTGCATTTCCCAATGCTCGTGCCCTCTGCTGTGGGGGGATCGGGTGTGGGGTCTCTGGTGGCAGGCCACGGTGGAGGAGAGAGCTGGGTATCTATGATCATGCAGAGGTGCTGCATTTCCCAAGGCTCTTGCCCTCTGCTGTGAGGGGCCGGCGGGTGTAGGGCCTCTAGTGGCAGGCCACAGTGGAGGGGAGAGCTGGGTATCTATGATCATGCAGAGGTGCTGCATTTCCCAAGGCTCTCGCCGTCTGCTGTGGGGGGAGGGGGTGTGGGGTCTCTGGTTGCAGGCCACAGTGGAGGAGAGAGCGTGGTATCTATGATCATGCAGAGGTGCTGCATTTCCCAAGGCTCTTGCCCTCTGCTGTGGGGGAAGGGGGTGCGGGGTTTCTGGTTGCAGGCCACAGTGGAGGAGAGAGCTGGGTATCTATGATCATGCAGAGGTGCTGCATTTCCCAAGGCTCTTGCCCTCTGCTGTGGGGGAGGGGAGTGCGGGGTCTCTGGTTGCAAGCCACAGTGGAGGAGAGAGCTGGGTATCTATGATCATGCAGAGGTGCTGCATTTCCCAAGGCTCTCGCCGTCTGCTGTGGGGATGGGGGGTGGGGGGGTCTCTGGTGGCAGGCCACAGTGGAGGAGAGAGCTGGGTATCTATGATCATGCAGAGGTGCTGCATTTCCCAAGGCTCTTGCCCTCTGCTGTGGGAGGAGGGGGTGTGGGGTCTCTGGTGGCAGGCCACAGTGGAGGAGAGAGCTGGGTATCTATGATCATGCAGAGGTGCTGCATTTCCCAAGGCTCTTGCCCTCTGCAGTGGGGGAAGGGGGTGCGGGGTCTCTGGTTGCAAGCCACAGTGGAGGAGAGAGCTGGGTATCTATGATCATGCAGAGGTGCTGCATTTCCCAAGGCTCTTGCCCTCTGCTGTGGCGGGTGGGGGGTGTAGGGCCTATGGTGGCAGACCACAGTGGAGGAGAGAGCTGGGTATCTATGATCATGCAGAGGTGCTGCATTTCCCAAGGCTCTTGCCCTCTGCTGTGGGAGGAGGGGGTGTGGGGTCTCTGGTGGCAGGCCACAGTGGAGGAGAGAGCTGGGTATCTATGATCATGCAGAGGTGCTGCATTTCCCAAGGCTCTTGTCCTCTGCTGTGGGGGGAGGGGTGGTGTGAGGTCTCTGGTGACAGGCCACAGTGGATGGGAGAGCTGGGTATCTATGATCATGCAGAGGTGCTGCATTTTCCAAGGCTCTTGCCTTCTGCTGTGGGGGAGGGGGGTGTGGGGTCTCTGGTGGCAGGCCACAGTGGAGGGGAGAGCTGGGTATCTATGATCATGCAGAGGTGCTGCATTTCCCAAGGCTATTGCCCTCTGCTGTGGGCTATGGGGGTGTGGAGTCTCTGGTGGCAGGCCGCAGTGGAGGGGAGAGCTGGGTATCTATGATCATGCAGAGGTGCTGCATTTCACAAGGCTCTTGCCCTCTGCTGTGGTGGGAGGGGGTGTGGGGTCTCTGGTGGCAGGCCACATTGGAGGAGAGAGCTGGGTATCTATAATCATGCAGAGGTGCTGCATTTCCCAAGGCTCTTGCCCTCAGCTGTGGGGGGTGGAGGTGGGTGTAGGGTCTATGGTGGCAGGCCACAGTGGAGGACAGAGCTGGGTATCTATGATCATGCAGAGGTGCTGCATTTCCCAAGGCTCTCGCCGTCTGCTGTGGGGGGAGGGGGTGTGGGGTCTCTGGTGGCAGGCCACAGTGGAGGAGAGAGCTGGGTATCTATGATCATGCAGAGGTGCTGCATTTCCCAAGGCTCTTGCCCTCTGCTGTGGGGGGTGGAGGTGGGTGTAGGGTCTATGGTGGCAGGCCACAGTGGAGGACAGAGCTGGGTATCTATGATCATGCAGAGGTGCTGCATTTCCCCAGGCTCTTGCCCTCTGCTGTGGGGGGAGGGGGGTGTGGGGTCTCTGGTGGCAGGCCACAGTGGAGGAGAGAGCTGGGTATCTATGATCATGCAGAGGTGCTGCATTTCCCAAGGCTCTTGCCTTCTGCTGTGGGGGGCGAGTGGTGTTGGGCCTATGGTGGCAGGCCACAGTGGAGGGGAGAGCTGGGTATCTATGATCATGCAGAGGGGCAGCATTCCCAATTCTCTCGCTGTCTGCTGTGGGGGGAGGGGGTGTAGGGCCTCTAGTGGGAGGCCACAGTGGAGGGGAGAGCTGGGTATCTATGATCATGCAGAGGGGCTGCATTTCCCAAGGCTCCTGCCCTCTGCTGTGGCGGGTGGGGGGTGTAGGGCCTATGGTGGCAGACCACAGTGGAGGAGAGAGCTGGGTATCTAT
Source organism: Ambystoma mexicanum (assembly GCF_040938575.1). Classification (NCBI taxonomy): domain Eukaryota; kingdom Metazoa; phylum Chordata; class Amphibia; order Caudata; family Ambystomatidae; genus Ambystoma; species Ambystoma mexicanum. Next base: position 816,285,883 of record NC_090938.1, read on the forward strand.
GATCATGCAGAGGTGCTGCATTTCCCAAGGCTCTTGCCCTCTGCTGTGGGGCGAGGGGGTGTGGGGTCTCTGGTGGCAGGCCACAGTGGAGGAGAGAGCTGGGTATCTATGATCATGCAGAGGTGCTGCATTTCCCAAGGCTCTTCCCCTCTGCTATGGGGGAAGGGGGTGTGGGGTCTCTGGTGGCAGGCCACAGTGGAGGAGAGAGCTGGGTATCTATGATCATGCAGAGGTGCTGCATTTCCCAAGGCTCTTGTCCTCTGCTGTGGGGGGAGGGGTGGTGTGGGGTCTCTGGTGGCAGGCCACAGTGGAGGGGAGAGCTGGGTATCTATGATCATGCAGAGGTGCTGCATTTCCCAAGGCTCTTGCCTTCTGCTGTGGGGCAGGGGGGTGTGGGGTCTCTGGTGGAAGGCCACAGTGGAGGGGAGAGCTGGGTATCTATGATCATGCAGAGGTGCTGCATTTCCCAAGGCTATTGCCCTCTGCTGTGGGGGAGGGGGGTGTGGAGTCTCTGGTGGCAGGCCGCTGTGGAGGGGAGAGCTGGGTATCTATGATCATGCAGAGGTGCTGCATTTCCCAAGGCTCTTGCCCTCTGCTGTGGGGGAAGGGGGTGCAGGGTCTCTGGTTGCAGGCCACAGTGGAGGAGAGGGCTGGGTATCTATGATCATGCAGAGGTGCTGCATTTCCCAAGGCTCTTGCCCTCTGCTGTGGGTGAGGGGAGTGCCGGGGCTCTGGTGGCTGGCCACAGTGGAGGAGAGAGCTGGGTATCTATGATCATGCAGAGGTGCTGCATTTCCCAAGGCTCTTGCCCTCTGCTGTGGGGGGGGCGGTCTCTGGTGGCAGGCCACAGTGGAGGAGAGAGCTGGGTATCTATGATCATGCAGAGGTGCTGCATTTCCCAAGGCTCTTACCCTCTGCTGTGGAGGGATGGGGGGTGTGGGGTCTCTGGTGGCAGGCCACAGTGGAGGAGAGAGCTGGGTATCTATGATCATGCAGAGGTGCTGCATTTCCCAAGTTTCTTACACTCTGCTGTGGAGGGATGGGGGGGTGTGGGGTCTCTGGTTGCAGGCCACAGTGGAGGAGAGAGCTGGGTATCTATGATCATGCAGAGGTGCTGCATTTCCCAAGGCTCTTACCCTCTGCTGTGGGGGAAGGGGGTGCGGGGTCTCTGGTTGCAAGCCACAGTGGAGGAGAGAGCTGGGTATCTATGATCATGCAGAGGTGCTGCATTTCCCAAGGCTATTGCCCTCTGCTGTGGGGGGAGGAGGTGTGGGGTCTCTGGTGGCAGACCACAGTGGAGGAGAGAGCTGGGTATCTATGATCACGCAGAGTTGCTGCATTTCCCAATGCTCGTGCCCTCTGCTGTGGGGGGATCGGGTGTGGGGTCTCTGGTGGCAGGCCACGGTGGAGGAGAGAGCTGGGTATCTATGATCATGCAGAGGTGCTGCATTTCCCGAGGCTCTTGCCCTCTGCTGTGAGGGGCCGGGGGGTGTAGGGCCTCTAGTGGCAGGCCACAGTGGAGGGGAGAGCTGGGTATCTATGATCATGCAGAGGTGCTGCATTTCCCAAGGCTCTCGCCGTCTGCTGTGGGGGGAGGGGGTGTGGGGTCTCTGGTTGCAGGACACAGTGGAGGAGAGAGCGTGGTATCTATGATCATGCAGAGGTGCTGCATTTCCCAAGGCTCTTGCCCTCTGCTGTGGGGGAAGGGGGTGCGGGGTCTCTGGTTGCAGGCCACAGTGGAGGAGAGAGCTGGGTATCTATGATCATGCAGAGGTGCTGCATTTCCCAAGGCTCTTGCCCTCTGCTGTGGGGGAGGGGAGTGCGGGGTCTCTGGTGGCAGGCCACAGTGGAGGAGAGAGCTAGGTATCTATGATCATGCAGAGGTGCTGCATTTCCCAAGGCTCTTGCCCTCTGCTTTGGGGGTGGAGGTGGGTGTAGGGTCTATGGTGGCAGGCCACAGTGGAGGACAGGGCTGGGTATCTATGATCATGCAGAGGTGCTGCATTTCCCCAGGCTCTTGCCCTCTGCTGTGGGGGAGGGGCGTGTGGGGTCTCTGGTGGCAGGCCACAGTGGAGGAGAGAGCTGGGTATCTATGATCATGCAGAGGTGCTGCATTTCCCAAGGCTCTCGCCGTCTGCTGTGGGGATGGGGGGTGGGGGGGTCTCTGGTGGCAGGCCACAGTGGAGGAGAGAGCTGGGTATCTATGATCATGCAGAGGTGCTGCATTTGCCAAGGCTCCTGCCCTCTGCTGTGGCGGGTGGGGAGTGTCGGGCCTATGATGGCAGACCACAGTGGAGGAGAGAGCTGGGTATCTATGATCATGCAGAGGTGCTGCATTTCCCAAGGCTCTTGCCCTCTGCTGTGGGGGAAGGGGGTGCGGGGTCTCTGGTTGCAAGCCACAGTGGAGGAGAGAGCTGGGTATCTATGATCATGCAGAGGTGCTGCATTTCCCAAGGCTCTTGCCCTCTGCTGTGGGGGGGGGGGGTCTCTGGTGGCAGGCCACAGTGGAGGAGAGAGCTGGGTATCTATGATCATGCAGAGGTGCTGCATTTCCCAAGGCTCTTGCCCTCTGCTGGGGGGAGGGGGGTGTAGGGTCTCTGGTGGCAGGCCACAGTGGAGGAGAGAGCTGGGTATCTATGATCATGCAGAGGTGCTGCATTTCCCAAGGCTCTTGCCCTCTGCTGTGGGGGGAGGGGGGTGTGGGGTCTTTGGTGGCAGGCCACAGTGGATGGGAGAGCTGGGTATCTATGATCATGCAGAGGTGTTGCAATTCCCAAGGCTCTTGCCCTGTGCTGTGGGGGAGGGGGTGTGGGGTCTCTGGTGGCAGGCCACAGTGGAGGAGAGAGCTGGATATCTATGATCATGCAGAGGTGCTGCATTTCCCATGGCTCTTGCCTTCTGCTGTGGGGGAGGGGGGTGTGGGGTCTCTGGTGGCAGGCCACAGTGGAGGGGAGAGCTGGGTATCTATGATCATGCAGAGGTGCTGCATTTCCCAAGGCTATTGCCCTCTGCTGTGGGGGGAGGAGGTGTGGGGTCTCTGGTGGCAGACCACAGTGGAGGAGAGAGCTGGGTATCTATGATCACGCAGAGTTGCTGCATTTCCCAATGCTCGTGCCCTCTGCTGTGGGGGGATCGGGTGTGGGGTCTCTGGTGGCAGGCCACAGTGGAGGAGAGAGCTGGGTATCTATGATCATGCAGAGGTGCTGCATTTCCCAAGGCTCTCGCCGTCTGCTGTGCGGGGAGGGGGTGTGGGGTCTCTGGTTGCAGGCCACAGTGGAGGAGAGAGCGTGGTATCTATGATCATGCAGAGGTGCTGCATTTCCCAAGGCTCTTGCCCTCTGTTGTGGGGATGGGGGTGTGGTGTCTCTGGTAGCAGGCCACAGTGGAGGAGAGAGTTGGGTATCTATGATCATGCAGAGGTGCTGCATTTCCCAAGGCTCTTGCCCTCTGCTGTGCGGGAAGGGGGTGTGGTGTCTCTGGTGGCAGGCCACAGTGGAGGAGAGAGCTGGGTATCTATGATCATGCAGAGGTGCCGCATTTCCCAAGGCTCTTGCCCTCTGCTGTGTGGGAGGGGAGTGCGGGGTCTCTGGTGGCAGGCCACAGTGGAGGAGAGAGGTGGGTATCTATGATCATGCAGAGGTGCCGCATTTCCCAAGGCTCTTGCCCTCTGCTGTGGGGGAGGGGAGTGCGGGGTCTCTGGTGGCAGGCCACAGTGTAGGAGAGAGCTGGGTATCTATGATCATGCAGATGTGCTGCATTTCCCCAGGCTCTTGCCCTTTGCTGTGCGGGAGAGGGGGTGCGGGGTCTCTGGTTGCAGGCCACAGTGGAGGAGAGAGCTGGGTATCTATGATCATGCAGAGGTGCCGCATTTCCCAAGGCTCTTGCCCTCTGCTGTGGGGGAGGGGAGTGCGGGGTCTCTGGTGGCAGGCCACAGTGGAGGAGAGAGGTGGGTATCTATGATCATGCAGAGGTGCCGCATTTCCCAAGGCTCTTGCCCTCTGCTGTGGGGGAGGGGAGTGCGGGGTCTCTGGTGGCAGGCCACACTGGAGGAGAGAGGTGGGTATCTATGATCATGCAGAGGTGCCGCATTTCCCAAGGCTCTTGCCCTCTGCTGTGGGGGAGGGGAGTGCGGGGTCTCTGGTGGCAGGCCACAGTGGAGGAGAGAGCTGGGTATCTATGATCATGCAGAGGTGCCGCATTTCCCAATGCTCTTGCCCTCTGCTGTGGGGGAGGGGAGTGCGGGGTCTCTGGTGGCAGGCCACAGTGGAGAAGAGAGGTGGGTATCTATGATCATGCAGAGGTGCCGCATTTCCCAAGGCTCTTGCCCTCTGCTGTGGGGGAGGGGAGTGCGGGGTCTCTGGTGGCAGGCCACAGTGTAGGAGAGAGGTGGGTATCTATGATCATGCAGATGTGCTGCATTTCCCCAGGCTCTTGCCCTTTGCTGTGGGGGAGAGGGGGTGCGGGGTCTCTGGTTGCAGGCCACAGTGGAGGAGAGAGCTGGGTATCTATGATCATGCAGAGGTGCTGCATTTCCCAAGGCTCTCGCCGTCTGCTGTGGGGGAGGGGGTGCGGGGTCTCTGGTAGCAGGCCACAGTGGAGGAGAGAGCTGGGTATCTATGATCATGCAGAGGTGCTGCATTTCCCAAGGCTCTTGCCCTCTGCTGTGGGGGGAGGGGGGTGTGGGGTCTCTGGTGGCAGGCCACAGTGGAGGAGAGAGCTGGGTATCTATGATCATGCAGAGGTGCCGCATTTCCCAAGGCTCTTGCCCTCTGCTGTGGGGGAGGGGAGTGCGGGGTCTCTGGTGGCTGGCCACAGTGGAGGAGAGAGCTGGCTATCTATGATCATGCAGAGGTGCTGCATTTCTCAAGGCTCTTGCCCTCTGCTGTGGGGAGGGGGAGGGCGGTCTCTGGTGGCAGGCCACAGTGGAGGAGAGAGCTGGTTATCTATGATCATGCAGAGGTGCTGCATTTCCCAAGGCTCTTGCCCTCTGCTGGGGGGAGGGGGGTGTAGGGTCTCTGGTGGCAGGCCACAGTGGAGGAGAGAGCTGGGTATCTATGATCAGCAGAGGTGCTGCATTTCCCAAGGCTCCTGCCCTCTGCTGTGGCGGGTGGGGGGTGTAGGGCCTATGGTGGCAGACCACAGTGGAGGAGAGAGCTGGGTATCTATGATCATGCAGAGGTGCTGCATTTCCCAAGGCTCTTGCCCTCTGCTGTGGGGGGTGGAGGTGGGTGTAGGGTCTATGGTGGCAGGCCACAGTGGAGGAGAGAGGTGGGTATCTATGATCATGCAGAGGTGCCGCATTTCCCAAGGCTCTTGCCCTCTGCTGTGGGGGAGGGGAGTGCGGGGTCTCTGGTGGCAGGCCACAGTGGAGGAGAGAGCTGGGTATCTATGATCATGCAGAGGTGCCGCATTTCCCAATGCTCTTGCCCTCTGCTGTGGGGGAGGGGAGTGCGGGGTCTCTGGTGGCAGGCCACAGTGGAGAAGAGAGGTGGGTATCTATGATCATGCAGAGGTGCCGCATTTCCCAAGGCTCTTGCCCTCTGCTGTGGGGGAGGGGAGTGCGGGGTCTCTGGTGGCAGGCCACAGTGGAGGAGAGAGGTGGGTATCTATGATCATGCAGATGTGCTGCATTTCCCCAGGCTCTTGCCCTTTGCTGTGGGGGAGAGGGGGTGCGGGGTCTCTGGTTGCAGGCCACAGTGGAGGAGAGAGCTGGGTATCTATGATCATGCAGAGGTGCTGCATTTCCCAAGGCTCTCGCCGTCTGCTGTGGGGGGAGGGGGTGTGGGGTCTCTGGTAGCAGGCCACAGTGGAGGAGAGAGCTGGGTATCTATGATCATGCAGAGGTGCTGCATTTCCCAAGGCTCTTGCCCTCTGCTGTGGGGGGAGGGGGGTGTGGGGTCTCTGGTGGCAGGCCACAGTGGAGGAGAGAGCTGGGTATCTATGATCATGCAGAGGTGCCGCATTTCCCAAGGCTCTTGCCCTCTGCTGTGGGGGAGGGGAGTGCGGGGTCTCTGGTGGCTGGCCACAGTGGAGGAGAGAGCTGGCTATCTATGATCATGCAGAGGTGCTGCATTTCCCAAGGCTCTTGCCCTCTGCTGTGGGGAGGGGGAGGGCGGTCTCTGGTGGCAGGCCACAGTGGAGGAGAGAGCTGGTTATCTATGATCATGCAGAGGTGCTGCATTTCCCAAGGCTCTTGCCCTCTGCTGGGGGGAGGGGGGTGTAGGGTCTCTGGTGGCAGGCCACAGTGGAGGAGAGAGCTGGGTATCTATGATCAGCAGAGGTGCTGCATTTCCCAAGTCTCCTGCCCTCTGCTGTGGCGGGTGGGGGGTGTAGGGCCTATGGTGGCAGACCACAGTGGAGGAGAGAGCTGGGTATCTATGATCATGCAGAGGTGCTGCATTTCCCAAGGCTCTTGCCCTCTGCTGTGGGGGGTGGAGGTGGGTGTAGGGTCTATGGTGGCAGGCCACAGTGGAGGACAGAACTGGGTATCTATGATCATGCAGAGGTGCTGCATTTCCCATGGCTCTTGCCTTCTGCTGTGGGGGAGGGGGGTGTGGGGTCTCTGGTGGCAGGCCACAGTGGAGGAGAGAGTTGGGCATCTATGATCATGCAGAGGTGCTGCATTTCCCAAGGCTCTTGTCCTCTGCTGTGGGGATGGGGGTGTGGTGTCTCTGGTGGCAGGCCACAGTGGAGGAGAGAGCTGGGTATCTATAATCATGCAGAGGTGCTGCATTTCCCAAGGCTCCTGCCCTCTGCTGTGGCGGGTGGGGGTTGTAGGGCCTATGGTGGCAGACCACAGTGGAGGAGAGAGCTGGGTATCTATGATCATGCAGAGGTGCTGCATTTCCCAAGGCTCTTGCCCTCTGCTGTGGGGGAAGGGGGTGCGGGGTCTCTGGTTGCAGGCCACAGTGGAGGAGAGAGCTGGGTATCTATGATCATGCAGAGGTGCTGCATTTCCCAAGGCTATTGCCCTCTGCTGTGGGGGAGGGGAGTGCGGGGTCTCTGGTGGCAGGCCACAGTGGAGGAGAGAGCTGTGTATCTATGGTCATGCAGAGGTGCTGCATTTCCCAAGGCTCTTGCCCTCTGCTGTGGGGGGTGGAGGTGGGTTGTAGGGTCTATGGTGGCAGGCCACAGTGGAGGACAGGGCTGGGTATCTATGATCATGCAGAGGTGCTGCATTTCCCCAGGCTCTTGCCCTCTGCTGTGGGGGGAGGGGGTTGTGGGGTCTCTGGTGGCAGGCCACAGTGGAGGAGAGAGCTGGGTATCTATGATCATGCAGAGGTGCTGCATTTCCCAAGGCTCTCGCCGTCTGCTGTGGGGAGAGGGGGTGTGGGGTCTCTGGTGGCAGGCCACAGTGGAGGAGAGAGCTGGGTATCTATGATCATGCAGAGGTGCTGCATTTCCCAAGGCTCTTGCCTTCTGCTGTGGGGGGCGAGTGGTGTAGGGCCTATGGTGGCAGGCCACAGTGGAGGGGAGAGCTGGGTATCTATGATCATGCAGAGGGGCAGCATTTCCCAATTCTCTCGCCGTCTGCTGTGGGGGGAGGGCGTGTAGGGCCTCTAGTGGCAGGCCACAGTGGAGGGGAGAGCTGGGTATCTATGATCATGCAGAGGGGCTGCATTTCCCAAGGCTCCTGCCCTTTGCTGTGGCGGGTGGGGGGTGTAGGGCCTATGGTGGCAGACCACAGTGGAGGCGAGAGCTGGGTATCTATGATCATGCAGAGGTGCTGCATTTCCCAAGGCTCTTGCCCTCTGCTGTGGTGGGAGGGGGTATGGGGTCTCTGGTGGCAGGCCACAGTGGAGGAGAGAGCTGGGTATCTATGATCATGCAGAGGTGCTGCATTTCCCAAGGCTCTTGCCCTCTGCTGTGGGGATGGGGGTGTGGTGTCTCTGGTGGCAGGCCACAGTGGAGGAGAGAGCTGGGTATCTATAATCATGCAGAGGTGCTGCATTTCCCAAGGCTCCTGCCCTCTGCTGTGGCGGGTGGGGGTTGTAGGGCCTATGGTGGCAGACCACAGTGGAGGAGAGAGCTGGGTATCTATGATCATGCAGAGGTGCTGCATTTCCCAAGGCTCTTGCCCTCTGCTGTGGGGGAAGGGGGTGCGGGGTCTCTGGTTGCAGGCCACAGTGGAGGAGAGAGCTGGGTATCTATGATCATGCAGAGGTGCTGCATTTCCCAAGGCTATTGCCCTCTGCTGTGGGGGAGGGGAGTGCGGGGTCTCTGGTGGCAGGCCACAGTGGAGGAGAGAGCTGTGTATCTATGGTCATGCAGAGGTGCTGCATTTCCCAAGGCTCTTGCCCTCTGCTGTGGGGGGTGGAGGTGGGTTGTAGGGTCTATGGTGGCAGGCCACAGTGGAGGACAGGGCTGGGTATCTATGATCATGCAGAGGTGCTGCATTTCCCCAGGCTCTTGCCCTCTGCTGTGGGGGGAGGGGGTTGTGGGGTCTCTGGTGGCAGGCCACAGTGGAGGAGAGAGCTGGGTATCTATGATCATGCAGAGGTGCTGCATTTCCCAAGGCTCTCGCCGTCTGCTGTGGGGAGAGGGGGTGTGGGGTCTCTGGTGGCAGGCCACAGTGGAGGAGAGAGCTGGGTATCTATGATCATGCAGAGGTGCTGCATTTCCCAAGGCTCTTGCCTTCTGCTGTGGGGGGCGAGTGGTGTAGGGCCTATGGTGGCAGGCCACAGTGGAGGGGAGAGCTGGGTATCTATGATCATGCAGAGGGGCAGCATTTCCCAATTCTCTCGCCGTCTGCTGTGGGGGGAGGGCGTGTAGGGCCTCTAGTGGCAGGCCACAGTGGAGGGGAGAGCTGGGTATCTATGATCATGCAGAGGGGCTGCATTTCCCAAGGCTCCTGCCCTTTGCTGTGGCGGGTGGGGGGTGTAGGGCCTATGGTGGCAGACCACAGTGGAGGCGAGAGCTGGGTATCTATGATCATGCAGAGGTGCTGCATTTCCCAAGGCTCTTGCCCTCTGCTGTGGTGGGAGGGGGTGTGGGGTCTCTGGTGGCAGGCCACAGTGGAGGAGAGAGCTGGGTATCTATGATCATGCAGAGGTGCTGCATTTCCCAAGGCTCTTGCCCTCTGCTGTGGGGGGTGGAGGTGGGTGTAGGGTCTATGGTGGCAGGCCACAGTGGAGGACAGAGATGGGTATCTATGATCATGCAGAGGTGCTGCATTTCCCCAGGCTCTTGCCCTCTGCTGTGGGGGGAGGGGGGTGTGGGGTCTCTGGTGGCAGGCCACAGTGGAGGAGAGAGCTGGGTATCTATGATCATGCAGAGGTGCTGCATTTCCCAAGGCTCTTGCCTTCTGCTGTGGGCGGCGAGTGGTGTTGGGCCTATGGTGGCAGGCCACAGTGGAGGGGAGAGCTGGGTATCTATGATCATGCAGAGGGGCAGCATTCCCAATTCTCTCGCCGTCTACTGTGGGGGGAGGGCGTGTAGGGCCTCTAGTGGCAGGCCACAGTGGAGGGGAGAGCTGGGTATCTATGATCATGCAGAGGGGCTGCATTTCCCAAGGCTCCTGCCCTTTGCTGTGGCGGGTGGGGGGTGTAGGGCCTATGGTGGCAGACCACAGTGGAGGAGAGAGCTGGGTATCTATGATCATGCAGAGGTGCTGCATTTCCCAAGGCTCTTGCCCTCTGCTGTGGTGGGAGGGGGTGTGGGGTCTCTGGTGGCAGGCCACAGTGGAGGAGAGAGCTGGGTATCTATGATCATGCAGAGGTGCTGCATTTCCCAAGGCTCTTGCCCTCTGCTTTGGGGGGTGGAGGTGGGTGTAGGGTCTATGGTGGCAGGCCACAGTGGAGGACAGAGATGGGTATCTATGATCATGCAGAGGTGCTGCATTTCCCAAGGCTCTTCCCCTCTGCTGTGGGGGAAGGGGGTGTGGGGTCTCTGGTGGCAGGCCACAGTGGAGGAGAGAGCTGGGTATCTATGATCATGCAGAGGTGCTGCATTTCCCAAGGCTCTTGTCCTCTGCTGTGGGGGGAGGGGTGGTGTGGGGTCTCTGGTGGCAGGCCACAGTGGAGGGGAGAGCTGGGTATCTATGATCATGCAGAGGTGCTGCATTTCCCAAGGCTCTTGCCTTCTGCTGTGGGGCAGGGGGGTGTGAGGTCTCTGGTGGAAGGCCACAGTGGAGGGGAGAGCTGGGTATCTATGATCATGCAGAGGTGCTGCATTTCCCAAGGCTATTGCCCTCTGCTGTGGGGGAGGGGGGTGTGGAGTCTCTGGTGGCAGGCCGCTGTGGAGGGGAGAGCTGGGTATCTATGATCATGCAGAGGTGCTGCATTTCCCAAGGCTCTTGCCCTCTGCTGTGGGGGAAGGGGGTGCAGGGTCTCTGGTTGCAGGCCACAGTGGAGGAGAGGGCTGGGTATCTATGATCATGCAGAGGTGCTGCATTTCCCAAGGCTCTTGCCCTCTGCTGTGGGTGAGGGGAGTGCCGGGGCTCTGGTGGCTGGCCACAGTGGAGGAGAGAGCTGGGTATCTATGATCATGCAGAGGTGCTGCATTTCCCAAGGCTCTTGCCCTCTGCTGTGGGGGGGCGGTCTCTGGTGGCAGGCCACAGTGGAGGAGAGAGCTGGGTATCTATGATCATGCAGAGGTGCTGCATTTCCCAAGGCTCTTACCCTCTGCTGTGGAGGGATGGGGGGTGTGGGGTCTCTGGTGGCAGGCCACAGTGGAGGAGAGCTGGGTATCGATGATCATGCAGAGGTGCTGCATTTCCCAAGGCTCTTGCCCTCTGCTGTGGGGGGAGGGGAGCGTAGGGCCTTTGGTGGCAGGCCACAGTGGAGGAGAGAGCTGGGTATCTATGATCATGCAGAGGTGCTGCATTTCCCAAGTTTCTTACACTCTGCTGTGGAGGGATGGGGGGGGTGTGGGGTCTCTGGTTGCAGGCCACAGTGGAGGAGAGAGCTGGGTATCTATGATCATGCAGAGGTGCTGCATTTCCCAAGGCTCTTACCCTCTGCTGTGGGGGAAGGGGGTGCGGGGTCTCTGGTTGCAAGCCACAGTGGAGGAGAGAGCTGGGTATCTATGATCATGCAGAGGTGCTGCATTTCCCAAGGCTATTGCCCTCTGCTGTGGGGGGAGGAGGTGTGGGGTCTCTGGTGGCAGACCACAGTGGAGGAGAGAGCTGGGTATCTATGATCACGCAGAGTTGCTGCATTTCCCAATGCTCGTGCCCTCTGCTGTGGGGGGATCGGGTGTGGGGTCTCTGGTGGCAGGCCACGGTGGAGGAGAGAGCTGGGTATCTATGATCATGCAGAGGTGCTGCATTTCCCAAGGCTCTTGCCCTCTGCTGTGAGGGGCCGGGGGGTGTAGGGCCTCTAGTGGCAGGCCACAGTGGAGGGGAGAGCTGGGTATCTATGATCATGCAGAGGTGCTGCATTTCCCAAGGCTCTCGCCGTCTGCTGTGGGGGGAGGGGGTGTGGGGTCTCTGGTTGCAGGCCACAGTGGAGGAGAGAGCGTGGTATCTATGATCATGCAGAGGTGCTGCATTTCCCAAGGCTCTTGCCCTCTGCTGTGGGGAAAGGGGGTGCGGGGTCTCTGGTTGCAGGCCACAGTGGAGGAGAGAGCTGGGTATCTATGATCATGCAGAGGTGCTGCATTTCCCAAGGCTCTTGCCCTCTGCTGTGGGGGAGGGGAGTGTGGGGTCTCTGGTGGCAGGCCACAGTGGAGGAGAGAGCTGGGTATCTATGATCATGCAGAGGTGCTGCATTTCCCAAGGCTCTTGCCCTCTGCTTTGGGGGTGGAGGTGGGTGTAGGGTCTATGGTGGCAGGCCACAGTGGAGGACAGGGCTGGGTATCTATGATCATGCAGAGGTGCTGCATTTCCCCAGGCTCTTGCCCTCTGCTGTGGGGGATGGGGGGTGGGGGGGTCTCTGGTGGCAGGCCACAGTGGAGGAGAGAGCTGGGTATCTATGATCATGCAGAGGTGCTGCATTTCCCAAGGCTCCTGCCCTCTGCTGTGGCGGGTGGGGAGTGTCGGGCCTATGATGGCAGACCACAGTGGAGGAGAGAGCTGGGTATCTATGATCATGCAGAGGTGCTGCATTTCCCAAGGCTCTTGCCCTCTGCTGTGGGGGAAGGGGGTGCGGGGTCTCTGGTTGCAAGCCACAGTGGAGGAGAGAGCTGGGTATCTATGATCATGCAGAGGTGCTGCATTTCCCAAGGCTCTTGCCCTCTGCTGTGGGGGGGGGGTCTCTGGTGGCAGGCCACAGTGGAGGAGAGAGCTGGGTATCTATGATCATGCAGAGGTGCTGCATTTCCCAAGGCTCTTACCCTCTGCTGGAGGGAGGGGGGTGTAGGGTCTCTGGTGGCAGGCCACAGTGGAGGAGAGAGCTGGGTATCTATGATCATGCAGAGGTGCTGCATTTCCCAAGGCTCTTGCCCTCTGCTGTGCGGGGAGGGGGGTGTGGGGTCTTTGGTGGCAGGCCACAGTGGATGGGAGAGCTGGGTATCTATGATCATGCAGAGGTGTTGCAATTCCCAAGGCTCTTGCCCTGTGCTGTGGGGGAGGGGGTGTGGGGTCTCTGGTGGCAGGCCACAGTGGAGTGGAGAGCTGGGTATCTATGATCATGCAGAGGTGCTGCATTTCCCAAGGCTCCTGCCCTCTGCTGTGGGGGGAGGGGGTGTGGGGTCTCTGGTGGCAGGCCACAGTGGAGGGGAGAGCTGGGTATCTATGATCATGCAGAGGTGCTGCATTTCCCAAGGCTATTGCCCTCTGCTGTGGGGGGAGGAGGTGTGGGGTCTCTGGTGGCAGACCACAGTGGAGGAGAGAGCTGGGTATCTATGATCACGCAGAGTTGCTGCATTTCGCAATGCTCGTGCCCTCTGCTGTGGGGGGATCGGGTGTGGGGTCTCTGGTGGCAGGCCACAGTGGAGGAGAGAGCTGGGTATCTATGATCATGCAGAGGTGCTGCATTTCCCAAGGCTCTCGCCGTCTGCTGTGGGGGGAGGGGGTGTGGGGTCTCTGGTTGCAGGCCACAGTGGAGGAGAGAGCGTGGTATCTATGATCATGCAGAGGTGCTGCATTTCCCAAGGCTCTTGCCCTCTGTTGTGGGGATGGGGGTGTGGTGTCTCTGGTAGCAGGCCACAGTGGAGGAGAGAGTTGGGTATCTATGATCATGCAGAGGTGCTGCATTTCCCAAGGCTCTTGCCCTCTGCTGTGCGGGAAGGGGGTGTGGTGTCTCTGGTGGCAGGCCACAGTGGAGGAGAGAGCTGGGTATCTATGATCATGCAGAGGTGCTGCATTTCCCAAGGCTCTTGCCCTCTGCTGTGGGGGAGGGGAGTGCGGGGTCTCTGGTGGCAGGCCACAGTGGAGGAGAGAGCTGGGTATCTATGATCATGCAGAGGTGCCGCATTTCCCAAGGCTCTTGCCCTCTGCTGTGGGGGAGGGGAGTGCGGGGTCTCTGGTGGCAGGCCACAGTGGAGGAGAGAGGTGGGTATCTATGATCATGCAGAGGTGCCGCATTTCCCAAGGCTCTTGCCCTCTGCTGTGGGGGAGGGGAGTGCGGGGTCTCTGGTGGCAGGCCACAGTGGAGGAGAGAGCTGGGTATCTATGATCATGCAGATGTGCTGCATTTCCCCAGGCTCTTGCCCTTTGCTGTGGGGGAGAGGGGGTGCGGGGTCTCTGGTTGCAGGCCACAGTGGAGGAGAGAGCTGGGTATCTATGATCATGCAGAGGTGCCGCATTTCCCAAGGCTCTTGCCCTCTGCTGTGGGGGAGGGGAGTGCGGGGTCTCTGGTGGCAGGCCACAGTGGAGGAGAGAGGTGGGTATCTATGATCATGCAGAGGTGCCGCATTTCCCAAGGCTCTTGCCCTCTGCTGTGGGGGAGGGGAGTGCGGGGTCTCTGGTGGCAGGCCACAGTGGAGGAGAGAGGTGGGTATCTATGATCATGCAGAGGTGCCGCATTTCCCAAGGCTCTTGCCCTCTGCTGTGGGGGAGGGGAGTGCGGGGTCTTTGGTGGCAGGCCACAGTGGAGGAGAGAGGTGGGTATCTATGATCATGCAGAGGTGCTGCATTTCCCAAGGCTCTTGCCCTCTGCTGTGGGGGAAGGGGGTGCGGGGTCTCTGGTTGCAAGCCACAGTGGAGGAGAGAGCTGAGTATCTATGATCATGCAGAGGTGCTGCATTTCCCAAGGCTCTTGCCCTCTGCTGTGGGGGGGGGAGTCTCTGGTGGCAGGCCACAGTGGAGGAGAGAGCTGGGTATCTATGATCATGCAGAGGTGCTGCATTTCCCAAGGCTCTTGCCCTCTGCTGGGGGGAGGGGGGTGTAGGGTCTCTGGTGGCAGGCCACAGTGGAGGAGAGAGCTGGGTATCTATGATCATGCAGAGGTGCTGCATTTCCCAAGGCTCTTGCCCTCTGCTGTGGGGGGAGGGGGGTGTGGGGTCTTTGGTGGCAGGCCACAGTGGATGGGAGAGCTGGGTATCTATGATCATGCAGAGGTGTTGCAATTCCCAAGGCTCTTGCCCTGTGCTGTGGGGGAGGGGGTGTGGGGTCTCTGGTGGCAGGCCACAGTGGAGTGGAGAGCTGGGTATCTATGATCATGCAGAGGTGCTGCATTTCCCAAGGCTCCTGCCCTCTGCTGTGGGGGGAGGGGGGTGTGGGGTCTCTGGTGGCAGGCCACAGTGGAGGAGAGAGCTGGATATCTATGATCATGCAGAGGTGCTGCATTTCCCGTGGCTCTTGCCTTCTGCTGTGGGGGAGGGGGGTGTGGGGTCTCTGGTGACAGGCCACAGTGGAGGGGAGAGCTGGGTATCTATGATCATGCAGAGGTGCTGCATTTCCCAAGGCTATTGCCCTCTGCTGTGGGGGGAGGAGGTGTGGGGTCTCTGGTGGCAGACCACAGTGGAGGAGAGAGCTGGGTATCTATGATCACGCAGAGTTGCTGCATTTCGCAATGCTCGTGCCCTCTGCTGTGGGGGGATCGGGTGTGGGGTCTCTGGTGGCAGGCCACAGTGGAGGAGAGAGCTGGGTATCTATGATCATGCAGAGGTGCTGCATTTCCCAAGGCTCTCGCCGTCTGCTGTGGGGGGAGGGGGTGTGGGGTCTCTGGTTGCAGGCCACAGTGGAGGAGAGAGCGTGGTATCTATGATCATGCAGAGGTGCTGCATTTCCCAAGGCTCTTGCCCTCTGTTGTGGGGATGGGGGTGTGGTGTCTCTGGTAGCAGGCCACAGTGGAGGAGAGAGTTGGGTATCTATGATCATGCAGAGGTGCTGCATTTCCCAAGGCTCTTGCCCTCTGCTGTGCGGGAAGGGGGTGTGGTGTCTCTGGTGGCAGGCCACAGTGGAGGAGAGAGCTGGGTATCTATGATCATGCAGAGGTGCCGCATTTCCCAAGGCTCTTGCCCTCTGCTGTGGGGGAGGGGAGTGCGGGGTCTCTGGTGGCAGGCCACAGTGGAGGAGAGAGGTGGGTATCTATGATCATGCAGAGGTGCCGCATTTCCCAAGGCTCTTGCCCTCTGCTGTGGGGGAGGGGAGTGCGGGGTCTCTGCTGGCAGGCCACAGTGGAGGAGAGAGCTGGGTATCTATGATCATGCAGATGTGCTGCATTTCCCCAGGCTCTTGCCCTTTGCTGTGGGGGAGAGGGGGTGCGGGGTCTCTGGTTGCAGGCCACAGTGGAGGAGAGAGCTGGGTATCTATGATCATGCAGAGGTGCCGCATTTCCCAAGGCTCTTGCCCTCTGCTGTGGGGGAGGGGTGTGCGGGGTCTCTGGTGGCAGGCCACAGTGGAGGAGAGAGGTGGATATCTATGATCATGCAGAGGTGCCGCATTTCCCAAGGCTCTTGCCCTCTGCTGTGGGGGAGGGGAGTGCGGGGTCTCTGGTGGCAGGCCACAGTGGAGGAGAGAGCGTGGTATCTATGATCATGCAGAGGTGCCGCATTTCCCAAGGCTCTTGCCCTCTGCTGTGGGGGAGGGGAGTGCGGGGTCTCTGGTGGCAGGCCACAGTGGAGGAGAGAGGTGGGTATCTATGATCATGCAGAGGTGCCGCATTTCCCAAGGCTCTTGCCCTCTGCTGTGGGGGAGGGGAGTGCGGGGTCTCTGGTGGCAGACCACAGTGGAGAAGAGAGGTGGGTATCTATGATCATGCAGAGGTGCCGCATTTCCCAAGGCTCTTGCCCTCTGCTGTGGGGGAGGGGAGTGCGGGGTCTCTGGTGGCAGGCCACAGTGGAGGAGAGAGGTGGGTATCTATGATCATGCAGATGTGCTGCATTTCCCCAGGCTCTTGCCCTTTGCTGTGGGGGAGAGGGGGTGCGGGGTCTCTGGTTGCAACCCACAGTGGAGGAGAGAGCTGGGTATCTATGATCATGCAGAGGTGCTGCATTTCCCAAGGCTCTCGCCGTCTGCTGTGGGGGGAGGGGGTGTGGGGTCTCTGGTAGCAGGCCACAGTGGAGGAGAGAGCTGGGTATCTATGATCATGCAGAGGTGCTGCATTTCCCAAGGCTCTTGCCCTCTGCTGTGGGGGGAGGGGGGTGTGGGGTCTCTGGTGGCAGGCCACAGTGGAGGAGAGAGCTGGGTATCTATGATCATGCAGAGGTGCTGCATTTCCCAAGGCTTTTGCCCTCTGCTGTGGGGAGGGGGAGGGCGGTCTCTGGTGGCAGGCCACAGTGGAGGAGAGAGCTGGTTATCTATGATCATGCAGAGGTGCTGCATTTCCCAAGGCTCTTGCCCTCTGCTGGGGGGAGGGGGGTGTAGGGTCTCTGGTGGCAGGCCACAGTGGAGGAGAGAGCTGGGTATCTATGATCAGCAGAGGTGCTGCATTTCCCAAGGCTCCTGCCCTCTGCTGTGGCGGGTGGGGGGTGTAGGGCCTATGGTGGCAGACCACAGTGGAGGAGAGAGCTGGGTATCTATGATCATGCAGAGGTGCTGCATTTCCCAAGGCTCTTGCCCTCTGCTGTGGGGGGTGGAGGTGGGTGTAGGGCCTATGGTGGCAGGCAACAGTGGAGGACAGAACTGGGTATCTATGATCATGCAGAGGTGCTGCATTTCCCATGGCTCTTGCCTTCTGCTGTGGGGGAGGGGGGTGTGGGGTCTCTGGTGGCAGGCCACAGTGGAGGAGAGAGTTGGGTATCTATGATCATGCAGAGGTGCTGCATTTCCCAAGGCTCTTGCCCTCTGCTGTGGGGATGGGGGTGTGGTGTCTCTGGTGGCAGGCCACAGTGGAGGAGAGAGCTGGGTATCTATGATCATGCAGAGGTGCTGCATTTCCCAAGGCTCCTGCCCTCTGCTGTGGGGGAAGGGGGTGCGGGGTCTCTGGTTGCAGGCCAGAGTGGAGGAGAGAGCTGGGTATCTATGATCATGCAGAGGTGCTGCATTTCCCAAGGCTATTGCCCTCTGCTGTGGGGGAGGGGAGTGCGGGGTCTCTGGTGGCAGGCCACAGTGGAGGAGAGAGCTGTGTATCTATGATCATGCAGAGGTGCTGCATTTCCCAAGGCTCTTGCCCTCTGCTGTGGGGGGTGGAGGTGGGTGTAGGGTCTATGGTGGCAGGCCACAGTGGAGGACAGGGCTGGGTATCTATGATCATGCAGAGGTGCTGCATTTCCCCAGGCTCTTGCCCTCTGCTGTGGGGGGAGGGGATTGTGGGGTCTCTGGTGGCAGGCCACAGTGGAGGAGAGAGCTGGGTATCTATGATCATGCAGAGGTGCTGCATTTCCCAAGGCTCTCGCCGTCTGCTGTGGGGAGAGGGGGTGTGGGGTCTCTGGTGGCAGGCCACAGTGGAGGAGAGAGCTGGGTATCTATGATCATGCAGAGGTGCTGCATTTCCCAAGGCTCTTGCCTTCTGCTGTGGGGGGCGAGTGGTGTATGGCCTATGGTGGCAGGCCACAGTGGAAGGGAGAGCTGGGAATCTATGATCATGCAGAGGGGCAGCATTTCCCAATTCTCTCGCCGTCTGCTGTGGGGGGAGGGCGTGTAGGGCCTCTAGTGGCAGGCCACAGTGGAGGGGAGAGCTGGGTATCTATGATCATGCAGAGGGGCTGCATTTCCCAAGGCTCCTGCCCTTTGCTGTGGCGGGTGGGGGGTGTAGGGGCTATGGTGGCAGACCACAGTGGAGGAGAGAGCTGGGTATCTATGATCATGCAGAGGTGCTGCATTTCCCAAGGCTCTTGCCCTCTGCTGTGGTGGGAGGGGGTGTGGGGTCTCTGGTGGCAGGCCACAGTGGAGGAGAGAGCTGGGTATCTATGATCATGCAGAGGTGCTGCATTTCCCAAGGCTCTTGCCCTCTGCTGTGGGGGGTGGAGGTGGGTGTAGGGTCTATGGTGGCAGGCCACAGTGGAGGACAGAGATGGGTATCTATGATCATGCAGAGGTGCTGCATTTCCCCAGGCTCTTGCCTTCTGCTGTGGGCGGCGAGTGGTGTTGGGCCTATGGTGGCAGGCCACAGTGGAGGGGAGAGCTGGGTATCTATGATCATGCAGAGGGGCAGCATTCCCAATTCTCTCGCCGTCTGCTGTGGGGGGAGGGCGTGTAGGGCCTCTAGTGGCAGGCCACAGTGGAGGGGAGAGCTGGGTATCTATGATCATGCAGAGGGGCTGCATTTTCCAAGGCTCCTGCCCTTTGCTGTGGCGGGTGGGGGGTGTAGGGCCTATGGTGGCAGACCACAGTGGAGGAGAGAGCTGGGTATCTATGATCATGCAGAGGTGCTGCATTTCCCAAGTCTATTGCCCTCTGCTGTGGGGGGAGGAGGTGTGGGGTCTGGTGGCAGACCACAGTGGAGGAGAGAGCTGGGTATCTATGATCACGCAGAGTTGCTGCATTTCGCAATGCTCGTGCCCTCTGCTGTGGGGGGATCGGGTGTGGGGTCTCTGGTGGCAGGCCACAGTGGAGGAGAGAGCTGGGTATCTATGATCATGCAGAGGTGCTGCATTTCCCAAGGCTCTCGCCGTCTGCTGTGGGGGGAGGGGGTGTGGGGTCTCTGGTTGCAGGCCACAGTGGAGGAGAGAGCGTGGTATCTATGATCATGCAGAGGTGCTGCATTTCCCAAGGCTCTTGCCCTCTGTTGTGGGGATGGGGGTGTGGTGTCTCTGGTAGCAGGCCACAGTGGAGGAGAGAGTTGGGTATCTATGATCATGCAGAGGTGCTGCATTTCCCAAGGCTCTTGCCCTCTGCTGTGCGGGAAGGGGGTGTGGTGTCTCTGGTGGCAGGCCACAGTGGAGGAGAGAGCTGGGTATCTATGATCATGCAGAGGTGCCGCATTTCCCAAGGCTCTTGCCCTCTGCTGTGGGGGAGGGGAGTGCGGGGTCTCTGGTGGCAGGCCACAGTGGAGGAGAGAGGTGGGTATCTATGATCATGCAGAGGTGCCGCATTTCCCAAGGCTCTTGCCCTCTGCTGTGGGGGAGGGGAGTGCGGGGTCTCTGGTGGCAGGCCACAGTGGAGGAGAGAGCTGGGTATCTATGATCATGCAGATGTGCTGCATTTCCCCAGGCTCTTGCCCTTTGCTGTGGGGGAGAGGGGGTGCGGGGTCTCTGGTTGCAGGCCACAGTGGAGGAGAGAGCTGGGTATCTATGATCATGCAGAGGTGCCGCATTTCCCAAGGCTCTTGCCCTCTGCTGTGGGGGAGGGGAGTGCGGGGTCTCTGGTGGCAGGCCACAGTGGAGGAGAGAGGTGGGTATCTATGATCATGCAGAGGTGCCGCATTTCCCAAGGCTCTTGCCCTCTGCTGTGGGGGAGGGGAGTGCGGGGTCTCTGGTGGCAGGCCACAGTGGAGGAGAGAGCGTGGTATCTATGATCATGCAGAGGTGCCGCATTTCCCAAGGCTCTTGCCCTCTGCTGTGGGGGAGGGGAGTGCGGGGTCTCTGGTGGCAGGCCACAGTGGAGGAGAGAGCTGGGTATCTATGATCATGCAGAGGTGCCGCATTTCCCAAGGCTCTTGCCCTCTACTGTGGGGGAGGGGAGTGCGGGGTCTCTGGTGGCAGACCACAGTGGAGAAGAGAGGTGGGTATCTATGATCATGCAGAGGTGCCGCATTTTCCAAGGCTCTTGCCCTCTGCTGTGGGGGAGGGGAGTGCGGGGTCTCTGGTGGCAGGCCACAGTGGAGGAGAGAGGTGGGTATCTATGATCATGCAGATGTGCTGCATTTCCCCAGGCTCTTGCCCTTTGCTGTGGGGGAGAGGGGGTGCGGGGTCTCTGGTTGCAACCCACAGTGGAGGAGAGAGCTGGGTATCTATGATCATGCAGAGGTGCTGCATTTCCCAAGGCTCTCGCCGTCTGCTGTGGGGGGAGGGGGTGTGGGGTCTCTGGTAGCAGGCCACAGTGGAGGAGAGAGCTGGGTATCTATGATCATGCAGAGGTGCTGCATTTCCCAAGGCTCAGGCCCTCTGCTGTGGGGGGAGGGGGGTGTGGGGTCTCTGGTGGCAGGCCACAGTGGAGGAGAGAGCTGGGTATCTATGATCATGCAGAGGTGCTGCATTTCCCAAGGCTCTTGCCCTCTGCTGTGGGGAGGGGGAGGGCGGTCTCTGGTGGCAGGCCACAGTGGAGGAGAGAGCTGGTTATCTATGATCATGCAGAGGTGCTGCATTTCCCAAGGCACTTGCCCTCTGCTGGGGGGAGGGGGGTGTAGGGTCTCTGGTGGCAGGCCACAGTGGAGGAGAGAGCTGGGTATCTATGATCAGCAGAGGTGCTGCATTTCCCAAGGCTCCTGCCCTCTGCTGTGGCGGGTGGGGGGTGTAGGGCCTATGGTGGCAGACCACAGTGGAGGAGAGAGCTGGGTATCTACGATCATGCAGAGGTGCTGCATTTCCCAAGGCTCTTGCCCTCTGCTGTGGGGGGTGGAGGTGGGTGTAGGGTCTATGGTGGCAGGCAACAGTGGAGGACAGAACTGGGTATCTATGATCATGCAGAGGTGCTGCATTTCCCATGGCTCTTGCCTTCTGCTGTGGGGGAGGGGGGTGTGGGGTCTCTGGTGGCAGGCCACAGTGGAGGAGAGAGTTGGGTATCTATGATCATGCAGAGGTGCTGCATTTCCCAAGGCTCTTGCCCTCTGCTGTGGGGATGGGGGTGTGGTGTCTCTGGTGGCAGGCCACAGTGGAGGAGAGAGCTGGGTATCTATGATCATGCAGAGGTGCTGCATTTCCCAAGGCTCCTGCCCTCTGCTGTGGGGGAAGGGGGTGCGGGGTCTCTGGTTGCAGGCCACAGTGGAGGAGAGAGCTGGGTATCTATGATCATGCAGAGGTGCTGCATTTCCCAAGGCTATTGCCCTCTGCTGTGGGGGAGGGGAGTGCGGGGTCTCTGGTGGCAGGCCACAGTGGAGGAGAGAGCTGTGTATCTATGATCATGCAGAGGTGCTGCATTTCCCAAGTCTCTTGCCCTCTGCTGTGGGGGGTGGAGGTGGGTGTAGGGTCTATGGTGGCAGGCCACAGTGGAGGACAGGGCTGGGTATCTATGATCATGCAGAGGTGCTGCATTTCCCCAGGCTCTTGCCCTCTGCTGTGGGGGGAGGGGATTGTGGGGTCTCTGGTGGCAGGCCACAGTGGAGGAGAGAGCTGGGTATCTATGATCATGCAGAGGTGCTGCATTTCCCAAGGCTCTCGCCGTCTGCTGTGGGGAGAGGGGGTGTGGGGTCTCTGGTGGCAGGCCACAGTGGAGGAGAGAGCTGGGTATCTATGATCATGCAGAGGTGCTGCATTTCCCAAGGCTCTTGCCTTCTGCTGTGGGGGGCGAGTGGTGTAGGGCCTATGGTGGCAGGCCACAGTGGAGGGGAGAGCTGGGTCTCTATGATCATGCAGAGGGGCAGCATTTCCCAATTCTCTCGCCGTCTGCTGTGGGGGGAGGGCGTGTAGGGCCTCTAGTGGCAGGCCACAGTGGAGGGGAGAGCTGGGTATCTATGATCATGCAGAGGGGCTGCATTTCCCAAGGCTCCTGCCCTTTGCTGTGGCGGGTGGGGGGTGTAGGGGCTACGGTGGCAGACCACAGTGGAGGAGAGAGCTGGGTATCTATGATCATGCAGAGGTGCTGCATTTCCCAAGGCTCTTGCCCTCTGCTGTGGGGGGTGGAGGTGGGTGTAGGGTCTATGGTGGCAGGCCACAGTGGAGGACAGAGATGGGTATCTATGATCATGCAGAGGTGCTGCATTTCCCCAGGCTCTTGCCCTCTGCTGTGGGGGGAGGGAGGTGTGGGGTCTCTGGTGGCAGGCCACAGTGGAGGAGAGAGCTGGGTATCTATGATCATGCAGAGGTGCTGCATTTCCCAAGGCTCTTGCCTTCTGCTGTGGGCGGCGAGTGGTGTTGGGCCTATGGTGGCAGGCCACAGTGGAGGGGAGAGCT
Organism: Ambystoma mexicanum; assembly: GCF_040938575.1. Taxonomy (NCBI): domain Eukaryota; kingdom Metazoa; phylum Chordata; class Amphibia; order Caudata; family Ambystomatidae; genus Ambystoma; species Ambystoma mexicanum. The sequence continues at coordinate 816,308,137 of NC_090938.1, forward strand.
GGGTATCTATGATCATGCAGAGGGGCAGCATTCCCAATTCTCTCGCCGTCTGCTGTGGGGGGAGGGCGTGTAGGGCCTCTAGTGGCAGGCCACAGTGGAGGGGAGAGCTGGGTATCTATGATCATGCAGAGTGGCTGCATTTTCCAAGGCTCCTGCCCTTTGCTGTGGCGGGTGGGGGGTGTAGGGCCTATGGTGGCAGACCACAGTGGAGGAGAGAGCTGGGTATCTATGATCATGCAGAGGTGCTGCATTTCCCAAGGCTCTTGCCCTCTGCTGTGGGGGGTGGAGGTGGGTGTAGGGTCTATGGTGGCAGGCCACAGTGGAGGACGGAGATGGGTATCTATGATCATGCAGAGGTGCTGCATTTCCCCAGGCTCTTGCCCTCTGCTGTGGGGGGAGGGGGGTGTGGGGTCTCTGGTGGCAGGCCACAGTGGAGGAGAGAGCTGGGTATCTATGATCATGCAGAGGTGCTGCATTTCCCAAGGCTCTTGCCCTCTGCTGTGGGGGGTGGAGGTGGGTGTAGGGTCTATGGTGGCAGGCCACAGTGGAGGACAGAGATGGGTATCTATGATCATGCAGAGGTGCTGCATTTCCCCAGGCTCCTGCCCTCTGCTGTGGTGGGTGGGGGGTGTAGGGCCTATGGTGGCAGGCCACAGTGGAGGAGAGAGCTGGGTATCTATGATCATGCAGAGGTGCAGCATTTCCCAAGGCTCTTGCCCTCTGCTGTGGGGGGAGGGGGTGTGGGGTCTCTGGTGGCAGGCCACAGTCGAGGAGAGAGCTGGGTATCTATGATCATGCAGAGGTGCTGCATTCCCCAAGGCTCTTGCCCTCTGCTGTGGGGGGAGGTGGTGTGGGGTCTCTGGTGGCAGGCCACAGTGGAGGAGAGAGCTGGGTATCTATGATCATGCAGAGGTGCTGCATTTCCCAAGGCTCTTGTCCTCTGCTGTGGGGGGAGGGGTGGTGTTGGGTCTCTGGTGGCAGGCCACAGTGGAGGGGAGAGCTGGGTATCTATGATCATGCAGAGGTGCTGCATTTCCCAAGGCTCTTGCCTTCTGCTGTGGGGGAGGGGGGTGTGGGGTCTCTGGTGGCAGGCCACAGTGGAGGGGAGAGCTGGGTATCTATGATCATGCAGAGGTGCTGCATTTCCCAAGGCTATTGACCTCTGCTGTGGGGGAGGGGGGTGTGGAGTCTCTGGTGGCAGGCCGCAGTGGAGGGGAGAGCTGGGTATCTATGATCATGCATAGGTGCTGCATTTCCCAAGGCTCTTGCCCTCTGCTGTGGGGGAAGGGGGTGCGGGGTCTCTGGTTGCAGGCCACAGTGGAGGAGAGAGCTGGGTATCTATGATCATGCAGAGGTGCTGCATTTCCCAAGGCTCTTGCCCTCTGCTGTGGGTGAGGGGAGTGCCGGGTCTCTGGTGGCTGGCCACAGTGGAGGAGAGAGCTGGGTATCTTTGATCATGCAGAGGTGCTGCATTTCCCAAGGCTCTTGCCCTCTGCTGTGGGGGGGGGGGTCTCTGGTGGCAGGCCACAGTGGAGGAGAGAGCTGGGTATCTATGATCATGCAGAGGTGCTTAATTTCCCAAGGCTCTTGCCCTCTGCTGTGGGGGGAGGGGGGCGTAGGGCCTTTGGTGGCAGGCCACAGTGAAGGAGAGAGCTGGGTATCTATGATCATGCAGAGGTGCTGCATTTCCCAAGGTTCTTACACTCTGCTGTGGAGGGATGGGGGGGTGTGGGGTCTCTGGTTGCAGGCCACAGTGGAGGAGAGAGCTGGGTATCTATGATCATACAGAGGTGCTGCATTTCCCAAGGCTCTTACCCTCTGCTGTGGAGGGATGGGGAGGTGTGGGGTCTCTGGTGGCAGGCCACAGTGGAGGAGAGATCTGGGTATCTATGATCATGCAGAGGTGCTGCATTTCCCAAGGCACTTGCCCTCTGCTGTGGGGGAGGGGGGTGTAGGGCCTCTGGTTGCAGGCCACAGTGGAGGGGAGAGCTGGGTATCTATGATCATGCAGAGGTGGTGCATTTCCCAAGGCTCTTGCCCTCTGCTGTGGGCGAGGGGGGTGTAGGGCCTCTGGTTGCAGGCCACAGTTTAGAAGAGAGCTGGGTATCTATGATCATGTAGAGGTGGTGCATTTCCCAAGGCACTTACCCTCTGCTGTATGGGGGAGGGGGGGTGTGGGGTCTCTGGTGGCAGGCCACAGGGGAGGAGAGAGATGGGTATCTATGATCATGCAGAGGTGGTGCATTTCCCAAGGCTCTTGCCCTCTGCTGTGGGTGGGGGGGGGTGTAGGGCATATGGTGGCAGGCCACAGTGGAGGAGAGAGCTGGGTATCTATGAGCATGCATAGGTGCTGCATTTCCCAAGGCTCTTGCCCTCTGCTGTGGGGGAGGGGGGTGTAGGGCCTCTGGTTGCAGGCCACAGTGGAGGAGAGAGCTGGGTATCTATGATCATGCAGAGGTGCTGCATTTCCCAAGGCTCTTGCCCTCTGCTGTGAGGGGGTGGGGGGTCTCTGGTGGCAGGCCACAGTGGAGGGGAGCGCTGGGTATCTATGATCATGCAGAGGTGCTGCATTTCCCAAGGCTGTTGTCCTCTTCTGTGGGGGAGGGTGCAGGGTCTATGGTGGCAGGCCACAGTGGAGGGGAGAGCTGGGTATCTATGATCATGAAGAGGTGCTGCATTTCCCAAGGCTCTTGCCCTCTGCTGTGGGGGAGGAAGCAGGGTCTATGGTGGCAGGCCACAGTGGAGGGGAGAGCTGGGTATCTATGATCATGCAGAGGTGCTGCATTTCCCCAGGCTCTTGCCCTTTGCCGTGGGGGGAGGGAGGTGTGGTGTCTCTTGTCGCAGGCCACAGGGGAGGAGAGAGCTGGGTATCTATGATCATGCAGAGGTGCTGCATTTCCCAAGGCTCTTACCCTCGGCTGTGGGGCGAGGGGGGTGTAGGGCCTCTGGTGGCAGGCCACAGTGGAGGGGAGAGCTGGGTATCTATGATCATGCAGAGGTGGTGCATTTCCCAAGGCTCTTGCCCTCTGCTGTGGGGGAGGAGGCAGGGTCTATGGAGGCAGGCCACAGTGGAGGGGAGAGCTGGGTATCTATGATCATGCAGAGGTGCTGCATTTCCCCAGGCTCTTGCCCTTTGCCGTGGGGTAGAGGGGATGTGGGGTCTCTGGTGGCAGGCCACAGTGGAGGAGAGAGCTGGGTATCGATGATCATGCAGAGGTGCTGCATTTCCCAAGGCTCCTGCCCTCTGCTGTGGGGGGAGGGGGGTGTGGTGTCTCTTGTGGCAGGCCACAGGGGAGGAGAGAGCTGGGTATCTATGATCATGCAGAGGTGCTGCATTTCCCAAGGCTCTTGCCCTCTGCTGTGGAGGGGGGGGCGGTCTTTGGTGGCAGGCCACAGTGGAGGAGAGAGCTGGGTATCTATGATCATGCAGCGGTGCTGCATTCCCCAAGGCTCTTGCCCTCTGCTGTGGGGGTGGGTGTAGGGTCTCTGGTGGCAGGCCACGGTGGAGGAGAGAGCTGGGTATCTATGATCACGCAGAGGTGCTGCATTTCCCAAGGCTCTTACCCTCTGCTGTGGGGTGTGGGGTCTCTGGTGGCAGACCACAGTGGAGGAGAGAGCTGGGTATCTATGATCATGCAGAGGTGCTGCATTTCCCAAGGCTCTTGCCCTCTGCTGTGGGGGGAGGGGGGTGTAGAGTTGTTGGTGGCAGGCCTGGGTGGAGGAGAAAGCTGGGTATCTATGATCATGCAGAGGTGCTGCATTTCCCAAGGCTCTTGCCCTCTGCTGTGGGGGGAGGGGGGTGTGGGGTCTCTGGTGGCAGGCCACAGTGGATGAGAGAGCTGGGTATCTATGCTCATGCAGAGGTACTGCATTTCCCATGGCTCTTGCCCTCTGCTGTGGGGATGGGGGTGTGGTGTCTCTGGTGGCAGGCCACAGTGGAGGAGAGAGCTGGGTATCTATGATCATGCAGAGGTGCTGCATTTCCCAAGGCTCCTGCCCTCTGCTGTGGCGGGTGGGGGTTGTAGGGCCTATGGTGGCAGACCACAGTGGAGGAGAGAGCTGGGTATCTAGGATCATGCAGAGGTGCTGCATTTCCCAAGGCTCTTGCCCTCTGCTGTGGGGGAAGGGGTGCGGGGTCTCTGGTTGCAGGCCACAGTGGAGGAGAGAGCTGGGTATCTATGATCATGCAAAGGTGCTGCATTTCCCAAGGCTCTTGCCCTCTGCTGTGGTGGGTGTAGGGTCTATGGTGGCAGGCCACAGTGGAGGACAGGGCTGGGTATCTATGATCATGCAGAGGTGCTGCATTTCCCCAGGCTCTTGCCCTCTGCTGTGGGGGGAAGGGGGTGTGGGGTCTCTGGTGGCAGGCCACAGTGGAGGAGAGAGCTGGGTATCTATGATCATGCAGAGGTGCTGCATTTCCCAAGGCTCTCGCCGTCTGCTGTGGGGGGGGGGGTGTGGGGTCTCTGGTGGCAGGCCACAGTGGAGGAGAGAGCTGGGTATCTATGATCATGCAGAGGTGCTGCATTTCCCAAGGCTCTTGCCTTCTGCTGTGGGGGCGAGTGGTGTAGGGCGTATGGTGGCAGGCCACAGTGGAGGGGAGAGCTGGGTATCTATGATCATGCAGAGGGGCAGCAATTCCCAATTCTCTCGCCGTCTGCTGTGGGGGGAGGGCGTGTAGGGCCTCGAGTGGCAGGCCACAGTGGAGGGGAGAGCTGGGTATCTATGATCATGCAGAGGGGCTGCATTTCCCAAGGCTCCTGCCCTCTGCTGTGGCGGGTGGGGGGTGTAGGGCCTATGGTGGCAGACCACAGTGGAGGAGAGTGCTGGGTATCTATGATCATGCAGAGGTGCTGCATTTCCCAAGGCTCTTGCCCTCTGCTGTGGTGGGAGGGGGTGTGGGGTCTCTGGTGGCAGGCCACAGTGGAGGAGAGAGCTGGGTATCTATGATCATGCAGAGGTGCTGCATTTCCCAAGGCTCTTGCCCTCTGCTGTGGGGGGTGGAGGTGGGTGTAGGGTCTATGGTGGCAGGCCACAGTGGAGGACAGAGCTGGGTATCTATGATCATGCAGAGGTGCTGCATTTCCCCAGGCTCTTGCCCTCTGCTGTGGGGGGAGGGCGGTGTGGGGTCTCTGGTGGCAGGCCACAGTGGAGGAGAGAGCTGGGTATCTATGATCATGCAGAGGTGCTGCATTTCCCAAGGCTCTTGCCTTCTGCTGTGGGGGGCGAGTGGTGTTGGGCCTATGGTGGCAGGCCACAGTGGAGGGGAGAGCTGGGTATCTATGATCATGCAGAGGGGCAGCATTCCCAATTCTCTCGCCGTCTGCTGTGGGGGGAGGGGTTGTAGGGCCTCTAGTGGCAGGCCACATTGGAGGGGAGAGCTGGGTATCTATGATCATGCAGAGGGGCTGCATTTCCCAAGGCTCCTGCCCTCTGCTGTGGCGGGTGGGGGGTGTAGGGCCTATGGTGGCATACCACAGTGGAGGAGAGAGCTGGGTATCTATGATCATGCAGAGGTGCTGCATTTCCCAAGGCTCTTGCCCTCTGCTGTGGGGGGAGGGGGTGTTGGGTCTCTGGTGGCAGGCCACAGTGGAGGAGAGAGCTGGGTATCTATGATCATGCAGAGGTGCTGCATTTCCCAAGGCTCTTGCCCTCTGCTGTGGGGGGAGGGGGTGTGGGGTCTCTGGTGGCAGGCCACAGAGGAGGAGACAGCTGGGTATCTATGATCATGCAGAGGTGCTGCATTTCCCAAGGCTCTTGTCCTCTGCTGTGGGGGGAGGGGTGGTGTGGGGTCTCTGGTGGCAGGCCACAGTGGAGGAGAGAGCTGGGTATCTATGATCATGCAGAGGTGCTGCATTTCCCAAGGCTCTTGCCTTCTGCTGTGGGGGGCGAGTGGTGTTGGGCCTATGGTGGCAGGCCACAGTGGAGGGGAGAGCTGGGTATCTATGATCATGCAGAGGGGCAGCATTCCCAATTCTCTCGCCGTCTGCTGTGGGGGGAGGGGTTGTAGGGCCTCTAGTGGCAGGCCACAGTGGAGGGGAGAGCTGGGTATCTATGATCATGCAGAGGGGCTGCATTTCCCAAGGCTCCTGCCCTCTGCTGTGGCGGGTGGGGGGTGTAGGGCCTATGGTGGCATACCACAGTGGAGGAGAGAGCTGGGTATCTATGATCATGCAGAGGTGCTGCATTTCCCAAGGCTCTTGCCCTCTGCTGTGGGGGGAGGGGGTGTGGGGTCTCTGGTGGCAGGCCACAGTGGAGGAGAGAGCTGGGTATCTATGATCATGCAGAGGTGCTGCATTTCCCAAGGCTCTTGCCCTCTGCTGTGGGGGGAGGGGGTGTGGGGTCTCTGGTGGCAGGCCACAGTGGAGGAGAGAGTTGGGTATCTATGATCATGCAGAGGTGCTGCATTTCCCAAGGTTCTTGTCCTCTGCTGTGGTGGGAGGGGTGGTGTGGGGTCTCTGGTGGCAGGCCACAGTGGTGGGGAGAGCTGGGTATCTATGATCATGCAGAGGTGCTGCATTTCCCAAGGCTCTTGCCTTCTGCTGTGGGGGAGGGGAGTGTGGGGTCTCTGGTGGCAGGCCACAGTGGAGGGGAGAGCTGGGTAGCTATGATCATGCAGAGGTGCTGCATTTCCCAAGGCTATTGCCCTCTGCTGTGGGGGAGGGGGGTGTGGAGTCTCTGGTGGCAGGCCGCAGTGGAGGGGAGAGCTGGGTATCTATGATCATGCAGAGGTGCTGCATTTCCCAAGGCTGTTGCCCTCTGCTGTGGGGGAAGGGGGTGCAGGGTCTCTGGTTGCAGGCCACAGTGGAGGAGAGGGCTGGGTATCTATGATCATGCAGAGGTGCTGCATTTCCCAAGGCTCTTGCCCTCTGCTGTGGGTGAGGGGAGTGCCGGGTCTCTGGTGGCTGGCCACAGAGGAGGAGAGAGCTGGGTATCTATGATCATGCAGAGGTGCTGCATTTCCCAAGGCTCTTGCCCTCTGCTGTGGGGGGCGGTCTCTGGTGGCAGGCCACAGTGGAGGAGAGAGCTAGGTATCTATGATCATGCAGAGGTGCTGCATTTCCCAAGGCTCTCACCCTCTGCTGTGGAGGGATGGGGGGTGTGGGGTCTCTGGTGGCAGGCCACAGTGGAGGAGAGCTGGGTATCGATGATCATGCAGAGGTGCTGCATTTCCCAAGGCTCTTGCCCTCTGCCGTGGGGGGAGGGGGGCGTAGGGCCTTTGGTGGCAGGCCACAGTGGAGGAGAGAGCTGGGTATCTATGATCATGCAGAGGTGCTGCATTTCCCAAGTTTCTTACACTCTGCTGTGGAGGGATGGGGGGTGTGGGGTCTCTGGTTGCAGGCCACAGTGGAGGAGAGAGCTGGGTATCTATGATCGTGCAGAGGTGCTGCATTTCCCAAGGCTCTTACCCTCTGCTGTGAAGGGATGGGGGGGTGTGGGGTCTCTGGTGGCAGGCCACAGTGGAGGAGAGAGCTGGGTATCTATGATCATGCAGAGGTGCTGCATTTCCCAAGGCACTTGCCCTCTGCTGTGGGGGAGGGGGGTGTAGGGCCTCTGGTTGCAGGCCACAGTGGAGGGGAGAGCTGGGTATCTATGATCATGCAGAAGTGGTGCATTTCCCAAGGCTCTTGGCCTCTGCTGTGGGCGAGGGGGGTGTAGGGCCTCTGGTTGCAGGCCACAGTGGAGGGGAGAGCTGGGTATCTATGATCATGCAGAGGTGGTGCATTTCCCAAGGCACTTACCCTCTGCTGTGGGGGGGAGGGGGGTGTGGGGTCTCTGGTTGCAGGCCACAGTGGAGGAGAGAGCTGGGTATCTATGATCATGCAGAGGTGCTGCCTTTCCCAAGGCTGTTGTCCTCTTCTGTGGGGGAGGGTGTAGGGTCTATGGTGGCAGGCCACAGTGGAGGGGAGAGCTGGGTATCTATGATCATGAAGAGGTGCTGCATTTCCCAAGGCTCTTGCCCTCTGATGTGGGGGAGGAGGCAGGGTCTATGGTGGCAGGCCACAGTGGAGGGGAGAGCTGGGTATCTATGATCATACAGAGGTGCTGCATTTCCCCAGGCTCTTGCCCTTTGCCGTGGGGGGAGGGGGTGTGGTGTCTCTGGTGGCAGGCCACAGGGGAGGAGAGAGCTGGGTATCTATGATCATGCAGAGGTGCTGCATTTCCCAAGGCTCCTGCCCTCTGCTGTGGGGGCAGGGGGGTGTGGTGTCTCTGGTGGCAGGCCACAGGGGAGGAGAGAGCTGGGTATCTATGATCATGCAGAGGTGCTGCATTTCCCAAGGCTCTTGCCCTCTGCTGTGGGGGGGGAGGGCGGTCTTTGGTGGCAGGCCACAGTGGAGGAGAGAGCTGGATATCTATGATCATGCAGCGGTGCTGCATTCCCCAAGGCTCTTGACCTATGCTGTGGGGGTGGGTGTAGGGTCTCTGGTGGCAGGCCACGGTGGAGGAGAGAGCTGGGTATCTATGATCATGCAGAGGTGCTGCATTTCCCAAGGCTCTTACCCTCTGCTGTGGGGTGTGGGGTCTCTGGTGGCAGACCACAGTGGAGGAGAGAGCTGGGTATCTATGATCATGCAGAGGTGCTGCATTTCCCAAGGCTCTTGCCCTCTGCTGTGGGGGGAGGGGGGTGTAGAGTCGTTGGTGGCAGGCCTGGGTGGAGGAGAGAGCTGGGTATCTATGATCATGCAGAGGTGCTGCATTTCCCAAGGCTCTTGCCCTCTGCTGTGGGGGGAGGGGGTGTGGGGTCTCTGGTGGCAGGCCACAGTGGAGGAGAGAGCTGGGTATCTATGATCATGCAGAGGTGCTGCATTTCCCATGGCTCTTGCCTTCTGCTGTGGGGGAGGGGGGTGTGGGGTCTCTGGTGGCAGGCCACAGTGGAGGAGAGAGCTGGGTATCTATGATCATGCAGAGGTGCTGCATTTCCCAAGGCTCTTGCCCTCTGCTTTGGGGATGGGGGTGTGGTGTCTCTGGTGGCAGGCCACAGTGGAGGAGAGAGCTGGGTATCTATGATCATGCAGAGGTGCTGCATTTCCCAAGGCTACTGCCCTCTGCTGTGGTGGGTGGGGTTGTAGGGCCTATGGTGGCAGACCACAGTGGAGGAGAGAGCTGGGTATCTATGATCATGCAGAGGTGCTGCATTTCCCAAGGCTCTTGCCCTCTGCTGTGGGGGAAGGGGTGCAGGGTCTCTGGTTGCAGGCCACAGTGGAGGAGAGAGCTGGGTATCTATGATCATGCAGAGGTGCTGCATTTCCCAAGGCTCTTGCCCTCTGCTGTGGGGGAGGGGAGTGCGGGGTCTCTGGTGGCAGGCCACAGTGGAGGAGAGAGCTGGGTATCTATGATCATGCAGAGGTGCTGCATTTCCCAAGGCTCTTGCCCTCTGCTGTGGGGGGTGGAGGTGGGTGTAGGGTCTATGGTGGCAGGCCACAGTGGAGGACAGAGCTGGGTATCTATGATCATGCAGAGGTGCTGCATTTCCCCAGGCTCTTGCCCTCTGCTGTGGGGTGCGGGGGGGTGGGGTCTCTGGTGGCAGGCCACAGTGGAGGAGAGAGCCGGGTATCTATGATCATGCAGAGGTGCTGCATTTCCCAAGGCTCTTGCCTTCTGCTGTGGGGGGCGAATGGTGTTGGGCCTATGGTGGCAGGCCACAGTGGAGGGGAGAGCTGGGTATCTATGATCATGCAGAGGGGCAGCATTCCCAATTCTCTCGCCGTCTGCTGTGGGGGGAGGGGGTGTAGGGCCTCTAGTGGCAGGCCACAGTGGAGGGGAGAGCTGGGTATCTATGATCATGCAGAGGGGCTGCATTTCCCAAGGCTCCTGCCCTCTGCTGTGGCGGGTGGGGGGTGTAGGGCCTATGGTGGCAGACCACAGTGGAGGAGAGAGCTGGGTATCTATGATCATGCAGAGGTGCTGCATTTCCCAAGGCTCTTGCCCTCTGCTGTGGGAGGAGGGGGTGTGGGGTCTCTGGTGGCAGGCCACAGTGGAGGAGAGAGCTGGGTATCTATGATCATGCAGAGGTGCTGCATTTCCCAAGGCTCTTGCCCTCTGCTGTGGGGGGAGGGGGTGTGGGGTCTCTGGTGGCAGGCCACAGTGGAGGAGAGAGCTGGGTATCTATGATCATGCAGAGGTGCTGCATTTCCCAAGGCTCTTGTCCTCTGCTGTGGGGGGAGGGGTGGTGTGAGGTCTCTGGTGGCAGGCCACAGTGGAGGGGAGAGCTGGGTATCTATGATCATGCAGAGGTGCTGCATTTCCCAAGGCTCTTGCCTTCTACTGTGGGGGAGGGGGGTGTGGGGTCTCTGGTGGCAGGCCGCAGTGGAGGGGAGAGCTGGGTATCTATGATCATGCAGAGGTGCTGCATTTCCCAAGGCTATTGCCCTCTGCTGTGGGGGAGGGGGGTGTGGAGTCTCTGGTGGCAGGCCGCAGTGGAGGGGAGAGCTGGGTATCTATGATCATGCAGAGGTGCTGCATTTCCCAAGGCTCTTGCCCTCTGCTGTGGTGGGAGGGGGTGTGGGGTCTCTGGTGGCAGGCCACATTGGAGGAGAGAGCTGGGTATCTATGATCATGCAGAGGTGCTGCATTTCCCAAGGCTCTTGCCCTCAGCTGTGGGGGGTGGAGGTGGGTGTAGGGTCTATGGTGGCAGGCAACAGTGGAGGAGAGAACTGGGTATCTATGATCATGCAGAGGTGCTGCATTTCCCAAGGCTCTTGCCCTCTGCTGTGGGGGGTGGAGGTGGGTGTAGGGCCTATGGTGGCAGGCCACAGTGGAGGACAGAGCTGGGTATCTATGATCATGCAGAGGTGCTGCATTTCCCCAGGCTCTTGCCCTCTGCTGTGGGGGGAGGGGGGTGTGGGGTCTCTGGTGGCAGGCCACAGTTGAGGAGAGAGCTGGGTATCTATGATCATGCAGAGGTGCTGCATTTCCCAAGGCTCTTGCCTTCTGCTGTGGGGGGCGAGTAGTGTTGGGCCTATGGTGGCAGGCCACAGTGGAGGGGAGAGCTGGGTATCTATGATCATGCAGAGGGGCAGCATTCCCAATTCTCTCGCTGTCTGCTGTGGGGGGAGGGGGTGTAGGGCCTCTAGTGGCAGGCCACAGTGGAGGGGAGAGCTCGGTATCTATGATCATGCAGAGGGGCTGCATTTCCCAAGGCTCCTGCCCTCTGCTGTGGAGGGTGGGGGGTGTAGGGCCTATGGTGGCAGACCACAGTGGAGGAGAGAGCTGGGTATCTATGATCATGCAGAGGTGCTGCATTTCCCAAGGCTCTTGCCCTCTGCTGTGGGGGGAGGGGGTGTGGGGTCTCTGGTGGCAGGCCACAGTGGAGGAGAGAGCTGGGTATCTATGATCATGCAGAGGTGCTGCATTTCCCAAGGCTCTTGTCCTCTGCTGTGGGGGGAGGGGTGGTGTGGGGTCTCTGGTTGCAGGCCACAGTGGAGGAGAGGGCTGGGTATCTATGATCATGCAGAGGTGCTGCATTTCCCAAGGCTCTTGCCCTCTGCTGTGGGTGAGGGGAGTGCCGGGGCTCTGGTGGCTGGCCACAGTGGAGGAGAGAGCTGGGTATCTATGATCATGCAGAGGTGCTGCATTTCCCAAGGCTCTTGCCCTCTGCTGTGGGGGGGGGGGGCGGTCTCTGGTGGCAGGCCACAGTGGAGGAGAGAGCTGGGTATCTATGATCATGCAGAGGTGCTGCATTTCCCAAGGCTCTTACCCTCTGCTGTGGAGGGATGGGGGGTGTGGGGTCTCTGGTGGCAGGCCACAGTGGAGGAGAGCTGGGTATCGATGATCATGCAGAGGTGCTGCATTTCCCAAGGCTCTTGCCCTTTGCTGTGGGGGGAGGGGGGCGTAGGGCCTTTGGTGGCAGGCCACAGTGGAGGAGAGAGCTGGGTATCTATGATCATGCAGAGGTGCTGCATTTCCCAAGTTTCTTACACTCTGCTGTGGAGGGATGGGGGGTGTGGGGTCTCTGGTTGCAGGCCACAGTGGAGGAGAGAGCTGGGTATCTATGATCATGCAGAGGTGCTGCATTTCCCAAGGCTCTTACCCTCTGCTGTGGGGGAAGGGGGTGCGGGGTCTCTGGTTGCAAGCCACAGTGGAGGAGAGAGCTGGGTATCTATGATCATGCAGAGGTGCTGCATTTCCCAAGGCTATTGCCCTCTGCTGTGGGGGGAGGAGGTGTGGGGTCTCTGGTGGCAGACCACAGTGGAGGAGAGAGCTGGGTATCTATGATCACGCAGAGTTGCTGCATTTCCCAATGCTCGTGCCCTCTGCTGTGGGGGGATCGGGTGTGGGGTCTCTGGTGGCAGGCCACAGTGGAGGAGAGAGCTGGGTATCTATGATCATGCAGAGGTGCTGCATTTCCCAAGGCTCTTGCCCTCTGCTGTGAGGGGACGGGGGGCGTAGGGCCTCTAGTGGCAGGCCACAGTGGAGGGGAGAGCTGGGTATCTATGATCATGCAGAGGTGCTGCATTTCCCAAGGCTCTCGCCGTCTGCTGTGGGGGGAGGGGGTGTGGGGTCTCTGGTTGCAGGCCACAGTGGAGGAGAGAGCGTGGTATCTATGATCATGCAGAGGTGCTGCATTTCCCAAGGCTCTTGCCCTCTGCTGTGGGGGAAGGGGGTGCGGGGTCTCTGGTTGCAGGCCACAGTGGAGGAGAGAGCTGGGTATCTATGATCATGCAGAGGTGCTGCATTTCCCAAGGCTCTTGCCCTCTGCTGTGGGGGAGGGGAGTGCGGGGTCTCTGGTGGCAGGCTACAGTGGAGGAGAGAGCTGGGTATCTATGATCATGCAGAGGTGCTGCATTTCCCAAGGCTCTTGCCCTCTGCTTTGGCGGGTGGAGGTGGGTGTAGGGTCTATGGTGGCAGGCCACAGTGGAGGACAGGGCTGGGTATCTATGATCATGCAGAGGTGCTGCATTTCCCCAGGCTCTTGCCCTCTGCTGTGGGGGGAGGGGGGTGTGGGGTCTCTGGTGGCAGGCCACAGTGGAGGAGAGAGCTGGGTATCTATGATCATGCAGAGGTGCTGCATTTCCCAAGGCTCTCGCCGTCTGCTGTGGGGATGGGGGGTGGGGGGGTCTCTGGGGGCAGGCCACAGTGGAGGAGAGAGCTGGGTATCTATGATCATGCAGAGGTGCTGCATTTCCCAAGGCTCCTGGCCTCTGCTGTGGCGGGTGGGGAGTGTCGGGCCTATGATGGCAGACCACAGTGGAGGAGAGAGCTGGGTATCTATGATCATGCAGAGGTGCTGCATTTCCCAAGGCTCTTGCCCTCTGCTGTGGGGGAAGGGGGTGCGGGGTCTCTGGTTGCAAGCCACAGTGGAGGAGAGAGCTGGGTATCTATGATCATGCAGAGGTGCTGCATTTCCCAAGGCTCTTGCCCTCTGCTGTGGGGGGGGGGTCTCTGGTGGCAGGCCACAGTGGAGGAGAGAGCTGGGTATCTATGATCATGCAGAGGTGCTGCATTTCCCAAGGCTCTTGTCCTCTTCTGGGGGGAGGGGGGTGTAGGGTCTCTGGTGGCAGGCCACAGTGGAGGAGAGAGCTGGGTATCTATGATCATGCAGAGGTGCTGCATTTCCCAAGGCTCTTGCCCTCTGCTGTGGGGGGAGGGGGGTGTGGGGTCTTTGGTGGCAGGCCACAGTGGATGGGAGAGCTGGGTATCTATGATCATGCAGAAGTGTTGCAATTCCCAAGGCTCTTGCCCTGTGCTGTGGGGGAGGGGGTGTGGGGTCTCTGGTGGCAGGCCACAGTGGAGTGGAGAGCTGGGTATCTATGATCATGCAGAGGTGCTGCATTTCCCAAGGCTCCTGCCCTCTGCTGTGGGGGGAGGGGGGTGTGGGGTCTCTGGTGGCAGGCCACAGTGGAGGAGAGATCTGGGTATCTATGATCATGCAGAGGTGCTGCATTTCCCATGGCTCTTGCCTTCTGCTGTGGGGGAGGGGGGTGTGGGGTCTCTGGTGGCAGGCCACAGTGGAGGGGAGAGCTGGGTATCTATGATCATGCAGAGGTGCTGCATTTCCCAAGGCTATTGCCCTCTGCTGTGGGGGGAGGAGGTGTGGGGTCTCTGGTGGCAGACCACAGTGGAGGAGAGAGCTGGGTATCTATGATCATGCAGAGTTGCTGCATTTCCCAATGCTCGTGCCCTCTGCTGTGGGGGGATCGGGTGTGGGGTCTCTGGTGGCAGGCCACAGTGGAGGAGAGAGCTGGGTATCTATGATCATGCAGAGGTGCTGCATTTCCCAAGGCTCTTGCCCTCTGCTGTGAGGGGCCGGGGTTTGTAGGGCCTCTAGTGGCTGGCCACAGTGGAGGGGAGAGCTGGGTATCTATGATCATGCAGAGGTGCTGCATTTCCCAAGGCTCTTGCCGTCTGCTGTGGGGGGAGGGGGTGTGGGGTCTCTGGTTGCAGGCCACAGTGGAGGAGAGAGCGTGGTATCTATGATCATGCAGAGGTGCTGCATTTCCCAAGGCTCTTGCCCTCTGTTGTGGGGATGGGGGTGTGGTGTCTCTGGTAGCAGGCCACAGTGGAGGAGAGAGTTGGGTATCTATGATCATGCAGAGGTGCTGCATTTCCCAAGGCTCTTGCCCTCTGCTGTGCGGGAAGGGGGTGTGGTGTCTCTGGTGGCAGGCCACAGTGGAGGAGAGAGCTGGGTATCTATGATCATGCAGAGGTGCCGCATTTCCCAAGGCTCTTGCCCTCTGCTGTTGGCGCCGGGGGGTGCGGGGTCTCTGGTTGCAGGCCACAGTGGAGGAGAGAGCTGGGTATCTATGATCATGCAGAGGTGCCGCATTTCCCAAGGCTCTTGCCCTCTGCTGTGGGGGAGGGGAGTGCGGGGTCTCTGGTGGCAGGCCACAGTGGAGGAGAGAGGTGGGTATCTATGATCATGCAGAGGTGCCGCATTTCCCAAGGCTCTTGCCCTCTGCTGTGGGGGAGGGGAGTGCGGGGTCTCTGGTGGCAGGCCACAGTGGAGGAGAGAGGTGGGTATCTATGATCATGCAGAGGTGCCGCATTTCCCAAGGCTCTTGCCCTCTGCTGTGGGGGAGGGGAGTGCGGGGTCTCTGGTGGCAGGCCACAGTGGAGGAGAGAGCTGGGTATCTATGATCATGCAGATGTGCTGCATTTCCCCAGGCTCTTGCCCTTTGCTGTGGGGGAGAGGGGGTGCGGGGTCTCTGGTTGCAGGCCACAGTGGAGGAGAGAGCTGGGTATCTATGATCATGCAGAGGTGCCGCATTTCCCAAGGCTCTTGCCCTCTGCTGTGGGGGAGGGGAGTGCGGGGTCTCTGGTGGCAGGCCACAGTGGAGGAGAGAGGTGGGTATCTATGATCATGCAGAGGTGCCACATTTCCCAAGGCTCTTGCCCTCTGCTGTGGGGGAGGGGAGTGCGGGGTCTCTGGTGGCAGGCCACAGTGGAGGAGAGAGGTGGGTATCTATGATCATGCAGAGGTGCCGCATTTCCCAAGGCTCTTGCCCTCTGCTGTGTGGGAGGGGAGTGCGGGGTCTCTGGTGGCAGGCCACAGTGGAGGAGAGAGCTGGGTATCTATGATCATGCAGAGGTGCCGCATTTCCCAATGCTCTTGCCCTCTGCTGTGGGGGAGGGGAGTGCGGGGTCTCTGGTGGCAGGCCACAGTGGAGGAGAGAGGTGGGTATCTATGATCATGCAGATGTGCTGCATTTCCCCAGGCTCTTGCCCTTTGCTGTGGGGGAGAGGGGGTGCGGGGTCTCTGGTTGCAGGCCACAGTGGAGGAGAGAGCTGGGTATCTATGATCATGCAGAGGTGCTGCATTTCCCAAGGCTCTCGCCGTCTGCTGTGGGGGGAGGGGGTGTGGGGTCTCTGGTGGCAGGCCACAGTGGAGGAGAGAGCTGGGTATCTATGATCATGCAGAGGTGCTGCATTTCCCAAGGCTCTTGCCCTCTGCTGTGGGGGAAGGGGGGTGTGGGGTCTCTGGTGGCAGGCCACACTGGAGGAGAGAGCTGGGTATCTATGATCATGCAGAGGTGCCTCATTTCCCAAGGCTCTTGCCCTCTGCTGTGGGGGAGAGGAGTGCGGGGTCTCTGGTGGCTGGCCACAGTGGAGGAGAGAGCTGGCTATCTATGATCATGCAGAGGTGCTGCATTTCCCAAGGCTCTTGCCCTCTGCTGTGGGGAGGGGGAGGGCGGTCTCTGGTGGCAGGCCACAGTGGAGGAGAGAGCTGGTTATCTATGATCATGCAGAGGTGCTGCATTTCCCAAGGCTCTTGCCCTCTGCTGGGGGGAGGGGGGTGTAGGGTCTCTGGTGGCAGGCCACAGTGGAGGAGAGAGCTGGGTATCTATGATCAGCAGAGGTGCTGCATTTCCCAAGGCTCTTGCCCTCTGCTGTGGTGGGAGGGGGTGTGGGGTCTCTGGTGGCAGGCCACAGTGGAGGAGAGAGCTGGGTATCTATGATCATGCAGAGGTGCTGCATTTCCCAAGGCTCTTGCCCTCTGCTGTGGGGGGTGGAGGTGGGTGTAGGGACTATGGTGGCAGGCCACAGTGGAGGACAGAGCTGGGTATCTATGATCATGCAGAGGTGCTGCATTTCCCCAGGCTCTTGCCCTCTGCTGTGGGGGGAGGGGGGTGTGGGGTCTCTGGTGGCAGGCCACAGTGGAGGAGAGAGCTGGGTATCTATGATCATGCAGAGGTGCTGCATTTCCCAAGGCTCTTGCCTTCTGCTGTGGGGGGCGAGTGGTGTTGGGCCTATGGTGGCAGGCCACAGTGGAGGGGAGAGCTGGGTATCTATGATCATGCAGAGGGGCAGCATTCCCAATTCTCTCGCCGTCTGCTGTGGGGGGAGGGGTTGTAGGGCCTCTAGTGGCATACCACAGTGGAGGAGAGAGCTGGGTATCTATGATCATGCAGAGGTGCTGCATTTCCCAAGGCTCTTGCCCTCTGCTGTGGGGGGAGGGGTGGTGTGGGGTCTCTGGTGGCAGGCCACAGTGGAGGGGAGAGCTGGGTATCTATGATCATGCAGAGGTGCTGCATTTCCCAAGGCTCTTGCCTTCTGCTGTGGGGGAGGGGAGTGTGGGGTCTCTGGTGGCAGGCCACAGTGGAGGGGAGAGCTGGGTAGCTATGATCATGCAGAGGTGCTGCATTTCCCAAGGCTATTGCCCTCTGCTGTGGGGGAGGGGGGTGTGGAGTCTCTGGTGGCAGGCCGCAGTGGAGGGGAGAGCTGGGTATCTATGATCATGCAGAGGTGCTGCATTTCCCAAGGCTGTTGCCCTCTGCTGTGCGGGAAGGGGGTGCAGGGTCTCTGGTTGCAGGCCACAGTGGAGGAGAGGGCTGGGTATCTATGATCATGCAGAGGTGCTGCATTTCCCAAGGCTCTTGCCCTCTGCTGTGGGTGAGGGGAGTGCCGGGTCTCTGGTGGCTGGCCACAGTGGAGGAGAGAGCTGGGTATCTATGATCATGCAGAGGTGCTGCATTTCCCAAGGCTCTTGCCCTCTGCTGTGGGGGGGGGGGGCGGTCTCTGGTGGCAGGCCACGGTGGAGGAGAGAGCTGGGTATCTATGATCATGCAGAGGTGCTGCATTTCCCAAGGCTCTCACCCTCTGCTGTGGAGGGATGGGGGGTGTGGGGTCTCTGGTGGCAGGCCACAGTGGAGGAGAGCTGGGTATCGATGATCATGCAGAGGTGCTGCATTTCCCAAGGCTCTTGCCCTCTGCTGTGGGGGGAGGGGGGCGTAGGGCCTTTGGTGGCAGGCCACAGTGGAGGAGAGAGCTGGGTATCTATGATCATGCAGAGGTGCTGCATTTCCCAAGTTTCTTACACTCTGCTGTGGAGGGATGGGGGGTGTGGGGTCTCTGGTTGCAGGCCACAGTGGAGGAGAGAGCTGGGTATCTGAGCGTGCAGAGGTGCTGCATTTCCCAAGGCTCTTACCCTCTGCTGTGAAGGGATGGGGGGGTGTGGGGTCTCTGGTGGCAGGCCACAGTGGAGGAGAGAGCTGGGTATCTATGATCATGCAGAGGTGCTGCATTTCCCAAGGCACTTGCCCTCTGCTGTGGGGGAGGGGGGTGTAGGGCCTCTGGTTGCAGGCCACAGTGGAGGGGAGAGCTGGGTATCTATGATCATGCAGAAGTGGTGCATTTCCCAAGGCTCTTGGCCTCTGCTGTAGGCGAGGGGGGTGTAGGGCCTCTGGTTGCAGGCCACAGTGGAGGGGAGAGCTGGGTATCTATGATCATGCAGAGGTGGTGCATTTCCCAAGGCACTTACCCTCTGCTGTGGGGGGGAGGGGGGTTGTGGGGTCTCTGGTTGCAGGCCACAGTGGAGGAGAGAGCTGGGTATCTATGATCATGCAGAGGTGCTGCCTTTCCCAAGGCTGTTGTCCTCTTCTGTGGGGGAGGGTGTAGGGTCTATGGTGGCAGGCCACAGTGGAGGGGAGAGCTGGGTATCTATGATCATGAAGAGGTGCTGCATTTCCCAAGGCTCTTGCCCTCTGATGTGGGGGAGGAGGCAGGGTCTATGGTGGCAGGCCACAGTGGAGGGGAGAGCTGGGTATCTATGATCATGCAGAGGTGCTGCTTTTCCCCAGGCTCTTGCCCTTTGCCGTGGGGGGAGGGGGGTGTGGTGTCTCTGGTGGCAGGCCACAGGGGAGGAGAGAGCTGGGTATCTATGATCATGCAGAGGTGCTGCATTTCCCAAGGCTCTTACCCTCGGCTGTGGGGCGAGGGGGGTGTAGGGCCTCTGGTGGCAGGCCACAGTGGAGGGGAGAGCTGGGTATCTATGATCATGCAGAGGTGCTGCATTTCCCAAGGCTCTTACCCTCTGCTGTGGGGTGTGGGGTCTCTGGTGGCAGACCACAGTGGAGGAGAGAGCTGGGTATCTATGATCATGCAGAGGTGCTGCATTTCCCAAGGCTCTTGCCCTCTGCTGTGGGGGGAGGGGGGTGTAGAGTCGTTGGTGGCAGGCCTGGGTGGAGGAGAGAGCTGGGTATCTATGATCATGCAGAGGTGCTGCATTTCCCAAGGCTCTTGCCCTCTGCTGTGGGGGGAGGGGGGTGTGGGGTCTCTGGTGGCAGGCCACAGTGGAGGAGAGAGCTGGGTATCTATGATCATGCAGAGGTGCTGTATTTCCCATGGCTCTTGCCTTCTGCTGTGGGGGAGGGGGGTGTGGGGTCTCTGGTGGCAGGCCACAGTGGAGGAGAGAGCTGGGTATCTATGATCATGCAGAGGTGCTGCATTTCCCAAGGCTCTTGCCCTCTGCTTTGGGGATGGGGGTGTGGTGTCTCTGGTGGCAGGCCACAGTGGAGGAGAGAGCTGGGTATCTATGATCATGCAGAGGTGCTGCATTTCCCAAGGCTACTGCCCTCTGCTGTGGTGGGTGGGGGTTGTAGGGCCTATGGTGGCAGACCACAGTGGAGGAGAGAGCTGGATATCTATGATCATGCAGAGGTGCTGCATTTCCCAAGGCTCTTGCCCTCTGCTGTGGGGGAGGGGAGTGCGGGGTCTCTGGTGGCAGGCCACAGTGGAGGAGAGAGCTGGGTATCTATGATCATGCAGAGGTGCTGCATTTCCCAAGGCTCTTGCCCTCTGCTGTGGGGGGTGGAGGTGGGTGTAGGGTCTATGGTGGCTGGCCACAGTGGAGGACAGGGCTGGGTATCTATGATCATGCAGAGGTGCTGCATTTCCCCAGGCTCTTGCCCTCTGCTGTGGGGTGAGGGGGGTGTGGGGTCTCTGGTGGCAGGCCACAGTGGAGGAGAGAGCTGGGTATCTATGATCATGCAGAGGTGCTGCATTTCCCAAGGCTCTCGCCGTCTGCTGTTGGGGGAGGGGGTGTGGGGTCTCTGGTGGCAGGCCACAGTGGAGGAGAGAGCTGGGTATCTATGATCATGCAGAGGTGCTGCATTTCCCAAGGCTCTTGCCTTCTGCTGTGGGGGGCGAGTGGTGTAGGGCCTATGGTGGCAGGCCACAGTGGAGGGGAGAGCTGGGTATCTATGATCATGTAGAGGGGCAGCATTTCCCAATTCTCTCGCCGTCTGCTGTGGGGGGAGGGCATGTAGGGCCTCTAGTGGCAGGCCACAGTGGAGGGGAGAGCTGGGTATCTATGATCATGCAGAGGGGCTGCATTTCCCAAGGCTCCTGCCCTCTGCTGTGGCGGGTGGGGGGTGTAGGGCCTATGGTGGCAGACCACAGTGGAGGAGAGAGCTGGGTATCTATGATCATGCAGAGGTGCTGCATTTCCCAAGGCTCTTGCCCTCTGCTGTGGTGGGAGGGGGTGTGGGGTCTCTGGTGGCAGGCCACAGTGGAGGACAGAGCTGGGTATCTATGATCATGCAGAGGTGCTGCATTTCCCCAGGCTCTTGCCCTCTGCTGTGGGGGGTGGGGCGGGGGTGGGGTCTCTGGTGGCAGGCCACAGTGGAGGAGAGAGCCGGGTATCTATGATCATGCAGAGGTGCTGCATTTCCCAAGGCTCTTTCCTTCTGCTGTGGGGGGCGAATGGTGTTGGGCCTATGGTGGCAGGCCACAGTGGAGGGGAGAGCTGGGTATCTATGATCATGCAGAGGGGCAGCGTTCCCAATTCTCTCGCCGTCTGCTGTGGGGGGAGGGGGTGTAGGGCCTCTAGTGGCAGGCCACAGTGGAGGGGAGAGCTGGGTATCTATGATCATGCAGAGGGGCTGCATTTCCCAAGGCTCCTGCCCTCTGCTGTGGCGGGTGGGGGGTGTAGGGCCTATGGTGGCAGACCACAGTGGAGGAGAGAGCTGGGTATCTATGATCATGCAGAGGTGCTGCATTTCCCAAGGCTCTTGCCCTCTGCTGTGGGAGGAGGGGGTGTGGGGTCTCTGGTGGCAGGCCACAGTGGAGGAGAGAGCTGGGTATCTATGATCATGCAGAGGTGCTGCATTTCCCAAGGCTCTTGCCCTCTGCTGTGGGGGGAGGGGGTGTGGGGTCTCTGGTGGCAGGCCACAGTGGAGGAGAGAGCTGGGTATCTATGATCATGCAGAGGTGCTGCATTTCCCAAGGCTCTTGTCCTCTGCTGTGGGGGGAGGGGTGGTGTGAGGTCTCTGGTGGCAGGCCACAGTGGAGGGGAGAGCTGGGTATCTATGATCATGCAGAGGTGCTGCATTTCCCAAGGCTCTTGCCTTCTACTGTGGGGGAGGGGGGTGTGGGGTCTCTGGTGGCAGGCCACAGTGGAGGGGAGAGCTGGGTATCTATGATCATGCAGAGGTGCTGCATTTCCCAAGGCTATTGCCCTCTGCTGTGGGGGAGGGGGGTGTGGAGTCTCTGGTGGCAGGCCGCAGTGGAGGGGAGAGCTGGGTATCTATGATCATGCAGAGGTGCTGCATTTCCCAAGGCTCTTGCCCTCTGCTGTGGTGGGAGGGGGTGTGGGGTCTCTGGTGGCAGGCCACATTGGAGGAGAGATCTGGGTATCTATGATCATGCAGAGGTGCTGCATTTCCCAAGGCTCTTGCCCTCAGCTGTGGGGGGTGGAGGTGGGTGTAGGGTCTATGGTGGCAGGCAACAGTGGAGGAGAGAACTGGGTATCTATGATCATGCAGAGGTGCTGCATTTCCCAAGGCTCTTGCCCTCTGCTGTGGGGGGTGGAGGTGGGTGTAGGGCCTATGGTGGCAGGCCACAGTGGAGGACAGAGCTGGGTATCTATGATCATGCAGAGGTGCTGCATTTCCCCAGGCTCTTGCCCTCTGCTGTGGGGGGAGGGGGGTGTGGGGTCTCTGGTGGCAGGCCACAGTTGAGGAGAGAGCTGGGTATCTATGATCATGCAGAGGTGCTGCATTTCCCAAGGCTCTTGCCTTCTGCTGTGGGGGGCGAGTAGTGTTGGGCCTATGGTGGCAGGCCACAGTGGAGGGGAGAGCTGGGTATCTATGATCATGCAGAGGGGCAGCATTCCCAATTCTCTCGCTGTCTGCTGTGGGGGGAGGGGGTGTAGGGCCTCTAGTGGCAGGCCACAGTGGAGGGGAGAGCTCGGTATCTATGATCATGCAGAGGGGCTGCATTTCCCAAGGCTCCTGCCCTCTGCTGTGGCGGGTGGGGGGTGTAGGGCCTATGGTGGCAGACCACAGTGGAGGAGAGAGCTGGGTATCTATGATCATGCAGAGGTGCTGCATTTCCCAAGGCTCTTGCCCTCTGCTGTGGGGGGAGGGGGTGTGGGGTCTCTGGTGGCAGGCCACAGTGGAGGAGAGAGCTGGGTATCTATGATCATGCAGAGGTGCTGCATTTCCCGAGGCTCTTCCCCTCTGCTGTGGGGGAAGGGGGTGTGGGGTCTCTGGTGGCAGGCCACAGTGGAGGAGAGAGCTGGGTATCTATGATCATGCAGAGGTGCTGCATTTCCCAAGGCTCTTGTCCTCTGCTGTGGGGGGAGGGGTGGTGTGGGGTCTCTGGTTGCAGGCCACAGTGGAGGAGAGGGCTGGGTATCTATGATCATGCAGAGGTGCTGCATTTCCCAAGGCTCTTGCCCTCTGCTGTGGGTGAGGGGAGTGCCGGGGCTCTGGTGGCTGGCCACAGTGGAGGAGAGAGCTGGGTATCTATGATCATGCAGAGGTGCTGCATTTCCCAAGGCTCTTGCCCTCTGCTGTGGGGGGGGGCGGTCTCTGGTGGCAGGCCACAGTGGAGGAGAGAGCTGGGTATCTATGATCATGCAGAGGTGCTGCATTTCCCAAGGCTCTTACCCTCTGCTGTGGAGGGATGGGGGGTGTGGGGTCTCTGGTGGCAGGCCACAGTGGAGGAGAGCTGGGTATCGATGATCATGCAGAGGTGCTGCATTTCCCAAGGCTCTTGCCCTTTGCTGTGGGGGGAGGGGGGCGTAGGGCCTTTGGTGGCAGGCCACAGTGGAGGAGAGAGCTGGGTATCTATGATCATGCAGAGGTGCTGCATTTCCCAAGTTTCTTACACTCTGCTGTGGAGGGATGGGGGGGTGTGGGGTCTCTGGTTGCAGGCCACAGTGGAGGAGAGAGCTGGGTATCTATGATCATGCAGAGGTGCTGCATTTCCCAAGGCTCTTACCCTCTGCTGTGGGGGAAGGGGGTGCGGGGTCTCTGGTTGCAAGCCACAGTGGAGGAGAGAGCTGGGTATCTATGATCATGCAGAGGTGCTGCATTTCCCAAGGCTATTGCCCTCTGCTGTGGGGGGAGGAGGTGTGGGGTCTCTGGTGGCAGACCACAGTGGAGGAGAGAGCTGGGTATCTATGATCACGCAGAGTTGCTGCATTTCCCAATGCTCGTGCCCTCTGCTGTGGGGGGATCGGGTGTGGGGTCTCTGGTGGCAGGCCACAGTGGAGGAGAGAGCTGGGTATCTATGATCATGCAGAGGTGCTGCATTTCCCAAGGCTCTTGCCCTCTGCTGTGAGGGGACGGGGGGCGTAGGGCCTCTAGTGGCAGGCCACAGTGGAGGGGAGAGCTGGGTATCTATGATCATGCAGAGGTGCTGCATTTCCCAAGGCTCTCGCCGTCTGCTGTGGGGGGAGGGGGTGTGGGGTCTCTGGTTGCAGGCCACAGTGGAGGAGAGAGCGTGGTATCTATGATCATGCAGAGGTGCTGCATTTCCCAAGGCTCTTGCCCTCTGCTGTGGGGGAAGGGGGTGCGGGGTCTCTGGTTGCAGGCCACAGTGGAGGAGAGAGCTGGGTATCTATGATCATGCAGAGGTGCTGCATTTCCCAAGGCTCTTGCCCTCTGCTGTGGGGGAGGGGAGTGCGGGGTCTCTGGTGGCAGGCTACAGTGGAGGAGAGAGCTGGGTATCTATGATCATGCAGAGGTGCTGCATTTCCCAAGGCTCTTGCCCTCTGCTTTGGCGGGTGGAGGTGGGTGTAGGGTCTATGGTGGCAGGCCACAGTGGAGGACAGGGCTGGGTATCTATGATCATGCAGAGGTGCTGCATTTCCCCAGGCTCTTGCCCTCTGCTGTGGGGGGAGGGGGGTGTGGGGTCTCTGGTGGCAGGCCACAGTGGAGGAGAGAGCTGGGTATCTATGATCATGCAGAGGTGCTGCATTTCCCAAGGCTCTCGCCGTCTGCTGTGGGGATGGGGGGTGGGGGGGTCTCTGGGGGCAGGCCACAGTGGAGGAGAGAGCTGGGTATCTATGATCATGCAGAGGTGCTGCATTTCCCAAGGCTCCTGGCCTCTGCTGTGGCGGGTGGGGAGTGTCGGGCCTATGATGGCAGACCACAGTGGAGGAGAGAGCTGGGTATCTATGATCATGCAGAGGTGCTGCATTTCCCAAGGCTCTTGCCCTCTGCTGTGGGGGAAGGGGGTGCGGGGTCTCTGGTTGCAAGCCACAGTGGAGGAGAGAGCTGGGTATCTATGATCATGCAGAGGTGCTGCATTTCCCAAGGCTCTTGCCCTCTGCTGTGGGGGGGGGTCTCTGGTGGCAGGCCACAGTGGAGGAGAGAGCTGGGTATCTATGATCATGCAGAGGTGCTGCATTTCCCAAGGCTATTGCCCTCTGCTGTGGGGGAGGGGGGTGTGGAGTCTCTGGTGGCAGGCCGCAGTGGAGGGGAGAGCTGGGTATCTATGATCATGCAGAGGTGCTGCATTTCCCAAGGCTCTTGCCCTCTGCTGTGGTGGGAGGGGGTGTGGGGTCTCTGGTGGCAGGCCACATTGGAGGAGAGATCTGGGTATCTATGATCATGCAGAGGTGCTGCATTTCCCAAGGCTCTTGCCCTCAGCTGTGGGGGGTGGAGGTGGGTGTAGGGTCTATGGTGGCAGGCAACAGTGGAGGAGAGAACTGGGTATCTATGATCATGCAGAGGTGCTGCATTTCCCAAGGCTCTTGCCCTCTGCTGTGGGGGGTGGAGGTGGGTGTAGGGCCTATGGTGGCAGGCCACAGTGGAGGACAGAGCTGGGTATCTATGATCATGCAGAGGTGCTGCATTTCCCCAGGCTCTTGCCCTCTGCTGTGGGGGGAGGGGGGTGTGGGGTCTCTGGTGGCAGGCCACAGTTGAGGAGAGAGCTGGGTATCTATGATCATGCAGAGGTGCTGCATTTCCCAAGGCTCTTGCCTTCTGCTGTGGGGGGCGAGTAGTGTTGGGCCTATGGTGGCAGGCCACAGTGGAGGGGAGAGCTGGGTATCTATGATCATGCAGAGGGGCAGCATTCCCAATTCTCTCGCTGTCTGCTGTGGGGGGAGGGGGTGTAGGGCCTCTAGTGGCAGGCCACAGTGGAGGGGAGAGCTCGGTATCTATGATCATGCAGAGGGGCTGCATTTCCCAAGGCTCCTGCCCTCTGCTGTGGCGGGTGGGGGGTGTAGGGCCTATGGTGGCAGACCACAGTGGAGGAGAGAGCTGGGTATCTATGATCATGCAGAGGTGCTGCATTTCCCAAGGCTCTTGCCCTCTGCTGTGGGGGGAGGGGGTGTGGGGTCTCTGGTGGCAGGCCACAGTGGAGGAGAGAGCTGGGTATCTATGATCATGCAGAGGTGCTGCATTTCCCAAGGCTCTTCCCCTCTGCTGTGGGGGAAGGGGGTGTGGGGTCTCTGGTGGCAGGCCACAGTGGAGGAGAGAGCTGGGTATCTATGATCATGCAGAGGTGCTGCATTTCCCAAGGCTCTTGTCCTCTGCTGTGGGGGGAGGGGTGGTGTGGGGTCTCTGGTTGCAGGCCACAGTGGAGGAGAGGGCTGGGTATCTATGATCATGCAGAGGTGCTGCATTTCCCAAGGCTCTTGCCCTCTGCTGTGGGTGAGGGGAGTGCCGGGGCTCTGGTGGCTGGCCACAGTGGAGGAGAGAGCTGGGTATCTATGATCATGCAGAGGTGCTGCATTTCCCAAGGCTCTTGCCCTCTGCTGTGGGGGGGGGCGGTCTCTGGTGGCAGGCCACAGTGGAGGAGAGAGCTGGGTATCTATGATCATGCAGAGGTGCTGCATTTCCCAAGGCTCTTACCCTCTGCTGTGGAGGGATGGGGGGTGTGGGGTCTCTGGTGGCAGGCCACAGTGGAGGAGAGCTGGGTATCGATGATCATGCAGAGGTGCTGCATTTCCCAAGGCTCTTGCCCTTTGCTGTGGGGGGAGGGGGGCGTAGGGCCTTTGGTGGCAGGCCACAGTGGAGGAGAGAGCTGGGTATCTATGATCATGCAGAGGTGCTGCATTTCCCAAGTTTCTTACACTCTGCTGTGGAGGGATGGGGGGGTGTGGGGTCTCTGGTTGCAGGCCACAGTGGAGGAGAGAGCTGGGTATCTATGATCATGCAGAGGTGCTGCATTTCCCAAGGCTCTTACCCTCTGCTGTGGGGGAAGGGGGTGCGGGGTCTCTGGTTGCAAGCCACAGTGGAGGAGAGAGCTGGGTATCTATGATCATGCAGAGGTGCTGCATTTCCCAAGGCTATTGCCCTCTGCTGTGGGGGGAGGAGGTGTGGGGTCTCTGGTGGCAGACCACAGTGGAGGAGAGAGCTGGGTATCTATGATCACGCAGAGTTGCTGCATTTCCCAATGCTCGTGCCCTCTGCTGTGGGGGGATCGGGTGTGGGGTCTCTGGTGGCAGGCCACAGTGGAGGAGAGAGCTGGGTATCTATGATCATGCAGAGGTGCTGCATTTCCCAAGGCTCTTGCCCTCTGCTGTGAGGGGACGGGGGGCGTAGGGCCTCTAGTGGCAGGCCACAGTGGAGGGGAGAGCTGGGTATCTATGATCATGCAGAGGTGCTGCATTTCCCAAGGCTCTCGCCGTCTGCTGTGGGGGGAGGGGGTGTGGGGTCTCTGGTTGCAGGCCACAGTGGAGGAGAGAGCGTGGTATCTATGATCATGCAGAGGTGCTGCATTTCCCAAGGCTCTTGCCCTCTGCTGTGGGGGAAGGGGGTGCGGGGTCTCTGGTTGCAGGCCACAGTGGAGGAGAGAGCTGGGTATCTATGATCATGCAGAGGTGCTGCATTTCCCAAGGCTCTTGCCCTCTGCTGTGGGGGAGGGGAGTGCGGGGTCTCTGGTGGCAGGCTACAGTGGAGGAGAGAGCTGGGTATCTATGATCATGCAGAGGTGCTGCATTTCCCAAGGCTCTTGCCCTCTGCTTTGGCGGGTGGAGGTGGGTGTAGGGTCTATGGTGGCAGGCCACAGTGGAGGACAGGGCTGGGTATCTATGATCATGCAGAGGTGCTGCATTTCCCCAGGCTCTTGCCCTCTGCTGTGGGGGGAGGGGGGTGTGGGGTCTCTGGTGGCAGGCCACAGTGGAGGAGAGAGCTGGGTATCTATGATCATGCAGAGGTGCTGCATTTCCCAAGGCTCTCGCCGTCTGCTGTGGGGATGGGGGGTGGGGGGGTCTCTGGGGGCAGGCCACAGTGGAGGAGAGAGCTGGGTATCTATGATCATGCAGAGGTGCTGCATTTCCCAAGGCTCCTGGCCTCTGCTGTGGCGGGTGGGGAGTGTCGGGCCTATGATGGCAGACCACAGTGGAGGAGAGAGCTGGGTATCTATGATCATGCAGAGGTGCTGCATTTCCCAAGGCTCTTGCCCTCTGCTGTGGGGGAAGGGGGTGCGGGGTCTCTGGTTGCAAGCCACAGTGGAGGAGAGAGCTGGGTATCTATGATCATGCAGAGGTGCTGCATTTCCCAAGGCTCTTGCCCTCTGCTGTGGGGGGGGGGTCTCTGGTGGCAGGCCACAGTGGAGGAGAGAGCTGGGTATCTATGATCATGCAGAGGTGCTGCATTTCCCAAGGCTCTTGCCCTCTGCTGTGGGGGGGGGGTCTCTGGTGGCAGGCCACAGTGGAGGAGAGAGCTGGGTATCTATGATCATGCAGAGGTGCTGCATTTCCCAAGGCTCTTGTCCTCTGCTGGGGGGAGGGGGGTGTAGGGTCTCTGGTGGCAGGCCACAGTGGAGGAGAGAGCTGGGTATCTATGATCATGCAGAGGTGCTGCATTTCCCAAGGCTCTTGCCCTCTGCTGTGGGGGGAGGGGGGTGTGGGGTCTTTGGTGGCAGGCCACAGTGGATGGGAGAGCTGGGTATCTATGATCATGCAGAAGTGTTGCAATTCCCAAGGCTCTTGCCCTGTGCTGTGGGGGAGGGGGTGTGGGGTCTCTGGTGGCAGGCCACAGTGGAGTGGAGAGCTGGGTATCTATGATCATGCAGAGGTGCTGCATTTCCCAAGGCTCCTGCCCTCTGCTGTGGGGGGAGGGGGGTGTGGGGTCTCTGGTGGCAGGCCACAGTGGAGGAGAGAGCTGGGTATCTATGATCATGCAGAGGTGCTGCATTTCCCATGGCTCTTGCCTTCTGCTGTGGGGGAGGGGGGTGTGGGGTCTCTGGTGGCAGGCCACAGTGGAGGGGAGAGCTGGGTATCTATGATCATGCAGAGGTGCTGCATTTCCCAAGGCTATTGCCCTCTGCTGTGGGGGGAGGAGGTGTGGGGTCTCTGGTGGCAGACCACAGTGGAGGAGAGAGCTGGGTATCTATGATCATGCAGAGTTGCTGCATTTCCCAATGCTCGTGCCCTCTGCTGTGGGGGGATCGGGTGTGGGGTCTCTGGTGGCAGGCCACAGTGGAGGAGAGAGCTGGGTATCTATGATCATGCAGAGGTGCTGCATTTCCCAAGGCTCTTGCCCTCTGCTGTGAGGGGCCGGGGTTTGTAGGGCCTCTAGTGGCTGGCCACAGTGGAGGGGAGAGCTGGGTATCTATGATCATGCAGAGGTGCTGCATTTCCCAAGGCTCTTGCCGTCTGCTGTGGGGGGAGGGGGTGTGGGGTCTCTGGTTGCAGGCCACAGTGGAGGAGAGAGCGTGGTATCTATGATCATGCAGAGGTGCTGCATTTCCCAAGGCTCTTGCCCTCTGTTGTGGGGATGGGGGTGTGGTGTCTCTGGTAGCAGGCCACAGTGGAGGAGAGAGTTGGGTATCTATGATCATGCAGAGGTGCTGCATTTCCCAAGGCTCTTGCCCTCTGCTGTGCGGGAAGGGGGTGTGGTGTCTCTGGTGGCAGGCCACAGTGGAGGAGAGAGCTGGGTATCTATGATCATGCAGAGGTGCCGCATTTCCCAAGGCTCTTGCCCTCTGCTGTTGGCGCCGGGGGGTGCGGGGTCTCTGGTTGCAGGCCACAGTGGAGGAGAGAGCTGGGTATCTATGATCATGCAGAGGTGCCGCATTTCCCAAGGCTCTTGCCCTCTGCTGTGGGGGAGGGGAGTGCGGGGTCTCTGGTGGCAGGCCACAGTGGAGGAGAGAGGTGGGTATCTATGATCATGCAGAGGTGCCGCATTTCCCAAGGCTCTTGCCCTCTGCTGTGGGGGAGGGGAGTGCGGGTTCTCTGGTGGCAGGCCACAGTGGAGGAGAGAGGTGGGTATCTATGATCATGCAGAGGTGCCGCATTTCCCAAGGCTCTTGCCCTCTGCTGTGGGGGAGGGGAGTGCGGGGTCTCTGGTGGCAGGCCACAGTGGAGGAGAGAGCTGGGTATCTATGATCATGCAGATGTGCTGCATTTCCCCAGGCTCTTGCCCTTTGCTGTGGGGGAGAGGGGGTGCGGGGTCTCTGGTTGCAGGCCACAGTGGAGGAGAGAGCTGGGTATCTATGATCATGCAGAGGTGCCGCATTTCCCAAGGCTCTTGCCCTCTGCTGTGGGGGAGGGGAGTGCGGGGTCTCTGGTGGCAGGCCACAGTGGAGGAGAGAGGTGGGTATCTATGATCATGCAGAGGTGCCACATTTCCCAAGGCTCTTGCCCTCTGCTGTGGGGGAGGGGAGTGCGGGGTCTCTGGTGGCAGGCCACAGTGGAGGAGAGAGGTGGGTATCTATGATCATGCAGAGGTGCCGCATTTCCCAAGGCTCTTGCCCTCTGCTGTGTGGGAGGGGAGTGCGGGGTCTCTGGTGGCAGGCCACAGTGGAGGAGAGAGCTGGGTATCTATGATCATGCAGAGGTGCCGCATTTCCCAATGCTCTTGCCCTCTGCTGTGGGGGAGGGGAGTGCGGGGTCTCTGGTGGCAGGCCACAGTGGAGGAGAGAGGTGGGTATCTATGATCATGCAGATGTGCTGCATTTCCCCAGGCTCTTGCCCTCTGCTGTGGGGGAGAGGAGTGCGGGGTCTCTGGTGGCTGGCCACAGTGGAGGAGAGAGCTGGCTATCTATGATCATGCAGAGGTGCTGCATTTCCCAAGGCTCTTGCCCTCTGCTGTGGGGAGGGGGAGGGCGGTCTCTGGTGGCAGGCCACAGTGGAGGAGAGAGCTGGTTATCTATGATCATGCAGAGGTGCTGCATTTCCCAAGGCTCTTGCCCTCTGCTGGGGGGAGGGGGGTGTAGGGTCTCTGGTGACAGGCCACAGTGGAGGAGAGAGCTGGGTATCTATGATCAGCAGAGGTGCTGCATTTCCCAAGGCTCTTGCCCTCTGCTGTGGTGGGAGGGGGTGTGGGGTCTCTGGTGGCAGGCCACAGTGGAGGAGAGAGCTGGGTATCTATGATCATGCAGAGGTGCTGCATTTCCCAAGGCTCTTGCCCTCTGCTGTGGGGGGAGGGGGGTGTGGGGTCTCTGGTGGCAGGCCACAGTGGAGGAGAGAGCTGGGTATCTATGATCATGCAGAGGTGCTGCATTTCCCAAGGCTCTTGCCTTCTGCTGTGGGGGGCGAGTGGTGTTGGGCCTATGGTGGCAGGCCACAGTGGAGGGGAGAGCTGGGTATCTATGATCATGCAGAGGGGCAGCATTCCCAATTCTCTCGCCGTCTGCTGTGGGGGGAGGGGTTGTAGGGCCTCTAGTGGCATACCACAGTGGAGGAGAGAGCTGGGTATCTATGATCATGCAGAGGTGCTGCATTTCCCAAGGCTCTTGCCCTCTGCTGTGGGGGGAGGGGTGGTGTGGGGTCTCTGGTGGCAGGCCACAGTGGAGGGGAGAGCTGGGTATCTATGATCATGCAGAGGTGCTGCATTTCCCAAGGCTCTTGCCTTCTGCTGTGGGGGAGGGGAGTGTGGGGTCTCTGGTGGCAGGCCACAGTGGAGGGGAGAGCTGGGTAGCTATGATCATGCAGAGGTGCTGCATTTCCCAAGGCTATTGCCCTCTGCTGTGGGGGAGGGGTGTGTGGAGTCTCTGGTGGCAGGCCGCAGTGGAGGGGAGAGCTGGGTATCTATGATCATGCAGAGGTGCTGCATTTCCCAAGGCTGTTGCCCTCTGCTGTGCGGGAAGGGGGTGCAGGGTCTCTGGTTGCAGGCCACAGTGGAGGAGAGGGCTGGGTATCTATGATCATGCAGAGGTGCTGCATTTCCCAAGGCTCTTGCCCTCTGCTGTGGGTGAGGGGAGTGCCGGGTCTCTGGTGGCTGGCCACAGTGGAGGAGAGAGCTGGGTATCTATGATCATGCAGAGGTGCTGCATTTCCCAAGGCTCTTGCCCTCTGCTGTGGGGGGGGGGGGCGGTCTCTGGTGGCAGGCCACGGTGGAGGAGAGAGCTGGGTATCTATGATCATGCAGAGGTGCTGCATTTCCCAAGGCTCTCACCCTCTGCTGTGGAGGGATGGGGGGTGTGGGGTCTCTGGTGGCAGGCCACAGTGGAGGAGAGCTGGGTATCGATGATCATGCAGAGGTGCTGCATTTCCCAAGGCTCTTGCCCTCTGCTGTGGGGGGAGGGGGGCGTAGGGCCTTTGGTGGCAGGCCACAGTGGAGGAGAGAGCTGGGTATCTATGATCATGCAGAGGTGCTGCATTTCCCAAGTTTCTTACACTCTGCTGTGGAGGGATGGGGGGTGTGGGGTCTCTGGTTGCAGGCCACAGTGGAGGAGAGAGCTGGGTATCTGAGCGTGCAGAGGTGCTGCATTTCCCAAGGCTCTTACCCTCTGCTGTGAAGGGATGGGGGGGTGTGGGGTCTCTGGTGGCAGGCCACAGTGGAGGAGAGAGCTGGGTATCTATGATCATGCAGAGGTGCTGCATTTCCCAAGGCACTTGCCCTCTGCTGTGGGGGAGGGGGGTGTAGGGCCTCTGGTTGCAGGCCACAGTGGAGGGGAGAGCTGGGTATCTATGATCATGCAGAAGTGGTGCATTTCCCAAGGCTCTTGGCCTCTGCTGTAGGCGAGGGGGGTGTAGGGCCTCTGGTTGCAGGCCACAGTGGAGGGGAGAGCTGGGTATCTATGATCATGCAGAGGTGGTGCATTTCCCAAGGCACTTACCCTCTGCTGTGGGGGGGAGGGGGGTGTGGGGTCTCTGGTTGCAGGCCACAGTGGAGGAGAGAGCTGGGTATCTATGATCATGCAGAGGTGCTGCCTTTCCCAAGGCTGTTGTCCTCTTCTGTGGGGGAGGGTGTAGGGTCTATGGTGGCAGGCCACAGTGGAGGGGAGAGCTGGGTATCTATGATCATGAAGAGGTGCTGCATTTCCCAAGGCTCTTGCCCTCTGATGTGGGGGAGGAGGCAGGGTCTATGGTGGCAGGCCACAGTGGAGGGGAGAGCTGGGTATCTATGATCATGCAGAGGTGCTGCTTTTCCCCAGGCTCTTGCCCTTTGCCGTGGGGGGAGGGGGGTGTGGTGTCTCTGGTGGCAGGCCACAGGGGAGGAGAGAGCTGGGTATCTATGATCATGCAGAGGTGCTGCATTTCCCAAGGCTCTTACCCTCGGCTGTGTGGCGAGGGGGGTGTAGGGCCTCTGGTGGCAGGCCACAGTGGAGGGGAGAGCTGGGTATCTATGATCATGCAGAGGTGCTGCATTTCCCAAGGCTCTTACCCTCTGCTGTGGGGTGTGGGGTCTCTGGTGGCAGACCACAGTGGAGGAGAGAGCTGGGTATCTATGATCATGCAGAGGTGCTGCATTTCCCAAGGCTCTTGCCCTCTGCTGTGGGGGGAGGGGGGTGTAGAGTCGTTGGTGGCAGGCCTGGGTGGAGGAGAGAGCTGGGTATCTATGATCATGCAGAGGTGCTGCATTTCCCAAGGCTCTTGCCCTCTGCTGTGGGGGGAGGGGGGTGTGGGGTCTCTGGTGGCAGGCCACAGTGGAGGAGAGAGCTGGGTATCTATGATCATGCAGAGGTGCTGTATTTCCCATGGCTCTTGCCTTCTGCTGTGGGGGAGGGGGGTGTGGGGTCTCTGGTGGCAGGCCACAGTGGAGGAGAGAGCTGGGTATCTATGATCATGCAGAGGTGCTGCATTTCCCAAGGCTCTTGCCCTCTGCTTTGGGGATGGGGGTGTGGTGTCTCTGGTGGCAGGCCACAGTGGAGGAGAGAGCTGGGTATCTATGATCATGCAGAGGTGCTGCATTTCCCAAGGCTACTGCCCTCTGCTGTGGTGGGTGGGGGTTGTAGGGCCTATGGTGGCAGACCACAGTGGAGGAGAGAGCTGGGTATCTATGATCATGCAGAGGTGCTGCATTTCCCAAGGCTCTTGCCCTCTGCTGTGGGGGAGGGGAGTGCGGGGTCTCTGGTGGCAGGCCACAGTGGAGGAGAGAGCTGGGTATCTATGATCATGCAGAGGTGCTGCATTTCCCAAGGCTCTTGCCCTCTGCTGTGGGGGGTGGAGGTGGGTGTAGGGTCTATGGTGGCTGGCCACAGTGGAGGACAGGGCTGGGTATCTATGATCATGCAGAGGTGCTGCATTTCCCCAGGCTCTTGCCCTCTGCTGTGGGGTGAGGGGGGTGTGGGGTCTCTGGTGGCAGGCCACAGTGGAGGAGAGAGCTGGGTATCTATGATCATGCAGAGGTGCTGCATTTCCCAAGGCTCTCGCCGTCTGCTGTTGGGGGAGGGGGTGTGGGGTCTCTGGTGGCAGGCCACAGTGGAGGAGAGAGCTGGGTATCTATGATCATGCAGAGGTGCTGCATTTCCCAAGGCTCTTGCCTTCTGCTGTGGGGGGCGAGTGGTGTAGGGCCTATGGTGGCAGGCCACAGTGGAGGGGAGAGCTGGGTATCTATGATCATGTAGAGGGGCAGCATTTCCCAATTCTCTCGCCGTCTGCTGTGGGGGGAGGGCATGTAGGGCCTCTAGTGGCAGGCCACAGTGGAGGGGAGAGCTGGGTATCTATGATCATGCAGAGGGGCTGCATTTCCCAAGGCTCCTGCCCTCTGCTGTGGCGGGTGGGGGGTGTAGGGCCTATGGTGGCAGACCACAGTGGAGGAGAGAGCTGGGTATCTATGATCATGCAGAGGTGCTGCATTTCCCAAGGCTCTTGCCCTCTGCTGTGGTGGGAGGGGGTGTGGGGTCTCTGGTGGCAGGCCACAGTGGAGGACAGAGCTGGGTATCTATGATCATGCAGAGGTGCTGCATTTCCCCAGGCTCTTGCCCTCTGCTGTGGGGGGTGGGGCGGGGGTGGGGTCTCTGGTGGCAGGCCACAGTGGAGGAGAGAGCCGGGTATCTATGATCATGCAGAGGTGTTGCATTTCCCAAGGCTCTTTCCTTCTGCTGTGGGGGGCGAATGGTGTTGGGCCTATGGTGGCAGGCCACAGTGGAGGGGAGAGCTGGGTATCTATGATCATGCAGAGGGGCAGCGTTCCCAATTCTCTCGCCGTCTGCTGTGGGGGGAGGGGGTGTAGGGCCTCTAGTGGCAGGCCACAGTGGAGGGGAGAGCTGGGTATCTATGATCATGCAGAGGGGCTGCATTTCCCAAGGCTCCTGCCCTCTGCTGTGGCGGGTGGGGGGTGTAGGGCCTATGGTGGCAGACCACAGTGGAGGAGAGAGCTGGGTATCTATGATCATGCAGAGGTGCTGCATTTCCCAAGGCTCTTGCCCTCTGCTGTGGGAGGAGGGGGTGTGGGGTCTCTGGTGGCAGGCCACAGTGGAGGAGAGAGCTGGGTATCTATGATCATGCAGAGGTGCTGCATTTCCCAAGGCTCTTGCCCTCTGCTGTGGGGGGAGGGGGTGTGGGGTCTCTGGTGGCAGGCCACAGTGGAGGAGAGAGCTGGGTATCTATGATCATGCAGAGGTGCTGCATTTCCCAAGGCTCTTGTCCTCTGCTCTGGGGGGAGGGGTGGTGTGAGGTCTCTGGTGGCAGGCCACAGTGGAGGGGAGAGCTGGGTATCTATGATCATGCAGAGGTGTTGCATTTCCCAAGGCTCTTGCCTTCTGCTGTGGGGGAGGGGGGTGTGGGGTCTCTGGTGGCAGGCCACAGTGGAGGGGAGAGCTGGGTATCTATGATCATGCAGAGGTGCTGCATTTCCCAAGGCTCTTGCCCTCAGCTGTGGGGGGTGGAGGTGGGTGTAGGGTCTATGGTGGCAGGCCACAGTGGAGGAGAGAGCTGGGTATCTATGATCATGCAGAGGTGCTGCATTTCCCAAGGCTCTTGCCCTCTGCTGTGGGGGGTGGAGGTGCGTGTAGGGTCTATGGTGACAGGCCACAGTGGAGGACAGAGCTGGGTATCTATGATCATGCAGAGGTGCTGCATTTCCCAAGGCTCTTGCCTTCTGCTGTGGGGCAGGGGGGTGTGGGGTCTCTGGTGGAAGGCCACAGTGGAGGGGAGAGCTGGGTATCTATGATCATGCAGAGGTGCTGCATTTCCCAAGGCTATTGCCCTCTGCTGTGGGGGAGGGGGGTGTGGAGTCTCTGGTGGCAGGCCGCTGTGGAGGGGAGAGCTGGGTATCTATGATCATGCAGAGGTGCTGCATTTCCCAAGGCTCTTGCCCTCTGCTGTGGGGGAAGGGGGTGCAGGGTCTCTGGTTGCAGGCCACAGTGGAGGAGAGGGCTGGGTATCTATGATCATGCAGAGGTGCTGCATTTCCCAAGGCTCTTGCCCTCTGCTGTGGGTGAGGGGAGTGCCGGGGCTCTGGTGGCTGGCCACAGTGGAGGAGAGAGCTGGGTATCTATGATCATGCAGAGGTGCTGCATTTCCCAAGGCTCTTGCCCTCTGCTGTGAGGGGCCGGGGGGTGTAGGGCCTCTAGTGGCAGGCCACAGTGGAGGGGAGAGCTGGGTATCTATGATCATGCAGAGGTGCTGCATTTCCCAAGGCTCTCGCCGTCTGCTGTGGGGGGAGGGGGTGTGGGGTCTCTGGTTGCAGGCCACAGTGGAGGAGAGAGCGTGGTATCTATGATCATGCAGAGGTGCTGCATTTCCCAAGGCTCTTGCCTTCTGCTGTGGGGGAAGGGGGTGCGGGGTCTATGGTTGCAGGCCACAGTGGAGGAGAGAGCTGGGTATCTATGATCATGCAGAGGTGCTGCATTTCCCAAGGCTCTTGCCCTCTGCTGTGGGGGAGGGGAGTGCGGGGTCTCTGGTGGCAGGCCACAGTGGAGGAGAGAGCTGGGTATCTATGATCATGCAGAGGTGCTGCATTTCCCAAGGCTCTTGCCCTCTGCTTTGGCAGGTGGAGGTGGGTGTAGGGTCTATGGTGGCAGGCCACAGTGGAGGACAGGGCTGGGTATCTATGATCATGCAGAGGTGCTGCATTTCCCCAGGCTCTTGCCCTCTGCTGTGGGGGGAGGGGGGTGTGGGGTCTCTGGTGGCAGGCCACAGTGGAGGAGAGAGCTGGGTATCTATGATCATGCAGAGGTGCTGCATTTCCCAAGGCTCTCGCCGTCTGCTGTGGGGATGGGGGGTGGGGGGGTCTCTGGTGGCAGGCCACAGTGGAGGAGAGAGCTGGGTATCTATGATCATGCAGAGGTGCTGCATTTCCCAAGGCTCCTGCCCTCTGCTGTGGCGGGTGGGGAGTGTCGGGCCTATGATGGCAGACCACAGTGGAGGAGAGAGCTGGGTATCTATGATCATGCAGAGGTGCTGCATTTCCCAAGGCTCTTGCCCTCTGCTGTGGGGGAAGGGGGTGCGGGGTCTCTGGTTGCAAGCCACAGTGGAGGAGAGAGCTGGGTATCTATGATCAGGCAGAGGTGCTGCATTTCCCAAGGCTCTTGCCCTCTGCTGTGGGGGCGGGGTCTCTGGTGGCAGGCCACAGTGGAGGAGAGAGCTGGGTATCTATGATCATGCAGAGGTGCTGCATTTCCCAAGGCTCTTGTCCTCTGCTGGGGGCAGGGGGGTGTAGGGTCTCTGGTGGCAGGCCACAGTGGAGGAGAGAGCTGGGTATCTATGATCATGCAGAGGTGCTGCATTTCCCAAGGCTCTTGCCCTCTGCTGTGGGGGGAGGGGGGTGTGGGGTCTTTGGTGGCAGGCCACAGTGGATGGGAGAGCTGGGTATCTATGATCATGCAGAGGTGTTGCAATTCCCAAGGCTCTTGCCCTGTGCTGTGGGGGAGGGGGTGTGGGGTCTCTGGTGGCAGGCCACAGTGGAGTGGAGAGCTGGGTATCTATGATCATGCAGAGGTGCTGCATTTCCCAAGGCTCCTGCCCTCTGCTGTGGGGGGAGGGGGGTGTGGGGTCTCTGGTGGCAGGCCACAGTGGAGGAGAGAGCTGGGTATCTATGATCATGCAGAGGTGCTGCATTTCCCATGGCTCTTGCCTTCTGCTGTGGGGGAGGGGGGTGTGGGGTCTCTGGTGGCAGGCCACAGTGGAGGGGAGAGCTGGGTATCTATGATCATGCAGAGGTGCTGCATTTCCCAAGGCTATTGCCCTCTGCTGTGGGGGGAGGAGGTGTGGGGTCTCTGGTGGCAGACCACAGAGGAGGAGAGAGCTGGGTATCTATGATCACGCAGAGTTGCTGCATTTCCCAATGCTCGTGCCCTCTGCTGTGGGGGGATCGGGTGTGGGGTCTCTGGTGGCAGGCCACAGTGGAGGAGAGAGCTGGGTATCTATGATCATGCAGAGGTGCTGCATTTCCCAAGGCTCTTGCCCTCTGCTATGAGGGGCCAGGGGGTGTAGGGCCTCTAGTGGCAGGCCACAGTGGAGGGGAGAGCTGGGTATCTATGATCATGCAGAGGTGCTGCATTTCCCAAGGCTCTCGCCGTCTGCTGTGGGGGGAGGGGGTGTGGGGTCTCTGGTTGCAGGCCACAGTGGAGGAGAGAGCGTGGTATCTATGATCATGCAGAGGTGCTGCATTTCCCAAGGCTCTTGCCCTCTGTTGTGGGGATGGGGGTGTGGTGTCTCTGGTAGCAGGCCACAGTGGAGGAGAGAGTTGGTTATCTATGATCATGCAGAGGTGCTGCATTTCCCAAGGCTCTTGCCCTCTGCTGTGCGGGAAGGGGGTGTGGTGTCTCTGGTGGCAGGCCACAGTGGAGGAGAGAGCTGGGTATCTATGATCATGCAGAGGTGCCGCATTTCCCAAGGCTCTTGCCCTCTGCTGTGGGGGAGGGGAGTGCGGGGTCTCTGGTGGCAGGCCACAGTGGAGGAGAGAGGTGGGTATCTATGATCATGCAGAGGTGCCGCATTTCCCAAGGCTCTTGCCCTCTGCTGTGGGGGAGGGGAGTGCGGGGTCTCTGCTGGCAGGCCACAGTGGAGGACAGGGCTGGGTATCTATGATCATGTAGATGTGCTGCATTTCCCCAGGCTCTTGCCCTTTGCTGTGGGGGAGAGGGGGTGCGGGGTCTCTGGTTGCAGGCCACAGTGGAGGAGAGAGCTGGGTATCTATGATCATGCAGAGGTGCCGCATTTCCCAAGGCTCTTGCCCTCTGCTGGGGGGGAGGGGAGTGCGGGGTCTCTGGTGGCAGGCCACAGTGGAGGAGAGAGGTGGGTATCTATGATCATGCAGAGGTGCCGCATTTCCCAAGGCTCTTGCCCTCTGCTGTGGGGGAGGGGAGTGCGGGGTCTCTGGTGGCTGGCCACAGTGGAGGAGAGAGGTGGGTATCTATGATCATGCAGAGGTGCCACATTTCCCAAGGCTCTTGCCCTCTGCTGTGGGGGAGGGGAGTGCGGGGTCTCTGGTGGCAGGCCACAGTGGAGGAGAGAGGTGGGTATCTATGATCATGCAGAGGTGCCGCATTTCCCAAGGCTCTTGCCCTCTGCTGTGGGGGAGGGGAGTGCGGGGTCTCTGGTGGCAGGCCACAGTGGAGGAGAGAGCTGGGTATCTATGATCATGCAGAGGTGCCGCATTTCCCAATGCTCTTGCCCTCTGCTGTGGGGGAGGGGAGTGCGGGGTCTCTGGTGGCAGGCCACAGTGGAGGAGAGAGGTGGGTATCTATGATCATGCAGAGGTGCCGCATTTCCCAAGGCTCTTGCCCTCTGCTGTGGGGGAGGGGAGTGCGGGGTCTCTGGTGGCAGGCCACAGTGGAGGAGAGAGGTGGGTATCTATGATCATGCAGATGTGCTGCATTTCCCCAGGCTCTTGCCCTTTGCTGTGGGGGAGAGGGGGTGCGGGGTCTCTGGTTGCAGGCCACAGTGGAGGAGAGAGCTGGGTATCTATGATCATGCAGAGGTGCTGCATTTCCCAAGGCTCTCGCCGTCTGCTGTGGGGGGAGGGGGTGTGGGGTCTCTGGTGGCAGGCCACAGTGGAGGAGAGAGCTGGGTATCTATGATCATGCAGAGGTGCTGCATTTCCCAAGGCTCTTGCCCTCTGCTGTGGGGGGAGGGGGGTGTGGGGTCTCTGGTGGCAGGCCACAGTGGAGGAGAGAGCTGGGTATCTATGATCATGCAGAGGTGCTGCATTTCCCAAGGCTCTTGCCCTCTGCTGTGGGGAGGGGGAGGGCGGTCTCTGGTGGCAGGCCACAGTGGAGGAGAGAGCTGGTTATCTATGATCATGCAGAGGTGCTGCATTTCCCAAGGCTCTTGCCCTCTGCTGGGGGGAGGGGGGTGTAGGGTCTCTGGTGGCAGGCCACAGTGGAGGAGAGAGCTGGGTATCTATGATCAGCAGAGGTGCTGCATTTCCCAAGGCTCCTGCCCTCTGCTGTGGCGGGTGGGGGGTGTAGGGCCTATGGTGGCAGACCACAGTGGAGGAGAGAGCTGGGTATCTATGATCATGCAGAGGTGCTGCATTTCCCAAGGCTCTTGCCCTCTGCTGTGGCGGGTGGAGGTGGGTGTAGGGTCTATGGTGGCAGGCCACAGAGGAGGACAGAACTGGGTATCTATGATCATGCAGAGGTGCTGCATTTCCCATGGCTCTTGCCTTCTGCTGTGGGGGAGGGGGGTGTGGGGTCTCTGGTGGCAGGCCACAGTGGAGGAGAGAGTTGGGTATCTATGATCATGCAGAGGTGCTGCATTTCCCAAGGCTCTTGCCCTCTGCTGTGGGGATGGGGGTGTGGTGTCTCTGGTGGCAGGCCACAGTGGAGGAGAGAGCTGGGTATCTATGATCATGCAGAGGTGCTGCATTTCCCAAGGCTCCTGCCCTCTGCTGTGGTGGGTGGGGGTTGTAGGGCCTATGGTGGCAGACCACAGTGGAGGAGAGAGCTGGGTATCTATGATCATGCAGAGGTGCTGCATTTCCCAAGGCTCTTGCCCTCTGCTGTGGGGGAAGGGGGCGCGGGGTCTCTGGTTGCAGGCCACAGTGGAGGAGAGAGCTGGGTATCAATGATCATGCAGAGGTGCTGCATTTCCCAAGGCTATTGCCCTCTGCTGTGGGGGAGGGGAGTGCGGGGTCTCTGGTGGCAGGCCACAGTGGAGGAGAGAGCTGGGTATCAATAATCATGCAGAGGTGCTGCATTTCCCAAGGCTCTTGCCCTCTGCTGTGGGGGGTGGAGTTGGGTGTAGGGTCTATGCTGCCAGGCCACAGTGGAGGACAGGGCTGGGTATCTATGATCATGCAGAGGTGCTGCATTTCCCCAGGCTCTTGCCCTCTGCTGTGGGGGGAGGGGGTTGTGGGGTCTCTGGTGGCAGGCCACAGTGGAGGAGAGAGCTGGGTATCTACGATCATGCAGAGGTGCTGCATTTCCCAAGGCTCTCGCCGTCTGCTGTGGGGAGAGGGGGTGTGGGGTCTCTGGTGGCAGGCCACAGTGGAGGAGAGAGCTGGGTATCTATTATCATGCAGAGGTGCTGCATTTCCCAAGGCTCTTGCCTTCTGCTGTGGGGGGCGAGTGGTGTAGGGCCTATGGTGGCAGGCCACAGTGGAGGGGAGAGCTGGGTATCTATGATCATGTAGAGGGGCAGCATTTCCCAATTCTCTCGCCGTCTGCTGTGGGGGGAGGGCGTGTAGGGCCTCTAGTGGCAGGCCACAGTGGAGGGGAGAGCTGGGTATCTATGATCATGCAGAGGGGCTGCATTTCCCAAGGCTCCTGCCCTTTGCTGTGGCGGGTGGGGGGTGTAGGGCCTATGGTGGCAGAGCACAGTGGAGGAGAGAGCTGGGTATCTATGATCATGCAGAGGTGCTGCATTTCCCAAGGCTCTTGCCCTCTGCTGTGGTGGGAGGGGGTGTGGGGTCTCTGGTGGCAGGCCACAGTGGAGGAGAGAGCTGGGTATCTATGATCATGCAGAGGTGCTGCATTTCCCAAGGCTCTTGCCCTCTGCTGTGGGGGGTGGAGGTGGGTGTAGGGTCTATGGTGGCAGGCCACAGTGGAGGACAGAGATGGGTATCTATGATCATGCAGAGGTGCTGCATTTCCCCAGGCTCTTGCCCTCTGCTGTGGGGGGAGGGGGGTGTGGGGTCTCTGGTGGCAGGCCACAGTGGAGGGGAGAGCTGGGTATCTATGATCATGCAGAGGGGCAGCATTCCCAATTCTCTCGCCGTCTGCTGTGGGGGGAGGGGGTGTAGGGCCTCTAGTGGCAGGCCACAGTGGAGGGGAGAGATGGGTATCTATGATCATGCAGAGGGGCTGCATTCTCCAAGGCTCCTGCCCTCTGCTGTGGTGGGTGGGGGGTGTAGGGCCTATGGTGGCAGACCACAGTGGAGGAGAGAGCTGGGTATCTATGATCATGCAGAGGTGCTGCATTTCCAAAGGCTCTTGCCCTCTGCTGTGGGGGGAGGGGGTGTGGGGTCTCTGGTGGCAGGCCACAGTGGAGGAGAGAGCTGGGTATCTATGATCATGCAGACGTGCTGCATTCCCCAAGGCTCTTGCCCTTTGCTGTGGGGGGAGGGGGTGTGGGGTCTCTGGTGGCAGGCCACAGTGGAGGAGAGAGCTGGGTATCTATGATCATGCAGAGGTGCTGCATTTCCCAAGGCTCTTGCCCTCTGCTGTGGGGGAAGGGAGTGCGGGGTCTCTGGTGGCAGGCCACAGTGGAGGAGAGAGCTGGGTATCTATGATCATGCAGAGGTGCTGCATTTCCCAAGGCTCTTGCCCTCTGCTGTGGGGGGTGGAGGTGGGTGTAGGGTCTATGGTGGCAGGCCACAGTGGAGGACAGGGCTGGGTATCTATGATCATGCAGAGGTGCTGCATTTCCCCAGGCTCTTGCCCTCTGCTGTGGGGGGAGGGGGGTGTGGGGTCTCTGGTGGCAGGCCACAGTGGAGGAGAGAGCTGGGTATCTATGATCATGCAGAGGTGCTGCATTTCCCAAGGCTCTCGCCGTCTGCTGTGGGGGGAGGGGGTGTGGGGTCTCTGGTGGCAGGCCACAGTGGAGGAGAGAGCTGGGTATCTATGATCATGCAGAGGTGCTGCATTTCCCAAGGCTCTTGCCTTCTGCTGTGGGGGGCGAGTGGTGTAGGGCCTATGGTGGCAGGCCACAGTGGAGGGGAGAGCTGGGTATCTATGATCATGCAGAGGGGCAGCATTTCCCAATTCTCTCGCCGTCTGCTGTGGGGGGAGGGCGTGTAGGGCCTCTAGTGGCATCCCACAGTGGAGGGGAGAGCTGGGTATCTATGATCATGCAGAGGGGCTGCATTTCCCAAGGCTCCTGCCCTCTGCTGTGGCGGGTGGGGGGTGTAGGGCCTATGGTGGCAGACCACAGTGGAGGAGAGAGCTGGGTATCTATGATCATGCAGAGGTGCTGCATTTCCCAAGGCTCTTGCCCTCTGCTGTGGTGGGAGTGGGTGTGGGGTCTCTGGTGGCAGGCCACAGTGGAGGAGAGAGCTGGGTATCTATGATCATGCAGAGGTGCTGCATTTCCCAAGGCTCTTGCCCTCTGCTGTGGGGGGTGGAGGTTGGTGTAGGGTCTATGGTGGCAGGCCACAGTGGAGGACAGAGCTGGGTATCTATGATCATGCAGAGGTGCTGCATTTCCCCAGGCTCTTGCCCTCTGCTGTGGGGGGAGGGGGGGTGGGGTCTCTGGTGGCAGGCCACAGTGGAGGAGAGAGCTGGGTATCTATGATCATGCAGAGGTGCTGCATTTCCCAAGGCTCTTGCCTTCTGCTGTGGGCGGCGTGTGGTGTTGGGCCTATGGTGGCAGGCCACAGTGGAGGGGAGAGTTGGGTATCTATGATCATGCAGAGGGGCAGCATTCCCAATTCTCTCGCCGTCTGCTGTGGGGGGAGGGGGTGTAGGGCCTCTAGTGGCAGGCCACAGTGGAGGGGAGAGCTGGGTATCTATGATCATGCAGAGGGGCTGCATTTCCCAAGGCTCCTGCCCTCTGCTGTGGTGGGTGGGGGGTGTAGGGCCTATGGTGGCAGACCACAGTGGAGGAGAGAGCTGGGTATCTATGATCATGCAGAGGTGCTGCATTTCCCAAGGCTCTTGCCCTCTGCTGTGGGGGGAGGGGGTGTGGGGTCTCTGGTGGCAGGCCACAGTCGAGGAGAGAGCTGGGTATCTATGATCATGCAGAGGTGCTGCATTCCCCAAGGCTCTTGCCCTCTGCTGTAGGGGGAGGGGGTGTGGGGTCTCTGGTGGCAGGCCACAGTGGAGGAGAGAGCTGGGTATCTATGATCATGCAGAGGTGCTGCATTTCCCAAGGCTCTTGCCTTCTGCTGTGGGGGAGGGGGGTGTGGGGTCTCTGGTGGCAGGCCACAGTGGAGGGGAGAGCTGGGTATCTATGATCATGCAGAGGTGCTGCATTTCCCAAGGCTATTGACCTCTGCTGTGGGGGAGGGGGGTGTGGAGTCTCTGGTGGCAGGCCGCAGTGGAGGGGAGAGCTGGGTATCTATGATCATGCATAGGTGCTGCATTTCCCAAGGCTCTTGCCCTCTGCTGTGGGGGAAGGGGGTGCGGGGTCTCTGGTTGCAGGCCACAGTGGAGGAGAGAGCTGGGTATCTATGATCATGCAGAGGTGCTGCATTTCCCAAGGCTCTTGCCCTCTGCTGTGGGTGAGGGGAGTGCCGGGTCTCTGGTGGCTGGCCACAGTGGAGGAGAGAGCTGGGTATCTATGATCATGCAGAGGTGCTGCATTTCCCAAGGCTCTTGCCCTCTGCTGTGGGGGGGGGTGGTCTCTGGTGGCAGGCCACAGTGGAGGAGAGAGCTGGGTATCTATGATCATGCAGAGGTGCTGCATTTCCCAAGGCTCTTACCCTCTGCTGTGGAGGGATGGGGGCGTGTGGGGTCTCTGGTGGCAGGCCACAGTGGAGGAGAGCTGGGTATCGATGATCATGCAGAGGTGCTGCATTTCCCAAGGCTCTTGCCCTCTGCTGTGGGGGGAGGGGGGCGTAGGGCCTTTGGTGGCAGGCCACAGTGGAGGAGAGAGCTGGGTATCTATGATCATGCAGAGGTGCTGCATTTCCCAAGGTTCTTACACCCTGCTGTGGAGGGATGGGGGGGTGTGGGGTCTCTGGTTGCAGGCCACAGTGGAGGAGAGAGCTGGGTATCTATGATCATGCAGAGGTGCTGCATTTCCCAAGGCTCTTACCCTCTGCTGTGGAGGGATGGGGAGGTGTGGGGTCTCTGGTGGCAGGCCACAGTGGAGGAGAGATCTGGGTATCTATGATCATGCAGAGGTGCTGCATTTCCCAAGGCACTTGCCCTCTGCTGTGGGGGAGGGGGGTGTAGGGCCTCTGGTTGCAGGCCACAGTGGAGGGGAGAGCTGGGTATCTATGATCATGCAGAGGTGGTGCATTTCCCAAGGCTCTTGCCCTCTGCTGTGGGCGAGGGTGGTGTAGGGCCTCTGGTTGCAGGCCACAGTTTAGAAGAGAGCTGGGTATCTACGATCATGCAGAGGTGCTGCATTTCCCAAGGCTACTGCCCTCTGCTGTGGGGGGGACGAGGGGTGTGGGGTCTCTGGTGGCAGGCCACAGGGGAGGAGAGAGATGGGTATCTATGATCATGCAGAGGTGGTGCATTT
Source organism: Ambystoma mexicanum (assembly GCF_040938575.1). Lineage (NCBI taxonomy): Eukaryota > Metazoa > Chordata > Amphibia > Caudata > Ambystomatidae > Ambystoma > Ambystoma mexicanum. The sequence goes on from NC_090938.1 coordinate 816,352,781, forward strand.
CCCAAGGCTCTTGCCCTCTGCTGTGGGCGGGGGGGGGGATGGTGTAGGGCATATGGTGGCAGGCCACAGTGGAGGAGAGAGCTGGGTATCTATGAGCATGCATAGGTTCTGCATTTCCCAAGGCTCTTGCCCTCTGCTATGGGGGAGGGGGGTGTAGGGCCTCTGGTTGCAGGCCACAGTGGAGGAGAGAGCTGGGTATCTATGATCATGCAGAGGTGCTGCATTTCCCAAGGCTCTTGCCCTCTGCTGTGAGGGGGTGGGGGGTCTCTGGTGGCAGGCCACAGTGGAGGGGAGAGCTGGGTATCTATGATCATGCAGAGGTGCTGCATTTCCCAAGGCTGTTGTCCTCTTCTGTGGGGGAGGGTGCAGGGTCTATGGTGGCAGGCCACAGTGGAGGGGAGAGCTGGTTATCTATGATCATGAAGAGGTGCTGCATTTCCCAAGGCTCTTGCCCTCTGCTGTGGGGGAGGAAGCAGGGTCTATGGTGGCAGGCCACAGTGGAGGGGAGAGCTGGGTATCTATGATCATGCAGAGGTGCTGCATTTCCCCAGGCTCTTGCCCTTTGCCATGGGGGAGGGGGGTGTGGTGTCTCTTGTGGCAGGCCACAGGGGAGGAGAGAGCTGGGTATCTATGATCATGCAGAGGTGCTGCATTTCCCAAGGCTCTTACCCTCGGCTGTGGGGCGAGGGGGGTGTAGGGCCTCTGGTGGCAGGCCACAGTGGAGGGGAGAGCTGGGTATCTATGATCATGAAGAGGTGGTGCATTTCCCAAGGCTCTTGCCCTCTGCTGTGGGGGAGGAGGCAGGGTCTATGGTGGCAGGCCACAGTGGAGGGGAGAGCTGGGTATCTATGATCATGCAGAGGTGCTGCATTTCCCCAGGCTCTTGCCCTTTGCCGTGGGGTAGAGGGGGTGTGGGGTCACTGGTGGCAGGCCACAGTGGAGGAGAGAGCTGGGTATCTATGATCATGCAGAGGTGCTGCATTTCCCAAGGCTTCTGCCCTCTGCTGTGGGGGGAGGGGGGTGTGGTGTCTCTTGTGGCAGGCCACAGGGGAGGAGAGAGCTGGGTATCTATGATCATGCAGAGGTGCTGCATTTCCCAAGGCTCTTGCCCTCTGCTGTGGAGGGGGGGCGGTCTTTGGTGGCAGGCCACAGTGGAGGAGAGAGCTGGGTATCTATGATCATGCAGCGGTGCTGCATTCCCCAAGGCTCTTGCCCTCTGCTGTGGGGGTGGGTGTAGGGTCTCTGGTGGCAGGCCACGGTGGAGGAGAGAGCTGGGTATCTATGATCACGCAGAGGTGCTGCATTTCCCAAGGCTCTTACCCTCTGCTGTGGGGTGTGGAGTCTCTGGTGGCAGACCACAGTGGAGGAGAGAGCTGGGTATCTATGATCATGCAGAGGTGCTGCATTTCCCAAGGCTCTTGCCCTCTGCTGTGGGGGGAGGGGGGTGTAGAGTTGTTGGTGGCAGGCCTGGGTGGAGGAGAAAGCTGGGTATCTATGATCATGCAGAGGTGCTGCATTTCCCAAGGCTCTTGCCCTCTGCTGTGGGGGGAGGGGGGTGTGGGGTCTCTGGTGGCAGGCCACAGTGGATGAGAGAGCTGGGTATCTATGCTCATGCAGAGGTGCTGCATTTCCCATGGCTCTTGCCTTCTGCTGTGGGGGAGGGGGGTGTGGGGTCTCTGGTGGCAGGCCACAGTGGAGGAGAGAGCTGGGTATCTATGATCATGCAGAGGTGCTGCATTTCCCAAGGCTCCTACCCTCTGCTGTGGCGGGTGGGGGTTGTAGGGCCTATGGTGGCAGACCACAGTGGAGGAGAGGGCTGGGTATCTATGATCATGCAGAGGTGCTGCATTTCCCAAGGCTCTTGCCCTCTGCTGTGGGGGAAGGGGTGCGGGGTCTCTGGTTGCAGGCCACAGTGGAGGAGAGAGCTGGGTATCTATGATCATGCAGAGGTGCTGCATTTCCCAAGGCTCTTGCCCTCTGCTGTGGGGGAGGGGAGTGCGGGGTCTCTGGTTGCAGGCCACAGTGGAGGAGAGAGCTGGGTATCTATGATCATGCAGAGGTGCTGCATTTCCCAAGGCTCTTGCCCTCTGCTGTGGGGGGTGGAGGTGGGTGTAGGGTCTATGGTGGCAGGCCACAGTGGAGGACAGGGCTGGGTATCTATGATCATGCAGAGGTGCTGCATTTCCCCAGGCTCTTGCCCTCTGCTGTGGGGGGAGGGGGGTGTGGGGTCTATGGTGGCAGGCCACAGTGGAGGACAGAGCTGGGTATCTATGATCATGCAGAGGTGCTGCATTTCTCCAGGCTCTTGCCCTCTGCTGTGGGGGGAGGGGGGTGTGGGGTCTATGGTGGCAGGCCACAGTGGAGGGGAGAGCTGGGTATCTATGATCATGCAGAGGTGCTGCATTTCCCCAGGCTCTTGCCCTTTGCCGTGGGGTAGAGGGGGTGTGGGGTCTCTGGTGGCAGGCCACAGTGGAGGAGAGAGCTGGGTATCTATGATCATGCAGAGGTGCTGCATTTCCCAAGGCTTCTGCCCTCTGCTGTGGGGGGAGGGGGGTGTGGTGTCTCTTGTGGCAGGCCACAGGGGAGGAGAGAGCTGGGTATCTATGATCATGCAGAGGTGCTGCATTTCCCAAGGCTCTTGCCCTCTGCTGTGGGGGAGGGGAGTGCGGGGTCTCTGGTTGCAGGCCACAGTGGAGGAGAGAGCTGGGTATCTATGATCATGCAGAGGTGCTGCATTTCCCAAGGCTCTTGCCCTCTGCTGTGGGGGGTGGAGGTGGGTGTAGGGTCTATGGTGGCAGGCCACAGTGGAGGACAGGGCTGGGTATCTATGATCATGCAGAGGTGCTGCATTTCCCCAGGCTCTTGCCCTCTGCTGTGGGGGGAGGGGGGTGTGGGGTCTATGGTGGCAGGCCACAGTGGAGGACAGAGCTGGGTATCTATGATCATGCAGAGGTGCTGCATTTCCCCAGGCTCTTGCCCTCTGCTGTGGGGGGAGGGGGGTGTGGGGTCTATGGTGGCAGGCCACAGTGGAGGGGAGAGCTGGGTATCTATGATCATGCAGAGGTGCTGCATTTCCCCAGGCTCTTGCCCTTTGCCGTGGGGTAGAGGGGGTGTGGGGTCTCTGGTGGCAGGCCACAGTGGAGGAGAGAGCTGGGTATCTATGATCATGCAGAGGTGCTGCATTTCCCAAGGCTTCTGCCCTCTGCTGTGGGGGGAGGGGGGTGTGGTGTCTCTTGTGGCAGGCCACAGGGGAGGAGAGAGCTGGGTATCTATGATCATGCAGAGGTGCTGCATTTCCCAAGGCTCTTGCCCTCTGCTGTGGAGGGGGGGCGGTCTTTGGTGGCAGGCCACAGTGGAGGAGAGAGCTGGGTATCTATGATCATGCAGCGGTGCTGCATTCCCCAAGGCTCTTGCCCTCTGCTGTGGGGGTGGGTGTAGGGTCTCTGGTGGCAGGCCACGGTGGAGGAGAGAGCTGGGTATCTATGATCACGCAGAGGTGCTGCATTTCCCAAGGCTCTTACCCTCTGCTGTGGGGTGTGGGGTCTCTGGTGGCAGACCACAGTGGAGGAGAGAGCTGGGTATCTATGATCATGCAGAGGTGCTGCATTTCCCAAGGCTCTTGCCCTCTGCTGTGGGGGGAGGGGGGTGTAGAGTTGTTGGTGGCAGGCCTGGGTGGAGGAGAAAGCTGGGTATCTATGATCATGCAGAGGTGCTGCATTTCCCAAGGCTCTTGCCCTCTGCTGTGGGGGGAGGGGGGTGTGGGGTCTCTGGTGGCAGGCCACAGTGGATGAGAGAGGTGGGTATCTATGATCATGCAGAGGTGCCGCATTTCCCAAGGCTCTTGCCCTCTGCTGTGGGGGAGGGGAGTGCGGGGTCTCTGGTGGCAGGCCACAGTGGAGGAGAGAGGTGGGTATCTATGATCATGCAGAGGTGCCGCATTTCCCAAGGCTCTTACCCTCTGCTGTGGGGGAGGGGAGTGCGGGGTCTCTGGTGGCAGGCCACAGTGGAGGAGAGAGCTGGGTATCTATGATCATGTAGATGTGCTGCATTTCCCCAGGCTCTTGCCCTTTGCTGTGGGGGAGAGGGGGTGCGGGGTCTCTGGTTGCAGGCCACAGTGGAGGAGAGAGCTGGGTATCTAAGATCATGCAGAGGTGCCGCATTTCCCAAGGCTCTTGCCCTCTGCTGGGGGGGAGGGGAGTGCGGGGTCTCTGGTGGCAGGCCACAGTGGAGGAGAGAGGTGGGTATCTATGATCATGCAGAGGTGCCGCATTTCCCAAGGCTCTTGCCCTCTGCTGTGGGGGAGGGGAGTGCGGGGTCTCTGGTGGCTGGGCACAGTGGAGGAGAGAGGTGGGTATCTATGATCATGCAGAGGTGCCACATTTCCCAAGGCTCTTGCCCTCTGCTGTGGGGGAGGGGAGTGCGGGGTCTCTGGTGGCAGGCCACAGTGGAGGAGAGAGCTGGGTATCTATGATCATGCAGAGGTGCTGCATTTCCCAAGGCTCTCGTCGTCTGCTGTGGGGGGAGGGGGTGTGGGGTCTCTGGTGGCAGGCCACAGTGGAGGAGAGAGCTGGGTATCTATGATCATGCAGAGGTGCTGCATTTCCCAAGGCTCTTGCCCTCTGCTGTGGGGGGAGGGGGGTGTGGGATCTCTGGTGGCAGGCCACAGTGGAGCAGAGAGCTGGGTATCTATGATCATGCAGAGGTGCCGCATTTCCCAAGGCTCTTGCCCTCTGCTGTGGGGGAGGGGAGTGCGGGGTCTCTGGTGGCTGGCCACAGTGGAGGAGAGAGCTGGCTATCTATGATCATGCAGAGGTGCTGCATTTCCCAAGGCTCTTGCCCTCTGCTGTGGGGAGGGGGGTGTAGGGTCTCTGGTGGCAGGCCACAGTGGAGGAGAGAGCTGGTTATCTATGATCATGCAGAGGTGCTGCATTTCCCAAGGCTCTTGCCCTCTGCTGGGGGGAGGGGGGTGTAGGGTCTCTGGTGGCAGGCCACAGTGGAGGAGAGAGCTGGGTATCTATGATCAGCAGAGGTGCTGCATTTCCCAAGGCTCCTGCCCTCTGCTGTGGCAGGTGGGGGGTGTAGGGCCTATGGTGGCAGACCACAGTGGAGGAGAGAGCTGGGTATCTATGATCATGCAGAGGTGCTGCATTTCCCAAGGCTCTTGCCCTCTGCTGTGGGGGGTGGAGGTGGGTGTAGGGTCTATGGTGGCAGGCCACAGTGGAGGACAGAACTGGGTATCTATGATCATGCAGAGGTGCTGCATTTCCCATGGCTCTTGCCTTCTGCTGTGGGGGAGGGGGGTGTGGGGTCTCTGGTGGCAGGCCACAGTGGAGGAGAGAGTTGGGTATCTATGATCATGCAGAGGTGCTGCATTTCCCAAGGCTCTTGCCCTCTGCTGTGGGGATGGGGGTGTGGTGTCTCTGGTGGCAGGCTACAGTGGAGGAGAGAGCTGGGTATCTATGATCATGCAGAGGTGCTGCATTTCCCAAGGCTCCTGCCCTCTGCTGTGGTGGGTGGGGGTTGTAGGGCCTATGGTGGCAGACCACAGTGGAGGAGAGAGCTGGGTATCTATGATCATGCAGAGGTGCTGCATTTCCAAGGCTCTTGCCCTCTGCTGTGGGGGAAGGGGGTGCGGGGTCTCTGGTTGCAGGCCACAGTGGAGGAGAGAGCTGGGTATCAATGATCATGCAGAGGTGCTGCATTTCCCAAGGCTATTGCCCTCTGCTGTGGGGGAGGAGAGTGCGGGGTCTCTGGTGGCAGGCCACAGTGGAGGAGAGAGCTGTGTATCTATGATCATGCAGAGGTGCTGCATTTCCCAAGGCTCTTGCCCTCTGCTGTGGGGGGTGGAGTTCGGTGTAGGGTCTATGCTGCCAGGCCACAGTGGAGGACAGGGCTGGGTATCTATGATCATGCAGAGGTGCTGCATTTCCCCAGGCTCTTGCCCTCTGCTGTGGGGGGAGGGGGTTGTGGGGTCTCTGGTGGCAGGCCACAGTGGAGGAGAGAGCTGGGTATCTACGATCATGCAGAGGTGCTGCATTTCCCAAGGCTCTCGCCGTCTGCTGTGGGGAGAGGGGGTGTGGGGTCTCTGGTGGCAGGCCACAGTGAGGAGAGAGCTGGGTATCTATTATCATGCAGAGGTGCTGCATTTCCCAAGGCTCTTGCCTTCTGCTGTGGGGGGCGAGTGGTGTAGGGCCTATGGTGGCAGGCCACAGTGGAGGGGAGAGCTGGGTATCTATGATCATGTAGAGGGGCAGCATTTCCCAATTCTCTCGCCGTCTGCTGTGGGGGGAGGGCGTGTAGGGCCTCTAGTGGCAGGCCACAGTGGAGGGGAGAGCTGGGTATCTATGATCATGCAGAGGGGCTGCATTTCCCAAGGCTCCTGCCCTTTGCTGTGGCGGGTGGGGGGTGTAGGGCCTATGGTGGCAGACCACAGTGGAGGAGAGAGCTGGGTATCTATGATCATGCAGAGGTGCTGCATTTCCCAAGGCTCTTGCCCTCTGCTGTGGTGGGAGGGGGTGTGGGGTCTCTGGTGGCAGGCCACAGTGGAGGAGAGAGCTGGGTATCTATGATCATGCAGAGGTGCTGCATTTCCCAAGGCTCTTGCCCTCTGCTGTGGGGGGTGGAGGTGGGTGTAGGGTCTATGGTGGCAGGCCACAGTGGAGGACAGAGATGGGTATCTATGATCATGCAGAGGTGCTGCATTTCCCCAGGCTCTTGCCCTCTGCTGTGGGGGGAGGGGGGTGTGGGGTCTCTGGTGGCAGGCCACAGTGGAGGGGAGAGCTGGGTATCTATGATCATGCAGAGGGGCAGCATTCCCAATTCTCTCGCCGTCTGCTGTGGGGGGAGGGGGTGTAGGGCCTCTAGTGGCAGGCCACAGTGGAGGGGAGAGATGGGTATCTATGATCATGCAGAGGGGCTGCATTCTCCAAGGCTCCTGCCCTCTGCTGTGGTGGGTGGGGGGTGTAGGGCCTATGGTGGCAGACCACAGTGGAGGAGAGAGCTGGGTATCTATGATCATGCAGAGGTGCTGCATTTCCAAAGGCTCTTGCCCTCTGCTGTGGGGGGAGGGCGTGTGGGGTCTCTGGTGGCAGGCCACAGTGGAGGAGAGAGCTGGGTATCTATGATCATGCAGACGTGCTGCATTCCCCAAGGCTCTTGCCCTTTGCTGTGGGGGGAGGGGGTGTGGGGTCTCTGGTGGCAGGCCACAGTGGAGGAGAGAGCTGGGTATCTATGATCATGCAGAGGTGCTGCATTTCCCAAGGCTCTTGCCCTCTGCTGTGGGGGAAGGGAGTGCGGGGTCTCTGGTGGCAGGCCACAGTGGAGGAGAGAGCTGGGTATCTATGATCATGCAGAGGTGCTGCATTTCCCAAGGCTCTTTCCCTCTGCTGTGGGGGGTGGAGGTGGGTGTAGGGTCTATGGTGGCAGGCCACAGTGGAGGACAGGGCTGGGTATCTATGATCATGCAGAGGTGCTGCATTTCCCCAGGCTCTTGCCCTCTGCTGTGGGGGGAGGGGGGTGTGGGGTCTCTGGTGGCAGGCCACAGTGGAGGAGAGAGCTGGGTATCTATGATCATGCAGAGGTGCTGCATTTCCCAAGGCTCTCGCCGTCTGCTGTGGGGGGAGTGGGTGTGGGGTCTCTGGTGGCAGGCCACAGTGGAGGAGAGAGCTGGGTATCTATGATCATGCAGAGGTGCTGCATTTCCCAAGGCTCTTGCCTTCTGCTGTGGGGGGCGAGTGGTGTAGGGCCTATGGTGGCAGGCCACAGTGGAGGGGAGAGCTGGGTATCTATGATCATGCAGAGGGGCAGCATTTCCCAATTCTCTCGCCGTCTGCTGTGGGGGGAGGGCGTGTAGGGCCTCTAGTGGCATCCCACAGTGGAGGGGAGAGCTGGGTATCTATGATCATGCAGAGGGGCTGCATTTCCCAAGGCTCCTGCCCTCTGCTGTGGCGGGTGGGGGGTGTAGGGCCTATGGTGGCAGACCACAGTGGAGGAGAGAGCTGGGTATCTATGATCATGCAGAGGTGCTGCATTTCCCCAGGCTCTTGCCCTCTGCTGTGGGGGGAGGGGGGTGTGGGGTCTCTGGTGGCAGGCCACAGTGGAGGAGAGAGCTGGGTATCTATGATCATGCAGAGGTGCTGCATTTCCCAAGGCTCTTGCCCTCTGCTGTGGGGGGAGGGGGGTGTGGGGTCTCTGGTGGCAGGCCACAGTGGAGGAGAGAGCTGGGTATCTATGATCATGCAGAGGTGCTGCATTTCCCCAGGCTCTTGCCCTCTGCTGTGGGGGGAGGGGGGTGTGGGGTCTCTGGTGGCAGGCCACAGTGGAGGGGAGAGCTGGGTATCTATGATCATGCAGAGGGGCAGCATTCCCAATTCTCTCGCCGTCTGCTGTGGGGGGAGGGGGTGTAGGGCCTCTAGTGGCAGGCCACAGTGGAGGGGAGAGCTGGGTATCTATGATCATGCAGAGGGGCTGCATTTCCCAAGGCTCCTGCCCTCTGCTGTGGTGGGTGGGGGGTGTAGGGCCTATGGTGGCAGACCACAGTGGAGGAGAGAGCTGGGTATCTATGATCATGCAGAGGTGCTGCATTTCCCAAGGCTCTTGCCCTCTGCTGTGGGGGGAGGGGGTGTGGGGTCTCTGGTGGCAGGCCACAGTCGAGGAGAGAGCTGGGTATCTATGATCATGCAGAGGTGCTGCATTCCCCAAGGCTCTTGCCCTCTGCTGTAGGGGGAGGGGGTGTGGGGTCTCTGGTGGCAGGCCACAGTGGAGGAGAGAGCTGGGTATCTATGATCATGCAGAGGTGCTGCATTTCCCAAAGCTCTTGCCTTCTGCTGTGGGGGAGGGGGGTGTGGGGTCTCTGGTGGCAGGCCACAGTGGAGGGGAGAGCTGGGTATCTATGATCATGCAGAGGTGCTGCATTTCCCAAGGCTATTGACCTCTGCTGTGGGGGAGGGGGGTGTGGAGTCTCTGGTGGCAGGCCGCAGTGGAGGGGAGAGCTGGGTATCTATGATCATGCATAGGTGCTGCATTTCCCAAGGCTCTTGCCCTCTGCTGTGGGGGAAGGGGGTGCGGGGTCTCTGGTTGCAGGCCACAGTGGAGGAGAGAGCTGGGTATCTATGATCATGCAGAGGTGCTGCATTTCCCAAGGCTCTTGCCCTCTGCTGTGGGTGAGGGGAGTGCCGGGTCTCTGGTGGCTGGCCACAGTGGAGGAGAGAGCTGGGTATCTATGATCATGCAGAGGTGCTGCATTTCCCAAGGCTCTTGCCCTCTGCTGTGGGGGGGGGGTGGTCTCTGGTGGCAGGCCACAGTGGAGGAGAGAGCTCGGTATCTATGATCATGCAGAGGTGCTGCATTTCCCAAGGCTCTTACCCTCTGCTCTGGAGGGATGGGGGGTGTGGGGTCTCTGGTGGCAGGCCACAGTGGAGGAGAGCTGGGTATCGATGATCATGCAGAGGTGCTGCATTTCCCAAGGCTCTTGCCCTCTGCTGTGGGGGAGGGGGGCGTAGGGCCTTTGGTGGCAGGCCACAGTGGAGGAGAGAGCTGGGTATCTATGATCATGCAGAGGTGCTGCATTTCCCAAGGTTCTTACACCCTGCTGTGGAGGGATGGGGGGGTATGGGGTCTCTGGTTGCAGGCCACAGTGGAGGAGAGAGCTGGGTATCTATGATCATGCAGAGGTGCTGCATTTCCCAAGGCTCTTACCCTCTGCTGTGGAGGGATGGGTAGGTGTGGGGTCTCTGGTGGCAGGCCACAGTGGAGGAGAGATCTGGGTATCTATGATCATGCAGAGGTGCTGCATTTCCCAAGGCACTTGCCCTCTGCTGTGGGGGAGGGGGGTGTAGGGCCTCTGGTTGCAGGCCACAGTGGAGGGGAGAGCTGGGTATCTATGATCATGCAGAGGTGGTGCATTTCCCAAGGCTCTTGCCCTCTGCTGTGGGCGAGGGTGGTGTAGGGCCTCTGGTTGCAGGCCACAGTTTAGAAGAGAGCTGGGTATCTATGATCATGTAGCGGTAGTGCATTTCCCAAGGCACTTACCCTCTGCTGTGGGGGGGAGGAGGGGTGTGGGGTCTCTGGTGGCAGGCCACAGGGGAGGAGAGAGATGGGTATCTATGATCATGCAGAGGTGGTGCATTTCCCAAGGCTCTTGCCCTCTGCTGTGGGCGGGGGGGGGGGTGTAGGGCATATGGTGGCAGGCCACAGTGGAGGAGAGAGCTGGGTATCTATGAGCATGCATAGGTGCTGCATTTCCCAAGGCTCTTGCCCTCTGCTGTGGGGGAGGGGGGTGTAGGGCCTCTGGTTGCAGGCCACAGTGGAGGAGAGAGCTGGGTATCTATGATCATGCAGAGGTGCTGCATTTCCCAAGGCTCTTGCCCTCTGCTGTGAGGGGGTGGGGGGTCTCTGGTGGCAGGCCACAGTGGAGGGGAGAGCTGGGTATCTATGATCATGCAGAGGTGCTGCATTTCCCAAGGCTGTTGTCCTCTTCTGTGGGGGAGGGTGCAGGGTCTATGGTGGCAGGCCACAGTGGAGGGGAGAGCTGGGTATCTATGATCATGAAGAGGTGCTGCATTTCCCAAGGCTCTTGCCCTCTGCTGTGGGGGAGGAAGCAGGGTCTATGGTGGCAGGCCACAGTGGAGGGGAGAGCTGGGTATCTATGATCATGCAGAGGTGCTGCATTTCCCCAGGCTCTTGCCCTTTGCCATGGGGGGAGGGAGGTGTGGTGTCTCTTGTGGCAGGCCACAGGGGAGGAGAGAGCTGGGTATCTATGATCATGCAGAGGTGCTGCATTTCCCAAGGCTCTTACCCTCGGCTGTGGGGCGAGGGGGGTGTAGGGCCTCTGGTGGCAGGCCACAGTGGAGGGGAGAGCTGGTTATCTATGATCATGAAGAGGTGGTGCATTTCCCAAGGCTCTTGCCCTCTGCTGTGGGGGAGGAGGCAGGGTCTATGGTGGCAGGCCACAGTGGAGGGGAGAGCTGGGTATCTATGATCATGCAGAGGTGCTGCATTTCCCCAGGCTCTTGCCCTTTGCCGTGGGGTAGAGGGGGTGTGGGGTCTCTGGTGGCAGGCCACAGTGGAGGAGAGAGCTGGGTATCTATGATCATGCAGAGGTGCTGCATTTCCCAAGGCTTCTGTCCTCTGCTGTGGGGGGAGGGGGGTGTGGTGTCTCTTGTGGCAGGCCACAGGGGAGGAGAGAGCTGGGTATCTATGATCATGCAGAGGTGCTGCATTTCCCAAGGCTCTTGCCCTCTGCTGTGGAGGGGGGGCGGTCTTTGGTGGCAGGCCACAGTGGAGGAGAGAGCTGGGTATCTATGATCATGCAGCGGTGCTGCATTCCCCAAGGCTCTTGCCCTCTGCTGTGGGGGTGGGGTCTCTGGTGGCAGACCACAGTGGAGGAGAGAGCTGGGTATCTATGATCATGCAGAGGTGCTGCATTTCCCAAGGCTCTTGCCCTCTGCTGTGGGGGGAGGGGGGTGTAGAGTTGTTGGTGGCAGGCCTGGGTGGAGGAGAAAGCTGGGTATCTATGATCATGCAGAGGTGCTGCATTTCCCAAGGCTCTTGCCCTCTGCTGTGGGGGGAGGGGGGTGTGGGGTCTCTGGTGGCAGGCCACAGTGGATGAGAGAGCTGGGTATCTATGCTCATGCAGAGGTACTGCATTTCCCATGGCTCTTGCCTTCTGCTGTGGGGGAGGGGGGTGTGGGGTCTCTGGTGGCAGGCCACAGTGGAGGAGAGAGCTGGGTATCTATGATCATGCAGAGGTGCTGCATTTCCCAAGGCTCCTACCCTCTGCTGTGGCGGGTGGGGGTTGTAGGGCCTATGGTGGCAGACCACAGTGGAGGAGAGGGCTGGGTATCTATGATCATGCAGAGGTGCTGCATTTCCCAAGGCTCTTGCCCTCTGCTGTGGGGGAAGGGGTGCGGGGTCTCTGGTTGCAGGCCACAGTGGAGGAGAGAGCTGGGTATCTATGATCATGCAGAGGTGCTGCATTTCCCAAGGCTCTTGCCCTCTGCTGTGGGGGAGGGGAGTGCGGGGTCTCTGGTTGCAGGCCATAGTGGAGGAGAGAGCTGGGTATCTATGATCATGCAGAGGTGCTGCATTTCCCAAGGCTCTTGCCCTCTGCTGTGGGGGGTGGAGGTGGGTGTAGGATCTATGGTGGCAGGCCACAGTGGAGGACAGGGCTGGGTATCTATGATCATGCAGAGGTGCTGCATTTCCCCAGGCTCTTGCCCTCTGCTGTGGGGGGAGGGGGGTGTGGGGTCTATGGTGGCAGGCCACAGTGGAGGACAGAGCTGGGTATCTATGATCATGCAGAGGTGCTGCATTTCCCCAGGCTCTTGCCCTCTGCTGTGGGTGGAGGGGGGTGTGGGGTCTCTGGTGGCAGGCCACAGTGGAGGAGAGAGCTGGGTATCTATGATCATGCAGAGGTGCTGCATTTCCCCAGGCTCTTGCCCTCTGCTGTGGGGGGAGGGGGGTGTGGGGTCTATGGTGGCAGGCCACAGTGGAGGACAGAGCTGGGTATCTATGATCATGCAGAGGTGCTGCATTTCCCCAGGCTCTTGCCCTCTGCTGTGGGGGGAGGGGGGTGTGGGGTCTATGGTGGCAGGCCACAGTGGAGGGGAGAGCTGGGTATCTATGATCATGCAGAGGTGCTGCATTTCCCCAGGCTCTTGCCCTTTGCCGTGGGGTAGAGGGGGTGTGGGGTCTCTGGTGGCAGGCCACAGTGGAGGAGAGAGCTGGGTATCTATGATCATGCAGAGGTGCTGCATTTCCCAAGGCTACTGCCCTCTGCTGTGGAGGGAGGGGGGTGTGGTGTCTCTTGTGGCAGGCCACAGGGGAGGAGAGAGCTGGGTATCTATGATCATGCAGAGGTGCTGCATTTCCCAAGGCTCTTGCCCTCTGCTGTGGAGGGGGGGCGGTCTTTGGTGGCAGGCCACAGTGGAGGAGAGAGCTGGGTATCTATGATCATGCAGCGGTGCTGCATTCCCCAAGGCTCTTGCCCTCTGCTGTGGGGGTGGGTGTAGGGTCTCTGGTGGCAGGCCACGGTGGAGGAGAGAGCTGGGTATCTATGATCACGCAGAGGTGCTGCATTTCCCAAGGCTCTTACCCTCTGCTGTGGGGTGTGGGGTCTCTGGTGGCAGACCACAGTGGAGGAGAGAACTGGGTATCTATGATCATGCAGAGGTGCTGCATTTCCCAAGGCTCTTGCCCTCTGCTGTGGGGGGAGGGGGGTGTAGAGTTGTTGGTGGCAGGCCTGGGTGGAGGAGAAAGCTGGGTATCTATGATCATGCAGAGGTGCTGCATTTCCCAAGGCTCTTGCCCTCTGCTGTGGGGGGAGGGGGGTGTGGGGTCTCTGGTGGCAGGCCACAGTGGATGAGAGAGCTGGGTATCTATGCTCATGCAGAGGTGCTGCATTTCCCATGGCTCTTGCCTTCTGCTGTGGGGGAGGGGGGTGTGGGGTCTCTGGTGGCAGGCCACAGTGGAGGAGAGAGCTGGGTATCTATGATCATGCAGAGGTGCTGCATTTCCCAAGGCTCCTACCCTCTGCTGTGGCGGGTGGGGGTTGTAGGGCCTATGGTGGCAGACCACAGTGGAGGAGAGGGCTGGGTATCTATGATCATGCAGGGGTGCTGCATTTCCCAAGGCTCTTGCCCTCTGCTGTGGGGGAAGGGGTGCGGGGTCTCTGGTTGCAGGCCACAGTGGAGGAGAGAGCTGGGTATCTATGATCATGCAGAGGTGCTGCATTTCCCAAGGCTCTTGCCCTCTGCTGTGGGGGAGGGGAGTGCGGGGTCTCTGGTTGCAGGCCACAGTGGAGGAGAGAGCTGGGTATCTATGATCATGCAGAGGTGCTGCATTTCCCAAGGCTCTTGCCCTCTGCTGTGGGGGGTGGAGGTGGGTGTAGGGTCTATGGTGGCAGGCCACAGTGGAGGACAGGGCTGGGTATCTATGATCATGCAGAGGTGCTGCATTTCCCCAGGCTCTTGCCCTCTGCTGTGGGGGGAGGGGGGTGTGGGGTCTATGGTGGCAGGCCACAGTGGAGGACAGAGCTGGGTATCTATGATCATGCAGAGGTGCTGCATTTCCCCAGGCTCTTGCCCTCTGCTGTGGGGGGAGGGGGGTGTGGGGTCTCTGGTGGCAGGCCACAGTGGAGGAGAGAGCTGGGTATCTATGATCATGCAGAGGTGCTGCATTTCCCAAGGCTCTTGCCTTCTGCTGTGGGGGGCGAGTGGTGTTGGGCCTATGGTGGCAGGCCAAAGTGGAGGGGAGAGCTGGGTATCTATGATCATGCAGAGGGGCAGCATTCCCAATTCTCTCGCCGTCTGCTGTGGGGGGAGGGGTTGTAGGGCCTCTAGTGGCAGGCCACAGTGGAGGGGAGAGCTGGGTATCTATGATCATGCAGAGGGGCTGCATTTCCCAAGGCTCATGCCCTCTGCTGTGGCGGGTGGGGGGTGTAGGGCCTATGGTGGCAGACCACAGTGGAGGAGAGAGCTGGGTATCTATGATCATGCAGAAGTGCTGCATTTCCCAAGGCTCTTGCCCTCTGCTGTGGGGGGAGGGGGTGTGGGGTCTCTGGTGGCAGGCCACAGTGGAGGAGAGAGCTGGGTATCTATGATCATGCAGAGGTGCTGCATTTCCCAAGGCTCTTGTCCTCTGCTGTGGGGGGAGGGGTGGTGTGGGGTCTCTTGTGGCAGGCCACAGTGGAGGGGAGAGCTGGGTATCTATGATCATGCAGAGGTGCTGCATTTCCCAAGGCTCTTGCCTTCTGCTGTGGGGGAGGGGAGTGTGGGGTCTCTGGTGGCAGGCCACAGTGGAAGGGAGAGCTGGGTAGCTATGATCATGCAGAGGTGCTGCATTTCCCAAGGCTATTGCCCTCTGCTGTGGGGGAGGGGGGTGTGGAGTCTCTGGTGGCAGGCCGCAGTGGAGGGGAGAGCTGGGTATCTATGATCATGCAGAGGTGCTGCATTTCCCAAGGCTGTTGCCCTCTGCTGTGTGGGAAGGGGGTGCAGGGTCTCTGGTTGCAGGCCACAGTGGAGGAGAGGGCTGGGTATCTATGATCATGCAGAGGTGCTGCATTTCCCAAGGCTCTCACCCTCTGCTGTGGAGGGATGGGGGGTGTGGGGTCTCTGGTGGCAGGCCACAGTGGAGGAGAACTGGGTATCGATGATCATGCAGAGGTGCTGCATTTCCCAAGGCTCTTGCCCTCTGCTGTGGGGGGAGGGGGGCGTAGGGCCTTTGGTGGCAGGCCACAGTGGAGGAGAGAGCTGGGTATCTATGATCATGCAGAGGTGCTGCATTTCCCAAGTTTCTTACACTCTGCTGTGGAGGGATGGGGGGTGTGGGGTCTGGGGTCTCTGGTTGCAGGCCACAGTGGAGGAGAGAGCTGGGTATCTATGATCATGCAGAGGTGCTGCATTTCCCAAGGCTCTTACCCTCTGCTGTGAAGGGATGGGGGGTGTGGGGTCTCTGGTGGCAGGCCACAGGGGAGAAGAGAGATGGGTATCTATGATCATGCAGAGGTGGTGCATTTCCCAAGGCTCTTGCCCTCTGCTGTGGGCGGGGGGGGGGTGTAGGGCATATGGTGGCAGGCCACAGTGGAGGAGAGAGCTGGGTATCTATGAGCATGCATAGGTGCTGCATTTCCCAAGGCTCCTGCCCTCTGCTGTGGGGGAGGGGGGTGTAGGGCCTCTGGTTGCAGGCCACAGTGGAGGAGAGAGCTGGGTATCTATGATCATGCAGAGGTGCTGCATTTCCCAAGGCTGTTGTCCTCTTCTGTGGGGGAGGGTGCAGGGTCTATGGCGGCAGGCCGCAGTGGAGGGGAGAGCTGGTTATCTATGATCATGAAGAGGTGCTGCATTTCCCAAGGCTCTTGCCCTCTGCTGTGGGGGAGGAGGCAGGGTCTATGGTGGCAGGCCACAGTGGAGGGGAGAGATGGGTATCTATGATCATGCAGAGGTGCTGCATTTCCCCAGGCTCTTGCCCTTTGCCGTGGGGGGAGGGGGGTGTGGTGTCTCTGGTGGCAGGCCACAGGGGAGGAGAGAGCTGGGTATCTATGATCATGCAGAGGTGCTGCATTTCCCAAGGCTCCTGCCCTCTGCTGTGGGGGGAGGGGGGTGTGGTGTCTCTGGTGGCAGGCCACAGGGGAGGAGAGAGCTGGGTATCTATGATCATGCAGAGGTGCTGCATTTCCCAAGGCTCTTGCCCTCTGCTGTGAGGGGGGGGAGGGCGGTCTTTGGTGGCAGGCCACAGTGGAGGAGAGAGCTGGATATCTATGATCATGCAGCGGTGCTGCATTCCCCAAGGCTCTTGCCCTATGCTGTGGGGGTGGGTGTAGGGTCTCTGGTGGCAGCCCACGGTGGAGGAGAGAGCTGGGTATCTATGATCATGCAGAGGTGCTGCATTTCCCAAGGCTCTTACCCTCTGCTGTGGGGTGTGGGGTCTCTGGTGGCAGACCACAGTGGAGGAGAGAGCTGGGTATCTATGATCATGCAGAGGTGCTGCATTTCCCAAGGCTCTTGCCCTCTGCTGTGGGGGAAGGGGGGTGTGGGGTCTCTGGTGGCAGGCCACAGTGGAGGAGAGAGCTGGGTATCTATGATCATGCAGAGGTGCTGCATTTCCCATGGCTCTTGCCTTCTGCTGTGGGGCAGGGGGGTGTGGGGTCTCTGGTGGCAGGCCACAGTGGAGGAGAGAGCTGGGTATCTATGATCATGCAGAGGTGCTGCATTTCCCAAGGCTCTTGCCCTCTGCTTTGGGGATGGGGGTGTGGTGTCTCTGGTGGCAGGCCACAGTGGAGGAGAGAGCTGGGTATCTATGATCATGCAGAGGTGCTGCATTTCCCAAGGCTACTGCCCTCTGCTGTGGTGGGTGGGGGGTGTAGGGCCTATGGTGGCAGACCACAGTGGAGGAGAGAGCTGGGTATCTATGATCATGCAGAGGTGCTGCATTTCCCAAGGCTCTTGCCCTCTGCTGTGGGGGGAGGGGGTGTGGGGTCTCTGGTGGCAGGCCACAGTCGAGGAGAGAGCTGGGTATCTATGATCATGCAGAGGTGCTGCATTCCCCAAGGCTCTTGCCCTCTGCTGTAGGGGGAGGGGGTGTGGGGTCTCTGGTGGCAGGCCACAGTGGAGGAGAGAGCTGGGTATCTATGATCATGCAGAGGTGCTGCATTTCCCAAAGCTCTTGCCTTCTGCTGTGGGGGAGGGGGGTGTGGGGTCTCTGGTGGCAGGCCACAGTGGAGGGGAGAGCTGGGTATCTATGATCATGCAGAGGTGCTGCATTTCCCAAGGCTATTGACCTCTGCTGTGGGGGAGGGGGGTGTGGAGTCTCTGGTGGCAGGCCGCAGTGGAGGGGAGAGCTGGGTATCTATGATCATGCATAGGTGCTGCATTTCCCAAGGCTCTTGCCCTCTGCTGTGGGGGAAGGGGGTGCGGGGTCTCTGGTTGCAGGCCACAGTGGAGGAGAGAGCTGGGTATCTATGATCATGCAGAGGTGCTGCATTTCCCAAGGCTCTTGCCCTCTGCTGTGGGTGAGGGGAGTGCCGGGTCTCTGGTGGCTGGCCACAGTGGAGGAGAGAGCTGGGTATCTATGATCATGCAGAGGTGCTGCATTTCCCAAGGCTCTTGCCCTCTGCTGTGGGGGGGGGGTGGTCTCTGGTGGCAGGCCACAGTGGAGGAGAGAGCTCGGTATCTATGATCATGCAGAGGTGCTGCATTTCCCAAGGCTCTTACCCTCTGCTCTGGAGGGATGGGGGGTGTGGGGTCTCTGGTGGCAGGCCACAGTGGAGGAGAGCTGGGTATCGATGATCATGCAGAGGTGCTGCATTTCCCAAGGCTCTTGCCCTCTGCTGTGGGGGAGGGGGGCGTAGGGCCTTTGGTGGCAGGCCACAGTGGAGGAGAGAGCTGGGTATCTATGATCATGCAGAGGTGCTGCATTTCCCAAGGTTCTTACACCCTGCTGTGGAGGGATGGGGGGGTATGGGGTCTCTGGTTGCAGGCCACAGTGGAGGAGAGAGCTGGGTATCTATGATCATGCAGAGGTGCTGCATTTCCCAAGGCTCTTACCCTCTGCTGTGGAGGGATGGGTAGGTGTGGGGTCTCTGGTGGCAGGCCACAGTGGAGGAGAGATCTGGGTATCTATGATCATGCAGAGGTGCTGCATTTCCCAAGGCACTTGCCCTCTGCTGTGGGGGAGGGGGGTGTAGGGCCTCTGGTTGCAGGCCACAGTGGAGGGGAGAGCTGGGTATCTATGATCATGCAGAGGTGGTGCATTTCCCAAGGCTCTTGCCCTCTGCTGTGGGCGAGGGTGGTGTAGGGCCTCTGGTTGCAGGCCACAGTTTAGAAGAGAGCTGGGTATCTATGATCATGTAGCGGTAGTGCATTTCCCAAGGCACTTACCCTCTGCTGTGGGGGGGAGGAGGGGTGTGGGGTCTCTGGTGGCAGGCCACAGGGGAGGAGAGAGATGGGTATCTATGATCATGCAGAGGTGGTGCATTTCCCAAGGCTCTTGCCCTCTGCTGTGGGCGGGGGGGGGGGGGGGTGTAGGGCATATGGTGGCAGGCCACAGTGGAGGAGAGAGCTGGGTATCTATGAGCATGCATAGGTGCTGCATTTCCCAAGGCTCTTGCCCTCTGCTGTGGGGGAGGGGGGTGTAGGGCCTCTGGTTGCAGGCCACAGTGGAGGAGAGAGCTGGGTATCTATGATCATGCAGAGGTGCTGCATTTCCCAAGGCTCTTGCCCTCTGCTGTGAGGGGGTGGGGGGTCTCTGGTGGCAGGCCACAGTGGAGGGGAGAGCTGGGTATCTATGATCATGCAGAGGTGCTGCATTTCCCAAGGCTGTTGTCCTCTTCTGTGGGGGAGGGTGCAGGGTCTATGGTGGCAGGCCACAGTGGAGGGGAGAGCTGGGTATCTATGATCATGAAGAGGTGCTGCATTTCCCAAGGCTCTTGCCCTCTGCTGTGGGGGAGGAAGCAGGGTCTATGGTGGCAGGCCACAGTGGAGGGGAGAGCTGGGTATCTATGATCATGCAGAGGTGCTGCATTTCCCCAGGCTCTTGCCCTTTGCCATGGGGGGAGGGAGGTGTGGTGTCTCTTGTGGCAGGCCACAGGGGAGGAGAGAGCTGGGTATCTATGATCATGCAGAGGTGCTGCATTTCCCAAGGCTCTTACCCTCGGCTGTGGGGCGAGGGGGGTGTAGGGCCTCTGGTGGCAGGCCACAGTGGAGGGGAGAGCTGGTTATCTATGATCATGAAGAGGTGGTGCATTTCCCAAGGCTCTTGCCCTCTGCTGTGGGGGAGGAGGCAGGGTCTATGGTGGCAGGCCACAGTGGAGGGGAGAGCTGGGTATCTATGATCATGCAGAGGTGCTGCATTTCCCCAGGCTCTTGCCCTTTGCCGTGGGGTAGAGGGGGTGTGGGGTCTCTGGTGGCAGGCCACAGTGGAGGAGAGAGCTGGGTATCTATGATCATGCAGAGGTGCTGCATTTCCCAAGGCTTCTGTCCTCTGCTGTGGGGGGAGGGGGGTGTGGTGTCTCTTGTGGCAGGCCACAGGGGAGGAGAGAGCTGGGTATCTATGATCATGCAGAGGTGCTGCATTTCCCAAGGCTCTTGCCCTCTGCTGTGGAGGGGGGGCGGTCTTTGGTGGCAGGCCACAGTGGAGGAGAGAGCTGGGTATCTATGATCATGCAGCGGTGCTGCATTCCCCAAGGCTCTTGCCCTCTGCTGTGGGGGTGGGGTCTCTGGTGGCAGACCACAGTGGAGGAGAGAGCTGGGTATCTATGATCATGCAGAGGTGCTGCATTTCCCAAGGCTCTTGCCCTCTGCTGTGGGGGGAGGGGGGTGTAGAGTTGTTGGTGGCAGGCCTGGGTGGAGGAGAAAGCTGGGTATCTATGATCATGCAGAGGTGCTGCATTTCCCAAGGCTCTTGCCCTCTGCTGTGGGGGGAGGGGGGTGTGGGGTCTCTGGTGGCAGGCCACAGTGGATGAGAGAGCTGGGTATCTATGCTCATGCAGAGGTACTGCATTTCCCATGGCTCTTGCCTTCTGCTGTGGGGGAGGGGGGTGTGGGGTCTCTGGTGGCAGGCCACAGTGGAGGAGAGAGCTGGGTATCTATGATCATGCAGAGGTGCTGCATTTCCCAAGGCTCCTACCCTCTGCTGTGGCGGGTGGGGGTTGTAGGGCCTATGGTGGCAGACCACAGTGGAGGAGAGGGCTGGGTATCTATGATCATGCAGAGGTGCTGCATTTCCCAAGACTCTTGCCCTCTGCTGTGGGGGAAGGGGTGCGGGGTCTCTGGTTGCAGGCCACAGTGGAGGAGAGAGCTGGGTATCTATGATCATGCAGAGGTGCTGCATTTCCCAAGGCTCTTGCCCTCTGCTGTGGGGGAGGGGAGTGCGGGGTCTCTGGTTGCAGGCCATAGTGGAGGAGAGAGCTGGGTATCTATGATCATGCAGAGGTGCTGCATTTCCCAAGGCTCTTGCCCTCTGCTGTGGGGGGTGGAGGTGGGTGTAGGATCTATGGTGGCAGGCCACAGTGGAGGACAGGGCTGGGTATCTATGATCATGCAGAGGTGCTGCATTTCCCCAGGCTCTTGCCCTCTGCTGTGGGGGGAGGGGGGTGTGGGGTCTATGGTGGCAGGCCACAGTGGAGGACAGAGCTGGGTATCTATGATCATGCAGAGGTGCTGCATTTCCCCAGGCTCTTGCCCTCTGCTGTGGGTGGAGGGGGGTGTGGGGTCTCTGGTGGCAGGCCACAGTGGAGGAGAGAGCTGGGTATCTATGATCATGCAGAGGTGCTGCATTTCCCCAGGCTCTTGCCCTCTGCTGTGGGGGGAGGGGGGTGTGGGGTCTATGGTGGCAGGCCACAGTGGAGGACAGAGCTGGGTATCTATGATCATGCAGAGGTGCTGCATTTCCCCAGGCTCTTGCCCTCTGCTGTGGGGGGAGGGGGGTGTGGGGTCTATGGTGGCAGGCCACAGTGGAGGGGAGAGCTGGGTATCTATGATCATGCAGAGGTGCTGCATTTCCCCAGGCTCTTGCCCTTTGCCGTGGGGTAGAGGGGGTGTGGGGTCTCTGGTGGCAGGCCACAGTGGAGGAGAGAGCTGGGTATCTATGATCATGCAGAGGTGCTGCATTTCCCAAGGCTACTGCCCTCTGCTGTGGAGGGAGGGGGGTGTGGTGTCTCTTGTGGCAGGCCACAGGGGAGGAGAGAGCTGGGTATCTATGATCATGCAGAGGTGCTGCATTTCCCAAGGCTCTTGCCCTCTGCTGTGGAGGGGGGGCGGTCTTTGGTGGCAGGCCACAGTGGAGGAGAGAGCTGGGTATCTATGATCATGCAGCGGTGCTGCATTCCCCAAGGCTCTTGCCCTCTGCTGTGGGGGTGGGTGTAGGGTCTCTGGTGGCAGGCCACGGTGGAGGAGAGAGCTGGGTATCTATGATCACGCAGAGGTGCTGCATTTCCCAAGGCTCTTACCCTCTGCTGTGGGGTGTGGGGTCTCTGGTGGCAGACCACAGTGGAGGAGAGAACTGGGTATCTATGATCATGCAGAGGTGCTGCATTTCCCAAGGCTCTTGCCCTCTGCTGTGGGGGGAGGGGGGTGTAGAGTTGTTGGTGGCAGGCCTGGGTGGAGGAGAAAGCTGGGTATCTATGATCATGCAGAGGTGCTGCATTTCCCAAGGCTCTTGCCCTCTGCTGTGGGGGGAGGGGGGTGTGGGGTCTCTGGTGGCAGGCCACAGTGGATGAGAGAGCTGGGTATCTATGCTCATGCAGAGGTGCTGCATTTCCCATGGCTCTTGCCTTCTGCTGTGGGGGAGGGGGGTGTGGGGTCTCTGGTGGCAGGCCACAGTGGAGGAGAGAGCTGGGTATCTATGATCATGCAGAGGTGCTGCATTTCCCAAGGCTCCTACCCTCTGCTGTGGCGGGTGGGGGTTGTAGGGCCTATGGTGGCAGACCACAGTGGAGGAGAGGGCTGGGTATCTATGATCATGCAGGGGTGCTGCATTTCCCAAGGCTCTTGCCCTCTGCTGTGGGGGAAGGGGTGCGGGGTCTCTGGTTGCAGGCCACAGTGGAGGAGAGAGCTGGGTATCTATGATCATGCAGAGGTGCTGCATTTCCCAAGGCTCTTGCTCTCTGCTGTGGGGGAGGGGAGTGCGGGGTCTCTGGTTGCAGGCCACAGTGGAGGAGAGAGCTGGGTATCTATGATCATGCAGAGGTGCTGCATTTCCCAAGGCTCTTGCCCTCTGCTGTGGGGGGTGGAGGTGGGTGTAGGGTCTATGGTGGCAGGCCACAGTGGAGGACAGGGCTGGGTATCTATGATCATGCAGAGGTGCTGCATTTCCCCAGGCTCTTGCCCTCTGCTGTGGGGGGAGGGGGGTGTGGGGTCTATGGTGGCAGGCCACAGTGGAGGACAGAGCTGGGTATCTATGATCATGCAGAGGTGCTGCATTTCCCCAGGCTCTTGCCCTCTGCTGTGGGGGGAGGGGGGTGTGGGGTCTCTGGTGGCAGGCCACAGTGGAGGAGAGAGCTGGGTATCTATGATCATGCAGAGGTGCTGCATTTCCCAAGGCTCTTGCCTTCTGCTGTGGGGGGCGAGTGGTGTTGGGCCTATGGTGGCAGGCCAAAGTGGAGGGGAGAGCTGGGTATCTATGATCATGCAGAGGGGCAGCATTCCCAATTCTCTCGCCGTCTGCTGTGGGGGGAGGGGTTGTAGGGCCTCTAGTGGCAGGCCACAGTGGAGGGGAGAGCTGGGTATCTATGATCATGCAGAGGGGCTGCATTTCCCAAGGCTCATGCCCTCTGCTGTGGCGGGTGGGGGGTGTAGGGCCTATGGTGGCAGACCACAGTGGAGGAGAGAGCTGGGTATCTATGATCATGCAGAAGTGCTGCATTTCCCAAGGCTCTTGCCCTCTGCTGTGGGGGGAGGGGGTGTGGGGTCTCTGGTGGCAGGCCACAGTGGAGGAGAGAGCTGGGTATCTATGATCATGCAGAGGTGCTGCATTTCCCAAGGCTCTTGTCCTCTGCTGTGGGGGGAGGGGTGGTGTGGGGTCTCTTGTGGCAGGCCACAGTGGAGGGGAGAGCTGGGTATCTATGATCATGCAGAGGTGCTGCATTTCCCAAGGCTCTTGCCTTCTGCTGTGGGGGAGGGGAGTGTGGGGTCTCTGGTGGCAGGCCACAGTGGAAGGGAGAGCTGGGTAGCTATGATCATGCAGAGGTGCTGCATTTCCCAAGGCTATTGCCCTCTGCTGTGGGGGAGGGGGGTGTGGAGTCTCTGGTGGCAGGCCGCAGTGGAGGGGAGAGCTGGGTATCTATGATCATGCAGAGGTGCTGCATTTCCCAAGGCTGTTGCCCTCTGCTGTGTGGGAAGGGGGTGCAGGGTCTCTGGTTGCAGGCCACAGTGGAGGAGAGGGCTGGGTATCTATGATCATGCAGAGGTGCTGCATTTCCCAAGGCTCTCACCCTCTGCTGTGGAGGGATGGGGGGTGTGGGGTCTCTGGTGGCAGGCCACAGTGGAGGAGAACTGGGTATCGATGATCATGCAGAGGTGCTGCATTTCCCAAGGCTCTTGCCCTCTGCTGTGGGGGGAGGGGGGCGTAGGGCCTTTGGTGGCAGGCCACAGTGGAGGAGAGAGCTGGGTATCTATGATCATGCAGAGGTGCTGCATTTCCCAAGTTTCTTACACTCTGCTGTGGAGGGATGGGGGGTGTGGGGTCTGGGGTCTCTGGTTGCAGGCCACAGTGGAGGAGAGAGCTGGGTATCTATGATCATGCAGAGGTGCTGCATTTCCCAAGGCTCTTACCCTCTGCTGTGAAGGGATGGGGGGTGTGGGGTCTCTGGTGGCAGGCCACAGGGGAGAAGAGAGATGGGTATCTATGATCATGCAGAGGTGGTGCATTTCCCAAGGCTCTTGCCCTCTGCTGTGGGCGGGGGGGGGGTGTAGGGCATATGGTGGCAGGCCACAGTGGAGGAGAGAGCTGGGTATCTATGAGCATGCATAGGTGCTGCATTTCCCAAGGCTCCTGCCCTCTGCTGTGGGGGAGGGGGGTGTAGGGCCTCTGGTTGCAGGCCACAGTGGAGGAGAGAGCTGGGTATCTATGATCATGCAGAGGTGCTGCATTTCCCAAGGCTGTTGTCCTCTTCTGTGGGGGAGGGTGCAGGGTCTATGGCGGCAGGCCGCAGTGGAGGGGAGAGCTGGGTATCTATGATCATGAAGAGGTGCTGCATTTCCCAAGGCTCTTGCCCTCTGCTGTGGGGGAGGAGGCAGGGTCTATGGTGGCAGGCCACAGTGGAGGGGAGAGATGGGTATCTATGATCATGCAGAGGTGCTGCATTTCCCCAGGCTCTTGCCCTTTGCCGTGGGGGGAGGGGGGTGTGGTGTCTCTGGTGGCAGGCCACAGGGGAGGAGAGAGCTGGGTATCTATGATCATGCAGAGGTGCTGCATTTCCCAAGGCTCCTGCCCTCTGCTGTGGGGGGAGGGGGGTGTGGTGTCTCTGGTGGCAGGCCACAGGGGAGGAGAGAGCTGGGTATCTATGATCATGCAGAGGTGCTGCATTTCCCAAGGCTCTTGCCCTCTGCTGTGAGGGGGGGGAGGGCGGTCTTTGGTGGCAGGCCACAGTGGAGGAGAGAGCTGGATATCTATGATCATGCAGCGGTGCTGCATTCCCCAAGGCTCTTGCCCTATGCTGTGGGGGTGGGTGTAGGGTCTCTGGTGGCAGCCCACGGTGGAGGAGAGAGCTGGGTATCTATGATCATGCAGAGGTGCTGCATTTCCCAAGGCTCTTACCCTCTGCTGTGGGGTGTGGGGTCTCTGGTGGCAGACCACAGTGGAGGAGAGAGCTGGGTATCTATGATCATGCAGAGGTGCTGCATTTCCCAAGGCTCTTGCCCTCTGCTGTGGGGGAAGGGGGTGTGGGGTCTCTGGTGGCAGGCCACAGTGGAGGAGAGAGCTGGGTATCTATGATCATGCAGAGGTGCTGCATTTCCCATGGCTCTTGCCTTCTGCTGTGGGGCAGGGGGGTGTGGGGTCTCTGGTGGCAGGCCACAGTGGAGGAGAGAGCTGGGTATCTATGATCATGCAGAGGTGCTGCATTTCCCAAGGCTCTTGCCCTCTGCTTTGGGGATGGGGGTGTGGTGTCTCTGGTGGCAGGCCACAGTGGAGGAGAGAGCTGGGTATCTATGATCATGCAGAGGTGCTGCATTTCCCAAGGCTACTGCCCTCTGCTGTGGTGGGTGGGGGTTGTAGGGCCTATGGTGGCAGACCACAGTGGAGGAGAGAGCTGGGTATCTATGATCATGCAGAGGTGCTGCATTTCCCAAGGCTCTTGCCCTCTGCTGTGGGGGAAGGGGTGCGGGGTCTCTGGTTGCAGGCCACAGTGGAGGAGAGAGCTGGGTATCTATGATCATGCAGAGGTGCTGCATTTCCCAAGGCTCTTGCCCTCTGCTGTGGGGGAGGGGGGTGCGGGGTCTCTGGTGGCAGGCCACAGTGGAGGAGAGAGCTGGGTATCTATGATCATGCAGAGGTGCTGCATTTCCCAAGGCTCTTGCCCTCTGCTGTGGGGGGTGGAGGTGGGTGTAGGGTCTATGGTGGCAGGCCACAGTGGAGGACAGGGCTGGGTATCTATGATCATGCAGAGGTGCTGCATTTCCCAAGGCTCTTGCCTTCTGCTGTGGGGGGCGAGTGGTGTAGGGCCTATGGTGGCAGGCCACAGTGGAGGGGAGAGCTGGGTATCTATGATCATGTAGAGGGGCAGCATTTCCCAATTCTCTCGCCGTCTGCTGTGGGGGGAGGGCGTGTAGGGCCTATGGTGGCAGGCCACAGTGGAGGAGAGAGCTGGGTATCTATGATCATGCAGAGGTGCTGCATTTCCCAAGGCTCTTGCCCTCTGCTGTGGGAGGAGGGGGTGTGGGGTCTCTGGTGGCAGGCCACAGTGGAGGAGAGAGCTGGGTATCTATGATCATGCAGAGGTGCTGCATTTCCCAAGGCTCTTGCCCTCTGCTGTGGGGGGAGGGGGTGTGGGGTCTCTGGTGGCAGGCCACAGTGGAGGAGAGAGCTGGGTATCTATGATCATGCAGAGGTGCTGCATTTCCCAAGGCTCTTGTCCTCTGCTGTGGGGGGAGGGGTGGTGTGGGGTCTCTGGTGGCAGGCCACAGTGGAGGGGAGAGCTGGGTATCTATGATCATGCAGAGGTGCTGCATTTCCCAAGGCTCTTGCCTTCTGCTGTGGGGGAGGGGGGGTGGGGTCTCTGGTGGCAGGCCACAGTGGAGGGGAGAGCTGGGTATCTATGATCATGCAGAGGTGCTGCATTTCCCAAGGCTCTCGCCGTCTGCTGTTGGGGGAGGGGGTGTGGGGTCTCTGGTGGCAGGCCACAGTGGAGGAGAGAGCTGGGTATCTATGATCATGCAGAAGTGCTGCATTTCCCAAGGCTCTTGCCTTCTGCTGTGGGGGGCGAGTGGTGTAGGGCCTATGGTGGCAGGCCACAGTGGAGGGGAGAGCTGGGTATCTATGATCATGTAGAGGGGCAGCATTTCCCAATTCTCTCGCCGTCTGCTGTGGGGGGAGGGCGTGTAGGGCCTCTAGTGGCAGGCCACAGTGGAGGGGAGAGCTGGGTATCTATGATCATGCAGAGGGGCTGCATTTCCCAAGGCTCCTACCCTCTGCTGTGGCGGGTGGGGGGTGTAGGGCCTATGGTGGCAGACCACAGTGGAGGAGAGAGCTGGGTATCTATGATCATGCAGAGGTGCTGCATTTCCCAAGGCTCTTGCCCTCTGCTGTGGTGGGAGGGGGTGTGGGGTCTCTGGTGGCAGGCCACAGTGGAGGAGGGAGCTGGGTATCTATGATCATGCAGAGGTGCTGCATTTCCCAAGGCTCTTGCCTTCTGCTGTGGGGGGCGAATGGTGTTGGGCCTATGGTGGCAGGCCACAGTGGAAGGGAGAGCTGGGTATCTATGATCATGCAGAGGGGCAGCATTCCCAATTCTCTCGCCGTCTGCTGTGGGGGGAGGGGGTGTAGGGCCTCTAGTGGCAGGCCACAGTGGAGGGGAGAGCTGGATATCTATGATCATGCAGAGGGGCTGCATTTCCCAAGGCTCCTGCCCTCTGCTGTGGCGGGTGGGGGGTGTAGGGCCTATGGTGGCAGACCACAGTGGAGGAGAGAGCTGGGTATCTATGATCATGCAGAGGTGCTGCATTTCCCAAGGCCCTTGCCCTCTGCTGTGGGAGGAGGGGGTGTGGGGTCTCTGGTGGCAGGCCACAGTGGAGGAGAGAGCTGGGTATCTATGATCATGCAGAGGTGCTGCATTTCCCAAGGCTCTTGCCCTCTGCTGTGGGGGGAGGGGGTCTGGGGTCTCTGGTGGCAGGCCACAGTGGAGGAGAGAGCTGGGTATCTATGATCATGCAGAGGTGCTCCATTTCCAAAGGCTCTTGTCCTCTGCTGTGGGGGGAGGGGTGGTGTGGGGTCTCTGGTGGCAGGCCACAGTGGAGGGGAGAGCTGGGTATCTATGATCATGCAGAGGTGCTGCATTTCCCAAGGCTCTTGCCTTCTGCTGTGGGGGAGGGGGGGGTGGGGTCTCTGGTGGCAGGCCACAGTGGAGGGGAGAGCTGGGTATCTATGATCATGCAGAGGTGCTGCATTTCCCAAGGCTATTGCCCTCTGCTGTGGGGGAGGGGGGTGTGGAGTCTCTGGTGGCAGGCCGCAGTGGAGGGGAGAGCTGGGTATCTATGATCATGCAGAGGTGCTGAATTTCCCAAGGCTCTTGCCCTCTGCTGTGGTGGGAGGGGGTGTGGGGTCTCTGGTGGCAGGCCACAGTGGAGGAGAGAGCTGGGTATCTATGATCATGCAGAGGTGCTGCATTTCCCAAGGCTCTTGCCCTCTGCTGTGGGGGGTGGAGGTGGGTGTAGGGTCTATGGTGGCAGGCCACAGTGGAGGACAGAGCTGGGTATCTATGATCATGCAGAGGTGCTGCATTTCCCAAGGCTCTCGCCGTCTGCTGTGGGGGGAGGGGGTGTGAGGTCTCTGGTGGCAGGCCACAGTGGAGGAGAGAGCTGGGTATCTATGATCATGCAGAGGTGCTGCATTTCCCAAGGCTCTTGCCCTCTGCTGTGGGGGGTGGAGGTGGGTGTAGGGTCTATGGTGGCAGGCCACAGTGGAGGACAGAGCTGGGTATCTATGATCATGCAGAGGTGCTGCATTTCCCCAGGCTCTTGCCCTCTGCTGTGGGGGGAGGGGGGTGTGGGGTCTCTGGTGGCTGGCCACAGTGGAGGAGAGAGCTGGGTATCTATGATCATGCAGAGGTGCTGCATTTCCCAAGGCTCTTGCCGTCTGCTGTGCGGGGAGGGGGTGTGGGGTCTCTGGTTGCAGGCCACAGTGGAGGGGAGAGCTGGGTATCTATGATCATGCAGAGGGGCTGCATTTCCCAAGGCTCCTGCCCTCTGCTGTGGCGGGTGGGGGATGTAGGGCCTATGGTGGCAGACCACAGTGGAGGAGAGAGCTGGGTATCTATGATCATGCAGAGGTGCTGCATTTCCCAAGGCTCTTGCCCTCTGCTGTGGGGGGAGGGGGTGTGGGGTCTCTGGTGGCAGGCCACAGTGGAGGAGAGAGCTGGGTATCTATGATCATGCAGAGGTGCTGCATTTCCCAAGGCTCTTGCCCTCTGCTGTGGGGGAAGGGGGTGTGGGGTCTCTGGTGGTAGGCCACAGTGGAGGAGAGAGCTGGGTATCTATGATCATGCAGAGGTGCTGCATTTCCCAAGGCTCTTGTCCTCTGCTGTGGGGGGAGGGGTGGTGTGGGGTCTCTGGTGGCAGGCCACAGTGGAGGGGAGAGCTGGGTATCTATGATCATGCAGAGGTGCTGCATTTCCCAAGGCTCTTGCCTTCTGCTGTGGGGCAGGGGGGTGTGGGGTCTCTGGTGGAAGGCCACAGTGGAGGGGAGAGCTGGGTATCTATGATCATGCAGAGGTGCTGCATTTCCCAAGGCTATTGCCCTCTGCTGTGGGGGAGGGGGGTGTGGAGTCTCTGGTGGCAGGCCGCTGTTGAGGGGAGAGCTGGGTATCTATGATCATGCAGAGGTGCTGCATTTCCCAAGGCTCTTGCCCTCTGCTGTGGGGGAAGGGGGTGCAGGGTCTCTGGTTGCAGGCCACAGTGGAGGAGAGGGCTGGGTATCTATGATCATGCAGAGGTGCTGCATTTCCCAAGGCTCTTGCCCTCTGCTGTGGGTGAGGGGAGTGCCGGGGCTCTGGTGGCTGGCCACAGTGGAGGAGAGAGCTGGGTATCTATGATCATGCAGAGGTGCTGCATTTCCCAAGGCTCTTGCCCTCTGCTGTGGGGGGGGCGGTCTCTGGTGGCAGGCCACAGTGGAGAAGAGAGCTGGGTATCTATGATCATGCAGAGGTGCTGCATTTCCCAAGGCTCTTACCCTCTGCTGTGGAGGGATGGGGGGTGTGGGGTCTCTGGTGGCAGGCCACAGTGGAGGAGAGCTGGGTATCGATGATCATGCAGAGGTGCTGCATTTCCCAAGGCTCTTGCCCTCTGCTGTGGGGGAAGGGGGGCGTAGGGCCTTTGGTGGCAGGCCACAGTGGAGGAGAGAGCTGGGTATCTATGATCATGCAGAGGTGCTGCATTTCCCAAGTTTCTTACACTCTGCTGTGGAGGGATGGGGGGGTGTGGGGTCTCTGGTTGCAGGCCACAGTGGAGGAGAGAGCTGGGTATCTATGATCATGCAGAGGTGCTGCATTTCCCAAGGCTCTTACCTTCTGCTGTGGAGGGATGGGGAGTGTGGGGTCTCTGGTGGCAGGCCACAGTGGAGGAGAGAGCTGGGTATCTATGATCATGCAGAGGTGCTGCATTTCCCAAGGCACTTGCCTTCTGCTGTGGGGGAGGGGGGTGTAGGGCCTCTGGTTGCAGGCCACAGTAAAGGGGAGAGCTGGGTATCTATGATCATGCAGAGGTGGTGCATTTCCCAGGGCTCTTGCCCTCTGCTGTGGGCGAGGGGGGTGTAGGGCCTCTGGTTGCAGGCCACAGTGGAGGGGAGAGCTGGGTATCTATGATCATGCAGAGGTGGTGAATTTCCCAAGGCAATTACCCTCTGCTGTGGGGGGAGGGGGTTGTGGGGTCTCTGGTGGCAGGCCACAGGGGAGGAGAGAGCTGGGTATCTATGATCATGCAGAGGTGCTGCATTTCCCAAGACTCTTGCCCTCTGCTGTGGGGGAGGGGGGTGTAGGGTCTCTGGTGGCAGGCCACAGTGGAGGAGAGAGCTGGGTATCTATGATCATGCAGAGGTGCTGCATTTCCCAAGGCTCTTGCCCTCTGCTGTGGGCGGGGGGGGGTGTAGGGCATATGGTGGCAGGCCACAGTGGAGGAGAGAGCTGGGTATCTATGAGCATGCATAGGTGCTGCATTTCCCAAGGCTCTTGCCCTCTGCTGTGGGGGAGGGGGTGTAGGGCCTCTGGTTGCAGGCCACAGTGGAGGAGAGAGCTGGGTATCTATGATCATGCAGAGGTGCTGCATTTCCCAAGGCTCTTGCCCTCTGCTGTGAGGGGGTGGGGGTCTCTGGTGGCAGGCCACAGTGGAGAGGAGAGCTGGGTATCTATGATCATGCAGAGGTGCTGCATTTCCCAAGGCTGTTGTCCTCTTCTGTGGGGGAGGGTGCAGGGTCTATGGTGGCAGGCCACAGTGGAGGGGAGAGCTGGGTATCTATGATCATGCAGAGGTGCTGCATTTCCCCAGGCTCTTGCCCTTTGCCGTGGGGGGAGGGGGGGGTGGTGTCTCTGGTGGCAGGCCACAGGGGAGGAGAGAGCTGGGTATCTATGATCATGCAGAGGTGCTGCATTTCCCAAGGCTCTTACCCTCGGCTGTGGGGCGAGGGGGGTGTAGGGCCTCTGGTGGCAGGCCACAGTGGAGGGGAGAGCTGGGTATCTATGATCATGAAGAGGTGCTGCATTTCCCAAGGCTCTTGCCCTCTGCTGTGGGGGAGGAGGCAGGGTCTATGGTGGCAGGCCACAGTGGAGGGGAGAGCTGGGTATCTATGATCATGCAGAGGTGCTGCATTTCCCCAGGCTCTTGCCCTTTGCCGTGGGGGAGAGGGGGTGTGGGGTCTCTGGTGGCAGGCCACAGTGGAGGAGAGAGCTGGGTATCTATGATCATGCAGAGGTGCTGCATTTCCCTAGGCTCTTGCCCTCTGCTGTGGGGGGGGGGCGGTCTTTGGTGGCAGGCCACAGTGGAGGGAGGAGAGAGCTTGGTATCTATGATCATGCAGCGGTGCTGCATTCCCCAAGGCTCTTTCCCTCTGCTGTGGGGGTGGGTGTAGGGTCTCTGGTGGCAGGCCACGGTGGAGGAGAGAGCTGGGTATCTATGATCACGCAGATGTGCTGCATTTCCCAAGGCTCTTACCCTCTGCTGTGGGGTGTGGGGTCTATGGTGGCATGCCACAGTGGAGGAGAGAGCTGGGTATCTATGATCATGCAGATGTGCTGCATTTCCCAAGGCTCTTGCCCTCTGCTGTGGGGGGAGGGGGGTGTAGGGTCTCTGGTGGCAGGCCACAGTGGAGGAGAGAGCTGGGTATCTATGATCATGCAGAGGTGCTGCATTTCCCAAGGCTCTTGCCCCCTGCTGTGGGGGGGTGTAGGATCTTTGGTGGCAGGCCACAGTGGAGGGGAGAGCTGGGTATCTATGATCATGCAGAGGTGCTGCATTTCCCAAGGCTCTTGCCCTCTGCTGTGGGGGAAGTGGGGTGTGGGGTCTCTGGTGGCAGGCCACAGGATAGGAGAGAGCTGGGTATCTGTGATCATGCAGAGGTGCTGCATTTCCCAAGGCTCTTGCCCTCTGCTGTGGGGGGAGAGGGGGTGTCGTGTCTCTGGCGGCAGGCCACAGTGGAGGAGAGAGCTGGGTATCTATGATCATGCAGAGGTGCTGCATTTCCCAAGGCTCTTGCCCTCTGCTGTGGGGGTGGGTGTAGGGTCTCTGGTGGCAGGCCATGGTGGAGGAGAGAGCTGGGTATCTATGATCACGCAGAGGTGCTGCATTTCCCAAGGCTCTTACCCTCTGCTGTGGGGTGTGGGGTCTCTGGTGGCAGACCACAGTGGAGGAGAGAGCTGGGTATCTATGATCATGCAGAGGTGCTGCATTTCCCAAGGCTCTTGCCCTCTGCTGTGGGGGGAGGGGGGTGTAGAGTCGTTGGTGGCAGGCCTGGGTGGAGGAGAGAGCTGGGTATCTATGATCATGCAGAGGTGCTGCATTTCCCAAGGCTCTTGCCCTCTGCTGTTGGGGGAGGGGGGTGTGGGGTCTCTGGTTGCAGGCCATAGTGGAGGAGAGAGCTGGGTATCTATGATCATGCAGAGGTGCTGCATTTCCCAATGCTCTTGCCCTCTGCTGTGTGGGGAGAGGGGTGTGGGGTCTCTGGTGGCAGGCCACAGTGGAGGAGAGAGCTGGGTATCTATGATCATGCAGAGGTGCTGCATTTCCCAAGACTCTTGCCCTCTGCTGTGGGGGAGGGGGGTGTAGGGTCTCTGGTGGCAGGCCACAGTGGAGGAGAGAGCTGGGTATCTATGATCATGCAGAGGTGCTGCATTTCCCAAGACTCTTGCCCTCTGCTGAGGGGGGGAGGGGGGTGTAGGGTCTCTGGTGGCAGGCCACAGTGGAGGAGAGAGCTGGGTATCTATGATCATGCAGAGGTGCTGCATTTCCTAAGGCACTTACCCTCTGCTGTGGGGGGGAGGGGGGTGTGGGGTCTCTGGTGGCAGGCCACAGGGGAGGAGAGAGCTGGGTATCTATGATCATGCAGAGGTGGTGCATTTCCCAAGGCTCTTGCCCTCTGCTGTGTGCAGGGGGGGTGTAGGGCATATGGTGGCAGGCCACAGTGGAGGAGAGAGCTGGGTATCTATGAGCATGCAGTGGTGCTGCATTTCCCAAGGCTCTTGTCCTCTGCTGTGGGGGGAGAGGGGGTGTCGTGTCTCTGGTGGCAGGCCACAGTGGAGGAGAGAGCTGGGTATCTATGATCATGCAGAGGTGTTGCATTTCCCAATGCTCTTGCCCTCTGCTGTGTGGGGAGAGGGGTGTGGGGTCTCTGGTGGCAGGCCACAGTGGAGGAGAGAGCTGGGTATCTATGATCATGCAGAGGTGCTGCATTTCCCAAGACTCTTGCCCTCTGCTGTGGGGGAGGGGGGTGTAGGGTCTCTGGTGGCAGGCCACAGTGGAGGAGAGAGCTGGGTATCTATGATCATGCAGAGGTGCTGCATTTCCCAAGACTCTTGCCCTCTGCTGAGGGGGGGAGGGGGGTGTAGGGTCTCTGGTGGCAGGCCACAGTGGAGGAGAGAGCTGGGTATCTATGATCATGCAGAGGTGCTGCATTTCCCAAGGTTCTTGCCCTCTGCTGTGGGGGGAGTGGGATGTGTGGTGTCTCTGGTGGCAGGCCACAGGGGAGGAGAGAGCCGGGTATCTATGATCATGCAGAGGTGCTGCATTTCCCAAGGCTCTTGCCCTCTGATATGGGGGGAGAGGGGGGTGGTGTCTCTGGTGGCAGGTCACAGTGGAGGAGAGAGCTGGGTATCTATGATCATGCAGAGGGGCTGCATTTCCCAAGGCTCCTGCCCTCTGCTGTGGCGGGTGGGGGGTGTAGGGCCTATGGTGGCAGACCACAGTGGAGGAGGGAGCTGGGTATCTATGATCATGCAGAGGTGCTGCATTTCCCAAGGCTCTTGCCCTCTGCTGTGGGGCGAGGGGGTGTGGGGTCTCTGGTGGCAGGCCACAGTGGAGGAGAGAGCTGGGTATCTATGATCATGCAGAGGTGCTGCATTTCCCAAGGCTTTGCCCTCTGCTGTGGGGGTGGAGGTGGGTGTAGGGTCTATGGTGGCAGGCCACAGTGGAGGAGAGAGCTGGGTATCTATGATCATGCAGAGGTGCTGCATTTCCCAAGGCTCTTGCCTTCTGCTGTGGGGGGCGAGTGGTGTAGGGCCTATGGTGGCAGGCCACAGTGGAGGGGAGAGCTGGGTATCTATGATCATGCAGAGGGGCAGCATTCCCAATTCTCTCGCCGTCTGCTGTGGGGGGAGGGGGTGTAGGGCCTCTAGTGGCAGGCCACAGTGGAGGGGAGAGCTGGGTATCTATGATCATGCAGAGGGGCTGCATATCCCAAGGCTCTTGCCCTCTGCTGTGGGGGGAGGGGGTGTGGGGTCTCTGGTGGCAGGCCACAGTGGAGGAGAGGACTGGGTATCTATGATCTTGCAGAGGTGCTGCATTTCCCAAGGCTCTTGCCCTCTGCTGTGGGGGGAGGGGGTGTGGGGTCTCTGGTGGCAGGCCACAGTGGAGGAGAGAGCTGGGTATCTATGATCATGCAGAGGTGCTGCATTTCCCAAGGCTCTTGTCCTCTGATGTGGGGGGAGGGGTGGTGTGGGGTCTCTGGTGGCAGGCCACAGTGGAGGGGAGAGCTGGGTATCTATGATCATGCAGAGGTGCTGCATTTCCCAAGGCTCTTGCCTTCTGCTGTGGGGGAGGGGGGTGTGGGGTCTCTGGTGGCAGGCCACAGTGGAGGGGAGAGCTGGGTATCTATGATCATGCAGAGGTGCTGCATTTCCCAAGGCTATTGCCCTCTGCTGTGGGGGAGGGGGGTGTGGGGTCTCTGGTGGCAGGCCACAGTGGAGGGGAGAGCTGTGTATCTATGATCATGCAGAGGTTCTGCATTTCCCAAGGCTCTTGCCCTCTGCTGTGGGGGAAGGGGGTGTGGAGTCTCTTGTTGCAGGCCACAGTGGAGGAGAGAGCTGGGTATCTATGATCATGCAGAGGTGCTGCATTTCCCAATACTCTTGCCCTCTGCTGTGGGTGAGGGGAGTGCCGGGTCTCTGGTGGCTGGCCACAGTGGAGGAGAGAGCTGGGTATCTATGATCATGCAGAGGTACTGCATTTCCCAAGGCTCTTGCCCTCTGCTCTGGGGGGGGCGGTCTCTGGTGGCAGGCCACAGTGGAGGAGAGAGCTGGGTATCTATGATCATGCATAGGTGCTGCATTTCCCAAGGTTCTTACACTCTGCTGTGGAGGGATGGGGGGTGTGGGGTCTCTGGTTGCAGGCCACAGTGGAGGGGAGCTGGGTATCGATGATCATGCAGAGATGCTGCATTTCCCAAGGCTCTTGCCCTCTGCTGTGGGTGGAGGGGGGCGTAGGGCCTTTGGTGGCAGGCCACAGTGGAGGAGAGAGCTGGGTATCTATGATCATGCATAGGTGCTGCATTTCCCAAGGTTCTTACACTCTGCTGTGGAGGGACGGGGGGTGTGGGGTCTCTGGTGGCAGGCCACAGTGGAGGAGAGAGCTGGGTATCTATGATCATGCATAGGTGCTGCATTTCCCAAGGTTCTTACCCTCTGCTGTGGGGGGAGGGGGGTGTGGGGTCTCTGGTGGCAGGCCACAGTGGAGGAGAGAGCTGGGTATCTATGATCATGCAGAGGTGCTGCATTTCCCAAGGCTCTTGCCTTCTGCTGTGGGGGGCGAGTGGTGTAGGGCCTATGGTGGCAGGCCACAGTGGAGGGGAGAGCTGGGTATCTATGATCATGCAGAGGGGCAGCATTCCCAATTCTCTCGCCGTCTGCTGTGGGGGTATGGGGTGTAGGGCCTCTAGTGGCAGGCCACAGTGGAGGGGAGAGCTGGGTATCTATGATCATGCAGAGGGGCTGCATATCCCAAGGCTCTTGCCCTTCTGCTGTGGGGGGAGGGGGGTGGGGTCTCTGGTGGCAGGCCACAGTGGAGGAGAGAGCTGGGTATCTATGATCTTGCAGAGGTGCTGCATTTCCCAAGGCTCTTGCCCTCTGCTGTGGGGGGAGGGGGTGTGGGGTCTCTGGTGGCAGGCCACAGTGGAGGGGAGAGCTGGGTATCTATGACCATGCAGAGGTGCTGCATTTCCCAAGGCTATTGCCCTCTGCTGTGGGGGAGGGGGGTGTGGAGTCTCTGGTGGCAGGCCGCTGTTGAGGGGAGAGCTGGGTATCTATGATCATGCAGAGGTGCTGCATTTCCCAAGGCTCTTGCCCTCTGCTGTGGGGGAAGGGGGTGCAGGGTCTCTGGTTGCAGGCCACAGTGGAGGAGAGGGCTGGGTATCTATGATCATGCAGAGGTGCTGCATTTCCCAAGGCTCTTGCCCTCTGCTGTGGGTGAGGGGAGTGCCGGGGCTCTGGTGGCTGGCCACAGTGGAGGAGAGAGCTGGGTATCTATGATCATGCAGAGGTGCTGCATTTCCCAAGGCTCTTGCCCTCTGCTGTGGGGGGGGCGGTCTCTGGTGGCAGGCCACAGTGGAGAAGAGAGCTGGGTATCTATGATCATGCAGAGGTGCTGCATTTCCCAAGGCTCTTACCCTCTGCTGTGGAGGGATGGGGGGTGTGGGGTCTCTGGTGGCAGGCCACAGTGGAGGAGAGCTGGGTATCGATGATCATGCAGAGGTGCTGCATTTCCCAAGGCTCTTGCCCTCTGCTGTGGGGGGAGGGGGGCGTAGGGCCTTTGGTGGCAGGCCACAGTGGAGGAGAGAGCTGGGTATCTATGATCATGCAGAGGTGCTGCATTTCCCAAGTTTCTTACACTCTGCTGTGGAGGGATGGGGGGGTGTGGGGTCTCTGGTTGCAGGCCACAGTGGAGGAGAGAGCTGGGTATCTATGATCATGCAGAGGTGCTGCATTTCCCAAGGCTCTTACCTTCTGCTGTGGAGGGATGGGGGGTGTGGGGTCTCTGGTGGCAGGCCACAGTGGAGGAGAGAGCTGGGTATCTATGATCATGCAGAGGTGCTGCATTTCCCAAGGCACTTGCCTTCTGCTGTGGGGGAGGGGGGTGTAGGGCCTCTGGTTGCAGGCCACAGTAAAGGGGAGAGCTGGGTATCTATGATCATGCAGAGGTGCTGCATTTCCCAAGGCTCTTGCCCTCTGCTGTGGGGGGGGCGGTCTCTGGTGGCAGGCCACAGTGGAGAAGAGAGCTGGGTATCTATGATCATGCAGAGGTGCTGCATTTCCCAAGGCTCTTACCCTCTGCTGTGGAGGGATGGGGGGTGTGGGGTCTCTGGTGGCAGGCCACAGTGGAGGAGAGCTGGGTATCGATGATCATGCAGAGGTGCTGCATTTCCCAAGGCTCTTGCCCTCTGCTGTGGGGGGAGGGGGGCGTAGGGCCTTTGGTGGCAGGCCACAGTGGAGGAGAGAGCTGGGTATCTATGATCATGCAGAGGTGCTGCATTTCCCAAGTTTCTTACACTCTGCTGTGGAGGGATGGGGGGGTGTGGGGTCTCTGGTTGCAGGCCACAGTGGAGGAGAGAGCTGGGTATCTATGATCATGCAGAGGTGCTGCATTTCCCAAGGCTCTTACCTTCTGCTGTGGAGGGATGGGGGGTGTGGGGTCTCTGGTGGCAGGCCACAGTGGAGGAGAGAGCTGGGTATCTATGATCATGCAGAGGTGCTGCATTTCCCAAGGCACTTGCCTTCTGCTGTGGGGGAGGGGGGTGTAGGGCCTCTGGTTGCAGGCCACAGTAAAGGGGAGAGCTGGGTATCTATGATCATGCAGAGGTGGTGCATTTCCCAAGGCAATTACCCTCTGCTGTGGGGGGGAGGGGGTTGTGGGGTCTCTGGTGGCAGGCCACAGGGGAGGAGGGAGATGGGTATCTATGATCATGCAGAGGTGGTGCATTTCCCAAGGCTCTTGCCCTCTGCTGTGGGCGGGGGGGGGGGTGTAGGGCATATGGTGGCAGGCCACAGTGGAGGAGAGAGCTGGGTATCTATGATCATGCAGAGGTGCTGCATTTCCCAAGGCTCTTGCCCTCTGCTGTGAGGGGGTGGGGGGTCTCTGGTGGCAGGCCACAGTGGAGAGGAGAGCTGGGTATCTATGATCATGCAGAGGTGCTGCATTTCCCAAGGCTGTTGTCCTCTTCTGTGGGGGAGGGTGCAGGGTCTATGGTGGCAGGCCACAGTGGAGGGGAGAGCTGGGTATCTATGATCATGCAGAGGTGCTGCATTTCCCCAGGCTCTTGCCCTTTGCCGTGGGGGGAGGGGGGTGTGGTGTCTCTGGTGGCAGGCCACAGGGGAGGAGAGAGCTGGGTATCTATGATCATGCAGAGGTGCTGCATTTCCCAAGGCTCTTACCCTCGGCTGTGGGGCGAGGGGGGTGTAGGGCCTCTGGTGGCAGGCCACAGTGGAGGGGAGAGCTGGGTATCTATGATCATGCAGAGGTGCTGCATTTCCCCAGGCTCTTGCCCTTTGCCGTGGGGGGAGGGGGGTGTGGTGTCTCTGGTGGCAGGCCACAGGGGAGGAGAGAGCTGGGTATCTATGATCATGCAGAGGTGCTGCATTTCCCAAGGCTCTTACCCTCGGCTGTGGGGCGAGGGGGGTGTAGGGCCTCTGGTGGCAGGCCACAGTGGAGCGGAGAGCTGGGTATCTATGATCATGCAGCGGTGCTGCATTCCCCAAGGATCTTTCCCTCTGCTGTGGGGGTGGGTGTAGGGTCTCTGGTGGCAGGCCACGGTGGAGGAGAGAGCTGGGTATCTATGATCACGCAGATGTGCTGCATTTCCCAAGGCTCTTACCCTCTGCTGTGGGGTGTGGGGTCTATGGTGGCATGCCACAGTGGAGGAGAGAGCTGGGTATCTATGATCATGCAGATGTGCTGCATTTCCCAAGGCTCTTGCCCTCTGCTGTGGGGGGAGGGGGGTGTAGGGTCTCTGGTGGCAGGCCACAGTGGAGGAGAGAGCTGGGTATCTATGATCATGCAGAGGTGCTGCATTTCCCAAGGCTCTTGCCCCCTGCTGTGGGGGGGTGTAGGATCTTTGGTGGCAGGCCACAGTGGAGGGGAGAGCTGGGTATCTATGATCATGCAGAGGTGCGGCATTTCCCAAGGCTCTTGCCCTCTGCTGTGGGGGAAGTGGGGTGTGGGGTCTCTGGTGGCAGGCCACAGGGTAGGAGAGAGCTGGGTATCTATGATCATGCAGAGGTGCTGCATTTCCCAAGGCTCTTGCCCTCTGCTGTGGGGGAGGGGGTGTGTGGTGTCTCTGGTGGCAGGCCAAAGGGGAGGAGAGAGCTGGGTATCTATGATCATGCAGAGGTGCTGCATTTCCCAAGGCTCTTGCCCTCTGCTGTGGGGGGCGAGGGGGTGTCGTGTCTCTGGCGGCAGGCCACAGTGGAGGAGAGAGCTGGGTATCTATGATCATGCAGAGGTGCTGCATTTCCCAAGGCTCTTGCCCTCTGCTGTGGGGGTGGGTGTAGGGTCTCTGGTGGCAGGCCATGGTGGAGGAGAGAGCTGGGTATCTATGATCACGCAGAGGTGCTGCATTTCCCAAGGCTCTTACCCTCTGCTGTGGGGTGTGGGGTCTCTGGTGGCAGACCACAGTGGAGGAGAGAGCTGGGTATCTATGATCATGCAGAGGTGCTGCATTTCCCAAGGCTCTTGCCCTCTGCTGTGGGGGGAGGGGGGTGTAGAGTCGTTGGTGGCAGGCCTGGGTGGAGGAGAGAGAGCTGGGTATCTATGATCATGCAGAGGTGCTGCATTTCCCAAGGCTCTTGCCCTCTGCTGTTGGGGGAGGGGGGTGTGGGGTCTCTGGTTGCAGGCCATAGTGGAGGAGAGAGCTGGGTATCTATGATCATGCAGAGGTGCTGCATTTCCCAAGGCACTTGCCCTCTGCTGTGAGGGGTAGCGGGTGGGGGGGTCTCTGGTGGCAGGCCACAGTGGAGGAGAGAGCTGGGTATCTATGATCATGCAGAGGTGCTGCATTTCCCAAGGCTCTTGCCCTCTGCTGTGAGGGGGAGGGGGTCTCTAGTGGCAGGCCACAGTGGAGGGGAGAGCTGGGTATCTATGATCATGCAGAGGTGCTGCATTTCCCAAGGCTCTTGCCCTCTGCTGTGGGGGGAGGGGGGCGTAGGGCCTTTGGTGGCAGGCCACAGTGGAGGAGAGAGCTGGGTATCTATGATCATGCATAGGTGCTGCATTTCCCAAGGTTCTTACACTCTGCTGTGGAGGGATGGGGGGTGGGGGGTCTCTGGTTGCAGGCCACAGTGGAGGAGAGAGCTGGGTATCTATGAGCATGCAGTGGTGCTGCATTTCCCAAGGCTCTTGTCCTCTGCTGTGGGGGGAGAGGGGGTGTCGTGTCTCTGGTGGCAGGCCACAGTGGAGGAGAGAGCTGGGTATCTATGATCATGCAGAGGTGTTGCATTTCCCAATGCTCTTGCCCTCTGCTGTGTGGGGAGAGGGGTGTGGGGTCTCTGGTGGCAGGCCACAGTGGAGGAGAGAGCTGGGTATCTATGATCATGCAGAGGTGCTGCATTTCCCAAGACTCTTGCCCTCTGCTGTGGGGGAGGGGGGTGTAGGGTCTCTGGTGGCAGGCCACAGTGGAGGAGAGAGCTGGGTATCTATGATCATGCAGAGGTGCTGCATTTCCCAAGACTCTTGCCCTCTGCTGAGGGGGGGGGGGTGTAGGGTCTCTGGTTGCAGGCCACAGTGGAGGAGAGAGCTGGGTATCTATGATCATGCAGAGGTGCTGCATTTCCCAAGGTTCTTGCCCTCTGCTGTGGGGGGAGTGGGGTGTGTGGTGTCTCTGGTGGCAGGCCACAGGGGAGGAGAGAGCCGGGTATCTATGATCATGCAGAGGTGCTGCATTTCCCAAGGCTCTTGCCCTCTGATATGGGGGGAGAGGGGGGTGGTGTCTCTGGTGGCAGGTCACAGTGGAGGAGAGAGCTGGGTATCTATGATCATGCAGAGGGGCTGCATTTCCCAAGGCTCCTGCCCTCTGCTGTGGCGGGTGGGGGGTGTAGGGCCTATGGTGGCAGACCACAGTGGAGGAGGGAGCTGGGTATCTATGATCATGCAGAGGTGC
The DNA here is from genome assembly GCF_040938575.1 of Ambystoma mexicanum. Lineage (NCBI taxonomy): Eukaryota > Metazoa > Chordata > Amphibia > Caudata > Ambystomatidae > Ambystoma > Ambystoma mexicanum. Next base: position 816,393,551 of record NC_090938.1, read on the forward strand.
TGCATTTCCCAAGGCTCTTGCCCTCTGCTGTAGGGCGAGGGGGTGTGGGGTCTCTGGTGGCAGGCCACAGTGGAGGAGAGAGCTGGGTATCTATGATCATGCAGAGGTGCTGCATTTCCCAAGGCTTTTGCCCTCTGCTGTGGGGGTGGAGTTGGGTGTAGGGTCTATGGTGGCAGGCCACAGTGGAGGACAGAGCTGGGTATCTATGATCATGCAGAGGTGCTGCATTCCCCCAGGCTCTTGCCCTCTGCTGTGGGGGGAGGGGGGTGTGGGGTCTCTGGTGGCAGGCCACAGTGGAGGAGAGAGCTGGGTATCTATGATCATGCAGAGGTGCTGCATTTCCCAAGGCTCTTGCCTTCTGCTGTGGGGGGCGAGTGGTGTAGGGCCTATGGTGGCAGGCCACAGTGGAGGGGAGAGCTGGGTATCTATGATCATGCAGAGGGGCAGCATTCCCAATTCTCTCGCCGTCTGCTGTGGGGGGAGGGGGTGTAGGGCCTCTAGTGGCAGGCCACAGTGGAGGGGAGAGCTGGGTATCTATGATCATGCAGAGGGGCTGCATATCCCAAGGCTCCTGCCCTCTGCTGTGGGGGGAGGGGGTGTGGGGTCTCTGGTGGCAGGCCACAGTGGAGGAGAGAGCTGGGTATCTATGATCTTGCAGAGGTGCTGCATTTCCCAAGGCTCTTGCCCTCTGCTGTGGGGGGAGGGGGTGTGGGGTCTCTGGTGGCAGGCCACAGTGGAGGAGAGAGCTGGGTATCTATGATCATGCAGAGGTGCTGCATTTCCCAAGGCTCTTGTCCTCTGATGTGGGGGGAGGGGTGGTGTGGGGTCTCTGGTGGCAGGCCACAGTGGAGGGGAGAGCTGGGTATCTATGATCATGCAGAGGTGCTGCATTTCCCAAGGCTCTTGCCTTCTGCTGTGGGGGAGGGGGGTGTGGGGTCTCTGGTGGCAGGCCACAGTGGAGGGGAGAGCTGGGTATCTATGATCATGCAGAGGTGCTGCATTTCCCAAGGCTATTGCCCTCTGCTGTGGGGGAGGGGGGTGTGGGGTCTCTGGTGGCAGGCCACAGTGGAGGGGAGAGCTGCGTATCTATGATCATGCAGAGGTTCTGCATTTCCCAAGGCTCTTGCCCTCTGCTGTGGGGGAAGGGGGTGTGGAGTCTCTTGTTGCAGGCCACAGTGGAGGAGAGAGCTGGGTATCTATGATCATGCAGAGGTGCTGCATTTCCCAATACTCTTGCCCTCTGCTGTGGGTGAGGGGAGTGCCGGGTCTCTGGTGGCTGGCCACAGCGGAGGAGAGAGCTGGGTATCTATGATCATGCAGAGGTACTGCATTTCCCAAGGCTCTTGCCCTCTGCTCTGGGGGGGGCGGTCTCTGGTGGCAGGCCACAGTGGAGGAGAGAGCTGGGTATCTATGATCATGCAGAGGTGCTGCATTTCCCAAGGCTCTTACCCTCTGCTGTGGAGGGATGGGGGGTGTGGGGTCTCTGGTGGCAGGCCACAGTGGAGGAGAGCTGGGTATCGATGATCATGCAGAGATGCTGCATTTCCCAAGGCTCTTGCCCTCTGCTGTGGGTGGAGGGGGGCGTAGGGCCTTTGGTGGCAGGCCACAGTGGAGGAGAGAGCTGGGTATCTATGATCATGCATAGGTGCTGCATTTCCCAAGGTTCTTACACTCTGCTGTGGAGGGATGGGGGGTGTGGGGTCTCTGGTTGCAGGCCACAGTGGAGGGGAGCTGGGTATCGATGATCATGCAGAGATGCTGCATTTCCCAAGGCTCTTGCCCTCTGCTGTGGGTGGAGGGGGGCGTAGGGCCTTTGGTGGCAGGCCACAGTGGAGGAGAGAGCTGGGTATCTATGATCATGCATAGGTGCTGCATTCCCCCAGGCTCCTGCCCTCTGCTGTGGGGGGAGGGGGGTGTGGGGTCTCTGGTGGCAGGCCACAGTGGAGGAGAGAGCTGGGTATCTATGATCATGCAGAGGTGCTGCATTTCCCAAGGCTCTTGCCTTCTGCTGTGGGGGGCGAGTGGTGTAGGGCCTATGGTGGCAGGCCACAGTGGAGGGGAGAGCTGGGTATCTATGATCATGCAGAGGGGCAGCATTCCCAATTCTCTCGCCGTCTGCTGTGGGGGTATGGGGTGTAGGGCCTCTAGTGGCAGGCCACAGTGGAGGGGAGAGCTGGGTATCTATGATCATGCAGAGGGGCTGCATATCCCAAGGCTCTTGCCCTTCTGCTGTGGGGGGAGGGGGGTGGGGTCTCTGGTGGCAGGCCACAGTGGAGGAGAGAGCTGGGTATCTATGATCTTGCAGAGGTGCTGCATTTCCCAAGGCTCTTGCCCTCTGCTGTGGGGGGAGGGGGTGTGGGGTCTCTGGTGGTAGGCCACAGTGGAGGGGAGAGCTGGGTATCTATGATCATGCAGAGGTGCTGCATTTCCCAAGGCTATTGCCCTCTGCTGTGGGGGAGGGGGGTGTGGGGTCTCTGGTGGCAGGCCACAGCGGAGGGGAGAGCTGGGTATCTATGATCATGCAGAGGTTCTGCATTTCCCAAGGCTCTTGCCCTCTGCTGTGGGGGAAGGGGGTGTGGGGTCTCTTGTTGCAGGCCACAGTGGAGGAGAGAGCTGGGTATCTATGATCATGCAGAGGTGCTGCATTTCCCAAGGCTCTTGCCCTCTGCTGTGGGGGAGGGGGTGTGGGGTCTATGGGGGCAGGCCACAGTGGAGGAGAGAGCTGGGTATCTATGATCATGCAGAGGTGCTGCATTTCCCAAGGCTCTTACCCTCTGCTGTGGAGGGATGGGGGGTGTGGGGTCTCTGGTGGCAGGCCACAGTGGAGGAGAGCTGGGTATCGATGATCATGCAGAGATGCTGCATTTCCCAAGGCTCTTGCCCTCTACTGTGGGTGGAGCGGGGCGTAGGGCCTTTGGTGGCAGGCCACAGTGGAGGAGAGAGCTGGGTATCTATGATCATGCATAGGTGCTGCATTTCCCAAGGTTCTTACACTCTGCTGTGGAGGGATGGGGGGGTGTGGGGTCTCTGGTTGCAGGCCACAGTGGAGGAGAGAGCTGGGTATCTATGATCATGCAGAGGTGCTGCATTTCCCAAGGCTCTTACCCTCTGCTGTGGGGGAGGGGGGTGTAGGGCCTCTGGTTGCAGGCCATAGTGGAGGGGAGAGCTGGGTATCTATCATCATGCAGAGGTGGTGCATTTCCCAAGGCTCTTGCCCTCTGCTGTGGGCGAGGGGGGTGTAGGGCCTCTGGTTGCAGGCCACAGTGGAGGGGAGAGCTGGGTATCTATGATCATGCAGAGGTGGTGCATTTCCCAAGGCACTTACCCTCTGCTGTGGGGGGGAGGGGGTGTGGGGTCTCTGGTGGCAGGCCACAGGGGAGGAGAGAGATGGGTATCTATGATCACGCAGAGGTGGTGCATTTCCCAAAGCTCTTGCCCTCTACTGTGGGTGGGGTGGGGGGTGTAGGGCATATGGTGGCAGGCCACAATGGAGGAGAGAGCTGGGTATCTATGAGCATGCAGAGGTGCTGCATTTCCCAATGCTCTTGCCCTCTGCTGTGGGGGAGGGGGTGTAGGGCCTCTGGTTGCAGGCCACAGTGGAGGAGAGAGCTGGGTATCTATGATCATGCAGAGGTGCTGCATTTCCCAAGGCTCTTGCCCTCTGCTGTGAGGGGGAGGGGGTCTCTAGTGGCAGGCCACAGTGGAGGGGAGAGCTGGGTATCTATGATCATGCAGAGGTGCTGCATTTCCCAAGGCTCTTGCCCTCTGCTGTGGGGGGAGGGGGGCGTAGGGCCTTTGGTGGCAGGCCACAGTGGAGGAGAGAGCTGGGTATCTATGATCATGCATAGGTGCTGCATTTCCCAAGGTTCTTACACTCTGCTGTGGAGGGATGGGGGGTGGGGGGTCTCTGGTTGCAGGCCACAGTGGAGGAGAGAGCTGGGTATCTATGATCATGCAGAGGTGCTGCATTTCCCAAGGCTCTTACCCTCTGCTGTGGAGGGATGGGGAGGTGTGGGGTCTCTGGTGGCAGGCCACAGTGGAGGAGAGATCTGGGTATCTATGATCATGCAGAGGTGCTGCATTTCCCAAGGCACTTGCCCTCTGCTGTGGGGGAGGGGGGTGTAGGGCCTCTGGTTGCAGGCCACAGTGGAGTGGAGAGCTGGGTATCTATGATCATGCAGAGGTGGTGCATTTCCCAAGGCTCTTGCCCTCTGCTGTGGGCGAGGGGGGTGTAGGGCCTCTGGTTGCAGGCCACAGTTTAGAAGAGAGCTGGGTATCTATGATCATGTAGAGGTGGTGCATTTCCCAAGGCACTTACCCTCTGCTGTGGGGGGGCGGGGGGTGTGGGGTCTCTGGTGGCAGGCCACAGGGGAGGAGAGAGATGGGTATCTATGATTATGCAGAGGTGGTGCATTTCCCAAGGCTCTTGCCCTCTGCTGTGGGCGGGGGGGGGGGGGTGTAGGGCATATGGTGGCAGGCCACAGTGGAGGAGAGAGCTGGGTATCTATGAGCATGCATAGGTGCTGCATTTCCCAAGGCTCTTGCCCTCTGCTGTGGGGGAGGGGGGTGTAGGGCCTCTGGTTGCATGCCACAGTGGAGGAGAGAGCTGGGTATCTATGATCATGCAGAGGTGCTGCATTTCCCAAGGCTCTTGCCCTCTGCTGTGAGGGGGTGGGGGGTCTCTGGTGGCAGGCCACAGTGGAGGGGAGAGCTGGGTATCTATGATCATGCAGAGGTGCTGCATTTCCCAAGGCTGTTGTCCTCTTCTGTGGGGGAGGGTGCAGGGTCTATGGTGGCAGGCCACAGTGGAGGGGAGAGCTGGGTATCTATGATCATGAAGAGGTGCTGCATTTCCCAAGGCTCTTGCCCTCTGCTGTGGGGGAGGAAGCAGGGTCTATGGTGGCAGGCCACAGTGGAGGGGAGAGCTGGGTATCTATGATCATGCAGAGGTGCTGCATTTCCCCAGGCTCTTGCCCTTTGCCGTGGGGGGAGGGGGGTGTGGTGTCTCTTGTGGCAGGCCACAGGGGAGGAGAGAGCTGGGTATCTATGATCATGCAGAGGTGCTGCATTTCCCAAGGCTCTTACCCTCGGCTGTGGGGAGAGGGGGGTGTAGGGCCTCTGGTGGCAGGCCACAGTGGAGGGGAGAGCTGGGTATCTATGATCATGAAGAGGTGGTGCATTTCCCAAGGCTCTTGCCCTCTGCTGTGGGGGAGGAGGCAGGGTCTATGGTGGCAGGCCACAGTGGAGGGGAGAGCTGGGTATCTATGATCATGCAGAGGTGCTGCATTTCCCCAGGCTCTTGCCCTTTGCCGTGGGGTAGAGGGGGTGTGGGGTCTCTGGTGGCAGGCCACAGTGGAGGAGAGAGCTGGGTATCTATGATCATGCAGAGGTGCTGCATTTCCCAAGGCTCCTGCCCTCTGCTGTGGGGGGAGGAGGGTGTGGTGTCTCTTGTGGCAGGCCACAGGGGAGGAGAGAGCTGGGTATCTATGATCATGCAGAGGTGCTGCATTTCCCAAGGCTCTTGCCCTCTGCTGTGGAGGGGGGGCGGTCTTTGGTGGCAGGCCACAGTGGAGGAGAGAGCTGGGTATCTATGATCATGCAGCGGTGCTGCATTCCCCAAGGCTCTTGCCCTCTGCTGTGGGGGTGGGTGTAGGGTCTCTGGTGGCAGGCCACGGTGGAGGAGAGAGCTGGGTATCTATGATCACGCAGAGGTGCTGCATTTCCCAAGGCTCTTACCCTCTGCTGTGGGGTGTGGGGTCTCTGGTGGCAGACCACAGTGGAGGAGAGAGCTGGGTATCTATGATCATGCAGAGGTGCTGCATTTCCCAAGGCTCTTGCCCTCTGCTGTGGGGGGAGGGGGGTGTAGAGTTGTTGGTGGCAGGCCTGGGTGGAGGAGAAAGCTGGGTATCTATGATCATGCAGAGGTGCTGCATTTCCCAAGGCTCTTGCCCTCTGCTGTGGGGATGGGGGTGTGGTGTCTCTGGTGGCAGGCCACAGTGGAGGAGAGAGCTGGGTATCTATGATCATGCAGAGGTGCTGCATTTCCCAAGGCTCTTGCCCTCTGCTGTGGGGATGGGGGTGTGGTGTCTCTGGTGGCAGGCCACAGTGGAGGAGAGAGCTGGGTATCTATGATCATGCAGAGGTGCTGCATTTCCCAAGGCTCCTGCCCTCTGCTGTGGTGGGTGGGGGTTGTAGGGCCTATGGTGGCAGACCACAGTGGAGGAGAGAGCTGGGTATCTATGATCATGCAGAGGTACTGCATTTCCCAAGGCTCTTGCCCTCTGCTGTGGGGGAAGGGGTGCAGGGTCTCTGGTTGCAGGCCACAGTGGAGGAGAGAGCTGGGTATCTATGATCATGCAGAGGTGCTGCATTTCCCAAGGCTCTTGCCCTCTGCTGTGGGGGAGGGGAGTGCGGGGTCTCTGGTTGCAGGCCACAGTGGAGGAGAGAGCTGGGTATCTATGATCATGCAGAGGTGCTGCATTTCCCAAGGCTCTTGCCCTCTGCTGTGGGGGGTGGAGGTGGGTGTAGGGTCTATGGTGGCAGGCCACAGTGGAGGACAGGGCTGGGTATCTATGATCATGCAGAGGTGCTGCATTTCCCAAGGCTCTCGCCGTCTGCTGTGGGGGGAGGGGGTGTGGGGTCTCTGGTGGCAGGCCACAGTGGAGGAGAGAGCTGGGTATCTATGATCATGCAGAGGTGCTGCATTTCCCAAGGCTCTTGCCTTCTGCTGTGGGGGCGAGTGGTGTAGGGCCTATGGTGGCAGGCCACAGTGTAGGGGAGAGCTGGGTATCTATGATCATGCAGAGGGGCAGCAATTCCCAATTCTCTCGCCGTCTGCTGTGGGGGGAGGGCGTGTAGGGCCTCGAGTGGCAGGCCACAGAGGTGGTGCATTTCCCAAGGCTCTTGCCCTCTGCTGTGGGCGGGGGGGGGTGTAGGGCATATGGTGGCAGGCCACAGTGGAGGAGAGAGCTGGGTATCTATGAGCATGCATAGGTGCTGCATTTCCCAAGGCTCTTGCCCTCTGCTGTGGGGGAGGGGGTGTAGGGCCTCTGGTTGCAGGCCACAGTGGAGGAGAGAGCTGGGTATCTATGATCATGCAGAGGTGCTGCATTTCCCAAGGCTCTTGCCCTCTGCTGTGAGGGGGTGGGGGGTCTCTGGTGGCAGGCCACAGTGGAGGGGAGAGCTGGGTATCTATGATCATGCAGAGGTGCTGCATTTCCCAAGGCTGTTGTCCTCTTCTGTGGGGGAGGGTGCAGGGTCTATGGTGGCAGGCCACAGTGGAGGGGGGAGCTGGGTATCTATGATCATGAAGAGGTGCTGCATTTCCCAAGGCTCTTGCCCTCTGCTGTGGGGGAGGAAGCAGGGTCTATGGTGGCAGGCCACAGTGGAGGGGAGAGCTGGGTATCTATGATCATGCAGAGGTGCTGCATTTCCCCAGGCTCTTGCCCTTTGCCGTGGGGGGAGGGGGGTGTGGTGTCTCTTGTGGCAGGCCACAGGGGAGGAGAGAGCTGGGTATCTATGATCATGCAGAGGTGCTGCATTTCCCAAGGCTCTTACCCTCGGCTGTGGGGCGAGGGGGGTGTAGGGCCTCTGGTGGCAGGCCACAGTGGAGGGGAGAGCTGGGTATCTATGATCATGCAGAGGTGCTGCATTTCCCCAGGCTCTTGCCCTTTGCCGTGGGGTAGAGGGGGTGTGGGGTCTCTGGTGGCAGGCCACAGTGGAGGAGAGAGCTGGTATCTATGATCATGCAGAGGTGCTGCATTTCCCAAGGCTCCTGCCCTCTGCTGTGGGGGGAGGGGGGTGTGGTGTCTCTTGTGGCAGGTCACAGGGGAGGAGAGAGCTGGGTATCTATGATCATGCAGAGGTGCTGCATTTCCCAAGGCTCTTGCCCTCTGCTGTGGGGGGAGGGGGGTGTAGAGTCGTTGGTGGCAGGCCTGGGTGGAGGAGAGAGCTGGGTATCTATGATCATGCAGAGGTGCTGCATTTCCCAAGGCTCTTGCCCTCTGCTGTTGGGGGAGGGGGGTGTGGGGTCTCTGGTTGCACGCCATAGTGGAGGAGAGAGCTGGGTATCTATGATCATGCAGAGGTGCTGCATTTCCCAAGGCACTTGCCCTCTGCTGTGAGGGGTAGCGGGTGGGGGGTCTCTGGTGGCAGGCCACAGTGGAGGAGAGAGCTGGGTATCTATGAGCATGCAGAGGTGCTGCATTTCCCAAGGCTCTTGCCCTCTGCTGTGGGGATGGGGGTGTGGTGTCTCTGGTGGCAGGCCACAGTGGAGGAGAGAGCTGGGTATCTATGATCATGCAGAGGTGCTGCATTTCCCAAGGCTCTTGCCCTCTGCTGTGGGGATGGGGGTGTGGTGTCTCTGGTGGCAGGCCACAGTGGAGGAGAGAGCTGGGTATCTATGATCATGCAGAGGTGCTGCATTTCCCAAGGCTCCTGCCCTCTGCTGTGGTGGGTGGGGGTTGTAGGGCCTATGGTGGCAGACCACAGTGGAGGAGAGAGCTGGGTATCTATGATCATGCAGAGGTACTGCATTTCCCAAGGCTCTTGCCCTCTGCTGTGGGGGAAGGGGTGCAGGGTCTCTGGTTGCAGGCCACAGTGGAGGAGAGAGCTGGGTATCTATGATCATGCAGAGGTGCTGCATTTCCCAAGGCTCTTGCCCTCTGCTGTGGGGGAGGGGAGTGCGGGGTCTCTGGTTGCAGGCCACAGTGGAGGAGAGAGCTGGGTATCTATGATCATGCAGAGGTGCTGCATTTCCCAAGGCTCTTGCCCTCTGCTGTGGGGGGTGGAGGTGGGTGTAGGGTCTATGGTGGCAGGCCACAGTGGAGGACAGGGCTGGGTATCTATGATCATGCAGAGGTGCTGCATTTCCCAAGGCTCTCGCCGTCTGCTGTGGGGGGAGGGGGTGTGGGGTCTCTGGTGGCAGGCCACAGTGGAGGAGAGAGCTGGGTATCTATGATCATGCAGAGGTGCTGCATTTCCCAAGGCTCTTGCCTTCTGCTGTGGGGGCGAGTGGTGTAGGGCCTATGGTGGCAGGCCACAGTGTAGGGGAGAGCTGGGTATCTATGATCATGCAGAGGGGCAGCAATTCCCAATTCTCTCGCCGTCTGCTGTGGGGGGAGGGCGTGTAGGGCCTCGAGTGGCAGGCCACAGAGGTGGTGCATTTCCCAAGGCTCTTGCCCTCTGCTGTGGGCGGGGGGGGGGGGTGTAGGGCATATGGTGGCAGGCCACAGTGGAGGAGAGAGCTGGGTATCTATGAGCATGCATAGGTGCTGCATTTCCCAAGGCTCTTGCCCTCTGCTGTGGGGGAGGGGGTGTAGGGCCTCTGGTTGCAGGCCACAGTGGAGGAGAGAGCTGGGTATCTATGATCATGCAGAGGTGCTGCATTTCCCAAGGCTCTTGCCCTCTGCTGTGAGGGGGTGGGGGTCTCTGGTGGCAGGCCACAGTGGAGGGGAGAGCTGGGTATCTATGATCATGCAGAGGTGCTGCATTTCCCAAGGCTGTTGTCCTCTTCTGTGGGGGAGGGTGCAGGGTCTATGGTGGCAGGCCACAGTGGAGGGGGGAGCTGGGTATCTATGATCATGAAGAGGTGCTGCATTTCCCAAGGCTCTTGCCCTCTGCTGTGGGGGAGGAAGCAGGGTCTATGGTGGCAGGCCACAGTGGAGGGGAGAGCTGGGTATCTATGATCATGCAGAGGTGCTGCATTTCCCCAGGCTCTTGCCCTTTGCCGTGGGGGGAGGGGGGTGTGGTGTCTCTTGTGGCAGGCCACAGGGGAGGAGAGAGCTGGGTATCTATGATCATGCAGAGGTGCTGCATTTCCCAAGGCTCTTACCCTCGGCTGTGGGGCGAGGGGGGTGTAGGGCCTCTGGTGGCAGGCCACAGTGGAGGGGAGAGCTGGGTATCTATGATCATGCAGAGGTGCTGCATTTCCCCAGGCTCTTGCCCTTTGCCGTGGGGTAGAGGGGGTGTGGGGTCTCTGGTGGCAGGCCACAGTGGAGGAGAGAGCTGGTATCTATGATCATGCAGAGGTGCTGCATTTCCCAAGGCTCCTGCCCTCTGCTGTGGGGGGAGGGGGGTGTGGTGTCTCTTGTGGCAGGTCACAGGGGAGGAGAGAGCTGGGTATCTATGATCATGCAGAGGTGCTGCATTTCCCAAGGCTCTTGCCCTCTGCTGTGGGGGGAGGGGGGTGTAGAGTCGTTGGTGGCAGGCCTGGGTGGAGGAGAGAGCTGGGTATCTATGATCATGCAGAGGTGCTGCATTTCCCAAGGCTCTTGCCCTCTGCTGTTGGGGGAGGGGGGTGTGGGGTCTCTGGTTGCACGCCATAGTGGAGGAGAGAGCTGGGTATCTATGATCATGCAGAGGTGCTGCATTTCCCAAGGCACTTGCCCTCTGCTGTGAGGGGTAGCGGGTGGGGGGTCTCTGGTGGCAGGCCACAGTGGAGGAGAGAGCTGGGTATCTATGAGCATGCAGAGGTGCTGCATTTCCCAAGGCTCTTGCCCTCTGCTGTGGCGGGTGGGGGGTATAGGGCCTATGGTGGCAGACCACAGTGGAGGAGGGAGCTGGGTATCTATGATCATGCAGAGGTGCTGCATTTCCCAAGGCTCTTGCCCTCTGCTGTGGGGGGAGGGGGTGTGGGGTCTCTGGTGGCAGGCCACAGTGGAGGAGAGAGCTGGGTATCTATGATCATGCAGAGGTGCTGCATTTCCCAAGGCTTTTGCCCTCTGCTGTGGGGGTGGAGGTGGGTGTAGGGTCTCTGGTGGCAGGCCACAGTGGAGGGGAGAGCTGGGTATCTATGATCATGCAGAGGTGCTGCATTTCCCAAGGCTATTGCCCTCTGCTGTGGGGGAGGGGGTGTGGGGTCTCTGGTGGCAGGCCACAGTGAAGGGGAGAGCTCGGTATCTATGATCATGCAGAGGTTCTGCATTTCCCAAGGGTCTTGCCCTCTGCTGTGGGTGAAGGGGGTGTGGGGTCTCTTGTTGCAGGCCACAGTGGAGGAGAGAGTTGGGTATCTATGATCATGCAGAGGTGCTGCATTTCCCAATACTCTTGCCCTCTGCTGTGGGTGAGGGGAGTGCCGGGTCTCTGGTGGCTGCCCACAGTGGAGGAGAGAGCTGGGTATCTATGATCATGCAGAGGTACTGCGTTTCCCAAGGCTCTTGCCCTCTGCTCTGGGGGGGGCGGTCTCTGGTGGCAGGCCACAGTGGAGGAGAGAGCTGGGTATCTATGATCATGCAGAGGTGCTGCATTTCCCAAGGCTCTTGCCTTCTGCTGTGGGGGGCGAGTGGTGTAGGGCCTATGGTGGCAGGCCACAGTGGACGGGAGAGCTGGGTATCTATGATCATGCAGAGGGGCAGCATTCCCAATTCTCTCGCCGTCTGCTGTGGGGGTATGGGGTGTAGGGCCTCTAGTGGTAGGCCACGGTGGAGGGGAGAGCTGGGTATCTATGATCATGCAGAGGTGCTGCATTTCCCAAGGCTATTGCCCTCTGCTGTGGGGGGAGGGGGTGTGGGGTCTCTGGTGGCAGGCCACAGTGGAGGAGAGAGCTGGGTATCTATGATCTTGCAGAGGTGCTGCATTTCCCAAGGCTCTTGCCCTCTGCTGTGGGGGGAGGGGGTGTGGGGTCTCTGGTGGCAGGCCACAGTGGAGGGGAGAGCTGGGTATCTATGATCATGCAGAGGTGCTGCATTTCCCAAGGCTATTGCCCTCTGCTGTGGGGGAGGGGGGTGTGGGGTCTCTGGTGGCAGGCCACAGTGGAGGGGAGAGCTGGGTATCTATGATCATGCAGAGGTTCTGCATTTCCCAAGGCTCTTGCCCTCTGCTGTGGGGGAAGGGGGTGTGGGGTCTCTTGTTGCAGGCCACAGTGGAGGAGAGAGCTGGGTATCTATGATCATGCAGAGGTGCTGCATTTCCCAAGGCTCTTGCCCTCTGCTGTGGGGGAGGGGTGTGGGGCTATGGGGGCAGGCCACAGTGGAGGAGAGAGCTGGGTATCTATGATCATGCAGAGGTGCTGCATTTCCCAAGGCTCTTACCCTCTGCTGTGGAGGGATGGGGGGTGTGGGGTCTCTGGTGGCAGGCCACAGTGGAGGAGAGCTGGGTATCGATGATCATGCAGAGATGCTGCATTTCCCAAGGCTCTTGCCCTCTACTGTGGGTGGAGCGGGGCGTAGGGCCTTTGGTGGCAGGCCACAGTGGAGGAGAGAGCTGGGTATCTATGATCATGCATAGGTGCTGCATTTCCCAAGGTTCTTACACTCTGCTGTGGAGGGATGGGGGGGTGTGGGGTCTCTGGTTGCAGGCCACAGTGGAGGAGAGAGCTGGGTATCTATGATCATGCAGAGGTGCTGCATTTCCCAAGGCTCTTACCCTCTGCTGTGGGGGAGGGGGGTGTAGGGCCTCTGGTTGCAGGCCATAGTGGAGGGGAGAGCTGGGTATCTATGATCATGCAGATGTGGTGCATTTCCCAAGGCTCTTGCCCTCTGCTGTGGGGGGAGGGGGGTGTAGAGTCTCTGGTGGCAGGCCACAGTGGAGGAGAGAGCTGGGTATCTATGATCATGCAGAGGTGCTGCATTTCCCAAGGTTCTTGCCCTCTGCTGTGGGGGGAGTGGGGTGTGTGGTGTCTCTGGTGGCAGGCCACAGGGGAGGAGAGAGCCGGGTATCTATGATCATGCAGAGGTGCTGCATTTCCCAAGGCTCTTGCGCTCTGATATGGGGGAGACGGGGGTGGTGTCTCTGGTGGCAGGTCACAGTGGAGGAGAGAGCTGGGTATCTATGATCATGCAGAGGGGCTGCATTTCCCAAGGCTCCTGCCCTCTGCTGTGGCGGGTGGGGGGTGTAGGGCCTATGGTGGCAGACCAAAGTGGAGGAGGGAGCTGGGTATCTATGATCATGCAGAGGTGCTGCATTTCCCAAGGCTCTTGCCCTCTGCTGTGGGGGGAGGGGGTGTGGGGTCTCTGGTGGCAGGCCACAGTGGAGGAGAGAGCTGGGTATCTATGATCATGCAGAGGTGCTGCATTTCCCAAGGCTTTTGCCCTCTGCTGTGGGGGTGGAGGTGGGTTTAGGGTCTCTGGTGGCAGGCCACAGTGGAGGGGAGAGCTGGGTATCTATGATCATGCAGAGGTGCTGCATTTCCCAAGGCTATTGCCCTCTGCTGTGGGGGAAGGAGGTGTGGGGTCTCTGGTGGCAGGCCACAGTGGAGGGGAGAGCTGGGTATCTATGATCATGCAGAGGTTCTGCATTTCCCAAGGGTCTTGCCCTCTGCTGTGGGTGAAGGGGGTGTGGGGTCTCTTGTTGCAGGCCACAGTGGAGGAGAGAGCTGGGTATCTATGATCATGCAGAGGTGCTGCATTTCCCAATACTCTTGCCCTCTGCTGTGGGTGAGGGGAGTGCCGGGTCTCTGGTGGCTGGCCACAGTGGAGGAGAGAGCTGGGTATCTATGATCATGCAGAGGTACTGCATTTCCCAAGGCTCTTGCCCTCTGCTCTGGGGGGGGGGCGGTCTCTGGTGGCAGGCCACAGTGGAGGAGAGAGCTGGGTATCTATGATCATGCAGAGGTGCTGCATTTCCCAAGGCTCTTACCCTCTGCTGTGGAGGGATGGGGGGTGTGGGGTCTCTGGTGGCAGGCCACAGTGGAGGAGAGCTGGGTATCAATGATCATGCAGAGATGCTGCATTTCCCAAGGCTCTTGCCCTCTGCTGTGGGTGGAGGGGGGCGTAGGGCCTTTGGTGGCAGGCCACAGTGGAGGAGAGAGCTGGGTATCTATGATCATGCAGAGGTGCTGCATTGCCCCAGGCTCTTGCCCTCTGCTGTGGGGGGAGGGGGGTGTGGGGTCTCTGGTGGCAGGCCACAGTGGAGGCGAGAGCTGGGTATCTATGATCATGCAGAGGTGCTGCATTTCCCAAGGCTCTTGCCTTCTGCTGTGGGGGGCGAGTGGTGTAGGGCCTATGGTGGCAGGCCACAGTGGAGGGGAGAGCTGGGTATCTATGATCATGCAGAGGGGCAGCATTCCCAATTCTCTCACCGTCTGCTGTGGGGGTATGGGGTGTAGGGCCTCTAGTGGCAGGCCACAGTGGAGGGGAGAGCTGGGTATCTATGATCATGCAGAGGTGCTGCATTTCCCAAGGCTATTGCCCTCTGCTGTGGGGGGAGGGGGTGTGGGGTCTCTGGTGGCAGGCCACAGTGGAGGAGAGAGCTGGGTATCTATGATCTTGCAGAGGTGCTGCATTTCCCAAGGCTCTTGCCCTCTGCTGTGGGGGGAGGGGGTGTGGGGTCTCTAGTGGCAGGCCACAGTGGAGGGGAGAGCTGGGTATCTATGATCATGCAGAGGTGCTGCATTTCCCAAGGCTATTGCCCTCTGCTGTGGGGGAGGGGGGTGTGGGGTCTCTGGTGGCAGGCCACAGTGGAGGGGAGAGCTGGGTATCTATGATCATGCAGAGGTTCTGCATTTCCCAAGGCTCTTGCCCTCTGCTGTGGGGGAAGGGGGTGTGGGGTCTCTTGTTGCAGGCTACAGTGGAGGAGAGAGCTGGGTATCTATGATCATGCAGAGGTGCTGCATTTCCCAAGGCTCTTGCCCTCTGCTGTGGGGGAGGGGTGTGGGGCTATGGGGGCAGGCCACAGTGGAGGAGAGAGCTGGGTATCTATGATCATGCAGAGGTGCTGCATTTCCCAAGGCTCTTACCCTCTGCTGTGGAGGGATGGGGGGTGTGGGGTCTCTGGTGGCAGGCCACAGTGGAGGAGAGCTGGGTATCGATGATCATGCAGAGATGCTGCATTTCCCAAGGCTCTTGCCCTCTACTGTGGGTGGAGCGGGGCGTAGGGCCTTTGGTGGCAGGCCACAGTGGAGGAGAGAGCTGGGTATCTATGATCATGCATAGGTGCTGCATTTCCCAAGGTTCTTACACTCTGCTGTGGAGGGTTGGGGGGGGTGTGGGGTCTCTGGTTGCAGGCCACAGTGGAGGAGAGAGCTGGGTATCTATGATCATGCAGAGGTGCTGCATTTCCCAAGGCTCTTACCCTCTGCTGTGGGGGAGGGGGGTGTAGGGCCTCTGGTTGCAGGCCATAGTGGAGGGGAGAGCTGGGTATCTATGATCATGCAGAGGTGGTGCATTTCCCAAGGCTCTTGCCCTCTGCTGTGGGCGAGGGGGGTGTAGGGCCTCTGGTTGCAGGCCACAGTGGAGGGGAGAGCTGGGTATCTATGATCATGCAGAGGTGGTGCATTTCCCAAGACACTTACCCTCTGCTGTGGGGGGGAGGGGGTGTGGGGTCTCTGGTGGCAGGCCAAAGGGGAGGAGAGAGATGGGTATCTATGATCATGCAGAGGTGGTGCATTTCCCAAAGCTCTTGCCCTCTACTGTGGGTGGGGGGGGTGTAGGGCATATGGTGGCAGGCCACAATGGAGGAGAGAGCTGGGTATCTATGAGCATGCAGAGGTGCTGCATTTCCCAATGCTCTTGCCCTCTGCTGTGGGGGAGGGGGTGTAGGGCCTCTGGTTGCAGGCCACAGTGGAGGAGAGAGCTGGGTATCTATGATCATGCAGAGGTGCTGCATTTCCCAAGGCTCTTGCCCTCTGCTGTGAGGGGGTGGGGGGTCTCTGGTGGCAGGCCACAGTGGCGGGGAGAGCTGGGTATCTATGATCATGCAGAGGTGCTGCATTTCCCAAGGCTCTTGCCCTCTGCTGTGGGGGGAGGGGGGCGTAGGGCCTTTGGTGGCAGGCCACAGTGGAGGAGAGAGCTGGGTATCTATGATCATGCATAGGTGCTGCATTTCCCAAGGTTCTTACACTCTGCTGTGGAGGGATGGGGGGGTGTGGGGTCTCTGGTTGCAGGCCACAGTGGAGGAGAGAGCTGGGTATCTATGATCAGGCAGAGGTGCTGCATTTCCCAAGGCTCTTACCCTCTGCTGTGGAGGGATGGGGAGGTGTGGGGTCTCTGGTGGCAGGCCACAGTGGAGGAGAGATCTGGGTATCTATGATCATGCAGAGGTGCTGCATTTCCCAAGGCACTTGCCCTCTGCTGTGGGGGAGGGGGGTGTAGGGCCTCTGGTTGCAGGCCACAGTTTAGAAGAGAGCTGGGTATCTATGATCATGCAGAGGTGGTGCATTTCCCAAGGCTCTTGCCCTCTGCTGTGGGCGGGGGGCGGGTGTAGGGCATATGGTGGCAGGCCACAGTGGAGGAGAGAGCTGGGTATCTATGAGCATGCATAGGTGCTGCATTTCCCAAGGCTCTTGCCCTTTGCTGTGGGGGAGGGGGGTGTAGGGCCTCTGGTTGCAGGCCACAGTGGAGGAGAGAGCTGTGTATCTATGATCATGCAGAGGTGCTGCCTTTCCCAAGGCTCTTGCCCTCTGCTGTGAGGGGGTGGGGGGTCTCTGGTGGCAGGCCACAGTGGAGGGGAGAGCTGGGTATCTATGATCATGCAGAGGTGCTGCATTTCCCAAGGCTTTTGTCCTCTTCTGTGGGGGAGGGTGCAGGGTCTATGGTGGCAGGCCACAGTGGAGGGGAGAGCTGGGTATCTATGATCATGAAGAGGTGCTGCATTTCCCAAGGCTCTTGCCCTCTGCTGTGGGGGAGGAAGCAGGGTCTATGGTGGCAGGCCACAGTGGAGGGGAGAGCTGGGTATCTATGATCATGCAGAGGTGCTGCATTTCCCCAGGCTCTTGCCCTTTGCCGTGGGGGGAGGGAGGGGGGTGTGGTGTCTCTTGTGGCAGGCCACAGGGGAGGAGAGAGCTGGGTATCTATGATCATGCAGAGGTGCTGCATTTCCCAAGGCTCTTACCCTCGGCTGTGGGGCGAGGGGGGTGTAGGGCCTCTGGTGGCAGGCCACAGTGGAGGGGAGAGCTGGGTATCTATGATCATGAAGAGGTGGTGCATTTCCCAAGGCTCTTGCCCTCTGCTGTGGGGGAGGAGGCAGGGTCTATGGTGACAGGCCACAGTGGAGGGGAGAGCTGGGTATCTATGATCATGCAGAGGTGCTGCATTTCCCCAGGCTCTTGCCCTTTGCCGTGGGGTAGAGGGGGTGTGGGGTCTCTGGTGGCAGGCCACAGTGGAGGAGGGAGCTGGGTATCTATGATCATGCAGAGGTGCTTCATTTCCCAAGGCTCCTGCCCTCTGCTGTGGGGGGAGGGGGTGTGGGGTCTCTGGTGGCAGGCCACAGTGGAGGAGAGAGCTGGGTATCTATGATCATGCAGAGGTGCTGCATTTCCCAAGGCTTTTGCCCTCTGCTGTGGGGGTGGAGGTGGGTGTAGGGTCTCTGGTGGCAGGCCACAGTGGAGGGGAGAGCTGGGTATCTATGATCATGCAGAGGTGCTGCATTTCCCAAGGCTATTGCCCTCTGCTGTGGGGGAAGGAGGTGTGGGGTCTCTGGTGGCAGGCCACAGTGGAGGGGAGAGCTGGGTATCTATGATCATGCAGAGGTTCTGCATTTCCCAAGGGTCTTGCCCTCTGCTGTGGGTGAAGGGGGTGTGGGGTCTCTTGTTGCAGGCCACAGTGGAGGAGAGAGCTGGGTATCTATGATCATGCAGAGGTGCTGCATTTCCCAATACTCTTGCCCTCTGCTGTGGGTGAGGGGAGTGCCGGGTCTCTGGTGGCTGGCCACAGTGGAGGAGAGAGCTGGGTATCTATGATCATGCAGAGGTACTGCATTTCCCAAGGCTCTTGCCCTCTGCTCTGGGGGGGGGCGGTCTCTGGTGGCAGGCCACAGTGGAGGAGAGAGCTGGGTATCTATGATCATGCAGAGGTGCTACATTTCCCAAGGCTCTTACCCTCTGCTGTGGAGGGATGGGGGGTGTGGGGTCTCTGGTGGCAGGCCACAGTGGAGGAGAGCTGGGTATCGATGATCATGCAGAGATGCTGCATTTCCCAAGGCTCTTGCCCTCTGCTGTGGGTGGAGGGGGGCGTAGGGCCTTTGGTGGCAGGCCACAGTGGAGGAGAGAGCTGGGTATCTATGATCATGCATAGGTGCTGCATTTCCCAAGGTTCTTACACTCTGCTGTGGAGGGATGGGGGGTGTGGGGTCTCTGGTTGCAGGCCACAGTGGAGGGGAGCTGGGTATCGATGATCATGCAGAGATGCTGCATTTCCCAAGGCTCTTGCCCTCTGCTGTGGGTGGAGGAGGGCGTAGGGCCTTTGGTGGCAGGCCACAGTGGAGGAGAGAGCTGGGTATCTATGATCATGCATAGGTGCTGCATTGCCCCAGGCTCTTGCCCTCTGCTGTGGGGGGAGGGGGGTGTGGGGTCTCTGGTGGCAGGCCACAGTGGAGGAGAGAGCTGGGTATCTATGATCATGCAGAGGTGCTGCATTTCCCAAGGCTCTTGCCTTCTGCTGTGGGGGGCGAGTGGTGTAGGGCCTATGGTGGCAGGCCACAGTGGAGGGGAGAGCTGGGTATCTATGATCATTCAGAGGGGCAGCATTCCCAATTCTCTCGCCGTCTGCTGTGGGGGTATGGGGTGTAGGGCCTCTAGTGGCAGGCCACAGTGGAGGGGAGAGCTGGGTATCTATGATCATGCAGAGGTCCTGCATTTCCCAAGGCTATTGCCCTCTGCTGTGGGGGGAGGGGGTGTGGGGTCTCTGGTGGCAGGCCACAGTGGAGGAGAGAGCTGGGTATCTATGATCTTGCAGAGGTGCTGCATTTCCCAAGGCTCTTGCCCTCTGCTGTGGGGGGAGGGGGTGTGGGGTCTCTAGTGGCAGGCCACAGTGGAGGGGAGAGCTGGGTATCTATGATCATGCAGAGGTGCTGCATTTCCCAAGGCTATTGCCCTCTGCTGTGGGGGAGGGGGGTGTGGGGTCTCTGGTGGCAGGCCACAGTGGAGGGGAGAGCTGGGTATCTATGATCATGCAGAGGTTCTGCATTTCCCAAGGCTCTTGCCCTCTGCTGTGGGGGAAGGGGGTGTGGGGTCTCTTGTTGCAGGCCACAGTGGAGGAGAGAGCTGGGTATCTATGATCATGCAGAGGTGCTGCATTTCCCAAGGCTCTTGCCCTCTGCTGTGGGGGAGGGGTGTGGGGCTATGGGGGCAGGCCACAGTGGAGGAGAGAGCTGGGTATCTATGATCATGCAGAGGTGCTGCATTTCCCAAGGCTCTTACCCTCTGCTGTGGAGGGATGGGGGGTGTGGGGTCTCTGGTGGCAGGCCACAGTGGAGGAGAGCTGGGTATCGATGATCATGCAGAGATGCTGCATTTCCCAAGGCTCTTGCCCTCTACTGTGGGTGGAGCGGGGCGTAGGGCCTTTGGTGGCAGGCCACAGTGGAGGAGAGAGCTGGGTATCTATGATCATGCATAGGTGCTGCATTTCCCAAGGTTCTTACACTCTGCTGTGGAGGGTTGGGGGGGGTGTGGGGTCTCTGGTTGCAGGCCCCAGTGGAGGAGAGAGCTGGGTATCTATGATCATGCAGAGGTGCTGCATTTCCCAAGGCTCTTACCCTCTGCTGTGGGGGAGGGGGGTGTAGGGCCTCTGGTTGCAGGCCATAGTGGAGGGGAGAGCTGGGTATCTATGATCATGCAGAGGTGGTGCATTTCCCAAGGCTCTTGCCCTCTGCTGTGGGCGAGGGGGGTGTAGGGCCTCTGGTTGCAGGCCACAGTGGAGGGGAGAGCTGGGTATCTATGATCATGCAGAGGTGGTGCATTTCCCAAGACACTTACCCTCTGCTGTGGGGGGGAGGGGGTGTGGGGTCTTTGGTGGCAGGCCAAAGGGGAGGAGAGAGATGGGTATCTATGATCATGCAGAGGTGGTGCATTTCCCAAAGCTCTTGCCCTCTACTGTGGGTGGGGGGGTGTAGGGCATATGGTGGCAGGCCACAATGGAGGAGAGAGCTGGGTATCTATGAGCATGCAGAGGTGCTGCATTTCCCAATGCTCTTGCCCTCTGCTGTGGGGGAGGGGGTGTAGGGCCTCTGG
This sequence comes from Ambystoma mexicanum, assembly GCF_040938575.1. Lineage (NCBI taxonomy): Eukaryota > Metazoa > Chordata > Amphibia > Caudata > Ambystomatidae > Ambystoma > Ambystoma mexicanum. Next base: position 816,413,433 of record NC_090938.1, read on the forward strand.
TTGCAGGCCACAGTGGAGGAGAGAGCTGGGTATCTATGATCATGCAGAGGTGCTGCATTTCCCAAGGCTCTTGCCCTCTGCTGTGAGGGGGTGGGGGGTCTCTGGTGGCAGGCCACAGTGGCGGGGAGAGCTGGGTATCTATGATCATGCAGAGGTGCTGCATTTCCCAAGGCTCTTGCCCTCTGCTGTGGGGGGAGGGGGGCGTAGGGCCTTTGGTGGCAGGCCACAGTGGAGGAGAGAGCTGGGTATCTATGATCATGCATAGGTGCTGCATTTCCCAAGGTTCTTACACTCTGCTGTGGAGGGATGGGGGGGTGTGGGGTCTCTGGTTGCAGGCCACAGTGGAGGAGAGAGCTGGGTATCTATGATCAGGCAGAGGTGCTGCATTTCCCAAGGCTCTTACCCTCTGCTGTGGAGGGATGGGGAGGTGTGGGGTCTCTGGTGGCAGGCCACAGTGGAGGAGAGATCTGGGTATCTATGATCATGCAGAGGTGCTGCATTTCCCAAGGCACTTGCCCTCTGCTGTGGGGGAGGGGGGTGTAGGGCCTCTGGTTGCAGGCCACAGTGGAGGGGAGAGCTGGGTATCTATGATCATGCAGAGGTGGTGCATTTCCCAAGGCTCTTGCCCTCTGCTGTGGGCGAGGGGGGTGTAGGGCCTCTGGTTGCAGGCCACAGTTTAGAAGAGAGCTGGGTATCTATGATCATGTAGAGGTGGTGCATTTCCCAAGGCACTTACCCTCTGCTGTGGGGGGGAGGGGGGGTGTGGGGTCTCTGGTGGCAGGCCACAGGGGAGGAGAGAGATGGGTATCTATGATCATGCAGAGGTGGTGCATTTCCCAAGGCTCTTGCCCTCTGCTGTGGGCGGGGGGGGGGGGGGTGTAGGGCATATGGTGGCAGGCCACAGTGGAGGAGAGAGCTGGGTATCTATGAGCATGCATAGGTGCTGCATTTCCCAAGGCTCTTGCCCTCTGCTGTGGGGGAGGGGGGTGTAGGGCCTCTGGTTGCAGGCCACAGTGGAGGAGAGAGCTGGGTATCTATGATCATGCAGAGGTGCTGCCTTTCCCAAGGCTCTTGCCCTCTGCTGTGAGGGGGTGGGGGGTCTCTGGTGGCAGGCCACAGTGGAGGGGAGAGCTGGGTATCTATGATCATGCAGAGGTGCTGCATTTCCCAAGGCTGTTGTCCTCTTCTGTGGGGGAGGGTGCAGGGTCTATGGTGGCAGGCCACAGTGGAGGGGAGAGCTGGGTATCTATGATCATGAAGAGGTGCTGCATTTCCCAAGGCTCTTGCCCTCTGCTGTGGGGGAGGAAGCAGGGTCTATGGTGGCAGGCCACAGTGAAGGGGAGAGCTGGGTATCTATGATCATGCAGAGGTGCTGCATTTCCCCAGGCTCTTGCCCTTTGCCGTGGGGGGAGGGGGGTGTGGTGTCTCTTGTGGCAGGCCACAGGGGAGGAGAGAGCTGGGTATCTATGATCATGCAGAGGTGGTGCATTTCCCAAGGCTCTTGCCCTCTGCTGTGGGGGAGGAGGCAGGGTCTATGGTGACAGGCCACAGTGGAGGGGAGAGCTGGGTATCTATGATCATGCAGAGGTGCTGCATTTCCCCAGGCTCTTGCCCTTTGCCGTGGGGTAGAGGGGGTGTGGGGTCTCTGGTGGCAGGCCACAGTGGAGGAGAGAGCTGGGTATCTATGATCATGCAGAGGTGCTGCATTTCCCAAGGCTCCTGCCCTCTGCTGTGGGGGGAGGGGGGTGTGGTGTCTCTTGTGGCAGGCCACAGGGGAGGAGAGAGCTGGGTATCTATGATCATGCAGAGGTGCTGCATTTCCCAAGGCTCTTGCCCTCTGCTGTGGAGGTGGGGGGGCGGTCTTTGGTGGCAGGCCACAGTGGAGGAGAGAGCTGGGTATCTATGATCATGCAGCGGTGCTGCATTCCCCAAGGCTCTTGCCCTCTGCTGTGGGGGTGGGTGTAGGGTCTCTGGTGGCAGGCCACGGTGGAGGAGAGAGCTGGGTATCTATGATCACGCAGAGGTGCTGCATTTCCCAAGGCTCTTACCCTCTGCTGTGGGGTGTGGGGTCTCTGGTGGCAGACCACAGTGGAGGAGAGAGCTGGGTATCTATGATCATGCAGAGGTGCTGCATTTCCCAAGGCTCTTGCCCTCTGCTGTGGGGGGAGGGGGGTGTAGAGTTGTTGGTGGCAGGCCTGGGTGGAGGAGAAAGCTGGGTATCTATGATCATGCAGAGGTGCTGCATTTCCCAAGGCTCTTGCCCTCTGCTGTGGGGGGAGGGGGGTGTGGGGTCTCTGGTGGCAGGCCACAGTGGATGAGAGAGCTGGGTATCTATGCTCATGCAGAGGTGCTGCATTTCCCATGGCTCTTGCCTTCTGCTGTGGGGGAGGGGGGTGTGGGGTCTCTGGTAGCAGGCCACAGTGGAGGAGAGAGCTGGGTATCTATGATCATGCAGAGGTGCTGCATTTCCCAAGGCTCTTGCCCTCTGCTGTGGGGATGGGGGTGTGGTGTCTCTGGTGGCAGGCCACAGTGGAGGAGAGAGCTGGGTATCTATGATCATGCAGAGGTGCTGCATTTCCCAAGGCTCCTGCCCTCTGCTGTGGCGGGTGGGGGTTGTAGGGCCTATGGTGGCAGACCACAGTGGAGGAGAGAGTTGGGTATCTATGATCATGCAGAGGTACTGCATTTCCCAAGGCTCTTGCCCTCTGCTGTGGGGGAAGGGGTGCGGGGTCTCTGGTTGCAGGCCACAGTGGAGGAGAGAGCTGGGTATCTATGATCATGCAGAGGTGCTGCATTTCCCAAAGCTCTTGCCCTCTGCTGTGGGGGAGGGGAGTGCGGGGTCTCTGGTTGCAGGCCACAGTGGAGGAGAGAGCTGGGTATCTATGATCATGCAGAGGTGCTGCATTTCCCAAGGCTCTTGCACTCTGCTGTGGGGGGTGGAGGTGGGTGTAGGGTCTATGGTGGCAGGCCACAGTGGAGGACAGGGCTGGGTATCTATGATCATGCAGAGGTGCTGCATTTCCCCAGGCTCTTGCCCTCTGCTGTGGGGGGAGGGGGGTGTGGGGTCTCTGGTGGCAGGCCACAGTGGAGGAGAGAGCTGGGTATCTATGATCATGCAGAGGTGCTGCATTTCCCAAGGCTCTCGCCGTCTGCTGTGGGGGAGGGGGTGTGGGGTCTCTGGTGGCAGGCCACAGTGGAGGAGAGAGCTGGGTATCTATGATCATGCAGAGGTGCTGCATTTCCCAAGGCTCTTGCCTTCTGCTGTGGGGGCGAGTGGTGTAGGGCCTATGGTGGCAGGCCACAGTGGAGGGGAGAGCTGGGTATCTATGATCATGCAGAGGGGCAGCAATTCAGCAATTCCCAATTCTCTCGCCGTCTGCTGTGGGGGGAGGGCGTGTAGGGCCTCGAGTGGCAGGCCACAGTGGAGGGGAGAGCTGGGTATCTATGATCATGCAGAGGGGCTGCATTTCCCAAGGCTCCTGCCCTCTGCTGTGGCGGGTGGGGGGTGTAGGGCCTATGGTGGCAGACCACAGTGGAGGAGAGTGCTGGGTATCTATGATCATGCAGAGGTGCTGCATTTCCAAAGGCTCTTGCCCTCTGCTGTGGTGGGAGGGGGTGTGGGGTCTCTGGTGGCAGGCCACAGTGGAGGAGAGAGCTGGGTATCTATGATCATGCAGAGGTGCTGCATTTCCCAAGGCTCTTGCCCTCTGCTGTGGGGGGTGGAGGTGGGTGTAGGGTCTATGGTTGCAGGCCACAGTGGAGGACAGAGCTGGGTATCTATGATCATGCAGAGGTGCTGCATTTCCCCAGGCTCTTGCCCTCTGCTGTGGGGGGAGGGGGGTGTGGGGTCTCTGGTGGCAGGCCACAGTGGAGGAGAGAGCTGGGCATCTATGATCATGCAGAGGTGCTGCATTTCCCAAGGCTCTTGCCTTCTGCTGTGGGGGGCGAGTGGTGTTGGGCCTATGGTGGCAGGCCACAGTGGAGGGGAGAGCTGGGTATCCATGATCATGCAGAGGGGCAGAATTCCCAATTCTCTCGCCGTCTGCTGTGGGGGGAGGGGTTGTAGGGCCTCTAGTGGCAGGCCACAGAGGTGGTGCATTTCCCAAGGCTCTTGCCCTCTGCTGTGGGCGGGGGGGGGGGGGGTGTAGGGCATATGGTGGCAGGCCACAGTGGAGGAGAGAGCTGGGTATCTATGAGCATGCATAGGTGCTGCATTTCCCAAGGCTCTTGCCCTCTGCTGTGGGGGAGGGGGGTGTAGGTCCTCTGGTTGCAGGCCACAGTGGAGGAGAGAGCTGGGTATCTATGATCATGCAGAGGTGCTGCATTTCCCAAGGCTCTTGCCCTCTGCTGTGAGGGGGTGCAGGGTCTATGGTGGCAGGCCACAGTGGAGGGGAGAGCTGGGTATCTATGATCATGAAGAGGTGCTGCATTTCCCAAGGCTCTTGCCCTCTGCTGTGGGCGGGGGGGGGGGTGTAGGGCATATGGTGGCAGGCCACAGTGGAGGAGAGAGCTGGGTATCTATGAGCATGCATAGGTGCTGCATTTCCCAAGGCTCTTGCCCTCTGCTGTGGGGGAGGGGGGTGTAGGTCCTCTGGTTGCAGGCCACAGTGGAGGAGAGAGCTGGGTATCTATGATCATGCAGAGGTGCTGCATTTCCCAAGGCTCTTGCCCTCTGCTGTGAGGGGGTGCAGGGTCTATGGTGGCAGGCCACAGTGGAGGGGAGAGCTGGGTATCTATGATCATGAAGAGGTGCTGCATTTCCCAAGGCTCTTGCCCTCTGCTGTGGGGGAGGAAGCAAGGTCTATGGCGGCAGGCCACAGTGGAGGGGAGAGCTGGGTATCTATGATCATGCAGAGGTGCTGCATTTCCCCAGGCTCTTGCCCTTTGCCGTGGGGGGAGGGGGGTGTGGTGTCTCTTGTGGCAGGCCACAGGGGAGGAGAGAGCTGGGTATCTATGATCATGCAGAGGTGCTGCATTTCCCAAGGCTCTTACCCTCGGCTGTGGGGCGAGGGGGGTGTAGGGCCTCTGGTGGCAGGCCACAGTGGAGGGGAGAGCTGGGTATCTATGATCATGAAGAGGTGGTGCATTTCCCAAGGCTCTTGCCCTCTGCTGTGGGGGAGGAGGCAGGGTCTATGGTGGCAGGCCACAGTGGAGGGGAGAGCTGGGTATCTATGATCATGCAGAGGTGCTGCATTTCCCCAGGCTCTTGCCCTTTGCCGTGGGGTAGAGGGGGTGTGGGGTCTCTGGTGGCAGGCCACAGTGGAGGAGAGAGCTGGGTATCTATGATCATGCAGAGGTGCTGCATTTCCCAAGGCTCCTCCCCTCTGCTGTGGGGGGAGGGGGGTGTGGTGTCTCTTGTGGCAGGTCACAGGGGAGGAGAGAGCTGGGTATCTATGATCATGCAGAGGTGCTGCATTTCCCAAGGCTCTTGCCCTCTGCTGTGGAGGGGGGGGGGTGGTCTTTGGTGGCAGGCCACAGTGGAGGAGAGAGCTGGGTATCTATGATCATGCAGCGGTGCTGCATTCCCCAAGGCTCTTGCCCTCTGCTGTGGGGGTGGGTGTAGGGTCTCTCGTGGCAGGCCACGGTGGAGTAGAGAGCTGGGTATCTATGATCACGCAGAGGTGCTGCATTTCCCAAGGCTCTTACCCTCTGCTGTGGGGTGTGGGGTCTCTGGTGGCAGACCACAGTGGAGGAGAGAGCTGGGTATCTATGATCATGCAGAGGTGCTGCATTTCCCAAGGCTCTTGCCCTCTGCTGTGGGGGGAGGGGGGTGTAGAGTTGTTGGTGGCAGACCTGGGTGGAGGAGAAAGCTGGGTATCTATGATCATGCAGAGGTGCTGCATTTCCCAAGGCTCTTGCCCTCTGCTGTGGGGGGAGGGGGATGTGGGGTCTCTGGTGGCAGGCCACAGTGGATGAGAGAGCTGGGTATCTATGCTCATGCAGAGGTGCTGCATTTCCCATGGCTCTTGCCTTCTGCTGTGGGGGAGGGGGCTGTGGGGTCTCTGGTGGCAGGCCACAGTGGAGGAGAGAGCTGGGTATCTATGATCATGCAGAGGTTCTGCATTTCCCAAGGCTCTTGCCCTCTGCTGTGGGGATGGGGGTGTGGTGTCTCTTGTGGCAGGCCACAGTGGAGGAGAGAGCTGGGTATCTATGATCATGCAGAGGTGCTGCATTTCCCAAGGCTCCTGCCCTCTGCTGTGGCGGGTGGGGGTTGTAGGGCCTATGGTGGCAGACCACAGTGGAGGAGAGAGCTGGGTATCTATGATCATGCAGAGGTACTGCATTTCCCAAGGCTCTTGCCCTCTGCTGTGGGGGAAGGGGTGCGGGGTCTCTGGTTGCAGGCCACAGTGGAGGAGAGAGCTGGGTATCTATGATCATGCAGAGGTGCTGCATTTCCCAAGGCTCTTGCCCTCTGCTGTGGGGGAGGGGAGTGCGGGGTCTCTGGTTGCAGGCCACAGTGGAGGAGAGAGCTGGGTATCTATGATCATGCAGAGCTGCTGCATTTCCCAAGGCTCTTGCCCTCTGCTGTGGGGGGTGGAGGTGGGTGTAGGGTCTATGGTGGCAGGCCACAGTGGAGAACAGGGCTGGGTATCTATGATCATGCAGAGGTGCTGCATTTCCCCAGGCTCTTGCCCTCTGCTGTGGGGGGAGGGGGGTGTGGGGTCTCTGGTGGCAGGCCACAGTGGAGGAGAGAGCTGGGTATCTATGATCATGCAGAGGTGCTGCATTTCCCAAGGCTCTCGCCGTCTGCTGTGGGGGGAGGGGGTGTGGGGTCTCTGGTGGCAGGCCACAGTGGAGGAGAGAGCTGGGTATCTATGATCATGCAGAGGTGCTGCATTTCCCAAGGCTCTTGCCTTCTGCTGTGGGGGCGAGTGGTGTAGGGCCTATGGTGGCAGGCCACAGTGGAGGGGAGAGCTGGGTATCTATGATCATGCAGAGGGGCAGCAATTCCCAATTCTCTCGCCGTCTGCTGTGGGGGGAGGGCGTGTAGGGCCTCGAGTGGCAGGCCACAGTGGAGGGGAGAGCTGGGTATCTATGATCATGCAGAGGGGCTGCATTTCCCAAGGCTCCTGCCCTCTGCTGTGGCGGGTGGGGGGTGTAGGGCCTATGGTGGCAGACCACAGTGGAGGACAGAGCTGGGTATCTATGATCATGCAGAGGTGCTGCATTTCCCCAGGCTCTTGCCCTCTGCTGTGGGGGGGAGGGGGGTGTGGGGTCTCTGGTGGCAGGCCACAGTGGAGGAGAGAGCTGGGTATCTATGATCATGCAGAGGTGCTGCATTTCCCAAGGCTCTTGCCTTCTGCTGTGGGGGGCGAGTGGTGTTGGGCCTATGGTGGCAGGCCACAGTGGAGGGGAGAGCTGGGTATCTATGATCATGCAGAGGGGCAGCATTCCCAATTCTCTCGCCGTCTGCTGTGGGGGAGGGGTTGTAGGGCCTCTAGTGGCAGGCCACAGTGGAGGGGAGAGCTGGGTATCTATGATCATGCAGAGGGGCTGCATTTCCCAAGGCTCCTGCCCTCTGCTGTGGCGGGTGGGGGGTGTAGGGCCTATGGTGGCAGACCACAGTGGAGGAGAGAGCTGGGTATCTATGATCATGCAGAGGTGCTGCATTTCCCAAGGCTCTTGCCCTCTGCTGTGGGGGGAGGGGGTGTGGGGTCTCTGGTGGCAGGCCACAGTGGAGGAGAGAGCTGGGTATCTATGATCATGCAGAGGTGCTGCATTTCCCAAGGCTCTTGCCCTCTGCTGTGGGGGGAGGGGGTGTGGGGTCTCTGGTGGCAGGCCACAGTGGAGGAGAGAGCTGGGTATCTATGATCATGCAGAGGTGCTGCATTTCCCAAGGCTCTTGTCCTCTGCTGTGGGGGGAGGGGTGGTGTGGGGTCTCTTGTGGCAGGCCACAGTGGAGGGGAGAGCTGGGTATCTATGATCATGCAGAGGTGCTGCATTTCCCAAGGCTCTTGCCTTCTGCTGTGGGGGAGGGGAGTGTGGGGTCTCTGGTGGCAGGCCACAGTGGAGGGGAGAGCTCGGTAGCTATGATCATGCAGAGGTGCTGCATTTCCCAAGGCTATTGCCCTCTGCTGTGGGGGAGGGGGGTGTGGAGTCTCTGGTGGCAGGCCGCAGTGGAGGGGAGAGCTGGGTATCTATGATCATGCAGAGGTGCTGCATTTCCCAAGGCTGTTGCCCTCTGCTGTGGGGGAAGGGGGTGCAGGGTCTCTGGTTGCAGGCCACAGTGGAGGAGAGGGCTGGGTATCTATGATCATGCAGAGGTGCTGCATTTCCCAAGGCTCTTGCCCTCTGCTGTGGGTGAGGGGAGTGCCGGGTCTCTGGTGGCTGGCCACAGTGGAGGAGACAGCTGGGTATCTATGATCATGCAGAGGTGCTGCATTTCCCAAGGCTCTCACCCTCTGCTGTGGAGGGATGGGGGGTGTGGGGTCTCTGGTGGCAGGCCACAGTGGAGGAGAGCTGGGTATCGATGATCATGCAGAGGTGCTGCATTTCCCAAGGCTCTTGCCCTCTGCTGTGGGGGGAGGGGGGCGTAGGGCCTTTGGTGGCAGGCCACATTGGAGGAGAGAGCTGGGTATCTATGATCATGCAGAGGTGCTGCATTTCCCAAGTTTCTTACACTCTGCTGTGGAGGGATGGGGGGTGTGGGGTCTCTGGTTGCAGGCCACAGTGGAGGAGAGAGCTGGGTATCTATGATCATGCAGAGGTGCTGCATTTCCCAAGGCTCTTACCCTCTGCTGTGAAGGGATGGGGGGTGTGGGGTCTCTGGTGGCAGGCCACAGTGGAGGAGAGAGCTGGGTATCTATGATCATGCAGAGGTGCTGCATTTCCCAAGGCACTTGCCCTCTGCTGTGGGGGAGGGGGGGTGTAGGGCCTCTGGTTGCAGGCCACAGTGGAGGGGAGAGCTGGGTATCTATGATCATGCAGAAGTGGTGCATTTCCCAAGGCTCTTGGCCTCTGCTGTGGGCGAGGGGGGTGTAGGGCCTCTGGTTGCAGGTCACAGTGGAGGGGAGAGCTGGGTATCTATGATCATGCAGAGGTGGTGCATTTCCCAAGGCACTTACCCTCTGCTGTGGTGGGGAAGGGGGGTGTGGGGTCTCTGGTGGCAGGCCACAGGGGAGGAGAGAGATGGGTATCTATGATCATGCAGAGGTGCTGCATTTCCCAAGGCTCTTGCCCTCTGCTGTGGGGGGAGGGGGCGTAGGGCCTTTGGTGGCAGGCCACAGTGGAGGAGAGAGCTGGGTATCTATGATCATGCAGAGGTGCTGCATTTCCCAGGTTTCTTACACTCTGCTGTGGAGGGATGGGGGTGTGGGGTCTCTGGTGGCAGGCCACAGTGGAGGAGAGAGCTGGGTATCTATGATCATGCAGAGGTGCTGCATTTCCCAAGGCACTTGCCCTCTGCTGTGGGGGAGGGGGGTGTAGGGCCTCTGGTTGCAGGCCACAGTGGAGGGGAGAGCTGGGTATCTATGATCATGCAGAAGTGGTGCATTTCCCAAGGCTCTTGGCCTCTGCTGTGGGCGAGGGGGGTGTAGGGCCTCTGGTTGCAGGCCACAGTGGAGGGGAGAGCTGGGTATCTATGATCATGCAGAGGTGGTGCATTTCCCAAGGCACTTACCCTCTGCTGTGGTGGGGAGGGGGTGTGTGGGGTCTCTGGTGGCAGGCCACAGGGGAGGAGAGAGATGGGTATCTATGATCATGCAGAGGTGGTGCATTTCCCAAGGCTCTTGCCCTCTGCTGTGGGCGGGGGCGGGGGGGGGGGGTGTAGGGCATATGGTGGCAGGCCACAGTGGAGGAGAGAGCTGGGTATCTATGAGCATGCATAGGTGCTGCATTTCCCAAGGCTCCTGCCCTCTGCTGTGGGGGAGGGGGGTTTAGGGCCTCTGGTTGCAGGCCACAGTGGAGGAGAGAGCTGGGTATCTATGATCATGCAGAGGTGCTGCATTTCCCAAGGCTGTTGTCCTCTTCTGTGGGGGAGGGTGCAGGGTCTATGGTGGCAGGCCACAGTGGAGGGGAGAGCTGGGTATCTATGATCATGAAGAGGTGCTGCATTTCCCAAGGCTCTTGCCCTCTGCTGTGGGGGAGGAGGCAGGGTCTATGGTGGCAGGCCACAGTGGAGGGGAGAGATGGGTATCTATGATCATGCAGAGGTGCTGCATTTCCCCAGGCTCTTGCCCTTTGCCGTGGGGGGAGGGGGGTGTGGTGTCTCTGGTGGCAGGCCACAGGGGCGGAGAGAGCTGGGTATCTATGATCATGCAGAGGTGCTGCATTTCCCAAGGCTCCTGCCCTCTGCTGTGGGGGGAGGGGGGTGTGGTGTCTCTGGTGGCAGGCCACAGGGGAGGAGAGAGCTGGGTATCTATGATCATGCAGAGGTGCTGCATTTCCCAAGGCTCTTACCCTCTGCTGTGGGGGGGGGGAGGGCGGTCTTTGGTGGCAGGCCACAGTGGAGGAGAGAGCTGGATATCTATGATCATGCAGCGGTGCTGCATTCCCCAAGGCTCTTGCCCTATGCCGTGGGGGTGGGTGTAGGGTCTCTGGTGGCAGCCCACGGTGGAGGAGAGAGCTGGGTATCTATGATCATGCAGAGGTGCTGCATTTCCCAAGGCTCTTACCCTCTGCTGTGGGGTGTGGGGTCTCTGGTGGCAGACCACAGTGGAGGAGAGTACCGGGTATCTATGATCATGCAGAGGTGCTGCATTTCCCAAGGCTCTTGCCCTCTGCTGTGGGGGGAGGGGGGTGTAGAGTCGTTGGTGGCAGGCCTGGGTGGAGGAGAGAGCTGGGTATCTATGATCATGCAGAGGTGCTGCATTTCCCAAGGCTCTTGCCCTCTGCTGTGGGGGGAGGGGGTGTGGTGTCTCTGGTGGCAGGCAACAGTGGAGGGGAGAGCTGGGTATCTATGATCATGCAGAGGTGCTGCATTTCCCAAGGCTACTGCCCTCTGCTGTGGTGGGTGGGGGTTGTAGGGCCTATGGTGGCAGACCACAGTGGAGGAGAGAGCTGGGTATCTATGATCATGCAGAGGTGCTGCATTTCCCAAGCCTCTTGCCCTCTGCTGTGGGGGAAGGGGTGCGGGGTCTCTGGTTGCTGGCCACAGTGGAGGAGAGAGCTGGGTATCTATGATCATGCAGAGGTGCTGCATTTCCCAAGGCTCTTGCCCTCTGCTGTGGGGGAGGGGAGTGCGGGGTCTCTGGTGGCAGGCCACAGTGGAGGAGAGAGCTGGATATCTATGATCATGCAGAGGTGCTGCATTTCCCAAGGCTCTTGCCCTCTGCTGTGGGGGGTGGAGGTGGGTGTAGGGTCTATGGTGGCAGGCCACAGTGGAGGACAGGGCTGGGTATCTATGATCATGCAGAGGTGCTGCATTTCCCCAGGCTCTTGCCCTCTGCTGTGGGGGGAGGGGGGTGTGGGGTCTCTGGTGGCAGGCCACAGTGGAGGAGAGAGCTGGGTATCTATGATCATGCAGAGGTGCTGCATTTCCCAAGGCTCTCGCCGTCTGCTGTTGGGGGAGGGGGTGTGGGGTTTCTGGTGGCAGGCCACAGTGGAGGAGAGAGCTGGGTATCTATGATCATGCAGAGGTGCTGCATTTCCCAAGGCTCTTGCCTTCTGCTGTGGGGGGCGAGTGGTGTAGGGCCTATGGTGGCAGGCCACAGTGGAGGGGAGAGCTGGGTATCTATGATCATGTAGAGGGGCAGCATTTCCCAATTCTCTCGCCGTCTGCTGTGGGGGGAGGGCGTGTAGGGCCTCTAGTGGCAGGCCACACTGGAGGGGAGAGCTGGGTATCTATGATCATGCAGAGGGGCTGCATTTCCCAAGGCTCCTACCCTCTGCTGTGGCGGGTGGGGGGTGTAGGGCCTATGGTGGCAGACCACAGTGGAGGAGAGAGCTGGGTATCTATGATCATGCAGAGGTGCTGCATTTCCCAAGGCTCTTGCCCTCTGCTGTGGTGGGAGGGGGTGTGGGGTCTCTGGTGGCAGGCCACAGTGGAGGACAGAGCTGGGTATCTATGATCATGCAGAGGTGCTGCATTTCCCAAGGCTCTTGCCCTCTGCTGTGGGGGGTGGAGGTGGGTGTAGGGTCTATGGTGGCAGGCCACAGTGGTGGTCAGAGCTGGGTATCTATGATCATGCAGAGGTGCTGCATTTCCCCAGGCTCTTGCCCTCTGCTGTGGGGGGAGGGGGGTGGGGTCTCTGGTGGCAGGCCACAGTGGAGGAGAGAGCCGGGTATCTATGATCATGCAGAGGTGCTGCATTTCCCAAGGCTCTTGCCTTCTGCTGTGGGGGGCGAGTGGTGTAGGGCCTATGGTGGCAGGCCACAGTGGAGGGGAGAGCTGGGTATCTATGATCATGTAGAGGGGCAGCATTTCCCAATTCTCTCGCCGTCTGCTGTGGGGGGAGGGCGTGTAGGGCCTCTAGTGGCAGGCCACAGTGGAGGGGAGAGCTGGGTATCTATGATCATGCAGAGGGGCTGCATTTCCCAAGGCTCCTACACTCTGCTGTGGCGGGTGGGGGGTGTAGGGCCTAAAGTGGCAGACCACAGTGGAGGAGAGAGCTGGGTATCTATGATCATGCAGAGGTGCTGCATTTCCCAAGGCTCTTGCCCTCTGCTGTGGTGGGAGGGGGTGTGGGGTCTCTGGTGGCAGGCCACAGTGGAGGAGAGAGCTGGGTATCTATGATCATGCAGAGGTGCTGCATTTCCCAAGGCTCTTGCCCTCTGCTGTGGGGGGTGGAGGTGGGTGTAGGGTCTATGGTGGCAGGCCACAGTGGTGGACAGAGCTGGGTATCTATGATCATGCAGAGGTGCTGCATTTCCCCAGGCTCTTGCCCTCTGCTGTGGGGGGAGGGGGGGTGGGGTCTCTGGTGGCAGGCAACAGTGGGGGAGAGAGCTGGGTATCTATGATCATGCAGAGGTGCTGCATTTCCCAAGGCTCTTGTCCTCTGCTGTGGGGGGAGGGGTGGTGTGGGGTCTCTGGTGGCAGGCCACAGTGGAGGGGAGAGCTGGGTATCTATGATCATGCAGAGGTGCTGCATTTCCCAAGGCTCTTGCCCTCTGCTGTGGGGGAAGGGGGTGCAGGGTCTCTGGTTGCAGGCCACAGTGGAGGAGAGGGCTGGGTATCTATGATCATGCAGAGGTGCTGCATTTCCCAAGGCTCTTGCCCTCTGCTGTGGGTGAGGGGAGTGCCGGGGCTCTGGTGGCTGGCCACAGTGGAGGAGAGAGCTGGGTATCTATGATCATGCAGAGGTGCTGCATTTTTCAAGGCTCTTGCCCTCTGCTGTGGGGGGGGGGGCGGTCTCTGGTGGCAGGCCACAGTGGAGGAGAGAGCTGGGTATCTATGATCATGCAGAGGTGCTGCATTTCCCAAGGCTCTTACCCTCTGCTGTGGAGGGATGGGGGGTGTGGGGTCTCTGGTGGCAGGCCACAGTGGAGGAGAGCTGGGTATCGATGATCATGCAGAGGTGCTGCATTTCCCAAGGCTCTTGCCCTCTGCTGTGGGGGGAGGGGGGCGTAGGGCCTTTGGTGGCAGGCCACAGTGGAGGAGAGAGCTGGGTATCTATGATCATGCAGAGGTGCTGCATTTCCCAAGTTTCTTACACTCTGCTGTGGAGGGATGGGGGGGTGTGGGGTCTCTGGTTGCAGGCCACAGCGGAGGAGAGAGCTGGGTATCTATGATCATGCAGAGGTGCTGCATTTCCCAAGGCTCTTACCTTCTGCTGTGGAGGGATGGGGGTGTGGGGTCTCTGGTGGCAGGCCACAGTGGAGGAGAGAGCTGGGTATCTATGATCATGCAGAGGTGCTGCATTTCCAAAGGCACTTGCCCTCTGCTGTGGGGGAGGGGGGTGTAGGGCCTCTGGTTGCAGGCCACAGTGAAGGGGAGAGCTGGGTATCTATGATCATGCAGAGGTGGTGCATTTCCCAGGGCTCTTGCCCTCTGCTGTGGGCGAGGGGGGTGTAGGGCCTCTGGTTGCAGGCCACAGTGGAGGGGAGAGCTGGGTATCTATGATCATGCAGAGGTGGTGCATTTCCCAAGGCTCTTGCCCTCTGCTGTGGGGGGGAGGGGGGTGTGGGGTCTCTGGTGGCAGGCCACAGGGGAGGAGAGAGATGGGTATCTATGATCATGCATAGGTGCTGCATTTCCCAAGGCTCTTGCCCTCTGCTGTGGGGGAGGGAGGTGTAGGGCCTCTGGTTGCAGGCCACAGTGAAGGAGAGAGCTGGGTATCTATGATCATGCAGAGGTGCTGCATTTCCCAAGGCTCTTGCCCTCTGCTGTGGGGGTGGGTGTAGGGTCTCTGGTGGCAGGCCACGGTGGAGGAGAGAGCTGGGTATCTATGATCACGCAGAGGTGCTGCATTTCCCAAGGCTCTTACCCTCTGCTGTGGGGTGTGGGGTCTATGGTGGCATGCCACAGTGGAGGAGAGAGCTGGGTATCTATGATCATGCAGATGTGCTGCATTTCCCAAGGCTCTTGCCCTCTGCTGTGGGGGGAGGGGGGTGTAGGGCCTCTGGTTGCAGGCCACAGTGGAGGAGAGAGCTGGGTATCTATGATCATGCAGAGGTGCTGCATTTCCCAAGGCTCTTGCCCTCTGCTGTGAGGGGGTGGGGGGTCTCTGGTGGCAGGCCACAGTGGAGGGGAGAGCTGGGTATCTATGATCATGCAGAGGTGCTGCATTTCCCAAGGCTGTTGTCCTCTTCTGTGGGGGAGGGTGCAGGGTCTATGGTGGCAGGCCACAGTGGAGGGGAGAGCTGGGTATCTATGATCATGAAGAGGTGCTACATTTCCCAAGGCTCTTGCCCTCTGCTGTGGGGGAGGAGGCAGGGTGTATGGTGGCAGGCCACAGTGGAGGGGAGAGCTGGGTATCTATGATCATGCAGAGGTGCTGCATTTCCCCAGGCTCTTGCCCTTTGCCGTGGGGGGAGGAGGGTGTGGTGTCTCTGGTGGCAGGCCACAGGGGAGGAGAGAGCTGGGTATCTATGATCATGCAGAGGTGCTGCATTTCCCAAGGCTCTTACCCTCGGCTGTGGGGCGAGGGGGGTGTAGGGCCTCTGGTGGCAGGCCACAGTGGAGGGGAGAGCTGGGTATCTATGATCATGAAGAGGTGCTGCATTTCCCAAGGCTCTTGCCCTCTGCTGTGGGGGAGGAGGCAGGGTCTATGGTGGCAGGCCACAGTGGAGGGGAGAGCTGGGTATCTATGATCATGCAGAGGTGCTGCATTTCCCCAGGCTCTTGCCCTTTGCCGTGGGGGAGAGGGGGTGTGGGGTCTCTGGTGGCAGGCCACAGTGGAGGAGAGAGCTGGGTATCTATGATCATGCAGAGGTGCTGCATTTCCCTAGGCTCCTGCCCTCTGCTGTGGGGGGAGGGGGGTGTGGTGTCTCTGGTGGCAGGCCACAGGGGAGGAGAGAGCTGGGTATCTATGATCATGCAGAGGTGCTGCATTTCCCAAGGCTCTTGCCCTCTGCTGTGGGGGGGGCGGTCTTTGGTGGCAGGCCACAGTGGAGGAGAGAGCTTGGTATCTATGATCATGCAGCGGTGCTGCATTCCCCAAGGCTCTTGCCCTCTGCTGTGGGGGTGGGTGTAGGGTCTCTGGTGGCAGGCCACGGTGGAGGAGAGAGCTGGGTATCTATGATCACGCAGAGGTGCTGCATTTCCCAAGGCTCTTACCCTCTGCTGTGGGGTGTGGGGTCTATGGTGGCATGCCACAGTGGAGGAGAGAGCTGGGTATCTATGACCATGCAGATGTGCTGCATTTCCCAAGGCTCTTGCCCTCTGCTGTGGGGGGAGGGGGGTGTAGGGTCTCTGGTGGCAGGCCACAGTGGAGGAGAGAGCTGGGTATCTATGATCATGCAGAGGTGCTGCATTTCCCAAGGCTCTTGCCCTCTGCTGTGGGGGGGTGTAGGATCTTTGGTGGCAGGCCACAGTGGAGGGGAGAGCTGGGTATCTATGATCATGCAGAGGTGCTGCATTTCCCAAGGCTCTTGCCCTCTGCTGTGGGGGAAGTGGGGTGTGGGGTCTCTGGTGGCAGGCCACAGGTTAGGAGAGAGCTGGGTATCTATGATCATGCAGGGGTGCTGCATTTCCCAAGGCTCTTGCCTTCTGCTGTGGGGGAGTGGGTGTGTGGTGTCTCTGGTGGCAGGCCAAAGGAGAGGAGAGAGCTGGGTATCTATGATCATGCAGAGGTGCTGCATTTCCCAAGGCTCTTACCCTCGGCTGTGGGGCGAGGGGGGTGTAGGGCCTCTGGTGGCAGGCCACAGTGGAGGGGAGAGCTGGGTATCTATGATCATGAAGAGGTGCTGCATTTCCCAAGGCTCTTGCCCTCTGCTGTGGGGGAGGAGGCAGGGTCTATGGTGGCAGGCCACAGTGGAGGGGAGAGCTGGGTATCTATGATCATGCAGAGGTGCTGCATTTCCCCAGGCTCTTGCCCTTTGCCGTGGGGGAGAGGGGGTGTGGGGTCTCTGGTGGCAGGCCACAGTGGAGGAGAGAGCTGGGTATCTATGATCATGCAGAGGTGCTGCATTTCCCTAGGCTCCTGCCCTCTGCTGTGGGGGGAGGGGGGTGTGGTGTCTCTGGTGGCAGGCCACAGGGGAGGAGAGAGCTGGGTATCTATGATCATGCAGAGGTGCTGCATTTCCCAAGGCTCTTGCCCTCTGCTGTGGGGGGGGGAGGGCGGTCTTTGGTGGCAGGCCACAGTGGAGGAGAGAGCTTGGTATCTATGATCATGCAGCGGTGCTGCATTCCCCAATGCTCTTGCCCTCTGCTGTGGGGGTGGGTGTAGGGTCTCTGGTGGCAGGCCACGGTGGAGGAGAGAGCTGGGTATCTATGATCACGCAGAGGTGCTGCATTTCCCAAGGCTCTTACCCTCTGCTGTGGGGTGTGGGGTCTATGGTGGCATGCCACAGTGGAGGAGAGAGCTGGGTATCTATGATCATGCAGATGTGCTGCATTTCCCAAGGCTCTTGCCCTCTGCTGTGGGGGGAGGGGGGTGTAGGGTCTCTGGTGGCAGGCCACAGTGGAGGAGAGAGCTGGGTATCTATGATCATGCAGAGGTGCTGCATTTCCCAAGGCTCTTGCCCTCTGCTGTGGGGGGGGGGGTGTAGGATCTTTGGTGGCAGGCCACAGTGGAGGGGAGAGCTGGGTATCTATGATCATGCAGAGGTGCTGCATTTCCCAAGGCTCTTGCCCTCTGCTGTGGGGGAAGTGGGGTGTGGGGTCTCTGGTGGCAGGCCACAGGTTAGGAGAGAGCTGGGTATCTATGATCATGCAGAGGTGCGGCATTTCCCAAGGCTCTTGCCTTCTGCTGTGGGGGAGGGGGTGTGTGGTGTCTCTGGTGGCAGGCCAAAGGGGAGGAGAGAGCTGGGTATCTATGATCATGCAGAGGTGCTGCATTTCCCAAGGCTCTTGCCCTCTGCTGTGGGGGGAGAGGGGGTGTCGTGTCTCTGGCGGCAGGCCTGGGTGGAGGAGAGAGCTGGGTATCTATGATCATGCAGAGGTGCTGCATTTCCCAAGGCTCTTGCCCTCTGCTGTGGGGGGAGGGGGGTGTAGAGTCGTTGGTGGCAGGCCTGGGTGGAGGAGAGAGCTGGGTATCTATGATCATGCAGAGGTGCTGCATTTCCCAAGGCTCTTGCCCTCTGCTGTTGGGGGAGGGGGGTGTGGGGTCTCTGGTTGCAGGCCATAGTGGAGGAGAGAGCTGGGTATCTATGATCATGCAGAGGTGCTTCATTTCCCAAGGCACTTGCCCTCTGCTGTGAGGGGTAGCGGGTGGGGGGTCTCTGGTGGCAGGCCACAGTGGAGGAGAGAGCTGGGTATCTATGATCATGCAGAGGTGCTGCATTTCCCAAGGCTCTTGCCCTCTGCTGTGGGGGGAGGGGGGCGTAGGGCCTTTGGTGGCAGGCCACAGTGGAGGAGAGAGCTGGGTATCTATGATCATGCAGAGGTGCTGCATTTCCTAAGGCACTTACCCTCTGCTGTGGGGGGGAGGGGGGTGTGGGGTCTCTGGTGGCAGGCCACAGGGGAGGAGAGAGCTGGGTATCTATGATCATGCAGAGGTGGTGCATTTCCCAACGCTCTTGCCCTCTGCTGTGGGCAGGGGGGTGTAGGGCATATGGTGGCAGGCCACAGTGGAGGAGAGAGCTGGGTATCTATGATCATGCAGAGGTGCTGCATTTCCCAAGACTCTTGCCCTCTGCTGTGGGGGGGAGGGGGGTGTAGGGTCTCTGGTGGCAGGCCACAGCGGAGGAGAGAGCTGGGTATCTATGATCATGCAGAGGTGCTGCATTTCCCAAGGTTCTTGCCCTCTGCTGTGGGGGGAGTGGGGTGTGTGGTGTCTCTGGTGGCAGGCCACAGGGGAGGAGAGAGCCGGGTATCTATGATCATGCAGAGGTGCTGCATTTCCCAAGGCTCTTGCCCTCTGATATGGGGGGAGAGGGGGGTGGTGTCTCTGGTGGCAGGTCACAGTGGAGGAGAGAGCTGGGTATCTATGATCATGCAGAGGGGCTGCATTTCCCAAGGCTCCTGCCCTCTGCTGTGGCGGGTGGGGGGTGTAGGGCCTATGGTGGCAGACCACAGTGGAGGAGGGAGCTGGGTATCTATGATCATGCAGAGGTGCTGCATTTCCCAAGGCTCTTGCCCTCTGCTGTGGGGGGAGGGGGTGTGGGGTCTCTGGTGGCAGGCCACAGTGGAGGAGAGAGCTGGGTATCTATGATCATGCAGAGGTGCTGCATTTCCCAAGGCTTTTGCCCTCTGCTGTGGGGGTGGAGGTGGGTGTAGGGTCTATGGTGGCAGGCCACAGTGGAGGACAGAGCTGGGTATCTATGATCATGCAGAGGTGCTGCATTCCCCCAGGCTCTTGCCCTCTGCTGTGGGGGGAGGGGGGTGTGGGGTCTCTGGTGGCAGGCCACAGTGGAGGAGAGAGCTGGGTATCTATGATCATGCAGAGGTGCTGTATTTCCCAAGGCTCTTGCCTTCTGCTTTGGGGGGCGAGTGGTGTAGGGCCTATGGTGGCAGGCCACAGTGGAGGGGAGAGCTGGGCATCTATGATCATGCAGAGGGGCAGCATTCCCAATTCTCTCGCCGTCTGCTGTGGGGGGAGGGGGTGTAGGGCCTCTAGTGGCAGGCCACAGTGGAGGGGAGAGCTGGGTATCTATGATCATGCAGAGGGGCTGCATATCCCAAGGCTCTTGCCCTCTGCTGTGGGGGGAGGGGGTGTGGGGTCTCTGGTGGCAGGCCACAGTGGAGGAGAGAGCTGGGTATCTATGATCTTGCAGAGGTGCTGCATTTCCCAAGGCTCTTGCCCTCTGATATGGGGGGAGAGGGGGGTGGTGTCTCTGGTGGCAGGTCACAGTGGAGGAGAGAGCTGGGTATCTATGATCATGCAGAGGGGCTGCATTTCCCAAGGCTCCTGCCCTCTGCTGTGGCGGGTGGGGGGTGTAGGGCCTATGGTGGCAGACCACAGTGGAGGAGGGAGCTGGGTATCTATGATCATGCAGAGGTGCTGCATTTCCCAAGGCTCTTGCCCTCTGCTGTGGGGGGAGGGGGTGTGGGGTCTCTGGTGGCAGGCCACAGTGGAGGAGAGAGCTGGGTATCTATGATCATGCAGAGGTGCTGCATTCCCCAAGGCTTTTGCCCTCTGCTGTGGGGGTGGAGGTGGGTGTAGGGTCTATGGTGGCAGGTCACAGTGGAGGAGAGAGCTGGGTATCTATGATGATGCAGAGGGGCTGCATTTCCCAAGGCTCCTGCCCTCTGCTGTGGCGGGTGGGGGGTGTAGGGCCTATGGTGGCAGACCACAGTGGAGGAGGGAGCTGGGTATCTATGATCATGCAGAGGTGCTGCATTCCCCCAGGCTCTTGCCCTCTGCTGTGGGGGGAGGGGGGTGTGGGGTCTCTGGTGGCAGGCCACAGTGGAGGAGAGAGCTGGGTATCTATGATCATGCAGAGGTGCTGTATTTCCCAAGGCTCTTGCCTTCTGCTTTGGGGGGCGAGTGGTGTAGGGCCTATGGTGGCAGGCCACAGTGGAGGGGAGAGCTGGGCATCTATGATCATGCAGAGGGGCAGCATTCCCAATTCTCTCGCCGTCTGCTGTGGGGGGAGGGGGTGTAGGGCCTCTAGTGGCAGGCCACAGTGGAGGGGAGAGCTGGGTATCTATGATCATGCAGAGGGGCTGCATATCCCAAGGCTCTTGCCCTCTGCTGTGGGGGGAGGGGGTGTGGGGTCTCTGGTGGCAGGCCACAGTGGAGGAGAGAGCTGGGTATCTATGATCTTGCAGAGGTGCTGCATTTCCCAAGGCTCTTGCCCTCTGCTGTGGGGGGAGGGGGTGTGGGGTCTCTGGTGGCAAGCCACAGTGGAGGGGAGAGCTGGGTATCTATGATCATGCAGAGGTGCTGCATTTCCCAAGGCTATTGCCCTCTGCTGTGGGGGAGGGGGGTGTGGGGTCTCTGGTGGCAGGCCACAGTGGAGGGGAGAGCTGGGTATCTATGATCATGCAGAGGTTCTGCATTTCCCAAGGCTCTTGCCCTCTGCTGTGGGGGAAGGGGGTGTGGGGTCTCTTGTTGCAGGCCACAGTGGAGGAGAGAGCTGGGTATCTATGATCATGCAGAGGTGCTGCATTTCCCAAGGCTCTTGCCCTCTGCTGTGGGTGAGGGGAGTGCCGGGTCTCTGGTGGCTGGCCACAGTGGAGGAGAGAGCTGGGTATCTATGATCATGCAGAGGTACTGCATTTCCCAAGGCTCTTGCCCTCTGCTCTGGGGGGGGCGGTCTCTGGTGGCAGGCCACAGTGGAGGAGAGAGCTGGGTATCTATGATCATGCAGAGGTGCTGCATTTCCCAAGGCTCTTACCCTCTGCTGTGGAGGGATGGGGGGTGTGGGGTCTCTGGTGGCAGGCCACAGTGGAGGAGAGCTGGGTATCGATGATCATGCAGAGATGCTGCATTTCCCAAGGCTCTTGCCCTCTGCTGTGGGGGGAGGGGGGCGTAGGGCCTTTGGTGGCAGGCCACAGTGGAGGAGAGAGCTGGGTATCTATGATCATGCATAGGTGCTGCATTTCCCAAGGTTCTTACACTCTGCTGTGGAGGGATGGGGGGTGTGGGGTCTCTGGTTGCAGGCCACAGTGGAGGGGAGCTGGGTATCATTGATCATGCAGAGATGCTGCATTTCCCAAGGCTCTTGCCCTCTGCTGTGGGTGGAGGGGGGCGTAGGGCCTTTGGTGGCAGGCCACAGTGGAGGAGAGAGCTGGGTATGTATGATCATGCATAGGTGCTGCATTCCCCCAGGCTCTTGCCCTCTGCTGTGGGGGGAGGGGGGTGTGGGGTCTCTGGTGGCAGGCCACAGTGGAGGAGAGAGCTGGGTATCTATGATCATGCAGAGGTGCTGCATTTCCCAAGGCTCTTGCCTTCTGCTGTGGGGGGCGAGTGGTGTAGGGCCTATGGTGGCAGGCCACAGTGGAGGGGAGAGCTGGGTATCTATGATCATGCAGAGGTGCTGCATATCCCAATTCTCTCGCCGTCTGCTGTGGGGGTATGGGGTGTAGGGCCTCTAGTGGCAGGCCACAGTGGAGGGGAGAGCTGGGTATCTATGATCATGCAGAGGGGATGCATATCCCAAGGCTCTAGCCTTCTGCTGTGGGGCAGGGGGGTGTGGGGTCTCTGGTGGAAGGCCACAGTGGAGGGTAGAGCTGGGTATCTATGATCATGCAGAGGTGGTGCATTTCCCAAGGCACTTACCCTCTGCTGTGGGGGGGAGGGGGTGTGGGGTCTCTGGTGGCAGGCCACAGGGGAGGAGAGAGATGGGTATCTATGATCATGCAGAGGTGCTGCATTTCCCAAGGCTCTTGCCCTCTGCTGTGGGGGAGGGGGTGTGGGGTCTATGGGGGCAGGCCACAGTGGAGGAGAGAGCTGGGTATCTATGATCATGCAGAGGTACTGCATTTCCCAAGGCTCTTGCCCTCTGCTCTGGGGGGAGGGGGCGGTCTCTGGTGGCAGGCCACAGTGGAGGAGAGAGCTGGGTATCTATGATCATGCAGAGGTGCTGCATTTCCCAAGGCTCTTACCCTCTGCTGTGGAGGGATGGGGGGTGTGGGGTCTCTGGTGGCAGGCCACAGTGGAGGAGAGCTGGGTATCGATGATCATGCAGAGATGCTGCATTTCCCAAGGCTCTTGCCCTCTACTGTGGGTGGAGGGGGGCGTAGGGCCTTTGGTGGCAGTCCACAGTGGAGGAGAGAGCTGGGTATCTATGATCATGCATAGGTGCTGCATTTCCCAAGGTTCTTACACTCTGCTGTGGAGGGATGGGGGGGTGTGGGGTCTCTGGTTGCAGGCCACAGTGGAGGAGAGATCTGGGTATCTATGATCATGCAGAGGTGCTGCATTTCCCAAGGCTCTTACCCTCTGCTGTGGGGGAGGGGGGTGTAGGGCCTCTGGTTGCAGGCCATAGTGGAGGTGAGAGCTGGGTATCTATGATCATGCAGAAGTGGTGCATTTCCCAAGGCTCTTGCCCTCTGCTGTGGGCGAGGGGGGTGTAGGGCCTCTGGTTGCAGGCCACAGTGGAGGTGAGAGCTGGGTATCTATGATCATGCAGAGGTGGTGCATTTCCCAAGGCACTTACCCTCTGCTGTGGGGGGGAGGGGGTGTGGGGTCTCTGGTGGCAGGCCACAGGGGAGGAGAGAGATGGGTATCTATGATCATGCAGAGGTGGTGCATTTCCCAAAGCTCTTGCCCTCTACTGTGGGTGGGGGGGGGGGGTGTAGGGCATATGGTGGCAGGCCACAATGGAGGAGAGAGCTGGGTATCTATGAGCATGCAGAGGTGCTGCATTTCCCAATGCTCTTGCCCTCTGCTGTGGGGGAGGGGGTGTAGGGCCTCTGGTTGCAGGCCACAGTGGAGGAGAGAGCTGGGTATCTATGATCATGCAGAGGTGCTGCATTTCCCAAGGCTCTTGCCCTCTGCTGTGGGGGAAGGGGGTGTGGGGTCTCTGGTGGTAGGCCACAGTGGAGGAGAGAGCTGGGTATCTATGATCATGCAGAGGTGCTGCATTTCCCAAGGCTCTTGTCCTCTGCTGTGGGGGGAGGGGTGGTGTGGGGTCTCTGGTGGCAGGCCACAGTGGAGGGGAGAGCTGGTTATCTATGATCATGCAGAGGTGCTGCATTTCCCAAGGCTGTTGCCTTCTGCTGTGGGGCAGGGGGGTGTGGGGTCTCTGGTGGAAGGCCACAGTGGAGGGGAGAGCTGGGTATCTATGATCATGCAGAGGTGCTGCATTTCCCAAGGCTATTGCCCTCTGCTGTGGGGGAGGGGGGTGTGGAGTCTCTGGTGGCAGGCCGCTGTGGAGGGGAGAGCTGGGTATCTATGATCATGCAGAGGTGCTGCATTTCCCAAGGCTCTTGCCCTCTGCTGTGGGGGAAGGGGGTGCAGGGTCTCTGGTTGCAGGCCACAGTGGAGGAGAGGGCTGGGTATCTATGATCATGCAGAGGTGCTTCATTTGCCAAGGCTCTTACCCTCTGCTGTGGAGGGATGGGGGGTGTGGGGTCTCTGGTGGCAGGCCACAGTGGAGGAGAGCTGGGTATCGATGATCATGCAGAGGTGCTGCATTTCCCAAGGCTCTTGCCCTCTGCTGTGGGGGGAGGGGGGCGTAGGGCCTTTGGTGGCAGGCCACAGTGGAGGAGAGAGCTGGGTATCTATGATCATGCAGAGGTGCTGCATTTCCCAAGTTTCTTACACTCTGCTGTGGAGGGATGGGGGGGTGTGGGGTCTCTGGTTGCAGGCCACAGTGGAGGAGAGAGCTGGGTATCTATGATCATGCAGAGGTGCTGCATTTCCCAAGGCTCTTACCTTCTGCTGTGGAGGGATGGGGGGTGTGGGGTCTCTGGTGGCAGGCCACAGTGGAGGAGAGAGCTGGGTATCTATGATCATGCAGAGGTGCTGCATTTCCCAAGGCTCTTACCTTCTGCTGTGGAGGGATGGGGGGTGTGGGGTCTCTGGTGGCAGGCCACAGTGAAGGGGAGAGCTGGGTATCTATGATCATGCGGAGGTGGTGCATTTCCCAGGGCTCTTGCCCTCTGCTGTGGGCGAGGGGGGTGTAGGGCCTCTGGTTGCAGGCCACAGTGGAGGAGAGAGCTGGGTATCTATGATCATGCAGAGGTGCTGCATTTCCCAAGGCAATTACCCTCTGCTGTGGGGGGGGGGGTGTAGGGCATATGGTGGCAGGCCACAGTGGAGGAGAGAGCTGGGTATCTATGAGCATGCATAGGTGCTGCATTTCCCAAGGCTCTTGCCCTCTGCTGTGGGGGAGGGGGGTGTAGGGCCTCTGGTTGCAGGCCACAGTGGAGGAGAGAGCTGGGTATCTATGATCATGCAGAGGTGCTGCATTTCCCAAGGCTCTTGCCCTCTGCTGTGAGGGGGTGGGAGGTCTCTGGTGGCAGGCCACAGTGGAGGGGGGAGCTGGGTATCTATGATCATGCAGAGGTGCTGCATTTCCCAAGGCTGTTGTCCTCTTCTGTGGGGGAGGGTGCAGGGTCTATGGTGGCAGGCCACAGTGGAGGGGAGAGCTGGGTAACTATGATCATGAAGAGGTGCTGCATTTCCCAAGGCTCTTGCCCTCTGCTGTGGGGGAGGAGGCAGGGTCTATGGTGGCAGGCCACAGTGGAGGGGAGAGCTGGGTATCTATGATCATGCAGAGGTGCTGCATTTACCCAGGCTCTTGCCCTTTGCCGTGGGGGGAGGGGGGTGTGGTGTCTCTGGTGGCAGGCCACAGGGGAGGAGAGAGCTGGGTATCTATGATCATGCAGATGTGCTGCATTTCCCAAGGCTCTTACCCTCGGCTGTGGGGCGAGGGGGGTGTAGGGCCTCTGGTGGCAGGCCACAGTGGAGGGGAGAGCTGGGTATCTATGATCATGAAGAGGTGCTGCATTTCCCAAGGCTCTTGTCCTCTGCTGTGGGGGAGGAGGCAGGGTCTATGGTGGCAGGCCACAGTGGAGGGGAGAGCTGGGTATCTATGATCATGCAGAGGTGCTGCATTTCCCCAGGCTCTTGCCCTTTGCCGTGGGGGAGAGGGGGTGTGGGGTCTCTGGTGGCAGGCCACAGTGGAGGAGAGAGCTGGGTATCTATGATCATGCAGAGGTGCTGCATTTCCCTAGGCTCCTGCCCTCTGCTGTGGGGGGAGGGGGGTGTGGTGTTTCTGGTGGCAGGCCACGGGAGGAGAGAGCTGGGTATCTATGATCATGCAGAGGTGCTGCATTTCCCAAGGCTCTTGCCCTCTGCTGTGGGGGGGGGGGGAGGGCAGTCTTTGGTGGCAGGCCACAGTGGAGGAGAGAGCTTGGTATCTATGATCATGCAGCGGTGCTGCATTCCCCAAGGCTCTTGCCCTCTGCTGTGGGGGTGGGTGTAGGGTCTCTGGTGGCAGGCCACGGTGGAGGAGAGAGCTGGGTATCTATGATCACGCAGAGGTGCTGCATTTCCCAAGGCTCTTACCCTCTGCTGTGGGGTGTGGGGTCTATGGTGGCATGCCACAGTGGAGGAGAGAGCTGGGTATCTATGATCATGCAGATGTGCTGCATTTCCCAAGGCTCTTGCCCTCTGCTGTGGGGGGAGGGGGGTGTAGGGTCTCTGGTGGCAGGCCACAGTGGAGGAGAGAGCTGGGTATCTATGATCATTCAGAGGTGCTGCATTTCCCAAGGCTCTTGCCCTCTGCTGTGGGGGGGTGTAGGATCTTTGGTGGCAGGCCACAGTGGAGGGGAGAGCTGGGTATCTATGATCATGCAGAGTGCAGAGGTGTTGCATTTCCCAAGGCTCTTGCCCTCTGCTGTGGGGGAAGTGGGGTGTGGGGTCTCTGGTGGCAGACCACAGGGTAGGAGAGAGCTGGGTATCTATGATCATGCAGAGGTGCTGCATTTCCCAAGGCTCTTGCCCTCTGCTGTGGGGGAGGGGGTGTGTGGTGTCTCTGGTGGCAGGCCAAAGGGGAGGAGAGAGCTGGGTATCTATGATCATGCAGAGGTGCTGCATTTCCCAAGGCTCTTGCCCTGTGCTGTGGGGGGAGAGGGGTGTCGTGTCTCTGGCGGCAGGCCACAGTGGAGGAGAGAGCTGGGTATCTATGATCATGCAGAGGTGCTGCATTTCCCAAGGCTCTTGCCCTCTGCTGTGGGGGTGGGTGTAGGGTCTCTGGTGGCAGGCCATGGTGGAGGAGAGAGCTGGGTATCTATGATCATGCAGAGGTGGTGCATTTCCCAAGGCTCTTGCCCTCTGCTGTGGGGAGAGGGGGGTGTAGAGTCGTTGGTGGCAGGCCTGGGTGGAGGAGAGAGCTGGGTATCTATGATCATGCAGAGGTGCTGCATTTCCCAAGGCTCTTGCCCTCTGCTGTTGGGGGAGGGGGGTGTGGGGTCTCTGGTTGCAGGCCATAGTGGAGGAGAGAGCTGGGTATCTATGATCATGCAGAGGTGCTGCATTTCCCAAGGCACTTGCTCTCTGCTGTGAGGGGTAGCGGGTGGGGGGTCTCTGGTGGCAGGCCACAGTGGAGGAGAGAGCTGGGTATCTATGATCATGCAGAGGTGCTGCATTTCCCAAGGCTCTTGCCCTCTGTTGTGGGGGGAGGGGGGCGTAGGGCCTTTGGTGGCAGGCCACAGTGGAGGAGAGAGCTGGGTATCTATGATCATGCAGAGGTGCTGCAGTTCCTAAGGCACTTACCCTCTGCTGTGGGGGGGAGGGGGTGTGGGGTCTCTGGTGGCAGGCCACAGGGGAGGAGAGAGATGGGTATCTATGATCATGCAGAGGTGGTGCATTTCCCAAAGCTCTTGCCCTCTACTGTGGGTGGGGGGGGTGTAGGGCATATGGTGGCAGGCCACAATGGAGGAGAGAGCTGGGTATCTATGAGCATGCAGAGGTGCTGCATTTCCCAATGCTCTTGCCCTCTGCTGTGGGGAAGGGGGTGTGGGGTCTCTGGTGGTAGGCCACAGTGGAGGAGAGAGCTGGGTATCTATGATCATGCAGAGGTGCTGCATTTCCCAAGGCTCTTGTCCTCTGCTGTGGGGGGAGGGGTGGTGTGGGGTCTCTGGTGGCAGGCCACAGTGGAGGGGAGAGCTGGGTATCTATGATCATGCAGAGGTGCTGCATTTCCCAAGGCTGTTGCCTTCTGCTGTGGGGCAGGGGGGTGTGGGGTCTCTGGTGGAAGGCCACAGTGGAGGGGAGAGCTGGGTATCTATGATCATGCAGAGGTGCTGCATTTCCCAAGGCTATTGCCCTCTGCTGTGGGGGAGGGGGGTGTGGAGTCTCTGGTGGCAGGCCGCTGTGGAGGGGAGAGCTGGGTATCTATGATCATGCAGAGGTGCTGCATTTCCCAAGGCTCTTGCCCTCTGCTGTGGGGGAAGGGGGTGCAGGGTCTCTGGTTGCAGGCCACAGTGGAGGAGAGGGCTGGGTATCTATGATCATGCAGAGGTGCTTCATTTCCCAAGGCTCTTGCCCTCTGCTGTGGGTGAGGGGAGTGCCGGGGCTCTGGTGGCTGGCCACAGTGGAGGAGAGAGCTGGGTATCTATGATCATGCAGAGGTGCTGCATTTCCCAAGGCTCTTGCCTTCTGCTGTGGGGGGGGCGGTCTCTGGTGGCAGGCCACAGTGGAGGAGAGAGCTGGGTATCTATGATCATGCAGAGGTGCTGCATTTCCCAAGGCTCTTACCCTCTGCTGTGGAGGGATGGGGGGTGTGGGGTCTCTGGTGGCAGGCCACAGTGGAGGAGAGCTGGGTATCGATGATCATGCAGAGGTGCTGCATTTCCCAAGGCTCTTGCCCTCTGCTGTGGGGGGAGGGGGGCGTAGGGCCTTTGGTGGCAGGCCACAGTGGAGGAGAGAGCTGGGTATCTATGATCATGCAGAGGTGCTGCATTTCCCAAGTTTCTTACACTCTGCTGTGGAGGGATGGGGGGGTGTGGGGTCTCTGGTTGCAGGCCACAGTGGAGGAGAGAGCTGGGTATCTATGATCATGCAGAGGTGCTGCATTTCCCAAGGCTCTTACCTTCTGCTGTGGAGGGATGGGGGGTGTGGGGTCTCTGGTGGCAGGCCACAGTGGAGGAGAGAGCTGGGTATCTATGATCATGCAGAGGTGCTGCATTTCCCAAGGCTCTTACCTTCTGCTGTGGAGGGATGGGGGGTGTGGGGTCTCTGGTGGCAGGCCACAGTGAAGGGGAGAGCTGGGTATCTATGATCATGCGGAGGTGGTGCATTTCCCAGGGCTCTTGCCCTCTGCTGTGGGCGAGGGGGGTGTAGGGCCTCTGGTTGCAGGCCACAGTGGAGGAGAGAGCTGGGTATCTATGATCATACAGAGGTGCTGCATTTCCCAAGGCAATTACCCTCTGCTGTGGGGGGGGGGGTGTAGGGCATATGGTGGCAGGCCACAGTGGAGGAGAGAGCTGGGTATCTATGAGCATGCATAGGTGCTGCATTTCCCAAGGCTCTTGCCCTCTGCTGTGGGGGAGGGGGGTGTAGGGCCTCTGGTTGCAGGCCACAGTGGAGGAGAGAGCTGGGTATCTATGATCATGCAGAGGTGCTGCATTTCCCAAGGCTCTTGCCCTCTGCTGTGAGGGGGTGGGAGGTCTCTGGTGGCAGGCCACAGTGGAGGGGAGAGCTGGGTATCTATGATCATGCAGAGGTGCTGCATTTCCCAAGGCTGTTGTCCTCTTCTGTGGGGGAGGGTGCAGGGTCTATGGTGGCAGGCCACAGTGGAGGGGAGAGCTGGGTAACTATGATCATGAAGAGGTGCTGCATTTCCCAAGGCTCTTGCCCTCTGCTGTGGGGGAGGAGGCAGGGTCTATGGTGGCAGGCCACAGTGGAGGGGAGAGCTTGCTCTCTGCTGTGAGGGGTAGCGGGTGGGGGGTCTCTGGTGGCAGGCCACAGTGGAGGAGAGAGCTGGGTATCTATGATCATGCAGAGGTGCTGCATTTCCCAAGGCTCTTGCCCTCTGCTGTGGGGGGAGGGGGGCGTAGGGCCTTTGGTGGCAGGCCACAGTGGAGGAGAGAGCTGGGTATCTATGATCATGCAGAGGTGCTGCAGTTCCTAAGGCACTTACCCTCTGCTGTGGGGGGGAGGGGGGTGTGGGGTCTCTGGTGGCAGGCCACAGGGGAGGAGAGAGCTGGGTATCTATGATCATGCAGAGGTGGTGCATTTCCCAAGGCTCTTGCCCTCTGCTGTGGGCAGGGGGGGTGTAGGGCATATGGTGGCAGGCCACAGTGGAGGAGAGAGCTGGGTATCTATGAGCATGCAGTGGTGCTGCATTTCCCAAGGCTCTTGTCCTCTGCTGTGGGGGGAGAGGGGGTGTCGTGTCTCTGGTGGCAGGCCACAGTGGAGGAGAGAGCTGGGTATCTATGATCATGCAGAGGTGTTGCATTTCCCAATGCTCTTGCCCTCTGCTGTGTGGGGAGAGGGGTGTGGGGTCTCTGGTGGCAGGCCACAGTGGAGGAGAGAGCTGGGTATCTATGATCATGCAGAGGTGCTGCATTTCCCAAGACTCTTGCCCTCTGCTGTGGGGGGGAGGGGGGTGTAGGGTCTCTGGTGGCAGGCCACAGTGGAGGAGAGAGCTGGGTATCTATGATCATGCAGAGGTGCTGCATTTCCCAAGGTTCTTGCCCTCTGCTGTGGGGGGAGTGGGGTGTGTGGTGTCTCTGGTGGCAGGCCACAGGGGAGGATAGAGCCGGGTATCTATGATCATGCAGAGGTGCTGCATTTCCCAAGGCTCTTGCCCTCTGATATGGGGGGAGAGGGGGGTGGTGTCTCTGGTGGCATGTCACAGTGGAGGAGAGAGCTGGGTATCTATGATCATGCAGAGGGGCTGCATTTCCCAAGGCTCCTGCCCTCTGCTGTGGCGGGTGGGGGGTGTAGGGCCTATGGTGGCAGACCACAGTGGAGGAGGGAGCTGGGTATCTATGATCATGCAGAGGTGCTGCATTTCCCAAGGCTCTTGCCCTCTGCTGTGGGGGGAGGGGGTGTGGGGTCTCTGGTGGCAGGCCACAGTGGAGGAGAGAGCTGGGTATCTATGATCATGCAGAGGTGCTGCATTTCCCAAGGCTTTTGCCCTCTGCTGTGGGGGTGGAGGTGGGTGTAAGGTCTATGGTGGCAGGCCACAGTGGAGGACAGAGCTGGGTATCTATGATCATGCAGAGGTGCTGCATTCCCCCAGGTTCTTGCCCTCTGCTGTGGGGGGAGGGGGGTGTGGGGTCTCTGGTGGCAGGCCACAGTGGAGGAGAGAGCTGGGTATCTATGATCATGCAGAGGTGCTGCATTTCCCAAGGCTCTTGCCTTCTGCTGTGGGGGGCGAGTGGTGTAGGGCCTATGGTGGCAGGCCTCAGTGGAGGGGAGAGCTGGGTATCTATGATCATGCAGAGGGGCAGCATTCCCAATTCTCTCGCCGTCTGCTGTGGGGGGAGGGGGTGTAGGGCCTCTAGTGGCAGGCCACAGTGGAGGGGAGAGCTGGGTATCTATGATCATGCAGAGGGGCTGCATATCCCAAGGCTCTTGCCCTCTGCTGTGGGGGGAGGGGGTGTGGGGTCTCTGGTGGCAGGCCACAGTGGAGGAGAGAGCTGGGTATCTATGATCTTGCAGAGGTGCTGCATTTCCCAAGGCTCTTGCCCTCTGCTGTGGGGGGAGGGGGTGTGGCGTCCCTGGTGGCAGGCCACAGTGGAGGAGAGAGCTGTGTATCTATGATCATGCAGAGGTGCTGCATTTCCCAAGGCTCTTGCCTTCTGCTGTGGGGGAGGGGGGTGTGGGGTCTCTGGTGGCAAGCCACAGTGGAGGGGAGAGCTGGGTATCTATGATCATGCAGAGGTTCTGCATTTCCCAAGGCTCTTGCCCTCTGCTGTGGGGGAAGGGGGTGTGGGGTCTCTTGTTGCAGGCCACAGTGGAGGAGAGAGCTGGGTATCTATGATCATGCAGAGGTGCTGCATTTCCCAAGGCTCTTGCCCTCTGCTGTGGGTGAGGGGAGTGCCGGGTCTCTGGTGGCTGGCCACAGTAGAGGAGAGAGCTGGGTATCTATGATCATGCAGAGGTACTGCATTTCCCAAGGCTCTTGCCCTCTGCTCTGGGGGGTGGGGCGGTCTCTGGTGGCAGGCCACAGTGGAGGAGAGAGCTGGGTATCTATGATCATGCAGATGTGCTGCATTTCCCAAGGCTCTTACCCTCTGCTGTGGAGGGATGGGGGGTGTGGAGTCTCTGGTGGCAGGCCACAGTGGAGGGGAGCTGGGTATCGATGATCATGCAGAGATGCTGCATTTCCCAAGGCTCTTGCCCTCTGCTGTGGGTGGAGGGGGGCGTAGGGCCTTTGGTGGCAGGCCACAGTGGAGGAGAGAGCTGGGTATCTAGGATCATGCATAGGTGCTGCATTCCCCCAGGCTCTTGCCCTCTGCTGTGGGGGGAGGGGGGTGTGGGGTCTCTGGTGGCAGGCCACAGTGGAGGAGAGAGCTGGGTATCTATGATCATGCAGAGGTGCTGCATTTCCCAAGGCTCTTGCCTTCTGCTGTGGGGGGCGAGTGGTGTAGGGCCTATGGTGGCAGGCCACAGTGGAGGGGAGAGCTGGGTATCTATGATCATGCAGAGGGGCAGCATTCCCAATTCTCTCGCCGTCTGCTGTGGGGGTATGGGGTGTAGGGCCTCTAGTGGCAGGCCACAGTGGAGGGGAGAGCTGGGTATCTATGATCATGCAGAGGGGCTGCATATCCCAAGGCTCTTGCCCTCTGCTGTGGGGGGAGGGGGTGTGGGGTCTCTGTTGGCAGGCCACAGTGGAGGAGAGAGCTGGGTATCTATGATCTTGCAGAGGTGCTGCATTTCCCAAGGCTCTTGCCCTCTGCTGTGGGGGGAGGGGGTGTGGGGTCTCTGGTGGCAGGCCACAGTGGAGGGGAGAGCTGGGTATCTATGATCATGCAGAGGTGCTGCATTTCCCAAGGCTCTTGCCTTCTGCTGTGGGGGGCGAGTGGTGTAGGGCCTATGGTGGCAGGCCACAGTGGAGGGGAGAGCTGGGTATCTATGATCATGCAGAGGGGCAGCATTCCCAATTCTCTCGCCGTCTGCTGTGGGGGGAGGGGGTGTAGGGCCTCTAGTGGCAGGCCACAGTGGAGGGGAGAGCTGGGTATCTATGATCATGCAGAGGGGCTGCATATCCCAAGGCTCTTGCCCTCTGCTGTGGGGGGAGGGGGTGTGGGGTCTCTGGTGGCAGGCCACAGTGGAGGAGAGAGCTGGGTATCTATGATCTTGCAGAGGTGCTGCATTTCCCAAGGCTCTTGCCCTCTGCTGTGGGGGGAGGGGGTGTGGGGTCCCTGGTGGCAGGCCACAGTGGAGGAGAGAGCTGTGTATCTATGATCATGCAGAGGTGCTGCATTTCCCAAGGCTCTTGCCTTCTGCTGTGGGGGAGGGGGGTGTGGGGTCTCTGGTGGCAAGCCACAGTGGAGGGGAGAGCTGGGTATCTATGATCATGCAGAGGTTCTGCATTTCCCAAGGCTCTTGCCCTCTGCTGTGGGGGAAGGGGGTGTGGGGTCTCTTGTTGCAGGCCACAGTGGAGGAGAGAGCTGGGTATCTATGATCATGCAGAGGTGCTGCATTTCCCAAGGCTCTTGCCCTCTGCTGTGGGTGAGGGGAGTGCCGGGTCTCTGGTGGCTGGCCACAGTGGAGGAGAGAGCTGGGTATCTATGATCATGCAGAGGTACTGCATTTCCCAAGGCTCTTGCCCTCTGCTCTGGGGGGTGGGGCAGTCTCTGGTGGCAGGCCACAGTGGAGGAGAGAGCTGGGTATCTATGATCATGCAGATGTGCTGCATTTCCCAAGGCTCTTACCCTCTGCTGTGGAGGGATGGGGGGTGTGGAGTCTCTGGTGGCAGGCCACAGTGGAGGGGAGCTGGGTATCGATGATCATGCAGAGATGCTGCATTTCCCAAGGCTCTTGCCCTCTGCTGTGGGTGGAGGGGGGCGTAGGGCCTTTGGTGGCAGGCCACAGTGGAGGAGAGAACTGGGTATCTAGGATCATGCATAGGTGCTGCATTCCCCCAGGCTCTTGCCCTCTGCTGTGGGGGGAGGGGGGTGTGGGGTCTCTGGTGGCAGGCCACAGTGGAGGAGAGAGCTGGGTATCTATGATCATGCAGAGGTGCTGCATTTCCCAAGGCTCTTGCCTTCTGCTGTGGGGGGCGAGTGGTGTAGGGCCTATGGTGGCAGGCCACAGTGGAGGGGAGAGCTGGGTATCTATGATCATGCAGAGGGGCAGCATTCCCAATTCTCTCGCCGTCTGCTGTGGGGGTATGGGGTGTAGGGCCTCTAGTGGCAGGCCACAGTGGAGGGGAGAGCTGGGTATCTATGATCATGCAGAGGGGCTGCATATCCCAAGGCTCTTGCCCTCTGCTGTGGGGGGAGGGGGTGTGGGGTCTCTGGTGGCAGGCCACAGTGGAGGAGAGAGCTGGGTATCTATGATCTTGCAGAGGTGCTGCATTTCCCAAGGCTCTTGCCCTCTGCTGTGGGGGGAGGGGGTGTGGGGTCTCTGGTGGCAGGCCACAGTGGAGGGGAGAGCTGGGTATCTATGATCATGCAGAGGTGCTGCATTTCCCAAGGCTATTGCCCTCTGCTGTGGGGGAGGGGGGTGTGGGGTCTCTGGTGGCAGGCCACAGTGGAGGGGAGAGCTGGGTATCTATGATCATGCAGAGGTTCTGCATTTCCCAAGGCTCTTGCCCTCTGCTGTGGGGGATGGGGGTGTGGGGTCTCTTGTTGCAGACCACAGTGGAGGAGAGAGCTGGGTATCTATGATCATGCAGAGGTGCTGCATTTCCCAAGGCTCTTGCCCTTTGCTGTGGGGGAGGGGGTGTGGGGTCTATGGGGGCAGGCCACAGTGGAGGAGAGAGCTGGGTATCTATGATCATGCAGAGGTACTGCAACTCCCAAGGCTCTTGCCCTCTGCTCTGGGGGGGGGCGGTCTCTGGTGGCAGGCCACAGTGGAGGAGAGAGCTGGGTATCTATGATCATGCAGAGGTGCTGCATTTCCCAAGGCTCTTACCCTCTGCTGTGGAGGGATGGGGGGTGTGGGGTCTCTGGTGGCAGGCCACAGTGGAGGAGAGCTGGGTATCGATGATCATGCAGAGATGCTGCTTTTCCCAAGGCTCTTGCCCTCTACTGTTGGTGGAGGGGGCGTAGGGCCTTTGGTGGCAGGCCACAGTGGAGGAGAGAGCTGGGTATCTATGATCATGCATAGGTGCTGCATTTCCCAAGGTTCTTACACTCTGCTGTGGAGGGATGGGGGGGTGTGGGGTCTCTGGTTGCAGGCCACAGTGGAGGAGAGAGCTGGGTATCTATGATCATGCAGAGGTGCTGCATTTCCCAAGGCTCTTACCCTCTGCTGTGGGGGAGGGGGGTGTAGGGCCTCTGGTTGCAGGCCATAGTGGAGGGGAGAGCTGGGTATCTATGATCATGCAGAAGTGGTGCATTTCCCAAGGCTCTTGCCCTCTGCTGTGGGCGAGGGGGGTGTAGGGCCTCTGGTTGCAGGCCACAGTGGAGGGGAGAGCTGGGTATCTATGATCATGCAGAGGTGGTGCATTTCCCAAGGCACTTACCCTCTGCTGTGGGGGGAGGGGGTGTGGGGTCTCTGGTGGCAGGCCACAGGGGAGGAGAGAGATGGGTATCTATGATCATGCAGAGGTGGTGCATTTCCCAAAGCTCTTGCCCTCTACTGTGGGGGAGGGGGTGTAGGGCCTCTGGTTGCAGGCCACAGTGGAGGAGAGAGCTGGGTATCTATGATCATGCATAGGTGCTGCATTTCCCAAGGTTCTTACACTCTGCTGTGGAGGGATGGGGGGGTATGGGGTCTCCAGTGGCAGGCCACAGTGGAGAAGAGCTGGGTATCGATGATCATGCAGAGGTGCTGCATTTCCCAAGGCTCTTGCCCTCTGCTGTGGGGGGAGGGGGGCGTAGGGCCTTTGGTGGCAGGCCACAGTGGAGGAGAGAGCTGGGTATCTATGATCATGCATAGGTGCTGCATTTCCCAAGGCAATTGCCCTCTGCTGTGGGGATGGGGGGTGTGGGGTCTCTGGTGGCAGGCCACAGTGGAGTGGAGAGCTGGGTATCTATGATCATGCATAGGTGCTGCATTTCCCAAGGTTCTTACACTCTGCTGTGGAGGGATGGGGAGGTGTGGGGTCTCTGGTTGCAGGCCACAGTGGAGGAGAGAGCTGGGTATCTATGATCATGCAGAGGTGCTGCATTTCCCAAGGCTCTTACCCTCTGCTGTGGAGGGATGAGGGGGGGGTGGGGTCTCTGGTGGCAGGCCACAGTGGAGGAGAGAGCTGGGTATCTATGATAATGCAGAGGTGGTGCATTTCCCAAGGCTCTTGCCCTCTGCTGTGGGCGAGGGGGGTGTGGGGTCTCTGGTGGCAGGCCACAGTGGAGGAGAGAGCTGGGTATCTATGATAATGCAGAGGTGGTGCATTTCCCAAGGCTCTTGCCCTCTGCTGTGGGTGGAGGGGGGCGTAGGGCCTTTGGTGGCAGGCCACAGTGGAGGAGAGAGCTGGGTATCTATGATCATGCATAGGTGCTGCATTTCCCAAGGTTCTTACACTCTGCTGTGGAGGGATGGGGAGGTGTGGGGTCTCTGGTTGCAGGCCACAGTGGAGGAGAGAGCTGGGTATCTATGATCATGCAGAGGTGCTGCATTTCCCAAGGCTCTTACCCTCTGCTGTGGAGGGATGGGGGGGGTGGGGTCTCTGATGGCAGGCCACAGTGGAGGAGAGAGCTGGGTATCTATGATAATGCAGAGGTGGTGCATTTCCCAAGGCTCTTGCCCTCTGCTGTGGGCGAGGGGGGTGTAGGGCCTCTGTTTGCAGGCCACATTGGAGGGGAGAGCTGGGTATCTATGATCATGCAGAGGTGGTGCATTTCCCAAGGCACTTACCCTCTGCTGTGGGGGGGGAGGGGGGTGTGGGGTCTCTGGTGGCAGGCCACAGGGGAGGAGAGAGATGGGTATCTATGATCATGCAGAGGTGGTGCATTTCCCAAAGCTCTTGCCCTCTACTGTGGGCGGTGGGGTGGGGGGTGTAGGGCATATGGTGGCAGGCCACAGTGGAGGAGAGAGCTGGGTATCTATGAGCATGCAGAGGTGCCGCATTTCCCAAGGCTCTTGCCCTCTGCTGTGGCAGGAGGGGGGCGTAGGGCCTTTGGTGGCAGGCCACAGTGGAGGAGAGAGCTGGGTATCTATGATCATGCATAGGTGCTGCATTTCCCAAGGTTCTTACACTCTGCTGTGGAGGGATGGGGGGGTATGGGGTCTCCAGTGGCAGGCCACAGTGGAGAAGAGCTGGGTATCGATGATCATGCAGAGGTGCTGCATTTCCCAAGGCTCTTGCCCTCTGCTGTGGGGGGAGGGGGGCGTAGGGCCTTTGGTGGCAGGCCACAGTGGAGGAGAGAGCTGGGTATCTATGATCATGCATAGGTGCTGCATTTCCCAAGGTTCTTACACTCTGCTGTGGAGGGATGGGGAGGTGTGGGGTCTCTGGTTGCAGGCCACAGTGGAGGAGAGAGCTGGGTATCTATGATCATGCAGAGGTGCTGCATTTCCCAAGGCTCTTACCCTCTGCTGTGGAGGGATGAGGGGGGGGTGGGGTCTCTGGTGGCAGGCCACAGTGGAGGAGAGAGCTGGGTATCTATGATAATGCAGAGGTGGTGCATTTCCCAAGGCTCTTGCCCTCTGCTGTGGGCGAGGGGGGTGTAGGGCCTCTGTTTGCAGGCCACATTGGAGGGGAGAGCTGGGTATCTATGATCATGCAGAGGTGGTGCATTTCCCAAGGCACTTACCCTCTGCTGTGGGGGGGGAGGGGGGTGTGGGGTCTCTGGTGGCAGGCCACAGGGGAGGAGAGAGATGGGTATCTATGATCATGCAGAGGTGGTGCATTTCCCAAAGCTCTTGCCCTCTACTGTGGGCGGTGGGGGGGGGGGGTGTAGGGCATATGGTGGCAGGCCACAGTGGAGGAGAGAGCTGGGTATCTATGAGCATGCAGAGGTGCCGCATTTCCCAAGGCTCTTGCCCTCTGCTGTGGGGGAGGAGGCAGGGT
Organism: Ambystoma mexicanum; assembly: GCF_040938575.1. Classification (NCBI taxonomy): domain Eukaryota; kingdom Metazoa; phylum Chordata; class Amphibia; order Caudata; family Ambystomatidae; genus Ambystoma; species Ambystoma mexicanum. The sequence goes on from NC_090938.1 coordinate 816,450,447, forward strand.
CTATGGTGGCAGGCCACAGTGGAGGGGAGAGCTGGGTATCTATGATCATGCAGAGGTGCTGCATTTCCCCAGGCTCTTGCCCTTTGCCGTGGGGGGAGGGGGGTGTGGTGTCTCTGGTGGCAGGCCACAGGGGAGGAGAGAGCTGGGTATCTATGATCATGCAGAGGTGCTGCATTTCCCAAGGCTCTTACCCTCAGCTGTGGGGCGAGGGGGGTGTAGGGCCTCTGGTGGCAGGCCACAGTGGAGGGGAGAGCTGGGTATCTATGATCATGAAGAGGTGCTGCATTTCCCAAGGCTCTTGCCCTCTGCTGTGGGGGAGGAGGCAGGGTCTATGGTGGCAGGCCACAGTGGAGGGGAGAGCTGGGTATCTATGATCATGCAGAGGTGCTGCATTTCCCCAGGCTCTTGCCCTTTGCCGTGGGGGAGAGGGGGTGTGGGGTCTCTGGTGGCAGGCCACAGCGGAGGAGAGAGCTGGGTATCTATGATCATGCAGAGGTGCTGCATTTCCCAAGGCTCCTGCCCTCTGCTGTGGGGGGAGGGGGGTGTGGTGTCTCTGGTGGCAGGCCACAGGGGAGGAGAGAGCTGGGTATCTATGATCATGCAGAGGTGCTGCATTTCCCAAGGCTCTTGCCCTCTGCTGTGGGGGGGTGGGGAGGGCGGTCTTTGGTGGCAGGCCACAGTGGAGGAGAGAGCTGGGTATCTATGATCATGCAGAGGTGCTGCATTCCCCAAGGCTCTTGCCCTCTGCTGTGGGGGGCGAGTGGTGTAGGGCCTATGGTGGCAGGCCACAGTGAAGGAGAGAGCTGGGTATATATGATCATGCAGAGGTGCTGCATTTCCCAAGGCTCTTGGCCTCTGCTGTGGGTGATGGGAGTGCCGGGTCTCTGGTGGCTGGCCACAGTGGAGGAGAGAGCTGGGTATCTATGATCATGCAGAGGTGCTGCATTTCCCAAGGCTCTTGCCCTCTGCTGTGGGGGGTGGGGGTGTAGGGTCTTTGGTGGCAGGCCACAGTGGAGGGGAGAGCTGGGTATCTATGATCATGCAGAGGTGCTGCATTTCCCAAGGCTCTTGCCCTCTGCTGTGGGGGGAGAGGGGGTGTCGTGTCTCTGGTGGCAGGCCACAGTGGAGGAGAGAGCTGGGTATCTATGATCATGCAGAGGTGCTGCATTTCCCAAGGCTCTTGCCCTCTGCTGTGGGGGTGGGTGTAGGGTCTCTGGTGGCAGGCCACGGTGGAGGAGAGAGCTGGGTATCTATGATCACGCAGAGGTGCTGCATTTCCCAAGGCTCTTACCCTCTGCTGTGGGGTGTGGGGTCTCTGGTGGCAGACCACAGTGGAGGAGAGAGCTGGGTATCTATGATCATGCAGAGGTGCTGCATTTCCCAAGGCTCTTGCCCTCTGCTGTGGGGGGAGGGGGGTGTAGAGTCGTTGGTGGCAGGCCTGGGTGGAGGAGAGAGCTGGGTATCTATGATCATGCAGAGGTGCTGCATTTCCCAAGGCTCTTGCCCTCTGCTGTTGGGGGAAGGGGGTGTGGGGTCTCTGGTTGCAGGCCATAGTGGAGGAGAGAGCTGGGTATCTATGATCATGCAGAGGTGCTGCATTTCCCAAGGCACTTGCCATCTGCTGTGAGGGGTAGCGGGTGGGGGGTCTCTGGTGGCAGGCGACAGTGGAGGAGAAAGCTGGGTATCTATGATCATGCAGAGGTGCTGCATTTCCCAAGGCTCTTGCCCTCTGCTGTGGGGGTAGGGGGGTGTGGGGTCTCTGGTGGCAGGCCACAGGGGAGGAGAGAGCTGGGTATCTATGATCACGCAAAGGTGGTGCATTTCCCAAGGCTCTTGCCCTCTGCTGTGGGCAGGGGGTGTAGGGCATATGGTGGCAGGCCACAGTGGAGGAGAGAGCTGGGTATCTATGAGCATGCAGAGGTGCTGCATTTCCCAAGGCTCGTGTCCTCTGCTGTGGGGGAGGGTGCAGGGTCTATGGTGGCAGGCCACAGTGGAGGTGAGAGCTGGGTATCTATGATCATGAAGAGGTGCTGCATTTCCCAAGGCTCTTGCCCTCTGCTGTGGGGGAGGGGGGTGTAGGGCCTCTGGTTGCAGGCCACAATGGAGGAGAGAGCTGGGTATCTATGATCATGCAGAGGTGCTGCATTTCCCAAGGCTCTTGCCCTATGATGTGAGGGGGTGGGGGTTCTCTGGTGGCAGGCCACAGTGGAGGGGAGAGCTGGGTATCTATGATCATGCAGAGGTGCTGCATTTCCCAAGGCTCTTGTCCTCTGCTGTGGGGGAGGGTGCAGGATCTATGGTGGCAGGCCACAGTGGAGGGGAGAGCTGGGTATCTATGATCATGCAGAGGTGCTGCATTTCCCCAGGCTCTTGCCCTTTGCTGTGGGGGAGAGGGGGTGTGGGGTCTCTGGTGGCAGGCCACAGTGGAGGAGAGAGCTGGGTATCTATGTTCATGCAGAGGTGCTGCATTCCCCAAGGCTCTTGCCCTCTGCTGTGGGGGGTGAGTGGTGTAGGGCCTATGGTAGCAGGCCACAGTGGAGGAGAGAGCTGGGTATCTATGATCATGCAGAGGTGCTGCATTTCCCAAGGCTCTTGCCCTCTGCTGTGGGGGCAGGGGGGTGTAAGGTCTCTGGTGGCAGGCCACAGTCGAGGAGAGAGCTGGGTATCTATGATCATGAAGAGGTGCTGCATTTCCCAAGGCTCTTGCCCTCTGCTGTGGGGGGTGTAGGGTCTTTGGTGGCAGGCCACAGTGGAGGGGAGAGCTGGGTATCTATGATCATGCAGAGGTGCTGAATTTCCCAAGGCTCTTGCCCTCTGCTGTGGGGGGAGGGGGTGTGTGGTGTCTCTGGTGGCAGGCCAAAGGGGAGGAGAGAGCTGGGTATCTATGATCATGCAGAGGTGCTGCATTTCCCAAGGCTCTTGCCCTCTGCTGTGGGGGGAGAGGGGGTGTCGTGTCTCTGGTGGCAGGCCACAGTGGAGGAGAGAGCTGGGTATCTATGATCATGCAGAGGTGCTGCATTTCCCAATGCTCTTGCCCTCTGCTGTGTGGGGAGGGAGGTGTGGGGTCTCTGGTGGCAAGCCACAGTGGAGGAGAGAGCTGGGTATCTATGATCATGCAGACGTGCTGCATTTCCCAATGCTCTTGCCCTCTGCTGTGTGGGGAGAGGGGTGTGGGGTCTCTGGTGGCAGGCCACAGTGGAGGAGAGAGCTGGGTATCTATGATCATGCAGAGGTGCTGCATTTCCCAAGACTCTTGCCCTCTGCTGTGGGGGGGAGGAGGGTGTAGGGTCTCTGGTGGCAGGCCACAGTTGAGGAGAGAGCTGGGTATCTATGATCATGCAGAGGTGCTGCATTTCCCAAGACTCTTGCCCTCTGCTGTGGGGGGAGGGGGGTGTAGGGTCTCTGGTGGCAGGCCACAGTGGAGGAGAGAGCTGGGTATCTTTGATCATGCAGAGGTGCTGCATTTCCCAAGGCTTTTGCCCTCTGCTGTGCGGGGAGTAGGGTGTGTGGTGTCTCTGGTGGCAGGCCACAGGGGAGGAGAGAGCCGGATATCTATGATCATGCAGAGGTGCTGCATTTCCCAAGGCTCTTGCCCTCTGATATGGGGGGAGAGGGGGGTGGTGTCTCTGGTGGCAGGTCACAGTGGAGGAGAGAGCTGGGTATCTATGATCATGCAGAGGGGCTGCATTTCCCAAGGCTCCCGCCCTCTGCTGTGGCGGGTGGGGGGTGTAGGGCCTTTGGTGGCAGACCACAGTGGAGGAGAGAGCTGGGTATCTATGATCATGCAGAGGTGCTGCATTTCCCAAGGCTCTTGCCCTCTGCTGTGGGGGGAGGGGTGTGGGGTCTCTGGTGGCAGGCCACGGTGGAGGAGAGAGCTGGGTATCTATGATCATGCAGAGGTGCTGCATTTCCCAAGGCTCTTGCCTTCTGCTGTGGGGGGCGAGTGGTGTAGGGCATATGGTGGCAGGCCACAGTGGAGGGGAAAGCTGGGTATCTATGATTATGCAGAGGGGCAGCATTCCCAATTCTCTCGCCGTCTGCTGTGGGGGGAGGGGGTGTAGGGCCTCTAGTGGCAGGCCACAGTGGAGGGGAGAGCTGGGTATCTATGATCATGCAGAGGTGCTGCATTTCCCAAGGCTCTTGCCCTCTGCTGTGGGGGGAGGGGGTGTGGGGTCTCTGGTGGCACTCCACAGTGGAGGAGAGAGCTGGGTATCTATGATCATGCAGAGGTGCTGAATTTCCCAAGGCTCTTGTCCTCTGATGTGGGGGGAGGGGTGGTGTGGGGTCTCTGGTGGCAGGCCACAGTGGAGGGGAGAGCTGGGTATCTATGATCATGCAGAGGTGCTGCATTTCCCAAGGCTCTTGCCTTCTGCTGTGGGGGAGGGGGGTGTGGGGTCTCTGGTGGCAGGCCACAGTGGAGGGGAGAGCTGGGTATCTATGATCATGCAGAGGTGCTGCATTTCCCAAGGCTATTGCCCTCTGCTGTGGGGGAGGAGGGTGTGGGGTCTCTGGTGGCAGGCCACAGTGGAGGGGAGAGCTGGGTATCTATGATCATGCAGAGGTGCTGCATTTCCCAAGGCTCTTGCCCTCTGCTGTGGGGGAAGGGGGTGCGGGGTGTCTGGTTGCAGGCCACAGTGGAGGAGAGAGCTGGGTATCTATGATCATGCAGAGGTGCTGCATTTCCCAAGGCTCTTGCCCTCTGCTGTGGGTGAGGGGAGTGCCGGGTCTCTGGTGGCTGGCCACAGTGGAGGAGAGAGCTGGGTATCTATGATCATGCAGAGGTGCTGCATTTCCCAAGGCTCTTGCCCTCTGCTCTGAGGGGGGGGGGCGGTCTCCGGTGGCAGGCCACAGTGTAGGAGAGAGCTGGGTATCTATGATCATGCAGAGGTGCTGCATTTCCCAAGGCTCTTACCCTCTGCTGTGGAGGGATGGGTGGGTGTGGGGTCTCTGGTGGCAGGCCACAGTGGAGGAGAGCTGGGTATCGATGATCATGCAGAGGTGCTGCATTTCCCAAGTCTCTTGCCCTCTGCTGTGGGGGCAGGGGGGCGTAGGGCCTTTGGTGGCAGGCCACAGTGGAGGAGAGAGCTGGGTATCTATGATCATGCAGAGGTGCTGCATTCCCCCAGGCTCTTGCCTTCTGCTGTGGGGGGCGAGTGGTGTAGGGCCTATGGTGGCAGGCCACAGTGGAGGGGAGAGCTGGGTATCTATGATTATGCAGAGGGGCAGCATTCCCAATTCTCTCGCCGTCTGCTGTGGGGGGAGGGGGTGTAGGGAGAGGGTGTAGGGCCTCTAGTGGCAGGCCACAGTGGAGGGGAGAGCTGGGTATCTATGATCATGCAGAGGGGCTGCATTTCCCAAGGCTCCTGCCCTCTGCTGTGGCGGGTGGGGGGTGTAGGGCCTATGGTGGCAGACCACAGTGGAGGAGAGAGCTGGGTATCTATGATCATGCAGAGGTGCTGCATTTCCCAAGGCTCTTGCCCTCTGCTGTGGGGGGAGGGGGTGTGGGGTCTCTGGTGGCAGGCCACAGTGGAGGAGAGAGCTGGGTATCTATGATCATGCAGAGGTGCTGCATTTCCCAAGGCTCTTGCCCTCTGCTGTGGGGGGAGGGGGTGTGGGGTCTCTGGTGGCAGGCCACAGTGGAGGAGAGAGCTGGGTATCTATGATCATGCAGAGGTGCTGCATTTCCCAAGGCTCTTGTTCTCTGATGAGGGAGGAGGGGTGGTGTGGGGTCTCTGGTGGCAGGCCACAGTGGAGGGGAGAGCTGGGTATCTATGATCATGCAGAGGTGCTGCATTTCCCAAGGCTCTTGCCTTCTGCTGTGGGGGGGGGTGTGGGGTCTCTGGTGGCAGGCCACAGTGGAGGAGAGAGCTGGGTATCTATGATCATGCAGAGGTGCTGCATTTCCCAAGGCTCTTGCCCTCTGCTGTGGGTGAGGGGAGTGCCGGGTCTCTGGTGGCTGGCCACAATGGAGGAGAGAGCTGGGTATCTATGATCATGCAGAGGTGCTGCATTTCCCAAGGCTCTTACCCTCTGCTGTGGAGGGATGGGGGAGTGTGGGGTCTCTGGTGGCAGGCCACAGTGGAGGAGAGCTGGGTATCGATGATCATGCAGAGGTGCTGCATTTCCCAAGGCTCTTGCCCTCTGCTGTGGGGGGAGGGGGCGTAGGGCCTTTGGTGGCAGGCCACAGTGGAGGAGAGAGCTGGCTATCTATGATCATGCAGAGGTGCTGCATTTCCCAAGTTTCTTACACTCTGCTGTGGAGGGATGGGGGGGTGTGGGGTCTCTGGTTGCAGGCCACAGTGGAGGAGAGAGCTGGGTATCTATGATCATGCAGAGGTGCTGCATTTCCCAAGGCTCTTACCCTCTGCTGTGGAGGGATGGGGGGTGTGGGGTCTCTGGTGGCAGGCCACAGTGGAGGAGAGAGCTGGGTATCTATGATCATGGAGAGGTGCTGCATTTCCCAAGGCACCTGCCCTCTGCTGTGGGGGAGGGGGGTGTAGGGCCTGTGGTTGCAGGCCATAGTGGAGGGGAGAGCTGGGTATCTATGATCATGCAGAGGTGGTGCATTTCCCAAGGCTCTTTCCCTCTGCTGTGGGCGAGGGGGGTGTAGGGCCTCTGGTTGCAGGCCACAGTGGAGGGGAGAGCTGGGTATCTATGATCATGCAGAGGTGGTGCATTTCCCAAGGCACTTACCCTCTGCTGTGGGGGGGAGGGGGGTGTGGGGTCTCTGTTGGCAGGCCACAGGGGAGGAGAGAGATGGGTATCTATGATCATGCAGAGTTGGTGCATTTCCCAAAGCTCTTGCCCTCTACTGTGGGTGGGGGGGTGGGGTGTAGGGCATATGGTGGCAGGCCACAGTGGAGGAGAGAGCTGGGTATCTATGAGCATGCAGAGGTGCTGCATTTCCCAAGGCTCTTGCCCTCTGCTGTGGGGGAGGGGGGTGTAGGGCCTCTGGTTGCAGGCCACAGTGGAGGAGAGAGCTGGGTATCTATGATCATGCAGAGGTGCTGCATTTCCCAAGGCTCTTGCCCTCTGCTGTGGGGGGAGGGGGTGTGGGGTCTCTGGTGGCAGGCCACAGTGGAGGAGAGAGCTGGGTATCTATGATCATGCAGAGGTGCTGCATTTCCCAAGGCTCTTGCCCTCTGCTGTGGGGGGAGGGGGTGTGGGGTCTCTGGTGGCAGGCCACAGTGGAGGAGAGAGCTGGGTATCTATGATCATGCAGAGGTGCTGCATTTCCCAAGGCTCTTGCCCTCTGCTGTGGGGGGAGAGGGTGTGGGGTCTCTGGTGGCAGGCCACAGTGGAGGAGAGAGCTGGGTATCTATGATCATGCAGAGGTGCTGCATTTCCCAAGGCTCTTGTCCTCTGATGTGGGAGGAGGGGTGGTGTGGGGTCTCTGGTGGCAGGCCACAGTGGAGGGGAGAGCTGGGTATCTATGATCATGCAGAGGTGCTGCATTTCCGAAGGCTCTTGCCCTCTGCTGTGGGTGAGGGGAGTGCCGGGTCTCTGGTGGCTGGCCACAATGGAGGAGAGAGCTGGGTATCTATGATCATGCAGAGGTGCTGCATTTCCCAAGGCTCTTACCCTCTGCTGTGGAGGGATGGGGGAGTGTGGGGTCTCTGGTGGCAGGCCACAGTGGAGGAGAGCTGGGTATCTATGATCATGCAGAGGTTCTGCATTTCCCAAGGCTCTTGCCCTCTGCTGTGGGGGGAGGGGGCGTAGGGCCTTTGGTGGCAGGCCACAGTGGAGGAGAGAGCTGGCTATCTATGATCATGCAGAGGTGCTGCATTTCCCAAGTTTCTTACACTCTGCTGTGGAGCGATGGGGGGGTGTGGGGTCTCTGGTTGCAGGCCACAGTGGAGGAGAGAGCTGGGTATCTATGATCATGCAGAGGTGCTGCATTTCCCAAGGCTCTTACCCTCTGCTGTGGAGGGATGGGGGGTGTGGGGTCTCTGGTGGCAGGCCACAGTGGAGGAGAGAGCTGGGTATCTATGATCATGGAGAGGTGCTGCATTTCCCAAGGCACTTGCCCTCTGCTGTGGGGGAGGGGGGTGTAGGGCCTGTGGTTGCAGGCCATAGTGGAGGGGAGAGCTGGGTATCTATGATCATGCAGAGGTGGTGCATTTCCCAAGCCTCTTGCCCTCTGCTGTGGGCGAGGGGGGTGTAGGGCCTCTGGTTGCAGGCCACAGTGGAGGGGAGAGCTGGGTATCTATGATCATGCAGAGGTGGTGCATTTCCCAAGGCACTTACCCTCTGCTGTGGAGGGGAGGGGGGTGTGGGGTCTCTGTTGGCAGGCCACAGGGGAGGAGAGAGATGGGTATCTATGATCATGCAGAGGTGGTGCATTTCCCAAAGCTCTTGCCCTCTACTGTGGGTGGGGGGGGTGGGGTGTAGGGCATATGGTGGCAGGCCACAGTGGAGGAGAGAGCTGGGTATCTATGAGCATGCAGAGGTGCTGCATTACCCAAGGCTCTTGCCCTCTGCTGTGGGGGAGGGGGGTGTAGGGCCTCTGGTTGCAGGCCACAGTGGAGGAGAGAGCTGGGTATCTATGATCATGCAGAGGTGCTGCATTTCCCAAGGCTCTTGCCCTCTGCTGTGGGGGGAGGGGGTGTGGGGTCTCTGGTGGCAGGCCACAGTGGAGGAGAGAGCTGGGTATCTATGATCATGCAGAGGTGCTGCATTTCCCAAGGCTCTTGCCCTCTGCTGTGGGGGGAGGGGGTGTGGGGTCTCTGGTGGCAGGCCACAGTGGAGGAGAGAGCTGGGTATCTATGATCATGCAGAGGTGCTGAATTTCCCAAGGCTCTTGTCCTCTGATGTGGGGGGAGGGGTGGTGTGGGGTCTCTGGTGGCAGGCCACAGTGGAGGGGAGAGCTGGGTATCTATGATCATGCAGAGGTGCTGCATTTCCCAAGGCTCTTGCCTTCTGCTGTGGGGGAGGGGGGTGTGGGGTCTCTGGTGGCAGGCCACAGTGGAGGGGAGAGCTGGGTATCTATGATCATGCAGAGGTGCTGCATTTCCCAAGGCTATTGCCCTCTGCTGTGGGGGAGGAGGGTGTGGGGTCTCTGGTGGCAGGCCACAGTGGAGGGGAGAGCTGGGTATCTATGATCATGCAGAGGTGCTGCATTTCCCAAGGCTCTTGCCCTCTGCTGTGGGCGAAGGGGGTGCGGGGTGTCTGGTTGCAGGCCACAGTGGAGGAGAGAGCTGGGTATCTATGATCATGCAGAGGTGCTGCATTTCCCAAGGCTCTTGCCCTCTGCTGTGGGCGAGGGGAGTGCCGGGTCTCTGGTGGCTGGCCACAGTGGAGGAGAGAGCTGGGTATCTATGATCATGCAGAGGTGCTGCATTTCCCAAGGCTCTTGCCCTCTGCTCTGAGGGGGGGGGGGCGGTCTCCGGTGGCAGGCCACAGTGGAGGAGAGAGCTGGGTATCTATGATCATGCAGAGGTGCTGCATTTCCCAAGGCTCTTGCCCTCTGCTGTGGGCGAAGGGGGTGCGGGGTGTCTGGTTGCAGGCCACAGTGGAGGAGAGAGCTGGGTATCTATGATCATGCAGAGGTGCTGCATTTCCCAAGGCTCTTACCCTCTGCTGTGGAGGGATGGGTGGGTGTGGGGTCTCTGGTGGCAGGCCACAGTGGAGGAGAGAGCTGGGTATCTATGATCATGCAGAGGTGCTGCATTTCCCAAGGCTCTTGTCCTCTGATGTGGGAGGAGGGGTGGTGTGGGGTCTCTGGTGGCAGGCCACAGTGGAGGGGAGAGCTGGGTATCTATGATCATGCAGAGGTGCTGCATTTCCCAAGGCTCTTGCCTTCTGCTGTGGGGGAGGGGGGTGTGGGGTCTCTGGTGGCAGGCCACAGTGGAGGAGAGAGCTGGGTATCTATGATCATGCAGAGGTGCTGCATTTCCCAAGGCTCTTGCCCTCTGCTGTGGGGGGAGGGGGTGTAGGGTCTCTGGTGGCAGGCCACAGTGGAGGAGAGAGCTGGGTATCTATGATCATGCAGAGGTGCTGCATTTCCCAAGGCTCTTGTCCTCTGATGTGCGAGGAGGGGTGGTGTGGGGTCTCTGGTGGCAGGCCACAGTGGAGGGGAGAGCTGGGTATCTATGATCATGCAGAGGTGATGCATTTCCCAAGGCTCTTGCCTTCTGCTGTGGGGGAGGGGGGTGTGGGGTCTCTGGTGGCAGGCCACAGTGGAGGGGAGAGCTGGGTATTTATGATCATGCAGAGGTGCTGCATTTCCCAAGGCTTTTGCCCTCTGCTGTGGGGGAAGGGGGTGCGGGGTCTCTGGTTGCAGGCCACAGTGGAGGAGAGAGCTGGGTATGTATGATCATGCAGAGGTGCTGCATTTCCCAAGGCTCTTGCCCTCTGCTGTGGGTGAGGGGAGTGCAGGGTCTCTGGTGGCTGGCCACAATGGAGGAGAGAGCTGGGTATCTATGATCATGCAGAGGTGCTGCATTTCCCAAGGCCCTTGCCCTCTGCTGTGGGTGAGGGGAGTGCCGGGTCTCTGGTGGCTGGCCACAATGGAGGAGAGAGCTGGGTATCTATGATCATACAGAGGTGCTGCATTTCCCAAGGCTCTTGCCCTCTGCTCTGAGGGGGGGGGCGGTCTCCGGTGGCAGGCCACAGTGGAGGAGAGAGCTGGGTATCTATGATCATGCAGAGGTGCTGCATTTCCCAAGGCTCTTACCCTCTGCTGTGGAGGGATGGGTGGGTGTGGGGTCTCTGGTGGCAGGCCACAGTGGAGGAGAGAGCTGGGTATCTATGATCATGCAGAGGTGCTGCATTTCCCAAGGCTCTTGTCCTCTGATGTGGGAGGAGGGGTGGTGTGGGGTCTCTGGTGGCAGGCCACAGTGGAGGGGAGAGCTGGGTATCTATGATCATGCAGAGGTGCTGCATTTCCCAAGGCTCTTGCCTTCTGCTGTGGGGGAGGGGGGTGTGGGGTCTCTGGTGGCAGGCCACAGTGGAGGAGAGAGCTGGGTATCTATGATCATGCAGAGGTGCTGCATTTCCCAAGGCTCTTGCCCTCTGCTGTGGGGGGAGGGGGTGTGGGGTCTCTGGTGGCAGGCCACAGTGGAGGAGAGAGCTGGGTATCTATGATCATGCAGAGGTGCTGCATTTCCCAAGGCTCTTGTCCTCTGATGTGCGAGGAGGGGTGGTGTGGGGTCTCTGGTGGCAGGCCACAGTGGAGGGGAGAGCTGGGTATCTATGATCATGCAGAGGTGCTGCATTTCCCAAGGCTCTTGCCTTCTGCTGTGGGGGAGGGGGGTGTGGGGTCTCTGGTGGCAGGCCACAGTGGAGGGGAGAGCTGGGTATTTATGATCATGCAGAGGTGCTACATTTCCCAAGGCTTTTGCCCTCTGCTGTGGGGGAACGGGGTGCGGGGTCTCTGGTTGCAGGCCACAGTGGAGGAGAGAGCTGGGTATCTATGATCATGCAGAGGTGCTGCATTTCCCAAGGCTCTTGCCCTCTGCTGTGGGTGAAGGGAGTGCCGGGTCTCTGGTGGCTGGCCACAATGGAGGAGAGAGCTGGGTATCTATGATCATGCAGAGGTGCTGCATTTCCCAAGGCTCTTACCCTCTGCTGTGGAGGGATGGGGGGGTGTGGGGTCTCTGGTGGCAGGCCACAGTGGAGGAGAGCTGGGTATCGATGATCATGCAGAGGTGCTGCATTTCCCAAGGCTCTTGCCCTCTGCTGTGGGGGGAGGGGGTGTGGGGTCTCTGGTGGCAGGCCACAGTGGAGGAGAGAGCTGGGTATCTATGATCATGCAGAGGTGCTGCATTTCCCAAGGCTCTTGCCCTCTGCTGTGGGGGAGGGGGGTGTAGGGCCTCTGGTTGCAGGCCACAGTGGAGGAGAGAGCTGGGTATCTATGATCATGCAGAGGTGCTGCATTTCCCAAGGCTCTTGCCCTCTGCTGTGGGGGGAGGGGGTGTGGGGTCTCTGGTGGCAGGCCACAGTGGAGGAGAGAGCTGGGTATCTATGATCATGCAGAGGTGCTGCATTTCCCAAGGCTCTTGCCCTCTGCTGTGGGGGGAGAGGGTGTGGGGTCTCTGGTGGCAGGCCACAGTGGAGGAGAGAGCTGGGTATCTATGATCATGCAGAGGTGCTGCATTTCCCAAGGCTCTTGTCCTCTGATGTGGGAGGAGGGGTGGTGTGGGGTCTCTGGTGGCAGGCCACAGTGGAGGGGAGAGCTGGGTATCTATGATCATGCAGAGGTGCTGCATTTCCGAAGGCTCTTGCCCTCTGCTGTGGGTGAGGGGAGTGCCGGGTCTCTGGTGGCTGGCCACAATGGAGGAGAGAGCTGGGTATCTATGATCATGCAGAGGTGCTGCATTTCCCAAGGCTCTTACCCTCTGCTGTGGAGGGATGGGGGAGTGTGGGGTCTCTGGTGGCAGGCCACAGTGGAGGAGAGCTGGGTATCTATGATCATGCAGAGGTGCTGCATTTCCCAAGGCTCTTGCCCTCTGCTGTGGGGGGAGGGGGCGTAGGGCCTTTGGTGGCAGGCCACAGTGGAGGAGAGAGCTGGCTATCTATGATCATGCAGAGGTGCTGCATTTCCCAAGTTTCTTACACTCTGCTGTGGAGCGATGGGGGGGTGTGGGGTCTCTGGTTGCAGGCCACAGTGGAGGAGAGAGCTGGGTATCTATGATCATGCAGAGGTGCTGCATTTCCCAAGGCTCTTACCCTCTGCTGTGGAGGGATGGGGGGTGTGGGGTCTCTGGTGGCAGGCCACAGTGGAGGAGAGAGCTGGGTATCTATGATCATGGAGAGGTGCTGCATTTCCCAAGGCACTTGCCCTCTGCTGTGGGGGAGGGGGGTGTAGGGCCTGTGGTTGCAGGCCATAGTGGAGGGGAGAGCTGGGTATCTATGATCATGCAGAGGTGGTGCATTTCCCAAGCCTCTTGCCCTCTGCTGTGGGCGAGGGGGGTGTAGGGCCTCTGGTTGCAGGCCACAGTGGAGGGGAGAGCTGGGTATCTATGATCATGCAGAGGTGGTGCATTTCCCAAGGCACTTACCCTCTGCTGTGGAGGGGAGGGGGGTGTGGGGTCTCTGTTGGCAGGCCACAGGGGAGGAGAGAGATGGGTATCTATGATCATGCAGAGGTGGTGCATTTCCCAAAGCTCTTGCCCTCTACTGTGGGTGGGGGGGGTGGGGTGTAGGGCATATGGTGGCAGGCCACAGTGGAGGAGAGAGCTGGGTATCTATGAGCATGCAGAGGTGCTGCATTACCCAAGGCTCTTGCCCTCTGCTGTGGGGGAGGGGGGTGTAGGGCCTCTGGTTGCAGGCCACAGTGGAGGAGAGAGCTGGGTATCTATGATCATGCAGAGGTGCTGCATTTCCCAAGGCTCTTGCCCTCTGCTGTGGGGGGAGGGGGTGTGGGGTCTCTGGTGGCAGGCCACAGTGGAGGAGAGAGCTGGGTATCTATGATCATGCAGAGGTGCTGCATTTCCCAAGGCTCTTGCCCTCTGCTGTGGGGGGAGGGGGTGTGGGGTCTCTGGTGGCAGGCCACAGTGGAGGAGAGAGCTGGGTATCTATGATCATGCAGAGGTGCTGAATTTCCCAAGGCTCTTGTCCTCTGATGTGGGGGGAGGGGTGGTGTGGGGTCTCTGGTGGCAGGCCACAGTGGAGGGGAGAGCTGGGTATCTATGATCATGCAGAGGTGCTGCATTTCCCAAGGCTCTTGCCTTCTGCTGTGGGGGAGGGGGGTGTGGGGTCTCTGGTGGCAGGCCACAGTGGAGGGGAGAGCTGGGTATCTATGATCATGCAGAGGTGCTGCATTTCCCAAGGCTATTGCCCTCTGCTGTGGGGGAGGAGGGTGTGGGGTCTCTGGTGGCAGGCCACAGTGGAGGGGAGAGCTGGGTATCTATGATCATGCAGAGGTGCTGCATTTCCCAAGGCTCTTGCCCTCTGCTGTGGGCGAAGGGGGTGCGGGGTGTCTGGTTGCAGGCCACAGTGGAGGAGAGAGCTGGGTATCTATGATCATGCAGAGGTGCTGCATTTCCCAAGGCTCTTGCCCTCTGCTGTGGGTGAGGGGAGTGCCGGGTCTCTGGTGGCTGGCCACAGTGGAGGAGAGAGCTGGGTATCTATGATCATGCAGAGGTGCTGCATTTCCCAAGGCTCTTGCCCTCTGCTCTGAGGGGGGGGGGGCGGTCTCCGGTGGCAGGCCACAGTGGAGGAGAGAGCTGGGTATCTATGATCATGCAGAGGTGCTGCATTTCCCAAGGCTCTTGCCCTCTGCTGTGGGCGAAGGGGGTGCGGGGTGTCTGGTTGCAGGCCACAGTGGAGGAGAGAGCTGGGTATCTATGATCATGCAGAGGTGCTGCATTTCCCAAGGCTCTTACCCTCTGCTGTGGAGGGATGGGTGGGTGTGGGGTCTCTGGTGGCAGGCCACAGTGGAGGAGAGAGCTGGGTATCTATGATCATGCAGAGGTGCTGCATTTCCCAAGGCTCTTGTCCTCTGATGTGGGAGGAGGGGTGGTGTGGGGTCTCTGGTGGCAGGCCACAGTGGAGGGGAGAGCTGGGTATCTATGATCATGCAGAGGTGCTGCATTTCCCAAGGCTCTTGCCTTCTGCTGTGGGGGAGGGGGGTGTGGGGTCTCTGGTGGCAGGCCACAGTGGAGGAGAGAGCTGGGTATCTATGATCATGCAGAGGTGCTGCATTTCCCAAGGCTCTTGCCCTCTGCTGTGGGGGGAGGGGGTGTGGGGTCTCTGGTGGCAGGCCACAGTGGAGGAGAGAGCTGGGTATCTATGATCATGCAGAGGTGCTGCATTTCCCAAGGCTCTTGTCCTCTGATGTGCGAGGAGGGGTGGTGTGGGGTCTCTGGTGGCAGGCCACAGTGGAGGGGAGAGCTGGGTATCTATGATCATGCAGAGGTGATGCATTTCCCAAGGCTCTTGCCTTCTGCTGTGGGGGAGGGGGGTGTGGGGTCTCTGGTTGCAGGCCACAGTGGAGGAGAGAGCTGGGTATGTATGATCATGCAGAGGTGCTGCATTTCCCAAGGCTCTTGCCCTCTGCTGTGGGTGAGGGGAGTGCAGGGTCTCTGGTGGCTGGCCACAATGGAGGAGAGAGCTGGGTATCTATGATCATGCAGAGGTGCTGCATTTCCCAAGGCCCTTGCCCTCTGCTGTGGGTGAGGGGAGTGCCGGGTCTCTGGTGGCTGGCCACAATGGAGGAGAGAGCTGGGTATCTATGATCATACAGAGGTGCTGCATTTCCCAAGGCTCTTGCCCTCTGCTCTGAGGGGGGGGCGGTCTCCGGTGGCAGGCCACAGTGGAGGAGAGAGCTGGGTATCTATGATCATGCAGAGGTGCTGCATTTCCCAAGGCTCTTACCCTCTGCTGTGGAGGGATGGGTGGGTGTGGGGTCTCTGGTGGCAGGCCACAGTGGAGGAGAGAGCTGGGTATCTATGATCATGCAGAGGTGCTGCATTTCCCAAGGCTCTTGTCCTCTGATGTGGGAGGAGGGGTGGTGTGGGGTCTCTGGTGGCAGGCCACAGTGGAGGGGAGAGCTGGGTATCTATGATCATGCAGAGGTGCTGCATATCCCAAGGCTCTTGCCTTCTGCTGTGGGGGAGGGGGGTGTGGGGTCTCTGGTGGCAGGCCACAGTGGAGGAGAGAGCTGGGTATCTATGATCATGCAGAGGTGCTGCATTTCCCAAGGCTCTTGCCCTCTGCTGTGGGGGGAGGGGGTGTGGGGTCTCTGGTGGCAGGCCACAGTGGAGGAGAGAGCTGGGTATCTATGATCATGCAGAGGTGCTGCATTTCCCAAGGCTCTTGTCCTCTGATGTGCGAGGAGGGGTGGTGTGGGGTCTCTGGTGGCAAGCCACAGTGGAGGGGAGAGCTGGGTATCTATGATCATGCAGAGGTGCTGCATTTCCCAAGGCTCTTGCCTTCTGCTGTGGGGGAGGGGGGTGTGGGGTCTCTGGTGGCAGGCCACAGTGGAGGGGAGAGCTGGGTATTTATGATCATGCAGAGGTGCTACATTTCCCAAGGCTTTTGCCCTCTGCTGTGGGGGAACGGGGTGTGGGGTCTCTGGTTGCAGGCCACAGTGGAGGAGAGAGCTGGGTATCTATGATCATGCAGAGGTGCTGCATTTCCCAAGGCTCTTGCCCTCTGCTGTGGGTGAAGGGAGTGCCGGGTCTCTGGTGGCTGGCCACAATGGAGGAGAGAGCTGGGTATCTATGATCATGCAGAGGTGCTGCATTTCCCAAGGCTCTTACCCTCTGCTGTGGAGGGATGGGGGGGTGTGGGGTCTCTGGTGGCAGGCCACAGTGGAGGAGAGCTGGGTATCGATGATCATGCAGAGGTGCTGCATTTCCCAAGGCTCTTGCCCTCTGCTGTGGGGGGAGGGGGCGTAGGGCCTTTGGTGGCAGGCCACAGTGGAGGAGAGAGCTGGGTATCTATGATCATGCAGAGGTGCTGCATTTCCCAAGGTTCTTACACTCTGCTGTGGAGGGATGGGGGGTGTGGGGTCTCTGGTTGCAGGCCACAGTGGAGGAGAGAGCTGGGTATCTATGATCATGCAGAGGTGCTGCATTTCCCAAGGCTCTTACCCTCTGCTGTGGAGGGATGGGGGGGTGTGGGGTCTCTGGTGGCAGGCCACAGTGGAAGAGAGAGCTGGGTATCTATTATCATGGAGAGGTGCTGCATTTCCCAAGGCACTTGCCCTCTGCTGTGGGGGAGGGGGGTGTAGGGCCTGTGGTTGCAGGCCATAGTGGAGGGGAGAGCTGGGTATCTATGATCATGCAGAGGTGGTGCATTTCCCAAGGCTCTTGCCCTCTGCTGTGGGCGAGGGGGGTGTAGGGCCTCTGGTTGCAGGCCACAGTGGAGGGGAGAGCTGGGTATCTATGATCATGCAGAGGTGGTGCATTTCCCAAGGCACTTACCCTCTGCTGTGGGGGGGAGGGGGATGTGGGGTCTCTGTTGGCAGGCCACAGGGGAGGAGAGAGATGGGTATCTATGATCATACAGAGGTGGTGCATTTCCCAAAGCTCTTGCCCTCTACTGTGGGTGGGGGGGTGTGGTGTAGGGCATATGGTGGCAGGCCACAGTAGAGGAGAGAGCTGGGTATCTATGAGCATGCAGAGGTGCTGCATTTCCCAAGGCTCTTGCCCTCTGCTGTGGGGGAGGGGGGTGTAGGGCCTCTGGTTGCAGGCCACAGTGGAGGAGAGAGCTGGGTATCTATGATCATGCAGAGGTGCTGCATTTCCCAAGGCTCTTGCCCTCTGCTGTGGGGGAGGGGGGTGTAGGGCCTCTGGTTGCAGGCCACAGTGGAGGAGAGAGCTGGGTATCGATGATCATGCAGAGGTGCTGCATTTCCCAAGTCTCTTGCCCTCTGCTGTGGGGGGAGGGGGGCGTAGGGCCTTTGGTGGCAGGCCACAGTGGAGGAGAGAGCTGGGTATCTATGATCATGCAGAGGTGCTGCATTCCCCCAGGCTCTTGCCTTCTGCTGTGGGGGGCGAGTGGTGTAGGGCCTATGGTGGCAGGCCACAGTGGAGGGGAGAGCTGGGTATCTATGATTATGCAGAGGGGCAGCATTCCCAATTCTCTCGCCGTCTGCTGTGGGGGGAGGGAGTGTAGGGAGAGGGTGTAGGGCCTCTAGTGGCAGGCCACAGTGGAGGGGAGAGCTGGGTATCTATGATCATGCAGAGGGGCTGCATTTCCCAAGGCTCCTGCCCTCTGCTGTGGCGGGTGGGGGGTGTAGGGCCTATGGTGGCAGACCACAGTGGAGGAGAGAGCTGGGTATCTATGATCATGCAGAGGTGCTGCATTTCCCAAGGCTCTTGCCCTCTGCTGTGGGGGGAGGGGGTGTGGGGTCTCTGGTGGCAGGCCACAGTGGAGGAGAGAGCTGGGTATCTATGATCATGCAGAGGTGCTGCATTTCCCAAGGCTCTTGCCCTCTGCTGTGGGGGGGAGGGGGTGTGGGGTCTCTGGTGGCAGGCCACAGTGGAGGAGAGAGCTGGGTATCTATGATCATGCAGAGGTGCTGCATTTCCCAAGGCTCTTGTCCTCTGATGTGGGAGGAGGGGTGGTGTGGGGTCTCTGGTGGCAGGCCACAGTGGAGGGGAGAGCTGGGTATCTATGATCATGCAGAGGTGCTGCACTTCCCAAGGCTCTTGCCTTCTGCTGTGGGGGAGGGGGTGTGGGGTCTCTGGTGGCAGGCCACAGTGGAGGAGAGAGCTGGGTATCTATGATCATGCAGAGGTGCTGCATTTCCCAAGGCTCTTGCCCTCTGCTGTGGGGGGAGGGGGTGTGGGGTCTCTGGTGGCAGGCCACAGTGGAGGAGAGAGCTGGGTATCTATGATCATGCAGAGGTGCTGCATTTCCCAAGGCTCTTGTCCTCTGATGTGGGAGGAGGGGTGGTGTGGGGTCTCTGGTGGCAGGCCACAGTGGAGGGGAGAGCTGGGTATCTATGATCATGCAGAGGTGCTGCATTTCCGAAGGCTCTTGCCCTCTGCTGTGGGTGAGGGGAGTGCCGGGTCTCTGGTGGCTGGCCACAAGAGAGAGCTGGGTATCTATGATCATGCAGAGGTGCTGCATTTCCCAAGGCTCTTGCCCTCTGCTGTGGGGGGAGGGGGCGTAGGGCCTTTGGTGGCAGGCCACAGTGGAGGAGAGAGCTGGGTATCTATGATCATGCAGAGGTGCTGCATTTCCCAAGTTTCTTACACTCTGCTGTGGAGGGATGGGGGGGTGTGGGGTCTCTGGTTGCAGGCCACAGTGGAGGAGAGAGCTGGGTATCTATGATCATGCAGAGGTGCTGCATTTCCCAAGGCTCTTACCCTCTGCTGTGGAGGGATGGGGGGTGTGGGGTCTCTGGTGGCAGGCCACAGTGGAGGAGAGAGCTGGGTATCTATGATCATGGAGAGGTGCTGCATTTCCCAAGGCACTTGCCCTCTGCTGTGGGGGAGGGGGGTGTAGGGCCTGTGGTTGCAGGCCATAGTGGAGGGGAGAGCTGGGTATCTATGATCATGCAGAGGTGGTGCATTTCCCAAGGCTCTTGCCCTCTGCTGTGGGCGAGGGGGGTGTAGGGCCTCTGGTTGCAGGCCACAGTGGAGGGGAGAGCTGGGTATCTATGATCATGCAGAGGTGGTGCATTTCCCAAGGCACTTACCCTCTGCTGTGGGGGGGAGGGGGGTGTGGGGTCTCTGTTGGCAGGCCACAGGGGAGGAGAGAGATGGGTATCTATGATCATGCAGAGGTGGTGCATTTCCCAAAGCTCTTGCCCTCTACTGTGGGTGGGGGGGGGTGGGGTGTAGGGCATATGGTGGCAGGCCACAGTGGAGGAGAGAGCTGGGTATCTATGAGCATGCAGAGGTGCTCCATTTCCCAAGGCTCTTGCCCTCTGCTGTGGGGGAGGGGGGTGTAGGGCCTCTGGTTGCAGGCCACAGTGGAGGAGAGAGCTGGGTATCTATGATCATGCAGAGGTGCTGCATTTCCCAAGGCTCTTGCCCTCTGCTGTGGGGGGAGGGGGTGTAGGGCCTCTGGTGGCAGGCCACAGTGGAGGAGAGAGCTGGGTATCTATGATCATGCAGAGGTGCTGCATTTCCCAAGGCTCTTGCCCTCTGCTGTGGGGGGAGGGGGTGTGGGGTCTCTGGTGGCAGGCCACAGTGGAGGAGAGAGCTGGGTATCTATGATCATGCAGAGGTGCTGAATTTCCCAAGGCTCTTGTCCTCTGATGTGGGGGGAGGGGTGGTGTGGGGTCTCTGGTGGCAGGCAACAATGGAGGGGAGAGCTGGGTATCTATGATCATGCAGAGGTGCTGCATTTCCCAAGGCTCTTGCCTTCTGCTGTGGGGGAGGGGGGTGTGGGGTCTCTGGTGGCAGGCCACAGTGGAGGGGAGAGCTGGGTATCTATGATCATGCAGAGGTGCTGCATTTCCCAAGGCTATTGCCCTCTGCTGTGGGGGAGGAGGGTGTGGGGTCTCTGGTGGCAGGCCACAGTGGAGGGGAGAGCTGGGTATCTATGATCATGCAGAGGTGCTGCATTTCCCAAGGCTCTTGCCCTCTGCTGTGGGGGAAGGGGGTGCGGGGTGTCTGGTTGCAGGCCACAGTGGAGGAGAGAGCTGGGTATCTATGATCATGCAGAGGTGCTGCATTTCCCAAGGCTCTTGCCCTCTGCTGTGGGTGAGGGGAGTGCCGGGTCTCTGGTGGCTGGCCACAGTGGAGGAGAGAGCTGGGTATCTATGATCATGCAGAGGTGCTGCATTTCCCAAGGCTCTTGCCCTCTGCTCTGAGGGGGGGGCGGTCTCCGGTGGCAGGCCACAGTGGAGGAGAGAGCTGGGTATCTATGATCATGCAGAGGTGCTGCATTTCCCAAGGCTCTTACCCTCTGCTGTGGAGGGATGGGTGGGTGTGGGGTCTCTGGTGGCAGGCCACAGTGGAGGAGAGAGCTGGGTATCTATGATCATGCGGAGGTGCTGCATTTCCCAAGGCTCTTGTCCTCTGATGTGGGAGGAGGGGTGGTGTGGGGTCTCTGGTGGCAGGCCACAGTGGAGGGGAGAGCTGGGTATCTATGATCATGCAGAGGTGCTGCATTTCCCAAGGCTCTTGCCTTCTGCTGTGGGGGAGGGGGGCGTGGGGTCTCTGGTGGCAGGCCACAGTGGAGGAGAGAGCTGGGTATCTATGATCATGCAGAGGTGCTGCATTTCCCAAGGCTCTTGCCCTCTGCTGTGGGGGGAGGGGGTGTGGGGTCTCTGGTGGCAGGCCACAGTGGAGGAGAGAGCTGGGTATCTATGATCATGCAGAGGTGCTGCATTTCCCAAGGCTCTTGTCCTCTGATGTGCGAGGAGGGGTGGTGTGGGGTCTCTGGTGGCAGGCCACAGTGGAGGGGAGAGCTGGGTATCTATGATCATGCAGAGGTGCTGCATTTCCCAAGGCTCTTGCCTTCTGCTGTGGGGGAGGGGGGTGTGGGGTATCTGGTGGCAGGCCACAGTGGAGGGGAGAGCTGGGTATTTATGATCATGCAGAGGTGCTGCATTTCCCAAGGCTTTTGCCCTCTGCTGTGGGGGAAGGGGGTGCGGGGTCTCTGGTTGCAGGCCACAGTGGAGGAGAGAGCTGGGTATCTATGATCATGCAGAGGTGCTGCATTTCCCAAGGCTCTTGCCCTCTGCTGTGGGTGAGGGGAGTGCCGGGTCTCTGGTGGCTGGCCACAATGGAGGAGAGAGCTGGGTATCTATGATCATGCAGAGGTGCTGCATTTCCCAAGGCTCTTACCCTCTGCTGTGGAGGGATGGGGGGGTGTGGGGTCTCTGGTGGCAGGCCACAGTGGAGGAGAGCTGGGTATCGATGATCATGCAGAGGTGCTGCATTTCCCAAGGCTCTTGCCCTCTGCTGTGGGGGGAGGGGGCGTAGGGCCTTTGGTGGCAGGCCACAGTGGAGGAGAGAGCTGGGTATCTATGATCATGCAGAGGTGCTGCATTTCCCAAGGTTCTTACACTCTGCTGTGGAGGGATGGGGGGTGTGGGGTCTCTGGTTGCAGGCCACAGTGGAGGAGAGAGCTGGGTATCTATGATCATGCAGAGGTGCTGCATTTCCCAAGGCTCTTACCCTCTGCTGTGGAGGGATGGGGGGTGTGGGGTCTCTGGTGGCAGGCCACAGTGGAGGAGAGAGCTGGGTATCTATTATCATGGAGAGGTGCTTCATTTCCCAAGGCACTTGCCCTCTGCTGTGGGGGAGGGGGGTGTAGGGCCTGTGGTTGCAGGCCATAGTGGAGGAGAGAGCTGGGTATCTATGAGCATGCAGAGGTGCTGCATTTCCTAAGGCTCTTGCCCTCTGCTGTGGGGGAGGGGGGTGTAGGGCCTCTGGTTGCAGGCCACAGTGGAGGAGAGAGCTGGGTATCTATGATCATGCAGAGGTGCTGCATTTCCCAAGGCTCTTGTCCTCTGATGTGCGAGGAGGGGTGGTGTGGGGTCTCTGGTGGCAGGCCACATTGGAGGGGAGAGCTGGGTATCTATGATCATGCAGAGGTGCTGCATTTCCCAAGGCTCCTGCCTTCTGCTGTGGGGGAGGGGGGTGTGGGGTCTCTGGTGGCAGGCCACAGTGGAGGGGAGAGCTGGGTATTTATGATCATGCAGAGGTGCTGCATTTCCCAAGGCTTTTGCCCTCTGCTGTGGGGAAAGGGGGTGCGGGGTCTCTGGTTGCAGGCCACAGTGGAGGAGAGAGCTGGGTATCTATGATCATGCAGAGGTGCTGCATTTCCCAAGGCTCTTGCCCTCTGCTGTGGGTGAGGGGAGTGCCGGGTCTCTGGTGGCTGGCCACAATGGAGGAGAGAGCTGGGTATCTATGATCATGCAGAGGTGCTGCATTTCCCAAGGCTCTTACCCTCTGCTGTGGAGGGATGGGGGGGTGTGGGGTCTCTGGTGGCAGGCCACAGTGGAGGAGAGCTGGGTATCGATGATCATGCAGAGGTGCTGCATTTCCCAAGGCTCTTGCCCTCTGCTGTGGGGGGAGGGGGCGTAGGGCCTTTTGTGGCAGGCCACAGTGGAGGAGAGAGCTGGGTATCTATGATCATGCAGAGGTGCTGCATTTCCCAAGGTTCTTACACTCTGCTGTGAAGGGATGGGGGGTGTGGGGTCTCTGGTTGCAGGCCACAGTGGAGGAGAGAGCTGGGTATCTATGATCATGCAGAGGTGCTGCATTTCCCAAGGCTCTTACCCTTTGCTGTGGAGGGATGGGGGGGTGTGGGGTCTCTGGTGGCAGGCCACAGTGGAGGAGAGAGCTGGGTATCTATTATCATGGAGAGGTGCTGCATTTCCCAAGGCACTTGCCCTCTGCTGTGGGGGAGGGGGGTGTAGGGCCTGTGGTTGCAGGCCATAGTGGAGGGGAGAGCTGGGTATCTATGATCATGCAGAGGTGGTGCATTTCCCAAGGCTCTTGCCCTCTGCTGTGGGCGAGGAGGGTGTAGGGCCTCTGGTTGCAGGCCACAGTGGAGGGGAGAGCTGGGTATCTATGATCATGCAGAGGTGGTGCATTTCCCAAGGCACTTACCCTCTGCTGTGGGGGGGAGGGGGATGTGGGGTCTCTGTTGGCAGGCCACAGGGGAGGAGAGAGATGGGTATCTATGATCATGCAGAGGTGGTGCATTTCCCAAAGCTCTTGCCCTCTACTGTGGGTGGGGGGGTGGGGTGTAGGGCATATGGTGGCAGGCCACAGTGGAGGAGAGAGCTGGGTATCTATGAGCATGCAGAGGTGCTGCATTTCCCAAGGCTCTTACCCTCTGCTGTGGGGGAGGGGGGTGTAGGGCCTCTGGTTGCAGGCCACAGTGGAGGAGAGAGCTGGGTATCTATGATCATGCAGAGGTGCTGCATTTCCCAAGGCTCTTGCCCTCTGCTGTGAGGGGGTGGGGGGTCTCTGGTGGCAGGCCACAGTGGAGGGGAGAGCTGGGTATCTATGATCATGCAGAGGTGCGGCATTTCCCAAGGCTGTTGTCCTCTTCTGTGGGGGAGGGTGCAGGGTCTATGGTGGCAGGCCACAGTGGAGGGGAGAGCTGGGTATCTATGATCATGAAGTGGTGCTGCATTTCCCAAGGCTCTTGCCCTCTGCTGTGGGGGAGGAGGCAGGGTATATGGTGGCAGGCCACAGTGGAGGGGAGAGCTGGGTATCTAAGATCATGCAGAGGTGCTGCATTTCCCCAGGCTCTTGCCCTTTGCCGTGGGGGGAGGGGGTGTGGTGTCTCTGGTGGCAGGCCACAGGGGAGGAGAGAGCTGGGTATCTATGATCATGAAGAGGTGCTGCATTTCCCAAGGCTCTTACCCTCGGCTGTGGGGCGAGGGGGGTGTAGGGCCTCTGGTGGCAGGCCACAGTGGAGGGGAGAGCTGGGTATCTATGATCATGAAGAGGTGCTGCATTTCCCAAGGCTCTTGCCCTCTGCTGTGGGGGAGGAGGCAGGGTCTATGGTGGCAGGCCACAGTGGAGGGGAGAGCTGGGTATCTATGATCATGCAGAGGTGCTGCATTTCCCCAGGCTCTTGCCCTTTGCCGTGGGGGAGAGGGGGTGTGGGGTCTCTGGTGGCAGGCCACAGTGGAGGAGAGAGCTGGGTATCTATGATCATGCAGAGGTGCTGCATTTCCCAAGGCTCCGGCCCTCTGCTGTGGGGGGAGGGGGGTGTGGTGTCTCTTGTGGCAGGCCACAGGGGAGGAGAGAGCTGGGTATCTATGATCATGCAGAGGTGCTGCATTTCCCAAGGCTCTTGCCCTCTGCTGTGGGGGGGGGGAGGGCGGTCTTTGGTGGCAGGCCACAGTGGAGGAGAGAGCTGGGTATCTATGATCATGCAGAGGTGCTGCATTCCCCAAGGCTTTTGCCCTCTGCTGTTGGGGGCGAGTGGTGTAGGGCCTCTGGTGGCAGGCCACAGTGGAGGAGAGAGCTGGGTATCTATGATCATGCAGAGGTGCTGCATTTCCCAAGGCTCTTGCCCTCTACTGTGGGTGAGGGGAGTGCCGGGTCTCTGGTGGCTGGCCACAGTGGTGGAGAGAGCTGGGTATCTATGATCATGCAGAGGTGCTGCATTTCCCAAGGCTCTTGCGCTCTGCTGTGGGGGGGGGGGGGGGTATAGTGTC
Source organism: Ambystoma mexicanum (assembly GCF_040938575.1). Taxonomy (NCBI): domain Eukaryota; kingdom Metazoa; phylum Chordata; class Amphibia; order Caudata; family Ambystomatidae; genus Ambystoma; species Ambystoma mexicanum. The sequence goes on from NC_090938.1 coordinate 816,474,985, forward strand.
TTTGGTGGCAGGCCACAGTGGAGGGGAGAGCTGGGTATCTATGATCATGCAGTGGTGCTGCATTTCCCAAGGCTCTTGCCCTCTGCTGTGGGGGGAGTGGGGTGTGAGGTCTCTGGTGGCAGGCCACAGGGTAGGAGAGAGCTGGGTATCTATGATCTTGCAGAGGTGCTGCATTTCCCAAGGCTCTTGCCCTCTGCTGTGGGGGGAGGGGGTGTGTGGTGTCTCTGGTGGCAGGCCAAAGGGGAGGAGAGAGCTGGGTATCTATGATCATGCAGAGGTGCTGCATTTCCCAAGGCTCTTGCCCTCTGCTGTGGGGGGAGAGGGGTTGTCGTGTCTCTGGGAGCAGGCCACAGTGGAGGAGAGAGCTGGGTATATATGATCATGCAGAGGTGCTGCATTTCCCAGGGCTCTTGCCCTCTGCTGTGGGGGTGGGTGTAGGGTCTCTGGTGGCAGGCCACGGTGGAGGAGAGAGCTGGGTATCTATGATCACGCAGAGGTGCTGCATTTCCCAAGGCTCTTACCCTCTGCTGTGGGGTGTGGGGTCTCTGGTGGCAGACCACAGTGGAGGAGAGAGCTGGGTATCTATGATCATGCAGAGGTGCTGCATTTCCCAAGGCTCTTGTCCTCTGCTGTCGGGGGAGGGGGGTGTAGAGTCGTTGGTGGCAGGCCTGGGTGGAGGAGAGAGCTGGGTATCTATGATCATGCAGAGGTGCTGCATTTCCCAAGGCTCTTGCCCTCTGCTGTTGGGGGATGGGGGTGTGGGGTCTCTGGTTGCAGGCCATAGTGGAGGAGAGAGCTGGGTACCTATGATCCTGCAGAGGTGCTGCATTTCCCAAGGCACTTGCCCTCTGCTGTGAGGGGTAGCGGGTGGGGGGTCTCTGGTGGCAGGCCACAGTGGAGGAGAGAGCTGGGTATCTATGATCATGCAGAGGTGCTGCATTTCCCAAGGCTCTTGCCCTCTGCTGTGGGGGGAGGGGGGCGTAGGGCCTTTGGTGGCAGGCCACAGTGGAGGAGAGAGCTGGGTATCTATGATCATGCAGAGGTGCTGCATTTCCTAAGGCACATTCCCTCTGCTGTGGGGGGGAGGGGGGTGTGGGGTCTCTGGTGGCAGGCCACAGGGGAGGAGAGAGCTGGGTATCTATGATCATGGAGAGGTGCTGCATTTCCCAAGGCTCTTGTCCTATGATGTGAGGGTGTGGGGGGTCTCTGGTGGCTGGCCACAGTGGAGGAGAGAGCTGGGTATCTATGATCATGCAGAGGTGCTGCATTTCCCAAGGCTCTTGTCCTCTGCTGTGGGGGAGGGTGCAGGGTCTATGGTGGCAGGCCACAGTGGAGGGGAGAGCTGGGTATCTATGATCATGCAGAGGTGCTGCATTCCCCAAGGCTCTTACCCTCTGCTGTGGGGGGTGAGTGGTGTAGGGCCTATGGTGGCAGGCCACAGTGGAGGAGAGAGCTGGGTATCTATGATCATGCAGAGGTGCTGCATTTCCCAAGGCTCTTGCCCTCTGCTGTGGGGGCAGGGGGGTGTAAGGTCTCTGGTGGCAGGCCACAGTGGAGGGGAGAGCTGGGTATCTATGATCATGCAGAGGTGCTGCATTTCCCAAGGCTCATGCCCTCTGCTGTGCGGGAGGAGGCAGGGTCTATGGTGGCAGGCCACAGTGGAGGGGAGAGCTGGGTATCTATGATCATGCAGAGGTGCTGCATTTCCCCAGGCTCTTGCCCTTTGCCGTGGGGGAGAGGGGGTGTGGGGTCTCTGGTGGCAGGCCACAGTGGAGGAGAGAGCTGGGTATCTATGAGCATGCAGAGGTGCTGCATTTCCCAAGGCTCTTGCCCTCTGCTGTGGGGGAGGGGGGTGTAGGGCCTCTGGTTGCAGGCCACAGTGGAGGAGAGAGCTGGGTATCTATGATCATGCAGAGGTGCTGCATTTCCCAAGGCTCTTGCCCTCTGCTGTGAGGGGGTGGGGGGTCTCTGGTGGCAGGCCACAGTGGAGGGGAGAGCTGGGTATCTATGATCATGCAGAGGTGCGGCATTTCCCAAGGCTGTTGTCCTCTTCTGTGGGGGAGGGTGCAGGGTCTATGGTGGCAGGCCACAGTGGAGGGGAGAGCTGGGTATCTATGATCATGAAGTGGTGCTGCATTTCCCAAAGGCTCTTGCCCTCTGCTGTGGGGGAGGAGGCAGGGTATATGGTGGCAGGCCACAGTGGAGGGGAGAGCTGGGTATCTATGATCATGCAGAGGTGCTGCATTTCCCCAGGCTCTTGCCCTTTGCTGTGGGGGGAGGGGGTGTGGTGTCTCTGGTGGCAGGCCACAGGGGAGGAGAGAGCTGGGTATCTATGATCATGCAGAGGTGCTGCATTTCCCAAGGCTCTTACCCTCGGCTGTGGGGCGATGGGGGTGTAGGGCCTCTGGTGGCAGGCCACAGTGGAGGGGAGAGCTGGGTATCTATGATCATGCAGAGGTGCTGCATTTCCCCAGGCTCTTGCCCTTTGCCGTGGGGGAGAGGGGGTGTGGGGTCTCTGGTGGCAGGCCACAGGGGAGGAGAGAGCTGGGTATCTATGATCATGCAGAGTTGCTGCATTTCCCAAGGCTCTTGCCCTCTGCTGTGGGGGGGGAGGGCGGTCTTTGGTGGCAGGCCACAGTGGAGGAGAGAGCTGGGTATCTATGATCATGCAGAGGTGCTGCATTCCCCAAGGCTTTTGCCCTCTGCTGTGGGGGGCGAGTGGTGTAGGGCCTCTGGTGGCAGGCCACAGTGGAGGAGAGAGCTGGGTATCTATGATCATGCAGAGGTGCTGCATTTCCCAAGGCTCTTGCCCTCTGCTGTGGGTGAGGGGAGTGCCGGGTCTCTGGTGGCTTACCACAGTGGAGGAGAGAGCTGGGTATCTATGATCATGCAAAGGTGCTGCATTTCCCAAGGCTCTTGCCCTCTGCTGTGGGTGAGGGGAGTGCCGGGTCTCTGGTGGCTGGCCACAGTGGAGGAGAGAGCTGGGTATCTATGATCATGCAGAGGTGCTGCATTTCCCAAGGCTCTTGCCCTCTGCTGTGGGGGGAGTGGGGTGTGAGGTCTCTGGTGGCAGGCCACAGGGTAGGAGAGAGCTGGGTATCTATGATCTTGCAGAGGTGCTGCATTTCCCAAGGCTCTTGCCCTCTGCTGTGGGGGGAGGGGGTGTGTGGTGTCTCTGGTGGCAGGCCAAAGGGGAGGAGAGAGCTGGTTATCTATGATCATGCAGAGGTGCTGCATTTCCCAAGGCTCTTGCCCTCTGCTGTGGGGGGAGAGGGGTTGTCGTGTCTCTGGGAGCAGGCCACAGTGGAGGAGAGAGCTGGGTATATATGATCATGCAGAGGTGCTGCATTTCCCAGGGCTCTTGCCCTCTGCTGTGGGGGTGGGTGTAGGGTCTCTGGTGGCAGGCCACGGTGGAGGAGAGAGCTGGGTATCTATGATCACGCAGAGGTGCTGCATTTCCCAAGGCTCTTACCCTCTGCTGTGGGGTGTGGGGTCTCTGGTGGCAGACCACAGTGGAGGAGAGAGCTGGGTATCTATGATCATGCAGAGGTGCTGCATTTCCCAAGGCTCTTGCCCTCTGCTGTGGGGGGAGGGGGGTGTAGAGTCGTTGGTGGCAGGCCTGGGTGGAGGAGAGAGCTGGGTATCTATGATCATGCAGAGGTGCTGCATTTCCCAAGGCTCTTGCCCTCTGCTGTTGGGGGATGGGGGTGTGGGGTCTCTGGTTGCAGGCCATAGTGGAGGAGAGAGCTGGGTACCTATGATCCTGCAGCGGTGCTGCATTTCCCAAGGCACTTGCCCTCTGCTGTGAGGGGTAGCGGGTGGGGGGTCTCTGGTGGCAGGCCACAGTGGAGGAGAGAGCTGGGTATCTATGATCATGCAGAGGTGCTGCATTTCCCAAGGCTCTTGCCCTCTGCTGTGGGGGGAGGGGGGCGTAGGGCCTTTGGTGGCAGGCCACAGTGGAGGAGAGAGCTGGGTATCTATGATCATGCAGAGGTGCTGCATTTCCTAAGGCACTTTCCCTCTGCTGTGGGGGGGAGGGGGGTGTGGGGTCTCTGGTGGCAGGCCACAGGGGAGGAGAGAGCTGGGTATCTATGATCATGGAGAGGTGCTGCATTTCCCAAGGCTCTTGTCCTCTGCTGTGGGGGAGGGTGCAGGGTCTATGGTGGCAGGCCACAGTGGAGGGGAGAGCTGGGTATCTATGATCATGCAGAGGTGCTGCATTCCCCAAGGCTCTTGCCCTCTGCTGTGGGGGGTGAGTGGTGTAGGGCCTATGGTGGCAGGCCACAGTGGAGGAGAGAGCTGGGTATCTATGATCTGCAGAGGTGCTGCATTTCCCAAGGCTCTTGCCCTCTGCTGTGGGGGCAGGGGGGTGTAAGGTCTCTGGTGGCAGGCCACAGTGGAGGGGAGAGCTGGGTATCTATGATCATGCAGAGGTGCTACATTTCCCAAGGCTCATGCCCTCTGCTGTGGGGGAGGAGGCAGGGTCTATGGTGGCAGTCCACAGTGGAGGGGAGAGCTGGGTATCTATGATCATGCAGAGGTGCTGCATTTCCCCAGGCTCTTGCCTTTTGCCGTGGGGGAGAGGGGGTGTGGGGTCTCTGGTGGCAGGCCACAGGGGAGGAGAGAGCTGGGTATCTATGATCATGCAGAGGTGCTGCATTTCCCAAGGCTCTTGCCCTCTGCTGTGGGGGGGGGCGGTCTTTGGTGGCAGGCCACAGTGGAGGAGAGAGCTAGGTATCTATGATCATGCAGAGGTGCTGCATTCCCCAAGGCTCTTGCCCTCTGCTGTGGGGGGCGAGTGGAGTAGGGCCTATGGTGGCAGGCCACAGTGGAGGTGAGAGATGGGTATCAATGATCATGCAGAGGTGCTGCATTTCCCAAGGCTCTTGCCCTCTGCTGTGGGTGAGGGGAGTGCCGGGTCTCTGGTGGCTGGCCACAGTGGAGGAGAGAGCTGGGTATCTATGATCATGCAGAGGTGCTGCATTTCCCAAGGCTTTTGCCCTCTGCTGTGGGGGGGGGGGGTGTAGGGTCTTTGGTGGCAGGCCACAGTGGAGGGGAGAGCTGGGTATCTATGATCACACAGAGGTGCTGCATTTCCCAAGGCTCTTACCCTCTGCTGTGGGGTGTGGGGTCTCTGGTGGCAGACCACAGTGGAGGAGAGAGCTGGGTATCTATGATCATGCAGAGGTGCTGCATTTCCCAAGGCTCTTGCCCTCTGCTGTGGGGGTGGGTGTAGGGTCTCTGGTGGCAGGCCACGGTGGAGGAGAGAGCTGGGTATCTATGATCACGCAGAGGTGCTGCATTTCCCAAGGCTCTTACCCTCTGCTGTGGGGTGTGGGGTCTCTGGTGGCAGACCACAGTGGAGGAGAGAGATGGGTATCTATGATCATGCAGAGGTGCTGCATTTCCCAAGGCTCTTGCCCTCTGCTGTGGGGGGAGGGCGGTGTAGAGTCGTTGGTGGCAGGCCTGGGTGGAGGAGAGAGCTGGGTATCTATGATCATGCAGAGGTGCTGCATTTCCCAAGGCTCTTGTCCTCTGCTGTTGGGGGAGGGGGGTGTGGGGTCTCTGGTTGCAGGCCATAGTGGAGGAGAGAGCTGGGTACCTATGATCATGCAGAGGTGCTGCATTTCCCAAGGCACTTGCCCTCTGCTGTGAGGGGTAGCGGGTGGGGGGTCTCTGGTGGCAGGCCACAGTGGAGGAGAGAGCTGGGTATCTATGATCATGCAGAGGTGCTGCATTCCCCAAGGCTCTTGCCCTCTGCTGTGGGGGGCGAGTGGAGTAGGGCCTATGGTGGCAGGCCACAGTGGAGGAGAGAGCTGGGTATCTATGATCATGCAGAGGTGCTGCATTTCCCAAGGCTCTTGCCCTCTGCTGTGGGTGAGGGGAGTGCCGGGTCTCTGGTGGCTGGCCACAGTGGAGGAGAGAGCTGGGTATCTATGATCATGCAGAGGTGCTGCATTTCTCAAGGCTCTTGCCCTCTGCTGTGGGAGGAGGGGTGGTGTGGGGTCTCTGGTGGCAGGCCACAGTGGAGGGGAGAGCTGGGTATCTATGATCATGCAGAGGTGCTGCATTTCCCAAGGCTCTTGCCTTCTGCTGTGGGGGAGGGGGGTGTGGGGTCTCTGGTGGCAGGCCACAGTGGAGGGGAGAGCTGGGTATTTATGATCATGCAAAGGTGCTGCATTTCCCAAGGCTTTTGCCCTCTGCTGTGGGGGAAGCGGGTGCGGGGTCTCTGGTTGCAGGCCACCGTGGAGGAGAGAGCTGGGTATCTATGATCATGCAGAGGTGCTGCATTTCCCAAGGCTCTTGCCCTCTGCTGTGGGTGAGGGGAGTGCCGGGTCTCTGGTGGCTGGCCACAATGGAGGAGAGAGCTGGGTATCTATGATCATGCAGAGGTGCTGCATTTCCCAAGGCTCTTACCCTCTGCTGTGGAGGGATGGGGGGGTGTGGGGTCTCTGGTGGCAGGCCACAGTGGAGGAGAGCTGGGTATCGATGATCATGCAGAGGTGCTGCATTTCCCAAGGCTCTTGCCCTCTGCTGTGGGGGGAGGGGGCGTAGGGCCTTTGGTGGCAGGCCACAATGGAGGAGAGAGCTGGGTATCTATGATCATGCAGAGGTGCTGCATTTCCCAAGGTTCTTACACTCTGCTGTGGAGGGATGGGGGGTGTGGGGTCTCTGGTTGCAGGCCACAGTGGAGGAGAGAGCTGGGTATCTATGATCATGCAGAGGTGCTGCATTTCCCAAGGCTCTTACCCTCTGCTGTGGAGGGATGGGGGGTGTGGGGTCTCTGGTGGCAGGCCACAGTGGAGGAGAGAGCTGGGTATCTATGATCATGGAGAGGTGCTGCATTTCCCAAGGCACTTGCCCTCTGCTGTGGGGGAGGGGGGTGTAGGGCCTGTGGTTGCAGGCCATAGTGGAGGGGAGAGCTGGGTATCTATGATCATGCAGAGGTGCTGCATTTCCCAAGGCTCTTGCCCTCTGCTGTGAGGGGCTGGGGGGTCTCTGGTGGCAGGCCACAGTGGAGGGGAGAGCTGGGTATCTATGATCATGCAGAGGTGCGGCATTTCCCAAGGCTGTTGTCCTCTTCTGTGGGGGAGGGTGCAGGGTCTATGGTGGCAGGCCACAGTGGAGGGGAGAGCTGGGTATCTATGATCATGAAGTGGTGCTGCATTTCCCAAGGCTCTTGCCCTCTGCTGTGGGGGAGGAGGCAGGGTATATGGTGGCAGGCCACAGTGGAGGGGAGAGCTGGGTATCTATGATCATGCAGAGGTGCTGCATTTCCCCAGGCTCTTGCCCTTTTCCGTGGGGGGAGGGGGGTGTGGTGTCTCTGGTGGCAGGCCACAGGGGAGGAGAGAGCTGGGTGTCTATGATCATGCAGAGGTGCTGCATTTCCCCAGGCTCTTGCCCTCTGCTGTGGGGGGAGGGGGGCGTAGGGCCTTTGATGGCAGGCCACAGTGGAGGAGAGAGCTGGGTATCTATGATCATGCAGAGGTGCTGCATTTCCCAAGGCTCTTGCCCTCTGCTGTGGGGGGAGGGGGGCGTAGGGCCTTTGATGGCAGGCCACAGTGGAGGAGAGAGCTGGGTATCTATGATCATGCAGAGGTGCTGCATTTCCTAAGGCACTTTCCCTCTGCTGTGGGGGGGAGGGGGGTGTGGGGTCTCTGGGGGCAGGCCACTGGGGAGGAGGGAGCTGGGTATCTATGATCATGGAGAGGTGCTGCATTTCCCAAGGCTCTTGTCCTATGATGTGAGGGTGTGGGGGGTCTCTGGTGGCTGGCCACAGTGGAGGAGAGAGCTGGGTATCTATGATCATGCAGAGGTGCTGCATTTCCCAAGGCTCTTGTCCTCTGCTGTGGGGGAGGGTGCAGGGTCTATGGTGGCAGGCCACAGTGGAGGGGAGAGCTGGGTATCTATGATCATGCAGAGGTGCTGCATTCCCCAAGGCTCTTGCCCTCTGCTGTGGGGGGTGAGTGGTGTAGGGCCTATGGTGGCAGGCCACAGTGGAGGAGAGAGCTGGGTATCTATGATCATGCAGAGGTGCTGCATTTCCCAAGGCTCTTGCCCTCTGCTGTGGGGGCAGGGGGGTGTAAGGTCTCTGGTGGCAGGCCACAGTGGAGGGGAGAGCTGGGTATCTATGATCATGCAGAGGTGCTGCATTTCCCAAGGCTCATGCCCTCTGCTGTGGGGGAGGAGGCAGGGTCTATGGTGGCAGGCCACAGTGGAGGGGAGAGCTGGGTATCTATGATCATGCAGAGGTGCTGCATTTCCCCAGGCTCTTGCCCTTTGCCGTGGGGGAGAGGGGGTGTGGGGTCTCTGGTGGCAGGCCACAGTGGAGGAGAGAGCTGGGTATCTATGAGCATGCAGAGGTGCTGCATTTCCCAAGGCTCTTGCCCTCTGCTGTGGGGGAGGGGGGTGTAGGGCCTCTGGTTGCAGGCCACAGTGGAGGAGAGAGCTGGGTATCTATGATCATGCAGAGGTGCTGCATTTCCCAAGGCTCTTGCCCTCTGCTGTGAGGGGGTGGGGGGTCTCTGGTGGCAGGCCACAGTGGAGGGGAGAGCTGGGTATCTATGATCATGCAGAGGTGCGGCATTTCCCAAGGCTGTTGTCCTCTTCTGTGGGGGAGGGTGCAGGGTCTATGGTGGCAGGCCACAGTGGAGGGGAGAGCTGGGTATCTATGATCATGAAGTGGTGCTGCATTTCCCAAAGGCTCTTGCCCTCTGCTGTGGGGGAGGAGGCAGGGTATATGGTGGCAGGCCACAGTGGAGGGGAGAGCTGGGTATCTATGATCATGCAGAGGTGCTGCATTTCCCCAGGCTCTTGCCCTTTGCTGTGGGGGGAGGGGGGTGTGGTGTCTCTGGTGGCAGGCCACAGGGGAGGAGAGAGCTGGGTATCTATGATCATGCAGAGGTGCTGCATTTCCCAAGGCTCTTACCCTCGGCTGTGGGGCGATGGGGGTGTAGGGCCTCTGGTGGCAGGCCACAGTGGAGGAGAGAGCTGGGTATATATGATCATGCAGAGGTGCTGCATTTCCCAGGGCTCTTGCCCTCTGCTGTGGGGGTGGGTGTAGGGTCTCTGGTGGCAGGCCACGGTGGAGGAGAGAGCTGGGTATCTATGATCACGCAGAGGTGCTGCATTTCCCAAGGCTCTTACCCTCTGCTGTGGGGTGTGGGGTCTCTGGTGGCAGACCACAGTGGAGGAGAGAGCTGGGTATCTATGATCATGCAGAGGTGCTGCATTTCCCAAGGCTCTTGCCCTCTGCTGTGGGGGGAGGGGGGTGTAGAGTCGTTGGTGGCAGGCCTGGGTGGAGGAGAGAGCTGGGTATCTATGATCATGCAGAGGTGCTGCATTTCCCAAGGCTCTTGCCCTCTGCTGTTGGGGGATGGGGGTGTGGGGTCTCTGGTTGCAGGCCATAGTGGAGGAGAGAGCTGGGTACCTATGATCCTGCAGCGGTGCTGCATTTCCCAAGGCACTTGCCCTCTGCTGTGAGGGGTAGCGGGTGGGGGGTCTCTGGTGGCAGGCCACAGTGGAGGAGAGAGCTGGGTATCTATGATCATGCAGAGGTGCTGCATTTCCCAAGGCTCTTGCCCTCTGCTGTGGGGGGAGGGGGGCGTAGGGCCTTTGGTGGCAGGCCACAGTGGAGGAGAGAGCTGGGTATCTATGATCATGCAGAGGTGCTGCATTTCCTAAGGCACTTTCCCTCTGCTGTGGGGGGGAGGGGGGTGTGGGGTCTCTGGTGGCAGGCCACAGGGGAGGAGAGAGCTGGGTATCTATGATCATGGAGAGGTGCTGCATTTCCCAAGGCTCTTGTCCTCTGCTGTGGGGGAGGGTGCAGGGTCTATGGTGGCAGGCCACAGTGGAGGGGAGAGCTGGGTATCTATGATCATGCAGAGGTGCTGCATTCCCCAAGGCTCTTGCCCTCTGCTGTGGGGGGTGAGTGGTGTAGGGCCTATGGTGGCAGGCCACAGTGGAGGAGAGAGCTGGGTATCTATGATCATGCAGAGGTGCTGCATTTCCCAAGGCTCTTGCCCTCTGCTGTGGGGGCAGGGGGGTGTAAGGTCTCTGGTGGCAGGCCACAGTGGAGGGGAGAGCTGGGTATCTATGATCATGCAGAGGTGCTACATTTCCCAAGGCTCATGCCCTCTGCTGTGGGGGAGGAGGCAGGGTCTATGGTGGCAGTCCACAGTGGAGGGGAGAGCTGGGTATCTATGATCATGCAGAGGTGCTGCATTTCCCCAGGCTCTTGCCTTTTGCCGTGGGGGAGAGGGGGTGTGGGGTCTCTGGTGGCAGGCCACAGGGGAGGAGAGAGCTGGGTATCTATGATCATGCAGAGGTGCTGCATTTCCCAAGGCTCTTGCCCTCTGCTGTGGGGGGGGGCGGTCTTTGGTGGCAGGCCACAGTGGAGGAGAGAGCTAGGTATCTATGATCATGCAGAGGTGCTGCATTCCCCAAGGCTCTTGCCCTCTGCTGTGGGGGGCGAGTGGAGTAGGGCCTATGGTGGCAGGCCACAGTGGAGGTGAGAGATGGGTATCAATGATCATGCAGAGGTGCTGCATTTCCCAAGGCTCTTGCCCTCTGCTGTGGGTGAGGGGAGTGCCGGGTCTCTGGTGGCTGGCCACAGTGGAGGAGAGAGCTGGGTATCTATGATCATGCAGAGGTGCTGCATTTCCCAAGGCTTTTGCCCTCTGCTGTGGGGGGGGGGGGTGTAGGGTCTTTGGTGGCAGGCCACAGTGGAGGGGAGAGCTGGGTATCTATGATCACACAGAGGTGCTGCATTTCCCAAGGCTCTTACCCTCTGCTGTGGGGTGTGGGGTCTCTGGTGGCAGACCACAGTGGAGGAGAGAGCTGGGTATCTATGATCATGCAGAGGTGCTGCATTTCCCAAGGCTCTTGCCCTCTGCTGTGGGGGTGGGTGTAGGGTCTCTGGTGGCAGGCCACGGTGGAGGAGAGAGCTGGGTATCTATGATCACGCAGAGGTGCTGCATTTCCCAAGGCTCTTACCCTCTGCTGTGGGGTGTGGGGTCTCTGGTGGCAGACCACAGTGGAGGAGAGAGATGGGTATCTATGATCATGCAGAGGTGCTGCATTTCCCAAGGCTCTTGCCCTCTGCTGTGGGGGGAGGGCGGTGTAGAGTCGTTGGTGGCAGGCCTGGGTGGAGGAGAGAGCTGGGTATCTATGATCATGCAGAGGTGCTGCATTTCCCAAGGCTCTTGTCCTCTGCTGTTGGGGGAGGGGGGTGTGGGGTCTCTGGTTGCAGGCCATAGTGGAGGAGAGAGCTGGGTACCTATGATCATGCAGAGGTGCTGCATTTCCCAAGGCACTTGCCCTCTGCTGTGAGGGGTAGCGGGTGGGGGGTCTCTGGTGGCAGGCCACAGTGGAGGAGAGAGCTGGGTATCTATGATCATGCAGAGGTGCTGCATTCCCCAAGGCTCTTGCCCTCTGCTGTGGGGGGCGAGTGGAGTAGGGCCTATGGTGGCAGGCCACAGTGGAGGAGAGAGCTGGGTATCTATGATCATGCAGAGGTGCTGCATTTCCCAAGGCTCTTGCCCTCTGCTGTGGGTGAGGGGAGTGCCGGGTCTCTGGTGGCTGGCCACAGTGGAGGAGAGAGCTGGGTATCTATGATCATGCAGAGGTGCTGCATTTCTCAAGGCTCTTGCCCTCTGCTGTGGGAGGAGGGGTGGTGTGGGGTCTCTGGTGGCAGGCCACAGTGGAGGGGAGAGCTGGGTATCTATGATCATGCAGAGGTGCTGCATTTCCCAAGGCTCTTGCCTTCTGCTGTGGGGGAGGGGGGTGTGGGGTCTCTGGTGGCAGGCCACAGTGGAGGGGAGAGCTGGGTATTTATGATCATGCAAAGGTGCTGCATTTCCCAAGGCTTTTGCCCTCTGCTGTGGGGGAAGCGGGTGCGGGGTCTCTGGTTGCAGGCCACCGTGGAGGAGAGAGCTGGGTATCTATGATCATGCAGAGGTGCTGCATTTCCCAAGGCTCTTGCCCTCTGCTGTGGGTGAGGGGAGTGCCGGGTCTCTGGTGGCTGGCCACAATGGAGGAGAGAGCTGGGTATCTATGATCATGCAGAGGTGCTGCATTTCCCAAGGCTCTTACCCTCTGCTGTGGAGGGATGGGGGGGTGTGGGGTCTCTGGTGGCAGGCCACAGTGGAGGAGAGCTGGGTATCGATGATCATGCAGAGGTGCTGCATTTCCCAAGGCTCTTGCCCTCTGCTGTGGGGGGAGGGGGCGTAGGGCCTTTGGTGGCAGGCCACAATGGAGGAGAGAGCTGGGTATCTATGATCATGCAGAGGTGCTGCATTTCCCAAGGTTCTTACACTCTGCTGTGGAGGGATGGGGGGTGTGGGGTCTCTGGTTGCAGGCCACAGTGGAGGAGAGAGCTGGGTATCTATGATCATGCAGAGGTGCTGCATTTCCCAAGGCTCTTACCCTCTGCTGTGGAGGGATGGGGGGTGTGGGGTCTCTGGTGGCAGGCCACAGTGGAGGAGAGAGCTGGGTATCTATGATCATGGAGAGGTGCTGCATTTCCCAAGGCACTTGCCCTCTGCTGTGGGGGAGGGGGGTGTAGGGCCTGTGGTTGCAGGCCATAGTGGAGGGGAGAGCTGGGTATCTATGATCATGCAGAGGTGCTGCATTTCCCAAGGCTCTTGCCCTCTGCTGTGAGGGGCTGGGGGGTCTCTGGTGGCAGGCCACAGTGGAGGGGAGAGCTGGGTATCTATGATCATGCAGAGGTGCGGCATTTCCCAAGGCTGTTGTCCTCTTCTGTGGGGGAGGGTGCAGGGTCTATGGTGGCAGGCCACAGTGGAGGGGAGAGCTGGGTATCTATGATCATGAAGTGGTGCTGCATTTCCCAAGGCTCTTGCCCTCTGCTGTGGGGGAGGAGGCAGGGTATATGGTGGCAGGCCACAGTGGAGGGGAGAGCTGGGTATCTATGATCATGCAGAGGTGCTGCATTTCCCCAGGCTCTTGCCCTTTTCCGTGGGGGGAGGGGGGTGTGGTGTCTCTGGTGGCAGGCCACAGGGGAGGAGAGAGCTGGGTGTCTATGATCATGCAGAGGTGCTGCATTTCCCCAGGCTCTTGCCCTCTGCTGTGGGGGGAGGGGGGCGTAGGGCCTTTGATGGCAGGCCACAGTGGAGGAGAGAGCTGGGTATCTATGATCATGCAGAGGTGCTGCATTTCCCAAGGCTCTTGCCCTCTGCTGTGGGGGGAGGGGGGCGTAGGGCCTTTGATGGCAGGCCACAGTGGAGGAGAGAGCTGGGTATCTATGATCATGCAGAGGTGCTGCATTTCCTAAGGCACTTTCCCTCTGCTGTGGGGGGGAGGGGGGTGTGGGGTCTCTGGGGGCAGGCCACTGGGGAGGAGGGAGCTGGGTATCTATGATCATGGAGAGGTGCTGCATTTCCCAAGGCTCTTGTCCTATGATGTGAGGGTGTGGGGGGTCTCTGGTGGCTGGCCACAGTGGAGGAGAGAGCTGGGTATCTATGATCATGCAGAGGTGCTGCATTTCCCAAGGCTCTTGTCCTCTGCTGTGGGGGAGGGTGCAGGGTCTATGGTGGCAGGCCACAGTGGAGGGGAGAGCTGGGTATCTATGATCATGCAGAGGTGCTGCATTCCCCAAGGCTCTTGCCCTCTGCTGTGGGGGGTGAGTGGTGTAGGGCCTATGGTGGCAGGCCACAGTGGAGGAGAGAGCTGGGTATCTATGATCATGCAGAGGTGCTGCATTTCCCAAGGCTCTTGCCCTCTGCTGTGGGGGCAGGGGGGTGTAAGGTCTCTGGTGGCAGGCCACAGTGGAGGGGAGAGCTGGGTATCTATGATCATGCAGAGGTGCTGCATTTCCCAAGGCTCATGCCCTCTGCTGTGGGGGAGGAGGCAGGGTCTATGGTGGCAGGCCACAGTGGAGGGGAGAGCTGGGTATCTATGATCATGCAGAGGTGCTGCATTTCCCCAGGCTCTTGCCCTTTGCCGTGGGGGAGAGGGGGTGTGGGGTCTCTGGTGGCAGGCCACAGTGGAGGAGAGAGCTGGGTATCTATGAGCATGCAGAGGTGCTGCATTTCCCAAGGCTCTTGCCCTCTGCTGTGGGGGAGGGGGGTGTAGGGCCTCTGGTTGCAGGCCACAGTGGAGGAGAGAGCTGGGTATCTATGATCATGCAGAGGTGCTGCATTTCCCAAGGCTCTTGCCCTCTGCTGTGAGGGGGTGGGGGGTCTCTGGTGGCAGGCCACAGTGGAGGGGAGAGCTGGGTATCTATGATCATGCAGAGGTGCGGCATTTCCCAAGGCTGTTGTCCTCTTCTGTGGGGGAGGGTGCAGGGTCTATGGTGGCAGGCCACAGTGGAGGGGAGAGCTGGGTATCTATGATCATGAAGTGGTGCTGCATTTCCCAAAGGCTCTTGCCCTCTGCTGTGGGGGAGGAGGCAGGGTATATGGTGGCAGGCCACAGTGGAGGGGAGAGCTGGGTATCTATGATCATGCAGAGGTGCTGCATTTCCCCAGGCTCTTGCCCTTTGCTGTGGGGGGAGGGGGGTGTGGTGTCTCTGGTGGCAGGCCACAGGGGAGGAGAGAGCTGGGTATCTATGATCATGCAGAGGTGCTGCATTTCCCAAGGCTCTTACCCTCGGCTGTGGGGCGATGGGGGTGTAGGGCCTCTGGTGGCAGGCCACAGTGGAGGGGAGAGCTGGGTATCTATGATCATGAAGAGGTGCTGCATTTCCCAAGGCTCTTGCCCTCTGCTGTGGGGGAGGAGGCAGGGTCTATGGTGGCAGGCCACAGTGGAGGGGAGAGCTGGGTATCTATGATCATGCAGAGGTGCTGCATTTCCCCAGGCTCTTGCCCTTTGCCGTGGGGGAGAGGGGGTGTGGGGTCTCTGGTGGCAGGCCACAGGGGAGGAGAGAGCTGGGTATCTATGATCATGCAGAGTTGCTGCATTTCCCAAGGCTCTTGCCCTCTGCTGTGGGGGGGGGGAGGGCGGTCTTTGGTGGCAGGCCACAGTGGAGGAGAGAGCTGGGTATCTATGATCATGCAGAGGTGCTGCATTCCCCAAGGCTTTTGCCCTCTGCTGTGGGGGGCGAGTGGTGTAGGGCCTCTGGTGGCAGGCCACAGTGGAGGAGAGAGCTGGGTATCTATGATCATGCAGAGGTGCTGCATTTCCCAAGGCTCTTGCCCTCTGCTGTGGGTGAGGGGAGTGCCGGGTCTCTGGTGGCTGGCCACAGTGGAGGAGAGAGCTGGGTATCTATGATCATGCAAAGGTGCTGCATTTCCCAAGGCTCTTGCCCTCTGCTGTGGGTGAGGGGAGTGCCGGGTCTCTGGTGGCTGGCCACAGTGGAGGAGAGAGCTGGGTATCTATGATCATGCAGAGGTGCTGCATTTCCCAAGGCTCTTGCCCTCTGCTGTGGGGGGAGTGGGGTGTGAGGTCTCTGGTGGCAGGCCACAGGGTAGGAGAGAGCTGGGTATCTATGATCTTGCAGAGGTGCTGCATTTCCCAAGGCTCTTGCCCTCTGCTGTGGGGGGAGGGGGTGTGTGGTGTCTCTGGTGGCAGGCCAAAGGGGAGGAGAGAGCTGGGTATCTATGATCATGCAGAGGTGCTGCATTTCCCAAGGCTCTTGCCCTCTGCTGTGGGGGGAGAGGGGTTGTCGTGTCTCTGGGAGCAGGCCACAGTGGAGGAGAGAGCTGGGTATATATGATCATGCAGAGGTGCTGCATTTCCCAGGGCTCTTGCCCTCTGCTGTGGGGGTGGGTGTAGGGTCTCTGGTGGCAGGCCACGGTGGAGGAGAGAGCTGGGTATCTATGATCACGCAGAGGTGCTGCATTTCCCAAGGCTCTTACCCTCTGCTGTGGGGTGTGGGGTCTCTGGTGGCAGACCACAGTGGAGGAGAGAGCTGGGTATCTATGATCATGCAGAGGTGCTGCATTTCCCAAGGCTCTTGCCCTCTGCTGTGGGGGGAGGGGGGTGTAGAGTCGTTGGTGGCAGGCCTGGGTGGAGGAGAGAGCTGGGTATCTATGATCATGCAGAGGTGCTGCATTTCCCAAGGCTCTTGCCCTCTGCTGTTGGGGGATGGGGGTGTGGGGTCTCTGGTTGCAGGCCATAGTGGAGGAGAGAGCTGGGTACCTATGATCCTGCAGCGGTGCTGCATTTCCCAAGGCACTTGCCCTCTGCTGTGAGGGGTAGCGAGTGGGGGGTCTCTGGTGGCAGGCCACAGTGGAGGAGAGAGCTGGGTATCTATGATCATGCAGAGGTGCTGCATTTCCCAAGGCTCTTGCCCTCTGCTGTGGGGGGAGGGGGGCGTAGGGCCTTTGGTGGCAGGCCACAGTGGAGGAGAGAGCTGGGTATCTATGATCATGCAGAGGTGCTGCATTTCCTAAGGCACTTTCCCTCTGCTGTGGGGGGGAGGGGGGTGTGGGGTCTCTGGTGGCAGGCCACAGGGGAGGAGAGAGCTGGGTATCTATGATCATGGAGAGGTGCTGCATTTACCAAGGCTCTTGTCCTCTGCTGTGGGGGAGGGTGCAGGGTCTATGGTGGCAGGCCACAGTGGAGGGGAGAGCTGGGTATCTATGATCATGCAGAGGTGCTGCATTCCCCAAGGCTCTTGCCCTCTGCTGTGGGGGGTGAGTGGTGTAGGGCCTATGGTGGCAGGCCACAGTGGAGGAGAGAGCTGGGTATCTATGATCATGCAGAGGTGCTGCATTTCCCAAGGCTCTTGCCCTCTGCTGTGGGGGCAGGGGGGTGTAAGGTCTCTGGTGGCAGGCCACAGTGGAGGGGAGAGCTGGGTATCTATGATAATGCAGAGGTGCTACATTTCCCAAGGCTCATGCCCTCTGCTGTGGGGGAGGAGGCAGGGTCTATGGTGGCAGTCCACAGTGGAGGGGAGAGCTGGGTATCTATGATCATGCAGAGGTGCTGCATTTCCCCAGGCTCTTGCCCTTTGCCGTGGGGGAGAGGGGGTGTGGGGTCTCTGGTGGCAGGCCACAGGGGAGGAGAGAGCTGGGTATCTGATCATGCAGAGGTGCTGCATTTCCCAAGGCTCTTGCCCTCTGCTGTGGGGGGGGGGCGGTCTTTGGTGGCAGGCCACAGTGGAGGAGAGAGCTAGGTATCTATGATCATGCAGAGGTGCTGCATTCCCCAAGGCTCTTGCCCTCTGCTGTGGGGGGCGAGTGGAGTAGGGCCTATGGTGGCAGGCCACAGTGGAGGTGAGAGATGGGTATCAATGATCATGCAGAGGTGCTGCATTTCCCAAGGCTCTTGCCCTCTGCTGTGGGTGAGGGGAGTGCCGGGTCTCTGGTGGCTGGCCACAGTGGAGGAGAGAGCTGGGTATCTATGATCATGCAGAGGTGCTGCATTTCCCAAGGCTTTTGCCCTCTGCTGTGGGGGGGGGGTGTAGGGTCTTTGGTGGCAGGCCACAGTGGAGGGGAGAGCTGGGTATCTATGATCACGCAGAGGTGCTGCATTTCCCAAGGCTCTTACCCTCTGCTGTGGGGTGTGGGGTCTCTGGTGGCAGACCACAGTGGAGGAGAGAGCTGGGTATCTATGATCATGCAGAGGTGCTGCATTTCCCAAGGCTCTTGCCCTCTGCTGTGGGGGTGGGTGTAGGGTCTCTGGTGGCAGGCCACGGTGGAGGAGAGAGCTGGGTATCTATGATCACGCAGAGGTGCTGCATTTCCCAAGGCTCTTGCGCTCTGCTGTGGGGTGTGGGGTCTCTGGTGGCAGACCACAGTGGAGGAGAGAGATGGGTATCTATGATCATGCAGAGGTGCTGCATTTCCCAAGGCTCTTGCCCTCTGCTGTGGGGGGAGGGCGGTGTAGAGTCGTTGGTGGCAGGCCTGGGTGGAGGAGAGAGCTGGGTATCTATGATCATGCAGAGGTGCTGCATTTCCCAAGGCTCTTGTCCTCTGCTGTTGGGGGAGGGGGTGTGGGGTCTCTGGTTGCAGGCCATAGTGGAGGAGAGAGCTGGGTACCTATGATCATGCAGAGGTGCTGCATTTCCCAAGGCACTTGCCCTCTGCTGTGAGGGGTAGCGGGTGGGGGGTCTCTGGTGGCAGGCCACAGTGGAGGAGAGAGCTGGGTATCTATGATCATGCAGAGGTGCTGCATTCCCCAAGGCTCTTGCCCTCTGCTGTGGGGGGCGAGTGGAGTAGGGCCTATGGTGGCAGGCCACAGTGGAGGAGAGAGCTGGGTATCTATGATCATGCAGAGGTGCTGCATTTCCCAAGGCTCTTGCCCTCTGCTGTGGGTGAGGGTAGTGCCGGGTCTCTGGTGGCTGGCCACAGTGGAGGAGAGAGCTGGGTAACTATGATCATGCAGAGGTGCTGCATTTCTCAAGGCTCTTGCCCTCTGCTGTGGGAGGAGGGGTGGTGTGGGGTCTCTGGTGGCAGGCTACAGTGGAGGGGAGAGCTGGGTATCTATGATCATGCAGAGGTGCTGCATTTCCCAAGGCTCTTGCCTTCTGCTGTGGGGGAGGGGCGTGTGGGGTCTCTGGTGGCAGGCCACAGTGGAGGGGAGAGCTGGGTATTTATGATCATGCAGAGGTGCTGCATTTCCCAAGGCTTTTGCCCTCTGCTGTGGGGGAAGGGGGTGCGAGGTCTCTGGTTGCAGGCCACAGTGGAGGAGAGAGCTGGGTATCTATGATCATGCAGAGGTGCTGCATTTCCCAAGGCTCTTGCCCTCTGCTGTGGGTGAGGGGAGTGCCGGGTCTCTGGTGGCTGGCCACAATGGAGGAGAGAGCTGGGTATCTATGATCATGCAGAGGTGCTGCATTTCCCAAGGCTCTTACCCTCTGCTGTGGAGGGATGGGGGGGTGTGGGGTCTCTGGTGGCAGGCCACAGTGGAGGAGAGCTGGGTATCGATGATCATGCAGAGGTGCTGCATTTCCCAAGGCTCTTGCCCTCTGCTGTGGGGGGAGGGGGCGTAGGGCCTTTGGTGGCAGGCCACAATGGAGGAGAGAGCTGGGTATCTATGATCATGCAGAGGTGCTGCATTTCCCAAGGTTCTTACACTCTGCTGTGGAGGGATGGGGGGTGTGGGGTCTCTGGTTGCAGGCCACAGTGGAGGAGAGAGCTGGGTATCTATGATCATGCAGAGGTGCTGCATTTCCCAAGGCTCTTACCCTCTGCTGTGGAGGGATGGGGGGTGTGGGGTCTCTGGTGGCAGGCCACAGTGGAGGAGAGAGCTGGGTATCTATGATCATGGAGAGGTGCTGCATTTCCCAAGGCACTTGCCCTCTGCTGTGGGGGAGGGGGGTGTAGGGCCTGTGGTTGCAGGCCATAGTGGAGGGGAGAGCTGGGTATCTATGATCATGCAGAGGTGCTGCATTTCCCAAGGCTCTTGCCCTCTGCTGTGAGGGGCTGGGGGGTCTCCGGTGGCAGGCCACAGTGGAGGGGAGAGCTGGGTATCTATGATCATGCAGAGGTGCGGCATTTCCCAAGGCTGTTGTCCTCTTCTGTGGGGGAGGGTGCAGGGTCTATGGTGGCAGGCCACAGTGGAGGGGAGAGCTGGGTATCTATGATCATGAAGTGGTGCTGCATTTCCCAAGGCTCTTGCCCTCTGCTGTGGGGGAGGAGGCAGGGTATATGGTGGCAGGCCACAGTGGAGGGGAGAGCTGGGTATCTATGATCATGCAGAGGTGCTGCATTTCCCCAGGCTCTTGCCCTTTGCCGTGGGGGGAGGGGGGTGTGGTGTCTCTGGTGGCAGGCCACAGGGGAGGAGAGAGCTGGGTATCTATGATCATGCAGAGGTGCTGCATTTCCCAAGGCTCTTACCCTCGGCTGTGGGGCGAGGGGGGTGTAGGGCCTCTGGTGGCAGGCCACAGTGGAGGGGAGAGCTGGGTATCTATGATCATGAAGAGGTGCTGCATTTCCCAAGGCTCTTGCCCTCTGCTGTGGGGGAGGAGGCAGGGTCTATGGTGGCAGGCCACAGTGGTGTGGAGAGCTGGGTATCTATGATCATGCAGAGGTGCTGCATTTCCCCAGGCTCTTGCCCTTTGCCGTGGGGGAGAGGGGCTGTGGGGTCTCTGGTGGCAGGCCACAGTGGAGGAGAGAGCTGGGTATCTATGATCATGCAGAGGTGCTGCATTTCCCAAGGCTCCGGCCCTCTGATGTGGGGGGAGGGGGGTGTGGTGTCTCTGGTGGCAGGCCACAGGGGAGGAGAGAGCTGGGTATCTATGATCATGCAGAGGTGCTGCATTTCCCAAGGCTCTTGCGCTCTGCTGTGGGGGGGGTGTAGTGTCTTTGGTGGCAGGCCACAGTGGAGGGGAGAGCTGGGTATCTATGATCATGCAGAGGTGCTGCATTTCCCAAGGCTCTTGCCCTCTGCTGTGGGGGGAGTGGGGTGTGAGGTCTCTGGTGGCAGTCCACAGGGTAGGAGAGAGCTGGGTATCTATGATCTTGCAGAGGTGCTGCATTTCCCAAGGCTCTTGCCCTCTGCTGTGGGGGGAGGGGGTGTGTGGTGTCTCTGGTGGCAGGCCAAAGGGGAGGAGAGAGCTGGGTATCTATGATCATTCAGAGGTGCTGCATTTCCCGAGGCTCTTGCCCTCTGCTGTGGGGGGAGAGGGGTTGTCGTGTCTCTGGGAGCAGGCCACAGTGGAGGAGAGAGCTGGGTATATATGATCATGCAGAGGTGCTGCATTTCCCAGGGCTCTTGCCCTCTGCTGTGGGGGTGGGTGTAGGGTCTCTGGTGGCAGGCCACGGTGGAGGAGAGAGCTGGGTATCTATGATCACGCAGAGGTGCTGCATTTCCCAAGGCTCTTACCCTCTGCTGTGGGGTGTGGGGTCTCTGGTGGCAGACCACAGTGGAGGAGAGAGCTGGGTATCTATGATCATGCAGAGGTGCTGCATTTCCCAAGGCTCTTGCCCTCTGCTGTGGGGGGAGGGGGGTGTAGAGTCGTTGGTGGCAGGCCTGGGTGGAGGAGAGAGCTGGGTATCTATGATCATGCAGAGGTGCTGCATTTCCCAAGGCACTTGCCCTCTGCTGTGGGGGGAGGGGGGCGTAGGGCCTTTGATGGCAGGCCACAGTGGAGGAGAGAGCTGGGTATCTATGATCATGCAGAGGTGCTGCATTTCCCAAGGCTCTTGCCCTCTGCTGTGGGGGGAGGGGGGCGTAGGGCCTTTGATGGCAGTCCACAGTGGAGGAGAGAGCTGGGTATCTATGATCATGCAGAGGTGCTGCATTTCCTAAGGCACTTTCCCTCTGCTGTGGGGGGGGGGGTGTGGGGTCTCTGGGGGCAGGCCACTGGGGAGGAGAGAGCTGGGTATCTATGATCATGGAGAGGTGCTGCATTTCCCAAGGCTCTTGTCCTATGATGTGAGGGTGTGGGGGGTCTCTGGTGGCTGGCCACAGTGGAGGAGAGAGCTGGGTATCTATGATCATGCAGAGGTGCTGCATTTCCCAAGGCTCTTGTCCTCTGCTGTGGGGGAGGGTGCAGGGTCTATGGTGGCAGGCCACAGTGGAGGGGAGAGCTGGGTATCTATGATCATGCAGAGGTGCTGCATTCCCCAAGGCTCTTGCCCTCTGCTGTGGGGGGTGAGTGGTGTAGGGCCTATGGTGGCAGGCCACAGTGGAGGAGAGAGCTGGGTATCTATGATCATGCAGAGGTGCTGTCATGATCTCTGCTTCCAAAAGGTCAGGGTTTTCCCAACTCCCTTGGAAGCAGATCCATAACCCAGGTTCCGAGTGCCAACCAGTCCCAATTGGGACCTTTTGGACCCAGTCCTGGCGCCAGTGGCACCAGGCTCATAAATATGCCCAGTCCCAGCGCTGGAAGCGCCGGGCTCATAATGCTTGGGTGGACTTACCTTCAGCAGACCATGCTGCTTACTTGCCTGCCAGTTGAGCCTCTGATCCTCTTCTGTTTGGAACTACTTTTCCTGTTGGGTGGGGCTGGAGCCACTCCCTAGATTCAGAACACTGGAACTCTTCTGGAAGGCAGGAACTCTTTTCTTACCAGGAACTCTTTTCTTACTTAGGCGTGGCTGTGGAAGGAGACACCTAAGCACTACAGGAGGCTATTTAAACCACACCCGGTGGATGAATCTTGCTTTGCGTTATTCTGCAACCTCTGCAGCAGAACGCTCATCGTGTCTTCTGCATCCGGTCCTGGGCCTAAGGAAAAAGGCTTACCATCCTGAATCCAGTCTTCAGCAACACCTATAAAGACAAGAAAGAACAGGTTAGCATTCCGGCATCTGAAAGGCAAAGGCTTACCATCCTGAATCCAGTCTTCAGCAACACCTATAAAGACAAGAAAGAACAGGTTAGCATTCCGGCATCTGAAAGACAAAAGTTTACCAACTCTTTGCACGCTCCGGAGGCCTTCGGCGCTGCATCCCGCATCTGCAAGACAAAACAAGGTGCGTTTAAAGACATTGGGGAACTTTAATACTCACGTGCCATTACTCCTTTCCACATCTAATCCAGTGGGTATTCCGGCACCCTGCAGCCGCTCCGAACTCGTACCTGCAAAATAAAAAGACAGTTAGAGCGCATAGTGAAGCAGGCAACAAGCGCTTACTTACGTGCTTCCAGGCGCTTCTATTCATCACACGGGCTCCATCTTCAACTCACTTCAGCCCGTCATCCGCCATCGCCGGAACCCTGCAAAACAAGAGACATCATTACTAAAGACTTTAAAGACATTTGAATGACTCGAAACTTACCGTTCGTGCAGTAAACGACGGACAGCAGTCCTCTGAAGTCAAGAGTCCTGCGCTACCTATCCAGTGAAGAAACTGGTTACAGCACCCTGCCCCGAGGCAGATGGAGAGCTCGGCATTCACTTACCTAAGACATCTTACTCTACACGTCAGGCATACAGTGCACAGAGGTCCAGCCCAAAGAGCCAACCGGGTGCTACACATCACCTTTGAAGATACGGTAGTCACCCAGTCAAGACCGGCGCCTCTGCGAGAATCAGGTGAGCGTTACAGAACGCAAAGCCTACCGCAAAACTCTCGCCCAGGCGCTATGGAAACCTCGGATACTGACCCCCTAGCCCGGTTACTTGGGGAACTAAGGGCAGAAGTGCATGCAGCTCGTCAGGAAACGAATGCTCTAAGAAGGGAACTCATTATTTCCAAGGAGAGAACAGACAATCTTGCTAGACAAGTGCTACAGTCACAAGCCGGACAGACCCCGTTACCCGCATCAGGGGCAAATCTTCCTTCAACATCCTCTATGAATCCAGTGCAGATCAACCTACCTGGGAATGTACCTCTGGCTCCGCCCGAACGATTTTCTGGTGACCCAAAGAGGTTTGCAGTATTTATCAATCAGTGCCGGTTGCACTTCTTATGCCGGCCAGCAGCCTTTCCAACTGATCAAGCAAAAGTAGCTTTTGTACTTTCGTACCTTAGTGGCAATGCGGCTGTTAGGGAGAATTCTCTGTTTAGGCTGAATTTCCCTACCTGGTGAGTCCCCCAGCAGCTTTGCTGGATTTCTGGGGTTTCTTTTTTTTCTCCTGCCAAGAGTGAGACTCTTTTACCCTCACTCTTGGACATGTTGAAGTGTGTTTTCTTGGTTAAACCTTGTGTTGAATGGGCTATGGGGTCTTTTACTCCATAGGGCCTCATGTATTTTTGTGATGTGGGTTACACAGCACCCTCGGTGCCGTGACCCAGGGGTGTCCTAGGGACTCCCCAACATAGACTCCATACCCTGGGACTGACTACTGTCTCCCAGGGCATGTAAAGTCACCAAAGACTTTGCTAGTCTTGAATCCTGAACAGAACCAGTACAAACCATCATATTGTGGACGTACTGGCTGGGGCAATTCGATTGCCCCAGGGTCTGTTAGTCGAGGGGGCACGTCTCCGTCCCCCCTGATCGAGTTTTGGCTGGTGGCAGTGGAAACTACTTTTTATATTCGACCGCGAATATTTCCCTATGGGATTTCCCATTGTTTTAGGCTAACACATTTAATTATTTATTTACGGTAGCCTTAAACATACCGCCGGTTTATATATTTATTATTATAACTCCGGTTGGGACTTTGTGCCAAAACTTGATTCTAAAATGGCGTTGGCGTTCGCCTCTGTAACTCTGACCCAAAGTGGAGCCCTTTGTTCCACTTTTGGCGGACTTCTCCACAGAAGCCCTCCAAAGTGGTGCCACTCTGTCTGGGGTACTTAGGAGGGGTGGAGGGGGATTTAGGCACCCTGGACTGAGTTACCTTGGTAACTCAAGTCGCACTCCGTCCTGATTGGCCCAAGTGGTGAGCCGGCCGGCTCACCACTTAGCATGTTTGAGTGACAGCTAGGCTGGGTGAATGGGGGTTTGCTGCATAAAAGCAGGGCTTTGGGGACTGGAACTTTAGAAGTCGCCACAGGACCAAGAATCCGACGAGGGAAGAGCTGAGCCGACCTGCTTCGACGACACCACCCGGTGGAGCCCTGCTGAACCGTCTCACCACTTTTCCCGACGACCGAGGAGAACTCTTAACGGAGTGGCTCCTTCCCTTGACTGGTGGGGACAACCGGTTTTCACCTTCTTTCCGCTTCTCGAGGTATCTCGTGGCCGCCTTGCCAGTGCCAAGCACCCCGGCAACCGGAACCCCACCACTTTTACCCCAACCACGAAAGTCGGTACAACCCTTTAACCGGAGGACTCCGCGGCTGGTTTCTTCCCGGGCAGTGCAACGACCCTCTTCTTCTGCTCTTCAGCGAGAACTTCTTCTCCCCTGACCGACGTCGAGCCTTGCTGCCACTGCCTGGAACAACTGCCACCGCTGGAGGATCCTTTCCGCTTAAGGTACCGTGTTCCGCCTGGCTTCCCTTGCCACCGACTGTACGGGGTAGATTTAGCCCCCGGCTTTCGAACCTGGGAGTGCCTGGAACACCCTGGCTAAACTTTCTAAGCCACTCTAAACTCTTTCTAACTCTTTGCAAGACTTTGAATCCCTAATAACAGTGTGATCTTGGGCACATTTTCGCTCCGGCTACTCTAAGAGTGGGCCCTGCCTAGTGACTTTTGCTCACCTGTGACTTTGTGCTTCTTTGAGCCTATTGCAAGTGTTCTGGACCTTAGAGTGGTGTGTTTAACCCATTTCTGTTTCTTTTTACCCCTTTCTTGAACCTACTAGAGTGTCATCTAACGTTAAGCGCTCACCTCTGTTTTAATTATGTGGTGTTAACCTAGAGTTGTCTAGATAGGAATAAGGGTTGAAACTGCTTTCATTATAACTGTGTTTGAAGTGTTTTTACTATATTTTGCTAGAGTGATTTCAACTTATGTGTGTTTAATAAATAAATAACTATATACTTTTGAAACCAAGCTCTGGTCAGTGTTTGCTTGTGCTATTGTATTTGAGTACCTATGGTGTATACTTTACATACTGCCTAACTCTTCTTGAGGGAAGTCTGACTGCTCAGCCACAGCTACCAGGTAAATCTGGGTGGTGCAGACTGCTACCAAGTGGGTTTACTGCTATACCTGTAGTCTTAAATCTTTTGCAGTGGTCCCCAAGGGAACTGCACAGGTTTCTGCCTAACAGCGGCAGACTGGTCGATCCCTCTAGTTAATCAAGATGATCCGGTTCTCCATGATTTTCAAGCCTTTCAGCTTAGTATGGAAAAACTGTTCGCAAGACATTCACAGGGGCAGGCCTTGGACAATGAGCTTCTTTCGTTGCGACAGGGTAATCAAGACCTTTTGGCTTATATTGCATCTTTCAATAGACTAATAGTGGAAACTCAATGGCCTGAGGACAAAAGGATTACGCTGTTTTATAGAGGTCTACGTGGAGAGCTCAAAGACGTTTTAGCCCAAGTAGTGAATCCCCCACAAGACTGTTCGGATTTTATAGACTTGGTCGTTCAAATAGATCACAGGCTGCAGAACAGGAAGGCCGATCGTTCCAAGTTTGATGCTCGAGTATTTTCCAAACCGCCAACTCCTTCCAAAGGAGTAGACTCCGGGGAACCCATGCAAATAGGGGGTCTGAAAGGTCCTCTAACACAAAGGGAGCGGGAAAGGAGGAAACAGTTGCAATTATGCCTATATTGCGGAAACTCAGGGCACTTTCTTCGAGACTGTCGGGTGAAACCTGCCAGGAAGGCAGTAGGAGCTGCAGTTACCAAAGTTACAAACTCTGAGCAGGGAAACGACCTCGCCCGACAAGAATAGAGGTCCTCTTGCCGAGCGTGAAAACCAGTTCCGTGACCTCGCATTTCGTGATACCTATGGTCCTCATTAGCCCTGATAATCCGGATCGATTACATGCAATTGAAGCTTACGTCGACAGCGGTGCCATCGGCAATTATGTGGATCATGAAATGGTTTTGAGGATGAATCTAACTCTTTTTCCCAAGGCTGTAAAGGACGTCATTACTACGGTGGATGGTACGGAGATAGCCTCCGGGCCAGTAACGCATACCACTCAAGAGGTGACGCTAGTAAGTCAAGAAAAAGGAAGGAGACCTTAGAACTTGTATCGATTATCGCTCCCTGAACCAGATCACCGTTAAGAATAGATATCCGTTACCTTTGATCCCTGAACTCCTGGACCAAGTCAGAAAAGCATGCATATATACAAAGCTGGATCTTAGAGGAGCTTACCACTTGGTACGAGTAAAAGAGGGCGATGAATGGAAGACGGCCTTCCGCACCAAGTATGGGCTATTTGAATATCAGGTCATGCCCTTCGGACTTTGCAATGCCCCGGCCGCCTTTCAATATTTTATGAACGATGTCCTCAGAGAGCTCATAGATGTATGTGTTGTTGTTTACATTGACGACATCCTCGTTTATTCTTCATCGGAATCTGAACATCGGAAACATGTGAAAATGGTCCTCGAAAGATTGCGTCAACACAAACTTTTCGCTAAGTTGGAAAAATGTGTTTTCAACGTGACTGAAGTTGAATTCTTGGGATTCATATTATCACCTGGCGGAGTGCGTATGGATTCAAAGAAGGTCGATGCAGTTCTCAAATGGCCATCACCATCCTCCGTAAAAGGTGTGCAAAGCATGTTAGGCTTCGCTAACTTTTACCGCAGGTTTATCCCCGAATTCTCTCGAATAGTCCAGCCCATCACTGCCTTGTTAAAGAAAAACAAACGTTTTGAATGGTCTACCGAGGCGGAACAAGCTTTCCAGGATTTGAAGACTAAATTTATCTCTGCACCAATCTTAAAACACCCTCGCCCCGAACTCCCCTACATCGTGGAAACTGATGCTTCAAGCCTTGCCATGGGGGCAGTTCTATCACAAAAGGACCCGGTAACCAATCAGTTGCATCCCGTGGCATTTTGGTCCCGCAAATTCTCGCATCCTGAAATCAATTGCACGATTACTGACAAGGAACTTCTGGCTATCAAGTCTGCCTTTAAGGCTTGGCGGCATTATCTGCTGGGGGCCCGACACACCGTTACTGTGATTACGGATCACCGAAACCTGCAATATTTGAAAACCGCAAAAGCCCAATCCTCTAGACAACTCCGTTGGGCATTATTCTTTGCCGAGTTTGACTTCATAATTACCTATCGACCTGGTACAAAGAACGGTAAAGCCGATGCCCTTTCTCGGATGGGAGTGGAAGAACACTTGGTCAACCCTAAACCTGTACCAATCATTCCCGAACAAAGAATTCTGGGTGTAATCGCCACAGAATCCATAGAGGAAGTTAAGGATAAAGCCAGGCAACTTGTAACTCCAGCAGACATACAGAATTGGCATCTGCAGGGAAAGGACTTTGCAGTAAAGGACAACTTATTGTATTTCCAAGAACGATTATACCTACCCAGCACAGATTTACAGAAAAAAGTAATCTCTTGTTATCACGACTCTTTAATGGAAGGTCATCCCGGTATAGCCAAGACCTCAGAAAAGATCAAGCGCTACTTCTGGTGGCCGTCTTGGAAAAAAGATATCAGAGACTTTATAATGTCCTGTGGAGTATGCGCCCAAAACAAGAGTCAAAAGGAAAGACCCGCAGGCCTCTTACGCCCTATTGACATCCCACCTCGCCCTTGGCATACGCTTTCTATGGACTTCATCACCGATCTACCTCCATGCTCCGGATACAATACGATTCTAGTAATCGTGGACTTATTCTCCAAGATGGCGCATTTCATTCCGCTCAAAGGCTTGCCAACAGCAGCAACTCTGGCCCGAGAATTTCTCGAAAACATCGTCCGACTGCACGGTTTTCCTTCGGTTCTAATTTCGGATCGAGGTAGTCAATTTATTTCTCATTTTTGGCGAAGTTGCTGTCGGTCGGCTCAAATTGATGTGAGACTATCGACCAGTCACCACCCTCAGACCGACGGACAAACCGAGAGGACCAATCAAACTCTGGAACAGTATTTACGCTGCATGCTGCAACAAACTGAAAAAACTTGGAAAGATATCCTTTGGATAGCCGAGTATGCCTACAATAACTCTGTCCATTCGGGAACTGGGAAAACCCCGTTTTTTCTTTTGTACGGCAGTCACCCTCGAACCTCGGAGTTGGATCCCCTCCAAGATCTTGAAACACCAGCAGTAGACTACCTGCATTCTACAATCACCCAAGCCTTTAAGGAAGCTGTTTCTCACCTTCAAAGGGCTAAAGAACAATACAAGAAAGGAGCAGATCAACATCGGAAGGAAGCCCCTCACTATCAAGTAGGGGATCAAGTCTGGTTATCCACCAAATATCTATCTCTAAAAGGGCCACGCACATTCAACCCAAGATACCTTGGTCCCTATTCCATCACTACCATAGTAAACCCAGTAGCGGTCAAGTTGGACTTGCTCCCGCACATGAAGATACATCCGGTCTTCCATGTCTCTCTATTAAAACCCGTGCAACCTCAAACCCGACTAACCAAATCTCCAAAACCTATCCTAGTGGATGGAGAACTCGAGTTTGAAGTCAAAAGCATTCTGGACTCCAAGATCTCCAAATCTAAACTATTCTACCTAATTGACTGGAAAGGCTACGGCCCCCAAGAGAGATCCTGGGAACCTGCTGAATATGTCCACGCTCCTCGCCTAATCAAAAGATTTCACCGAACATTTCCTGACAAGCCAAAACCCCCGGAGAAGCCCGGTTTGGGAGGGGCCTTAAGGGGGGTACTGTCATGATCTCTGCTTCCAAAAGGTCAGGGTTTTCCCAACTCCCTTGGAAGCAGATCCATAACCCAGGTTCCGAGTGCCAACCAGTCCCAATTGGGACCTTTTGGACCCAGTCCTGGCGCCAGTGGCACCAGGCTCATAAATATGCCCAGTCCCAGCGCTGGAAGCGCCGGGCTCATAATGCTTGGGTGGACTTACCTTCAGCAGACCATGCTGCTTACTTGCCTGCCAGTTGAGCCTCTGATCCTCTTCTGTTTGGAACTACTTTTCCTGTTGGGTGGGGCTGGAGCCACTCCCTAGATTCAGAACACTGGAACTCTTCTGGAAGGCAGGAACTCTTTTCTTACCAGGAACTCTTTTCTTACTTAGGCGTGGCTGTGGAAGGAGACACCTAAGCACTACAGGAGGCTATTTAAACCACACCCGGTGGATGAATCTTGCTTTGCGTTATTCTGCAACCTCTGCAGCAGAACGCTCATCGTGTCTTCTGCATCCGGTCCTGGGCCTAAGGAAAAAGGCTTACCATCCTGAATCCAGTCTTCAGCAACACCTATAAAGACAAGAAAGAACAGGTAAGCATTCCGGCATCTGAAAGGCAAAGGCTTACCATCCTGAATCCAGTCTTCAGCAACACCTATAAAGACAAGAAAGAACAGGTTAGCATTCCGGCATCTGAAAGACAAAAGTTTACCAACTCTTTGCACGCTCCGGAGGCCTTCGGCGCTGCATCCCGCATCTGAAAGACAAAACAAGGTGCGTTTAAAGACATTGGGGAACTTTAATACTCACGTGCCATTACTCCTTTCCACATCTAATCCAGTGGGTATTCCGGCACCCTGCAGCCGCTCCGAACTCGTACCTGCAAAATAAAAAGACAGTTAGAGCGCATAGTGAAGCAGGCAACAAGCGCTTACTTACGTGCTTCCAGGCGCTTCTATTCATCACACGGGCTCCATCTTCAACTCACTTCAGCCCGTCATCCGCCATCGCCGGAACCCTGCAAAACAAGAGACATCATTACTAAAGACTTTAAAGACATTTGAATGACTCGAAACTTACCGTTCGTGCAGTAAACGACGGACAGCAGTCCTCTGAAGTCAAGAGTCCTGCGCTACCTATCCAGTGAAGAAACTGGTTACAGCACCCTGCCCCGAGGCAGATGGAGAGCTCGGCATTCACTTACCTAAGACATCTTACTCTACACGTCAGGCATACAGTGCACAGAGGTCCAGCCCAAAGAGCCAACCGGGTGCTACACATCACCTTTGAAGATACGGTAGTCGCCCAGTCAAGACCGGCGCCTCTGCGAGAATCAGGTGAGCGTTACAGGTGCTGCATTTCCCAAGGCTCTTGCCCTCTGCTGTGGGGGCAGGGGGGGTGTAAGGTCTCTGGTGGCAGGCCACAGTGGAGGGGAGAGCTGGGTATCTATGATCATGCAGAGGTGCTGCATTTCCCAAGGCTCTTGCCCTCTGCTGTGGGGGAGGAGGCAGGGTCTATGGTGGCAGGCCACAGTGGAGGGAGAGCTGGGTATCTATGATCATGCAGAGGTGCTGCATTTCCCCAGGCTCTTGCCCTTTGCCGTGGGGAAGAGGGGGTGTGGGGTCTCTGGTGGCAGGCCACAGTGGAGGAGAGAGCTGGGTATCTATGATCATGCAGAGGTGCTGCATTTCCCAAGGCTCTTACCCTCGGCTGTGGGGCGAGGGGGGTGTAGGGCATCTGGTGGCAGGCCACAGTGGAGGGGAGAGCTGGGTATCTATGATCATGCAGAGGTGCTGCATTTCCCAAGGCTCTTGCCCTCTGCTGTGGGGGTGGGTGTAGGGTCTCTGGTGGCAGGCCACGGTGGAGGAGAGAGCTGGGTATCTATGATCACGCAGAGGTGCTGCATTTCCCAAGGCTCTTGCCCTCTGCTGTGGGGCAGGGGGGTGTAGGGCCTCTGGTTGCAGGCCACAGTGGAGGGGTGAGCTGGGTATCTATGATCATGCAGAGGTGCTGCATTTCCCAAGGCTCTTGCCCTATGATGTGAGGGGGTGGGGGGTCTCTGGTGGCAGGCCACAGTGGAGGGGAGAGCTGGGTATCTATGATCATGCAGAGGTGCTGCATTTCCCAAGGCTCTTGTCCTCTGCTGTGGGGGAGGGTGCAGGGTCTATGGTGGCAGGCCACAGTGGAGGGGAGAGCTGGGTATCTATGATCATGAAGAGGTGCTGCATTTCCCAAGGCTCTTGCCCTCTGCTATGGGGGAGGGGGCACGGTCTATGGTGGCAGGCCACAGTGGAGGGGAGAGCTGGGTATCTATGATCATGCAGAGGTGCTGCATTTCCCCAGGCTCTTGCCCTTTGCTGTGGGGAAGAGGGGGTGTGGGGTCTCTGGTGGCAGACCACAGTGGGGGAGAGAGCTGGGTATCTATGATCACGCAGAGGTGCTGCATTCCCCAAGGCTCTTGCCCTCTGCTGTGGGGGGTGAGTGGTGTAGGGCCTATGGTGGCAGGCCACAGTGGAGGAGAGAGCTGGGTATCTATGATCATGCAGAGGTGCTGCATTTCCCAAGGCTCTTGCCCTCTGCTGTGGGGGCAGGGGGGTGTAAGGTCTCTGGTGGCAGGCCACAGTGGAGGAGAGAGCTGGGTATCTATGATCATGCAGAGGTGCTATATTTCCCAAGGCTCTTGCCCTCCTCTGCTGTGGGGGGGTGTAGGGTCTTTGGTGGCAGGCCACAGTGGAGGGGAGAGCTGGGTATCTATGATCATGCAGAGGTGCTGCATTTCCCAAGGCTCTTGCCCTCTGCTGTGGGGGGAGTGGGGTGTGGGGTATCTGGTGGCAGGCCACAGGGGAGGAGAGAGCTGGGTATCTATGATCATGCAGAGGTGCTCCATTTCCCAAGGCTCTTGCCCTCTGCTGTGGGTGGAGGGGGTGTGTGGTGTCTCTGGTGGCAGGCCAAAGGGGAGGAGAGAGCTGGGTATCTATGATCATGCAGAGGTGCTGCATTTCCCAAGGCTCTTGCCCTCTGCTGTGGGGGGAGAGGGGGTGTCGTGTCTCTGGTGGCAGGCCACAGTGGAGGAGAGAGCTGGGTATCTATGATCATGCAGAGGTGCTGCATTTCCCAATGCTCTTGCCCTCTGCTGTGTGGGGAGAGGGGTGTGGGGTCTCTGGTGGCAGGCCACAGTGGAGGAGAGAGCTGGGTATCTATGATCATGCAGAGGTGCTGCATTTCCCAAGACTCTTCTCCTCTGTGGTGGGGGAGGGGGGTGTAGGGTCTCTGGTGGCAGGCCACAGTGGAGGAGAGAGCTGGGTATCTACGATCATGCAGAGGTGCTGCATTTCCCAAGACTCTTGCCCTCTGCTGTGGGGTGAGGGGGGTGTAGGGTCTCTGGTGGCAGGTCATAGTGGAGGAGAGAGCTGGGTATCTATGATCATGCAGAGGTGCTGCATTTCCCAAGGCTCTTGCCCTCTGCTGTGGGGGGAGTGGGTGTGTGGTGTCTCTGGAGGCAGGCCACAGGGGAGGCGAGAGCTGGGTATCTATGATCATGCAGAGGTGCTGCATTTCCCAAGGCTCTTGCCCTCTGATGTGGGGGGAGAGGGGGGTGGTGTCTCTGGTGGCAGGTCACAGTGGAGGAGAGAGCTGGGTATCTATGATCATGCAGAGGTGCTGCATTTCGAAAGGCTCTTGCCTTCTGCTGTGGGGGTGGGGGTGGGTGTAGGGTCTCTGGTGGCAGGCCACGGTGGAGGAGAGAGCTGGGTATCTACGATCATGCAGAGGTGCTGCATTTCCCAAGGCTCTTACCCTCTGCTGTGGGGGAGGCGGGTGTGGGGTTTCTGGTGGCAGACCACAGTGGAGGAGAGAGCTGGGTATCTATGATCATGCAGAGGTGCTGCATTTCCCAAGGCTCTTACCCTCTGCTGTGGGGGAGGGGGGTGTGGGGTCTCTGGTGGCAGACCACAGTGGAGGAGAGAGCTGGGTATCTATGATCATGCAGAGGTGCTGCATTTCCCAAGGCTCTTGGCCTCTGCTGTGGGGGGAGGGGGGGTGTAGCGTCTTTGGTGGCAGGCCACAGTGGAGGAGAGAGATGGGTGTCTATGATCATGCAGAGGTGCTGCATTTCACAAGGTTCTTGCCCTCTGCTGTGGGGGAGGGGGGTGTGGTGTCTCTGGTGGCATGCCACAGAGGAGGAGAGAGCTGGGTATCTATGATCATGCAGAGGTTCTGCATTTCCAAGGCTCTTGCCCTCTGCTGTGGGGGGAGGGGTGGTGTGGGGTCTCTGGTGGCAGGCTACAGTGGAGGGGAGAGCTGGGTATCTATGATCATGCAGAGGTGCTGCAATTCCCAAGGTTCTTGCCCTCTGCTGTGGGGGGAGGGGGGCGTGGTGTCTCTGCTGGTAGGCCGCAGTGGTGGAGAGAGCTGGGTATCTATGATCATGCAGAGGTGCTGCATTTCCCAGGGCTCTTGCCCTCTGCTGTGGGGGTGGGTGTAGGGTCTCTGGTGGCAGGCCACGGTGGAGGAGAGAGCTGGGTATCTATGATCACGCAGAGGTGCTGCATTTCCCAAGGCTCTTACCCTCTGCTGTGGGGTGTGGGGTCTCTGGTGGCAGACCACAGTGGAGGAGAGAGCTGGGTATCTATGATCATGCAGAGGTGCTGCATTTCCCAAGGCTCTTGCCCTCTGCTGTGGGGGTAGGGGGGTGTAGAGTCGTTGGTGGCAGGCCTGGGTGGAGGAGAGAGCTGGGTATCTATGATCATGCAGAGGTGCTGCATTTCCCAAGGCACTTGCCCTCTGCTGTGGGGGGAGGGGGGCGTAGGGCCTTTGATGGCAGGCCACAGTGGAGGAGAGAGCTGGGTATCTATGATCATGCAGAGGTGCTGCATTTCCCAAGGCTCTTGCCCTCTGCTGTGGGGGGAGGGGGGCGTAGGGCCTTTGATGGCAGGCCACAGTGGATGAGAGAGCTGGGTATCTATGATCATGCAGAGGTGCTGCATTTCCTAAGGCACTTTCCCTCTGCTGTGGGGGGAGGGGGGTGTGGGGTCTCTGGGGGCAGGCCACTGGGGAGGAGAGAGCTGGGTATCTATGATCATGGAGAGGTGCTGCATGTCCCAAGGCTCTTGTCCTATGATGTGAGGGTGTGGGGGGTCTCTGGTGGCTGGCCACAGTGGAGGAGAGAGCTGGGTATCTATGATCATGCAGAGGTGCTGCATTTCCCAAGGCTCTTGTCCTCTGCTGTGGGGGAGGGTGCAGGGTCTATGGTGGCAGGCCACAGTGGAGGGGAGAGCTGGGTATCTATGATCATGCAGAGGTGCTGCATTCCCCAAGGCTCTTGCCCTCTGCTGTGGGGGGTGAGTGGTGTAGGGCCTATGGTGGCAGGCCACAGTGGAGGAGAGAGCTGGGTATCTATGATCATGCAGAGGTGCTGCATTTCCCAAGGCTCTTGCCCTCTGCTGTGGGGGCAGGGGGGTGTAAGGTCTCTGGTGGCAGGCCACAGTGGAGGGGAGAGCTGGGTATCTATGATCATGCAGAGGTGCTGCATTTCCCAAGGCTCTTGCCCTCTGCTGTGGGGGAGGAGGCAGGGTCTATGGTGGCATGCCACAGTGGAGGGAGAGCTGGGTATCTATGATCATGCAGAGGTGCTGCATTTCCCCAGGCTCTTGCCCTTTGCCGTGGGGGAGAGGGGGTGTGGGGTCTCTCGTGGCAGGCCACAGTGGAGGAGAGAGCTGGGTATCTATGATCATGCAGAGGTGCTGCATTTCCCAAGGCTCTTACCCTCGGCTGTGGGGCGAGGGGGGTGTAGGGCCTCTGGTGGCAGGCCACAGTGGAGGGGAGAGCTGGGTATCTATGATCATGAAGAGGTGCTGCATTTCCCAAGGCTCTTGCCCTCTGCTGTGGGGGAGGAGGCAGGGTCTATGGTGGCAGGCCACAGTGGAGGGGAGAGCTGGGTATCTATGATCATGCAGAGGTGCTGCATTTCCCCAGGCTCTTGCCCTTTGCCGTGGGGGAGAGGGGCTGTGGGGTCTCTGGTGGCAGGCCACAGTGGAGGAGAGAGCTGGGTATCTATGATCATGCAGAGGTGCTGCATTTCCCAAGGCTCCGGCCCTCTGCTGTGGGGGGAGGGGGGTGTGGTGTCTCTGGTGGCAGGCCACAGGGGAGGAGAGAGCTGGGTATCTATGATCATGCAGAGGTGCTGCATTTCCCAAGGCTCTTGCCATCTGCTGTGGGGGGGGGAGGGCGGTCTTTGGTGGCAGGCCACAGTGGAGGAGAGAGCTGGGTATCTATGATCATGCAGAGGTGCTGCATTCCCCAAGGCTTTTGCCCTCTGCTGTGGGGGGCGAGTGGTGTAGGGCCTATGGTGGCAGGCCACAGTGGAGGAGAGAGCTGGGTATCTATGATCATGCAGAGGTGCTGCATTTCCCAAGGCTCTTGCCCTCTGCTGTGGGTGAGGGGAGTGCCGGGTCTCTGGTGGCTGGCCACAGTGGAGGAGAGTGCTGGGTATCTATGATCATGCAGAGGTGCTGCATTTCCCAAGGCTCTTGCGCTCTGCTGTGGGGGGGGGTGTAGTGTCTTTGGTGGCAGGCCACAGTGGAGGGGAGAGCTGGGTATCTATGATCATGCAGAGGTGCTGCATTTCCCAAGGCTCTTGCCCTCTGCTGTGGGGGGAGTGGGGTGTGAGGTCTCTGGTGGCAGGCCACAGGGTAGGAGAGAGCTGGGTATCTATGATCTTGCAGAGGTGCTGCATTTCCCAAGGCTCTTTCCCTCTGCTGTGGGGGGAGGGGGTGTGTGGTGTCTCTGGTGGCAGGCCAAAGGGGAGGAGAGAGCTGGGTATCTATGATCATGCAGAGGTGCTGCATTTCCCAAGGCTCTTGCCCTCTGCTGTGGGAGGAGAGGGGTTGTCCTGTCTCTGGGAGCAGGCCACAGTGGAGGAGAGAGCTGGGTATATATGATCATGCAGAGGTGCTGCATTTCCCAGGGCTCTTGCCCTCTGCTGTGGGGGTGGGTGTAGGGTCTCTGGTGGCAGGCCACGGTGGAGGAGAGAGCTGGGTATCTATGATCACGCAGAGGTGCTGCATTTCCGAAGGCTCTTACCCTCTGCTGTGTGGTGTGGGGTCTCTGGTGGCAGACCACAGTGGAGGAGAGAGCTGGGTATCTATGATCATGCAGAGGTGCTGCATTTCCCAAGGCTCTTGCCCTCTGCTGTGGGGGGAGGGGGGTGTAGAGTCGTTGGTGGCAGGCCTGGGTGGAGGAGAGAGCTGGGTATCTATGATCATGCAGAGGTGCTGCATTTCCCAAGGCACTTGCCCTCTGCTGTGGGGGGAGGGGGGCGTAGGGCCTTTGATGGCAGGCCACAGTGGAGGAGAGAGCTGGGTATCTATGATCATGCAGAGGTGCTGCATTTCCCAAGGCTCTTGCCCTCTGCTGTGGGGGGAGGGGGCGTAGGGCCTTTGATGGCAGGCCACAGTGGAGGAGAGAGCTGGGTATCTATGATCATGCAGAGGTGCTGCATTTCCTAAGGCACTTTCCCTCTGCTGTGGGGGGGAGGGGGGTGTGGGGTCTCTGGGGGCAGGCTACTGGGGAGGAGGGAGCTGGGTATCTATGATCATGGAGAGGTGCTGCATTTCCCAAGGCTCTTGTCCTATGATGTGAGGGTGTGGGGGGTCTCTGGTGGCTGGCCACAGTGGAGGAGAGAGCTGGGTATCTATGATCATGCAGAGGTGCTGCATTTCCCAAGGCTCTTGTCCTCTGCTGTGGGGGAGGGTGCAGGGTCTATGGTGGCAGGCCACAGTGGAGGGGAGAGCTGCGTATCTATGATCATGCAGAGGTGCTGCATTCCCCAAGGCTCTTGCCCTCTGCTGTGGGGGGTGAGTGGTGTAGGGCCTATGGTGGCAGGCCACAGTGGAGGAGAGAGCTGGGTATCTATGATCATGCAGAGGTGCTGCATTTCCCAAGGCTCTTGCCCTCTGCTGTGGGGGCAGGGGGGTGTAAGGTCTCTGGTGGCAGGCCACAGTGGAGGGGAGAGCTGGGTATCTATGATCATGCAGAGGTGCTGCATTTCCCAAGGCTCTTGCCCTCTGCTGTGGGGGAGGAGGCAGGGTCTATGGTGGCAGGCCACAGTGGAGGGAGAGCTGGGTATCTATGATCATGCAGAGGTGCTGCATTTCCCAAGGCTCCTGCCCTCTGCTGTGGGGGGAGGGGGGTGTGGTGTCTCGGGTGGCAGGCCACAGGGGAGGAGAGAGCTGGGTATCTATGATCATGCAGAGGTGCTGCATTTCCCAAGGCTCTTGCCCTCTGCTGTGGGGGGGGGGAGGGCGGTCTTTGGTGGCAGGCCACAGTGGAGGAGAGAGCTAGGTATCTATGATCATGCAGAGGTGCTGCATTCCCCAAGGCTCTTGCCCTCTGCTGTGGGGGGCGAGTGGAGTAGGGCCTATGGTGGCAGGCCACAGTGGAGGAGAGAGCTGGGTATCAATGATCATGCAGAGGTGCTGCATTTCCCAAGGCTCTTGCCCTCTGCTGTGTGTGAGGGGAGTGCCGGGTCTCTGGTGGCTGGCCACAGTGGAGGAGAGAGCTGGGTATCTATGATCATGCAGAGGTGCTGCATTTCCCAAGGCTCTTGCCCTCTGCTGTGGGGGGGCGTGTAGGGTCTTTGGTGGCAGGCCACAGTGGAGGGGAGAGCTGGGTATCTATGATCATGCAGAGGTGCTGCATTTCCCAAGGCTCTTGCCCTCTGCTGTGGGGGTGGGTGTAGGGTCTCTGGTGGCAGGCCACGGTGGAGGAGAGAGCTGGGTATCTATGATCACGCAGAGGTGCTGCATTTCCCAAGGCTCTTGCCCTCTGCTGTGGGGCAGGGGGGTGCAGGGCCTCTGGTTGCAGGCCACAGTGGACGAGAGAGCTGGGTATCTATGATCATGCAGAGGTGCTGCATTTCCCAAGGCTCTTGCCCTATGATGTGAGGGGGTGGGGGGTCTCTGGTGGCAGGCCACAGTGGAGGGGAGAGCTGGGTATCTATGATCATGCAGAGGTGCTGCATTTCCCAAGGCTCTTGCCCTCTGCTGTGGGGGCAGGGGGGTGTAAGGTCTCTGGTGGCAGGCCACAGTGGAGGGGAGAGCTGGGTATCTATGATCATGCAGAGGTGCTGCATTTCCCAAGGCTCTTGCCCTCTGCTGTGGGGGAGGAGGCAGGGTCTATGGTGGCAGGCCACAGTGGAGGGAGAGCTGGGTATCTATGATCATGCAGAGGTGCTGCATTTCCCCAGGCTCTTGCCCTTTGCCGTGGGGGAGAGGGGGTGTGGGGTCTCTGGTGGCAGGCCACAGTGGAGGAGAGAGCTGGGTATCTATGATCATGCAGAGGTGCTGCATTTCCCAAGGCTCCTGCCCTCTGCTGTGGGGGGAGGGGGGTGTGGTGTCTCTGGTGGCAGGCCACAGGGGAGGAGAGAGCTGGGTATCTATGATCATGCAGAGGTGCTGCATTTCCCAAGGCTCTTGCCCTCTGCTGTGGGGGGGGGGGGCGGTCTTTGGTGGCAGGCCACAGTGGAGGAGAGAGCTAGGTATCTATGATCATGCAGAGGTGCTGCATTCCCCAAGGCTCTTGCCCTCTGCTGTGGGGGGCGAGTGGAGTAGGGCCTATGGTGGCAGGCCACAGTGGAGGAGAGAGCTGGGTATCAATGATCATGCAGAGGTGCTGCATTTCCCAAGGCTCTTGCCCTCTGCTGTGGGTGAGGGGAGTGCCGGGTCTCTGGTGGCTGGCCACAGTGGAGGAGAGAGCTGGGTATCTATGATCATGCAGAGGTGCTGCATTTCCCAAGGCTCTTGCCCTCTGCTGTGGGGGGGCGTGTAGGGTCTTTGGTGGCAGGCCACAGTGGAGGGGAGAGCTGGGTATCTATGATCATGCAGAGGTGCTGCATTTCCCAAGGCTCTTGCCCTCTGCTGTGGGGGTGGGTGTAGGGTCTCTGGTGGCAGGCCACGGTGGAGGAGAGAGCTGGGTATCTATGATCACGCAGAGGTGCTGCATTTCCCAAGGCTCTTGCCCTCTGCTGTGGGGCAGGGGGGTGTAGGGCCTCTGGTTGCAGGCCACAGTGGAGGAGAGAGCTGGGTATCTATGATCATGCAGAGGTGCTGCATTTCCCAAGGCTCTTGCCCTATGATGTGAGGGGGTGGGGGGTCTCTGGTGGCAGGCCACAGTGGAGGGGAGAGCTGGGTATCTATGATCACGCAGAGGTGCTGCATTTCCCAAGGCTCTTGTCCTCTGCTGTGGGGGAGGGTGCAGGGTCTATGGTGGCAGGCCACAGTGGAGGGGAGAGCTGGGTATCTATGATCATGAAGAGGTGCTGCATTTCCCAAGGCTCTTGCCCTCTGCTGTGGGGGAGGGGGCAGGGTCTATGGTGGCAGGCCACAGTGGAGGGGAGAGCTGGGTATCTATGATCATGCAGAGGTGCTGCATTTCCCCAGGCTCTTGCCCTTTGCTGTGGGGAAGAGGGGGTGTGGGGTCTCTGGTGGCAGGCCACAGTGGGGGAGAGAGCTGGGTATCTATGATCATGCAGAGGTGCTGCATTCCCCAAGGCTCTTGCCCTCTGCTGTGGGGGGTGAGTGGTGTAGGGCCTATGGTGGCAGGCCACAGTGGAGGAGAGAGCTGGGTATCTATGATCATGCAGAGGTGCTGCATTTCCCAAGGCTCTTGCCCTCTGCTGTGGGGGCAGGGGGGTGTAAGGTCTCTGGTGGCAGGCCACAGTGGAGGAGAGAGCTGGGTATCTATGATCATGCAGAGGTGCTATATTTCCCAAGGCTCTTGCCCTCCTCTGCTGTGGGGGGGTGTAGGGTCTTTGGTGGCAGGCCACAGTGGAGGGGAGAGCTGGGTATCTATGATCATGCAGAGGTGCTGCATTTCCCAAGGCTCTTGCCCTCTGCTGTGGGGGGAGTGGGGTGTGGGGTATCTGGTGGCAGGCCACAGGGGAGGAGAGAGCTGGGTATCTATGTTCATGCAGAGGTGCTCCATTTCCCAAGGCTCTTGCCCTCTGCTGTGGGTGGAGGGGGTGTGTGGTGTCTCTGGTGGCAGGCCAAAGGGGAGGAGAGAGCTGGGTATCTATGATCATGCAGAGGTGCTGCATTTCCCAAGGCTCTTGCCCTCTGCTGTGGGGGGGGAGGGGGTGTCGTGTCTCTGGTGGCAGGCCACAGTGGAGGAGAGAGCTGGGTATCTATGATCATGCAGAGGTGCTGCATTTCCCAATGCTCTTGCCCTCTGCTGTGTGGGGAGAGGGGTGTGGGGTCTCTGGTGGCAGGCCACAGTGGAGGAGAGAGCTGGGTATCTATGATCATGCAGAGGTGCTGCATTTCCCAAGACTCTTGCCCTCTGTTGTGGGGGGAGGCGGGTGTAGGGTCTCTGGTGGCAGGCCACAGTGGAGGAGAGAGCTGGGGATCTACGATCATGCAGAGGTGCTGCATTTCCCAAGACTCTTGCCCTCTGCTGTGGGGCGAGGGGGGTGTAGAGTCTCTGGTGGCAGGCCATAGTGGAGGAGAGAGCTGGGTATCTATGATCATGCAGAGGTGCTGCATTTCCCAAGGCTCTTGCCCTCTGCTGTGAGGGGAGTGGGTGTGTGGTGTCTCTGGTGGCAGGCCACAGGGGAGGAGAGAGCTGGGTATCTATGATCATGCAGAGGTGCTGCATTTCCCAAGGCTCTTGCCCTCTGATGTGGGGGGAGAGGGGGGTGGTGTCTCTGGTGGCAGGTCACAGTGGAGGAGAGAGCTGGGTATCTATGATCATGCAGAGGTGCTGCATTTCGAAAGGCTCTTGCCTTCTGCTGTGGGGGTGGGGGTGGGTGTAGGGTCTCTGGTGGCAGGCCACGGTGGAGGAGAGAGCTGGGTATCTATGATCATGCAGAGGTGTTGCATTTCCCAAGGCTCTTACCCTCTGCTGTGGGGGAGGCGGGTGTGGGGTTTCTGGTGGCAGACCACAGTGGAGGAGAGAGCTGGGTATCTATGATCATGCAGAGGTGCTGCATTTCCCAAGGCTCTTACCCTCTGCTGTGGGGGAGGGGGGTGTGGGGTCTCTGGTGGCAGACCACAGTGGAGGAGAGAGCTGGGTATCTATGATCATGCAGAGGTGCTGCATTTCCCAAGGCTCTTGGCCTCTGCTGTGGGGGGAGGGGGGGTGTAGCGTCTTTGGTGGCAGGCCACAGTGGAGGAGAGAGATGGGTGTCTATGATCATGCAGAGGTGCTGCATTTCACAAGGTTCTTGCCCTCTGCTGTGGGGGAGGGGGGTGTGGTGTCTCTGGTGGCATGCCACAGAGGAGGAGAGAGCTGGGTATCTATGATCATGCAGAGGTTCTGCATTTCCAAGGCTCTTGCCCTCTGCTGTGGGGGGAGGGGTGGTGTGGGGTCTCTGGTGGCAGGCTACAGTGGAGGGGAGAGCTGGGTATCTATGATCAGGCAGAGGTGCTGCAATTCCCAAGGTTCTTGCCCTCTGCTGTGGGGGGAGGGGGGCGTGGTGTCTCTGTTGGTAGGCCACAGTGGTGGAGAGAGCTGGGTATCTATGATCATGCAGAGGTGCTGCATTTCCCAAGGCTCTTGCCCTCGGCTGTGGGGGGAGGGCGGTGTAGGGTGTCTGGTGGCAGGCCACAGTGGAGGAGAGAGCTGGGTATCTATGATCATGCAGAGGTGCTGCATTTCCCAAGGCTCTTGCCCTCGGCTGTGGGGGGAGGGGGGTGTAGGGCCTCTGGTGGCAGGCCACAGTGGAGGACAGAGCTGGGTATCTATGATCATGCAGAGGTGCTGCATTTCCCAAGGCTCTTGCCCTCTGCTGTGGGGATGGGGGGTGGGGGGGTCTCTGGTGGCAGGCCACAGTGGAAGAGATAGCTGGGTATCTATGATCATGCAGAGGTGCTGCATTTCCCAAGGCACTTGCCCTCTGATGTGGGGGAGAGGGGTGTAGGGCCTCTGGTTTCAGGCCACAGTGGAGGGGAGAGCTGGGTATCTATGATCATGCAGAGGTGGTGCATTTCCCAAGGCTCTTACCCTCTGCTGTGGGGGGGGAGGTGGGTGTAGGGCATATGGTGGCAGATCACAGTGGAGGAGAGAGCTGGGTATCTATGATCATGCAGAGGTGCTGCATTTCCCAAGGCTCTTACCCTCTGCTGTGGGGGAGGGGGGTGTGGGGTCTCTGGTGGCAGACCACAGTGGAGGAGAGAGCTGGGTATCTATGATCATGCAGAGGTGCTGCATTTCCCAAGGTTCTTGCCTTCTGCTGTGGGGGTGGGGGTGGGTGTAGGGTCTCTGGTGGCAGGCCACGGTGGAGGAGAGAGCTGGGTATCTATGATCATGCAGAGGTGTTGCATTTCCCAAGGCTCTTACCCTCTGCTGTGGGGGAGGCGGGAGTGGGGTTTCTGGTGGCAGACCACAGTGGAGGAGAGAGCTGGGTATCTATGATCATGCAGAGGTGCTGCATTTCCCAAGGCTCTTACCCTCTGCTGTGGGGGAGGGGGGCGTGGGGTCTCTGGTGGCAGACCACAGTGGAGGAGAGAGCTGGGTATCTATGATCATGCAGAGGTGCTGCATTTCCCAAGGCTCTTGGCCTCTGCTGTGATGGGAGGGGGGGTGTAGCGTCTTTGGTGGCAGGCCACAGTGGAGGAGAGAGATGGGTGTCTATGATCATGCAGAGGTGCTGCATTTCACAAGGTTCTTGCCCTCTGCTGTGGGGGAGGGGGGTCTGGTGTCTCTGGTGGCATGCCACAGAGGAGGAGAGAGCTGGGTATCTATGATCATGCAGAGGTTCTGCATTTCCCAAGGCTCTTGCCCTCTGCTGTGGGGAGGGGTGGTGTGGGGTCTCTGGTGGCAGGCTACTGTGGAGGGGAGAGCTGGGTATCTATGATCATGCAGAGGTGCTGCAATTCCCAAGGTTCTTGCCCTCTGCTGTGGGGGGAGGGGGGCGTGGTGTCTCTGCTGGTAGGCCACAGTGGAGGAGAGAGCTGGGTATCTATGATCATGCAGAGGTGCTGCATTTCCCAAGGCTCTTGCCCTCGGCTGTGGGGGGAGGGCGGTGTAGGGTCTCTGGTGGCAGGCCACAGTGGAGGAGAGAGCTGGGTATCTATGATCATGCAGAGGTGCTGCATTTCCCAAGGCTCTTGCCCTCGGCTGTGGGGGGAGGGGGGTGTAGGGCCTCTGGTGGCAGGCCACAGTGGAGGACAGAGCTGGGTATCTATGATCATGCAGAGGTGCTGCATTTCCCAAGGCTCTTGCCCTCTGCTGTGGGGATGGGGGGTGGGGGGGTCTCTGGTGGCAGGCCACAGTGGAAGAGAGAGCTGGGTATCTATGATCATGCAGAGGTGCTGCATTTCCCAAGGCACTTGCCCTCTGCTGTGGGGGAGAGGGGTGTAGGGCCTCTGGTTGCATGCCACAGTGGAGGGGAGAGCTGGGTATCTATGATCATGCAGAGGTGGTGCATTTCCCAAGGCTCTTACCCTCTGCTGTGGGGGGGGAGGGGGGTGTAGGGCATATGGTGGCAGGCCACAGTGGAGGAGAGAGCTGGGTATCTATGAGCATGCAGAGGTGCTGCATTTCCAAGGCTCTTGCCCTCTGCTGTGGGGGAGGGGGGTGTAGGGCCTCTGGTTGCAGGCCACAGTGGAGGAGAGAGCTGGGTATCTATGATCATGCAGAGGTGCTGCATTTCCCAAGGCTCTTGCCCTCTGCTGTGAGGGGGTGGGGGGTCTCTGGTGGCAGGCCACAGTGGAGGGGAGAGCTGGGTATCTAAGATCATGCAGAGGTGCTGCATTTCCCAAGGCTCTTGTCCTCTTCTGTGGGGGAGGGTGCAGGGTCTATGGTGGCAGGCCACAGTGGAGGGGAGAGCTGGGTATCTATGATCATGCAGAGGTGCTGCATTTCCCAAGGCTCTTACCCTCTGCTGTGGAGGGATGGAGGGGTGTGGGGTCTCTGGTGGCAGGCCACAGTGGAGGAGAGAGCTGGGTATCTATGATCATGCAGAGGTGCTGCATTTCCCAAGGCTCTTGCCCTCTGCTGTGGGGGGGGGGGGCATAGGGCCTTTGGTGGCAGGCCACAGTGGAGGAGAGAGCTCGGTATCTATGATCAAGCAGAGGTGCTGTATTTCCCAAGGTTCTTACACTCTGCTGTGGAGGGAAGGGGGGGTGTGGGGTCTCTGATGGCAGGCCACAGTGGAGGAGAGAGCTGGGTATCCATGATCATGCAGAGGTGCTGCATTTCCCAAGGCTCTTACCCTCTGCTGTGGAGGGATGGGGGGGTGTGGGGTCTCTGGTGGCAGGCCACAGTGGAGGAGAGAGCTGGGTATCTATGATCATGCAGAGGTGCTGCATTTCCCAAAGCACTTGCCCTCTGCTGTGGGGGAGGGGGGTGTAGGGCCTCTGGTTGCAGGCCACAGTGGAGGGGAGAGCTGGGTATCTATGATCATGCAGAGGTGGTGCATTTCCCAAGGCACTTACCCTCTGCTGTGGGGGGAGGGGGGTGTGGGGTCTCTGGTGGCAGGCCACAGGGGAGGAGAGAGCTGGGTATCTATGATCATGCAGAGGTGGTGCATTTCCCAAGGCTCTTGCCCTCTGCTGTGGGGGAGGGGGGTGTAGGGCCTCTGGTTGCAGGCCACAGTGGAGGAGAGAGCTGGGTATCTATGATCATGCAGAGGTGCTGCATTTCCCAAGGCTCTTGCCCTCTGCTGTGAGGGGGTGGGGGGTCTCTGGTGGCAGGCCACAGTGGAGGGGAGAGCTGGGTATCTATGATCATGCAGAGGTGGTGCATTTCCCAAGGCTCTTGCCCTCTGCTGTGGGGGAGGGGGGTGTAGGGCCTCTGGTTGCAGGCCACAGTGGAGGAGAGAGCTGGGTATCTATGATCATGAAGAGGTGCTGCATTTCCCAAGGCTCTTGCCCTCTGCTGTAGGGGAGGAGGCAGGGTCTATGGTGGCAGG
This sequence comes from Ambystoma mexicanum, assembly GCF_040938575.1. Taxonomy (NCBI): domain Eukaryota; kingdom Metazoa; phylum Chordata; class Amphibia; order Caudata; family Ambystomatidae; genus Ambystoma; species Ambystoma mexicanum. The sequence goes on from NC_090938.1 coordinate 816,519,902, forward strand.
CCACAGTGGAGGGGAGAGCTGGGTATCTATGATCATGCAGAGGTGCTGCATTTCCCCAGGCTCTTGCCCTTTGCCGTGGGGGAGAGGGGGTGTGGGGTCTCTGGTGGCAGGCCACAGTGGAGGGGAGAGCTGGGTATCTATGATCATGCAGAGGTGGTGCATTTCCCAAGGCTCTTACCCTCTGCTGTGGGGGGGGGGGGAGGGGGGTGTAGGGCATATGGTGGCAGGCCACAGTGGAGGAGAGAGCTGGGTATCTATGAGCATGCAGAGGTGCTGCATTTCCCAAGGCTCTTGCCCTCTGCTGTGGGGGAGGGGGGTGTAGGGCCTCTGGTTGCAGGCCACAGTGGAGGAGAGAGCTGGGTATCTATGATCATGCAGAGGTGCTGCATTTCCCAAGGCTCTTGCCCTCTGCTGTGAGGGGGTGGGGGGTCTCTGGTGGCAGGCCACAGTGGAGGGGAGAGCTGGGTATCTAAGATCATGCAGAGGTGCTGCATTTCCCAAGGCTCTTGTCCTCTTCTGTGGGGGAGGGTACAGTGTCTATGGTGGCAGGCCACAGTGGAGGGGAGAGCTGGGTATCTATGATCATGCAGAGGTGCTGCATTTCCCAAGGCTCTTACCCTCTGCTGTGGAGGGATGGAGGGGTGTGGGGTCTCTGGGGGCAGGCCACAGTGGAGGAGAGAGCTGGGTATCTATGATCATGCAGAGGTGCTGCATTTCCCAAGGCTCTTGCCCTCTGCTGTGGGGGGGGGGCATAGGGCCTTTGGTGGCAGGCCACAGTGGAGGAGAGAGCTCGGTATCTATGATCAAGCAGAGGTGCTGCATTTCCCAAGGTTCTTACACTCTGCTGTGGAGGGAAGGGGGGGTGTGGGGTCTCTGGTGGCAGGCCACAGTGGAGGAGAGAGCTGGGTATCCATGATCATGCAGAGGTGCTGCATTTCCCAAGGCTCTTACCCTCTGCTGTGGAGGGATGGGGGGGTGTGGGGTCTCTGGTGGCAGGCCACAGTGGAGGAGAGAGCTGGGTATCTATGATCATGCAGAGGTGCTGCATTTCCCAAAGCACTTGCCCTCTGCTGTGGGGGAGGGGGGTGTGGGGTCTCTGGTGGCAGGCCACAGGGGAGGAGAGAGCTGGGTATCTATGATCATGCAGAGGTGGTGCATTTCCCAAGGCTCTTGCCCTCTGCTGTGGGCGGGGGGGGTGGGAGTAGGGCATATGGTGGCAGGCCACAGTGGAGGAGAGAGCTGGGTATCTATGAGCATGCAGAGGTGCTGCATTTCCCAAGGCTCTTGCCCTCTGCTGTGGGGGAGGGGGGTGTAGGGCCTCTGGTTGCAGGCCACAGTGGAGGAGAGAGCTGGGTATCTATGATCATGCAGAGGTGCTGCATTTCCCAAGGCTCTTGCCCTCTGCTGTGAGGGGGTGGGGGGTCTCTGGTGGCAGGCCACAGTGGAGGGGAAAGCTGGGTATCTAAGATCATGCAGAGGTGCTGCATTTCCCAAGGCTCTTGTCCTCTTCTGTGGGGGAGGGTGCAGGGTCTATGGTGGCAGGCCACAGTGGAGGGGAGAGCTGGGTATCTATGATCATGAAGAGGTGCTGCATTTCCCAAGGCTCTTGCCCTCTGCTGTGGGGGAGGAGGCAGGGTCTATGGTGGCAGGCCACAGAGGAGGGGAGAGCTGGGTATCTATGATCATGCAGAGGTGCTGCATTTCCCCAGGCTCTTGCCCTTTGCCGTGGGGGAGAGGGGGTGTGGGGTCTCTGGTGGCAGGCCACAGTGGAGGAGAGAGCTGGGTATCTATGATCATGCAGAGGTGCTGCATTTCCCAAGGCTCCTGCCCTCTGCTGTGGTGGGAGGGGGGTGTGGTGTCTCTGGTGGCAGGCCACAGGGGAGGAGAGAGCTGGGTATCTATGATCATGCAGAGGTGCTGCATTTCCCAAGGCTCTTACCCTCGGCTGTGGGGGGATGGGGGTGTAGAGCCTCTGGTGGCAGGCCACAGTGGAGGGGAGAGCTGGGTATCTATGATCATGAAGAGGTGCTGCATTTCCCAAGGCTCTTGCCCTCTGCTGTGGGGGAGGAGGCAGGGTCTATGGTGGCAGGCCACAGTGGAGGGGAGAGCTGGGTATCTATGATCATGCAGAGGTGCTGCATTTCCTCAGGCTCTTGCCCTTTGCCGTGGGGGAGAGGGGGTGTGGGGTCTCTGGTGGCAGGCCACAGTGGAGGAGAGAGCTGGGTATCTATGATCATGCAGAGGTGCTGCATTTCCCAAGGCTCCTGCCCTCTGCTGTGGGGGGAGGTGGGTGTGGTGTCTTTGGTGGCAGGCCACAGTGGAGGAGAGAGCTGGGTATCTATGATCATGCAGAGGTGATGCATTCCCCAAGGTTTTTGCCCTCTGCTGTGGTGGGCGAGTGGTGTAGGGCCTATGGTGGCAGGCCACAGTGGAGGAGAGAGCTGGGTATCTATGATCATGCAGAGGTGCTGCATTTCCCAAGGCTCTTGCCCTCTGCTGTGGGGGGCGAGGAGGGTGCAGGGTCTCTGGTGGCAGGCCACAGTGGAGGAGAGAGCTGGGTATCTATGATCATGCAGAGGTGCTGCATTTCCCAAGGCTCTTGCCCTCTGCTGTGGGGGGGGGGTGGTAGGGTCTTTGGTGGCAGGCCACAGTGGAGGGGAGAGCTGGGTATCTATGATCATGCAGAGGTGCTGCATTTCCCAAGGCTCTTGCCCTCTGCTGTGGGGGAGTGGGGTGTGGGGTGTCTGGTGGCAGGCCACAGGGTAGGAGAGAGCTGGGTATCTATGATCATGCAGAGGTGCTGCATTTCCCAAGACTCTTGCCCTCTGCTGTGGGGGGAGGGGGTGTGTGGTGTCTCTGGTGGCAGGCCAAAGGGGAGGACAGAGCTGGGTATCTATGATCATGCAGAGGTGCTGCATTTCCCAAGGCTCTTGCCCTCTGCTGTGGGGGGAGAGGGGGTGTCGTGTCTCTGGTGGCAGGCCACAGTGGAGGAGAGAGCTGGGTATCTATGATCATGCAGAGGTGCTGCATTTCCCAAGGCTCTTGCCCTCTGCTGTGAGGGGTAGCGGGTGGGGGGTCTCTGGTGGCAGGCCACAGTGGAGGAGAGAGCTGGGTATCTATGATCATGCAGAGGTGCTGCATTTCCCAAGGCTCTTGCCCTCTGCTGTGGGGGGAGGGGGGCGTAGGGCCTTTGGTGGCAGGCCACAGTGGAGGAGAGAGCTGGGTATCTATGATCATGCAGAGGTGCTGTATTTCCTAAGGCACTTACCCTCTGCTGTGGGGGGGGGGGGGTCTCTTGTGGCAGGCCACAGTGGAGGAGAGAGCTGGGTATCTATGATCATGCAGAGGTGGTGCATTTCCCAAGGCTCTTGCCCTCTGCTGTGGGCGGGGGGGGGTGGGGGGTGTAGGGCATATGGTGGCAGGCCACAGTGGAGGAGAGAGCTGGGTATCTATGATCATGCAGAGGTGCTGCATTTCCCAAGGCTCTTGCCCTCTGCTGTGGGGGGAGTGGGTGTGTGGTGTCTCTGGTGGCAGGCCACAGGGGAGGAGAGAGCTGGGTATCTATGATCATGCAGAGGTGCTGCATTTCGAAAGGCTCTTGCCTTCTGCTGTGGGGGTGGGGGTGGGTGTAGGGTCTCTGGTGGCAGGCCACGGTGGAGGAGAGAGCTGGGTATCTATGATCATGCAGAGGTGTTGCATTTCCCAAGGCTCTTACCCTCTGCTGTGGAGGGATGGAGGGGTGTGGGGTCTCTGGTGGCAGACCACAGTGGAGGAGAGAGCTGGGTATCTATGATCATGCAGAGGTGCTGCATTTCCCAAGGCTCTTGGCCTCTGCTGTGGGGGGAGGGGGGGTGTAGCGTCTTTGGTGGCAGGCCACAGTGGAGGAGAGAGATGGGTGTCTATGATCATGCAGAGGTGCTGCATTTCACAAGGTTCTTACCCTCTGCTGTGGGGGAGGGGGGTGTGGTGTCTCTGGTGGCATGCCACAGAGGAGGAGAGAGCTGGGTATCTATGATCATGCAGAGGTTCTGCATTTCCCAAGGCTCTTGCCCTCTGCTGTGGGGGGAGGGGTGGTGTGGGGTCTCTGGTGGCAGGCTACAGTGGAGGGGAGATCTGGGTATCTATGATCATGCAGAGGTGCTGCAATTCCCAAGGTTCTTGCCCTCTGCTGTGGGGGGAGGGGGGCGTGGTGTCTCTGCTGGTAGGCCACAGTGGAGGAGAGAGCTGGGTATCTATGATCATGCAGAGGTGCTGCATTTCCCAAGGCTCTTGCCCTCGGCTGTGGGGGGAGGGCGGTGTAGGGCCTCTGGTGGCAGGCCACAGTGGAGGACAGAGCTGGGTATCTATGATAATGCAGAGGTGCTGCATTTCCCAAGGCTCTTGCCCTCTGCTGTGGGAATGGGGGGTGGGGGGGTCTCTGGTGGCAGGCCACAGTGGAAGAGAGAGCTGTGTATCTATGATCATGCAGAGGTGCTGCATTTCCCAAGGCACTTGCCCTCTGCTGTGGGGGAGAGGGGTGTAGGGCCTCTGGTTGCAGGCCACAGTGGAGGGGAGAGCTGGGTATCTATGATCATGCAGAGGTGCTGCATTTCCCAAGGCTCTTACCCTCTGCTGTGGGGGGGGGGGAGGGGGGTGTAGGGCATATGGTGGCAGACCACAGTGGAGGAGAGAGCTGGGTATCTATGATCATGCAGAGGTGCTGCATTTCCCAAGGCTCTTACCCTCTGCTGTGGGGGAGGGGGGTGTGGGGTCTCTGGTGGCAGACCACAGTGGAGGAGAGAGCTGGGTATCTATGATCATGCAGAGGTGCTGCATTTCCCAAGGCTCTTGCCTTCTGCTGTGGGGGTGGGGGTGGGTGTAGGGTCTCTGGTGGCAGGCCACAGTGGAGGAGAGAGCTGGGTATCTATGATCATGCAGAGGTGCTGCATTTCCCAAGGCTCTTGCCCTCGGCTGTGGGGGGAGGGGGGTGTAGGGCCTCTGGTGGCAGGCCACAGTGGAGGACAGAGCTGGGTATCTATGATCATGCAGAGGTGCTGCATTTCCCAAGGCTCTTGCCCTCTGCTGTGGGGATGGGGGTGGGGGGGTCTCTGGTGGCAGGCCACAGTGGAAGAGAGAGCTGGGTATCTATGATCATGCAGAGGTGCTGCATTTCCCAAGGCACTTGCCCTCTGCTGTGGGGGAGAGGGGTGTAGGGCCTCTGGTTGCAGGCCACAGTGGAGGGGAGAGCTGGGTATCTATGATCATGCAGAGGTGGTGCATTTCCCAAGGCTCTTACCCTCTGCTGTGGGGCGGGGGGGTGTAGGGCATATGGTGGCAGGCCACGGTGGAGGAGAGAGCTGGGTATCTATGAGCATGCAGAGGTGCTGCATTTCCCAAGGCTCTTGCCCTCTGCTGTGGGGGAGGGGGGTGTAGGGCCTCTGGTTGCAGGCCACAGTGGAGGAGAGAGCTGGGTATCTAAGATCATGCAGAGGTGCTGCATTTCCCAAGGCTCTTGTCCTCTTCTGTGGGGGAGGGTGCAGGGTCTATGGTGGCAGGCCACAGTGGAGGGGAGAGCTGGGTATCTATGATCATGCAGAGGTGCTGCATTTCCCAAGGCTCTTACCCTCTGCTGTGGAGGGATGGAGGGGTGTGGGGTCTCTGGTGGCAGGCCACAGTGGAGGAGAGAGCTCGGTATCTATGATCATGCAGAGGTGCTGCATTTCCCAAGGCTCTTGCCCTCTGCTGTGAGGGGGTGGGGGGTCTCTGGTGGCAGGCCACAGTGGAGGGGAGAGCTGGGTATCTAAGATCATGCAGAGGTGCTGCATTTCCCAAGGCTCTTGTCCTCTTCTGTGGGGGAGGGTGCAGGGTCTATGGTGGCAGGCCACAGTGGAGGGGAGAGCTGGGTATCTATGATCATGCAGAGGTGCTGCATTTCCCAAGGCTCTTACCCTCTGCTGTGGAGGGATGGAGGGGTGTGGGGTCTCTGGTGGCAGGCCACAGTGGAGGAGAGAGCTGGGTATCTATGATCATGCAGAGGTGCTGCATTTCCCAAGGCTCTTGCCCTCTGCTGTGGGGGGGCATAGGGCCTTTGGTGGCAGGCCACAGTGGAGGAGAGAGCTCGGTATCTATGATCAAGCAGAGGTGCTGCATTTCCCAAGGTTCTTACACTCTGCTGTGGAGGGAAGGGGGGGTGTGGGGTCTCTGATGGCAGGCCACAGTGGAGGAGAGAGCTGGGTATCCATGATCATGCAGAGGTGCTGCATTTCCCAAAGCACTTGCCCTCTGCTGTGGGTGAGGGGGGTGTAGGGCCTCTGGTTGCAGGCCACAGTGGAGGGGAGAGCTGGGTATCTATGATCATGCAGAGGTGGTGCATTTCCCAAGGCACTTACCCTCTGCTGTGGGGGGAGGGGGGTGTGGGGTCTCTGGTGGCAGGCCACAGGGGAGGAGAGAGCTGGATATCTATGATCATGCAGAGGTGGTGCATTTCCCAAGGCTCTTGCCCTCTGCTGTGGGGGAGGGGGGTGTAGGGCCTCTGGTTGCAGGCCACAGTGGAAGAGAGAGCTGGGTATCTATGATCATGCAGAGGTGCTGCATTTCCCAAGGCTCTTGCCCTCTGCTGTGAGGGGGTGGGGGGTCTCTGGTGGCAGGCCACAGTGGAGGGGAGAGCTGGGTATCTAAGATCATGCAGAGGTGCTGCATTTCCCAAGGCTCTTGTCCTCTTCTGTGGGGGAGGGTGCAGGGTCTATGGTGGCAGGCCACAGTGGAGGGGAGAGCTGGGTATCTATTATCATGCAGAGGTGGTGCATTTCCCAAGGCTCTTACCCTCTGCTGTGGGGGGGGAGGGGGGTGTAGGGCATATGGTGGCAGGCCACAGTGGAGGAGAGAGCTGGGTATCTATGATCATGCAGAGGTGCTGCATTTCCCAAGGCTCTTGCCCTCTGCTGTGAGGGGGTGGGGGGTCTCTGGTGGCGGGTCACAGTGGGGAGAGAGCTGGGTATCTATGATCATGCAGAGGTGCTGCATTTCCCAAGGCTCTTACCCTCTGCTGTGGGGGGGGGAGGGGGGTGTAGGGCATATGGTGGCAGGCCACAGTGGAGGAGAGAGCTGGGTATCTATGATCATGCAGAGGTGCTGCATTTCCCAAGGCTCTTACCCTCTGCTGTGGAGGGATGGGGGGGTGTGGGGTCTCTGGTGGCAGGCCACAGTGGAGGAGAGAGCTGGGTATCTATGATCATGCAGAGGTGCTGCATTTCCCAAGGCTCTTGCCCTCTGCTGTGGGGGGAGTGGGTGTGTGGTGTCTCTGGTGGCAGGCCACAGGGGAGGAGAGAGCTGGGTATCTATGATCATGCAGAGGTGCTGCATTTCCCAAGGCTCTTGCCCTCTGATGTGGGGGGAGAGGGGGGTGGTGTCTCTGGTGGCAGGTCACAGTGGAGGAGAGAGCTGGGTATCTATGATCATGCAGAGGTGCTGCATTTCGAAAGGCTCTTGCCTTCTGCTGTAGGGGTGGGGGTGGGTGTAGGGTCTCTGGTGGCAGGCCACAGTGGAGGAGAGAGCTGGGTATCTATGATCATGCAGAGGTGCTGCATTTCCCAAGGCTCTTGCCCTCTGCTGTGGGGGGAGGGGGTGTGTGGTGTCTCTGGTGGCAGGCCAAAGGGGAGGACAGAGCTGGGTATCTATGATCATGCAGAGGTGCTGCATTTCCCAAGGCTCTTGCCCTCTGCTGTGGGGGGAGAGGGGGTGTCGTGTCTCTGGTGGCAGGCCACAGTGGAGGAGAGAGCTGGGTATCTATGATCATGCAGAGGTGCTGCATTTCCCAAGGCTCTTGCCCTCTGCTGTGAGGGGTAGCGGGTGGGGGGTCTCTGGTGGCAGGCCACAGTGGAGGAGAGAGCTGGGTATCTATGATCATGCAGAGGTGCTGCATTTCCCAAGGCTCTTGCCCTCTGCTGTGGGGGGAGGGGGGCGTAGGGCCTTTGGTGGCAGGCCACAGTGGAGGAGAGAGCTGGGTATCTATGATCATGCAGAGGTGCTGCATTTCCTAAGGCACTTACCCTCTGCTGTGGGGGGGGGGTCTCTGGTGGCAGGCCACAGGGGAGGAGAGAGCTGGGTATCTATGATCATGCAGAGGTGGTGCATTTCCCAAGGCTCTTGCCCTCTGCTGTGGGCGGGGGGGTGGGGGGTGTAGGGCATATGGTGGCAGGCCACAGTGGAGGAGAGAGCTGGGTATCTATGATCATGCAGAGGTGCTGCATTTCCCAAGGCTCTTGCCCTCTGCTGTGGGGGGAGTGGGTGTGTGGTGTCTCTGGTGGCAGGCCACAGGGGAGGAGAGAGCTGGGTATCTATGATCATGCAGAGGTGCTGCATTTCCCAAGGCTCTTGCCCTCTGATGTGGGGGGAGAGGGGGGTGGTGTCTCTGGTGGCAGGTCACAGTGGAGGAGAGAGCTGGGTATCTATGATCATGCAGAGGTGCTGCATTTCGAAAGGCTCTTGCCTTCTGCTGTGGGGGTGGGGGTGGGTGTAGGGTCTCTGGTGGCAGGCCACGGTGGAGGAGAGAGCTGGGTATCTATGATCATGCAGAGGTGCTGCATTTCCCAAGGCTCTTGGCCTCTGCTGTGGGGGGAGGGGGGGTGTAGCGTCTTTGGTGGCAGGCCACAGTGGAGGAGAGAGCGTGGTATCTATGATCATGCAGAGGTGCTGCATTTCACAAGGTTCTTACCCTCTGCTGTGGGGGAGGGGGGTGTGGTGTCTCTGGTGGCATGCCACAGAGGAGGAGAGAGCTGGGTATCTATGATCATGCAGAGGTTCTGCATTTCCCAAGGCTCTTGCCCTCTGCTGTGGGGGGAGGGGTGGTGTGGGGTCTCTGGTGGCAGGCTACAGTGGAGGGGAGATCTGGGTATCTATGATCATGCAGAGGTGCTGCAATTCCCAAGGTTCTTGCCCTCTGCTGTGGGGGGAGGGGGGCGTGGTGTCTCTGCTGGTAGGCCACAGTGGAGGAGAGAGCTGGGTATCTATGATCATGCAGAGGTGCTGCATTTCCCAAGGCTCTTGCCCTCGGCTGTGGGGGGAGGGCGGTGTAGGGTCTCTGGTGGCAGGCCACAGTGGAGGAGAGAGCTGGGTATCTATGATCATGCAGAGGTGCTGCATTTCCCAAGGCTCTTGCCCTCGGCTGTGGGGGGAGGGGGGTGTAGGGCCTCTGGTGGCAGGCCACAGTGGAGGACAGAGCTGGGTATCTATGATCATGCAGAGGTGCTGCATTTCCCAAGGCTCTTGCCCTCTGCTGTGGGAATGGGGGGTGGGGGGGTCTCTGGTGGCAGGCCACAGTGGAAGAGAGAGCTGGGTATCTATGATCATGCAGAGGTGCTGCATTTCCCAAGGCACTTGCCCTCTGCTGTGGGGGAGAGGGGTGTAGGGCCTCTGGTTGCAGGCCACAGTGGAGGGGAGAGCTGGGTATCTATGATCATGCAGAGGTGCTGCATTTCCCAAGGCTCTTACCCTCTGCTGTGGGGGGGGAGGGGGGTGTAGGGCATATGGTGGCAGACCACAGTGGAGGAGAGAGCTGGGTATCTATGATCATGCAGAGGTGCTGCATTTCCCAAGGCTCTTACCCTCTGCTGTGGGGGAGGGGGGTGTGGGGTCTCTGGTGGCAGACCACAGTGGAGGAGAGAGCTGGGTATCTATGATCATGCAGAGGTGCTGCATTTCCCAAGGCTCTTGCCTTCTGCTGTGGGGTCGGGGGTGGGTGTAGGGTCTCTGGTGCCCGGCCACAGTGGAGGAGAGAGCTGGGTATCTATGATCAAGCAGAGGTGCTGCATTTCCCAAGGCTCTTGCCCTCGGCTGTGGGGGGAGGGGGGTGTAGGGCCTCTGGTGGCAGGCCACAGTGGAGGACAGAGCTGGGTATCTATGATCATGCAGAGGTGCTGCATTTCCCAAGGCTCTTGCCCTCTGCTGTGGGGATGGGGGGTGGGGGGGTCTCTGGTGGCAGGCCACAGTGGAAGAGAGAGCTGGGTATCTATGATCATGCAGAGGTGCTGCATTTCCCAAGGCACTTGCCCTCTGCTGTGGGGGAGAGGGGTGTAGGGCCTCTGGTTGCAGGCCACAGTGGAGGGGAGAGCTGGGTATCTATGATCATGCAGAGGTGGTGCATTTCCCAAGGCTCTTACCCTCTGCTGTGGGGGGGGAGGGGGGTGTAGGGCATATGGTGGCAGGCCACAGTGGAGGAGAGAGCTGGGTATCTATGAGCATGCAGAGGTGCTGCATTTCCCAAGGCTCTTGCCCTCTGCTGTGGGGGAGGGGGGTTTAGGGCCTCTGGTTGCAGGCCACAGTGGAGGAGAGAGCTGGGTATCTATGATCATGCAGAGGTGCTGCATTTCCCAAGGCTCTTGCCCTCTGCTGTGAGGGGGTGGGGGGTCTCTGGTGGCAGGCCACAGTGGAGGGGAGAGCTGGGTATCTAAGATCATGCAGAGGTGCTGCGTTTCCCAAGGCTCTTGTCCTCTTCTGTGGGGGAGGGTGCAGGGTCTATGGTGGCAGGCCTCAGTGGAGGGGAGAGCTGGGTATCTATGATCATGCAGAGGTGCTGCATTTCCCAAGGCTCTTACCCTCTGCTGTGGAGGGATGGAGGGGTGTGGGGTCTCTGGTGGCAGGCCACAGTGGAGGAGAGAGCTGGGTATCTATGATCATGCAGAGGTGCTGCATTTCCCAAGGCTCTTGCCCTCTGCTGTGGGGGGGGGGGCATAGGGCCTTTCGTGGCAGGCCACAGTGGAGGAGAGAGCTCGGTATCTATGATCAAGCAGAGGTGCTGCATTTCCCAAGGTTCTTACACTCTGCTGTGGAGGGAAGGGGGGGTGTGGGGTCTCTGATGGCAGGCCACAGTGGAGGAGAGAGCTGGGTATCCATGATCATGCAGAGGTGCTGCATTTCCCAAGGCTCTTACCCTCTGCTGTGGAGGGATGGGGGGGTGTGGGGTCTCTGGTGGCAGGCCACAGTGGAGGAGAGAGCTGGGTATCTATGATCATGCAGAGGTGCTGCATTTCCCAAAGCACTTGCCCTCTGCTGTGGGGGAGGGGGGTGTAGGGCCTCTGGTTGCAGGCCACAATGGAGGGGAGAGCTGGGTATCTATGATCATGCAGAGGTGGTGCATTTCCCAAGGCACTTACCCTCTGCTGTGGGGGGAGGGGGGTGTGGGGTCTCTGGTGGCAGGCCACAGGGGAGGAGAGAGCTGGGTATCTATGATCATGCAGAGGTGGTGCATTTCCCAAGGCTCTTACCCTCTGCTGTGGGGGGGGAGGGGGGTGTAGGGCATATGGTGGCAGGCCACAGTGGAGGAGAGAGCTGGGTATCTATGATCATGCAGAGGTGCTGCATTTCCCAAGGCTCTTGCCCTCTGCTGTGAGGGGGTGGGGGGTCTCTGGTGGCAGGCCACAGTGGAGGGGAGAGCTGGGTATCTAAGATCATGCAGAGGTGCTGCATTTCCCAAGGCTCTTGTCCTCTTCTGTGGGGGAGGGTACAGGGTCTATGGTGGCAGGCCACAGTGGAGGGGAGAGCTGGGTATCTATGATCATGCAGAGGTGCTGCATTTCCCAAGGCTCTTACCCTCTGCTGTGGAGGGATGGAGGGGTGTGGGGTCTCTGGGGGCAGGCCACAGTGGAGGAGAGAGCTGGGTATCTATGATCATGCAGAGGTGCTGCATTTCCCAAGGCTCTTTCCCTCTGCTGTGGGGGGGGCATAGGGCCTTTGGTGGCAGGCCACAGTGGAGGAGAGAGCTCGGTATCTATGATCAAGTAGAGGTGCTGCATTTCCCAAGGTTCTTACACTCTGCTGTGGAGGGAAGGGGGGTGTGGGGTCTCTGGTGGCAGGCCACAGTGGAGGAGAGAGCTGGGTATCCATGATCATGCAGAGGTGCTGCATTTCCCAAGGCTCTTACCCTCTGCTGTGGAGGGATGGGGGGGTGTGGGGTCTCTGGTGGCAGGCCACAGTGGAGGAGAGAGCTGGGTATCTATGATCATGCAGAGGTGCTGCATTTCCCAAGGCTCTTGCCCTCTGCTGTGGGGGGAGGGGGTGTGTGGTGTCTCTGGTGGCAGGCCAAAGGGGAGGACAGAGCTGGGTATCTATGATCATGCAGAGGTGCTGCATTTCCCAAGGCTCTTGCCCTCTGCTGTGGGGGGAGAGGGGGTGTCGTGTCTCTGGTGGCAGGCCACAGTGGAGGAGAGAGCTGGGTATCTATGATCATGCAGAGGTGCTGCATTTCCCAAGGCTCTTGCCCTCTGCTGTGAGGGGGTGGGGGGTCTCTGGTGGCAGGCCACAGTGGAGGGGAGAGCTGGGTATCTAAGATCATGCAGAGGTGCTGCATTTCCCAAGGCTCTTGTCCTCTTCTGTGGGGGAGGGTACAGGGTCTATGGTGGCAGGCCACAGTGGAGGGGAGAGCTGGGTATCTATGATCATGCAGAGGTGCTGCATTTCCCAAGGCTCTTACCCTCTGCTGTGGAGGGATGGAGGGGTGTGGGGTCTCTGGTGGCAGGCCACAGTGGAGGAGAGAGCTGGGTATCTATGATCATGCAGAGGTGCTGCATTTCCCAAGGCTCTTTCCCTCTGCTGTGGGGGGGGGCATAGGGCCTTTGGTGGCAGGCCACAGTGGAGGAGAGAGCTCGGTATCTATGATCAAGTAGAGGTGCTGCATTTCCCAAGGTTCTTACACTCTGCTGTGGAGGGAAGGGGGGGTGTGGGGTCTCTGGTGGCAGGCCACAGTGGAGGAGAGAGCTGGGTATCCATGATCATGCAGAGGTGCTGCATTTCCCAAGGCTCTTACCCTCTGCTGTGGAGGGATGGGGGGGTGTGGGGTCTCTGGTGGCAGGCCACAGTGGAGGAGAGAGCTGGGTATCTATGATCATGCAGAGGTGCTGCATTTCCCAAGGCTCTTGCCCTCTGCTGTGGGGGGAGGGGGTGTGTGGTGTCTCTGGTGGCAGGCCAAAGGGGAGGACAGAGCTGGGTATCTATGATCATGCAGAGGTGCTGCATTTCCCAAGGCTCTTGCCCTCTGCTGTGGGGGGAGAGGGGGTGTCATGTCTCTGGTGGCAGGCCACAGTGGAGGAGAGAGCTGGGTATCTATGATCATGCAGAGGTGCTGCATTTCCCAAGGCTCTTGCCCTCTGCTGTGAGGGGTAGCGGGTGGGGGGTCTCTGGTGGCAGGCCACAGTGGAGGAGAGAGCTGGGTATCTATGATCATGCAGAGGTGCTGCATTTCCCAAGGCTCTTGCCCTCTGCTGTGGGGGGAGGGGGGCGTAGGGCCTTTGGTGGCAGGCCACAGTGGAGGAGAGAGCTGGGTATCTATGATCATGCAGAGGTGCTGCATTTCCTAAGGCACTTACCCTCTGCTGTGGGTGGGGGGTGGGGTCTCTGGTGGCAGGCCACAGGGGAGGAGAGAGCTGGGTATCTATGATCATGCAGAGGTGGTGCATTTCCCAAGGCTCTTGCCCTCTGCTGTGGGCGGGGGGGTGGGGGGTGTAGGGCATATGGTGGCAGGCCACAGTGGAGGAGAGAGCTGGGTATCTATGATCATGCAGAGGTGCTGCATTTCCCAAGGCTCTTGCCCTCTGCTGTGGGGGGAGTGGGTGTGTGGTGTCTCTGGTGGCAGGCCACAGGGGAGGAGAGAGCTGGGTATCTATGATCATGCAGAGGTGCTGCATTTCCCAAGGCTCTTGCCCTCTGATGTGGGGGGAGAGGGGGGTGGTGTCTCTGGTGGCAGGTCACAGTGGAGGAGAGAGCTGGGTATCTATGATCATGCAGAGGTGCTGCATTTCGAAAGGCTCTTGCCTTCTGCTGTTGGGGTGGGGGTGGGTGTAGGGTCTCTGGTGGCAGGCCACGGTGGAGGAGAGAGCTGGGTATCTATGATCATGCAGAGGTGTTGCATTTCCCAAGGCTCTTACCCTCTGCTGTGGGGGAGGCGGGTGTGGGGTTTCTGGTGGCAGACCACAGTGGAGGAGAGAGCTGGTTATCTATGATCATGCAGAGGTGCTGCATTTCACAAGGTTCTTACCCTCTGCTGTGGGGGAGGGGGGTGTGGTGTCTCTGGTGGCATGCCACAGAGGAGGAGAGAGCTGGGTATCTATGATCATGCAGAGGTTCTGCATTTCCCAAGGCTCTTGCCCTCTGCTGTGGGGGGAGGGGTGGTGTGGGGTCTCTGGTGGCAGGCTACAGTGGAGGGGAGATCTGGGTATCTATGATCATGCAGAGGTGCTGCAATTCCCAAGGTTCTTGCCCTCTGCTGTGGGGGGAGGGGGGCGTGGTGTCTCTGCAGGTAGGCCACAGTGGAGGAGAGAGCTGGGTATCTATGATCATGCAGAGGTGCTGCATTTCCCAAGGCTCTTGCCCTCGGCTGTGGGGGGAGGGCGGTGTAGGGTCTCTGGTGGCAGGCCACAGTGGAGGAGAGAGCTGGGTATCTATGATCATGCAGAGGTGCTGCATTTCCCAAGGCTCTTGCCCTCGGCTGTGGGGGGAGGGGGGTGTAGGGCCTCTGGTGGCAGGCCACAGTGGAGGACAGAGCTGGGTATCTATGATCATGCAGAGGTGCTGCATTTCCCAAGGCTCTTGCCCTCTGCTGTGGGAATGGGGGGTGGGGGGGTCTCTGGTGGCAGGCCACAGTGGAAGAGAGAGCTGGGTATCTATGATCATGCAGAGGTGCTGCATTTCCCAAGGCACTTGCCCTCTGCTGTGGGGGAGAGGGGTGTAGGGCCTCTGGTTGCAGGCCACAGTGGAGGGGAGAGCTGGGTATCTATGATCATGCAGAGGTGCTGCATTTCCCAAGGCTCTTACCCTCTGCTGTGGGGGGGAGGGGGGTGTAGGGCATATGGTGGCAGACCACAGTGGAGGAGAGAGCTGGGTATCTATGATCATGCAGAGGTGCTGCATTTCCCAAGGCTCTTACCCTCTGCTGTGGGGGAGGGGGGTGTGGGGTCTCTGGTGGCAGACCACAGTGGAGGAGAGAGCTGGGTATCTATGATCATGCAGAGGTGCTGCATTTCCCAAGGCTCTTGCCTTCTGCTGTGGGGGTGGGGGTGGGTGTAGGGTCTATGGTGGCAGGCCACAGTGGAGGAGAGAGCTGGGTATCTATGATCAAGCAGAGGTGCTGCATTTCCCAAGGCTCTTGCCCTCGGCTGTGGGGGGAGGGGGGTGTAGGGCCTCTGGTGGCAGGCCACAGTGGAGGACAGAGCTGGGTATCTATGATCATGCAGAGGTTCTGCATTTCCCAAGGCTCTTGCCCTCTGCTGTGGGGATGGGGGGTGGGGGGGTCTCTGGTGGCAGGCCACAGTGGAAGAGAGAGCTGGGTATCTATGATCATGCAGAGGTGCTGCATTTCCCAAGGCACTTGCCCTCTGCTGTGGGGGAGAGGGGTGTAGGGCCTCTGGTTGCAGGCCACAGTGGAGGGGAGAGCTGGGTATCTATGATCATGCAGAGGTGGTGCATTTCCCAAGGCTCTTACCCTCTGCTGTGGGGGGGGAGGGGGGTGTAGGGCATATGGTGGCAGGCCACAGTGGAGGAGAGAGCTGGGTATCTATGAGCATGCAGAGGTGCTGCATTTCCCAAGGCTCTTGCCCTCTGCTGTGGGGGAGGGGGGTTTAGGGCCTCTGGTTGCAGGCCACAGTGGAGGAGAGAGCTGGGTATCTATGATCATGCAGAGGTGCTGCATTTCCCAAGGCTCTTGCCCTCTGCTGTGAGGGGGTGGGGGGTCTCTGGTGGCAGGCCACAGTGGAGGGGAGAGCTGGGTATCTAAGATCATGCAGAGGTGCTGCATTTCCCAAGGCTCTTGTCCTCTTCTGTGGGGGAGGGTGCAGGGTCTATGGTGGCAGGCCACAGTGGAGGGGAGAGCTGGGTATCTATGATCATGCAGAGGTGCTGCATTTCCCAAGGCACTTACCCTCTGCTGTGGAGGGATGGAGGGGTGTGGGGTCTCTGGTGGCAGGCCACAGTGGAGGAGAGAGCTGGGTATCTATGATCATGCAGAGGTGCTGCATTTCCCAAGGCTCTTGCCCTCTGCTGTGGGGGGGGGGGCATAGGGCCTTTGGTGGCAGGCCACAGTGGAGGAGAGAGCTCGGTATCTATGATCAAGCAGAGGTGCTGCATTTCCCAAGGTTCTTACACTCTGCTGTGGAGGGAAGGGGGGGTGTGGGGTCTCTGATGGCAGGCCACAGTGGAGGAGAGAGCTGGGTATCCATGATCATGCAGAGGTGCTGCATTTCCCAAGGCTCTTACCCTCTGCTGTGGAGGGATGGGGGGGTGTGGGGTCTCTGGTGGCAGGCCACAGTGGAGGAGAGAGCTGGGTATCTATGATCATGCAGAGGTGCTGCATTTCCCAAAGCACTTGCCCTCTGCTGTGGGGGAGGGGGGTGTAGGGCCTCTGGTTGCAGGCCACAATGGAGGGGAGAGCTGGGTATCTATGATCATGCAGAGGTGGTGCATTTCCCAAGGCACTTACCCTCTGCTGTGGGGGGAGGGGGGTGTGGGGTCTCTGGTGGCAGGCCACAGGGGAGGAGAGAGCTGGGTATCTATGATCATGCAGAGGTGCTGTATTTCCCAAGGCTCTTACCCTCTGCTGTGGGGGAGGGGGGTGTGGGGTCTCTGGTGGCAGACCACAGTGGACGGGAGAGCTGGGTATCAATGATCATGCAGAGGTGCTGCATTTCCCAAGGCTCTCGCCATCTGCTGTGAGGGGCCGGGGGGTGTAGGGCCTCTAGTGGCAGGCCGCAGTGGAGGGGAGAGCTGGGTATCTATGATCATGCAGAGGTGCTGCATTTCCCAAGGCTCTTGCCCTCTGCTGTGGGGGGAGGGGGGGTGTAGGGTCTTTGATGGCAGGCCACAGTGGAGGGGAGAGCTGGGTATCTATGATCATGCAGAGGTGCTGCATTTCCCAATGCTCTTGCCCTCTGCTGTGGGGGGAGGGGGGTGTGGGGTCTCTGGTGGCAGGCCACAGTGGAGGAGAGAGCTGGGTATCTATGATCATGCAGAGGTGCTGCATTTCCCAATGCTCTTGCCCTCTGCTGTGGGGGGAGGGGGGTGTGGGGTCTCTGGTGGCAGGCCACAGTGGAGGAGAGAGCTGGGTATCTATGATCATGCAGAGGTGCTGCATTTCCCAAGACTCTTGCCCTCTGCTGTGGGGGGAGGGGGATGTAGGGTCTCTGGTGGCAGGCCACAGTGGAGGAGAGAGCTGGGTATCTATGATCATGCAGAGGTGCTGCATTTACCAAGGCTCTTGCCCTCTGCTGTGGGGGGAGAGGGGGTAGGGCCTTTGGTGGCAGGCCACAATGGAAGGGAGAGCTGGGTATATATGATCATGCAGAGGTGCTGCATTTCCCAAGGCTCTTGCCCTCTGCTGTGGGGGGAGTGGGGTGTGTGGTGTCTCTGGTGACATGCCACAGGGGAGGAGAGAGCTGGGTATCTATGATCATGCAGAGGTGCTGCATTTCCCAAGGCTCTTGCCCTCTGATGTGGGGGGAGAGGGGGGTGGTGTCTCTGGTGGCAGGCCACAGTGGAGGAGAGAGCTGGGTATCTATGATCATGCAGAGGTGCTGCATTTCCCAAGGCTCTTGCCCTCTGATGTGGGGGAGAGCGGGGTGGTGTCTCTGGTGGCAGGTCACAGTGGAGGAGAGAGCTGGGTATCTATGATCATGCAGAGGTGCTGCATTTCCCAAGGCTCTTGCCTTCTGCTGTGGGGGTGGGGGTGGGTGTAGGGACTCTGGTGTCAGGCCACGGTGGAGGAGAGAGCTGGGTATCTATGATTATGCAGAGGTGCTGCATTTCCCAAGGCTCTTACCCTCTGCTGTGGGGGAGGGGGTGTGGGGTCTCTGGTGGCAGACCACAGTGGACGAGAGAGCTGGGTATCTATGATCATGCAGAGGTGCTGCATTTCCCAAGGCTCTTGCCCTCTGATGTGGGGGGAGAGGGGGGTGGTGTCTCTGGTGGCAGGCCACAGTGGAGGAGAGAGCTGGGTATCTATGATCATGCAGAGGTGCTGCATTTCCCAAGGCTCTTGCCCTCTGATGTGGGGGGAGAGGGGGGTGGTGTCTCTGGTGGCAGGTCACAGTGGAGGAGAGAGCTGGGTATCTATGATCATGCAGAGGTGCTGCATTTCCCAAGGCTCTTGCCTTCTGCTGTGGGGGTGGGGGTGGGTGTAGGGTCTCTGGTGGCAGGCCACGGTGGAGGAGAGAGCTGGGTATCTATGATCATGCAGAGGTGCTGCATTTCCCAATGCTCTTGCCCTCTGCTGTGGGGGGAGGGGGGTGTGGGGTCTCTGGTGGCAGGCCACAGTGGAGGAGAGAGCCGGGTATCTATGATCATGCAGAGGTGCTGCATTTCCCAAGTCTCTTGCCCTCTGCTGTGGGGGGAGGGGGATGTAGGGTCTCTGGTGGCAGGCCACAGTGGAGGAGAGAGCTGGGTATCTATGATCATGCAGAGGTGCTGCATTTACCAAGGCTCTTGCCCTCTGCTGTGGGGGGAGAGGGGGTAGGGTCTTTGGTGGCAGGCCACAATGGAAGGGAGAGCTGGGTATATATGATCATGCAGAGGTGCTGCATTTCCCAAGGCTCTTACCCTCTGCTGTGGGGGGAGTGGGGTGTGTGGTGTCTCTGGTGACAGGCCACAGGGGAGGAGAGAGCTGGGTATCTATGATCATGCAGAGGTGCTGCATTTCCCAAGGCTCTTGCCCTCTGATGTGGGGGGCGAGGGGGGTGGTGTCTCTGGTGGCAGGCCACAGTGGAGGAGAGAGCTGGGTATCTATGATCATGCAGAGGTGCTGCATTTCCCAAGGCTCTTGCCCTCTGATGTGGGGGGAGAGCGGGGTGGTGTCTCTGGTGGCAGGTCACAGTGGAGGAGAGAGCTGGGTATCTATGATCATGCAGAGGTGTTGCATTTCCCAAGGCTCTTGCCTTCTGCTGTGGGGGTGGGGGTGGGTGTAGGGACTCTGGTGTCAGGCCACGGTGGAGGAGAGAGCTGGGTATCTATGATTATGCAGAGGTGCTGCATTTCCCAAGGCTCTTACCCTCTGCTGTGGGGGAGGGGGTGTGGGGTCTCTGGTGGCAGACCACAGTGGACGAGAGAGCTGGGTATCAATGAGCATGCAGAGGTGCTGCATTTCCCAAGGCTCTTGCCCTCTGCTGTGAGGGGCCGGGGTGTAGGGTCTCTAGTGGCAGGCCACAGTGGAGGGGAGAGCTGGGTATCTATGATCATGCAGAGGTGCTGCATTTCCCAAGGCTCTTGCCCTCTGCTGTAGGGGAAGGGAGGGCGGTCTCTGGTGGAAGACCACAGTGGAGGAGAGAGCTGGGTATCTATGATCATGCAGAGGTGCTGCATTTCCCAAGGCTCTTTCCCTCTGCTGGGGGGAGGGGGGTGTAGGGTCTCTGGTGGCAGGCCACAGTGGAGGAGAGAGCTGGGTATCTATGATCATGCAGAGGTGCGGCATTTCCCAAGGCTCTTGCCCTCTGCTGTGGGGTTGAGGGGGGTGTGGGGTCTCTGGTGGCAGGCCACAGTGGAGGGGAGAGCTGGGTATCTATGATCATGCAGAGGTGCTGCATTTCCCAAGGCTCCTGCCCTCTGCTGTGGCGGGTGGGGGTGTTGGGCCTATGGTGGCAGACCACAGTGGAGGAGAGAGCTGGGTATCTATGATCATGCAGAGGTGCTGCATTTCCCAAGGCTCCTGCCCTCTGCTGTGGTGGGTGGAGGGTGTAGGGCCTATGGTGGCAGACCACAGTGGAGGAGAGAGCTGGATATCTATGATCATGCAGAGGTGCTGCATTTCCCAAGGCTCTTGCCCTCTGCTGTGGGGGAAGGGGGTGCAGGGTCTCTGGTTGCAGGCCACAGTGGAGAAGAGAGCTGGGTATCTATGATCATGCAGAGGTGCTGCATTTCCCAAGGCTCTTGCCCTCTGCTGTGGGGGAGGGGAGTGCGGGGTCTCTGGTGGCTGGCCACAGTGGAGGAGAGAGCTGGATATCTATGATCATGCAGAGGTGCTGCATTTCCCAAGGCTCTTGCCCTCTGCTGTGCGGGGGGGGGGCGGAGGGCGGTCTCTGGTGGCAGGCCACAGTGGAGGAGAGAGCTGGGTATCTATGATCATGCAGAGGTGCTGCATTTCCCAAGGCTCTTGCCCTCTGCTGGGGGGAGGGGGTGTAGGGTCTCTGGTGGCAGGCCACAGTGGAGGAAAGAGCTGGGTATCTATGATCATGCAGAGGTGCTGCATTTCCCAATGCTCGTGCCCTCTGCTGTGGGGTGACGAGGTGTGGGGTCTCTGGTGGCAGGCCACAATGGAGGAGAGAGGTGGGTATCTATGATCATGCAGAGGTGCTGCATTTCCCAAGGCTCTTGCCCTCTGCTGTGGGGGAGGGGTTGTGGGGTCTCTGGTGGCAGACCACAGTGGAGGAGAGAGCTGGGTATCTATGATCACGCAGAGGTGCTGCATTTCCCAATGCTCGTGCCCTCTGCTGTGGGGGGACGAGGTGTGGGGTCTCTGGTGGCAGGCCACAGTGGAGGAGAGAGCTGGGTATCTATGATCATGCAGAGGTGCTGCATTTCCCAAGGCTATTGCCCTCTGCTGTGGGGGAAGCGGGTGTGGGGTCTCTGGTGGCAGACCACAGTGGAGGAGAGAGCTGGGTATAGATGATCATGCAGAGGTGCTGCATTTCCCAAGGCTCTTGCCTTCTGCTGTGGGGGAGTGGGGTGTGGGGTCTCTGGTGGCAGGCCTCAGTGGAGGGGAGAGCTGGGTATCTATGATCATGCAGAGGTGCTGCATTTCCCAAGGCTATTGCCCTCTGCCGTGGGGGGAGGGGGTGTGGGGTCTCTGGTAGCAGACCACAGTGGAGGAGAGAGCTGGGTATCTATGATCATGCAGAGGTGCTGCATTTCCCAAGGCGCTTGCCCTCTGCTGTGAGGGGCCGGGCGGTGTAGGGCCTCTAGTGGCAGGCCACAGTGGAGGAGAGAGCTGGGTATCTATGATCATGCAGAGGTGCTGCATTTCCCAAGGCTCTTGCCCTCTGCTGTGAGGGGCCGGGCGGTGTAGGGCCTCTAGTGGCAGGCCACAGTGGAGGAGAGAGCTGGGTATCTATGATCATGCAGCGGTGCTGCATTTCCCAAGGCTCTTGCCTTCTGCTGTGAGGGAGGGGGGTGTGGGGTCTCTGGTGGCAGACCACAGTGGAGGAGAGAGCTGGGTATCTATGATCATGCAGAGGTGCTGCATTTCCTTAGGCTATTGCCCACTGCTGTGGGGGGAGGGGGTGTGGGGTCTCTGGTGGCAGACCACAGTGGAGGAGAGAGCTGGGTATCTATGATCACGCAGAGGTGCTGCATTTCCCAAGGCTCTTGCCCTCTGCTGTGAGGGGCCGGGGGGTGTAGGGCCTCTAGTGGCAGGCCACAGTGGAGGGGAGAGCTGGGTATCTATGATCATGCAGAGGTGCTGCATTTCCCAAGGCTCTTGCCCTCTGCTGTGAGGGGCCCGGGGGTATAGGGCCTCTAGTGGCAGGCCACAGTGGAGGGGAGAGCTGGGTATCTATGATCATGCAGAGGGGCTGCATTTCCCAAGGCTCTCGCCGTCTGCTGTGGGGGGAGGGGGTGTGGGGTCTCTGGTGGCAGGCCACAGTGGAGGAGAGAGCTGGGTATCTATGATCATGCAGAGGTGCTGCATTTCCAAAGGCTCTTGCCCTCGGCTGTGCGGGAGGGGGTGTAGGGCCTCTGGTGGCAGGCCACAATGGAGGACAGAGCTGGGTATCTATGATCATGCAGAGGTGCTGCATTTCCCAAGGCTCTTGCCCTCTGCTGTGGGGGGAGGGGGGCGTAGGGGCTCTGGTGGCAGGCCACAGTGGAGGACAGAGCTGGGTATCTATGATCATGCAGAGGTGCTGCATTTCCCAAGGCTCTTGCCCTCTGCTGTGAGGGGCCGGTGGGTGTAGGGCCTCTAGTGGCAGGCCACAGTGGAGGAGAGAGCTGGGTATCTATGATCATGCAGAGGTGCTGCATTTCCCAAGGCTCCTGCCCTCTGCTGTGGCGGGTGGGGGGTGTAGGGCCTATGGTGGCAGACCACAGTGGAGGAGAGAGCTGGGTATCTATGATCATGCAGAGGTGCTGCATTTCCCAATGCTCTTGCCCTCTGCTGTGGGGGGAGGGGGGTGTGGGGTCTCTGGTGGCAGGCCACAGTGGAGGAGAGAGCCGGGTATCTATGATCATGCAGAGGTGCTGCATTTCCCAAGTCTCTTGCCCTCTGCTGTGGGGGGAGGGGGATGTAGGGTCTCTGGTGGCAGGCCACAGTGGAGGAGAGAGCTGGGTATCTATGATCATGCAGAGGTGCTGCATTTACCAAGGCTCTTGCCCTCTGCTGTGGGGGGAGAGGGGGTAGGGTCTTTGGTGGCAGGCCACAATGGAAGGGAGAGCTGGGTATATATGATCATGCAGAGGTGCTGCATTTCCCAAGGCTCTTGCCCTCTGCTGTGGGGGGAGTGGGGTGTGTGGTGTCTCTGGTGACAGGCCACAGGGGAGGAGAGAGCTGGGTATCTATGATCATGCAGAGGTGCTGCATTTCCCAAGGCTCTTGCCCTCTGATGTGGGGGGCGAGGGGGGTGGTGTCTCTGGTGGCAGGCCACAGTGGAGGAGAGAGCTGGGTATCTATGATCATGCAGAGGTGCTGCATTTCCCAAGGCTCTTGCCCTCTGATGTGGGGGGAGAGCGGGGTGGTGTCTCTGGTGGCAGGTCACAGTGGAGGAGAGAGCTGGGTATCTATGATCATGCAGAGGTGTTGCATTTCCCAAGGCTCTTGCCTTCTGCTGTGGGGGTGGGGGTGGGTGTAGGGACTCTGGTGTCAGGCCACGGTGGAGGAGAGAGCTGGGTATCTATGATTATGCAGAGGTGCTGCATTTCCCAAGGCTCTTACCCTCTGCTGTGGGGGAGGGGGTGTGGGGTCTCTGGTGGCAGACCACAGTGGACGAGAGAGCTGGGTATCAATGAGCATGCAGAGGTGCTGCATTTCCCAAGGCTCTTGCCCTCTGCTGTGAGGGGCCGGGGTGTAGGGTCTCTAGTGGCAGGCCACAGTGGAGGGGAGAGCTGGGTATCTATGATCATGCAGAGGTGCTGCATTTCCCAAGGCTCTTGCCCTCTGCTGTAGGGGAAGGGAGGGCGGTCTCTGGTGGAAGACCACAGTGGAGGAGAGAGCTGGGTATCTATGATCATGCAGAGGTGCTGCATTTCCCAAGGCTCTTTCCCTCTGCTGGGGGGAGGGGGGTGTAGGGTCTCTGGTGGCAGGCCACAGTGGAGGAGAGAGCTGGGTATCTATGATCATGCAGAGGTGCGGCATTTCCCAAGGCTCTTGCCCTCTGCTGTGGGGTTGAGG
Source organism: Ambystoma mexicanum (assembly GCF_040938575.1). Classification (NCBI taxonomy): domain Eukaryota; kingdom Metazoa; phylum Chordata; class Amphibia; order Caudata; family Ambystomatidae; genus Ambystoma; species Ambystoma mexicanum. The sequence goes on from NC_090938.1 coordinate 816,543,228, forward strand.
GGGGTGTGGGGTCTCTGGTGGCAGGCCACAGTGGAGGGGAGAGCTGGGTATCTATGATCATGCAGAGGTGCTGCATTTCCCAAGGCTCCTGCCCTCTGCTGTGGCGGGTGGGGGTGTTGGGCCTATGGTGGCAGACCACAGTGGAGGAGAGAGCTGGGTATCTATGATCATGCAGAGGTGCTGCATTTCCCAAGGCTCCTGCCCTCTGCTGTGGTGGGTGGAGGGTGTAGGGCCTATGGTGGCAGACCACAGTGGAGGAGAGAGCTGGATATCTATGATCATGCAGAGGTGCTGCATTTCCCAAGGCTCTTGCCCTCTGCTGTGGGGGAAGGGGGTGCAGGGTCTCTGGTTGCAGGCCACAGTGGAGAAGAGAGCTGGGTATCTATGATCATGCAGAGGTGCTGCATTTCCCAAGGCTCTTGCCCTCTGCTGTGGGGGAGGGGAGTGCGGGGTCTCTGGTGGCTGGCCACAGTGGAGGAGAGAGCTGGATATCTATGATCATGCAGAGGTGCTGCATTTCCCAAGGCTCTTGCCCTCTGCTGTGCGGGGGGGGGGCGGAGGGCGGTCTCTGGTGGCAGGCCACAGTGGAGGAGAGAGCTGGGTATCTATGATCATGCAGAGGTGCTGCATTTCCCAAGGCTCTTGCCCTCTGCTGGGGGGAGGGGGTGTAGGGTCTCTGGTGGCAGGCCACAGTGGAGGAAAGAGCTGGGTATCTATGATCATGCAGAGGTGCTGCATTTCCCAATGCTCGTGCCCTCTGCTGTGGGGTGACGAGGTGTGGGGTCTCTGGTGGCAGGCCACAATGGAGGAGAGAGGTGGGTATCTATGATCATGCAGAGGTGCTGCATTTCCCAAGGCTCTTGCCCTCTGCTGTGGGGGAGGGGTTGTGGGGTCTCTGGTGGCAGACCACAGTGGAGGAGAGAGCTGGGTATCTATGATCACGCAGAGGTGCTGCATTTCCCAATGCTCGTGCCCTCTGCTGTGGGGGGACGAGGTGTGGGGTCTCTGGTGGCAGGCCACAGTGGAGGAGAGAGCTGGGTATCTATGATCATGCAGAGGTGCTGCATTTCCCAAGGCTATTGCCCTCTGCTGTGGGGGAAGCGGGTGTGGGGTCTCTGGTGGCAGACCACAGTGGAGGAGAGAGCTGGGTATAGATGATCATGCAGAGGTGCTGCATTTCCCAAGGCTCTTGCCTTCTGCTGTGGGGGAGTGGGGTGTGGGGTCTCTGGTGGCAGGCCTCAGTGGAGGGGAGAGCTGGGTATCTATGATCATGCAGAGGTGCTGCATTTCCCAAGGCTATTGCCCTCTGCCGTGGGGGGAGGGGGTGTGGGGTCTCTGGTAGCAGACCACAGTGGAGGAGAGAGCTGGGTATCTATGATCATGCAGAGGTGCTGCATTTCCCAAGGCGCTTGCCCTCTGCTGTGAGGGGCCGGGCGGTGTAGGGCCTCTAGTGGCAGGCCACAGTGGAGGAGAGAGCTGGGTATCTATGATCATGCAGAGGTGCTGCATTTCCCAAGGCTCTTGCCCTCTGCTGTGAGGGGCCGGGCGGTGTAGGGCCTCTAGTGGCAGGCCACAGTGGAGGAGAGAGCTGGGTATCTATGATCATGCAGCGGTGCTGCATTTCCCAAGGCTCTTGCCTTCTGCTGTGAGGGAGGGGGGTGTGGGGTCTCTGGTGGCAGACCACAGTGGAGGAGAGAGCTGGGTATCTATGATCATGCAGAGGTGCTGCATTTCCTTAGGCTATTGCCCACTGCTGTGGGGGGAGGGGGTGTGGGGTCTCTGGTGGCAGACCACAGTGGAGGAGAGAGCTGGGTATCTATGATCACGCAGAGGTGCTGCATTTCCCAAGGCTCTTGCCCTCTGCTGTGAGGGGCCGGGGGGTGTAGGGCCTCTAGTGGCAGGCCACAGTGGAGGGGAGAGCTGGGTATCTATGATCATGCAGAGATGCTGCATTTCCCAAGGCTCTTGCCCTCTGCTGTGAGGGGCCCGGGGGTATAGGGCCTCTAGTGGCAGGCCACAGTGGAGGGGAGAGCTGGGTATCTATGATCATGCAGAGGGGCTGCATTTCCCAAGGCTCTCGCCGTCTGCTGTGGGGGGAGGGGGTGTGGGGTCTCTGGTGGCAGGCCACAGTGGAGGAGAGAGCTGGGTATCTATGATCATGCAGAGGTGCTGCATTTCCAAAGGCTCTTGCCCTCGGCTGTGCGGGAGGGGGTGTAGGGCCTCTGGTGGCAGGCCACAATGGAGGACAGAGCTGGGTATCTATGATCATGCAGAGGTGCTGCATTTCCCAAGGCTCTTGCCCTCTGCTGTGGGGGGAGGGGGGCGTAGGGGCTCTGGTGGCAGGCCACAGTGGAGGACAGAGCTGGGTATCTATGATCATGCAGAGGTGCTGCATTTCCCAAGGCTCTTGCCCTCTGCTGTGAGGGGCCGGTGGGTGTAGGGCCTCTAGTGGCAGGCCACAGTGGAGGAGAGAGCTGGGTATCTATGATCATGCAGAGGTGCTGCATTTCCCAAGGCTCCTGCCCTCTGCTGTGGCGGGTGGGGGGTGTAGGGCCTATGGTGGCAGACCACAGTGGAGGAGAGAGCTGGGTATCTATGATCATGCAGAGGTGCTGCATTTCCCAAGGCTCTTGCCCTCTGCTGTGGGGGAGGGGAGTGCGGGGTCTCTGGTGGCTGGCCACAGTGGAGGAGAGAGCTGGGTATCTATGATCATGCACAGGTGCTGCATTTCCCAAGGCTCTTGCCCTCTGCTGTGGTGGGGGGGGGGGGCGGTCTCTGGTGGCAGGCCACAGTGGAGGACAGAGCTGGGTATCTATGATCATGCAGAGGTGCTGCATTTCTCAAGGCTCTTGCCCTCTGCTGTGGGGATGGGGGGTGGGGGGTTCTCTGGTGGCAGGCCACAGTGGAGGATAGAGCTGGGTATTTATGATCATGCAGAGGTGCTGCATTTCCCAAGGCTCTTGCCCTCTGCTGTGGGGGAAGGGGGTGCGGGGTCTCTGGTTGCAGGCCACAGTGGAGGAGAGAGCTGGGTATCTATGATCATGCAGAGGTGCTGCATTTCCCAAGGCTCTTGCCCTCTGCTGTGGGGGAGGGGGTGCGGGGTCTCTGGTTGCAGGCCACAGTGGAGGAGAGAGCTAGGTATCTATGATCATGCAGAGGTGCTGCATTTCCCAAGGCTCTTGCCTTCTGCTGTGGGGGTGGGTGTAGGGTCTCTGGTGGCAGGCCACGGTGGAGGAGAGAGCTGGGTATCTATGATCATGCAGAGGTGCTGCATTTCCCAAGGCTCTTGCCTTCTGCTGTGGGGGTGGGTGTAGGGTCTCTGGTGGCAGGCCACGGTGGAGGAGAGAGCTGGGTATCTATGATCATGCAGAGGTTCTGCATTTCCCAAGGCTCTTGCCTTCTGCTGTGGGGGTGGGTGTAGGGTCTCTGGTGGCAGGCCACGGTGGAGGAGAGAGCTGGGTATATATGATCATGCAGAGGTTCTGCATTTCCCAAGGCTCTTACCCTCTGCTGTGTGGGAGGGGGGTGGGATCTCTGGTGGCAGGCCACAGTGGAGGAGAGAGCTGGGTATCTATGATCATGCAGAGGTGCTGCATTTCCCAAGGCTCTTGCCCTCTGCTGTGGGGGCAGGGGGGGTGTAGGGATTTTGATGGCAGGCCACAGTGGAGGGGAGAGCTGGGTATCTATGATCATGCAGAGGTGCTGCATTTCCCAATGCTCTTGCCCTCTGCTGTGGGGGGAGGGGGGTGTGGGGTCTCTGGTGGCAGGCCACAGTGGAGGAGAGAGCTGTGTATCTATGATCATGCAGAGGTGCTGCATTTCCCAAGGCTCTTGCCCTCAGCTGTGGGGGGAGGGGGGTGTAGGGTCTCTGGTGGCAGGCCACAGTGAAGGAGAGAGCTGGGTATCTATGATCATGCAGAGGTGCTGCATTTCCCAAGGCTCTTGCCCTCTGCTGTGGGGGGAGTCGGGTGTGTGGTGTCTCTGGTGGCAGGCCACAGGGGGGGAGAGAGCTGGGTATCTATGATCATACAGAGGTGCTGCATTTCCCAAGGCTCTTGCCCTCTGATGTGGGGGGAGAGGGGGGTGGTGTCTCTGGTGGCAGGTCACAGTGGAGGAGAGAGCTGGGTATCTATGATCATGCAGATGTGCTGCATTTTCCAAGGCTCTTGCCTTCTGCTGTGGGGGTGGGGGTGGGTGTAGGGTCTCTGGTGGCAGGCCACAGTGGAGGAGAGAGCTGGGTATCTATGATCATGCAGAGGTGCTGCATTTCCCAAGGCTCTTACCCTCTGCTGTGGGGGAGGGGGGTGTGGGGTCTCTGGTGGCAGACCACAGTGGACGGGAGAGCTGGGTATCAATGATCATGCAGAGGTGCTGCATTTCCCAAGGCTCTCGCCATCTGCTGTGAGGGGCCGGGGGGTGTAGGGCCTCTAGTGGCAGGCCGCAGTGGAGGGGAGAGCTGGGTATCTATGATCATGCAGAGGTGCTGCATTTCCCAAGGCTCTTGCCCTCTGCTGTGGGGGGAGGGGGGGTGTAGGGTCTTTGATGGCAGGCCACAGTGGAGGGGAGAGCTGGGTATCTATGATCAAGCAGAGGTGCTGCATTTCCCAATGCTCTTGCCCTCTGCTGTGGGGGGAGGGGGGTGTGGGGTCTCTGGTGGCAGGCCACAGTGGAGGAGAGAGCTGGGTATCTATGATCATGCAGAGGTACTGCATTTCCCAAGGCTCTTGCCCTCTGCTGTGGGGGGAGGGGGATGTAGGGTCTCTGGTGGCAGGCCACAGGGGAGGAGAGAGCTGGGTATCTATGATCATGCAGAGGTGCTCCATTTCCCAAGGCTCTTGCCCTCTGATGTGGGGGGAGAGGGGGGTGGTGTCTCTGGTGGCAGGCCACAGTGGAGGAGAGAGCTGGGTATCTATGATCATGCAGAGGTGCTGCATTTCCCAAGGCTCTTGCCCTCTGATGTGGGGGGAGAGGGGGGTGGTGTCTCTGGTGGCAGGTCACAGTGGAGGAGAGAGCTGGGTATCTATGATCATGCAGAGGTGCTGCATTTCCCAAGGCTCTTGCCTTCTGCTGTGGGGGTGGGGGTGGGTGTAGGGTCTCTGGTGGCAGGCCACGGTGGAGGAGAGAGCTGGGTATCTATGATCATGCAGAGGTGCTGCATTTCCCAATGCTCTTGCCCTCTGCTGTGGGGGAGGGGGGTGTGGGGTCTCTGGTGGCAGGCCACAGTGGAGGAGAGAGCTGGGTATCTATGATCATGCAGAGGTGCTGCATTTCCCAAGGCTCTTGCCCTCTGCTGTGGGGGGAGGGGGATGTAGGGTCTCTGGTGGCAGGCCACAGTGGAGGAGAGAGCTGGGTATCTATGATCATGCAGAGGTGCTGCATTTCCCAAGGCTCTTGCCCTCTGCTGTGTGGGGAGGGGGATGTAGGGTCTCTGGTGGCAGGCCACGGTGGAGGAGAGAGCTGGGTATCTATGATCATGCAGAGGTGCTGCATTTCCCAAGGCTCTTGTCCTCCGCTGTGTGGGGAGGGGGTGTAGGGTCTCTGGTGGCAGGCCACGGTGGAGGAGAGAGCTGGGTATCTATGATCATGCAGAGGTGCTGCATTTCCCAAGGCTCTTGCCCTCTGCTGTGAGGGGCAGGGGGGTGTAGGGTCTCTGGTGGCAGGCCACAGTGGAGGAGAGAGCTGGGTATCTATGATCATGCAGAGGTGCTGCATTTCCCAAGGCTCTTGCCCTCTGCTGTGGGGGGAGGGGGATGTAGGGCCTCTAGTGGCAGGCCACAGTGGAGGAGAGAGCTGGGTATCTATGATCCTGCAGAGGTGCTGCATTTCCCAAGGCTCTTGCCCTCTGCTGTGGGGGGAGGGGGATGTAGGGCCTCTAGTGGCAGGCCACAGTGGAGGAGAGAGCTGGGTATCTATGATAATGCAGAGGTGCTGCATTTCCCAAGGCTCTTGCCCTCTGCTGTGAGGGGCCAGGGGGTGCAGGGCCTCTAGTAACAGGCCACAGTGGAGGGGAGAGCTGGGTATCTATGATCATGCAGAGGTGCTGCATTACCCAAGGCTATTGCCCTCTGCTGTGGGGGGAGGGGGTGTGGGGTCTCTGGTGGCAGACCACAGTGGAGGAAAGAGCTGGGTATCTATGATCACGCAGAGGTGCTGCATTTCCCAATGCTCGTGCCCTCTGCTTTGGGGTGGGGGGTGTAGGGCCTCTATTGGCAGGCCACAGTGGAGGACAGAGCTGGGTATCTATGATCATGCAGAAGTGCTGCATTTCCCAAGGCTCTTGCCCTCTACTGTGGGGGGATAGGGGTGTAGGGCCTCTGGCGGCAGGCCACAGTGGAGGAGAGAGCTGCGTATCTATGATCATACAAAGGTGCTGCATTTCTCAAGGCTCTTGCCCTCTGCTGTCGGGCGTGGGGGGAGGGGGTGGGGTAGGGTCTCTGGTTGCAGGCCACAGTGGAGGAGAGAGCTGGGCGTCTATGATCCTTCCACAAGGTCCTCCTGTTTGGCTCATTCAAGCAGAGGTGGTTCTCTATTATCCAGTCCCACGGTGACCCTATGCAGGAAGAGATGTGTGCTCCAGTCACACGATGACCCTAGGCAGGAAGGGAGGTGTGCTCCTGTCCCACGGTGACCCCAGGCAGGAAGGGAGGTGTGCTCAAGTCCCAGGTGAACCTAGGCAGGAAGGGATGTGTGCTCCAGGCCCATGGTGACCCTAGGCAGGAGGACATGTGTACTCCAGTCCCACGGTGACCCTAGGCAGGAGGAGATGTGTGGTCCAATCCCACGGTGACCCCAGGCAGGAAGGGAGGTGTGCTCCAGTCCCACGGTGACCCTAGGCAGGAAGGGATGTGTGCTCCAGTCCCATGGTGACCCTAGGCAGGAGGAGATGTGTGCTCAGGTCCCACGGTGACCCTAGGTAGGAGGAGATGTGTGCTCAGGTCCCACGGTGACCCTAGGCAGGAATGGATGTGTGCTCCAGTCCCATGGTGACCCTAGGCAGGAGGAGATGTGTGCTCCAGTGCCACAGTGACCCTAGGCAGGAGGAGATGTGTGCTCCAGTCCCACGGTGACCCTAGGCAGCAGGAGATGTGTGCTCCAGTCCCACTGTGAACCTAGGCAGGAGGAGATGTGTGCTCCAGTCCCACTGTGACCCTAGGCAGGAAGCGATGTGTGCTCCAGTCCCACAGTGACCCTGTGCAGGAGGAGATGTGTGCTCGAGTCCCACGGTGACCCTAGGCAGGAGGAGATGTGTGCTCCAGTCCCACAGTGACCCTGTGCAGGAGGAGATGTGTGCTCCAGTCCCATGGTGACCCTAGGCAGGAGGAGATGTGTGCTCCAGTCCCACGGTGACCCTAGGTAGGAGGAGATGTGTGCTCAGGTCCCACAGTGACCCTAGGCAGGAATGGATGTGTGCTCCAGTCCCATGGTGACCCTAGGCAGGAGGAGATGTGTGCTCCAGTGCCACAGTGACCCTAGGCAGGAGGAGATGTGTGCTCCAGTCCCACGGTGACCCTAGGCAGCAGGAGATGTGTGCTCCAGTCCCACTGTGAACCTAGGCAGGAGGAGATGTGTGCTCCAGTCCCACTGTGACCCTAGGCAGGAAGCGATGTGTGCTCCAGTCCCACAGTGACCCTGTGCAGGAGGAGATGTGTGCTCGAGTCCCACGGTGACCCTAGGCAGGAGGAGATGTGTGCTCCAGTCCCACAGTGACCCTGTGCAGGAGGAGATGTGTGCTCCAGTCCCACGGTGACACTAGGCAGGAGGAGATGTGTGCTCCAGTCCCACGGTGACCCTAGGCAGGAAGGGATGTGTGCTCCAGTCCCACAGTGACCCTAGGCAGGAGGAGATGTGTGATCCAGTACCACAGTGACCCTAGGCAGGAAGGAATGTGTGCTCCAGTCCCACGGTGACCCTAGGCAGGAAGGAATGTGTGCTCCAGTCCCACGATGACCCTAGACAGAAAGGGGTGTGTTCTCCAGTCCCACGGTGACCCTAGACAGGAAGGGATGTGTGCTCCAGTCCCACAGTGAGCCTAGGCAGGAAGGGATGTGTGCTCCAGTCCCACGGTGACCCTGGGCAGGAGATGTGTGCTCCAGTCCCACAGAGACCCCAGACAGGAAGAGATGAGTGCTCCAGTCCCACAGTGACCCTGGGCAGGAGGAGATGTGTGCTCCAGTCCCATGGTGACCCTAGGCAGGAGGAGATGTGTGCTCCAGTCCCACTCTGACCCTAGGCAGGAAGCGATGTGTGCTCCAGTCCCACACTGACCCTGTGCAGGAGGAGATGTGTGCTCCAGTCCCACGGTGACCCCAGGCAGGTGGAGATGTGTGCTCCAGTCCCACGGTGACACTAGGCAGGAGGAGATGTGTGCTCCAGTCCCACGGTGACCCTAGGCAGGAAGGGATGTGTGCTCCAGTCCCACGGTGACCCTAGGCAGGAGGAGATGTGTGCTCCAGTCCCATGGTGACCCTAGGCAGGAGGAGATGTGTGATCCAGTCCCACGGTGACCCTAGGCAGGAAGGGATATGTGCTCCAGTCCCACGGTGACCCTAGGCAGGAAGGAATGTGTGCTCCAGTCCCACGGTGACCCTAGACAGGAAGGGGTGTGTTCTCCAGTCCCACGGTGACCCTAGGCAGGGAGGGATGTGTGCTCCAGTCCCACAGTGCCCTAGGCAGGAAGGGATGTGTGCTCCAGTCCCACGGTGACCCTGGGCAGGAGATGTGTGCTCCAGTCCCACAGAGACCCCAGACAGGAAGAGATGTGTGCTCCAGTCCCACAGTGACCGTAGGCAGGAAGGGATGTGTGCTCCAGTCCCAAAGTGACTCTGGGCAGGAGGAGATGCGTGCTACAGTCCCACAGTGACCCTGGGCAGGAGATGTGTGCTCCAGTCCCACAGTGACCCCAGACAGGAAGGGATGTGTGCTCCAGTCCCACAATGACCCCAGGCAGGAAGGGATGTGTGCTCCAGTCCCACGTTGACCCCGGGCAGGAGGAGATGTGTGCTCCAGTCCCATGGTGACCCCAGGCAGGAAGGGATGTGTGCTCCAGTCCCACTGTGACCCTAGGCAGGAAGGGATGTGTGCTCCAGTCCCATGGTGACTCGAGGCAGGAAGAGATTTGTGCTCCAGTCCCACAGTGACCCTAGGCAGGAGAAGATGTGCAGTCCCACGGTGACCCTATGCAGGAAGCGATGTGTGCTCCAGTCCCACGGTGACCCCGGGCAGGAGGAGATGCGTGCTCCAGTCCCACGGTGACCCTAGGCAGGAAGAGATGCGTGCTCCAGTGCCACGGTCACCCTGGGCAGGAGGAGATATGTGCTCCAGTCCCACAGTGACCCCAGACAGGAAGGGATGTGTGCTCCAGTCCCACAGTGACCCCAGGCAGGAAGGGATGTGTGCTCCAGTCCCACGGTGACCCTGGGCAGGAGGAGATGTGTGCTCCAGTCTCACGGTGACCCCAGGCAGGAAGAGATGTGTGCTCCAGTCCCACGGTGACCCTAGGCAGGAAGAGATGTGTGCTCCAGTCCCATGGTGAACCTAGGCAGGAAGGGATGTGTGCTCCAGTCCCATGGTGACCCCAAGCAGCTAGAGATGTGTGCTCCAGTCCCATGGTGACCCTAGGCAGGAAGAGATGTGTGCTCCAGTCCCACAGTGACCCTAGGCAGGAGGAGATGTGCATTCCCACGGTGACCCTATGCAGGAAGAGATGTGTGCTCCAGTGCCACAGTGACCCTAGGCAGGAAGAGATGTGTGCTCCAGTCCCACGGTGACCCTAGGCAGGAAGGAATGCGTGCTCCAGTCCCACAGTGACGCTAGGCAGAAAGGGATGCCTGCTCGAGTCCCACGGTGACCCTGGGCAGGAAGGGATGTGTGCTCCAATCCCACAGTGATGCTAGGCAGGAAGAGATCTGTGCTCCAGTCCCACTGTGACCCCGGGCAGGAGGGGATGCGTGCTCCAGTCCCACGGTGACCCTAGGCAGGAAGGGATGTGTGCTTCAGTCCCACTGTGACCCTAAGCAGGAAGAGATGGAGGAGATGTGTGCTCCAGTCCCACGGTAACCCTAGGCAGGAAGAGATGTGTGCTCCAGTCCCACGGTGACCCTAGGCAGGAAGGGATGTGTGCTCCAGTCCCACTGTGACCCTAAGCAGGAAGAGCTGGAGGAGATGTGTGCTCCAGTCCCACTGTGATCCTGGGCAGGAGGAGATGTGTGCTCCTGTCCCACTGTGATCCTGGGCAGGAGGAGATGTGTGCTCCTGTCCCACAGTAACCCTAGGCAGGAAGGGATGTGTGCTCCAGTCCCACAGTGACCCTAGGCAGGAAGAGATGTGTGCTCCAGTCCCACAGTGACCCCAGGCAGGAAGAGATGTGTGCTCCAGTCCCATGGTGACCCTAGGCAGGAAGAGATGTGTGCTCGAGTCCCATGGTGACCCTAGGCAGGAAGGGATGTGTGCTCCAGTCCCATGGTGACCCCAAGCAGCAAGAGATGTGTGCTCCAGTCCCACAGTGACCCTAGGCAGGAGAAGATGTGCAGTCCCACGGTGACCCTATGCAGGAAGAGATGTGTGCTCCAGTGCCACAGTGACCCTAGGCAGGAAGAGATGTGTGCTCCAGTCCCACGGTGACCCTAGGCAGGAAGGAATGCGTGCTCCAGTCCCACAGCGACCCTAGGCAGAAAGGGATGCGTGCTCCAGTCCCACGGTGACCCTAGGCAGGAGGAGATGTGTGCTCCAGTGCCACAGTGACCCTAGGCAGAAAGGGATGTGTGCTCCAGTCCCACGGTGACCCTGGCCAGGAAGAGATGTATGCTCCAGTGCCATGGTGACCCTAGGCAGGAGGAAATGTGTGCTCCAGTCCCACAGTGACCTTGGGAAGTAGGAGATGTATGCGCCAGTCCCACGGTGACCCTGGGCAGGAAGGGATGTGTGCTCCAATCCCACAGTGACCCTAGGCAGGAAGAGATGTGTGCTCCAGTCCCACTGTGTGTCAAAATCTGCAGAAGCCTCCCCCTGTGTCTCCTCACCTGTGACCTCCGGTGTAAGGGTTAGGTTAGACTCTCTGTCTCTTCTTCTTTCCTTTCTGCGTACTTCTTCACCTTTTTCCGCCTTCTTCCCCTTCCTTCGTTCGTAGAGAAAAGGACGCTCTCCACCCGAGGCCACCTTGACAATGATTTGAGAATCGTCAGGCGGACCCAAGGGAGCTCGCCCCCAAATTCAGGGAAAAAGCCTGGTGAGGCGCAAAAAACCCTGAGCGGAATCAACATGCAGATGTAGATCTTGCTTCGGAGGAAAGGTCCAAATCCTTAACCGGAGTATGCAGTGGACCCAGGTTAGCTACGGCGTAATGGCGTACTAACTGTGACTCCTGGAAGAGGCACAATCCTGAGAGCTCGGAGTCCAAATTGGTTCTGAAGGTAGGACAGCCACCTATGCAGGTAAGATATGGGAAGCTGGAGAGTGAAGGCTAACAGAAAAGGGGGACGATAGGAAAGTAAGAGAGAAAGAAAGACTGTACCAAAAGGCGAAGTGGAGGAAGTAAAGAAAAGAAGAACAGAAGGGAAAATAAACCCCTGAAAGCACGGAACTAAGGAGGAAGGAAGCGCTGACGTGCGAGGCAGGCAATCAGCGAGAGAGGAAAGAGAGAAGGAAGGCAAAACACGGTACGCGGAAGGACGCGACCGTAGAAAGAAAAAGGAATTAGAGTAAATCGTCTTGGCCGTCACGGGGGAAGGCAAACATAGGCAAGGAAGAAGTACGGTAAGGTAAGAGGGCTGAGATCGTAGGAAACGGAGAAAAACCACACGGAGAGAGCACCGAGCGGTCCGACGCGGGCAGTTTGAAAGAGTTGCAGCGCGTCTGGTAAGGGGGCATGTCGGCCTATGTAAACAAAAGGCACATTGAACACTAGTATGCTGCTGCTGATTCCGCGGTGGCCTAATGAAGCCGCCATTTATTCCATACTTTCCACGGTTGAACCGTGACAGCATGCCCCCTCTTCAGCAAACTACCACCGGGTTTACCCAGGTGGAGGTGATGAAAGCGCCTGAGTAACCTGGGGGCGTGAATATGCCTTCTGGGTTCCCACGTGCATTCCTCCACAGAATAACCCTTCCAATGCACTAAATATTGGAGGGTTCCATGCTTGTATCGGGAGTCTACAAGTCTTTCCACCTCGTATTCATCTGGAGGCGGGTTCTTGAAGGTTAGAGGTCGTACTTTCTTGCGGCCGTAAGTGTCTGGCCTGAAGGCTTTTAATAACGAGGTGTGAAATACCGGATGTATCCTCTTGAGACTAGGAGGTAACTTTAAACGAAAAGCCACAGGGTTGATTTGGGATTCAATGAGATACGGACCTATGTACCGGGCAGTGAATTTCCCAGCATGAGTCCACCTAGGAAGAAACTTAGTGGACAACCACACCTTGGTACCTGGAGTCCAGCCAGGGTTAGGTAATCTCTTGCGGTCTGCCTGTTTCTTGTATTGAGATCTGCTGGCTTCAAGTTGTAGCTTGGCGTCTCTCTGTATGCACCGTAGGTCTTCCAAGTGTGTATCTACAGAAGGTACGATGGTGGGAGGCAATCCAAAGAAAGGAATGTGTCTGGGATGATACCCATAGGTGAACAGAAATGGACTGACCCCAATAGCGGAATGTCTTGAGTTATTATATGCAAACTCAGCCATAGAGAGGAATGACGCCCATCTCTCTTGTTCTTGGCTACAAAAGCAGCGGAGATACTGTTCTAAGGTGGCATTAAGTCGTTCTGTAAGGCCGTTGCTCTGGGGGTGGTAGCCCGAGGAGAGGGCGCGTTTAATGCCCAATGATTTACACATTGCAGACCAAAACCTTGAGGTAAATTGAGTCCCCCTGTCAGAAATTATACTCTTGGGTAAACCATGTAGTCTGACCACATCCTTCAAGAAAACAGCCGCTGCTTCAGGAGCTGAAGGAAGGCTTGAGAGCGGGGAAAAGTGTGCCAACTTACTCAAAGAGTCCACTGTGACCATAATCGTGGTATAGCCAGAAGATGGCGGTAAATCGACTATAAAGTCAGTCGAGATAAGTTCCCAGGGCTGGGATGGTAACGGTTCTTGTTGAAGTAGGCCTAAAGGCTTGGATGCTGAATATTTATTGGAAGCACATACTGGGCAACTAGCCACGTATTCCTTAACATCCTGATGCATGTTTGGCCACCAGAATTGTCGAAACAAAAGGTCTAAGGTAGCGGTACGGCCCTTGTGTCCCGCAGATGGTAGATCGTGACACCAAGACATTGCTTGTATCTGCAGGTCCCTTGCGGGTAGGTACAGCCTACCTTGTAAAAAGTAGAACGGTCCTCTCCTTTCCAGGTCAGTTCGTCGCAAAATTGGATCAGTCGTTACCTTAGTGGCTTGTTCCACTTCCTGCAAAAAGGAATTAACAACTCCAATGAATCTTTTTCCTGATAAGATATGGTCTACCTTCGGCTGACCCCTAGCCTTATCTTCTTCTTCAAGACTTCGGGATAATGCGTCAGCCAATACGTTCTCTTTCCCAGGCAGGTAGGTGATTTCAAAATCATATTGCGAAAAAAAATAAGCCCAACGAGCATGTCTAGAATTGCGACACTCCATTTGTTGCAGCACTCGTAAATTACGATGATCCGTGCGTACTTGAAAGGGATGAGTGGATCCTTGAAGTAGGTGTCTCCATTCAATACAAGCTTGACGAATGGCCAAAAGCTCTTTCTCTAACACAGAATAATTTACTTCACTAGGAGTGAGAGTTCGGGAATAGTACGCCACTGGATGCTCCTCGCCATCCTCTCCTTCTTGTAACAGTGCCGCTCCTATTGCTCCTCCGGAGGCATCAGTCTCAACAATAAATGGTAAGGATTGATTAGGTTGGGTCAAAATTGGAGCTGTGGTAAAGGATGCCTTGAGCTGTTGAAAGGCTTGATCAGCCGCCTGACCCCATTCAAACCTTCTTCCCTTCTTTAGCAACAGAGTAATGGGTAGGACTTTGTCGGAGAAGTTGGGAATAAACCTTCTATAAAAGTTAGCGAGACCTAAGAACCGTTGGATGTCCTTCACGGTCTTCGGAACAGGCCATTGCAGCACTGCCTTAACCTTTCCTGGGTCCATCTGTACCCCTTCCCGGGAGAGGATAAAGCCCAAATAAGAGATAGAAGATACTTCGAAGACACACTTCTCGGGTTTCACCAACAACTGATGGTCCCATAATCTTTGTAATGCTTCCGTGACATGTCTTCTGTGTTCAGCCGGAGTGGAGGAGAAGATCAAAATATCATCCAAGTATACCACTACTGAAGAAAACAGCAAATCTGAGAATATCTTGTCAACAAAACGTTGAAATATTGCTGGGGCATTAACCAACCCAAAAGGCATCACTTTATACTCGAAATGCCCTAGTGGAGTGCGGTAGGCCGTCTTCCATTCATCGCCTTCTCGGATTCTCAGCAGATGATATGCCCCGCGTAGATCAAGTTTAGTAAAGATCCTGGCTCCCTTAACTGCCTCCAACACCTCCTTTATTAAGGGCATGGGATAGCGGTCTCGAATGGTCATGCTATTGAGACCACGGTAGTCAATACAAGGCCTCAACTCAGTGGTTCCCTTCTTGGGTATAAAAAACATGGACGCCCCCGCCGAGGAGTGAGATTCTTGAATAAGTCCATTCTGCAGATTGGCATTGAGATACTCCCTGAGCGCTCTTCTTTCTGGGAGAGACATTGGATACATACGGCCAAACGGTACTGAAGCTCCCGGTCTCAGATCAATATTGCAGTCTTCTGACCGGTGAGGAGGCAAGGAACGAGGTAATCTGTCTTCAAAAATGTCTATAAACTGATGGTAATAAGGGGGAATCGACTGCACCACTGCGGTTGATACGGGTATTGAGAGGCTAGTTGCAAAAGCTGGGTGAGCCAAGGGGAGACAATGCTGCGTACAATAAGTGGAAGCGAAGTGGATGGTATTGGCTGACCAATCAATCAGGGGATTATGGCGACGTAACCACGGGATTCCCAATATCACGGGAAAATGAGCTGCCCTGATGATGTCGAAAGAGAGTTGTTCTTGATGTTGCAAAAGAGACATCTGACCAATATCGGTCTCTTGGGAGACGGGTCCAGAGGATAGCGGGTTGCCATCAACCCCTTCAACAGGGATGGGGTTTTCTTTGAACAGCAGAGGAATACGGTGTTCCAAGGCCCAATGAGTGCCCATGAAGTTACCGGCGGCACCGCAGTCTAGCATAGCGAGTGTCTCAATCGGAGGGTCGGCTCCGAAGACCAAAGTGATCGAAAAAACCATTAGGCGATGGTCGTCGGTGGGTACGTTCTCTTGGCTATCTCGGCAGGGACTAGTCCTTCCAGCCCGGATCCTTTCCCTGCTCAGGACCGGGGAAATCCGTTTCCCGACCGTCTGGGCGGAACTTCGGGACAATTTCGAAGCAGGTGTTTAGAGGATCCGCAGTACATGCAGAGCCCCAGATTCTTGCGGCGTTGTCGTTCATCCGGAGTTAAAGGACCTCTTGCTGCCCCAATTTGCATGGGTTCTTCCGGTTGAGTCTTCCCAGGAGGGCTCATAGGTGTCGTTCTGGAAGGAAACTGAATCTTGGTCCTTCGTCTTTCCTGTCTTCTCTCCTGCAAGCGGTATTCTAACTGAAGGGTAAGCGTAACCAAGTCTCTGAAGGAATCAGGTCGGGCCATTCTTGCAAGTTCATCCTTCAATTCTTCATGTAAACCACGGCGAAATAGGGTCTGTTGAGCCGAATCTGGCCAGGCTGCTTCAGTGGCCAATCGACTGAATGAGGAGGCATAAGTTTGGACATCCTGTGACCCCTGTCTGATATCAAGTAGTGCCTCATAGGCAGAGTATTGGACTTCTGCTCGCCCGAACCTGGATCTTAAAAGTTGAGTGAATTGGGAATAGTCATTAATGGCTGGATCTTCTTGAGTGATTAGAGGAGTAGCCCAAGCCAGGGCATTTCCAGTCAAGTTAGTGATTATGAACCCCACCTTGGATCGGTCGGATTCATAAGCCTTGGGGCGAAAGGTGAAATACACTGTGCAAGCATCCAAAAACTCCTTCAATGTCTTGGGAGCTCCTTCATACTTCCCAAATGAGAACACGAGGGGGGGCAGATCGCCACGAGTCTCTTCTCTGACGGTTATCTGCTGTTTTAGGGTTTGATTCTCGGCGCGTAGATTCTGGACTTCTGCCTGAAGACCTTGGATGGCGTTGACCATCTCTTGGAATTGTTCAAGGGACGCCATGGGTTTTAAAGGGCGCTGCAAGCTGTCAAAATCTGCAGAAGCCTCCCCCTGTGTCTCCTCACCTGTGACCTCCGGTGTAAGGGTTAGGTTAGACTCTCTGTCTCTTCTTCTTTCCTTTCTGCGTACTTCTTCACCTTTTTCCGCCTTCTTCCCCTTCCTTCGTTCGTAGAGAAAAGGACGCTCTCCACCCGAGGCCACCTTGACAATGATTTGAGAATCGTCAGGCGGACCCAAGGGAGCTTGCCCCCAAATTCAGGGAAAAAGCCTGGTGAGGCGCAAAAAACCCTGAGCGGAATCAACATGCAGATGTAGATCTTGCTTCGGAGGAAAGGTCCAAATCCTTAACCGGAGTATGCAGTGGACCCAGGTCAGCTACGGCGTAATGGCGTACTAACTGTGACTCCTGGAAGAGGCACAATCCTGAGAGCTCGGAGTCCAAATTGGTTCTGAAGGTAGGACAGCCACCTATGCAGGTAAGGTATGGGAAGCTGGAGAGTGAAGGCTAACAGAAAAGGGGGACGATAGGAAAGTAAGAGAGAAAGAAAGACTGTACCAAAAGGCGAAGTGGAGGAAGTAAAGAAAAGAAGAACAGAAGGGAAAATAAACCCCTGAAAGCACGGAACTAAGAAGGAAGGAAGCGCTGACGTGCGAGGCAGGCAATCAGCGAGAGGGGAAAGAGAGAAGGAAGGCAAAACACGGTACGCGGAAGGAGGCGACCGTAGAAAGAAAAAGGAATTAGAGTAAATCGTCTTGGCCGTCACGGGGGAAGGCAAACATAGGCAAGGAAGAAGTACGGTAAGGTAAGAGGGCTGAGATCGTAGGAAACGGAGAAAAACCACACGGAGAGAGCACCGAGCGGTCCGACGCGGGCAGTTCGAAATAGTTGCAGCGCGTCTGGTAAGGGGGCGTGTCGGCCTATGTAAACAAAAGGCACATTGAACACTAGTATCCTGCTGCTGATTCCGCGGTGGCCTAATGAAGCCGCCATTTATTCCATACTTTCCACGGTTGAACCGTGACACTGTGACCCCGGGCAGGAGGAGATGCGTGCTCCAGTCCCACGGTCACCCTGGGCAGGAAGGGATGTATCCTCCAGTCCCACAGTGACCCTAGGAAGGAAGGGATGTGTGCTCCAGTCCCACGGTGACCCTAGGCAGGAAGGGATGTGTGCTCCAGTCCCACAGTGACCCTAGGCAGGAAGGGATGTGTGCTCTAGTCTCACAGTGACCCTAGGCAGAAAGGGATGTGTGCTCCAGTCCCACGGGGACCCTGGGCAGGAGGAGATGTGTGCTCCTGCCCCACGGTAACCCTAGGCAGGAAGAGATGTGTGCTCCAGTCCCACGGTGACCCTAGGCAGGAAGGAATGCGTGCTCCAGTCCCACAGCGACCCTAGGCAGAAAGGGATGCGTGCTCCAGTCCCGCGGTGACCCTGGGCAGTAAGAGATGTGTGCTCCAGTGCCACAGTGACCCTAGGCAGAAAGGGATGTGTGCTCCAGTCCCACGGTGACCCTGGCCAGGAAGAGATGTATGCTCCAGTGCCATGGTGACCCTAGGCAGGAGGAAATGTGTGCTCCAGTCCCACAGTGACCTTGGGAAGGAGGAGATGTATGCGCCAGTCCTACGGTGACGCTGGGCAGGAAGGGATGTGTGCTCCAATCCCACAGTGACGCTAGGCAGGAAGAGATATGTGCTCCAGTCCCACTGTGACCCCGGGCAGGAGGAGATGCGTGCTCCAGTCCCACGGTGACCCTAGGCAGGAAGAGATGCGTGCTCCAGTGCCACGGTCACCCTGGGCAGGAAGGGATGTGTGCCCCAGTCCCACAGTGACCCTAGGAAGGAAGGGATGTGTGCTCCAGTCCCACGGTGACCCTAGGCAGGAAGGGATGTGTGCTCCAGTCCCACAGTGACCCTGGCCAGGAGGAGATGTGTGCTCCAGTCCCACAGTGACCCTAGGCAGGAAGGGATGTGTGCTCTAGTCTCACAGTGACCCTAGGCAGAAAGGTATGTGTGCTCCAGTCCCACGGTGACCCTGGGCAGGAGGAGATGTGTGCTCCTGCCCCACGGTAACCCTAGGCAGGAAGAGATGTGTGCTCCAGTCCCACGGTGACCCTAGGCAGGAAGGGATGTGTGCTCCAGTCCCACTGTGACCCTAAGCAGGAAGAGATGGAGGAGATGTGTGCTCCAGTCCCACTGTGATCCTGGGCAGGAGAAGATGTGTGCTCCTGTCCCACTGTGATCCTGGGCAGGAGGAGATGTGTGCTCCTGTCCCACAGTAACCCTAGGCAGGAAGGGATGTGTGCTCCAGTCCCACAGTGACCCTAGGCAGGGAGAGATGTGTGCTCTAGTCCCACGGTGACCCCAGGCAGGAGGAGATGTGTGCTCCAGTCCCACAGTGACCCTGTGCATGAGGAGATGTGTGCTCCAGTCCCACGGTGACACTAGGCAGGAGGAGATGTGTGCTCCAGTCCCACAGTGACCCTAGGCAGGAAGGGATGTGTGCTCCAGTCCCACGGTGACCCTAGGCAGGAGGAGATGTGTGCTCCAGTCCCATGGTGACCCTAGGCAGGAAGGGATATGTACTCCAGTCCCACAGTGACCCTAGGCAGGAAGGAATGTGTGCTCCAGTCCCACAGTGACCCTAGACAGGAAGGGGTGTGGTCTCCAGTCCCACGGTGACCCTAGGCAGGAAGCAATGCGTGCTCCAGTCCCACAGCGACCCTAGGCAGAAAGGGATGCGTGCTCCAGTCCCACGGTGACCCTAGGCAGTAAGAGATGTGTGCTCCAGTGCCACAGTGACCCTAGGCAGAAAGGGATGTGTGCTCCAGTCCCACGGTGACCCTGGCCAGGAAGAGATGTATGCTCCAGTGCCATGGTGATCCTAGGCAGGAGGAAATGTGTGCTCCAGTCCCACAGTGACCTTGGGAAGGAGGAGATGTATGCGCCAGTCCTACGGTGACGCTGGGCAGGAAGGGATGTGTGCTCCAATCCCACAGTGACGCTAGGCAGGAAGAGATGCGTGCTCCAGTGCCACGGTCACCCTGGGCAGGAAGAGATGCGTGCTCCAGTGCCACGGTCACCCTGGGCAGGAAGGGATGTGTGCCCCAGTCCCACAGTGACCCTAGGAAGGAAGGGATGTGTGCTCCAGTCCCACTGTGACCCCGGGCAGGAGGAGATGCGTGCTCCAGTCCCACGGTGACCCTAGGCAGGAAGAGATGCGTGCTCCAGTGCCACGGTCACCCTGGGCAGGAAGGGATGTGTGCCCCAGTCCCACAGTGACCCTAGGAAGGAAGGGATGTGTGCTCCAGTCCCACGGTGACCCTAGGCAGGAAGGGATGTGTGCTCCAGTCCCACAGTGACCCTGGCCAGGAGGAGATGTGTGCTCCAGTCCCACAGTGACCCTAGGCAGGAAGGGATGTGTGCTCTAGTCTCACAGTGACCCTAGGCAGAAAGGTATGTGTGCTCCAGTCCCACGGTGACCCTGGGCAGGAGGAGATGTGTGCTCCTGCCCCACGGTAACCCTAGGCAGGAAGAGATGTGTGCTCCAGTCCCACGGTGACCCTAGGCAGGAAGGGATGTGTGCTCCAGTCCCACTGTGACCCTAAGCAGGAAGAGATGGAGGAGATGTGTGCTCCAGTCCCACTGTGATCCTGGGCAGGAGAAGATGTGTGCTCCTGTCCCACTGTGATCCTGGGCAGGAGGAGATGTGTGCTCCTGTCCCACAGTAACCCTAGGCAGGAAGGGATGTGTACTCCAGTCCCACAGTGACCCTAGGCAGGGAGAGATGTGTGCTCTAGTCCCACGGTGACCCCAGGCAGGAGGAGATGTGTGCTCCAGTCCCACAGTGACCCTGTGCATGAGGAGATGTGTGCTCCAGTCCCACGGTGACACTAGGCAGGAGGAGATGTGTGCTCCAGTCCCACAGTGACCCTAGGCAGGAAGGGATGTGTGCTCCAGTCCCACGGTGACCCTAGGCAGGAGGAGATGTGTGCTCCAGTCCCATGGTGACCTTAGGCAGGAGGAGATGTGTGATCCAGTCCCACAGTGACCCTAGGCAGGAAGGGATATGTACTCCAGTCCCACAGTGACCCTAGGCAGGAAGGAATGTGTGCTCCAGTCCCACGGTGACCCTAGACCGGAAGGGGTGTGTTCTCCAGTCCCACGGTGACCCTAGGCAGGAAGGGATGTGTGCTCCAGTCCCACAGTGAGACTAGGCAGGAAGGGATGTGTGCTCCAGTCCCACGGTGACCCTGGGCAGGAGATGTGTGCTCCAGTCCCACAGAGACCCCAGACAGGAAGAGATGTGTGCTCCAGTCCCACAGTGACCCTGGGCAGGAGGAGATGTGTGCTCCAGTCCCACGGTGACCCTAGGCAGGAAGGGATGTGTGCTCCAGTCCCACAGTGACTCTGGGCAGGAGGAGATGTGTGCTCCAGTCCCACGGTGACCCTGGGCAGGAGATGTGTGCTCCAGTCCCACGGTGACCCTGGGCAGGAAGGGATGTGTGCTCCAGTCCCACAGTGACCCCAGGCAGGAAGGGATGTGTGCTCCAGTCCCACGTTCACCCCAGACAGGAAGGGATGTGTGCTCCAGTCCCACAGTGACCACAGACAGGAAGGGATGTGTGCTCCAGTCCCACAGTGACCCCAGGCAGGAAGATATGTGTGCTCCAGTCCCACTGTGACCCTAGGCAGGAAGGGATGTGTGCTCCAGTCCCATGGTGACCCTAGGCAGGAAGAGATTTGTGCTCCAGTCCCACAGTGACCCTAGGCAGGAGGAGATGTGCAGTCCCACGGTGACCCTATGCATGAAGCGATGTGTGCTCCAGTCCCACGGTGACCCCAGGCAGGAGGAGATGCGTGCTCCAGTCCCACGGTGACCCTAGGCAGGAAGAGATGCGTGCTCCAGTGCCACGGTCACCCTGGGCAGGAGGAGATATGTGCTCCAGTCCCACAGTGACCCCAGACAGGAAGGGATGTGTGCTCCAGTCCCACAGTGACCCCAGGCACGAAGGGATGTGTGCTCCAGTCCCACGGTGACCCTGGGCAGGAGGAGATGTGTGCTCCAGTCTCACGGTGACCTCAGGCAGGAAGAGATGTGTGCTCCAGTCCCACGGTGACCCTAGGCAGGAAGAGATGTGTGCTCCAGTCCCATGGTGAACCTAGGCAGGAAGGAATGTGTGCTGCAGTCCCATGGTGACCCCAAGCAGCAAGAGATGTGTGCTCCAGTCCCATGGTGACCCTAGGCAGGAAGAGATGTGTGCTCCAGTCCCACAGTGACCCTAGGCAGGAGGAGATGTGCAGTCCCACGGTGACCCTATGCAGGAAGAGATGTGTGCTCCAGTGCCACAGTGACCCTAGGCAGGAAGAGATGTGTGCTCCAGTCCCACGGTGACCCTAGGCAGGAAGGAATGCGTGCTCCATTCCCACAGTGACGCTAGGCAGAAAGGGATGCCTGCTCCAGTCCCACGGTGACCCTAGGCAGGAAGAGATTTGTGCTCCAGTGCCACAGTGACCCTAGGCAGAAAGGGATGTGTGCTCCAGTCCTACGGTGCCCTTGGCCAGGAAGAGATGTATGCTCCAGTGCCATGGTGAGCCTAGGCAGGAGGAAATGTGTGCTCCAGTCCCACAGTGACCTTGGGAAGGAGGAGATGTATGCGCCAGTCCCACGGTGACCCTGGGCAGGAAGGGATGTGTGCTCCAATCCCACAGTGATGCTAGGCAGGAAGAGATGTGTGCTCCAGTCCCACTGTGACCCCGGGCAGGAGGAGATGCGTGCTCCAGCCCCACGGTGATCCTAGGCAGGAAGGGATGTGTGCTCCAGTCCCACTGTGACCCTAAGCAGGAAGAGATGGAGGAGATGTGTGCTCCAGTCCCACGGTAACCCTAGGCAGGAAGAGATGTGTGCTCCAGTCCCACGGTGACCCTAGGCAGGAAGGGATGTGTGCTCCAGTCCCACTGTGACCCTAAGCAGGAAGAGCTGGAGGAGATGTGTGCTCCAGTC
Organism: Ambystoma mexicanum; assembly: GCF_040938575.1. NCBI lineage: Eukaryota > Metazoa > Chordata > Amphibia > Caudata > Ambystomatidae > Ambystoma > Ambystoma mexicanum. Next base: position 816,565,497 of record NC_090938.1, read on the forward strand.
CCACTGTGATCCTGGGCAGGAGGAGATGTGTGCTCCTGTCCCACAGTAACCCTAGGCAGGAAGGGATGTGTGCTCCAGTCCCACAGTGACCCTAGGCAGGAAGAGATGTGTGCTCCAGTCCCACGGTGACCCCAGGCAGGAAGAGATGTGTGCTCCAGTCCCATGGTGACCCTAGGCAGGAAGAGATGTGTGCTCGAGTCCCATGGTGACCCTAGGCAGGAAGGGATGTGTGCTCCAGTCCCATGGTGACCCCAAGCAGCAAGAGATGTGTGCTCCAGTCCCACAGTGACCCTAGGCAGGAGGAGATGTGCAGTCCCACGGTGACCCTATGCAGGAAGAGATGTGTGCTCCAGTGCCACAGTGACCCTAGGCAGGAAGAGATGTGTGCTCCAGTCCCACGGTGACCCTAGGCAGGAAGGAATGCGTGCTCCAGTCCCACAGCGACCCTAGGCAGAAAGGGATGCGTGCTCCAGTCCCACGGTGACCCTAGGCAGGAAGAGATGTGTGCTCCAGTGCCACAGTGACCCTAGGCAGAAAGGGATGTGTGCTCCAGTCCCACGGTGACCCTGGCCAGGAAGGGATGTATGCTCCAGTGCCATGGTGACCCTAGGCAGGAGGAAATGTGTGCTCCAGTCCCACAGTGACCTTGGGAAGGAGGGGATGTATGCGCCAGTCCCACGGTGACCCTGGGCAGGAAGGGATGTGTGCTCCAATCCCACAGTGACGCTAGGCAGGAAGAGATGTGTGCTCCAGTCCCACAGTGACCCCGGGCAGGAGGAGATGCGTGCTCCAGTCCCACGGTCACCCTGGGCAGGAAGGGATGTATCCTCCAGTCCCACAGTGACCCTAGGAAGGAAGGGATGTGTGCTCCAGTCCCACGGTGACCCTAGGCAGGAAGGGATGTGTGCTCCAGTCCCACAGTGACCCTAGGCAGGAAGGGATGTGTGCTCTAGTCTCACAGTGACCCTAGGCAGAAAGGGATGTGTGCTCCAGTCCCACGGTGACCCTGGGCAGGAGGAGAGGTGTGCTCCTGCCCGACGGTAACCCTAGGCAGGAAGAGATGTGTGCTCCAGTCCCACGGTGACCCTGGCCAGGAAGAGATGTATGCTCCAGTGCCATGGTGACCATAGGGCAGGAGGAAATGTGTGCTCCAGTCCCACAGTGACCTTGGGAAGGAGGAGATGTATGCGCCAGTCCCACGGTGACCCTGGGCAGGAGGAGATGTGTCCTCCAATCCCACAGTGACGCTAGGCAGGAAGAGGTGCGTGCTCCAGTGCCACGGTCACCCTGGGCAGGAAGGGATGTGTGCTCCAGTCCCACAGTGACCAATGGAAGGAAGGGATGTGTGCTCCAGTCCCACGGTGACCCTAGGCAGGAAGGGATGTGTGTTCCAGTCCCACAGTGACCCTGGCCAGGAGGAGATGTGTGCTCCAGTCCCACAGTGACCCTAGGCAGGAAGGGATGTGTGCTCTAATCTCACAGTGACCCTAGGCAGAAAGGTATGTGTGCTCCAGTCCCATGGTGACCCTGGGCAGGAGGAGATGTGTGCTCCTGCCCCACAGTAACCCTAGGCAGGAAGAGATGTGTGCTCCAGTCCCACGGTGACCCTAGGCAGGAGGAGATGTGTGCTCCAGTCCCACGGTGACCCTGGGCAGGAGCAGATATGTGCATGGTCAGGCAGGCTGGGTATTCCTAAAGATATGAGTGTTTGATTGTGCACCTGGAAGGAGGTGGCTAGAGTCCAGGATCTGGGCCAGAGGTGTGATACTGCACTAGGAGTCCACAAGCAACGATCAGAAGCAGACGCATTCGGGGTTCATGTTTCCGGGTGCAGGGCAAAGCTGCCCCCTGACATGCGTGACTGCAGGCCAAGTTGCTCTTTGAATGCCGAGTCAGTCCTGCTTTTTCCCGTTGCTTGCAGGGATGTGTAGGCCTATACTTACAATGGAAAAACTACAAGTCCCAGCATGCAATGGGAAACATCAGGACTTGCTCGGGATGTCATGCAGGACACAGGGAGACTGGACAGCTATGGGAGCAGACTGGAAAAGGTGTCGGGAAGCGCAGTTACTGCTACTTTTCCCGATCTGTCGATGTTCCTGCATTGTCGAGTTTGGGTGAGGGGCGGACATTCCCCGTCTCCCTGCTTTACACATGTGACTGCCTTCCTGCCAGTAATGCACTGGATTCCTGTGGAACCCACCTTGAATACCCACTGATGGTACGAGGCTGCAGGAGGAATGCAGGGGTGGCATTTGATGCTTTTAATCTGAATGACAGAGGGAACAGACAGGGCTGTGGTGAATGGGCACACTTCACTTTAACTGGAACCTTTTTGCAAAGCATGGCAGAATGCTAGTAGTCACCTATATGCCCACAATGAACAAACAAATGATGCCCAGTTTGACAAGCATCATAGCCAGATTCCTGCACATCCAGTTACCCCAGCTAGACCAGATTCCCTTATGGCCAGGCTGCACTGACACATTGCTAGACTATGCCACACCCAGTTGGCCTGGCGTGGTTGGATTCCCTTGTGCCCTTTGTTAACATACATTGGAGCCATTTGGCACAGCATGGGCAGATTCACCCATTGCCAATATTCACATCATTGCCACAATGTGTTAGACCCAGTAATCCAGCATAGCCAGTTAATATTTGGCTAACTTCCATCATAGCCAGAATCCTCCATGTCCAGTTACCCCAGCTACACCAGATTCCCTTGGAGCCAGTCAGCACTGAGGCATTGCTAGACTATGCCACACCCAGTTGGCCTGGCGTGGTTGGATTCCCTTGTGCCCTTTGTTAACATACATTGGAGCCATTTGGCACAGCATGGGCAGATTCACCCATTGCCAATATTCACATCATTGCCACAATGTGTTAGACCCAGTAATCCAGCATAGCCAGTTAATATTTGGCTAACTTCCATCATAGCCAGAATCCTCCATGTCCAGTTACCCCAGCTACACCAGATTCCCTTGGAGCCAGTCAGCACTGATGCATTGCTAGATTATACCACACCCAGTTGGTCTGGCGTGGTTGGATTCCCTTGTGCACTTTGCTAACATACATTAGAGCCATTTAACATAGCATTGGATGAATCACCCATTGCCAGAATGTGTTAGACCCAGTAATCCAGCATAGCCAGTTTAGATTGGGCTAACTTCCATCGTAGCCAGATTCCTCCACATCCAGTTACCCCCAGCTAGACCAGATTTCATTATGGCCAGTCCGCACTGACACATTGCTAGGTTATACCACACCCAGTTGGCCTGGCGTGGTTGAACCCTTATGCACTTTGCTAACATACATTGGAGCCATTTAGCACAGCATGGGCAGATACACACCCATTGCCAATAGTCACATAATTGCCAGAATGTGTTAGATCCAGCATAGCCAGTTTAGATTGGGCTAACTTCCATTGTAGCCAGATATCATTATTCTCTATTGTCCAAACATTGGAATAATGGACACTGTCCAGTTAGACCAACATTTTAGCCTGATCCCTTATAAATAAGTTTGCTTATTGTGGCTAGATTTCATAATGGCCAGGTAGCCCAGTGCTGTCAGATTCTGTCCTGCCCAGTTAATCTAACATGGCAATATTCATTATATCCACTTACCTTGCAGGGCCATATGTTATTATGCACAGTGAAGCCAACATCCGAGCCAGCTTTCATTACGCTCGGTTAGCCACAATGCCCCGATTTCACTATGCACAGCCAGTCAATCGAGCGCGGTAAGAGGGATTTTTTTTTTTTTTAGTTTAATCATCTTTATTGAGATTATAAGAGGTTATGAACAATAAGTAGTAATAACAATACAGACAATAATGAAAAGTAGTGATTATCACAATATAAACGAAGGCAACAAGGTGAAACAGTCAATGAGCTGACAGCCAAATGGGTGAGGCCATGAAACTAATTAGTGAGAAAATTCACATGCACCAAGATCTGCAAACGAAACAAATTCATGAGTTGGAGACTTACAGGGGAACGGACAGGGGGACAAACAAAAGACAAACAAGAGAACAGGAGCAAGGAGGAAGGGCAAGGGACGTATAACAATATGATACAAGGAATCATAGATTCCTAATATTGATGACATCTGATAATCAAGTAGAAAGGAGCAGGCAAGGCACTGAGCACTGCAGCAAACAAACATGTAAATGAAGTAAAAACAGCTCAGGAACCATGAGATGACGTACTAAAGTAGTCTAGCTAACGAATAAAATGAGCCCCTTTGGCATTGTACTTGGGTATAGCATCAAGGTATGTGGCCATACATAGTGCAGTTCTTTGCACATGGCAGATGTTGTTCCACCAGCCTTTAGTGGATATATTATGTGAGTCTTTCTAGTTGGTAGTGATAAGCTTAAGAGCACGAACAATGAACAGATTGTACAGCTTGGCAAAAGCATGTACATTAATATCACTGACAGCCAGTTAGTGGAACATTAACAGTGAACATTAGCTTAAGAAATGTCCATACTGAAAGGGGCCCCTAGGGGACCCTGATGTCTATGGAAACAAGGCGAGTCACCACACACGATAGAGACGCCAGACACAAGGTTGTATTCCCAAAGCTAGGGTTTTATTGCAAAGCAAAAGTCTCAGTTGGCCAATTCGGTCTCGACGCCCCGCGACGTGTCTCTCTAGACCTCGTGGGACGCAAGAGAGCGAATTACGTACATCAGTTACATATATACAAAATGCATATCAAACAATCAGCTATGACATGTTTAACACCCCCCTTCATTGGGTTTCTTTGAACTTGGTGTGATGATGGACATCTCCGGCCACTATGACACCTTCAAACATCTATTCCAGTAACAATTTGCAATTTGTGAGTGCGTGGGCATCTTTTGGTTATTTGAAGAGAACATGGCGCTTCTGTTCTTGGAAGCGAGCTACATGCAGAGGGGGTTACATTCCGGACCTTGCTATCTATCAGGTGCTATTCGCGTCCTGGGAGCCGACATGTTCTTAGCGGGCTCAGCAAAGGGGGGGCCGTCAGAAAAGCATAATTCAAGCCTTTAGCGGTATTATTCTAACATATTCTACCATATAACGACACTGGCTGGCAGCTGTGAAATGATTAAATGCCCTGCGGCTCTGCTTCAAGGCTACATTAAGGAGGGAGCCGGGCATTCTTCCTGGCGCTGCCTACGTTTGTGTTTCAGCGAAACTCTTGTTATCCTCTCGGCCCTGTGGCCTTGTCCTTTTCATATACAGACAGCATTGTTCCTCAGTCAAGCAGTGTAAGCGAAAAAATATACTGCGATGCAATAGGAACAGAAAGCAATGAGCAATGGTTAGAAACCAAAATGGCGATTCTTGTTACATCAAAATGGCTGTTCATTAGAACACTCGAAAACCTATATTCTGTCGTATCGTGCATGAGACGGTTGGCCCACGGCCACCAAAATACGTTTGCGGTCTCAAATTAGATTTCTAGACTGACAAACCCTCCTTTGGCCGTATGCCAAACGTCTCATCTATTTATTGAAACCTCCTCTAGTGATGATGAATCTGAAGTACTTATGTCTGAATCTCGCATGCTATCGTGGTCATCATTGTCTTCATTAATGTCTATTGCCATCAACTCTTTTACTGCTCTCATCTCATTTGGGTCTGGGCTAGTTCGATCATGAGGTTGTTTTTTCTTTGTTATCATATGCATGCATCCTTCCGTACATCCCTCAGTTACCTCAGCGCAAACTATGGGTAAACAAAGTATACAACAACAGCACGTTAGGAATATTCCAAACACCACTACTAATATTGAGATCAACTTCCATCCCCAAGAACGTAGTATTCCCCAAAACCAAGATCCTATTCCCCAGCTCCTTTCTCCAGTAGGGAGTTCAGAGCTTAGGACGTGCATTTTCTTTATTGCTTCAAAGATCGTGGGGGAATAGTCATCGACATAAACGCAACATACTGATCCCACTATTTTGCAAATTCCTCCACGATCAACCAAGATTGCATCGAGAGCCATTCTATTTTGCAGCGTCATTAACCTGATTCCTCTTTCTTCCAACGTCATGTTGAATAATATATCTGTTGTGTTTATTGTATTCTTTAGGATTATGGACAATTGCCTTATATTATAGGAGTTCACTATCTGTCCTAAGAATGGAACGAATGATTTTGATACATCAGTTGCTATTAAAACACCATCGTCAGTCCTTTTGACTCTAGTTCTGGATAATTTGGCCATGGCTGCTGTTTCCAAGAGGAATACTCCTGGGAACAATAGCCCTAGGTAACATGTACCTCCCCAGTTTCTGGGCAACCAAGGGTATGCTTTCTCTTCACATATAAAATAAGCTGGATCACCTACGTATACTGGTTCTATTTCCCATTTTGGTACCACTGTATTCATACAACCAGTATATGTTCCGACTGAAAAAGATCCTTTCTTTTTCAGGCAAAACGGGACAGTTCTTGGGCTATAATTCACCGTGTAAGATGGGGGAATCGCATCTTTGTTCCCTTCTGTTCTTACACGAAACGTCATTACAGATGTTTTTTCTGGCGGGGACAATCTATCTCGTCTATTTTGTCGTGTTATTTTACGTGTGCTTTTCCTCGTGGGCTCTGGGGCTATTACTTGTGCTGTATGGAAAATGGAACAACCCACAGGCTTCATTATTATCTCCTCAAACTCATTCATGTTGGTTCTGTCCAATTGACTCGTACTACTCTCATTCCATTTCCCATAGAACATTGCACCTAAAGATGCACTACATGCAGAACTTACTGGTAACGGCTGCACATACCACCCTATTCCTTTCCCAGCATGCTGTGGTAAATGGGCACATACCCAGCAGTTTGTTTTCTTCAGGATTGCATGTGTCATGTTCATGATTAATAATAATGTATTATTCCCAAAACCTTCCCTGTGTTTTTCTTCCATTGGGGGTAGAGTATAAGTGATCACCTGAACCGGGCTTTCAGTAGTGGATATATTAATTATTGGTAAAAACATTTCTAATGGGTTATTGTTTCTACCCACCATAATATTAGGGCTGTCGATATTGGTGCTACCACGCTCATAAAGCACATTATTATCGTTCGTGTCAGCATACAATTTGTTTTACAATGCGTTTTTCTTAAAGTTATAGGGCCTCATTACACGGAAGGCGGAGAGCCATGGCGCTATTAGCGCCATGGCTCATGCCAGTAAAATACCGGCACCGCCTTGGCGGAAAGGGGATTTACCGCCCCATTCCAAGGTTGGAGGGGCGGTAAATCCCCCTTCCGCCATTGCCCTACCCCATTCCCATTTCTGCCCCATAGGGCTCTATGGGAATGGGGAAGGCGCTAATTACGGCACCGCAATTTTGCGGTGCCGTAATTAGCTCCGAGGTCCCTTAGCGGGTTGGTTTTTAACGCCTGCAAAAAGCAGGCGTTAAAGCACCAACCCGCTAAGGGACCTCGTAGTAAGGCGGTAATGGTTAACGGTCACCGTTACCATTAACGGTGGCCGTTAACCATTACCGCCTTCCGTGTAATGAGGCCCATAGTCTTTATAACTGACTCATTTTCAGCAGTGCTGGTGCAGGAGGAGGCTGGAACCGGTCCCGGCATGTTTCTCGTCGTCCTTCTTCTTCCTTATCACAGTTCGTTGTGGATATTTCTCTTCGACGCGTTTGCTCTGATGTCTATAAGTTCAATGAAATTCTCCCAGTTCAGTTTTGCCTGTCCTTTTTTGTTTCAGCCTGGATTCAATTATTCGTTTTTAGGCGAGATCACTTGTCCCTTCTTATACTGCTCAGAGGACCTTTGATCAGTTATTGCCTCAGTATCATGCGCGCCCAGTTTGTCCGCTCTGGTTCCGGACGCATGTACTGTTAATCAATTATCTCACTTGCCTTAGTACCATGTGCGCCCAGCTTGTCCGCTCTGGTTCCGGACACATGTACTTTTATGACCGCACCGAGGAGCCGCGAGTCTTGAATTGTCCGACTTGCACAATTCTCACGCTTCTCTCCTCTACACCCCTGGTTCCTGCTCCGTCCATGAGCTGAACCAGAGGTTGACATAAACACCAAAAAGAAAAAGAATGCAGATCACTTTGTCTTCCGAGGCCGCAGGTTGTATCGCCTTGCTCCTGGTATCGTATGATCCGTGAACAGTGCCGGTGCACTTTCAGATTCAGGCTTGAAGTCAGCCTGCGGCCTTTCTGCAGGTGCTGGTGTGCGCCACGCCAATGGTGCAGATTCGGTCTTTGGCGTGCTGGCAAGTGCTGGTGGACGCCAAAGGGGTACACGATTTGTTTCTGCTGGTATTTGCAAGGCAGATTTCACGTCGGTCAGCAGTGATGTCGATTCTGCTGGGCAACGTTGGGGCACTCTTTGCCCTTCCCCCTCTTTGGCAATCGTCTCAGGCTTTGTTTCGAGTTTCACTTCATGTTTTGGCAGATCAGGTGGCTGCTTACTGGCAACAGTTTCTTTTGTCTCTGCGACTGCTGTCTCTTTCCAGTCATCAGTGTCAGGCAAGACTTTCAGTGCAGTTGGAATCTTCTTGGCATGGGTGGCATGGATCCACGACTTCCTTCCATTCACCCTGATTGCCGTTTGTGTCGCCAAAAGTACTTAATAGGGCCCGCGCCAGCTGGGTGCTAATGATGATTTTCTTTCGAAGTTTTTTAGCAGCACCCAATCTCCTGGCTCCAGCGCATGCCCCGGACCGGTATACCGCACGGGTAATGCTTCCTGCACCTGCTGATGAATCAAACGCAATTTCTGCATTAAAAGGCCACAATAAGTACTAAGCACAGGATGTTCTATCTCACTGAGTCGTTTTGGCTGAGGTGCGCACCATACATTTGCCGGCCTCCCCATTATGATCTCGTATGGGGAGAGCCCAGTTTTAGCCTGTACAGACGTACGCATGCATAATAGTGCTATTGGTAATGCATCCACCCAACTCAACTTGCTTCCCGCACAAATCTTGCTAATCTTTGATTTGAGAATCCCGTTGTGCCTCTCCACAAGACCGGCAGAACTCGGATGCCTTGAACTATGGAATCTCTTATCAATCTGGAGACGTCCACATATCTGTAACACTACTGCACCCACAAAATGTGGTCCATTATCGGACCATAGGACACGGGGCAAGCCAAATCTGGAAAAATACTCCTTCAACATTACTTTTGCCGTAGTCATCGCTGTGCAGTCTTTTAAAAGATATGCCTCCACCCACTTACTGAATGCACAGGTTACCACCAAGACGTATTTTAAGTTTTGGCACCTTTCAATTTCTATGAAATCAAAATGAACTACTTCAAACGGCATGGAGGGCGGGCCAAAACTGCCTGTTGGTGTCACTGTTCCCTTTCCTACATTGTGTTGTAAACACGTGATACAGTTCTGCACCAACCTCTCTGCATTTTTTTTTATGTTTGCATTCTGCCATATTGTAGAAAGGTGCTGTATCATTTTCTTGGCACAGATGTGCGTAGGACTGTGGGCCATTGTGACCATTGCAGTCACATATGAATTTGGCAACATCCAGTTTCTAGTTTCCTTGTCCACCCAACAATCCTCCAAATCCAGCTCAGCAGATCCCTCTGCCCATCTCTGTATTTCATTGGCTGTAGCCTCGGCCTGCATTTCTTTGACAGTCGCAACTCCATCTTCTATCATATAGGGTACTTCCTCTGTCTGAACCGTCATCATCTTAGTATTTAAATCAGTGGCAGTTTGTTTCACATCCTGTCTGCAAACGCGTTTCCCTCTCCTATTTTGCATGTTCCTTTTTTATGTGCCTCGCATTTCACTATTGCTAGGCGCTTTGGAAACGTGAGTGCAGACAGCAATCGTACAATTAAAGGGCCATGTTGAATTCTGGCACCATGTGATGTCAGAAACCCTCTCTCAGCCCAGAGTCGTCCAAAATTATGAACCACTCCAAACATGTACTGACTGTCAGTATATATATTCACGTTCAAATTTTCAGAAGTCTCGCAGGCTCTGGTTACTGCTATTATTTCCGCAGCTTGTGCTGAATTATAGGGGATTCTTTTACTTTCTACAACACTATCTAGGGTAGTGATAGCGTATGCGGCAGTTGTCGTGCCATCTGGTAATTTAAAACATGAGCCGTCACAAAATAACTCTCCATCCGGCTGTTTCTGTGGAATATCACTTAAATCAACTCTCCCCTTCGTTTCTTCCTCAGTGACCATTAAGCAATCGTGGGGGGGGTGATTAATTCTTCCCAATTTCTGTTATGGTTAATGGCATTAATTCTGCAGGATTCAAAGCGCTACACCTCAAAATTATGGATATGGGGCGCAAACAGGATAATCTCATATCTTGTCAATCTTGCAGATGTGAGGTGTTGCGTCTGTGTTCTATTTAATAGAACGTCTATGGCATGTGGCACCATCAGAATTAAAGCGTGCCCCAATACCATCCCTTCCGTTTGTTTCACTGACACAGCAGCGGCCGGGACAGATCGCAAACATCGTGGTAGTGCGCACGCTACAGGGTCCAGCGTGGAAGAAAAATAGCCGCACGGCCTGTTTCTTCCACCTTGTTCCTGTGTCAAAACCGCCAATCCACATCCTTCACTTTCACATACAAATAGTCTGAAAATGTTCTTATAGTTCGGCGTACCCAAAACTGGAGCCGAGCATAACACAGTTTTCAATCCATCAAATGCTCTCTGACATTCCTCATCCCACTGCAAAGGCATAACCGCATCCTTTCTAGTCAAATTCACTAATGGTTTCACAATCAATGCAAAATTACCAATCCATTGTCGGCAATATGAAGCCATCCCTATTATGGCTCTGACTCCTTTTTGTGTCTTTGGAATAGGCATACAAGAAATACTTTCTATGCGTTCTGGCGTTAGTCTTCTCCCTCCTTTCGAAAGTAGGTAGCCCAAATAAACTACCTCCTTTCGATTATACTGAAATTTCTTCAAACTAGCTTTATGGCCATGTGCCGCTAGGTGTGACAGTAGTAATACAGTGCTTTCTTTACAAATCTCCTCTGTGTCTGCAGCTAGTAATAAATTGTCTATGTATTGCAAAAGTACACAACCCACGGGTAATTCCAGCATGTCTAGCTGCTCTTTTAATGCTCTACTGTAAATACTTGGACTTTCCGTGTAACCTTGTGGAATCCGTGTAAATGTAAATGATCGTCCTCCAAATGTGAACACGAACAAGTATCTACTGTCCTTGTCGACTGGAATACTAAAGAATGCGTTCTTCAAATCTATTACACTAAAATATTCTGCTGAAACGGGTATCATTGTCAATATTGTAGTGACGTCTGGCACTAAAGGAAATTGCGGATGTACTACCTTGTTTAATGCGCGTAGATCAATTATAAAACGGTATGGTACCTCATTACCTCCTTTTTTATAAACCGGAAGGATCGGGCTGTTACATGTACAGCCTGTGATTTCCTCTATTACCCCTAATTTCATCAAATCGGTAACAATACTCTTCAATCCTTTCTCACCTTCAACCGAAATTTTGTATTGGGTTATTCGCGGTAGGGTAACACCTTCTTTTAAAATAATCTTTACTGGCTCTATCTTTAAACATCCCACATCGTTGTCATGCATTGCCCATATACAGGTTGGTACTTTACTTAGTTCCCCTGGTAACGCTTCGGACATGAATTCTGACACAGGGGCATCGTGTGGCCATATCGTTAGAAACACTCCGTCTGCCGTGCAATGTATAACAGAACCTAGTTTTTTCAACAAATTCAATCCCAACAAATTTTCTCCACAATTTTCTGTTAGAAGGAAGGAAAGGACAATGTTCAGTGAATGGTCCTATGGTAACTGGGACTGGTTTGGACACTGGGTTTATGACTGGTGTACCTGCGAACCCTACAGAAATATTCTTTTGCCCTGACAGTGGTATATTCGGAACCAAGTGATGGTCTATTGAACACTTCTGTGCTCCTGTATCTACAAGAAAGCGGTGTTCCTCATTCCCGACTCTCATTTCTACGTAGGGTCCTCTCTGATTCACGGGAATAGACACTGGTTCCAACCCCTGTCCTGGGCTGTCCTATTGGGGAAATAACACATTGTCCGATGTGTAATCATTACTATTACTGTAATACGTGTTTGGCTGTGTATCGAAAACATTTCCACTCTTCCCTCTATTTCCTCCATTCTGATTTCCATATTGTTGATTTTGCTGTCCCTGACTCTGGTTTGGGGCATTTTGGTTTTGGCCTTGGTTTTGATTACCTCCATTATTATGATGCTGCTTGTGGGAAAGAACCTTCAGGAGACAGGCAGATGCTGAAATTATATTTATTCCAAATGGATAAAGTTCCTTAACAAAACAAAGTATATTGTCCTCTGGTTTACTTCACCAGTGTTTGACCCCTTCAGAATACGGTGAGGCAGTCCTCAAGCTTATTCTACACCGTGGTGTCTGGATAGGCCCACCACTCTGGACTTCATTCCTCCTCCTCTTCACTTCCCTGTAAAATGAGAGACACTTGTCAGTTTCTTTTGGCGGGCTTTTATGGACTACCTCAGAATCAAGCCCCCACCAATCGTCATCAGCCCTGACCAGCCGACATCCTGTTGGCTGCTGCCGTGTTGACCTGCCTCCCATAAAGGCTGCCGTGCCTGCGTGATCCCATCCATGCCGCGGGGAACTGCTGAGGTGATCACGTGACCAAAAACATGGTCGCGTTGGGTATGGGCGGGCCCTGGCTCCGGGCGTCTTCCAGCCGCGATCCGCGGCACGCTGAAGGGCTGGTCGCCCCCCCTCCTTGTCATGGAGGGTCCGCGCTCCCCTCCTGTCCCTGGGTCCGGGTCTTCCATCAGGAGAGTGCGGCAGCGACACGCCGCGTCCCCGAGCAATGGGCTGCCTTCCGGCAGGTGAGTGCGGCGGTGACACGCCACGTCCCCTAGCATCAGCTCGGGCTCCTCCACTACCGGCGTTGGTGAGAGGAGGGGCTGGTCCGCTGCCTCAGCTGCTGGTGCCCCTAATCCCAGGTGCGTCCATCACCCCCTGCGGGTGCCGAGGCGCATCCCCACACATACCCACCCCAGTCCCAGGCCGATCGGGCCGGGAAGCGCACCTAGACAGGTAATCAGCCACCAGTTGGAACCGGGCCGGTTTGTGAAGCGTGAGGAAGTCAAAAGGTTGGAGAGACAGAAACCAGCGGAGCACTCTCTGATTAGTGTCCTTATGTCGCGCAAGCCATTGCAAGGGAGCATGGTCCGTGTACAAGGTGAACCAGCGACCCAACAGGTAGTATCTGAGGGAGTCGACGGCCCACTTGATGGCCAAACATTCCTTCTCTATGGTGGAATATGCAGCCTCATGTGGCAGCAGTTTCCAGCTGATGAAGCATACAGGACGTAGATCACCCCCCGGTCTTGTGAGAGCACAGCCCCCAAACCCTGGTTCGAGGCATCCGTTTGCAGATAGAAGTGTTGTTGGAAGTCTGGGCAACAAAGAACAGGGTTTGATGAAATCCTAAGTTTCAGGTGTTCGATGGCGGCCAGGGCGTCCTTGTTGTTGGTCAGGTTTGGAGCACCCTTGAGCCTCAAAGCATCGGTCAAGGGGGCGGCCACAGAAGAAAAGTCAGGTATGAACCTTCTGTAATACCCAACGAGCCCCAAGAACGCCCGGATCTGTTTCCTGTTGGTGGGAGTTGGAATGTCATGTATTGCCTGAGTCTTGGATAGTTGCGGTTTCAGGACACCCCCACCTACTATATGTCCCAAATACTTGGTTTCGCGCGTTCTGATCGTGCTCTTTTTGGGGTTTATATGTAAACCCGCCTTGTGCAGATCGGTCACTACCGCTTCCAGATGATTCAGATGGGCTTCCCAGGATTTGCTGTAAATCACAATGTCGTCCAAACAAGCGGCCGCATATCCGTCGTGTGGTCGTAGGACGATATCCATTAGCCTTTGGAACGTGGCGGGGGCGCCGTGTAGTCCAAAGGGTAGGACTTTGTAATGATACAGTCCCCTCGGCGTGGAAAAGGCGTTTTTTTTCTTGTCCTGGGAACGCAAGGGAATCTGCCAATATCCCTTGGTTAGATCTAAAGTGCTTAGAAAGAGGGCCGCTCCGAGGCCTTCCAAGAGCTCATCCATGCGCGGCATCGGATACGCTTCGTACTGAGAAATAGAGTTGAGTTGTCTGTAGTCCATACAGAAGCGTACGGATCCGTCCGGCTTGGGAACCAGCACTATGGGGGATGACCATACACTGTTGGATGGCTCTATGATGTCCATCCGCAGCATTTCGTCTACTTCGGCAGTGATGATCCGTCGTCTGGCTTCGGGGATCCGATAGGGCCTAAGCCTTATAGTCTGTCCGGGCTCTGTGTTGATCCCGTGTTCTAACATACTGGTGCTACCGGGTAGCATAGAAAAGGCATCGGCGTAGGGAGATAACTTGTCCATGACGTCTGATTTCATGTCCGGAGAGACAACGTCGCCCCAATTGATGGCTCCGAGGGTATCAGGAACGGTGTTCACGGTTTCCTCTGAACCTGGTTCCTCGGGTTCCGCGAACGCACTCATACTCGGTTCGTTCCACTCCTTCAACAAGTTGATGTGGTATACCTTGTCGGTGGTGGTCCTATCGGGTTGATGCACCCGATATGTCACTGGGCTGAGTACGTCGGTGATCTCGTATGGACCTCGCCATCTGGCCAATAACTTGTGTACAGAGGTAGGCAAGAGTACCAGTACTCTGTCCCCGGGCTTGAAAGTCCTCATCCGGCTTCCCTTATTGTAGTTCTTCTCTTGGGACGATTGAGCCTGGTCGAGGTTGGCTTCGGCCAAGGCGCGCAGAGCCGTCAGATGGGTTTTTAGCTCCTCGGTGTACTCAGTGAGCAACATCTCCTCGCTGGCTTCCCATTCCTCCTTCACCAGATCCAGTATTGTCCTGGATTGTCTTCCGAATAGAAGTTCGAAGGGGGAGAAACCAGTGGAAGATTGGGGTGCGTCCCTTAACACCATCAACACCAGAGGCAACACCCAATCCCAATTCCTTGCATCCGGTCCCGTCACTCTCCTCAGCATTTTCTTGATGGTCTGGTTATACCGCTCGACCAGCCCATCTGTTTGGGGATGGTATACGGAGGTCCTCAGTTGTTTGATCTGGAGTCGTTCGCATACCTGTTTTAAGAGGACAGACATAAAATTCGTGCCTTGGTCCGTGACTACTTCCGATGGCAGCCCCACCCGTGCAAAATACACGATAAGTTGGTCGCACAGAACCCTGGCCGATGTCCCTTTTAACGGAAATGCTTCCGGGTATCGGGTGGCGTAGTCGACGATCACTAACAGATATTTGTACCCCCTGCTAGCGGGTTCCAAAGGACCGACGATATCCATGCCGATCCTCTGGAAAGGAACTGCTATGAGAGGCATTTTCTGCAGCGGCGCCTTCGCTGGTAGGACACCGCTGGTCAACTGGCATGTAGGGCAGGTATTACAGAACTGGGCCACTTCCCCGTAAATGCCCGGCCAGTAGAACCGCTTCAATAGGTTTTGCTGGGTCTTGAGGGAAGCCATATGGCCGCCACAGGGATGGTTGTGAGCCAGTTGTACCACTATGGCACGATGTTTTTGCGGCAGCACCAACTGCTCCTTGGCGATCCCGTCTTCGCCCTTATATCTACGATAAAGCAGACCCCGGCGTAGTAGGAACCCCGGTCCCCTGGCTAGATCTGGTTCCCCTTCTTGCGTTGCCCTTTCTTGTGCCACCCGTAGAGTCGGGTCGGTTAGGGTTTCCCCCCTAATGGTGTCTTCATTCTCCTCCAAACTCCAGTTGATGGGTGTGGTCATGTAGCTAGCCTGACACCATTCCATCCGGGTTCGCCTTTTCCGTCCCTGCAAGGGGCCCCGGGAAGCGGATTCCGTCCCTGGGGTATTGGGCTCGGGCAGAGGGTTCTTCCTATCCTCCAGGGCCTTTAAGGCCTGTTCAAACCCAGGTAGGTCAGTTCCTATCACCACCGGGGCAGGCAGACATGGCAGGACGGCAGCCCTCAAGGGAGTGGTTGTGTCGTTTAGTTCTACCACCACATCCTTCATTGGATAACACCTTACATCCCCGTGAATACATCTGATAGGCACTGTTATATTAGACAAGTATGGTGTGTTACTCACAGTTGGTGCAATGGCGGTCTGTCGGCTGCCGCTGTCAAGTAGAGCGCGCAAGGGTCTGCCATCCACCCTAATGTCCACCACGTAGGGCCCCGGGATGCTCTCCTCCGATCCAGGATTCAGGTATCTGATGTCCATCGGTTCGGCTGTTCTCCTTCTGGGGCAAAACCTGGCAATATGCCCCCATTCGTTACACTCGTAGCATTGTGGTTGCTTGTAACCTGGCGCTGCCAATGGATGTTTCTCCTCGACTCCTGTCTTCTTGTCTTCAGGCTTTCTGGGGATGTCGTCAGCGTGTCTCCATCTCGTGGTCAGGGTTCTGCCACCCCTAAACGCAAGGGGATCGGGCATCGGGATCACTATCCGGGCTGTTACCGCAGTTGGCTGCATCTTATGGTGACCTGCCTTCTGGTATGCCGAGGCAATATCCACCGCCTCAGTCAAGGTGGGTCGGTGGTGCTGTCTGACCCACCTCTGCATCTGTCCTGGTAGGGCTTCGATGAACTGCTCCAAGATTATTTTGTCGAGAATGGGTTGATTGGCTGGGGTCGGAGGAAGTAGTCATTTCTGGACCAAGTCCTTTATCCGGTAATATAACTGGCGTGGGCTTTCCCCCACCCTGAGTCTGGTCTCTCTCAGCTGTATCCGGTACGCTTCTTCGTCTAAGCCTAGACGATCCAGGACCACGGCCCTAATCTCCCCGTAAGGTGTACTGCCGTTGGGGTTCACCGCCTGGTAGGCACCCTGCATCACCCCAGAAAGTAGGGGGGGCGACGTACTGTCCCCAATGGTCGGGTGGCCATTGCGAATTCCTGGCGATCCTCTCGAAACTGGTGAAAAAGAAGGCAGGGTCTTCCCCCTCCTTGTATTTCTGGAGCAGAGCAGATGGCACCAGTGGTTGGTTTCTTGCGTTGGCCACCACATCCGTGAGGCCGGTGATGGTCTCGTGTTGTTTGTCCTGGGCTGTGGTTTGTAGGGAGCCTTGTAACTGGATGGCTTGCTGAAAAGCTTGCCTATCCGCGGTCGCTTGTTGGGTTTGCAGTTGTACCAATTGCTGCACTTGCTGCTGCCCCTCCGATAGGGTCTTGATCAGTGCCTCCATGTCGTTGTCGATCCCACCTTCGTCACCAGTGTGGGAAAGAACCTTCAGGAGACAGGCAGATGCTGAAATTATATTTATTCCAAATGGATAAAGGTACTTAACAAAACAAAGTATATTGTCCTCTGGTTTACTTCACCAGTGTTTGACCCCTTCAGAATACGGTGAGGCAGTCCTCAAGCTTATTCTTTACCATGGTGTCTGGATAGGCCCACCACTCTGGACTTCGTTCCTCCTCCTCTTCACTTCCCTGTAAAATGAGAGACACTTGTCAGTTTCTTTTGGTGGGCTTTTAAGGACTACCTCAGAATCAAGCCCCCACCAATCGTCATCAGCCCTGACCAGCCGACATCCTATTGGCTGCTGCCGTGTTGACCTGCCTCCCATAAAGGCTGCCGTGCCTGCGTGATCCCATCCATGCCGCGGGGAACTGCTGAGGCGGTCACGTGACCAAAAACGTGGTCGCGTCGGGTATGGGCGGGCCCTGGCTCCGGGCGTCTTCCAGCCGCGATCCGCGGCACGCTGAAGGGCTGGTGGCCCCCCTCCTTGTCATGGAGGGTCCACGCTCCCCTCCTGTCCCTGGGTCCGGGTCCTCCATCAGGAGAGTGCGGCAGCGACGCGCCGCGTCCCCCAGCAACGGGCCGCTTTCCGGCAGGTGAGTGCGGAGGTGACACGCCACGTCCCCTAGCATTGGCTCGGGCTCCTCCACTACCAGCGTTGGTGACCGTCGCGAGAGGAGGGGCTGGTCCGCTGCCTCGGCTCCTGGTGCCCCTAATCCCAGGTGCGTCCATCACCCCCTGCGGGTCCCGAGGCGCATCCCCACACTGCTGCATACTATTCCTGTTTGGTCCATTCGCTCCTGGGTGTCCTCTATGCTGTCTCCTTTGACCAGACCCATTTCTGTTCTGTAAATGCGGGCATTGCGCTCGCCAATGTCCTTCCTCTTTACAATATGCACACTGATTCGGCCCCACTGTTCCCCCATACATATTCGAACTACTCCTCGCTTGTGCCTTCCCTCGCCCTCTATTATGTCCTACTACTTGCTGCATTAATGCCCGTGTCTTTAGATTTACCCTATCCCTCTCTTCTTTTTCTTTTCCTGCAGTTACTCTGCACTCATAATATTTGGCCATATGCAGTACTTCGCCCAACGTTTTTGCTTGCCATGCACTCTCTGATGTCATTATTAGATCCTGAATTGGAAGTCTTAACCCCCTCACATATTTGTCAACAAATAACCTATTCCCTGCTTCTGAGCCCACATCCTGCCCGCTGAAGTCTGTGAATATTTCTTCAAATCTATTAAAATAATCTGTAGCCAATTCATCTTTGCCTTGTACACATGCAGTCAGTTTGTCCCATTGGATTCTTTTCTCTGGAACAATTGTTTTTAACTTCTGTACTATACGTGCTGGTAATGCCACCAGGTTCGGTCCTGGTGTTCCTCCAACCGCTTTATTCCTATCCTCTATCATCAAATCCGCCTATGTGGCGCCAAAGGCTGTTGTGTCATCTACCTTCCTTATTTTCTTCCATATATCTGCTGGCAGGATCACCGGGAATATTAGGTCTATATCACCCATGGTAAGCACGGATGACTGGAAGCAGGACTCTACTTCCTTGTAAAACCCTGCAGGATTCTTTCTTATATCCGGAATCGTCTGCTTTATGTTGTTCACCTCTTGTCTGGAAAAGGGGACATGCACGTACTGGGCGGTGTAATGGGCTGGTGTTACCTGCGCCGCTACATTGCCCGCTGCGGGAACCTCCACTTTGGGCACAAAGGTAGGTGGGACCTCTCTCATAGGGAATGCCCCACTTACCGTCCCTCCCCCTTCTCTTAGATGCAACAATATTCCCAGATCCAATGATAGGGCTGTTTCTCCTGTTCCTCGTTCTAATGCTCTCCTATATACTGCCATTATTTCAGGCGGGTTGGCCTTATCGTTTTTTATATCTTTATCTAATAAGTGTTCAACCATCGATTGTAACGCTTTTCTTTTCATAGGCATGGAATATTCATCAAATATCTCGTGTATCTCCATTGTGGGAATATTAGGATCCGACATCCATCTAAACGCTTCTCGTATACATACTTTTAACTTGTCGCCCCTTTGTACTGATGACATTGAATGTCGTCGCTGTATATATGGCTCTACAGTTTCCTTTCTATTTCTCCCAATATCTTTACTCCTATATCCGGGTGCAGTAAACATTTCGGCATAGTCATTATCTAATTCATCTTTAAGCTCAAAAAGTCTATACACATGTTCTCTCACTTCTTCATCCCTTTCCCTACAGCGTGCTAATGCATTCAGATCTAACAATCGCTGCGGTGGTAATTTCCCAATTAGCTGTTTCCATCTCTCCACCAAATATTCACCCATGCATTCCAACACTACCTGTCTTTCGTTGCTTCTACGAAAGTCATATATCAAAGCCAATGTTGCCGTCCCATCATTCCCGCCTATATACATCTCTGCCTGTTGCTGTAATTCCACCTTCCTCTCCTTGCTGATTGCGCTGCGGGTTACCCTTGTGCACTGCCGTTGGTCAGTCCCGCCTCTTGCCCCCGCGGTTTCAACTTCAACCCCGGGAGGAACGGACGGTACCGAGTCTATGGGCCTCATTACACGGAAGGCGGTAATCCAGGGTGCTATTAGCACCCTGGACCATGCCGGTAAATTACCGGCACCGCCTTGGCGGAAAGGGGATTTACCGCCCCATTCCAAGGTTGGAGGGGCGGTAAATCCCCTTTCCGCCATTGCCCTTCCCCATTCCCATTTCTGCCCCATAGGACTCTATGGGAATGGGGAAGGCGCTAATTACGACACCGCAATTTTGCGGTGCCGTAATTAGCTCCGAGGTCCCTTAGCGGGTTGGATTTTAACGCCTGCAAGAAGCAGGCGTTAAATCCTCCAACCCGCAAAGGGACCTCGTAGTACGGCGGTAAGGGTTAACGGTCACCGTTGCCATTAACGGTGACCGTTAACCCTTACCGCCGTCCGTGTAATGAGGCCCTATGTCTAAGGCGGGGGGTGCGGATGGGACGATGGGAACAGCGAGTGTCTGTTGTGGGCCTGGTTGGCTAGTAGGAAGTGTTACGTGTGCGGTCTGTGGCTGTGGGAGGGCTTGAGCTACCGGAGGGGGAGCTTGAGCTACAGGTGGGGTCTGGGCAATTGTTACTAACGTATCTGGTCTTTCTTCTGATCTTGGGCCTTGTTTTGTATGAGTCAATATATTTTCTATTAATTCATCTGCCATGTGTAATTCTCGTTGTGGGTATATCTTTTCTATATTCAACTGGTCACGCCTGCCTGCCCTTCTTATACTCTCAGTCCACTCCTCCTCTTCTTTTTCTTCCGCTACCTCACCCTTTGATTTATGCCTGCACGCATGCTTTGCTCTGCTTTTAAATTGGAGCATTGCTGCCCTTCTCCAGTCTTTAATAGTTTCAAATGCCGCAGAGCGCGCTTTCTTTCTTATCAACACCCTTTCCAAGTTATCTATCCTCGCCATCTCAAAACTGCCATTAATCGGCCATTGGTGGTCTTGTTGCTTTCTGGTTTGCCTATGCCAAGTCTCACAGAATATTATCGCACCCACTCCATACTTCACATACATCTCATACGCTGGCGTTCCCCCAGGTGGTACAATTTGGCCATCTTCCAAAGATTGTCTACCACAGCGGAAAAACCCCGCTAAGGTGGACAATACCCCAGGCATGTTTCAACCTTTCCCTTGGTTAATCAACCTTACCTAGGGCGTTTGATTTTGCAAAGTCAACTCTCAACCAATATCAGGATGCTATGAATCGGGGAATGACTCACCGGATAAATCAAGTCGTCTGTATACTGACGCACCAAAGGACGTCGTGTCTGCGTTTCTTGGCTTCCGCCTCGTTTTGGGACCCTCGCCTCCTTGTTCTCTAGCCAGGCACGTCGATCAGGGATCAGATGTGTGCAGATCTGCAAAGGAGTCTCATCACTTTTACAGGGCGCCCCGAACACCTCTTGATCCCGGCTCGATCGTCCCGTCCTCGCCGTTCTCTGCCTTTCTCAATTACAACGTTACACGAACGAACAAGTGGGGGAGGGTCCCTATTTGGGCGCCATCTTGAATGGGGCCCCTAGGGGACCCTGACGTCTATGGAAACAAGGCGAGTCACCACACATGATAGAGATGCCAGACACGAGGTTGTATTCCCAAAGCTAGGGTTTTATTGCAAAGCAAAAGTCTCAGTTGGCCAACTCGGTCTCGACGCCCCGCGACGTGTATCTCTAGACCTCGTGGGATGCAAGAGAGCGAATTACGTACATCAGTTACATATATACAAAATGCATATCAAACAATCAGCTATGTCATGGTTAACACCCCTCTTCATTGGGTTTCTTTGA
This sequence comes from Ambystoma mexicanum, assembly GCF_040938575.1. Classification (NCBI taxonomy): domain Eukaryota; kingdom Metazoa; phylum Chordata; class Amphibia; order Caudata; family Ambystomatidae; genus Ambystoma; species Ambystoma mexicanum. Next base: position 816,587,132 of record NC_090938.1, read on the forward strand.
ACTTGGTGTGACGATGGACATCTCCGGCCACTATGACACCTTCAAACATCTATTCTAGTAACAATTTGCAATTTGTGAGTGCGTAGGCATCTTTTGGTTATTTGAAGATAACATGGCGCTTCTGTTCTTGGAAGCGAGCTACATGCAGAGGGGGTTACATTCCGGACCTTGCTATCTATCAGGTGCTATTTGCGTCCTGGGAGCCGACATGCTCTTAGCGGGCTCAGCAACGGGGGGCTGTTTGAAAAGCATAATTCAAGCCTTTAGCGGTATTATTCTAACATATTCTACCATATAACGAGACTGGCTGGCAGCTGTGAAATGATTAAATGCCCTGCGGCTCTGCTTCAAGGCTACATTAAGGAGGGAGCCGGGCATTCTTCCTGGCGCTGCCTACGTTTGTGTTTCAGCGAAACTCTTGTTATCCTCTCGGCCCTGTGGCCTTGTCCTTTTCATATACAGACAGCATTGTTCCTCAGTCAAGCAGTGTAAGCGAAAAAATATACTGCGATGCAATAGGAACAGAAAGCAATGAGCAATGGTTAGAAAACAAAATGGCGATTCTTGTTACATCAAAATGGCTGTTCATTAGAACACTCGAAAACCTATATTCTGTCGTATCGTGCATGAGACGGTTGGCCCACAGCCACCAAAATACGTTTGCGGTCTCAAATTAGATTTCTAGACTGACAATACCTCCTGTCAAAACTTAAATACAAAAGGACAGTCAAAAAACATATGTTTTTAAGGAGGCTGAGGCACCACCGCACAACCAACATTTAACATCTGCACCATTCATGGATTTGGATAATTTCATGGGAGTAATAAATGCTCTGTGAATGAAGAAGTACAGATGTTGTGTTATGTTGCCGGAAGCAAAGATGCCCCTGACTCTAGTATACAAAAGAGACCAGGTATGGTCACTTAGGACACAACCAAGGTCAAGTTCCCACCTGAAGCGCACAGGCCAATTAGCAACCACGGAAGGCAATAAATTGTAAAATTTGGAAGCTTTGCTATCGGGATACATGGTCAGCAGCAGAAGTCTGGAGGGATCAGGCGTTAGGGTAATGTTAGAGAAACAGCGCAGAGCATCAAAGCATGCATTTACTAAATTATTATAAAAGTGGAAATCTGAAATGGGGGTGAAATAGTGATCCCTTAGCTGTTGGAAGGTAAGGAGGGAGGGACCATTGAGAGTTTGCTTAATAAATCTGATGCCTTTGTTTAACCAGGATTTCCGATACAGAGCTCTATCATTAATAGTAATCTATTTATTATGCCAAAGAACAGAGAGTGGTCTTTAGATGGGGCCTTGACGTTGGGGGAGAGAAGTCCTCTCAGAGCAGAGATGGAGTCCTTCGTGGGGTCAGAAAAAGCTACCGAGGAGTGACTAAAAACATAAGTAAGGTCAGCAACGCCACAAGGATGTGCCAAGTGTTTTTCTAACTCACAGCAGGAGGGAATATCTGAGGATTCAGGAGGAGCAGACCAGCAGCGGGATTGTTTGAAAGGAAATGCTGAATGATATACTCCGGATACCTAATCCCCTCCCCCTTATCATATGGGGCTTTTAGATTGGCAGCTGCAATTCTCTTACATTTTCCTGAGCCCCATAGGAAATTGAGAAGAATTCAAATGACAGACTTGAAAAATGAGGCAGACAAAGAGACCGGGAGCAATTGCAAATAGTATAAAACAATGGGGGACAGCATCATTTTAATGGTTTGAAGCCGACCCCACCACGGAAGGTAGAGAGGTGACCACCTTGAAGTTAATTCTTTAAGTCTGTTGACCAATGACTGCGTGTTAAGTTTGACGGTATCGCACACTGAAGAAGCAAAATGAAGGCCAAGGTATTTAATTGAATCATGACCGCGTTTAAACCCTCACACATCTAAGTCATGTTTGATACAAAAGGAGTTGAGTGGTAAAATCTCAGATTTATTTTTGTTGAGTTTTTAACCAAAAACTAAGGAAAACTGATGGAGTGTATTCAGTAGATGAGAGAGATGAAGTTTGGGATTCGTAATAAGGATAGGTATATCATCAGCATACGCAGCGATTCTAACGTTGGATTTCCCACAAGAGATCCCGGGAATGTTCCCATCAGATCTGATGAGTTCTAACAAAGGTTCTAGTGAAAGAATGTAGAGGATAGGAGAGAGGGGACATCCCTGTCGAGTAGGGTAAGGATTGCCCATTGATACATATAGGCGATTTGGGACAATAACAAAAGATGTTTAATAAGGGAAATAAAATGCTCACCACAGCCATGCCATCAGAGAGATTGAAACATAAAGTCTCAAGTAACCTGATCAAAGGCCTCCTCTCTGCATCAGCGCAATTGCTGCATAGCCCTGTTTATCTTTTTTTATCCTTAGAAACTACATGTAAAGAGTGAAGCAGCAATCTAGCGTTGGCAGAAATGTTCCGGCCCTTGACATAGCCGACTTGATCGGCTTTAATCAGAGCGGGAAGAGAAGATTCTATTCTGTTAGCGAGAATTTTAGCAAAGATCTTGCTTTCAACATTAATGAGGGAGAGTGGTCTGTAAGTATTGGGAAGAGCTGGATCTTTATTGGGGAATAGGATGAGTAAAGCCTCAGAAAAGGAACCGGAAGAGGATTTCTGGGAGACAAAGTAGGAAAATAACAAATTAAGTCTAGGGATAATGGAGTGGGAATTAAATGGAAAGCCATCCGGAACGGGGGCCTTTCCTTTACCCAGCCCCTTAATGGCACGAGTGATTTCAGGAAGCGAGATATGGACCATCTAAGTGAGTAAGATCAATCTGGGGATATGAACATCTATTAATATTACTGAGAAAGGAGTCCATGTTTGCAGAGTATACTGTAGTTTCCGGAGTGTATAAGTCAGAATAGAATTGCTTAGAACAATTTAAAATATCATCAGGATGATTAAGAGTGGTGCCCGATTTGTCTTTAAAGTGTGAGATCTGTGTTTTTTCCTTCTTGGTCTTAAGATAAGAGGCAAGTGACTTCCCAGCTTTGTTGGACCTCTGGTAAATCTTAGTTTTATATTTTAATAGAGACCCAGCGGCCATATCAGTGAGCTCCTTGTTAATTTGGAAATGCAAGGCAAGGACTAAACAGAGATTTGCTTCAGTGGAGGCTCGATAAAACTGTTTTTACCCATTGGATAGTTGGAGATAGCGATCATCGAGATGTTTTTTCTGCTGTTTCTTCTTTCTGCTAGAGTAGGGAATAATATAGCCCCTGAGCGCAGCTTTAAAAGGCGTCCCAAGTGGTGACCACAGAGATGTCACAATCCAGATTTTCAGTGAAGTATTGTTGTTGAAATGACTGAACAGAGTGGATAAACTGATGATCTTGCAGCAAATAGTTATTGAACCTCCATCTAGAGGCATGATCAGAAGGGGCATGATCAGAAATTATGATGTTAGAGATAGTAGAGTCGATGATGGTGCCAGTGAGAGATTTAGAAGAAAAAATGTAATCCAGGCGTGAGAGTGTGTCATGCGGAGGCGAGTGAAAGGTATATTCTAATTGCGTTGGATGGGAGAGTCTCCAAGAGTAAACTAGACCGGTTTCAGTGACACAACGCTCAAAGGATTTATGGGTCTTGGAGCTCTTGAACACACACTTAGGGCCTCATTACGCATTTGGAGGTAGCCATGCCCTTAATAAGGGCATGGCTGCCTCCAAACTCGGGTCAGTGGTCCCTGAATGGGGAAATACCGGGCCATTCCAACTTTGGAGGGCCCGGTATTTCCCCATTCAGGGAATCCCGACCCAGACCATCCCCATTCCCATTTGAGCCCCCATAGGGTTCAATGGGAAGCATGCTAAGACGTCCAGAGCGGGTCCCGCGAGGGGATCTCGTAATAGGGCGGAATGGGTATAACGGCGCCGGTAACTCTACCGGCGCCGTTGAACCCATTTCGCCAGCGTCGTAATGAGGCCCTTAGATTTCCGATCTAAAAATGGGTCCAATTGCCACACATGATAACATTAGTGAGACCATGGTTGAGAATAATGTGTTTCATGAAAACCCAAAAGCAGGGTCAGTTATGGTAGGGCCATAGATGTTCAAAATGGAAATATGATCCAACCCAATTAGATGTTTGACCCATGCCCAACACCCATTAGTGTCTGCATCTTGGCCTAAGATCTTAAATGACATTATTTTGATAATAAGTACAGCAACCACATTTTTCTTACCTACAGCAGGACTCGCAATGACATCTTTGACCCAAAGGGATTTAAATTGCATTGCTTCCGCAATTGAGAGGTGAGTTTCTTGTAAACAAGCCACTGACGGCTTAAATTTATTGAGCTAGGATATAATCTTATGTCGCTTAATTGGATTAATGCATCCTTTAATGTTCCAAGATACGCATTTAAAAACCATAGCTACAGGTAAACAAATGTAGGAGCAGAATATAGACCAGTAACAAACACAGAATATGAGCATACCAGAGTAAAATGTGCAATACTTTAACCACATGAATCAATGCAGTAAAATCAAGAGCAGGACGGCCCTTAAACAGGGACCAAACATAAAAGGGAAACACACGAGGAGGAAGGGATAGGAAAGTGAAGTCTGACCAAAGACTGCATATTAGGAGGAAACAAATGAGGAAAAATCCTCTGAGCCAGGAAAAAGAAAAATGCATCAAAACAAATGACATAGAAAACAAAATATTAAGGCTTCGAAATGGGGAAAAAGGGAGAACAAGCCATAGGGATTGGTGACGGCTATAGAGCTGTAAAAAGGAAAGAGACTACCGACAGCAGGAGAAGGATGCCACAACTGCGTCGGACCCATCCATTCTATAGCAGAGAGTTAGTGACACACGCAGACGAACAACCAAGAGCATCATGTTCCAGAAGAGGAGGGGGCATTCAAGGGTAGCGACGTACCCATGCCCTCAGTTTTGATGGAACAAATAAAGCACTTTAGATCAGTGGGATCATCGAAAATGGCGGTTCGCCCCTCATGAGTAACTTTGAAGGAGCAGGGATGGTATAATCCGTATCTCACATTGAGCTGTTTCAAAGCAGGATGGAACGATAAGATTCTTTTCGGCGTTGAGCCGTAATCTTGTGAAAGATGTAGTTTACTTCCATGCCAAGTAAGGGAGCTTTTCTCCTTGATTGTTGAAATTATGAGTTGAAGCTGAGTATATTCAAGCAGGTAGAATATGAGCGTACGAGGAGGGAGGTGAGAGGACCCAGAATTTCTTAGGGGGACAATGCGATGAGCATGTTGTATGTTGAATGATGAATCCAGTGGTAGATGAAGCAGGGCAGGCAACATCTTCTGTAGAAGCGCTATGGGGTCAGTACCTTCGCAACCCTCAAGCAGACCGGAGATGCAGTTTATTGCACCTGTTCCTGTTTTGCGACTCCTCATTGTGTTTCTGAAGGTCCTTGATTGTTTTTTCTAGGAGCACAACACTTGGAGAAACATCCTCGACAAAACCAACCCTTCTCTCCTTTTCATCCATTCTATTTTCAAAGACCTTCCACCTATCATCCAATTGCTGAAGTTTTTGATTAGTACTTTCAATGAAAGGCTTCAATGTTCTGATTTCTTGCAGAATAGTCTCAATGGCTGGATAAGCAAGGGCGAGCGGAGGAGGCAAGTCACTCTTAGGACTTTTCAGGTTGGTCGAGGAAGGTTTAGAGTCCTTATTGACAGTCAGCGTTTTAAGAATATTCTTACCGGTGGCCATATTTGCACAATGTACCAGAAAGTAGTCAGTGAGACTGAGGACCACTTAGTCAGAAAGGTGCAGGCTGAGGCGAAGACAGTGAAGTGTTCCAAATAGAGGCCTGCACACTCAGTAATGCAGAGGACAGCGTTGAAAATTGTGCAGTATCCAAAGGCAACATTCAAAGTATCTGAAGCAGACCAAAAACAAAGGAGAAGCTGAAATGCCAGGCTTCAGAATTGCTTCAGAATGGGTTTATGTAAATGAAAAATAAAATTGGTATAATTATATGATTTGTTCTTAGTTTCTTTTTATACTCCTTTTTTTTCCTCCTCTTCCTCCACCCCTCACATTCTTTTCTCCTGCACCCTCCTTCCTACTTGTTTGTCTTTTCTTTCTCCCCTTTTCAGGCAGGTGGAAAAATTTACAACAGAAAGCAGCAATAAACGTTGAGGAGAATAAAGTCAAAAAACAGAAATGTCCCCCAGTTGTTGAAATAGATGAAAATTTAGCTTAGCAAGAGTCAGCAGTTAATATAATGAAGTTCAGCAAGCCCGCATTTGGTGGTGCTGTATCACTGTAGGAGGCTGACGAGGCCCGAGCCAGCCCGTCGCGTCCCAAACAATGCCGGATGTTACCTCATACGGGGCGGCCATTGTCCGGACCTGCAGGCGCTTGAGATGAGAGGATGTGCACACTCGCCGAGGAACGTGTGAAAGCCAAGCGGGACTTCAATACAAGGCAGCCTTCACCCAGCAGCGAAGCGGAGAAGAGGACACGCCGCAAAAAAGCAGATAAGTGAATATATGCCATGTTTTATGGAAAGGTTTGGTCGGAGCGGCGGTTTCAGGCAGCCATCGTCCACAGCACAAAGCCACACCCCCAAGAGGGAATTCTTAACTCAAGAACATTTTGAAATGATGGATTAAAAGGGTGCATTTTACAGCACACTTTGTTTGAAAAATTGGATAAAAGGCCACAGTTTGCAGTTGGTTTTGTAAGGTAAGTCCAGTGCAATAGCTGCAAGTCACCAACACTGCACTAGAGTATTTCCCAACGCATTTTCATGATGCCTTTGCCCACAATATTTGCCAGTATAAGAAACATTTTCACACTGCTTGTGTCCATACAGTTCAATGCTGGCTGCACCAATATATGCCTTTTTTCCCCATAGAAGAGCATACTCCTGTTTGTTTTGCCCATGATGCCAGTAAAGATGCAAAATATGGCAGAATATTTTCTCTGGATGTAAGAATATACTCCTGTTGGCTGTGGCAGAAAAGAAAACCTGTTCACTTGGCAATTATCATCACACACAACTTTCCCACACCACATACTCTCAATTGTCTCATTTAACACACACATGTATGCACATGCATGCTAACACATACATAAGTTTGTTGCTTTCACACATGAACTGCACCACACATGTTTAGTTCAGTTTCAATTTTACATTTTATGATTCAAAAAGGTTTGTGAGTGAGAGTCACATATCTCCTGAAGGAGAGCCCTATTTCATGACACGTGTTTTGGCTCTTTCTGAGCCTTTTTCAAATCGGGGCATATTATGTGTTGACTTCATACACACAAACAAACGTATACACATATATTGTGATGTGTGAGGACAGAGAGTAAGGAGGGTAATGGGTAAGGATGAGTATGATACAAGTAAAAACAAGAATACAAATAAAATATGTGAATAAAGTAATAACATAAAGGCGATGAGATCATACATAGGTCACCCTGATATATACATTAACTGGCACAGGAAAGGACTAATCACAGATGATGAGAAATCCTTTTTACAAGTTAAGCAACCTATTTTACCAGCCATATATTTTCTCCTAAAGGTGCATAAAGCATTCGATACAATTCCAGAAGGACGCCCGATACTGAGCAGCATAGGATGGGCCAAGGTGAAGCTTTCTGAGTACATTGACAATGTCCTATGTCCCAGGGTTATCAAAGACACAACTGACACAATAAGAATTATTGACAAAATTGACTGGAAACCATCATATTTCTTAGCCACCTGGGATGTACAAGCCCATTACAGAATAATCAAACCTGATTCAGCAGTACAGACTATTGATTATGTATTCAGAAATGACTCTGCTTCATATTACCACTATGTACAAATGCTAAAGGAAATGCTCATGGCAACACTGGAATATAAAAAAATGTCTTTGACAAGTGCTATCCTCGAAAAAGAGGAATAGCCATGGGCACAAAATATGCCCCTGTACTTGCAAACTTATTTATGGCTATGTATGAGGATCAGCATGTATATATAAGGACCAAGCATTTAAGAAACAAGTAGTTCTAGGGCCGAGGTACATTGACAATGTGCTCTTAATTTGGAATGGCACAGCAGACGAACTAGAGAAATTCAGAATTAGAATGAACCAAAATGATTTGGGCGTGGAATTTACAGGACAAAGCAGTAAGACAAGGATTAACTTTTTGGATTTAACAATTTATGTAATCAACGAAACACTATTCACGCAAACATACCGTAAGGAAACAGAGGTGAACTCAACACTGCACGCAGCGAGTTGCCATCACAAACTGGTCAAATGGAACATCCCGACAGGAGAGTTCATCAGAGCAAGAAGGAACTGCAAGGATCCGAAAACATTTGCCGAAGAGTGCAACCTATTATACAACAGATTTAGAGAAAGAGGATACTCATCAAGATGCATCCTTGCAGCCCGCAGTAAAGCAATGAAAGTGAAAACAGAACAAACCCTTACACGCAAGGACAACATAGGCAATAAGGACATTGACAAAATAAGATTAATTACAACATATTGTTCCAACAAGCAAGAGCTGACTCAAATTTTGAGACGCAACTGGCATGTTTTGAAATTAGATCCTCACTTAGCCAAATTCATTGAAGATCAGGCTAAGGTAATCTACAGAAAGTCAAGGACTATTAAAATGAATCTGAGCCCATCGCTACTTCCTGAGATATCTACCAAAAGAACAGGAACCTGGCTAAAAAGTTACGTGTCAGGATTAAGGAAATGTGGATCATGTACAATGTGCAATTATGCACACAAGAGTACAATGACTTGCCAGGATACAAGGGGGACAAAAATGAAAATCCAAGAGAATCTAAATTGCAGATCTAAGTACGCAAAATATGCAATAATATGCACATGCCAACGTATATACATTGGAAGCACTATCAGAGAAATGCAAATAAGAATTTGAGAACACATTTCTACAATTGGCAGCCAAGATGCGTTGCTCCCTTTGGTGCTACATTGGCAGCAAATGCATAAGATGGAGAAGAAACAAGATTTAAGATTTATTGGACTGCAGAAGGTCAAACTCGGCCGACAGGCAGAAGCATGTCTAACCTGTAAATTCAGATCAATAGAATTTGGGCTGAATAAAGATAACGAGATGGTACATTTCCTGTAAAACTGACAACTAGTGGACATGAATGAAAGGCGTTGCCCTCCGCACTCAGGGCGATATGTGTATAATGAATTGTTCTGCAGCTGAATGGGATAAGAAATACTGATATCCTCACCAAGCTATCATTTGCCAGGTACAACATATTAGTATAGGCAAGGTTATCTATGAGGACCAATATATCGATTTGATGAGGTAATGAGTTGAACTAGAGTAGAATGTTATATTAGGTTATATGATTCTGTGCATTAAGGGGCATGTCCAGTGGACCTTATCAACACATGTACATGTAGTTGTCCTAGTTTATAAAGCATATCACACAATGATCACTTAAATGAGTTATTATATTAACACACCATTATAAAGTTGGACGAGTAACTAAATTTCATTAATAGGTCACACATGCCTGGGCAAACATTTTGCATTATAAAGTCACCCACCATGATTTCAGGTCCTAACAGGACCTGCACACATAACTGAGCCACACTGGAGTACGGCTCTCAAATTCATCATAATGTATAAAATCAGCACCAACTGTGGCATATCATGAAATATCACCATTTGCCAATGCAATTAGGACAACACTGCGTATGATATTACCTCTCTAATACAATTCTGTAATTAGGGTTTTTCGTATATATTCTTTGTCAATTTTACTCTCCAAAAATTATTTAAACTAACAATATCATCTAATATTAGATTTAGGTGATTTAATGCTTATTTAAAATTCGGTAGATATATGAATACATGGGAATTCCAATCTGTAAAGAGTATCTCCACTATGTGGGCACGATCACATTGGAATTCGAACATTGGGCAACTGATAAGCCCAAAAGATGGTGGCCATATGTTCGCGAGTAGCAAGAGAGGAAGGACTCTTCACACAACCATGGTAACCACTATAAACATGTTACGTGGCAACTAATGCGGCGTTCCTAGATCTGAGGCCGACGCGCAGAGACAAAAAGCTACAATTTTTAGGTAAGCCCTAACAACCAATGTACGAGGATCACTCCTGCAGCAGGAATGGACAGCTAGTACATAATATGATAATCGGTGCACTAACACAGACACAGATAACTGATTAGCATGCGCTACCAGACTATCAGGCTAAATTGGGGAACAGAAATTCATGGCTTTACAAGATGAGTCAACGCTCTCATATAGGGCTTGGCAAGTAGCATAAAACAACACGAGGGATCATTAATAGATCTGGGGGAAATTGTATAGGGCGTCATGAAGCGCATTGAGAGCCTAATTAATACTGTACGAGATCAGGCTTGTTTGACACAGATATGCACCACCAGTATTAAAACCAGACCCTTACCCGTGTGTGGAGCCAAAAACAATATAATTAAATAATGAAAGCACAACAAAAAGCAATATTTTACTAACCGTAAACAGATAAAAGGACCATAAGCTGAGAATATTGGAATTTACGTATGAACAACTAGACATGAACAGCCTTAACAGATCGTAGTGACATTAGGAATTAAAATTAAAAAAACAAGGGTGGAAGGTTGGAGTGGATTTGTTAAGCTTGAGGGATTGTGCTGTATGACACATGACCAATACATTATAGATGGGATTCAAACCTGGGATATTTAAGGAACCAAAACCAAATCTAACACGGAATCGCCACTATCGGAACTTATGGTAAGAGACAACTATTTTGATCACAAATGGACTGCAATTAATTAAGGACCCTATAATTGTAATGGGAGAGGTTTGAATGGTCACGGCCAACGACATTTGAAATCTCATAGAGTACAAGCGAGATGAACAAACAATGATTAATGGACTAATGTATATATCAGGGTGACCTATGTATGATCTCATCGCCTTTATGTTATTACTTTATTCACATATTTTATTTGTATTCTTGTTTTTTCTTGTATCCTATTCATCCTTACCCATTACCCCTCCTTACTCTCTGTCCTCACACATCACAATATATGTGTATACGTTTGTTTGTGTGTATGAAGTCAACACATAATATGCCCTGATTTGAAAAACTCTCAGAAAGAGCCGAAACACGTGTCATGAAATAGGGCTCTCCTTCAGGAGATTTGTGATTCTCACTCACAAACCTTTTTGAATCATAACATTTAAAATGGAAACTGAACTAAACATGTGTGGCGCAGTTAATGTGTGAAAGCAATGAAGATGATTAACCTCGGAGTTGGGGTAGTGGTTCCTCCGATCACTCTTTCACACACACACAACATCTATCTATTGTTCATTTAAGAGGTTGCGAGGCCCAAGAAGTTGATTCCCAAAATTACCCCCTTTTCAAGTGCTCTAACACATAAATACATTCACACAATTGCAACACTCGCAGACAGTCACACATGCTCTCACACATTCACCATTTCACTGCCTTTAGGGCAGTAATGGTCAAATCCTATTCACAGGAGAACTGGTACTCTGTGGCATCCACCTCCTCCCCCAACCTGCTCTGAATCAGGCTGAAGATGGAGTCCGCACTTTGGCCCCACGCCCAGCCCGAGATGGATATGTAGAGTGAGGGGTGACGAGGCATTTGTTCTCCAGCATTGGTATCTTTCATAGAGTCACATGCTGTTTGAATATTCCCCGTTGTCGGGCTGGGAATCCTCAGTAACATTAAGGCAGTTTACATTTAAATTTAAAACTGCAGTCCCTTTAGTGTTCTTAGTCGTTTGGGGAAATAGTGCCCCATAGCCAATATGTATAGAGTCCTTTATAGCGCCTCCCCTGAGGGCCATCTTCCTCCCTAAATTCTCTTCTTCATTCGATAATCTACACACTTTCTGTGACTTTATCGCTATTTTGATAATTGTTTAAAGCCTCTGCAGAGTTCTTTCAAATTTTGGTGGTTGGGATTGCTTTTTACAACCCTGGTGCTTCCCTGCCGGCCATATCTTTGCCACTTCAGGGTTCAGGTCTGTTGGAGGTCTCCTCTTCACCCCACCATGGCTGATCCAAAGGCGAACAAAGGTCTCTTCACGGCCTGTGCCACTTGAAGAGTGTCTACGTGGAAGACCAGCAAGTAGGCTTATCTACTGCCTGTACCCAGAGCATGACGTCAACATGTGCACTATCTGTCATTCCTTCTCCAACAAGCCTCTCCGGTACTGGCACCAAATGATACTGACTTAGCTTGATAAGGGCGCAGTGGCCTCAGACACAGCTTCTGTTCAGAACCATGCTTTACTCCACCACTGCAGATCCCAGGAGAGTGCTCCTTCTTCCAAGAGGTCAAGGTCCCACAAGGAGGGTTCTCATGGAAAAACAATGAGGGAGGAAGATGACACCCACGCTCAGGCTGCCCAGGATATGGTAGTAGATGTGCTCATGTCACCACACAAGAAGCCAGAATCCAGCAAAGCCGCTGTGGTGGTTCTGTCAACAGCTACCTTGATGACGCTTTCTGTGTCTACGGCTTACTCGTGTACTAAGATGACTACGTTGATGCCCTCCCCGTCAATGACAAAGCGCAAGTCTTTATCCATTCCACGTCCTCGTCCACCACTCCGTTGACACCTTCCTTGGCACCTGTCTCAATGACTACTTCGTGAACGACAGTCGATGATGAAAACACAGTTGACAACCAAAGCGTCCACCTCGACGATGATGAGAAAACCTCTGTCGACAAGGGTTCCACTTAGTCTACAGAAGCTTCAACCGGCTCACCTCGACAAAAAATAGCCTCCATTAATGCTCACCCCTTATGTTCATCCTGCTGTTCCAGGACCTTCCCAGTTGCCCTCAGAGGAAATCCTTGAGCATGCCATAGACCCTGACTTTGAGGATGAGGATCTATTTTTGGATGACGAGGAGGAAGTCCCATTGTCGCTGCCACCAGTGCAACAACTTCCAGCCATGCAGGCCCCATGTACCCCGCGTACTCCAGCTGCTACTCAATTTATGCCAGGCCCCAGTCAACCTGAGGAACACTCTATCACAGGGCATTTTCTCTACACTGCAGACTCTGGTCCCCGAATTGCAGTACAGGGTTCCTTTGATCCCACCAGCTCCATGGGAGACACCTGCTCCACTGGCTCCCTCTGGACTCTGCAGTCCTGTCTCTCCATTGGCTCCTTGTATTTCTGTTGAGCGCTCCAAATTGGACACAGACAACAACACCTCTCAGAGTGGTGCCTCTTATCACACTACAACCAATGAGTTCAATGACCTTCGAATGACGATCAGTTTGTCCAAGTGGATGGCAGACCTGATGATCTGCCCATCAGATTACCCATCTGATAGATTGGAACTTTCCATTCTCTTATGTCCAAGGCTGCTAGAATGTTTGATCGGCTCCCAGAAGAGCAGAAGGAAGGTTTTCTATAGCAATGCAGGGGACAGGGCAGGAAGACCTTTGTCTCTGTAATTGTACTGGATGACCTCTGGGAGGATGTCCTACTAACTATGAAAAAATCCCTTTATGGCACCGTCGAAAAAAAGGACAAGTTTGAGGAAAAGTACGGTGCCCCCAAATGCCTATCCCGGACTCTGTGCTCTCCGCTGCCACCTGTAAACGCTAGCCAATCCTTTGCTATGTGCTGTTCCACCGGAAAGAGAGGGTAGACAGCTCTTCGCTTTTGGTAAGCGCATAGTTTCCACTGCGGCCACCACTATTAAATCAGCTATTTCCTTGGCCATTCTATCCTGCTACCACAGAGTTGTGCTTCTATCTGGGACCCATTCGGGATTTCTTGCCGGGCGACAAGAAAGAGGGTGATGCTTAAGATTCTCCGGGAAGGTCGCCATCTCGGTCACAGTAGAGATCACTGACACCGGTTTCTAGCAGATGGGCAATGGTGAGGTGTTGTGCCAACAAGGATAACTGAAAGCTGCCAACTTCCTGCCAGAAGTCCAAGCCAAAATAGTTGATCTGCCTTTTAACAGAGATTAACTCTTTGGAGAAAAGGGTTGACAACCCGATCCAGGCCATCAAGGCTAACACCGTGTAATGAATCCTACGGATCCCTCACCAAATCCCTGCCTAAAGTCTCCTCCCAGGTGGCCGGGGAAAGGCAGACGCTTCCTGATCCTCAACTTGGGGGTGGTGCTCTGCGGGAAGATCATCTGGGAGGAGAAAAGATTCAGGGAGGTGAGTGGAATCAGTGCAGTGAGACACAATATTTGCCTTCCTCTAAGGAAGAGATATTACAACTGCCAAAATACTTAATCACTTGTTGCCACAATAATATAACTTTTCCACCTGTTGAACACCTAAATGTGAGTGAAATCAGCCAGACCTCCTGTGGTATAAAAGTGAATAAAACCACTTGTCAAGCTCATAGAGAGAGAAACTTCCCTAACTCCAAAGGGGGAAATGGAAAGAAGTCTGAATAATAACCACCAAATGTCTAGAAAACATATTCCTCTTTTCAAACAAGACTGGTGAAGGATTTGTATGATACTCCTTCAATGAATGTTGTAGAAAGCAGGAATCAAATCAGTAAAGTAGAAAGACTTAGAAAAACTAACTTTGTTGACAGGGACTTCAAGTCCCATAATTCCCTCAGTACTGGGATGAGGAAGAGGGATGTAGAGGAACACTGCTGTGGGAGCGGTCAACTAATTAGTGCAGATGACCTACACCTGAGGGAGACTGAGAGGCTTAAAATGCCCCCTCAGGTGCAGGCACTGAGAAGAGATGAGCAGCGGAAGAGGAGAAAGCTGCGTGGGACACGTTTGCAGCTGAAAGTGAAGCTGGAGGCGAGAGAAGATGCTGGGACCGCTAATGCCTGAAGTTGTGGCGGGTCCCAAGAGAGTCCTTGTCTAGAGCTCTCCCTGTTGCAGAGGGTGCGCAGTGAGAAGCGCAAGAAAAAGACGCTTGCCCGGTGAAGATTATTTGTGCAGAAATTGTGCAGCAGGAAGCAGCAGTAGTGAGGGAAGTGTGCCCTCTTTAGAGGTTCCAAGGGGCTGGGTTACACCTGACCGTCTCTGGAGCAGAGGAAACTCAATTTCTCAGTGGCTTCAGTGGAGGAGGACCAGAGGAGGCTGTGTGCCCGACTGCGAGGAGCCACAAGCACAGAAGACCTGCGAACGCCAATCGGAGCGTGATCGAGCGACTTACCCGGTGAGTCCATAGCTTGCAAGTGACTTTGGAGCATTGCAACGCTGTCCACCTGTTCACGGCAGGCGGTTTCACTTGTGTCTGAGTGAAAGCAGCAGTAACTATAATTTTGAATAATTCTGAATACCGAACTGTGCGAAACCAATGGAAGTTATACCTGTTGAGTCAAAGTGACTGTACATTATATTACTCAAGGTGAGATGGGAATATTGGAAAGCCTAATGGTTGTAAGGCTTGCTACTTATATGCTATAAAACACAGATCATAAGATGATAGAAACCTACATTGCCAAAGCCAAGATAGAAAAAATGTAGAGGGGAAAGAAAGGTGGCAAGCAGACTGCCCTTCTAAAGAACCTTATCTAGAGGGAGAGCAGCATAGTTGCAAAGGAGTCTTAAAGCGCACTAATGTGATTACTTGTTTCCCCAAAACTGGTTTAAAGTTTGATGCAAAGAAGTCTTGTGAAGTTGTTGTTGTTCGAAGTTGGAAATTACCACAGAAGCACTTTCTATTCTTTTGGTGAAGAGGAAACGGGCAGGCGAGTATACCCGAATGGCAAGAGGTTTTTGCTTTAAAAGGCCTGGCACAAGAATCAACCAGGTAGTAGATGATGCAAGTGCTGATCTGTGGTTCTAACAGAGGCAACTCATGTTAAATTGTGACATTTAAAACCGAATTGTGAAAACCTGTTGAGGAGATGTTGCAATTCTGCAGAAACGAAAGTTGTGGCAAATCATCCTGACAGAGACAGTTGTTGTTAATCATGTGAAGAACACAAAGGTGAAACCTGTTCTTACCCCAGGAGCAGTTGGAGCATACTATTACTTTTGGTACCTTATTGAGACAACAGAACTATCTGTGATCAAGTACAAATCCTTAAGAACTGTGTTGGAAATGTGTCAAACTGGATTTCCTTGTTTCTTTTGAACGGTGGAGCAAACGCTTGCTCAGAACTGGGGAAAGGAAATTGACCCAGGTTTGTGAATTCAATCATATCATTATAATTATTATTATTTTATTGTATTATAGTTGTTGAATTGACCTGCTATGCATTTCCTTATTGCTTTATTGAATGTACACGTGTGAGGGACACATAGGGGGTCATTCCGAGGTTGGAGGTAAGGAATTACCGGCACCGGTAAGGGTGCCGATGCTGGTAATCCCTTACCTCCGTATTCCGAGGTCCCTTTACGGGTCCGTACTTTACTCCTGCTTTTAGCAGGAGTTAAGTACGGGACCCGCAAAGGGACTTTGGAGGTAATTACGGCACCGTAATTTACAGTGCCGTAATTACCTCCTTCCCCATTCCCATTGAGCCCTATGGGGCGAAAATGGGAATGGGGAAGGGCAAAAGGTGAATGGGGAATTACCGCCCCCTCCAACCTTGGAATGGGGCGGTAATACCTCCATTCACCATGGAGGAGTCGGAGCGGGTTTGGAGGCAGCCATGGAGCTAATATCTCCATGGTTACCTCCAAACTCGGAATGAGGGCCATATCCTTTTGTTTGAGTGTTTCCTTTAGTTTATTTTAGGCAGGGAAATCCTCTTCAGGGTAGGGATAGTGAGGGAAAGTGAGGCGTTTATCCAACCTTTTTATATAATAAAATGGCTAAAGTTGAAAACTCTTTGCAAAGTTGTTAGCCTCACATTTTTGACTCCTCCCAACTGACACTGCCAGATCCTACATACCCTGCAACAATGCTGACAGGCCTTTCGTTTGGGGAAGTCGCCATTTTCAAGATCCACCAGGTATTATGGGATGTCTTTATCAGTCACAGTCCTGTTGATTCTCCACCTATCCTGCATTTGACACCAACTTTCATTCCCTGTGGGAGGTTGTCTTTCCCAATTCCTCACTGAGTGGTCAAACATCACCACGGACAAGTGAGTTTTGTCCTTACTCCAACACGGCCACACCCTGGTGTTTCAAAGTCAACCACCCAGCATTCCCCAAAGATAGAAAAATCATCTTTTCGATACTTCCACAGGCAGTCCATTCCTTCCTCTCAAAAGGGGCAATAGAACACACACCTAGTGCTCATTGGGGACAAGGAGTCTACTCCACATATTTCCTGGTTAGGAAAAAGTCAGGCGGTTAGAGAACGATTCTGGATCTTTACCTGTAGAACAAGTTCAGACCTTCAGGGTGGTTACACTTCAGCACATCCTCACGCAGCTTCAGCAGGGAGATTTACTGTCTTCACTGGACTGGGAGGATGCACACTTCCCCATTACAATGCATCTACACCACTGGGCGTTTTTCTATTTCACTGTGGCAGGCATGCACTATCAATTCAGGGTGTTACCATTTGGTCTCCAGTCTGCCCCAAGGGTTTTCACCAAATTCCTCACCCCAGTGCCGGCCCACCTTTGCCGGGAAGGCATTCATGATTGGTTGGTCAGCGCCCCTTCCTTCCATCAGGCCATACATCACACTAGAACTGCTATGCACTAGTTGTTCACTCTAGGATTCTCGATCAATTACAAGCAGTTCCTACTTCGCTCCTTCCCAGCAAATGTGGGGAGCACAGCTGGACACCGTTTCTTGCCTGGCTATCCTGTCAGCGGACAAGGTGGCAGCCATACTGGCAAAAACCAACTTGACGTATCAAACAGACGGCATCAGTCTGTTTGCTGAATCCCTCCTTGGGATGATGTTGCCTTGTATCCCCTCGATACACCATGGCCGACTTCAAACAAGACCTCTCCAGGAGTTCTTAGACACCTGATGGAAGCACATCTCGAGCAAGTCGGATGACAAGTTGTCTCTGTCACATACTTTCCAGCTTGCCCTACTCTGGTGGTCAGTGCCCACGAACCTCATACAAGGGGCTTCATTCCACCCTCTGACACATCCGGTCACTGTCACCACCGATGCTTCATTGGAAGGCTGGGGGGCGCATACCGCCAACCAACATGCCAGAGGCTTGTGGTCTGTATCCAACAAATTGCTGCACATCACCATTCTCTGACTGAGGGCAAGGTTCTGGGTTCTGAAGTCCTTTTGCCTCCCTCACTGGGGAAAAATGTTTCAGGTGTTCACAGACAACACCACCACCATGATTTACATCTGAAAGCAAGGCGACTCCAGATCACCCCTGCTCCCGGCAGATGACCAAACACTCTATAATTAGATCCTAACCCATGGGATATTCCTGGCCCCCTTTAATTTGCCAGGCATCTGCAACTCGATTGCCGATTCCCTGAGCAGGGAACTGTGCTCCTACCAAGAGTGGGAACGCATCCATGATCAACTCTGCTTCATCTTCCAGATGTGGGGTGCTCTGGTGATGGATCTCTTCACGACTAGGGAGAACACCAAAGGGAAAACATTTGCCAGCCAGTTCCTCCAACACGGAGGCCTCTGGATGCCTTCACATTTCTCTGGATGTGCATGTTCCTCTACGTGTTCCTTCCATTCCCTCGGATCCCTCGGGTCCTGCACATCTTCAGAGGAGAGCGGTGCAAATTGATCCTGTGGCCCCTGCTTGGCAGTTACAATTCTGGTTCTCAGACCTGCTCAGCCCCTCACCGACTCCTCAGATCTGTCTACCTCTGGTTTTCAACCTGCTGTCCAGAGGCAAAAGGTCGGTCCTGCACCACAACCCGGGCTCCCTCAAACTGGCGGCCTGGCTCCTGCTTTTTTAGAAGTTGGACATGTCCCTATGCAGCTAAGGCTTGTGCACCCACAAAGGTCTCCAGCTATCGCCACAAGTAAAAGCGCTTTACAACTTTGTGTGCTACCAATCACATTGATCCTTTTCACTTCCTGCCACAGGACATTTTACCATACCTCTTGTCCTTGGTCGGCAGTGGACTTTCACACTCCTTAATCAGAGTCCATGTGGCATACATTTCACGATTCACCCACATGCCTACCGTGCCATCGTTTTGATCCCATTGCTTGATGAAAGAATTTTTGAAGGGTCTTTTTTGGTCCTTCCTGCATATGCAGACTCCGGACCGGTGTGGCAATTGAACATTGTTTTTTCCAAACTGATGGGTCCTCTCTTCAGGCCTTTGCACTGTGTTGACATGAGGTTCTTCTCCTGGAAGACTGATTTTTGGTCGCCATCACCTCTGCCAGTAGTACCAGTAGTACAGGCTTTGTCATGTAAGCCACCATACCTGGTGTTCCACGAGTCCAAGGTCGTGTTACCGGCAAATCCTACTTTCATACCTAAGGTCCCTTCAGCTTTCCATCTAATTTTCTTTCCATCCATATGAGCCCCTGCTCTTGTCTGTTTTCTTTGCCTCACCCTCTACTCCAGCTGAACACAAGCTGCATTTGCTGGATGTCCTGCAGTATTTGAAATATTGTGTTGCTCACACCAAACAGCTCTGTAAATCTTCTCAGCTGTTCGTGGCCTTTGGTCCCACGGCTGAGGGTAATCTCCAAATGACTGACTGCGTTTCCTAATACCACCATATTGCTAAGAAGCCTCTTCCGAGTCAGCCTAGTGCCTACTCCACAAGGGCAGTTTCATCCACTACTGCATTCCTCTCTGGTGTCCCGCTGTTGGATATCTGCAGAGCGACCACATGGTGGTATGTCTGCACCTTCACAAGGTTCTACTTTGTGGACAGAAAGTCAACGGAGGAGTCCAGGTTTGGAAAAGCTGTGCTCAGCGGGCTGTTCACATAAGGTGAGCGTTTTCTGAACGGGAGACTTCTCCATCATGGGGTTTTACATGGATTCACATGCTATGAATATTCCCCGTCATCAGGCTGGGAATTCTCTATAATATAAAGCAGTATAGCGTTCAGCCAAAAATCTGCTTGTCGTTTGTATAGCCTATTGCTGTCACTTTGGGTCATACTACCCCAGCCTCTGTCCTGGGAGGATAGCTCAGGGGCAACGTGTTCGCCTTGGAAGCAAGACAACATGGAGCAACACAGGTTCGATCCCTGGGTCCGCGCTTAGAAACCTCTGGGTATTAAGCGTGTTATAAATAACCTATCATATCATATCAATGACATTGGTCCGCATTAACTCCACCCCTGGTGGACATCTTGAGTCTTTTACTGCATGTTTTCATGTTGGGTGTCCTCATGTTTCACTGATTTACTTGCATATTTTGCCTATTCTTGATAGTTTATCTTCGAATTTCTCTTCAATCTGTCACCTTTGTGACTTGACGGCAGCGGGCATCTATTGCCAGTCTCAATCCCACCTTCCAGCGGATCGCAACGTTGTGTGAAGGCTGCAAACAGAGTTGGGCCTAGTTCACGCTCCATGTCGGAGGCCGAGAAGAAGAGCCACTTCAAGACCTGTTCAAGATGTGGTCAGAAAGAACATCTTGATCGAAGACCGTCCTTAGAAGTGTATTTATGAACTGTGCCCAGACCACGATGTGGCAGGATGCCCCATCTGCCAATCTTTCTCCACCAAGATGAGAATGGATTGCCATAGAAGGCCGGTTTCATGGCTGGAGGAGGGTAGAGCTTCTGATTCTGCGTCTGTGCACAGTCAGGCCCCTACTAGAGTGTACTTTCTCAGAGAAGAGGTTGAATCCTCTGAGGAAACTTCATAGGTGAAGGCCCCTAAGAAGGCATGGTTGTTGTGCGCTCCACCGTCCCCGTTGGTAAGTGCCAGGGCTGCAGTGTCTCAGTCATCTGGAATGGTGATGGGAGCAAAAGGAGCCCCATCTCCAAAGGGCTGGACATCATCCACTCCTTCTCCATCAACCCGGTCAACAAAGCGTCATCCATCGTCGGCTGCATCATCGTCGATGACCACAGCGACGTCCTTGTAGATGACCCAGAGACCGGTGTCTAAATCATCGTCGACAACAAAGACTCTGACGACGACATCGTCCGCCAAGTTGGAGGAACTGGTTTTCTTCATGACTACTGGCTTGTTAATGACTGTCGGCACCATCTCTGAAGTCACTATGGCTGTCTTGAAGGTGGCATTGCCTCCAAGGCCTCAGTTAGCCCCAGCTGGGTCTGTCAGACAAGGAAAATGAAGAAGATGTTTCTGAAGATGTCAGCCATCTTCAACAGCCTGCCCTCCGGCCTGTGCAACCTCTTTAGCAGGCTTGTCCTATGATCCCATGCCCTCATGCACCAATCTTAAAGCCTCAGGCTCGGGGAGATCCACTGCCAAGAAATGTTTCGTTGGACATTTTGTTTAACGCTACATACTCTAGTCACGGAAATCCTGCAGCGCCTCCCACCAAGTGCTCCTGTGGTTCCAGGCCCAGCTCCGGTGTCTAGTGCACTGAGGCTGCGGTGGCCCCACCTAGTACTACCTCCTTTAGTGCCTGCGATCCTGCAGTCGCCTCCTGTTCTAAAGTCCCCTATTGTAGAGGAGTTGAACCTGACAGGAACAGACACTACTGCAGACACAAACCCGGATGCTGACCAAGGTACGGATGACGTCCTTGCAGACGGTGAGCCACTAGATGAAGACCTTCCATCTAGGGCCTCTCCCCAGATGAGGTGGGATCTTTCTAGGTGATGATTGCCCTGGCAGCCAAGCTTTTCAACCTGGTCCTGGAGGAAAAGGAGGGATTCTTTTTCCAGGGGCGAGACTCCCCCAGGAAGACTGTGGTCTCAGACCTGCTGCTGAATGACATCTGGAAGGATGGGCTGGTGTTGATGCAAAAAACCCTTTTCCGTGCCAGCGAGGAAGGAGGCTGGAGAAGAAGTATAGGGTCCCGGAGATGGCTCCTAAATGCCTCAGAGGCCACCTGACGCCACATTCGGTAGTCTCGGCTACTGTGAGTAAGGGGTCTTCTAGCCCATCATCCTCTTGCTCGGTCTCACCTGAACGGAGGGAAGGAAGTAGAATGTGACTGGCAAGCACTTAACTACCACTGCAGCATCTACAGTCAAGGATGCCAACGCCCTGGCCATGCTGGCACGCTACGACAGAGGACTCTGGTAGAAATTGGGACCAAGCCTTCCAGAGGACAAAAGGCAAAGGCCTTAGTGATCTTTTGGGAGGGGGAAGTAGCCCCTGACCATGCTATCACGGTCACCCTGGACGTTGCCGACTCTGGTTTCCTCCCCGTGGGCAACGGAGTAACCCTATGCCATCACGGTTGGCTCAGGACAACAAAATTCAGGCGGAACTTCCAAGCCAAGGTGGTCGACATGCCCTTCAATGGGGATAGCCTTTTCTGCAAGGCAGTGGACGAATCCCTGCTCACCATCAAGACTGACACAGAAGCAGCACGCTCTTGCAGCATGCTGCAACAGAGGAAGCAGAACTTTCGCTCCCAGAAAGGGGAGGTCTACCGAACTTTCAATGTGTTCAGTCCTTTGTACCACCAGCACTCTCGTTTGACTCCGCAGGATGCATATAGAGGCCGGGCCTAGGCCTATAGGGGAGGTGCTCAGCATTGTCGTCCTCAAGCTTCCAGAACTCAGATGCCCAAGGAAGCCTGACCAGATCCTGTCCCGAGCCTTCACTTCAGCACCCCAGTGGGAGGCCGGCTATGTTAATGTTATGTAAATGTTAATGGACATTTGTACTGCGCACTATCACCATCGGAGTGGTCCCCTGGCGCTGTGGCGGCTCTGAAAAAAGGGAAGGGGGGTGTGAGTTAGTGGGAATAAACTGGAAAAGTGCAAGAGAGCAGTGATGTGCTATTGGCAACCTCAGCCCAGTGGGTCAGTTGGCTGGGCTTGGGGTGTTTCACGGTTGGTAGTCGTTGTGTGCTGTTGTGCAAGTTTATGGGCCTCATTATGAGGTTGGAGGTAAAAAAAGTTTTTACCGGCATGGACCTAATACCGTGTCCGTGTAGGAACAAGACCACTAACAGTGGGTATTACGAGTTTGCGTGCACAAGCGTAGCGGCATGCCGGTAACGACATTACTGGCATCCCGCTAAAGTCCCAAAAAAGCCCCTTAGCAGCATCATGGAAAGCACAGACAGCACTCCCGCCCCCAACCCCCCTAAATAACGTGATTGGCATCAATGGATAGGGCATTAGCAGGTACCACTATTAGCGGAGACCGCTAATAGCTGTGCCCGTTAATAAGTAGAACCGGAAGTAGCGTCATCGCACAGGAACAGGAAAGAGCACGGCGGCCATCTTGAAAAACACAATCCATTACCATCCTCACCACACAGGACCTGGATCCTATTTCCGACTGCAGAAATCAACCTTCACCACCAGCATCATGTCTAAGGCTGTCAAAAAAGGCGCATCCCGGCAGCGCAAAGAGCGCTTCAATGAGGAAGAGCTGACTATGCTGGCAGAGACACTGGCAGATAATGCAGAGGTTGTTTTTGCCAACAACCTCAAGAGAGAGGCACAGATTAAGAAAAAGGAGATCTGGCAACTTGTTGCCCAAAAAGTCAGTGCAGTAGGGAACACCCCCCGCACAATCAAAGACATTCGCAAGTGATGGGACGACCTGCGCCTGAGAGTCAGGAACATAATGTCGGCAAACCGGAGCTAGGCCATGGCTACTGGCGGTGGTCCTAGCTCACCCATCAAGCTAAGCCGGTGGGAGGAAATCTGCGCCAGCACTATTGGCATCGAGGCAATAGAAGGTGTGGGCGAGATGGAACGTGGCGCCACCTCATCGGCGGATGGAGGTGAGTGTCCTAAGAAAACACTGTAATGCAAAGTATGATGGTAGTCCACCAATTTGTCCTTCCAAAGAGGCAATGCATGGCCCATTACATACACATTGACACATCCCTGTCTAGATGCCGTACACAGCACAGACACATGCACATGCATGCAGCATGGCAATGGCACACCTGACACACACCACACAAATATGAAAACGGCATAAGTCACACTGTACGCAGTCCACAACAGAAATACCTGTCACACAGCATACGTCAGCTCCAACATGAGTGACCCTGACGGATGCCTGCATGCTCCACCCATATAGCAAGCAACGTGATTATCAAAACTCCAATACCTAATCCCCTCTAATGTGTAGGACAGCAATAATACCAATGTATGCATGATGCTTGTCAAACCATCACTGATGCCGTCCCTCTCTCGGTCCCCCATAGGCTCAGATCCTGACAGCGAGGCCCGGGACTCACCCCCACAGCCAACAACTCCCCGGAAGAGGGCCAGGGAAGAAGGCAACAGGCCTTCGACATTGAAAGGGCCAGCCAAGCCACGACAGGCACAGAAGGGGCAAACACCACAGGATGCCACGACACTGGTGCCGCTAAGGGCCACTGCTACAGTCCCCACAACAGCTGTGTCCCCTGCACAGGAGACAGTGGCCGATGGGGCCCTTTCAGCAGCAAACAGCTCTGTTGGGGAGGCAGCAGCTATGGCACCGCAGACAGACGATGATGCGCAGAGCCAGGGCCAGGTGTGTGTCCCTGTGGAGGATGACTCCTCAGACTTACCTGCCACACCCAGTCCCGCACCATCACCCCAGGTCACACCTTTGTACTCCTACCATGACACCACACCGGAGCAGTCTAGAGGGGAGACAGTTCAAGGGAGCATGAGTCCCACCGAGGAGCCACACAGATTTGGGGATGTTACACATGCACCATCTACCTCCACTGGTGTCCAGGCGGGGGTGCAGCAGATAGAACATACAGTGCTGCGCCAGGATGAGCTCACAGCCCTAGTCAGGCAGTTTGTTTCAAATGGTGCCCAGGAAAGGCAGGAGGGGCGCGACAACACTGTGTCCATGAGGCAGGTCATTGAGGAAAGCACTACGCGAATATGCGAGGAGGTGTCTGTTCTGGGGTAGGTCCTCTCCCGCATAGCGGATTCCTTGTTGGAGGCTGAGCGTCCGGCCCCCAGACTGGAGCAAGCGTCCAGCCCATCATCATCCAGCTCCACTCAAACCAGCCCCCTTCGCAGGTCAGCGCGCGCCTTGCAGCAATCGGACATGCCGCCACCAGGTGCAGGAAGTGGACGAATGTAGATGGGGCAGCCTGATTAAGGCAATAGACACAGACACCTGCAGCATTTGCTTGGACACCATGTGTGGGGGAGTTGTGGGGGGAGGGGGAGAGGGTGTGTGGGGGAGTTGTGGGGGGAGGGGAAGGGGGGAGAGGGTGTGTGGGGGAGTTGTGGGGGGAGGGGGAGATGGTGTGTGAGGTGGAGGGTTTGAGCACTTAATACTATTGAACAGTTCAATACACCCGTTGTTTTGAAGAAAAAATACTTGAGTGGACATTCCTTATTGCATATGTGTCATTTATTGCTATACAGTGCATAGTGTACATGTACTCCCACACCCAGTGCCCTCTGTCCCACTTTCATGTCACCCTCTGCACCCATGTGTCTTAGAAATATTGTCCAATCACAGACTGACGCACAGCACGTCCCTCCTGTGCATCGGCACCGTGATGATGTGCGCCCACATCTTCTTCCTCCCCTTCATCATCACATGGTCGTTGCAGTTCAATGTCAGGGGGCAGGGGCACGTTCCGTCGGATACACATGTTGTGAAGCATGACACATTCCATGATGATCTTGGCCACCTTTGCATGCCTCTAGAGGAGTGCCCCACCGGCTAAGGCAGCGAAAACGTGCCTTCAACAGGCCAAAGGTCTGCTCGATGACCAGACGGGTACAGGTATGGGAACGATTGTAGTCCTCCTCGTGCCTGTTCTGCGGGTTTCGGACAGGGGTCAGGAGCCACGGCTTCAAGGGATAGCCACTATCACCCACATGTGAGTAAAAAAGGGTATGGGCCTCATTAAGAGTCAGGCGTTAAAGGGTTAACAGCGCCGTAAACGGCGCCGACCCTTAACGCCTGATTACAAGGTCCCTTAGCGCCATGGTGATTTTAACCCCTGCTTTTTGCAGGCGTTAAAATCCATGGCGCTAAGGGACCATGGTGCTAATTACGCCACCGTAATTTACGGTGGCGTAATTAGCGCCTTCCCCACTCCCATTATGCCCTATGGGGCAAAAATGGGAATGGGGAAGGGTAAAATGGGAAATGGGGATTTACCGCCCCACTCACCTTGGAATGGGGCGGTAAATCCGCCATCCACCATGGTGTAAACGTAGTTTACACCATGGTGGTAAGGGTACAACCCAGGCGGTAACTTACCGCCTGAGTCGTAATGAGGCCCGATGTGTTAGTCAATTCTTGATGGACAGCTGTACTTATCACACATGCATGCAGATATTTGTTGGTCACATGCACATGTCCCTGGTTGTATGCACACATTTTTCCTTCCCTCAACGTGTGCTGTGCCATGCTCTTATGGTGTGGATTGCATCTTCAAGATGATACACGCTGTACACTGCCTTGATGTTGCTCATGCATTGTAGACGCATACCACTGTGATTGTGATATATATGTGATGTGTAGTGTTCTGTATGATTTTCTTACTGGCAGTGTGTTGGCAGTAGTCTCTGCATTATTTTGTATTCAGCGCTGATTATTCACATGGTGACATGCTGCACTTCTGTGGTGGTGGCCCTGTGACAAGCAGTGGATTCCCTTGGTGGATTTGTTATGTGCACTCTCATGGGTGCTTGTCCTGTGTAGTGATTTGCTGCAGACATTTACATAGTGAATACTCACAGCATGTTGCTGGATTGTCTTACGGAGGGTGAGGTCCGATGACGGGTGGTGCACGTGTTGTGGGATGTGGGGTGGTTTTAAGTTTGGCATGTTGTGATAGGTGTGCAGCTTACTTCATTGCTATGGAAATTGGTTGTCATGTTCTGTTTGGGATGCTTTGGGGCACAGTGTTTTGGGATGTGCACATCGTACTGTCACCACAACAATGACAGCAGGGTGGTGTGTGCATCTATTCCCCCATTTCACTGGCATGTGCCTGTCATGCAATTTACCAAGCAGCCAGGCACGTCGTCCTGCATGTCGCTCCATGTAGCGTGGAGTTCCGCAGGACCATTGAGTCATGAGTTGATCCGGGAAATCGGGCACAACAATGTGTGATGATCTTGCTGGTGTCACATACCATCTGCACATTGATGGAGTGGTATAACTTGCGATTGCGGTACACCACCTCCATGGCATGCGGGACCACCAACTCCACATGGGTGCAGTCAAGGGCACCAATACAATTTGGCATGCCTGCCAGGGCATGGAAGCCAACTTTTGCATCAAAGATCTCCTGGGGAGTCCGTGGTAGGGATATGTAGTCCCTTGTGTGCTTCAGGAGGGCATCCAGCACTTGGTTCAGCATGCGCGAAAATAAGGGTTGTGATATGCCATGCATGTGTCCCACTGTGTGCTAGTAGGTGCCTGTGGCCAGGAAGTGGAGCACCAACACTACCTTCAGTAGAGGGGGGATGGCGGTGCATATTTCAATAAGGCTGACAATGTCGTTGTGTATCATGTCCACAATGGTGGTGATGGTGTCCCGGTCCAGACGGTACAGGGTGTGGATCTGCTCAGGGGTTAGGTTGAATGGACTCGCTCTGATGTGAGGGATTGGGGGCTGCCTGCGTGGTACCACTGGCTGCACTGGTGGGGCTTGCTGGGCCTGTCTCACCCTCCTTCTCCTCCTGTGTCTCTTCTATGGTGCCTGCTGTTGTTGTTGCTGGTGTAGCAATGCAAGCATGTCCTCCAGCCCCAGTACTGCTACTACTAGTGGAATCATTTTGGTGTGGAAAGGGGTGTGGTGTGTGGGTGTGCTCCTTTTGTGCTGGCCCAGACTGCATTGCCTCCACCTGTGCTGATTGTGTGCACCTGTGGCAGTTGGGAACACTGCACATAGCAGTTTATGGGTGGTTCGCGATGCCGGTATTGCTGGCATGCTGGTATGCCGTATTAGCGCCTTCATGATGCCGGTATTTGCATGTCCACCTGACTTGTGATGTCCTCCTGTTAGCGGCATTACGGTATTGTCAGCCCGAAGAGCTGCGTTCCCGCGCCCATGCCGATATTAGCGACTACGTTATTAGCGGCGCCCCTAATACCGGGTTCTTGAATCAGAATATCCTGGAACAGTATGCGGTGCCAGTATTCCTTTACCGGCATCGTTTTTCCATTACCTCCAACCTCGTAATGACCCCCTATGTGTGGTTTGTTTTGTTGTTGCAATGTAGTAAAGTTTGTGCAGATTGTTGTGTTTTAGGCTTGTGGTTGTGTTTGGTTAGAGTTTGAGAGGTGTATGCAGAGGGGTGAAATTGTTAGTGGATTGGTTATTTGGCATTGCTGTCCTTGCAATTATGTCTAGGTGTGATGCTTGCCATCATTCACCATTCCCTCCGAGTGTGGCACCTGCTAATCTTCAATATCCTATCTAGATGTGAGGTAGGCTAGTGATCACAATACCATCCCAGTGTGGCACCTGCCAACATAAACAGTTTCATTTAAGTGTGGCCCATGCTAGCATTCACACCTCTATCCAGAGGCTAAAGTTAAGAATTACATCTAAGTGTCTGCATGCTAACATTCACATTTCTGTCCAGATGCGACATAGGCTAAAGTTAAGAATTCCATTAAAGTGTGGCATATGCTGACCTTCATGGTCTTATCTGGATGTGATGCAGGCTAAAGTTAAGAATTCCATCTAAGTGTGGTGCATGCTAACATTCACATTTCTATCTGGATGCGACACAGGCTAAAGTTAAGAATTCCATCTAAGTGTGGTGCATGCTAACATTCACATTTCTATCTAGATGCGACACAGGCTAAATTTAAGAATTCCATTAAAGTGTGGCATATGCTGACCTTCATGGTCTTATCTGGATGCGACACAGGCTAAAGTTAAGAATTCCATCTAAGTGTGGTGCATGCTAACATTCACATTTCTATCGAGATGCAACACAGGCTAAATTTAAGAATTCCATCTCAGTGTGGCACATGCTAACTTTCATGGTCCTATCTAGATGCGACACAGGCTAAAGTTAAGAGTTCCATCTAAGTGTGGTGCATGCTAACATTCACATTTCTATCTAGATGCGACACAGGCTAAAGTTAAGAATTACATCTAAGTGTGGTGCATGCTAACCTTCATGGTCTTATCCAGATGCAATGCAGGCTAAAGTTAAGAATTCCATCTAAGTGTGGTGCATGCTAACATTCACATTTCTATCTAGATGCGACACAGACTAAAGTTAAGAATTCCATCTCAGTGTGCTGCATGCTGACATTCACATTTCTATCTAGATGCGACACAGGCTAAAGTTAAGAATTCCATCTCAGTGTGCTGCATGCTGACTTTCACATTTCTATATAGATGCGACACAGGCTAAAGTTAAGAATTCCATCTCAGTGTGCTACATGCTAACATTCACATTTCTATCTAGATGCGACACAGGCTAAAGTTAAGAATTCCATCTAAGTGTCCGCATGCTAACATTCACATTTCTATCTAGATGCGACACAGGCTAAAGTTAAGAATTCCATCTCAGTGTGGCACATGCTAACCTTCATGGACTTATCCAGATGCAATGCAGGCTAAAGTTAAGAATTCCATCTCAGTGTGGCGCATGCTAACATTCACATTTCTATCTAGATGCGACACAGGCTAAAGTTAAGAATTCCATCTAAGTGTGGCACATGCTAACCTTCATGGACTTATCCAGATGCAATGCAGGCTAAAGTTAAGAATTCCATCTCAGTGTGGCGCATGCTAACATTCACATTTCTATCTAGATGCGACACAGGCTAAAGTTAAGAATTTCATCTAAGTGTGGTGCATGCTAACATTCACATTTCTATCTAGATGCGACACAGGCTAAAGTTAAGAATTCCATCTCAGTGTGGCACATGCTAACTTTCATGGTCCTATCTAGATGCGACACGGGCTAAAGTTAAGAGTTCCATCTAAGTGTGGTGCATGCTAACATTCACATTTCTATCTAGATGCGACACAGGCTAAATTTAAGAATTCCATCTAAGTGTGGCACATGCTAACCTTCATGGTCTTATCCAGATGCAATGCAGGCTAAAGTTAAGAATTCCATCTCAGTGTGGTGCATGCTAACATTCACATTTCTATCTAGATGCGACACAGGCTAAAGTTAAGAATTCCATTAAAGTGTGGCACATGCTAACTTTCATGGTCCTATCTAGATGCGACACGGGCTAAAGTTAAGAGTTCCATCTAAGTGTGGCGCATGCTAACATTCACATTTCTATCTGGATGCGACACAGGCTAAAGTTAAGAATTCCATCTAAGTGTGGTGCATGCTAACATTCACATTTCTATCTAGATGCGACACAGGCTAAAGTTAAGAATTCCATCTCAGTGTGGCACATGCTAACTTTCATGGTCCTATCTAGATGCGACACAGGCTAAAGTTAAGAGTTCCATCTAAGTGTGGTGCATGCTAACATTCACATTTCTATCTAGATGCGACACAGGCTAAATTTAAGAATTCCATCTAAGTGTGGCACATGCTAACCTTCATGGTCTTATCCAGATGCAATGCAGGCTAAAGTTAAGAATTCCATCTAAGTGTGGTGCATGCTAACATTCACATTTCTATCTAGATGCGACACAGGCTAAAGTTAAGAATTCCATCTCAGTGTGGTGCATGCTAACATTCACATTTCTATCGAGATGCGACACAGGCTAAAGTTAAGAATTCCATCTCAGTGTGGTGCATGCTAACATTCACATTTCTATCTAGATGCGACACAGGCTAAAGTTAAGAATTCCATTAAAGCGTGGCACATGCTAACTTTCATGGTCCTATCTAGATGCGACACGGGCTAAAGTTAAGAGTTCCATCTAAGTGTGGCGCATGCTAACATTCACATTTCTATCTGGATGCGACACAGGCTAAAGTTAAGAATTCCATCTAAGTGTGGTGCATGCTAACATTCACATTTCTATCTAGATGCGACACAGGCTAAAGTTAAGAATTCCATCTCAGTGTGGCACATGCTAACTTTCATGGTCCTATCTAGATGCGACACAGGCTAAAGTTAAGAGTTCCATCTAAGTGTGGTGCATGCTAACATTCACATTTCTATCTAGATGCGACACAGGCTAAATTTAAGAATTCCATCTAAGTGTGGCACATGCTAACCTTCATGGTCTTATCCAGATGCAATGCAGGCTAAAGTTAAGAATTCCATCTAAGTGTGGTGCATGCTAACATTCACATTTCTATCTAGATGCGACACAGGCTAAAGTTAAGAATTCCATCTCAGTGTGGTGCATGCTAACATTCACATTTCTATCTAGATGCGACACAGGCTAAAGTTAAGAATTCCATTAAAGTGTGGCACATGCTAACTTTCATGGTCCTATCTAGATGCGACACGGGCTAAAGTTAAGAGTTCCATCTAAGTGTGGCGCATGCTAACATTCACATTTCTATCTGGATGCGACACAGGCTAAAGTTAAGAATTCCATCTAAGTGTGGTGCATGCTAACATTCACATTTCTATCTAGATGCGACACAGGCTAAAGTTAAGAATTCCATTAAAGTGTGGCACATGCCAACTTTCATGGTCTTATCTGGATGCGACACAGGCTAAAGTTAAGAGTTCCATCTAAGTGTGGCCCATGCTAACATTGTTTTATCTGTCATAATGTGAGGCAGGCTAATCTTCACTGTTCTCTCTAGGAGTGGCACTAGTTAACATAGGCAAGTATGTTAGTATGTAATGCGGCAACATTTACAGTCCAGCCATGAGTAGATTTAGGCTGGTGGTCACAAATCTCTCTAAGTATGCATGGTGTAGGTCTATTGCAGTCTACATTATGGAAAGGTAAGGTAGAGTGACGGGGGCTTTCTGGAGTCGAGTAATTGCTCTACACCCCACCCATGCCACACTTACAGTTTTTGTTGGTGTCTGTTCACTGCTGGCTTCATTGGCTTCCCCTGCAGACACCTGCTGACACAACTTGGAGCCGCCTCTGTAGGAGCTGCCCTTGTCCTTGGGGCCCTTAGCCGCTGGGGCTGCGGTGGGCAGACGGCTGTCCTGGGAGGGTTCATGGTATGGGACAGAAGGGCTATGTCAGTTTGTTGACAAGTAGTGTGACATTTCCACAGACAAATGGGTGTTCGACGTCATCAGACAGGAGCACTCTCTGGAGTTTCAAGACAAGTGCCCCTGCATTCCTCCAATGCCCAGACAGGAGCAGCATGGAGCTATAGAATCTGTCCCTCTTTACATGCAGGCCTCTGGATTATAATGCAGATACTTTCTGGTTCGCAAGAAGTCAGGCGGGTGGAAACCCATCCTGGACTTGTGTCATCTCATAAATTCCTGAAGTCCCAGAAATTCCTGGGGGCCTGACTCAACACAGTCTCATGTCTGACAACCCCATCAGAAGAGAGAATAAAAACCATCCTGGGACGGTCCAACAGCTGTTCTCGACCAGCGTTGCTGCAGTCCGATCCATCAAATCCCTGCTGGGGATGATATCCTTGTACATCCATCTGGTCCCTCGTTGGAGGCTGCAGACGAGGCCACTTCAGGAGTTCCTGGACGCCCGGTGGAAGCAGATCTCCGGCTCATGGAATGACAGGGTAACCCTCAATCAAGCTTTCCGCCGAGCCTTGCAATGGTGAGCCATTCATCCTCACATCACGCAGGATGATCACTTCACGACCCCTGCGCACCAGGAGACGGTCACAACCGACACCTCACTGGAGGGTCGGGGCGCTCACACGGGACGCCTATGTGCCAGAGGCCAGAGGCGGCTCAAAGAGGAAAAGGCATTGCATATCAACGCCCTACAACTGCAGGCAGTTTTCTGGGCACTCAAGTCTTTCAAGGCTTAACTCTTGGGAAAGATGGTCAGGGTTTTCACGCACAACACGACCACCATGTACTACATCAAGAAGCAGGGCAGTACAAGGTTGCCCATCCTCTCTGGAGGCACAGAACCCATGGTGCTTGGAATTGCTAACCGAATGTTTCTAGTCCCATTCCATTTGGCAGGTGTTCAAAACACTGTTACAGACTCTCAGCATGGAGCTGTGATCTTGCCACAAGTGGGAGTTCCAGCATGCTCAAACCTGTCTGATCTACAGCGAGTGGGGCCAACCTCAGATCGACCT
Source organism: Ambystoma mexicanum (assembly GCF_040938575.1). NCBI lineage: Eukaryota > Metazoa > Chordata > Amphibia > Caudata > Ambystomatidae > Ambystoma > Ambystoma mexicanum. Next base: position 816,620,234 of record NC_090938.1, read on the forward strand.
GTTCGCGACAGCAGCCAATACCAAGTGCAAGCAGGTTTCCTCAGGCTTTTCGTTCCCGGGGGAACCCTGATTCAACTATGCATTCCCGCCAATCCTGCTGTTCCTACATATGATTAACACACTCAAACTATCCCGCCGCAAGATGATCGACATTGCACTGACAGATCTGGTACCTTCTTCACCTGTCAGTGCTTACGGTGATCAAGCTGCCTCCTCTTCTGGACCTGCTGTCCAGGAAAGGAGGGGCAATCCTACACCATGATCCAGCATCCCTGAACTTGTCAGCCTGACTCCTGCAGCCTTAGAATTTGGACATTTCTCGTTGCCATTGGAATGCAAGAAGATTCTAGCCAAGGCCAGGGCTCTGTCTACACTGGCATGCTACAAACACAAGTGGAAGTGCTTTACAGTATGGTGCCAGTCACAAAAGATATCTCCACAGTGCCACAACTTCTGCCTTGCTTGCTCTTGCTGGATAGGGCTGGTCTTTCCAATGCATCCATCAAGGTACACTTGGCCGAGATATCCCGGTAAATCTGGGCTCCTGGCAGGCTCTCCCTGTGGACTTGCAGGCTTGTGAAGGAGTTCCTGAAGGGCCTCATCAGAACATTCCCTTTGGTGAAGGCTCCTGCCCTGGCTTGGGCGTTGACTGTGGTCCTGTCCAAGCTGATGGGTGCTCCGTTTGAGCATCTGCACCGGACATCTTTGAAGTTCCTCTCCTGGAAGACCGCCTTCAAGGTGGCGATCACCTCAGCCAGGTGTGTCAGAGAAATCCAGGCTCTTTCATGTAAGTCTCCATATTTGTCTTTCCACCAATCCAAGGTGGTCCAACGAACACGCTCATCCTTTATGCCAAAGGTCCCTTCTGACTTTCATTAAAACAAACCTTTAGTCTTACCAGTTTTCTTTGCAAATCTTTCTAAGCCTTATGAATGGTCCTTGCATTTACTCAACTTGTCGTGTGCCTTGAAATTCTACGTGGCACGCACTATAGATTTTCAAAAGACTTCTCAGCTTTTTATTAACTTTGGACCTGTGGGGCATGGGAAGGCCCTATCCAAGGCTTCCATCTCCAGATGACTCTCCAGCTGGAGCACACATTAATTTATTTAGTATTTATTTTTTGCATTTATACAGTGCACAAAACCCTCAGGTATCTAGGCGCTAGTTACATTGAGAAAAAAAGGGGTGGGGGTAGGGAAATGCATTAGAAGGCGTGATGAGTCTTAAGAGGAGCAAAGTTAGTTGAATTGCATTGACATCAATTGGCCAACAGGCCATTGCCGGGCCGGGCGAGAGCCCCTTCCACCAGAGCCATCACTTCGACTATGGCGTTCCACTCTGGGGTGCCCCTGCTGGACATCTGCAGGGTTGCTACGTGGAGGTCTACCCACACCATCACAAAAGTCTACTGTGTCAAGAGGGATTCCAGGGAGGAGTCTTGGGTCGGTCAAGCAGCGCTTGGCAACCCGTTTGCATGAGGTGAGTCTGTTCCACGGGTAAGCGTATTGCTAGTGTTGAGCCTTGTCACCTCCCGTGGCTGTGTTGGTGTACTGCTGTGTAATCGTATTCATGAGCATGCAAATCCATGCAAGACCCCATGCTGGACAAGGAACAAGTTACTTACCTGTAACTCTTGTTCTCCAGCATGGGTCTTGCATGGATTCACATGCAAGCCCTCCCCCCTCCTTCCCCTCTCTGGCTCTTATTGGTTCCTACTGCCACTTTATGTGTGCAACCAAATCTGAAGATGGCCACAAGGGGTGGAGTTAAGGAGGACCACTGTCATTGGCTGGGGCAGTATGACCCAAAGTGACAGCAGTAGGCTACAGAAGCGACAAGCAGGTTTTGAGTGTAAATCTATACTGCTGTATATTACCGAGGTTTCCCAGCCTGACGACGGGGAATACTCATAGCATGTGAATCAATCCATGTGTGTTATGCTAAATCTGAAGATGGCTTCCAGGGGTGGATCTAGGGGGCTCTACCTGTTGGCTATGGGGCAATATGACCCAAACGGACTATGAGAACACGAAAGTGACTGTAGTTTATAATGTAAAGCTTGACGTCTGGGAATATTCAGACAGCAAGTGAATCTATGAAAGATACCAATGCTGGAGAACCAGAGTTACAGGTAAGTAACTTATTCCTGTGCCCGTATGGCTGGCTTTCCAGCCCCCATGCTGGCAAATCAAACATGTGACTTCTGTTAGTCTTTAATAGGGCTTTGTGTGAGTGCAGGGTGCCCCTGCCCAGGCCCACAGGCAGCCATATGGCAGGCAATGGAAGTGGGAACACCACCAGTCTTTGCGTTTGCTAACTAAGTAACAAGTTGACGTACAAGGATCAACATGTTTTTCTAGGAGTTGGATTAAAGGAATATAATGAACTGTAACTTTGCAATAAGAATTACATTTTGTCAATTAACATTTTCTTTCAATTAATAAAATGTAACAAATCATTAGAACTTGTAAGTGCAGGAGCAGTTCCTGCAATTCTTTATATGTAATATTTCTCTTTGAAAACTCTGTAGTTTCAGAGGAAGTGTCTGCAGCATTTAAATTAATTCAGGGTTACAGCACAGACTATTGGCCACTGGTTTGTTGATCCACCAGGATGTGCATTGGGATGCCTGAGTGGCTGTCACTTGCCTAAACTGGAGAGGGGTTCACACATAGGGTGGGATCTGACCAGAGCCAAGATAAGAAGAACCTAGCCACTCCTCGGGCTCCAAACAAAGGAATGTGAAGGGGTATGGGCATTCTGAGGTGCTGTGAGGGGTCAGAAATACGAGGGGGATAACTTGGTAAAGGATTCTCACAAGAAGCCATTTTATTCAATAAGAAGGGTTGGATAAATGCCTCACTGTCCCTAATCTGAAGAGGATTTCTATGCCTATAAACTAAACTAAAGGAAAACACTGTAATAAAAGAAATCTCTCCCTCACACTTGTACATACATCAAACTCATAAAGGTGATATGGCAATTCAAATGTAACAGAAATGACAGTTATATTCAACATGAATCTAATAACTCTACATCCTTGTAATCTGGGTTGGATCCCCTTCTCCAGATACGAAGCAGGACTTTCATTGACTATTGAAATAAGAAAATTCCGTTTCATTTTGTAACAAAGTTCTAATCATAAAGTCCTTCTTGCTTCAAAGAGTCTTTTAGTTGGTCTTTAACCAACAGTTCAGTCAGACGGAAAGTCTTTAAGGCTGATTCATGGAATTTGTGCGCCGAAAAATGGGGATTTGTGCGCCATTCTGCCCTCAAATCCCCATTTGTTAAACAGGGTGTAAAATAGTAGGCTATAGTCGGATGTAGGTTTAGCAATTTTAAGATTTATTGCGGTGTTAACTTAAACAACAGCTCTCCTTGTGCACATCAAACAGTATTAGTTTCATGAGGTTTGGTTTCCGTGAAAGGGTTAATGCAGTCCAGAGTTCAAAAGAAGCTCCAGTTGGCTTCTCGCATCTTTAAAAGGGAAAATAAAGTCAACTTAATTCTTTTTCTCCACGGACTGACTCACCCTCGGTTCACTGGGTTAAGAAAACAAAAAGACAAAAATCCACATGGAAGGCACAGTCCTTGATTAATGGTTGACGGCTGGCGCTTCTCCTCAGCGAGTCCGCCTCTGATAGGGATCTCCCCTGTGCCTCTCACTGAGCCTTCTAGTACGCCCAGTCACAATCACCTTTCCATTCCTCTCTGGTCTCCGGCTCGGCTTGCAGCTGTAATCAGAAACACCTGGTGAGCTCTCTGTTGCTGCATTTAAGCCCCTCTCTGCTCCTCCCCTCCCTTCAGTCTCCAGCCAGTTTTCCCTCCCATTCCCCACACCTGCAGGGCGTTTTCTTTCCTCAGTCCACCCAGTTTCATGCACTGTTTGACCCCACCCTGTATGTCTCTGGGGCCACCGATCTACATGCGGGCTGACTGCATTATACCAGTGCCAATCTCTGGTACACCTATTTCCATGCTGTATGATTGGGTTGTACCTATGCCGTTTTCCCTTTTTAATTCTGTCTCTGTCCCCTCCTTGGTTTCGTTTCTCGTGGTGGGGTCTGGGACATGTAGTTTTCTTTTGATTTGCTGTGTAAACCTTTTGTTGGCTGGGTCTCATTACTAGAATAGGATCCTCCCTTGATTCTGTTGCCTCTTTGACCACCTCACACAGGGATTTGCAGGCAGAATGGCGCACAATTCCTCGTTTTTTCGGCGCACAAATTCCATGAATCAGCCCCTTTATCTTTTCAAGTATAGACAAAAGTTCAACATTACTTCTTCTTGGTAAGAAACAAACACTTTTGAAATTCTTCTGTATCATCAACAATGTTTTGCCAGGATGATTCCACCACAATTCATGAAACACTTTAGTGGACTTGCCACTTCTTCTTCTACACAATATTCAACCACAATGCAGTACTTCAATGATTTCTTCCTGGTCAAATAACCTGCCAGGACTAGCACTAGAAGGTCCCTATCCTAGTATACTCACCTGCCAGGACAAAGAAAACTCCTAACACTACTACAAGTACTCTGTGGTAAGATTCAATCCAAACCTTTAGAAAATTCTTTAACTTTTAACACCATCAAAATTCACAACTTCTTTTTGGAAAACATGAGACACATTGGTGCCGTTTGTTACACTGTTGTATTTGCCACAGGCGATGCAGGTTATTCTCCTCTCCTTGAGACTTTCTACCAGAAGGGCTTCTCTTCTTCCACTCTCGTTGTCCCCCTTTTACACCATACGACACATACGACTGCTAACAATGTTTCTGTATTACAAGTGCCCCTCCTTGGCTTAGGCAATGCCTGTTGATGTTTTTCTCAGCTATGGCCTCTTCTTTATTCAGGCAATAATGGTTATAATTAGCTTGCATCAGTATTGCCCTCTTTTGGCTTTGGCAATGATGATTGTCACCTTCTTTTCCAAACAATCTCTCTCGGAAAACGATTTCCATTACTATTCCCAATTACTATTCCTTGGCTTGGGCAATGCGGGTTGTTTTGCTTATATAAGGTTTCCTCTTTGAATGGGCAATTCTGGTTACAATCTTGGTGCAACACTGTCCCTTCTTTGCATTGGGAATTTGTTTCTGTTTAATATTAACCCCTCTGTATTTGGGTATCAATATTTGCAACGTTTTCCCTTTTGCTTTCTCTCATTATCATCATTTCTCCAATGTTGCTTTCTTTTCTTAGTTTAATATTCAAAATACTTTTGGGTAGTCAGCGGTCAGCTACGGAGTGCCTGGGGTTACCTATTCAAGGCCAACTCACCAAATTCGACCTACGTGTCTGTCTGACCCGCTGCTCCTGCTTCTCTTTTCGGGATCTGAGCTTCTGACAGACCTAGCTGTACTCTCGCGGCCTGTGGCCCTCAGGATGGAAGCTTGTTGGGCGTCTTCCACACTCCGGTGATCGCCAGCCACCGGGATAGTGAACAGCATTGAGACAGTCTCCCTCGGGGAAAAGTCTGTCAAGCAGCCGCTTCCCGCCACACAACCTCTGCAGTTCGGATCTCCTGCTTCTATTACACTCACAGCCCCACGAATCCATCATACACACGGTGGTGGTTCCGGCGTCTGCAATCTTCTGTTTCTGCAGCTGCGGCGATTGGCACTTCCTTCTACTGCTTCTGAAGACCTGCACCTTAAGGAGCCTTACATTTTCAAACTTCCAACTCAGGTGCGGGCCATTAGAAACACTAGATTGACTATTACGGTTCTGTGCCTCTGAGCGTCTCTTCCTCGTCCAGTAACTGAAGGGGACTTGAAGTGCCCAACAATCTTTTTTTCTTGTCATCACACATTTTATTACCTTATTTATAACCTTATTTCATTTACTCTGTGCTTGGAATACATCTTTAAGGGAGTGTTTCATAGGAATTACGGGTAGTTTCTTATTTTTGTAATTCAAACCAAGACGGAATTATGGTTATCAGGAATGAAGATATTAGGATTCTGATTCTTATATTCATCATTCCCATGTGGACTATTCAGGTTCTCGTTGCTAAAGATTTGGGTAATCTGGGGAAGGAAAGCCTAACTCTTTGAGGAGGATGAATACTGTGTCTCCGCTGACATAGTTCTCCCATACACTTGGTGGCCTTCTCCTCCTAAGTGATCTACCCAACTAATGCCACCCCCAGTGTTGGGATCAGGTAGTGGCGGCCTTCCCCTGGTCCCCTGGGAGGAGACTTTAGGTAGGGATTCTGTGGGGATTCCACAAGAATCATCACAGTGCATAGTACCCTATCTTCATCGGGCTGCAAATCCAGTAAAAAAACTACAGCATGATGTAGCAAAACACAAAACCAATAGCTGCCACCACCTTACACCCACAACACTTTCTGGGTCACAGAACCCAAAAAGGGGCAAAATAGGTTGCTTACTGAGCGCCCCCATTTCCCAACCCTGGTTCAAGCAAGGGTGCGCACCTATCACCAGGAACCAGGGACAGTCCCCATTGTTAGGAAAGATTTCGTAATTGTAGGTAATTTTCCTTCCATGTGGCAACCCCTAAACTTTTTGCTGTTGTTTTTCACCTTGTTCTCGACTTTGCCAGAGAAGTGCAGCCTTCTGCCACACTCCTCTGGGCTTTCGCTCCTTTCTTACGGGGAAACTGACATGCCCTTAAGACAGTCAGTACCGGGGAACGCTGTTTCCCGTAGTTTCTTTTATCATGTTGCGGCTTTCGTGCAACATGACACAAGAGGGCAGTGTAAGCTAAGTTACAGCTCTCTTTGGTCTCTAGCCTTCTACAGGCCCTAGATACTCGTTTAGGATTGTAACTGATCGGTGCAAGTGATTCACGGACGGGAATGGTGGCAGCGATCGTTTCTTGTGTTTTGAGCTCCTTTTGGCGTTCTAAGCGCGTTTCTTGCGCTTAACCCAAAATGGTGGCCTGGCTCCCAAAATGGCCAGACCACGAGGCTCCTTTGTCCTGTCCGCTGACCGTCTTGCTCCCTTCACCTTCCCCAGGTCGAGCCGACCCGGGGCCTTCCTTATTTGGGCATGTACTTTCCCGCGAAACACGGATGCTTTCGCGGGCTTCTACATGTCTTGTGTGTGCCTCCAGGATGTGGGCTGGGATGTCTGGTCCCAATACACATCCTGGGTGCCAGAGAGTCTAGGGTGGTGTGAATGCCTGGGACCACCGTGGTCCGTGATTGGTCCACGAATGGTGTGAGTGTTGATGAGCGGATCTCCCATTGGGTCCCCTCCGTTTTGGCGCGAAGGGAACCGTGGATAAGAGGGGGCTGGAAACACCACTACCATGTCGATCTCCTGAGTTCTCACGAACGAAGGAATACAGGAGCCAAGTATCCTGCAACCAAGAGGCTGGACCCAGGAATCGCTGGTGACCCGCTGAAGGACTGCTCCTCTGCACTGCTGTCGCCTTGTGAAACCCCTTTCACCTTTGATCGAACCAGAAGGCCTGTACTGGTACTTCGACCCTTGGAATAGCGGGAACAGCTATTCTCGGCATCTTCACCATCTCCTGCTCGTAAGCCTTCGGAAGCGTCTCTGGGCCATCCAGTAGACTGACCAGCTTACACGGGAGTCTTGCTCTGTAACCGCCGCCAGGTTGTGTAGTATTTCGAGTCCTTGTCACTCTCACACGCTTCGTACACTTGGCGTTCCCAGGTCTGAAGTGAGGAGTGTACATTTGGCTCAGATACACACGGCCGCTCCGTTGCCCTGCTGTGGTAACAAACTGTGCGGGTTTCTTCGATTGGGACGTCTTTTACTCAACTCTGCTGCTGCAGACTCAACACGACGACGAGACGTTCCCTGCTCTTCTGAACCTGCCAGCTACTGAAACTGACGCGGAGAAGCCTGGGTCTGCTTGCATCGGGGACCGGTGAGTAGCATAGCTAGGAACTGGTCGCCCTCCTGCAGGAGCCCATAGCTTTTCCCCGCTGTGTCAAAACAGCACCCTTTTCCGTACTCGCGCTCTGCTTCTGCCCACAGTGGAGGCTGCGCTTGAGTCGCGGAACACTGTTCTTCTTTATTTGTGCACTAAACTGAACTGCCTGATTTCCCTCGAAGAGACTCCCCTTTTGCCCGTTGGCACCAGCGTGTGCAGGTACTTTTGAGCACAAGGCTCCACTCTTCGTAGGGCTCGGACTTCCTTTTAGTTAGGTGCCTCTGAAGGCGGACTGGGTCTAAGCATTATTTCGCACTGCCTGTTTTCCTTCCCTTTTAGGTGGACTACACATTTCGTGCATCTAACGCTTGAGACTTGTTGTATTTGTATATATATTGTATTGGTATGGTATGTGTTGGTTTACTAGAGTTATATTGTGATTTTCTCGCTACGGTCATTGATTTAAAGGCCTTGGAATAAATGTGTATATATTTTTAATATAACACCTGTTTGGAGTAGTTTGTAAGTGTCCTTGCTTTGTGTGCTCATTGCAGGCTTTCAGTCACCCTCACCCCTCTTGAGACCTAGTCTTGACCGCCGCGATCGCTTCCTTGATTGGTCTGGATCGTCCAGAGGTTACCCTGTTCCAAGTAATTAGGTTGGCCTTCTGAACTTCTGCGCCACCAGGACAGAATTCAGAAATCCGTCTTAACAACCATCACCCCTACTCCCAAGGCCTGCTGGATAGGGAGGGGCGCTGCACCTCAAAATAACATTTCTGATAACAGGAGATGGGCTACTCCCTGAGTTCTTAGATCATTAAGGGACGCAGACACCAGAGTGAATTTTATAGGGATCCCAACGGCACCCCTCTTTATTTAATAAAAACACGTATGCCTTTGATATCTTTTCCCTTCTCCCTAGGATTCCCCTGGTGCAAGCTCCCACTGACTGCGGACATGCTTCGTCGGCTCACCCTCCCGCGGAGGGTTCTCAGGACCGTTAAGGTGAGTCTGGCTCAACAGACCCCCTACCTAAACTCAGGTACCACCTCCATGGAGTGTGAGGCCAGAGGATGGCCTTAGCCTCAGGCATTCTGCCACATTATCCCTCTACCTCACGCCAGAGTACCTCCCCTCTACCCCTATTTAAAATAATGGCCCTCTATATATATGGTCCTAGCCCTGCTTAGCTTTTAACTCTACTTAATGTTCCCCCTAACATCTCAAACACTACACATCCCCCTACTTAACAATGAACCTACATAACAGTACTTAAATGTATACATAAAACTACTGCGATTCATCTGATGATGTCATCACTCCTTTCCCTGAGATAGCCTCTCCCCGTGTGGCCAGGGAATGGCAGAGGCTACCTGATCCTGACCCTGGGGGTGGCTATTTGAGGGAGGACCACATGAGGGAAGCAACTCTCAGAGGGGACATGACATCATCAGGTGAGACAAGGTATCCCCCTTTCCCTTGTTGGGATGTTTCTTCCATTTCCCATGCCCTAATGGTACACTGCCATTACTCCCCTTGGCATAATGGCAATTCTACTGACAATACTCCTCAATTTCAGGTAGCAAGTAAGGTAACATCAACTGAGACGAGGAGGCTGAATGGAGCAATGCGGATCGGTGAAGCCCAGAATGCGCTCAGTGGTTACAAGCGTATGATAGGTTCTCGGGATGTTTAAAAATACTGACCAGCATGAAGGAGAGTGTCACGACTCGCCTACCATGGAAACTCATGGCTCGCCTGCCATGGAGAGTATGGAGGAAATAGAGGAAGGACTATTCCCTGGGAACGCTGTACGCGGTCTAGACGTTTGATGCTTGCCGGCCATGTCACCATGAGCAATAGAGGAAGGACTATGCGGCCTTTATCTTCCAGGAAGCAACTAACGCATTCGCGTTGCAACTTCCAGAGCTACGGAAGGTAATCCAGCGCTCCTGTGTGTGTGTACTCTTTGCTGCTCCCAAACGGCATACCCTTCGTTTCTGCCGTTCTCAAGCGACTTGTACTCCTTGTGCCTTCTACTTTGCCTACCTCTTGTATTCCCCTTCTTCCCTGTTCACGCTTGTTCTATCTATGCGAGGTGCACGCCACACTACCTTTCCCTTTCACCTCCAGTCTCCGAGTTTCCATCTGTCCGTGTTATTCAAGCATTCGGATCTTCTCCCGGAGATATCACGGAACACTTCATCAACTACACTATGCATTCTGGGATTTGTTGTCCATTCAGCCATAACCATCTGCCAGGGTTTTTCGGCAAGGCTTTTCCCTGGCCTGGGGTGGGCTCCCCGGGGTCCCCGCTGCCAGGCAAGCTGCATCTCTGGCCAAAGTGGCCTCCGGTGGAGCTCACTTCCATCACTCCAAACAGGGGAAAAGGACGTGTATGAAGCCCAGCGATAATTGGAGACAGAGAAGGAAAGAGCTATCTTCGGACGACTCTGGGGACACAGATACAGACGATACCTTCAAGACATCAGGTGAGGAGGGGGTTTGTGAAGATATTAAAGATCAGACAGAACCTGAGAGAGAGAGACACTGGCTAGAGAAGCTGCATCCTCTCAGTGCTGACCACTGGACTGCCGAGTCACAGAGAAGACAGTGGAGCCTGGAGGCACAGAGAGATGGCTGAAGGAGAAGGATTGCTGGAGCAGGTTTGCCATGCTGGGACTGTAGCAACAATAGAAGTCTTCCTAACGGCCACGGGAACTAAGAAGCAGTACCAGTGCAGCCTGAACATGGAAAAGGGCTCAGCAGCAGAGCAGGAGCTACGAAGGGTGTGGAAACCGCTAGGCAAAACTGGATACCTGTGAAGTGTAGACTGGACGCCGGAGCATTGCTTCACGTTTTCCGCAAGAGAACCGGAGAATGCCACAAGAAACTGGTGAGTCCTGAGAAGGGAAGCTGCGACACCGGGATCCTTCGACAATGTTATCAAGCACAGATAACCAGTGAAGTGAATGAAAGGGGATTGGAAACCCAAAATGCCAGATGGAGTAATAACAGAAGTCATTCTTGCGGGTTTGTAAAGTGTACTGTAGGAGAAAGTCCTGGCAGGAGAGTAAACCAAAACAAAAAGCAACAAATTGCCAAGGCTTTATGTCACACTGCCCACATTTAGTTTTTCAGACCAGTACCATAGAGTTTTTCAATTTCTCGTAAAAACATCTGTTTTATTATTTTGTACCAGAACAGCCCATATATTCCTTTTTCTTTTTTAAACAGTTCATTTAAACACATTCATTAGCCAAAACAAGCCCTTCATACAATGTTTTATACAATGATAACAACACATATCTATTACAGACACAATATCTGGACCCTGGTATTTTCCAATGTCCTTTTTCAATTCCTTTTTTCTTTGTATTAAACCTTCCCTAACTTAAGCAGTGCTGGTGGTAGTTGTATATAAAAGGTTGACACTGCGTGTTTTGGCCGTCTCTTCACTCACCGCGGTGTCACAAGTTTGCGGCCTTGATCAGGATGAAATACAATTTCTAGAGTACACAACCAAATGTGTATTGTGTCTACAAAGGGAATAAAACACATGTGGGAGTGACATATTTCTTCGGAAAGGACGTATAATTACATCTAAACATACACTTAAAAAGCCAACACATGGCAGAGCTTCCTACCTTTTGCACTAGTAGCCCAGCAAAATCACCAAGCGGAGAGAATCCCCATTTTGGAGCAATTTCCAATGAATGGACAGTGTGATTAAATGAGGTGGAAAATGCGTAAACCAGCCAGAATCCTACCTTCCTAAAGTAGGCCCTGTCCCAGAACTATGGGTGGCCGGTGGTCAGGTGTGGTAAATCACAAGAAACTGTGTGCAAAGAACAAGTATCCTAGTTCAGCACCATAATAGCTTACAAGTAATCAGATAGGTTGCATCGCTCTGGGGCACTTACCCGATTCTAAGTGCAGAAGGGCTGGTCCCTGTCCGTGTCATTAATGCGGAGCTAGGCGAGTCCATGAGCCTAAGATGAAAAATTGAAAGAGGGACATTCAGTCCCAGCACTGTATACCCGTTGTACAAATAATATATGTGCTTTAATAGTTGTTCCAAGATGGCCGCCATGTTATCACGACCATTTAAATAGCTTTGGTTAGCGGCAAACGAATGCTCAGCAACCGGGTGCCGAAGCCGTAGCACGACGCCGGAGGATCTGGAAGTACATTAGAGCATGTCAAACAGCTGGCGTCTCTTGAGGGGCACTGCTAATTATTTTTACTGATTCCTTTGATTCCTCTGTTAATGACTAGCCGCTAGTCGTCTATGTACACGGGATGACAGCTTTCATCACTGGTACCTCTATAGCTATAAATATCTTAGAATTCCCCATAGTATAAGATAAGAGAGCATAAACATAGCAGCTCTCTCTAGTGGTTCTCTCCCCTACCTTTTTCATGTGCTGATACCACATGTTATTCCCCAGGTGTGCTGTACTGTCTAGATAATGATTGAATTCATAATCATCTTCCCTTGTGCTTCTCTTGTGTCTCCATCGTGCAAGGTGAGTGCATGCATAATGCTCATGAAGTATATCAATAACAGTCCTTCCTACAGGGGAATCATAGAAACACTTGTCATGGAAATAGGTGACCTTGCACGGGCTACTGGCGTGGGGATAATCACAAATGGTCTAGGCCTGTCAGTAACAGACAATTCTGAGATCATCACTGGAGTGGGAAGAGTCAAAGGGACCTCTGTCTTGCTCGGACCAATGAAATAAACTGTGTGAATTAGCAAAATCAGGAAAATAATGATAAATGTTGAACACGCATATATTATGCACCAATACATTAGTCTCCACCATTTACGATTCTCCACACGTCGTTGATTACACTCATTTTCCAAACCTGCACCATTCTCTGCAGTCCTCATTGTGCCTGTATACTGCTTTAAAGAAGGAAAAAAACCTTTTTAGTCAGGCAACCCTGTTAAATGGTCAGATAATTGCAAGATCTGTTCAACTATCGCTACAAGCAACCTCCTAATCACAGGGCCATTTGTAGGATCAATCATGAAAGTATGTATATCAGTACTATGCCCAACAAGAGCAGGATACGCTCTGAGTATAAAAAACAGCGAGAAGGAGCCTAAGGGTATCGGCATCTGACAGGACCATTGAATTTAGCCAAACAAAAACTCAGTGAGGAATGAATCTGGAAACTGCTCACACTTCGAGTCGTCGCACTCAAACTCCATGTTTGGCATATTTAGAACATCAACACTTTCTAAAGTCCAATTCAAAAGTTTCCTGTGGCTCAAGAACTTGTTTTGCACCCTTTCTACAATATGTATAAAGAGTGTCTGGGGTGAGCCACAGTCCAAATGCACACTTGCATTTATTTACTCAGCAACCTTAGCGTCCTTCCTTGTCATCGATCGAGTCTGCACGTGCTGAACATGTTCTTCTTGTATTGCTTCCGAATCGACTGTTGGGGGTGTGTTGGTCTCACCAGCATATGGCTTTACATCGCTCAAATGTATCCAGGCGTGTCTCTCTTGGACTTTTACAGCTGAGGGAGTAACGTTCTCCTCTACGTAGGAACCACTTAACCATACCTCTTGCCACTTCTGGGTGAAATTACGCACTAGAACTGGATCTCCAACACATAATAATAATAATAATAATAATAATTTGGCACTTATATAGCACTATGAACCCTTAGGTATCTGAGCGCTGCTTATTATTACCCACGTTGTGTGGTGCTCATTTATCAACCTCGGAAGGATGAAAGGTTGAGTTTGGCCCTGCCGGGATTCGAACCTGCGTTAGCAGGCTCTGCACGGATGTCAAAGCGAGCGCTCTACTCGCTGTGCCACTTGACCGGCTCATTACGAGATTGGCGGTAGTCATGCCGCTATTTGCGGCAGGACCACCTCCAATAACGGGATTGTGTCCGCCCTCCTTCAATGGGGACTTACCGGTCTATTCCGACCTTTGCGGGACCGGTAAGTCCCCATTGAAAATGGCATTCCCCATTCCCATTTGAGCCCCCATAGGGCACAATGGGAAGGGGGAAGGCGGCAATAACGGTACCGCAAATTATGGTACCGTTATTGACCCCGGTAACCCTTTGCGGGTCCCGTCCTTAACGCCTGGTAAAACCAGGCGTTAAGGTAGGGACCCACAAAGGGAACTCGGAATAGGGCGGTAAGGGTTTAACGGTACCAGTCTCCTTACCGGTGACAGTTAACCCTTATCGCCCAACTCGTAATGAGGCCCATAGTCTTAGTACAGGTAAAGGTTCTTGAGCTCTGGTTGCTGAATGCTCTTCATCTGTGTCCTGAGACCGACTCCCCCTTGCGCTTAAGTTGATCTGAAATGACAGAGAGACTAGCGGTCATACATATCAAATAAGCACGTAACTCATTTTCTAACATTTCTGCAATTTTCTGAGCATCACTTCTGCTCCTCGATGGAGGAGCCACAATCTTTCTCATTTGCCTCCCTGTCACTAGCTCGTGGGGTGTGAGGTGGTGGTCCGACCCAGGCTGATTCCTAATGCATATCATGCAAGGGGCAGGCAATACAGCCATCCCTTCTTCAGTGTCAATTTTAACTTCGCAATTCTTTCTTTAAGAAGGCTGTTGAGTCTCTCACATATCCTGTTCGCTTGCAGGTGATAAGCAGAAGAAAACTTGTGTTTTATACTTAACAATAGACTAATCTGTTTGAATACTTCATTAACAAAATGGGGCCAATTGTTGCATCTCAGCATCTCACATACTCCCCATCTAGGAAAGACTTCTCGGACCAAAAACTTTGCTGCGCAAGTGGCATCAGCGTGTGTACAAGGACCTGCTTCAATCCACCTGAAAATGGGGCACACCACCACTATCATATATCTGTATCCACTACATATGTCACAATCACACTTTAAAGGAAAGGAAGAGAGATCGACACTCTCCCCCGAACCACGGAAGCCGAATGAACTCGACCCACCCACCGTGGTTGGCACAGACACCTGATATATAAAACAGGTTGCCACGTGGCAGCTAATGGGGGGAAGAGGGGTTAGGGAGAGGTTGTGGATAGGATGGGGAATTTAGGAACACCGGAAAAAGGGTAAGGAACTCCTACTTTGGATGGGACAGGGAAAACACCAGGAAAGAACCCTACTCTGTCCAGCATGTAACACTGTCCACGTATATAACCTGACTTCCTACCTAGTACACCTTAATACGTGAACTAACCCCTGTTGGTTCACAAGAAAACACATAAACAAAGAACATGATGAAAACAAACATTAGGAAAACTTCCCATCATGATAAACAAGACACATGGCCCTTCGGGCAGCAAAGCAACATATAACATAAATGATTTCCCTCCTACACTAGTTTACTGCACCAGTGAAGATTTGGTGAACTTGGTAAACGTAATGTCCATGTATCATATTGAGTCTTTTGTCAGTAAATAGTTCATTACTCATAGACACCCATTAAAGATGCAGATTCACTATTGCTTGATACACACTGGGTTTGCCCAGCACAACCGTAAATGAGTGAACACCCTGGATGTCCCAACGCAGCAGTACATGAGCGCGTACACTGTGTTTTCTCACAACAACATTCCAAAAACATTAGCCGCTACTTATCTCATGTCTGGGAGCCCCTCGGGACTTCCCAGACGAAATGCGACCCACTGTAAATCACTCCCAACAATGTAAGCAATCACTGTGCATTTCCCCGTACTTATCTTTGGTCTGGGGAGCCCCACGGGACTTCCCAGACAATGACCGTAAAGCTGTGATCCTTATCTGCACTCTCCTGCTCCTTCCGAAATGCGGCCGTCTGTAGTTCATGTAGTCCTGCTCTCCATCGCTCCTGTCCGCACGCGGCCTGCCTGCCTCCACGCTGAATCAGAATAAGCCACACCTGCACGCTGCCGTTACCAATTAATATGCTGTCCTTAATCCCAGACAGCTGGCCAAGCGCGCGCATGTTGAACTACACGCAGACCCAGAGAATGCTGGGAATTATAGTTTCTAGACCTTCCCATTTTAAGAGGCATATATAGACACTCCTCGTCTTTGCCAGCCCTGAGTCCTGACAACATACTTGCAGCATGTCAACGTAATCGATATGTAAATGCATAAATGGACCATTTGGTTGAGGAATCACTCCTCTGATCATTCGCAGTGTGTGCCCAGCAGTAAACGTTTGACATACGATGCAATTTACTACATAAAATGCCACATGTTCTAACAGGTTCGGTACAAACCAGTCCTCTGCAATAGCTGCTGCGAGGCTCTCCCTAGTTACATGCATGGGGTAGTGCAGCTGTTCAAGCGCTACCTTTATCAAGTCTACAGGGATCACCGGCTTTCCAGTGCTGTCCTGTTTCACAATGCTTCAGAGGGGGACAAAGAACACACCCTCCGTGTCCACAATTTCTGCTCTTCCTGCGGTGTACTGCCTTGGACTTCCATCAACTGTGTTCTTGATAAGTGATTAAACCCTTCAGTTACTGTCATAATCGTGACTACTTTTTCCTTTACATCTGGAGTATCAAAACTTGAAATATCTGGTGAATATGCAACCCTTTTGGCCTCTTCGTCTGCGGCTTCGTTCCCGCAAGAAAAAAAGCCAGTTTGCTTAGTATGTGCTGCGTATTTAACTATTGCAATGGCTACTGGTAGTCGTAGTGCCTTAAAAACTCTGTCCAATAATGCTGCATACTGCATGTTAAGACGCATTTCTGAACGCTGACCTGGTGGGCAGAAGTTCAGAAGGCCAGCCTAGTTTCTTGGAACAGGGACTAGGTCTCAGGTGGGGTGCGGGTGACTAAAAGACCTTAATGAGCACACAGAGTAAAGGACACTTAAAAATTACTCCCAGTCATGGGACAACAATCACAGCAATACTTTTAGATCAATACAATCCTATCTAAACACATATATACAAGACCAATGGGGTCTAAAGGGGTAATGCACGACATGGGTCCACAACCTAAAAGGGGAAGGAAGCAGGCAGTGCAAATAGTCTTTAGTCCCTTCTGCATCAAACACAATCCTAACTGAGAGGCAGTCCAATCCCTAAGAAGAGTGGAGCCTATTGCTCAAATGTACTTGCAATGCTGGCGCATGCGGTAATGCTGATGGACAAAACTGTGTCTCTTCAAGGGTCTGTAGCAGCTCAGGAAGGTGGGTGAGGTGATGAAGAATAAGTTCCCACTCTTCATGGAGGGTCTCCCGAAAAGGGCAGAACAGGTTCCAGAGTTTGGGAATAATTCGCTCGTTCGCACTACCAGTAGCAAGGAGAGGGGCCCTCAGGGGCCACTTGTGCGTAAAAATGGATGGAGGCGGTAGGTGCCACCGGTTAGGGTTGCAATTACTCACCAACCCCGGCGCACTCCAGACCAAACTTTGGCAGTCGAGTCCGTTTCAGTTGCAGGTTCAAGTGTAGCAATTTGACGGCTCTGCAGCTTTCAGCGACGAAGATACAGCGTTGATTCCCAAATGGGATAGTGGCGATTTCTCCACTCCTGGTGGATGGATCAGGTCAGATTCACTGCAGCAAGCTTCAGGGGCAAGAGGGGCACAAAACCAGTGCACCTGCAATGATCGTCACCACAGCTGGGCAAAATGGTAAACGCGTATGTTCCGGTTCAGGCACATTCACTTTACTCCAGACCTGGGAAAGCCAAGTATACGAAATTCGGTGTGAGAGTGCAGTGAACACAGAGCTTGCGATGTACCAAGTTTCAAGGGCCTCCTGGAAACAGCAGTGGTATGAGGGCAAAAGTCCTGCGTAAGCTGGTCAGCCCACTGGTTGGCACAGGGACACTTCCGAGAAGGCTTACGTGCAGGGTTTGATGAAGGTGCCGAGAATAGTTAGTCCCACTATTCCAATGGGTCAAAGCATCTTCGCAGACCTTCTAGGATGACCAGATTCAGTGGGGTCCTATGGGACAACAGTGGGCTCAGGGTGCCAAAGCTTCCAGCGGGTCACCAGCGGTTCTTCGATGTTAAGACTGGAGGGGGGTGTTTGTACTTCTGCTCTCTATATGGTAGAGGAGAGGCACAGAGGACCCCAGCCAAGATTCTTTATTTGGTAGCTATGGTCGAGCAATCAAGGCCTAGCTTCTCAGGAGGTGATGCGGGCTGGTTCTTAAGTACAGTGTAGTCCCCAAGCCCCCACAAAGGAATGTCCACACACTGTATTGGTTAAAACACAGTCTTTTTATAATTACTATTCAATGTTATGTACACTATCACAATAACTCACTTTGTGCTAAGAACATCAACAATGGTAAATATATACAGTTCTAAAGTGGTACCACAAATATTATCAAATCTCATTAAAGTGCATCAATTATACTGTCAGAATGTCACACAGATCAAATAAAGAGGAAACCAGCAGTAGAGAGAGGAAGGGAAGCAAGATGGTTGAAACAATAGGCAGAATACTGGCCTCTACCGTTAAGCACAGTTCTGAGTGGAGATACCCCCACCTGGTCAACCTGTAAGATAAAGATATAGTACAAGCCCAGTCCATATATTGTTCTATGAGTCTTATTTCTTTCTACAATAGTTCTACAGCCCCAATGTACCAGGATTTGTAGCGTTCGTCGACGGGAAATCGACGGCCCTTCTTGAGTACCCTCCCTTTAAGGCAGGAGTCACGGGTCGTCGAACGTCCGACGGAGAACAGGGTGAACTACGCCGGTGAAGTGGCAGCTTCGTTCCTAGCAGTGCTCGTCGACGACGGAGCGTTGGCGTCCTGCATGGAAGAGGCGTGCGGGGCACCTCGGTGATGATAGTTCTTGACCGCAAAGAGCTGATGATGAACTGTGGCCCAGCAAGGGTGTCAGGTCGTCGGCGTCTCTGTGGTCTTTAGGTGGCGGGAAACCCACCGGCGGATGCTCCTCGACGCGTCAACAGGCGGGCCTTCTCCAGCGGGATAAAGCGGGCGGCGATGCAGACGAGAGCGTCCGTGGATCAAATGAAGTTCCTAGGCAAACAGGAGCACAGCGGCTCCAGTCGGCAATGACGGTCGTCGACAGTAGCGGACAATAGTATGGGTGCTTCTCTTTAGGATTCCATGGCAGTCCCCGTCCCCGGTCAGCAGCCTGTCATAGGTCTGTCTACCAGGGAGCTTTGGCAAAGATCAGCTGGTGCACGATGGTCCCTCGTAGCTCGGGAAAAAGGCCCCTTACCAGGTCCTCTCTGGGTCAGTCCTTGTAGACACAGCAGCTTTCAGATCGACGAAGTAAAGCAGCAGCAAGACTTCTCTTCCAGCAGGACTTCAAGGTTAAGCTTCAGTTTCAACTCCAGTTACTCTTCGTAGTGGACTTCAGCTTCTGAACACACATTCTAGCAGCGAGAAGCCCCCAGATATACTAGTTGGTCTCCCATTCATTCTGCTGAGTCACACTCAGGCAACCAATCGGTCAGAAGGGCATTCATGCAGGCAGGCATCCAATCAGGTGCTTAGTGCATTCAGGCCATTCACTTCTCTCCAGACACTCACAACAAGTTATGTGTATTGGGACAAGTACCCAGCCATTCAACACTCCACACTGCATTCATACCAGTTTCAGGCAGGGCTGTCTCGGGCATTGTGTCAACCACCAGATACTAGACACCCACAACACAGAATGCGTATTTGTCACACACTCCATTCACCCAGGTCCCACCCACAGGGTGTACCCACAACATACAGTCACTGGGAAGGCTCCAGCCAGTCTGGCCTGGACTTCCCAACAACACCATATATGGAACTTCCACCCAAAAGCCGGTCAGGGGGGAGGGACAGAGTCAGGGATTCCCAGGACTTTGGGAACCCAAGGTAACAGGCAATAGAAAGCAATAGGCCACGGGGCCATCTTGTTTCCTATCAGGAATCAATTGATCCCAATGGCAGGGCCTGGGTATCCCAAAATGGAGGCTACTCAGAGCACCTGTCAAATTCAGCATGGAGCTGCCACCAGCCCATACCCTGCTCTGTGGGCCACACACAGGTGCCCAAAAACATACACTAGGGGCACAGGGTTGTACCCCCACCCATGGGTGCCATAAGGGTATCCCATGGGTCTGTACACCAAACCAAAAGAAAGAGCTGCACCGCCAGGAGTCCTCCATGAACTCCTGAGCGGAAAACATGACAAAACACACGATAAAAAGCAGTAAAGGACAAGGATACGGAGGCCCTGTCCCTCCGATGCATTTCCAGCATCACAGTCGCCACCCCCAGACTGAGGTTAGGGTGCCTAATCTCCCACGAGATAGACACCCTCATCCAGATGGTCAACATTCCTTCTGGAAAGGCCATCTGCATTATCGTGACCCTTCCATGGTCTGTTCTCTATGGTGAAGTCTAGCCCTTGCAGGCTAATGGACCACCTGAGCAGTTTCAGGTTTTCACCCTTCATCTGCATAAGCCACTTCAGGGGCTTATGATCTGTTTGGACCATGAAGGTAGACACTGTAAGGTAGGGCCTAAAACGCCTAAGGCTCCAAACTATACTAAAACATTCCCTTTCAAAACATTCCCTTTCAACTAAGTTCTCTACCCTTGAGTTGTCTACTGATGAATATGATAGGATGTTCTCTTCCTTTGTCATCTAACTGGGACAAGACAGCTCCAATTCCGGTGTCTCAGGCATCCGTCTGGACGATAAAGGGTCGGCTGTAGTCAGGCGCACACAACACAGGTGCCCTACACAGACTTTCTTTCAAGCCATCAAAGGCCCTCTGACAGTCTTCAGTCCAATTAACCTTCCTAGGTTGTTTGGGTGAAGTCAGCACTGTCAGGGGTGCAGCTATGGTTCCGTAGTCTACCATGAAATTGCGATAGTACCCAGTGAGGCCCAAAAAGGCTCTCACCTGGGTTTGAGTAGTGGGAGTCTCCCAGTCATGTACATCCTGTACCTTATTGGGGAGAGGTTGGATTTGACCCCCTCCTACCTCATGACCAAGATAGGTAACTTTCCCCTGCGCTATCTGGCACTTGGTGGCCTCGATAGTGAGGTTAGCCCTTTTCAAGGCCTGCAACACCTTATACAGATGTGGCAAATGCTCTTCCCAGGTGGAACTGTAGACAGCAATGTCGTCTAGGTAGGCCACACAAAAGGCTTCCAGCCCACTGAGTGCATGATTGACGAATCTCTGGAAGGTGGCAGGGGCATTCTTCAACCCAAAAGCATGACCCTAAACTGGTAGAGTCCCTCAGGTGTTGAGAACGCCGTCTTTTCCTTGGCATGGTCCATCAGAGCTATTTGCCAATAGCCTGAGGTAAGGTCAAAGGTGCTCACAAATTTGGCAGCACCTATGGTGACCACAAGCTCATCAGCCCTGGGCAATGGGTGCGCAGCAGTTTTGGTGACGGCATTGACTCCTCGGTAGTCCACACAGAACATCCAATCCTTGGTACCTTCCTGGGAACTTGCCTTGGGGACAAGGACCACTGGACTGGACCAGGGACTGGTTGAGGGTTCAATAACACCCAGATCCAACATCTTGGCGACCTCAGCCTGGATGTGGTTCTTAACTGGATCTGACACACGGTAGCACCTGTTTTTGACAGGCACACTGTCACCAGTGTCAATTTCGTGCCTACGCCACGGTATAAGGCCTGGTGTCAGGGAAAACAGAGAGGCATACTGCCGGAGCAAAGCCCTGCAGGCCCTCTGCTGCTCTGTTGTCAGATCTGGAGAGAGATGTACTCCCTCCACTGAGCCATCCTGAGGGTTGCAATGCAGCAAATCAGGAAGGGGCTCACTCTCATCCTCTTCTTGCTCCGAAGCTAGCAAGAGACATGAGACTTCTGTTCGCCTGTGGAAAGGCTTAAGCCTGTTAACAAGCAATACCTGAGGGGCTACCCCTGGGATTCCCATGTCAACCAGATAATTGACTTCACCCATCTTGGAGATAATCCTGAAAGGTCCAGTCCACTTGTCTGCCAAAGCTCTAGGCTTGGTAGGCTCCATCACAAGGATTTCCTGTCCCGGAGTCCCAATCCACTTGCGAGGCTTTAAGGTCATGCCAGTACTTATTTAATTCTTGGCTGTCCTTGAGATTTGCTGTTGCTTGACCCATCATCAGTGTCATCCTCCGTCTGAGGCCTAACACATAGTCCCCCACTTGCTTGGCAGGACCTGGAGGGGTGGCTTCCAAACCTTCTCTGATCAAGGCAAGGGCCCCCCCTCACGGGATGTCCAAAGAGTAACTCAAAGGGGCTAAAACAAACACCCTCTTGAGGTACCTCTCTGTAAGCAAACAGCAGCCATGGCAGGAGGAGATCCCATTTCATCCTTAGGGGATCTTCCAAAGCACCTAGCATGCCCTTGAGAGTTTTATTAAATCTCTCAACCAGACCATTGGTCTGGGGATGGTAAGAGGTGGAGAACTTGTAAGTTACCCCGCACTCTTTCCACATGGTCTTCATGTAACTAGACATGAAGTTGGATTCTCTGTCAGAGACTACCTCCTTAGGGAATCCAACATGGGTAAAAATGCCCAGGAGAGCCCTGGCAACCTCCTTGGCAGTTACAGTCCGAAGGGGTATAGCCTCAGGGTACCTGGTGGCATGATCTACCAAGACAAGGATGAACCGATGTCCACCTGAAGTGGGATGGTCAAGGGGACCGACAATGTTGATGCTCACCCTCTCAAATGGTGTGCCAACCACTGGCAATGGTTGCAGTGGGGCAATGACACTGCCTCCAGTCTTGCCAGACAACTGACAAGTTGGGCAGGTCCTGCAGTGGGACTCCACTTCTACTCCCATCCGTAGCCAGTAGAAATGGGCAGAGAGTCTTCTTGGTCCCAAGATGACCAGCCAAGGGCACCTCATGTGCCAACTGCAGCAGGAAGGGCCTGTAAACCTGGGGTACCACCAACCTCTTGAGGGCACCCGGTTCAGGCTTAGTGGGCTCACTAACAAGGAGCTCACCCTCCCAATAGATTCAGAATATCCTAAGCACTTCTCCTTGTGCCTGGGACAGGGCCTGTTTCCTCAGACCCTCGAGAGAGTGGCACTCTCTATGTCCCTTACAGAAGATTGCCCGGGAGGGTCCCCCCTCAGCAAACAAGCATTGAAGGTCGGGATGATCTTCTGGGTTAAGAATCTCTCCCACAGGAGAGTTTTCTGTCTCTTCTCCCTCAGGAGTCGAGTTTGGGCTTTCTACTGGACCCAGCCCGTCCGGAGCATGGATCCCAATGGGTGCTGTAGGAACAGCAGGAAGAGAAGTAGCCCCCTGCAAAGAGGTGGCCTTCTTGTTCTTCCTTCTTCTTGCCTTAGGCCTCGCCTTTGGCTCGGGTACCTGACTCACAGCCAGACCATGTGTCACCTGTGACCTAGTGACTGCAGCAGCAGTAATGGGAAGACCATCCGAGATCAACCCCAACTCTACTAGATCATTATTTAACAGAATGTTAGCAGGGACATTGTCCTGAACCAGGACAGGAAGATTTGCTGTCTTGTCTCCAATCATGAGTGTGACTAAGGCTACAGGCGATAATTTGGGAGGCCCACCAGCTAACCTGGTGGTTCTCAGAGGAGCACCTACATAGTCCTCTGGCTTGAGCAGGGTCTTGTCCACCACTGTCATGCTTGCCCCAGTGTCTCTCAAACCAGTAGAAGGCTGGCCATTCAAGAGGACACTCCTCAAAATCCTATGGGTGTTCTGTGGGATAGTCGCCAGTACTTCTGCGTACTGGTGCCAGGCCCTAAGGGACACTAAGGAAATCTCTACAGTAGCACCAAAGGTGATTCCTGTAGAGGAGGGGAGGACGGTGGCCTCCACCTCAGACATGGGGTAAGGGCAGCTCAGGCTGACAGCCTGTACTCCAAGTGCCTTACCTTTACACTTGGAGTCACCCCTTCTGTGATCCACAGCCCCACAATCCCAACAAGTGCCGGGAGTGCGGGGTACGGTACTGGAACCACTGGGAGCCTGCTTTGCAGCAGGTGGACCACTACTCTTATTCCCACCCACAGATGACTTATCCCCACTACATTTTTGGGTTTTAGGATAGGAAGGTTTTGGTTTACCCGACTGTGACTGCTTTTGGGACTCCTCAGCTTTCTGAGAGGTCCCCGTTTCTTTGTCCTTGTCCTTCCCCGGGAGTCCTTAGGGGATACCCTGTGGGAAACCCACTTGTCAGCCAACCTAGCCAGCTTAAAGGGAAATGTTCTGGTCAGCAACATACTGACGCAGCTCTGGTGAACAGGCTTCAGAAAAATGCTCAAAAAACAAAAGGTGAGACAATTCAACAAACGTTTTCACTTTGTAACCATCAATCCACCCCATCATGTTCATGTGCGCAGCACTCACCCAGTCAACCCAAGACACAGTCTCTCGTTTCTTAAATTCCCTGAACCTTTTAAGGTATTGGGTAGGTGTCTTGCCAAACCTGGCAATCAAAGCAGACTTCATGCACTCATACTGACCCCTTTCTTCCACACTTAGTTTCAGAATACAGTCATATCCAGTATGAGGCACTCTGCTTAACAAACACTTAGCCCAATCTCTCTGATCAACATCATGAATTGCACAAGCCATTTCAAATGCTTCAATCCATTGGAGGATATCAGAACCCTCCACATCCACACCAACCAAATCTTTCATAAACTTGTTTGCTGGGGACCTGACACTTTCAACTGGTTTAGCTGAAGTCTCCACTCTAGCTTTCTCTAGCTGGATTCGCTGACATTCAGTGTCCCGGTTCTTGAGTTCAAGGTCCTTATCTTTGAGTTCAAGATCCCTATTCTTGAGCTCCACTTGTTGTGCCAACTCCTCTTTCTTAAGATCAGCATCTATTTCCAACTTGCAGTATTCAAAGGCCAATTTCATCCTTAATAACTCAAGCTCCAAGGAATTGCTGGGGTTTGGAACAGAGGCAGCAGGAATGGTGGCATTCCCAGAATCAGATTCGGCGACAACCCTCGGGGTAGAGTCCTCATTGGTTGCATCCCCCCTTCAAGAGTTTCACAATCAGTCTGGTAGTCCACCAGGGCAGCTATCAGCTCAGCCCTAGACTTATCCACAAAGTCTAACTCCCTGGCTTCACACGCACTCTGGAGAGCCTCTAACCTCATCCTAGTCAATTTACCGTTTTCAATAGACTCCATTGCTTGTAATGCAGTTATCTTGTACACAACTAAACCTTAATTTAATAAAGTGCAGATATTTTGTAAGTGGCACGGTTATACACTGATTCTTAAAACCATAAGCATCCCACCGCTGCCATGAGTGTAAAGACTGGAAGGGGGTGTCTGTACTTCTGCTCTCTATATGGTAGAGGAGAGGCACAGAGGACCCCAGCCAAGATTCTCTATTTAGTAGCTATGGTGGAGCTGTCGGTCTAGAAAAATTGACACCTCTCACGATTGACAGCAAACGTATTTTGGTGGCCGAAGACCAACCGTCTCATGTACATAACGATAGAAATACAGGTTTCCGAGTTTGACCAATGAGCGGCCATTTTGATGTAACAAGGATCGCCATTTTGCTTTCTATTCAAACTGCTTCGCAGCACATTTCTGCTTACTCTGCTCGACTGTTAACATTGTTGTCTGAACGTGAAAGGACAAGGCTGCAAGGCCGCAAGGCTAATAAGGAGTTTGTTGAAACACAACGTAGGCAGCTCCGGAGAGGAATGCCCGGCTCCCTCCCGAATGTAGCCTTGAAGGAGAGCCGCAGGGCATTTAATCATTTCACAGCTGCCAGCCAGTCTGGTTATATGGTAGAGAATGTTAGAATAAAGCAGCCAAAGGCTTGAATTATGCTCTTCTTACGGCCCCCCTTTTCCGAGCCCTGTAGAGCGTGTCGGCTCCCAGGACACGAATAGCACCTCAAAGATAGCAAGGTCTGGAATGTGACTCTTCCCCCGTATGTAGCTCGCTTACAAGAACAGAAGCACTGTGTTCTGTTCAACAAAGAAAATATGTCTCCACATTTGCAAGGTTGCATATTGTTGCTAGAATAGATATTTGAAGGTGTCATATTCGTCGAAATTGTCCATCATCAAACCGAGTTCAAATAAACCCAATAAAGGGGGGTGTTAAACATGTCACAGCTAATTGTATGATATGCATTTTGTATATATGTAACTGATGTACGTAATTTGCTCTCTTGCGTCCCTCAAGGTCTAGAGATACACGTTGCGGGGTGTGAGACCGAGTTGGCCAACTGAGACTATTTGCTTTGCAATAAACCCTAGCTTTGGGAATACAACCTCATGTCTGGCGTATCTATCGTGTGTGGTGACTTGCCTTGCTTCCATAAGGCGAGGGACCGCTAGGGGCCCCTTTCAAGATGGCACCCGAATAGGGACCCTTCCCCACTTGTTCCATCGTGTACGTTGTAATTGAGTAAAGGCGGAGAACGACGAGGACGGGACGATTGAACCGGGATCAAGAGTTGTTCGGGGCGCCCTGTAGAAGTGATGAGAGATTCCTTTGCAGATCTGCACCCATCTGATCCCTGATCGACGTATCTGGCCAGAGAACAAGGAGGCGAGGGTCCCGAAACGAGGCAGAAGCCGAGAAATGCCGACACGACGTCATTGGTTGCGTCAGTATTCTAACGAATTGTGTCCTGGAGGACAATTTGATTTATCAGGTGAGTCATACCCCGATTCAAAATAACCCTGATATTGGTTGAGAGTTGACTTTGCAAAATTAAACGGCCTGGGTAAGGTTGATTAACCAAGGGGAGGTTGAAACATGCCTGGGGTATTGTCCACCCTAGCGGGGTTTTTCCGCTGCGGTAGACAATCTTTGGAAGATGGCCAAATTGCACCACCTGGGGGAACGCCGGCATATGAGATGTATGTGAAGTATGGTGTGGGAGCGATAATATTCTGTGAGACTTGGCATAGACAAACCAGAAAGCAACAAGACCATCAGTGGCAGATAAATGGTAGTTTTGAGATAGCAAGAATAGATAACCTGGAAAGGGTGTTGATAAGAAAGAAAGGGCGTCCCGCAGCATTTGATATCGTTAAGGACTGGAGAAGGGAAGCAATGCTCCGATTTAGAAGTAGAGCGAAGCATGCGCGCAGGCATAAATGGAAAGATGAAGTAGCGGAAGAAAAGGAGGAGGAGGAGTGGACGGAGAGTCTAAGGAGGTCAGGTAGACGTGACCAGTTGAATATAGAAAAAATATACCCACAACGGGAATTGCACATAGCAGATGAAGTGATGGAAAACATATTGATCCATACAAAACAAGGCCCAAGATCAGACGCAAGGCCAAACACGCCAGTAACTATTGCTCAAGCCCCTCCCCTAGCTCAAAATCTCCCTCCCGTAGCCCTAGCCCTTCCACAGCCCCAGATCAGATCGCGCACGTAGCACTTCCTATTAGCCAACCAGGCCCACAGCAGACACTCCCCGTTCCTATTCTCCCATCCGCACCTCCCGCCTTAGATACAGACTCGGTACCGTCTGTCCCTCCAGGGGTTGAAGTTGAAACCACGGGGGCGAGAGGCGGGACTGAACAAACTAGATGCACAAGGGTAACTCGCAGTGCGATCAGCAAAGAAAGGAAGGTGGAATTGCAGCAACAGGCAGAGATGTATATAGGGGGGAATGATGGGACTGCAGCATTGACGTCGATGTATGACTTCTGAAGAAGCAACCAAAAACAGGTAGTGTTGGAATGCATGGGTGAATATTTGGTGGAGAGATGGAAACAGTTAATTGGGAAATTACCACCGCAGCGATTGTTAGATTTGAATGCATTAGCACGCTGTGGAGAAAGAGATGAAGAAGTAAGGGAACATGTGTATGGACTTTTTGAGCTTAAAAATGAATTGGATAATGATTATTCTGAAATGTTTACTGCACCTGGGTACAGGGGTAAGGATATCAGGAGAGATAGGAAGGAAGTGCTAGGGCCACATAATCGACGGCAACAGTTACCATCGCCGGGGCGAAAGGCGATGGTGGACGAATTATTGTTGTTAAAACAAGTGGGGAAGACTTGAAAGCATGCATATTGAAAACAAGGGTGTTACTGCAGCAAGTAGCAGGACATAATAAAGGAAGAGGGAAAGCACAAGGGAGGAGTAATTAGAATATGCATGGGGGGCCATTGGGACCAAATCAGTGTGCATACTTTAAGCAGGAAGGACACTGACGAGCACAATGTCCACATCTACAGAATAGAAATGGAACTGGCCAGAGAAGACAGCAAAGAGGGCACCAAGGAGCGAATGGACCAAATAGGAATAGTATGCAGCAGCACCACAATAATGAAGGTAATCAAAACCAAGCCCAAAACCAAAGTGCTCCTAACCAGGGTCAGCAAAACCAACAGTATGGGAATCAGAGTGGGGGAAATAGAGGAAAGAATGGGAACATTTTCAATACACAGCCAAATAAGTATTACAGTAATAGTAGTGACTACACATCAGATGATGTGTTATTTCCCCAACAGGACAGCCCAGTGCAGGGGTCAGAACCAGTGTCTATTCCCGTGAATCAGAGAGGACCCTACGTAGAAATGAGAGTCGGGAATGAGGAGCACCGCTTCCTTGTAGATACAGGAGCGCAAAGGTGTTCAATAGACCATCACTTGGTTCTGGATATACCACTGTCAGGGCAAAAGAATGTTTCCGTAGGGTTCACAGGTACACCAGTCATAAACTCAGTGTCCCAACCAGTCCCAGTTACCATAGGACCATTCACTGAACATTGTCCCTTTCTCCTAACAGAAAATTGTGGGGAGAACCTGGTGGGATTAAGCTTGTTGAAAAAGCTAGGTGCGATTGTACATTGCTCATCAGACGGGGTGTTTCTGACGATATGGCCACAAGATGCCCCTGTGTCAGAATTCATGTCTGAAACTTTGCCAGGAGAGTTAAGAAAAGTGCCATCCTGTATATGGGCTATGCATGACAACGATGTAGGATGCTTGAAGATAGAGCCAGTGAGGATCATTTTGAAAGAAGGAGTTACACTGTCGCGAATTCCCCAGTATAAAATTTCGGCTAACGGAGAGAGAGGATTGAAAAGTATTGTTTCAGATTTGGTGAAGTTAGGGGTAATTGAAGAAATTACAGGCAGTACATGTAACAGCCCGATTCTTCCAGTGAATAAGAAAGGAGGCAGTGAAGTACCATATCGTTTCATAATTGATTTGCGCGCGCTAAATAAAGTAGTAGATCCACAATTTCCTTTGGTCCCAGACGTCACTACACTATTGACAATGATACCTGCCTCAGCAGAATATTTTAGCAGGTGGACAAGGACAGTAGATATTTGTTCACATTCACATTAGGGGGACGATCATTTACATTCACACGCATTCCACAAGGATATATGCAAAGTCTGAGTATTTACAGTAGAGCGTTAAAAGAGCAGCTATACATGCTAGAATTACCAGTGGGGTGTATACTATTGCAATACATAGATGATCTGTTGATCGCTGCTGATACAGAAGAGATTTGTAAAAAGAGCACCGTATTACTACTGTCACACCTAGCGGCACATGGCTATAAAGCTAGTTTGACGAAGTTTCAATATAATCGAAAGGAGGTGGCTTATTTGGGCTACCTACTTTTGAAAGAAGGGAGAAGGCTAACGCCAGAACGCATAGAAAGTATTTCTTGTATGCCTATTCCAAAGACACAGAAAGGAGTCAGAGCCATAATAGGCATGGCTTCTAATTGCCGGCAGTGGATCGGTAATTTTGCGTTGATTGTGAAGCCAATGGTGCTATTAACTAAGAAGGATGCAGTGATACCTTTGCAGTGGAATGAAGAATGTCAGAGAACGTTTGATCAATTGAAAACTGCATTATGTTCTGCTCCAGTTTTGGGCACACCAAATTATGAAAACGTTTTTAGATTGTTTGTATGCGAGAATGAAGGATGTGCATTGGCTGTTTTGACACAGGAACAAGGTGGAAGAAATAGGCCGTGCGGCTATTTTTCTTCTGCGCTGGACCCTGTAGCGCACGCACTACCACGATGTTTGCGATCTGTCGCGGCGGCTGCTGCGGTGGTGAAACAAATGGAAGGGATGGTATCGGGGCATACTTTAATTCTGATGGTGCCACATGCCATAGATGTCCTATTAAATAGGACACAGACGCAACACCTCACCTCTGCTAGAATGACTAGATATGAAATTATCTCATTCGCGCCCCATATCCAAATTATGAGGTGTAGCGCTTTGAATCCTGCAGAATTAATGCCACTACCCACAGAAGAAATTGGTGACAACGAATCACCACCCCATGATTGCTTAATGGTCACTGAGGAAGAAACGAAGGGGAGAGTTGATTTAAGTGACATCCCACAAAAGGAGCCAGATGGAGAGTTATTTTGTGACGGCTCTTGTTTGAAACTACCTGATGGCACGTCAACTGCCGCTTACGCTATCGCTATCACGACCCTAGAGAGCTTTGTAGAAAGAAAGAATCCCCTACAACTCGGCACAAGCCGCAGAAATAATAGCATTGACCAGAGCCTGTGAGATTTCTGAAAATTTGAACGTGAATATCTATACTGATAGTCAGTATGCTTTTGGGGTGGTTCATAACTTTGGTCGACTCTGGGCTGAGAGGGGTTTCTTGACATCGCATGGGGCCAGAATTCAACATGGCCCTTTGATTGTACGATTGCTGTCTGCACTCACGTTTCCAAAGCGCCTAGCAATAGTGAAATGAGAGGCACATAAAAAGGTAACATGCAAAGTAGGAGAGGGAAACGCATTTGCAGACAGAATTGCGAAACAAACTGCCACTGATTTGAATAATAAAATGATGACAGTCCAGACTGAGGAAGTACCCTGTATGATAGAAGATGGAATTGCCACTGTCAAAGAAATGCAGGCCGAAGCTACAACCGATGAGATAAAAGGGTGGGCAGAGGGCTCTGCTGAGTTAGATTTAGAGGGTTGTTGGGTGGACAAGGGAACTAAAAACTGGATGTTGCCAAATTCCTATGTAACTGCAATGGTCACAATGGCTCACAGCCCTACCTACATCTGTGCCAAGAAAATAATCCAGCACCTATCTACGGTATGGAAGAATGTAAATATAAAGAAGAATGCAGAGAGGTTGGTGCAGAACTGCATTACGTGTTTACAACACAATGAAGGAAAGGGAACAGTGACTCCAATAGGTAGTTTTAGCCCGCCCTCTATGCCTTTTGATTTCATAGAGATGGAGAGGTGCCAAAACTTGAAATATGTCTTAGTGGTGATCTGTGCATTCCAAAGTGGGTGGAGGCATATCCTTTAAAAGACTGCACAGCAATGAGTATGGCAAAAGTAATGCTTAAAGAATACTTTTCCCGTTTTGGCTTGCGCCGTGTCATATGGTCAGATAACGGTCCACATTTTGTGGGTGCAGTGGTATTACAGATATGTGCAGGTCTTCAGATTGATAAGAGATTTCATAGTTCGAGGCATCCGAGTTCGGCCGGTCTTGTTGAGAGGCACAACGGAATCCTCAAGTCAAAAATTAGCAAGATATGTGCAGGGAGCAAGTTGAGTTGGGTGGATGCATTACCAATAGCACTATTATGCATGCGTACGTCTGTACAGGCTAGAACTGGGCTCTCCCCGTACGAGATTGTGATGGGGAGGCCGGAGAATGTTTGGTGCGCATCTCAGCCAAAGCGACTGGGTGAAGTAGAGCATCCTGTACTTAGCACTTATTGTGGCCTTTTAATGCAGAAATTGCGTTTGATTCATCAGCAGGTGCAGGAGGCTCTACCTGTAAGATATACTGGTCCGGGGCACGTGCTGGAGCCAGGAGACTGGGTGCTGCTTAAGAACTTTGAGAGAAAATCATCGTTAGCACCCAGGTGGCGCGGCCCCTATCAAGTGCTTCTGGCAACGCAGACAGCAATACGGGTGGATGGGAGGAAGGCGTGGATACATGCCACCCATGCCAAAAAGAACCCATCTTCACTGAAAGACTTGCCCAATCCGGACGACCGGAAAGAGACAGTGGTCCCAGAAACGAAAGAAACTGCTGCCAGTCCACCGCCGCTAAATCTGTCCGAGCGAGAAGTGAAACTCGAAACAAAGCAGGAAAAGATTGCCAAAAGGGGGGAAGGGCAAAGAGTGCCCCAACGTTGCCCAGCAGAACCTACATCACTGTTGGCCGACACGAAATCTGCATTGCAAATAACGGCAGACACTAAACGTGTACCCCTTTGGCGCACACCAGCACTTGCCATTGCGCCAGAGCCAAAGACCGAATCTGCATCACTGTCGCGGCGCACACCAGCACCTGCCATTGCGCCACAGGCTGACTCTGAGCCTGGATCTGGAAGTGCACCGGCACTGTTCACGGATCACACAATACCAGGAGTGAGGCGATATGATTTGCGGCCTCGAAAGACAGAGTGATCCACAGTTCTTTGGTGTTTATGCTAACCTCTGGTTCCACTCATGGACGGAGAAGGAACTAGAGGTGTAGAGGAGAGAAGCGTGGGAATTGTGCAAGTCGGACAATTCAAGACTCGTGGCTCCTCGGTGCGATCATAAAAAGTACATGTGTCCTGAACCAGAGCGGACAAGCTGGGGGCACATGGTACAAAGGCAATAGAGAACTGTTCAGAAGTCCTCTGAGCAGTGTGAGAGAGGACAAGTGATCTTGCCTAGAACGAATAAGCAATCCAGGCTGCAAAGAGCTGGCAGACTAAACTGTTGAAAATTCCTTTGAACTTATTGACATCCGGACAAGTGCGACGAAGAGAGATATCCACAACTAACTTTGTCAGGAAGAAGAAGGACGGTGAGAAAAATGTCGGGACCGGTTTCAGCCTCCTCCTGCAGCACTGCTGAGAATGAGTTAGTTATAAAGACTGTAAACTTAGGGAAAACGCATGGTAAAAAAAATTGTATGCTGGCTTTGACAATAATCATGTGCTTCACGAGT
This sequence comes from Ambystoma mexicanum, assembly GCF_040938575.1. NCBI lineage: Eukaryota > Metazoa > Chordata > Amphibia > Caudata > Ambystomatidae > Ambystoma > Ambystoma mexicanum. The sequence continues at coordinate 816,652,992 of NC_090938.1, forward strand.
GTGGTAGCACCAATAACGACAGCCTTTGTGTTATGGTATGTGGAATCTATACACCCATTGGGAATGTTCCTACCAATAGTTAATATGTCCACTACTGTAAGCTCGGTTCAGGTGATTACTTATACCTTGTCCCCAATGGAAGAGAGACACAGAGAAGGGTATGGAACAATACGCTATTACTCATCATGAACAAGACGCATGCAATTCTAAAGAAAAATAATTGTTGGGTGTGTGCCCATTTACCGCAGCATGCGGGGAAAGGAATAGGGTGGTATGTACAACCATTACCATTAAGTTCTGCATGTAGTGCGTCTTTAAATGCAATGTCCTATGGGAAATGGAATCAGAGTAGTATGTGTCAATTAGACAGAAAAAACATGAATGAGTTTGAGGAAATAACTATGAGGCCTGTGGGTTGTTCCATATTCCATAAAGCGCAAGTCATGATCCCAGAACCTACGCCAAAAAGTACGCGAAAAATAACACGACCAAATAGACAAGATAGATTGTCCCCGCCAGTTAAAACATCTGTGATGACGTTTCGTGTAAGGAAAGACAGGAACAAAGATGCAATCCCCCCTTCTTACACGGTGAATTACAACCCGAGAACTGTCCCTTTTTGTCTAAAAAAGAAAGGCTCCTATTCAGTAGGAACATTTACTGGATGCATGAATACAGCGATACTAAAATGGGAAATAGAACCAGTATATGTGTGAGATCCTGTCTATTTTATATGTGGAGAAAAAGCATATCCTTGGTTGCCCAGAAACTGGGGAGGTACATGTTACCTAGGTCTACTGTTCCCGGGAGTGTTCCTCTTAGAAACAGCAGACATGGCCAGGCTATCCAGATCTAGAACCAAAAGGAGTAGCGAAGGTGTTTTGATAGCGACTGACGTAGCAAAATCATTCATACCATTCTTGTCCCAGATAGTGAACTTCTATAACATAAGGCAGCTGTCCAGAATACTAAAGGATACGATAAACACAACGACAGATATACTATTTAACATGACGTTGGAAGAAAAAGGAATTAGGTTAATGACGCTGCAAAATAGAATGGCTCTCGATGTAATCCTGGTTGATCGTGGGGGAATTTGCAAAATTGTGGGATCAGCGTGCTGCGTATTCGTAGATGACTACTCCCCTAAGATTTTTGAAGCAATAAAAAAAATGCATGTCCTAAGCTCTGAACTCCCTACTGGAGAAGGGGGCTGGGGAATAGGGTCCCGGTTTTGGGGAATACTGCGTTCTTGGGGATGGAAGTTGATTGCGATATTAGTAGTAGTGTTTGGAATATTCATAACGTGCTGTTATTGCATACAATGCCTACCGATAGTTTGCACTGAGATAACTGAGGGATGTATGCACATGATAACAAAAAGAAAACAAACTTATGGCCGGGATGACAGAGACACGAATGAAATGAAAACAGTGAAAGAATGAATGGCTATAGATATTAATGACGATGATGATGCTTATAATAGCATGCAAAATTCAGACATAGGTACTTCAGACTTATCGTCATCAGAGGAGGATACAATGAATGAATGAGACGTTTGGCATATGGCCAAAAGGAGGGTTTGTCGGTCTAGAAAAATGGACACCTCTCACGATTGACGGCAAACGTATTTTGGTGGCCAAAGACCAACCGTCTCATGTACATAACGATAGAAATACAGGTTTCCGAGTTTGACCAATGAGCGGCCATTTTGATGTAACAAGGATCGCCATTTTGTTTTCTAACGATTGCTCATTGCTTTCTGTTCAAACTGCTTCGCAGCACATTTCTGCTTACTCTGCTCGACTGTTAACATTGTTGTCTGAACATGAAAGGACAAGGCCGCAAGGCCGCGAGGCTAATAAGGAGTTTGGTGAAACACAACGTAGACAGCTCGGGAGAGGAATGCCCGGCTCCCTCCTGAATGTAGCCTTGAAGGAGAGCCGCAGGGCATTTAATCATTTCACAGCTGCCAGCCAGTCTCGTTATATGGTAGAGAATGTTAGAATAAAGCAGCTAAAGGCTTGAATTATGCTCTTCTTACGTCCCCCCTTTTCCGAGCCCTCTAGAGGGGGTCGGCTCCCAGGACACGAATAGCACCTCAAAGATAGCAAGGTCTGGAATGTGACTCTTCCCCCGTATGTAGCTCACTTACAAGAACAGAAGCACTGTGTTCTGTTCAACAAAGAAAAGATGTCTCCACACTTGCAAGGTTGCATATTGTTGCTAGAATAGATATTTGAAGGTGTCATATTCGTCGAAATTGTCCATCATCAAACCGAGTTCAAGTAAACCCAATAAAGGGGGGTGTTAAACATGTCACAGCTGATTGTATGATATGCATTTTGTATATATGTAACTGATGTACGTAATTCGCTCTCTTGCGTCCCTCGAGGTCTAGAGATACACGTCGCGGGGCGTGAGACCGAGTTGGCCAACTGAGACTATTTGCTTTGCAATAAACCCTAGCTTTGGGAATACAACCTCGTGTCTGGCGTATCTATCGTGTGTGGTGACTTGCCTTGTTTCCATAACGCGAGGGACCTCTAGGGGCCCCTTTCAAAGCAATCAAGGCCTAGCTTCTCAGGAGGTGATGCAGGCTGGTTCTTAAGTACAGTGTAGTCCCTAAGCCCCCACAAAGGAATGTCCACACACTGTATTGGTTAAAACACAGTCTTTATATAATTAATACTCAAGGTTATGTACACTATCACAATAACTCACTTTGTGCTCAGAAAATCAACAATGGTAAATATATACCGTTCTAAAGTGGTACCACAAATATTATCAGATCTCATTAAAGTGCATCAACTATACTGTCAGAATGTCACACAGATCAAATAAAGAGGAAACCAGCAGTAGAGAGAGGAAGGGAAGCAAGATGGTTGAAACAATAGGCAGAATACTGGCCTCTACCGTTAAGCACAGTTCTGTGTGTAGATCCCCCCACCTGGGCAACCTGTAAGATAAAGATATAGCACAAGCCCAGTCCATATATTGTTCTATGAGTCTTATTTCCTTCTACAATAGTTATACAGCCCCAATGTACCTGGATTTGTAGCGTTCGTCGACAGGAAATCGACGGCCCTTCTTGAGTGCCCTCCCTTTAAGGCAGGAGTCACATGTCATCGAACGTCCGATGGAGAACAGGGTGAACTACGGCGGTGAAGTGGCAGCTTCGTTCCTAGTGGTGCTCGTCGACGACGGAGCGTTGGCGTCCTGCAAGGAAGAGGCGTGCGGGGCACCTCGGTGATGATAGTTCTGGACCGCAAAGAGCTGATAAAGAACTGTGGCCCAGCAAGGGCATCTAGTCGTCGGCGTCTCTATGGTCTTTAGGTGGCGGGAAACCCACCAGAGGATGCTCCTCGGCACATCGACGGGCAGACCTTCCCCAGCGGGATAAAGCGGGCGGCGATGCAGACGAGAGCGTCCGTGGATCAAATGGAGTTCTTAGGCAAACGGGAGCACAGCGGCTCCAGTAGGCGACGGCGGTCGTCGACAGTGGCGGACAACAGTCCGGGCGCTTCTCTTTGGGATTCCGCGGCAGTCCCTGTCTCCGGTCGGCAGCCTGTCGTAGGTCTGTCTACCAGGGAGCTTTGGCAAAGATCAGCTGGTGCACAATGGTCCCTCGTAGCTCGGGAAGAGGGTGCCTTACCAGGTCCTCTCTGGGTCAGTCCTTGGAGACACAGCAGCTTTCAGATCGACGACGTAGAGCAGCAGGAAGACTTCTCTTCCAGCAGGGCTTCAAGGTTAAGCTTCAGTTTCAACTCCAGTTACTCTTCGTAGTGGACTTCAGCTTCTGAACACGAATTCTAGCAGTGAGAGGCCCCCAGATATACTAGTTGGTCTCTCATTCATTCTGCTGGGTCACACTCAGGCAACCAATCGGTCAGAAGGGCATTCATGCAGGCAGGCATCCAATCAGGTGCATAGTGCATTCAGGCCATTCACTTCTCTCCAGACACTCACAAGTTATGTGTATTGGGACAAGTACCCAGCCCTTCAACACTCCACACTGCATTCATACCAGTTTCGTGCAGGGCTGTCTCAGTCATTGGGCCTCATTCCGACTTTGGCGGTAGCCATGCCGCTATTGGCTGCCGCCAAAATCGTGTCCGGGTTCCCAGAATGGGGAATTACCGGGCCATTCCGAGTTCGGAGGGCCTGGCAATTCCTCCCTCCAGGAACCCGGGCCCGGACCTTCCCCATTCCCATTTCAGCCACCATAGGGCTGAATGGGAATGGGGAAGGGAGCTAACAACGGGCCGATTACGACCGACCCGTTGTTAGCTCCCTCTTCCCCTTGCGGGACCCGCTCTGCATGTCTGGTAAAACCAGACGTGCAGAGCGGGTCCCGCTAGGGGACCTCGTAATGTGGCGGAATGGTGTTAACGGGTCTGCATCCTTTTGCGGCACCCGTTAACCCATTCCGCCACTCTTGTAATGAGGCCATTGTATCAAACACCAGATACTAGACACCCACAACACAGAATGCGTATTCGTCACACACTCCATTCACCCAGGTCCCACCCACAGGGTGTACCCACAACATACAGTCACTGGGAAGGCTCCAGCCAGTCTGGCCTGGACTTCACAACAACACCATATATGGAACTTCCACCCAACAGCCGGTCAGGGGTGAGGGACAAAGTCAGGGCTTCCCAGGACTTTGGGAAAACAAGGTAACAGGCAATAGAAAGCAAGAGGCCACGGGGGCCATCTTGTTTCCTATCAGGAATCAACTGATCCCAATGGCAGGGCCTGGGTATCCCAAAATGGAGGATACTCAGTGTTGGGGAGAATTCTCTGTTAAGGCTAATTTCCCAAACCTAGTGAGTCCCCCAGCAGCTTTGCTGGATTTTTGGGGTTTATTTTTTTTCTCCTGCTAAGAGTGAGACTCTTTTTCTCCCACTCTTAGGCATGATTTGAGAATGTTCTTTGACTGTGAATGTGTTTTATGGGCTATGGGGTCTTTTACTCCATAGGGCTTCATGTGTTTTTGGTATGTGTGTTACACAGCACCCTCAGTGCAGTAACACAGGGGTGTCATAGTGACCCCCACACATAGACTCCATACCCTGGGACTGACTACTGTCTCCCAGGGCATGTAAAGTCACCATTGGCTTTACTAGTCTCAAATTGTGAACAGAACCAGTACAAACCATCATATTGTGGAAGTACTGGTAGGGGTAATTCGATTACCCCTGGGTCTGTTTTCCAAGGGGGCACTGTCCAGTCCCCCCTTGTCGAGTTTCTGGCTGGTGGCAGTGGATACCACGCAAAATATTCCACCAGAATATTTCCTATGGGATTTTCCCATTCATTTTAAACGCACCACTTTTTGGTGCAATGTTAAAGATACCGCCGGGTTATTTATTTAATATTTATTCCCCGGTTGGGTCTTTTTGCCAGGACTCGGTTTTAAAATGGCGTTTGTGTTCGCCTCTGAAACTCTAACCCAAGTCGAGCCCTTTGTTCCACTTTTTGGCGGTCTTCTCCACAGAAGCCCTCCAAATGGTGCCACTCTGTCTGGGGTCTACAGGATGTGTGGGAGGGGGATTAGGCACCCTGGACTGAGTTGCCTTGGCAACTCAAGTCGCACTCTTGTGTGATTGGCCCAGTGGTGAGCCGCCCGGCTCACCACTTAGCATGTTTGAGTGGCAGCTAGGCTGTTGAATGGGGGTTTTTCTGCATAAAAGCAGGGCTTTGGGGACTGGAACTTCAGAAGTCGCCACAGGACCTAAAGAATCCGAAGAGGGGAGAAGCTGAGCCATCTACAACGACGACACCACCGGTGGAGCCCTGCTGTACGAACTCACCACTTCCCCGACGACAGAGGAGATCTTCTTCCAGGAGAGCCTTCTTCCCTTAGAGCTGGTGGGACCAACCAGTTCGCCTTTTTCACTTTCCTGGATCGTCTTGTGGTCGAATCGCCCGTGCCAAGCACCCCGGCGGCCGGATAGCCACGCTTCACCACTACCGTGAATAAAAGGGTAGTACCTTTTAATCGGGAAACTCCGCGGCTGGTTTATTCCCTGGCAGTGCAACGACCTCCAGCTTTCTTCCTCGTCGAGATCATCTCTTCCTCTGGTTGAAGCCACGACTTGCACCCGCTGCCAGGAACGACTGCCACCGCTGGAGCTTTCTCACCATTTCAGGTACTGTGTCCCGCCTGGTCTCCCTTGCAACAGATTGTCCAAGGTGTCCCGTAAATCCTTGACTTTCTAACTGGGTTGACCTCAGACCGGCTAACTTTGCCTTTCTGAACTGATCCAACCTCTTTTGACTTTTCTGCAAAGACTTTGAGTGCATTTCCACTGTGCGATCTTGGGCAGATTCCGTCTTGCTCTCTCCAAGAGTGGGCCTGGCCATTGAACTTTTTGCTCTACAGTAGACCCTGCCTTTCTTGACTTGCTGTGGTTTCTTAAAAGTGTTGGTACTGTGTTATTTTCCTACTCTGCCTTTTCTCTCCCTTTTTAAATGAATTATTGGAGTGCCATCTACGGTTACGCACTCACCTCTGTTTTGCTAAATAAGTGGTGTCTTAACCTAGAATTGTCGAATAATTAACTAGGGAGGTGTATATACTTATAGTGACTGTGTTTGAACTTGCTTGATATCTTAGTGCCAGTGTATTTTCATAAGTGTGTTTTTGAATAAATAATTATATACTTTTATACCAAAGCTCTGGTCAGTGTTTGCTTGTTCTACTGTGTTTCTAGCCCTATCGTGTATACTCTATATACTGCCTAACTCTTCTTGAGAGAAGTCTGACTGCTCAGCCACAGCTACCAGGTAAATCTGGGTGGTGCAGACTGCTACCAATTGGGTTTACTGCTTACTCCTGTGGTCTTAAACTTTTTGCAGTGGTCCCTAAGGGAACTGCACAGGTTTCTGCCTAACACTCAGAGCACCTGTCAAATTCAGCATGGAGCTGCCACCAGCCCATACCGTGCTCTGTGGGCCACACAGAGGTGCCCAAAAACATACACTAGGGGCACAGGGTTGTACCCCCACCCATGGGTGCCATAAGGGTATCCCATGGGTCTGTTCCCCAAACCAAAAGAGAGAGCTGCACCGCCAGGAGTCCCCCATGAACCCCTGCATGGAAAACACGACAGAACACACGATAAAAAGCAGTAAAGGACAAGGATACGGAGGCCTTGTCCCTTCGGTGCATTTCCAGCATCACACTCGACTCAGCTTCTTAGTTTCAGGATACTTGGATTCTATCCTTCGTTCAGTGAGAACTCCAGAGATCGACATGGTATGGGTGTTTGGAGCCTTCTCTTATCCAAAGTCTCCTCCGCGCCAAAACGAAGAGGACCCAACGGGAGATCTGCTCACATACAAGCATACCATATGTGGTTCAATCACGGACCATGGTGGTCTTAGGCATTCACAGCACCTCAGTGTCTCTGGCACCCAGGATGTGTATTGGAACCAGACCTTCCAACCCACATCCCGGAGGCACACACTCAAGGGATGCAGAAGCCTGTGAAAGCTTGGCCTTTCGTGGGAGAATGCATGCCCCAATAAGGACTGACCCGGGTTGGCTCGACCTGGGGAAGGAGAAGGGACGAGATGGCCAAAGGACAGGACAAAGAACCTTGTGGCATGGCCATTTTGGAGCCAGGCTACCTATTCGTGCCAAACGCGGTAACCGCGGTTTACCTGGCAGGAAAGGGTTAAAAATACACAAAATGATACACTGCCACCGGCCCTGTCCAAGGCACATCTGCACTTCTCCTAAAAAATCCTTCGAGAGTATCTAGGGCCTTTGGAAATGACTATTAGACCCAAGTGCACTGTACTGTAAGGTACATTGTACACTTGTTACATGTTGCAGAAAAGTTGCAACATGGACAAGGACTAAGGGAAACAAAGTCTCCTAGTACTGACTGTCTTTAAGGGCATGTCAGTTTCCCCATAAGAAGTGAGCAAAAAGCCCAGAGGAGTGCCGCAGAAGGCTCTGGTAAAGTCAGACTATGGTGTTTAAACAAAGCAAAAAGTTGGGGGGTAGACAACTGGAGGGAAAATTACACATTAATTGGAAATTGTCCCTAACACTCTACCCTCCCAGACCAAGAACAGGGGGAATTAATCCACCCATGGATGAGTCTCATGTTCAGGTCGGTTAAACATTCTGGACAACCCATCAGCATTGCTATGTTGGACACCTGGCCTATGCTCAATAGTGAAGTCAAAGCCTTGCAGACTTATGGACCACCTGAGCAACTTTGGATTCTCTCCCTTCATGTTCATTAGCCACTTTAAGGGCTTATGGTCAGTTTTCACAGTGCCCATAGAGGTAGGTCCTCCAACTAAATAGTTGACCTCACCCAGTGACTCCACCACTGTGTAAGGGCCTGACCACTTGTCCTGTAAAGCTCTAGGCCTTGTAGGATTCATGATCAGGACTTGCTGACCAGGTGTGAAATTGATGAGGGCAGCCTTCTGGTCATACCAATGTTTCACCAGTGCTTGCCCTGCCTTCAGTTTCTCACTAGCCAGACCCATTAGGAGTACCATCCTCTTTCTGAGCCCTAGCACATAGTCTACTATGTTGGTAGTTATGGGGTAGTGGGCATCTCCCATCCCTCCTTGACTATAGCTAAGGGTCACCTCACAGGGTGACCAAACAGAAGTTCGAAGGGGCTGAAGCCAACACCCTTCTGAGGTACCTCTCTGTAGCCAAACAGTAAGCATGGCAGATAAAGATCACATTTTCTTCTTTGGGGCTCTTCATGCTCTTTAAGGTTCTGTTAAAGCTTTCAACTAGACCATTGGTTTGTGGATGGTATGCGGATGAAAACACATAGGTGACTCCACATTCCTTCCACATGGCCTGCATATACTTTGACATAAAGTTGCTGCCCCTATCAGAAACAACTTCTTTAAGGAAGCCAACCCTAGTAAATATGCCAAGTAAAGCTTTTGCACATGACTTGCCAGTCACAGTCTTCAATGGGATGGCCTCAGGATACCTGGTGGCATGGTCGACCAGCACCAGGATAAACCTATTGCCTGAGTATGTTTGGAGGTCAAGGGGACCAACAATGTCAATCCCTACCCTCTCAAATGGTACCCCCACAACTGGGAGTGGTACCAATGGAGCTTGGATTGTTGTGCCACTTTTTCCAGATAACTGGCATGTGGCACAACTCCTGCAGTGACTTTCTACTTGCACCTTCATCTTGGGCCAGTAGAAATGCATGGATAACCTTTGCTTTGGTTCTCTTGATGTCAAGGTGTCCAGCAAGGGGCACTTCATGCACCAGCTGCAGGAGGAAGGGTCTTACAGCAAGGGGAACCACCAACCTCCTATGGTCTCCTTCTGTAGACTCTGTAGGCTCACTGTAGAGGAGACCACCTTCCCAATAAATCCTATGCTTCCCAGGAGGTTCACCCTCAAGCTGGGAGCAGGCCTGTCCGCTTAGGCCTTCCAGAGATGGGCACTCACATTGACCCCTACTGAATTCAATCCTGTCAGGACCACCTTCTACTGACAATCCTTGTAGTTCAGGATGGTCATTGGGATCGAAAAAAATCAGGTAACACATCTTCCACGTCAGGTTCAGGTGTTGAACCAGCTACCTCCACCTCAGTGGTAGGTGAGTTTGGGGGAATGATTTCTTTCCCTCTGTTACTTCTTCTGACTCCTTTAGCCTTGGGTTTCCCTTTTGGCTTAGGCTGAGCATTGGACTTGGCCAAGGCAGCCCTTGTTTGTGACCTTGTGCAGGGTCTCCCTGCTGTGTCTCCCACAAGCCCTAAAGCTCTGAAATCAATCCCCAGCAAAACCTATCCTGGGACATCTCTCTGAATGCTCACTGGAATCCTGACCACTCTACCATTTTTAGTAAGATTTACAGGCATAACTGGGAACTTGAGAGGTGGGCCATCAGCCAACTTGGTGGGTAACAGAGGAGCTCTGGCAACTTCCTCTGGGTCTACCAAAGTAGAATCCACTACAGTACTGCTGCACCCACTATCCCTAAGGGCAGGAGTATCTACTCCATTAATCAGCACACTGTCCTTAAAGTAGTGCTTGGTATTATCAGGAATCCTTGCATAATCCTCTGAGATGTTAGGCTTCCAGGAACCCAGGGAAAATAAAACTACCTCAGAATCTATCCTACTGGGGAAGGATTCTGAGGAGAAGGATCTCCTGTAATCTCTTCTTCCTCATAGGAGGAGGAAGCCAGATTAGCAGAATGTACCCCCAAGGTTTTGACCTTACATCTGGGGTCCCCCTTCACATGGTCACATGCTCCACAAGCCACACAGGATCCACTGGGTCTTGGGACATAGGGAGGTTTACTGTAACCAGAGTTCTGTTTTGGAGGATAACCTCCACTACCCTGTTCTCTTGTGATTTACCCTTATATTTACCCTTATATTTCTTTTTGTGGCTCTTTTGGGAGGATGTTTTATCAGATCCCCACCCTCCTTATCTTTGGACTTCTTCCCCTGCTCCTGCTTACCAGGTGGAGTCTTGTTCTCATGGGACACCCACAAATCTGCTGAAATGGCCAGCTTCTTAGGATCTAACTCCTTTGAATCTGCCAAATGCTGCTTAAGCTCAGGGGAACAAGATGCAAAAATATGTTCAAGCATGACAAGACATATCATACCCTCAAGGATGGAGACCTTATAGCCTTCAACCCAGCCAGTCAAGTTCTTTAAGGAATCAGTCACATATGACACCCAAGTACTTCCTTCTTTCTTTTTGTACTCTCTAAACTTCTTCAAGTATTGGGCAGGAGTCTTCCCAAACTTTAAAATGAGGGTTTGCTTCAACATTGCCAAATCTACTCTTTCAGCTTTTGACATTTCCATAATAGCACTGCAGCCAGAATGGGGTAGTCTGCTGAGCAACCATGCAATCTTATCAGTATTGTATGGGAGGAAAGGTCTTTTAGGCCCCCTCCCCTCCATTCTGACCCGCTTGCACATTATGTTCGCCCAACGGCTACCCATGCGCCTGTGGCCAGAGGTGCCGGATAGCCGCGGGGCGACCCATATGGATGCAAAGCTCAACCAGAAGGCCGATTACTGACTCAGTAGAGTTCGGCGGAGAGTTCAGTCTGCCCAGAAATTCTACTCAAGTGTGTTTCACTGAGGAGCTGCAGCGACTGTTCACCTGCTGTGTTTTTGGGTGTTGTCTCTTTAAGCACAAAAACCACCCATAAAAGCTAATCCTGAGCGCGAATCGCTGGGCAGAGTTCAGCAGAGAGTTCAGTCTGCCCAGAAACTCTACTCAAGTGTGTTTCAGTGGGTTATAGGTCAAAGGATCGAATCAAAAGGATCTAAATACAATAGGGTCGAATCAGAAGGACCGAAAACAAAAGAGTCGATTTTTTTTTTGGGGGGTCCCTCCCACAAAACCCTGTTTTTGGTGTAAAAATCACTTTTTTTTCCTATACGGAAACCCCCCAAAATAATACATTTAAAAAAGAAAATTCAACCCTTTTGTTTTAGGTCCTATTGACTCGACCCTATTGCATTCGATCTTTTTGCACTCAAACCTTTGACCGGACACCTTTCAGTGAGGAGCTGCAGCGACTGTTCACCTGCTGTGTTTTGGGGTGTTGTCCCTTTAAACACAAGAACCACCCATAAAATCTAATCCTGAGAGCGGAGCGAGGTGCAGAGTTCGGCGGAGAGTTCAGTCTGACCAGAAACTCTACTGAAGTGTGTTTCAGTGAGGAGCTGCAGCGACTGTTCACCTGCTGTGTTTTTGGGTGTTGTCGCTTTAAGCACAAGAACCATCCATAAAAGCTAATCCTGAGTGCGGAATGCGGCGTGGAGTTCGGCGGAGAGTTCAGTCTGCCCAGAAACTCTACTCAAGTGTGTTTCAGTGAGGAGCTGCAGCGACTGTTCACCTGCTGTGTTTTGGGTGTTGTCCCTTTAAGCACAAGAATCACCCATTAAAGCTAATCCTGAGCGCGGAGCGCGGCGCAGAGTTCGGCGGAGAGTTCTGTCAGCCCAGTCCGCCCAGGACGTTGGAGGGCGTTAAGATGAACATAAAGCGTACAACGACAGCGGGGAGCATGCCCTTCCAGGGCCCGCAAACCCGGCATAAATCCCTTCAACACCGCCGGATGCAGAAAGACGATTTCCTTTCTGAGGTAAGCGTTACCACTGTAAAGCAAAATGACACTTGTAAAGCTGCTAGTTATGACTGCGGGCAAATCCCTGCATTAGCAGACTTAGCGCTGGAAAAGTAAATACAAAACCTGAGGGCTTAGAGAGCTTTTTGAAAAATATAAGAAAACTGGGAAATACCTTCCCGCTGAACCTTGTTCTCAATCAACAAGCACGGACCGATGTGTCGGACATCTCAAAATGCCCCTCGCCATCGGTTTACGTCGATGCTTCGGACTTGTTCTGTGACGTGCTTAGTGAAACTTCGTTCGAGATAACTGACTCTGATTTGCTGGAAATGAAATTACCAAGGGAAGCAAACATGGAGCCCGAAGCAACAGTTACAGTCTCGGCGCCGGAAGACAGTCATGAAGCACAAAGGTGGACCACAGAAAAGGGACCAGTGGCCCTGCCCTGCAAACCAGTGGTCTTCATTTTTCCGACCGGTATTTCAAATGTGCTATCTCAACCAGCACGGTCAACATCTCACCAGGCGGCAGACCAGGCGGCAGATTTAGTTAAGAGCCCGGATGGGCAGAAGACCTTGACATAATTTGCTTACAGGAAACCTGGTTATCCGAAATTCCAAATATTGAAGGCTTTGAGACAGCTCTGACCCCAGCAATTAAGCAGGCAAAGGGCAGGCCCATGGCCGGCCTGCTATTGGCAGTGAGGAAAGCTTCTGGATTCAGGATTGTAAGATCTATGAACATTTCTCCACATATTCAGGTCTCTGTCGTCAGCTTATCACACTCTGAAAATCCCTTAGCTCCCCTGCTCTATATCATAAACCTATATTGGAATCACTTGGCAACAGGAGGGGTAACGTTTATTGACCAAGTCTCAGCTACGATCGACGACTTGATTGATAAAGAAAACCCAGACGAGCTAATTATATGTGGCGACCTGAACATTGATTGTATTAGACAGCAGGATCGAGTGAATGAAACCAGGATATTGTCCACTCAGCAACGCCAGCTATCAAATCAATGGTGCCTGGAGATGGATCTGCGTGGACTAACAATGCTGAATGGTAACACAACCGGTGACATACCAGCTCAAGTGACTTGGCGCAGACTTGGACAAAGTTCGATATTGGATTACATATTTGTATCAGAAACCATCCACACAAGGACCACTCACTTCGAAGTCATCCAAATGCTACACAGTGATCATGATATGTTGAAATTAAGATTCAACTACCACACGCAACGCAAACAAGAGTCTTGGCCTCATGCGGTCAGAACATCTACAAGATGACGAGGTAAACACAATTAAGTCAGAATTTCAAATGACATTGCAGTCCATTGAATAAGAACATCTGCTGTCTCAATTTAAAGAACGCACAAACATCCTAAAACAAGTAGATTTTATTCCAAAACATAAATTTGATCTCGAAATTCTACAATGCAAAAGAGCGATGCGAGACGATCTAAGAAAAGCTCAAAGAACGTCGAATGTTAACATCGCTGAATGCAAAAGACTGATTAGACAAGCGTATAAAAACTGGATCAAGTCGCATAAAACCATCATGCTCCAAAATGACTCTGAACTGATGCTGTTGAAAATGGCCAACAAAAACACTGCCGACTTTTGGAGGCTGATAAATAACAACTTAGCCCCACAAAATGCACTACAGTCAAACTCAGTTTCAGAAACCGAATGGGCATCGTTCTACACCAACCTTTTCCGTAAGGATGAAGTAACTGAGGCGTGGAAAGCGCCACATCTGTCTCACTGGGACTTGGTGTTCGAAAGAGATTACATCCTCCAAGTAATTAAAAGTGCGAATGCTTCTCGAGCCCCAGGCCCAGATGGCCTTATGATTTATACCATCAAGCGTCATCCTGAAGAAAATGGGCTGACTTCTGTGTCACCCTGTTTGACAGAATACTCAAGTGCTGTACCACTCCAAAATCATGGAAGAGCGCTTTGATTGTTCCAATTTTTAAGAGAGGAGACAGAAAAAATCCAAAAAACTACAGACCGATAGCCTTGCTGGATGTGCTGGGGAAAATTTATGCAACCCTCCTCCAACAAAAATTACTACAATGGTCCAAAGAATCGAACCATGTGGACCCAAGACAAGCAGGCTTTGTAAAGGGGGTAGGCTGTGGAGTGAACCTGCTACTTCTAAATCTGCTGAAAATGGAATCTCACAGAACTAACACCAAAGTCTATTTAGCTCTAATAGACCTCTCATATCCGTTCGACAGCATAAATAGAGAATTGCTGTGGAAATAATTAAATGCATGGAATTGTCCACCCAGTCTGCTAACTGCAATTCATGAGCTACATTCCGACACTACTATTAAGATCAGACTGGACAGAAAGGGCATGTTATCTGCTCCAATTAACACCTTTAAAGGCATCAAACAGGGATGCCCTTTGGCAGCCACAATTTTCAATCTGTTCATATCAGATATTACTGACATCTTTAATTCCCGACGAGAATCCATAGTTCTCACATTAACTATCTGGCATACGCGGATGATCTCATCTTAATTGACCTCACACCAATAGACCTACAGCGGAAGCTCACGATTCGTGAAACCTACTTAACAACAAATGGACTGAAGATAAACAAACAAAAATGCGAAGTGATAATTCTTGAAAAACTGACAACTAATAGAATGAATGGGAGAAAATTCAATTGGTATCTTACCAATGAACAAGTCAAGATTATGAAAAACACCAGTTATTTGGGTATGAAGCTAAGTGCAAGCAGAAATGATGCTCCATGGGCTGAGGCATCTAAAAGTAAATGTCGTCAGCTAACATGTCATGCTAGTCTGATAAACACAAAATATGGGAAATTCTCACTGAAACCAACTATCACGTTCTCCCAACAAAAAGCTATCCCAGCCCTGATCTATGGTGGGGAAAACGCTTTTGGATGTGCGAACTCACTATGGAACTCTCTTGAAAATATCTTTTGGTCAAGAGTGCTACACTTGCTCAAGGGACTACCAACGGTCTGTATAAGACACAAATTGGGATACATCTCCATACAAGCAAGAGTCTCGTGGAACCTGCTGAGCCTCTTCAGAAAAACGATGCTAGAGGCTCCTGCGCCACAAATCCGTATACTACACAAACCACACCTGAGCAAAATGTGCACGATTCTTTCAAAATGGAATGCACTCTGTCTTGAGGTCTTGGAACAGTACGACATCACCCTACATACCTTGATCGACAAACCAGAGCTAGCCAAAAAAAAACTGTGGCGAGCAGACTGTATCGACACTTGCGATCTAAGGTCGAAAACAAAACTGATGTCAGACGTACCTGGAGAAGCAAGAGCGTATGGTCAGCCACAAACCTACTTGACTTGCTTTCCTGACCATTATTCGAGAGAGCTTTACATGCATTTCAGGCTCAACGTAATGGCAACCAAAGAACGTTTAAGCACCTGTACGCAATTTGCCAATATGTCTCTAACATGCAGATTCTGTGGTGCCCCGAAAGAGACCCTTAAACACTTGATGATGTTCTGCCCTGCGTTTCTTCAACACAGAAAAACCGCCTTCGACTCGATTATCAGCAAGCATCAAACTCCGACTGTAGAAGAGTGGTGGAAAGCCCTGTTTGAGAGTTCACATAAAGAAGTGTTATTTCCTTCGGTGATGTTCCTCCGAGTCCTAAAAAAATGCTTAGACACAGAGAAAATAACCTTGAAATGAGTAACTGTGTGCGATTCACATATTCTCCAATGGAAACAACTTAAAGTCAATTACCGACAAAATGACGTTCAGTTGTTGACTATACGAGAACGAGACAGGGCTTCCTTGTGACTTGTCCTTGTGATTTGTCATGTGTTTGCTTTCTTTTTAAAGGTTTATTTAAACCAATGAAACATTTTTTTTTTTAAAAAGAGCCCGCATGGTCTCTCACAAACTCAAATCAAAACAGAGCGGCTGCCAAAAGAAAGCAATTTCAAGAATCCGCCGGGGGAGACAGCACTTGCACCTCCCGAGTTACACCAAAAGACAAACTCACCTCCTGTATTTACAAAGCAGGCCGACGACAGAAACATTACAGAAGGAAACATCAAGGTAGCAAAACGGAAAACTGATCTGAAAAGGCTGCCACCATTAAGAAATCAAGGAACTGCATCTCGCTTGATAGTGGACCTCGCAGATCGTGAAGCACGTCTTACAGAACGGCTAAAAGCTGATTTCTTGATGGTGCAAGAACGTTTAAATGCCAGCTATACCCAAAAATACAAAAGAAATTGTGAAAAGGAACTTATACAAAGTACATGGTCTAACAGTTCGCCATCAGAAAATTGAAGTATACCACAAGGACAAGGGAATCTGACAGCAAAAATTAAGAGTCACTGAAAAGATTGTAATGAGTAGCTCCGATGAAACGTGTACTGGGAACACAAGTAGCATGACAGAATCAGAAAAGGAGAATTCCTCATCTGAGCCTCAAAAATCGATGAAATCGGTTGAAATAGAGATGGAGTCAAGTATGAAATCTCTCAACAGCGGCAGGCATACAAATCCACAATAATGTATTGGCTGCCACATCAGTTGCCCTTTTACCATTCATGAAGCTCTATAAGTCTTTTCACGATGCAGTGTGCGATCAGGTGGCCCTGCTAGCCGCTGCAAACACCAAGTTGACAGTCTTAGAAACTTTTACTCAAAACATAATGCAAAGACTTGACTGTGAAAAAAGCTCCACGCGCAATTGGCAAGCCCGATTAGGAGAATTTGCTTGCAGGGAGGCAAATGAAAAATCTGAACTAATCGAAGCAGTCATTGAGGTTCCATGTAATAATGTCGCCACAAAAATCTTGCCATGCAAAAATATCGCCGAGAAATGGCCGTTTTTTGTGGCGACATTATTGCATGGAACATGCGGGGGACACCCCCCGCAACCACCAAACTTTTTTTTTTCCACATTTTTTTTTGTTGCCCCTGTCCCCATATATATGGTCACCCATATAATATCGCCGCGACCTTTTCCTGGCGATATTATTTACGGCGACCATATATACGGGGATAATATTACCTGATACCATCATTGAATGCACAAAGTGGATGAGACACACCATAAAAAGTGTACCATTAATCGAGCCTTTTAGGCCAAATGACATCTTCGTGCCGATTAACGAGAAGAGGCAGCACATTCAGGGAAGAGGGGCACCTCTTCGACAAAATTCTGAAGGTGCTCCAAAACAAGCACCTGCCACAGATAGAAACTTTGCTCCAAACAAATCTGCAGATGTAGTAGTGAACCCACAGGCGATTGTGCTAACACAAACGCAAACGGCAGAAACAGAAATCATTGTTCCTTCTACAGAGACAGTGAAAATTGACACTCACGTTGTCAGGTGATCTACGCGGCGGAGGCAGAGTTGGAAATTATATGTCAAAACACGCAAACGACTAATGCCCCTGAAACAAAACAAGGTGAGAGGCTGATTAAAGCAAGTACGGTAACCTCAAACTTAACAGACAAACTATCGTTTGGCATATTTAGGAATACGACAATCATTACGGAACCAATGAAAAAGAAAAATCTGCAGCCTAACAAAAATAGTAAAGATCAACAAAGAGCACCCAAAGAAAAACCTCCTGCCAAACGTGTTCGTACAAACAATGCAAAAAAATGTATCCAAAATCTCACAACGCCACCTCAACTCAGTATTTTCGAGCATGCGGATAGAAAGGCAAACAAATCTAACAAACCCGCTGACATTCCACAGACAAATGAGCCAGTCAAACAAAACAAAAGACCTAGAGATGACTCGGTCAGCTCCGTAGAAAACATTGAAGAGTCTTCTATCGAATCCTGCGAGTTCTCAACATATTCAATTGATGAAGAGGACGAAGACTCAAATACTCAGAGGGCACCAACAAAATTCACGACAGGGTCAAATGAATTTGGCATGGATTCAATGTCGTTGAAACAAAAAGCCACAGATGAACTTTGTAGTGAAGTGCCAAAAAAGCTCAAATGTGTTCCATTAGCGACTCCTGAAAAGGAAAAACAGGAACCACAGAAAAATGTGGTCGCTAAGAATGGTCAAACAAACAGTCGTAACACCACATTGTCGTTGAATCCCAAACAAACCATCAGTCAACAGACAAAAGTGGGGCCCAAGAACAAAGATTCCAGAAAAAGGCACATAGAAGATCAAATGAACGGCCTCTGGAAATTGCAATTAGAAAACATCATAAAAGAAGAATGTGATGTAAATCTAAACAGAAGAAATACATTGAAATTACTACATAGTATACCTGCATTACGTACAATACGATCAGACGATATAGCAATCGTTGAATATATGCCGGAAGAGCGATCTGATTGGGTAACGCTGCATATCAAATCAAGACCAATAGTGAAATCTTTAATCGATGCTAAAGAGGATCTACTGTTTTTCGGCTTTGATCTGCAATCTCCGTCTGACAATGGTTTCGCGGAGACCGTGGACAATTTGCCTTTGGACACTCCCACAGAAAATGAGTGTAGAAGGAAAGTCTTATGGAAACATCTTAAATCAAATTCACCTTTACCATCAAAAGAAAAACAGCAGAGACACCTCCAAGATGGCTCACAGACTTTTCGGTTCTCCAATAAAAAACATCCTTAGCATAAAGACAGTGAAGAAGTGTCCTCTTATCAGATGATATCATGGAACACTCGAGGGTTTAATCATCTGTTCCATGAAAAATGGATCTGCTCTAAAAAAAACTTTATAATCTGCCTCTAAGAAACATGGATACGTGAGATGCCCGCCTGTGACGGATATTCGATCCTCATGAATGCTTCAGGAAAAAACACACTTGGCCGACCATACTCGGGCTTAATCACTCTGATAAAGCATGATAACAACTGGAAGATTTTGAACACGAGAAATCCAAACTTGTTTGTGCAAGCAACGACACTGCAGAGGACTGCGAGAAATGGAGTGAATCCTGTGCAGTTGATGATATTAAATCTGTATTGGAATCCGGCAATGATCTCACAACGAAGGTTCATTTCTACAATAACTTTTTTAATTGACGAGTGGATATTAACATTCGATGACCCAGTGATCTTGATATGTGGAGACTTACATTTCTCATGGTTTGACGTCCTAAAGGGGCGAAGTGGAGATACCGAAAGAAATCATAATGCTGCATCTCAAAACAGGGGAGAACGGATAGCTCATGAACTAGCTCTGAGAGACTGTTCCACGTTAAACGGATACACTAGAGGAGATATCCCTGCTGCTCATACATGGCACAGAGGTTCATTGTCATGTCTCCCGGCACACACTCACCTATACATACTACAGGTACACCAACTAGTCCTCACCTACCTGATACAGCGACCACCCACCACCGGGGCACTGGTGATCCACGAACCCATGCACATAAGCAGCGGCGACATTCTGCCAGACAGAGGAGATTCATGTTCTCCAATCGAGGAGTTTTCCGACCCTCCCTCTGCTGGCAGCTGCCATGGAAACTCCCGCATGGCTGGCGCTGCCGCCCGGGTGCACGGGGAGTCCTGCGTCACGTGATGAGGCATCCACAACAGCCTTGGTTAACATCGCGAATCACGTGACGCGCTCTGTACGTCTCCCCGTGACCCACATCACGTGATTTCAGTGCGCAGTTAAGTGGATCAGAAAACACGGAAACAGTGCTTCACAGCTGCTTTCGTAAGGACTGTTTGGCGTTTGAATTACTCTTGGATTATTTAGGTACTACGACCACGGAACGTTACTTGGATTGCTTTTCTTGTCCCCTGTACTTTTTCCTTGCATTGGTTACCTGTTGGAACATTAATTCGGATGTTGTTGTTTCTACTGGCTCCCAACCTTGGATTTGTTCACTGGACTGCACTAGGATCATCCTCTGTATTGAACATTTTCGGATTCTATTGGTTATCGACCTCGATTCTGGTAACTGGACTGTTCAAGGATCAACCCGTGTAAAGAACATTCTTGGTTCAGGTGTTTTCCCAATTACCCTGAGTGTCGCCGGTATCCTGTCCCACATCCCCTGCTGGTGATTGTTTCCATTAAGGCCCCAGTCATCCTTACACTTAGGTAAGCCTTGCTACGACTTGTCCTTTACACTGCATTATTGTCCATTTGCACCTGTTGACGAATCACACATTGTCTTACAGCGGTCAGGGGGTCCTTCCGGCGTTCCTGGTTCCAGTTTGACGACACTCTATACCTGTGGCCTCAAAGATTGCACTGGTAGTGATTGATATTTCTACCCGTGTGGTACTTGGGGACGGAGGTATCATTAATCTGCACGACCATCAAGAACAGAACATTCATGCACAAAAACCTTAGACTACATCTGGTCCTCTAGTAATCTCTTGAGTAAAATTACACAGCTGTCGATAATGAAGACAAATAGAAGTGACCATGATGTGTTAGTTCTAACGTGGCAGTGGCCATTCAATCCCCTACCAGACAAATATAGAGGTTGTCTGTTGTAGAACCTGATAAAATGAGGAGCCTGGATTTGTTATCATTAGAGAATCATTACTCTTTGTTACAGAACCATTACCCAATCATTACTCTTTGCTATGGAATCATTCCATTATTGCATCTGTTTAGCTATCCATTGTACATTGCTGAAGTAGACACTATCCACATATTAGACTGCCACTTTGTATGCATTAGCCATTTGCATTTAGAATGATACACTGTCATATTTGAAATACCATGTAGAGCCATTTAGAATGACACATTGTTATACTTTGTAGTTACACATGTATAGACTGTCATGTATACAAGTATGCATGTAGAGTGTGCACTTAGAATATGTTTGCATTATGTAGCTAGCGCTTGGATTTGCGAATGAAAAGCGTAAACACTAGAAAGCATTTAGCTGGCATTATAAAGCTATTTCTAGAAGGTGACACAGAGCACTGCGGCTGTGCGGAGATGTTATGGTACACTGTGAGAAGGAATTCGTAAACAGTTACTTGGCAGGCAGACAGATAACACAGATCTTTGTCTGAGTGGAGAGGGCCTGGCTAATCAGCATGGCATGGCCTGGTGTTCGTAGAGAGAGGAAATGGTGGGCAATGCCACATGGGGAGATGGGAGAGGTGCTTTTTGGAAGGAGAAGCCTTGCACACAGGCACAGAAAGAGGATTTTGTGATGCCAACAGAGCCAACAGTGGAGTGAATGGGTATTAATGGAGAAATAGGAGGCAGGCACTGCAGATAGAAGGCCATGAGCTAGTAGATATGCTTTGAAATGTCACATTGACACAGAACACGACAAGAACACAGACTTTCAGCCACGTTCATATAGAATGCTGACACACAGAGAAACAAAGGAATGCTTAAAGTAACCATGAGGGATGAGTGCGTCATGGAATAGTATAACCAGAGGTGAAGAGAGAAGGGAGATATTAGTTGCTGTTGGAGATGGTGCTAGATGCGATGAGGGAGAGGTGTCTTGGTGCAGCAGAATATGATGAGGCCTTGATGAGATCGATCTGGCAGAGAGAGAGCGAGGCCTGGCCCTGACACTGGCTGGCTGACTGGTTGCAGAGTAGCGGGAGAGGAGAGACTTGGAGAGACTTGACAAAACAGAGCTGGAAATTTGAAAAAAAGTTTTTCTTTCATCAGGTAGAGGACTCAGGAAACTTGGACTTATTATATGTTTGATGGATGGTGCTTTTTGAAAACATAGACTGGGTGAATTGTCCAAATATTTTTGTAGGCTTGTATCTGTCAGAAGAATGTTCCAATGTTTTGTCAGAGTTTGTTTAATTTTTTTGGCTTCTGTGCTATAAGTAGTGATGAACTGAGTTGCTCGTCTTGTTCCTGTTTTCTGTTTGTCGGTTAGCAAAGTTTCTCTAGGTATTAGTGTTGCTTTGTGAATAGCTGTTTTAATATCCCTTGATTCATAGCCCCTTTCTTTGAATTTTGAAAAAGTTTATTTTGATGTTTTCTTCAAAGGTATTAATGGTGCTACAGTTGCGTTTGATCCTCAGTATCTCCCCATATGGGATGTTGTTAATGGTGTGCCTCGGATGATGGGAAGTAGCAAAAAGGAGACTGTTTTCTGCTGATGGTTTTGTGTAAAGTTTAGTTTGAATTTGTGCATTCTCTACAAACAATTCCAGATCTAAAAATTCAATGTTTGTGGCACTTGCTGTTTTGGTAAAAGATAAATTATAGTTGTTGGTATTGAGATAACAAACAAAAGAGTTGAGTTGGTAGGCATCGCCTTCCCAAATTATCATAATGGCCCTCATTACGACCCTGGCGGATTTTTACCGCCATCCGCGGACTTTTCCGCCATGGCGCAAAGTCCCTTTACGCCATGGCGGATGGCGGACTTACCGCCCCATTCCGAGGTTGGCGGGGCGGTAAGTCCCCATTGACCCATTTACCCTTCCCCATTCCCATTTCGGCCCCATAGGGCTCAATGGGAGTGGGGAAGGCGTTAATTACGCCACCGTAAATTACGGTGGCGTAATTAACGCCAAGGTCCCGTAGCGCCATGGATTTCTCCGCCCGCAAAAAGCGGGCGGAAAAATGACCATGGCGCTACGGGAACTCGGAATTGGCGGTAAGGGGTCGGCGCAGCTAACGCTAGCGCAAACCCCTTACCGCCAGGGTCGTAATGAGGGCCAATGTCATCTACATACTGACCCCAAAATTTCACATTTTCAACAAAAAAGATACTTTTCCATGCATGTTGTAATTTATAAAATTCCATAAACAAATTAGCATATGTGGGGCAAACTTAGACCCCATTGCGGTGCCATGAAGAGTTGTCTGTACAAGGTGCCATTGAATAAGAAAATGTTATTGTGGGGGCAAAAGTGCAGCATCACAATGACCATTTTATTTTGCTCGTAAACAGTTGCTTGGCAGGCAGACAGATAACACGGACCTTTATACGAGTGGAGAGGGCCTGGCTAATCAGCATGGCATGGCCTGGTGTTCACAGAGAGAGGAAAGGGGGGACAGCGCCACTTGGGGAGATGGGAGAGGTGCTTTTTGGAAGGAGAAGCCTTGCACACAGGCACAGAAAGAGGATTTTGTGATGCCAACAGAGCCAACAGTGGAGTGAATGGGTATGAATGGAGAAATAGAAGGCAGGCACCGCAGATAGAAGGCCATGAGCTAGTAGATATGCTTTGAAATGTCACATTGACACAGAACACAACAAGAACACAGACTTTCGGGCACGTTCATATAGAATGCTGACACACAGAGAAACAAAGGAATGCTTAAAGTAACCATGGGGAATGAGTGTGTCATGGAATAGTATAACCAAAGGTGAAGAGAGAAGGGAGATATTAGTTGCTGTTGGAGATGGTGCTAGATGCGATGAGGGAGAGGTGTCTTGGTGCAGCAGAATCTGATGAGGCCTTGATGAGATCGATCTGGTAGAGAGAGAGCGAGGCCTGGCCCTGACACTGGCTGGCTGGCTGGTTGCAGAGTAGCGGGAGAGGAGAGACTTGACAAAGACAGAGCTGGAGAGGGGAGAGAGGCACATTCAAATGGGAAGTATGGTTATGGCTTAGACTGACTGATTGATTAGAACAGACACTCACACAAAGAGCTTTAGGTTTGGGAGAAGGGGAAATCAGACAGGGATTGTCTTAGAGAGGATTGCTGGATGCTGACGCAAGCATTAGGCTGCATTAGAATCACAGGCTTGCATCACAGGCTTGCATTAGAAGCCTGAAAGGCTTATAGTTATCCACTACATGGTAGATTTGCACCAAAAGTATAAAGGTGCAAATTCGAGATTTGCATAGTTTAATGGAATGCTTGCATCATCATCATGCTTTGCAGTGCATAAATAAATGTATTCTATTGTAATAATTGAATAGATTCTTGTGTTTTCTTTGTGTCGTATGGTATTGTGTCTATAGGAGTATGATAGGAGTAATCTAGAAGTAACACAGTGCACATAGGCCCTGAGATACGAAAGTAGGGGGGCATAGTGGTCCACACCCACCTAGGAGATTGGCTAAGGTTGGCTAGAGTTGTCTAAAACGGGTGCATGGTTGCCCAGGGGGGCTAGACCGTGATAAGGATTTGTTTTAGGACTAACAAAATGGCGCCTAAGGTAGGGCTTCGCTAATGCTGACTGATAACATGCCCCTTATCGGTTTTGCAGCAGTCGATGTTTGAACATCGTGTGCAGCTGTGTTTTGTTTTTTCTGTTAGTTCGTCGTGGGAATAGATTTTTTATGTTTTATGTTTTGTCTATCTTGGGGATGTTATGATTTAGAGCATGCTTTGTCCACAATTTTGTTCACCGTAGGAAGGGGAACGAAATTGTTTGACTGACTCTTTGAATCGGGAATTTGAATTTGGCATTGATCCAGGGCAGTATTTCATTACTGGCAATATTTTGGGATAAATGTACATTTATTTAGCTGAGCGAGAGAAACAGTTTTTTCTTGAAGACGCTTGTGGTATTTTGTTTGTTTGGAAATCTGTGGAGACTGACACTTTTTGGGGAAATCTAACGTTTGTTTTGGATTCCTATTGGTTGAAAATTTGTGTGCACATTTTTGGCAAGCTGTAGACTGTATCTGCTTGTTTGGAGAAGTCTTGGAACTTGTTTTTTGAAACTCACTTGGGTGTCGTGAGGCTTGTAAATTAAAACTGCAACATGAGCTCATTTCTTAGTGACCTGAAGGCAATAAGAAATCGGCTTAGAAATATGCTTGAGGCCTGGGATGTATCACAGGCACCAACCATATTGAAAGTGAATAGTAAAATAGCTATGACAGAGAGGAGTCCATTTATTGGTGACTTGCAAGCAGTAATATATTGTCTTAGAAATGTAATTTAAGACTGGGAAAATGTCCCAGCAGCAGCAGCTTTGAAATTAGACCCATTGAAAACAGCAGTGATGGGCGGGAACAGAGTTCCTAGAGATATGAATATTGTTTGTGGGGAGAAAGAGTTACCTCAGAATAATACGAGAGATAGTGCATTTCTGACAGACATGAAGAAAATGCATAGAGGGATTGCCTATGAAGATTTAAGGCATTGTGAAACTGTAGCATTGGAGAGACCTGTGCATGAAGGCACTTATGTGAAGTGCTTTGATTTGAATAGAAATGATGACAGTTTTGGAAGCAGTGATGACACCAGTATTTTGCCTATGTTATCGAGTGAGAAAAATATTTTATTTATTGACATAGAAACTTTGATAGCATTGAAGGAGAACGTGAATCGCGCTAATCGTGCTGCATTTGGATGTTTTGAGAGTTTGCATTCTTGGAATTTTTTTTGTTTGAATGAGTGCATGGAAAGAAGGATTGTTGACGTTTTGCAGAAAGATTGCGCGGGACTAGCGGACTGTTTATTTGAAGCAGGAGTTAGCAGTGAAGTGAAGGAATGTTGTTTGAATGTGAATCGCATTGTACATGAGAGAGGCTGTTTGAATGAAACCAATTTGTTTTTTCAACATGGAGTTATTCAACTTCGTGAATACTTAATGATGAAAAAAGGGGAATGTGTGTCTAGAACACATGGAAGTGACACAGAAGGAAATACAGTATATGGAATGCAATTGAATGAGAGATATGCAGTTGTGACATTTTTGAATTTGCAGCATTTGAATGTGCAATTTTTGAA
Organism: Ambystoma mexicanum; assembly: GCF_040938575.1. Classification (NCBI taxonomy): domain Eukaryota; kingdom Metazoa; phylum Chordata; class Amphibia; order Caudata; family Ambystomatidae; genus Ambystoma; species Ambystoma mexicanum. Next base: position 816,678,733 of record NC_090938.1, read on the forward strand.
TGTGTATTTTTTGGAGTATGTGAAACTGTCTTTTTTGTTTTGTTTTGAAAAAGATAGGAACGGGGAAATGCATTATGCAGCATGATTAGACAGGCATAGTTAGACATATGCACTGACACATTTATAGAACTGATTGCAGGTACATTGAGAGAAACTAGTATTGATGTCTTTTGAGAGACATGGGGAAATTAGAACTAGATGTGCACTGTAACGCACAATGGGAAATGCTGTTTTGTTTTTGGCTTTGATTACATCTGAATCTGATTGAAGACTGATACTTGCACTTTTGTTTTCTTTGCATGAAATCTGGAGAAACACCTTGACCAGACCGAGATTGCATTGATAACTGACCAGATGGCATCGCAAGAATTGACCAGACCATGATTGGCAGCAGCATGACCAGATTGACCAGACTGACCAGACCAGATTGACCAGACCTTGATGACCGTCTGTTTGAGATCCATGATGGCTGACACCTTATGACTTTGCATCATGGCTGTTTTGAAACAGCACCGAAAAGAGACTGGCTTTTGTCACCCTGTAATGTGACACCATCTGACCTTTTGATATGCTTTGCAGCAGCACCTTTGGGGAATGCCGACTGACCGATTTGAGGCCTTAGGGTGTGGGCTTGTCTAATGGCTGTGCTTTGAGAATGTACCCAGAAAACCTGCTTGCTAACCAGACTTTGTGGCATGACAGCTATTGTCATGGAAAGCGAAGATCGTGACTGACTGTACAGAGAGAATACACCTTGCAGCATTCTGTGCCAAGTGAGAGAGAAATAGCAGTGAAGATTGTTCAGCAGAGATTAAAAATGTGTTTTGTGAGCTGTGTTGTAATATGCAGTGAGAAGAGAATCCATTTGGAATGCCTCACCTGGTGAACCAGAACCAGACAAGTGTTTGGGACTGAGGAGAAAGAGAGAAATGCAGGAATGAGCAGGAAGACGCGCTCTGAAAGCATTTGAATTCCTGTCTACATTTGAACAGCAGTGAAGCTTTGTCTCTTGAGTGAAAGAGATAGAGCATTGATCCATGGTGCTTTGAAATTTGCACTTGCATTCAATGTTGGCTGGTCCCTTATTTTGAAGAGCATGGGACTGGCATGGCAGGAACTGGCATGGCATGGCAATAACTGGCAACAACATGACCTGGCAAGGAAGGAGAGAATTTGAAGCTGGAGTTGGGCCAATGTCAAGGGCCACTGTGCATGGAATTGTGGAGAGTTGGCATCTGCATTGTTTTTGCACTTGCCTTTGTTCCCACTTCCATGTTGGGAATGAAAGGCCTAGGGAAAAGGGGGCGTATGAGCAATCAATCTGCATCAAATTGAATGTTTCTGACACGCGGTTTTCCCGGTGCTACCTTTGAAAAGTGAAGGACATGTGTGATCACTCCATGGGGACAATGGGGCGCATATGGTACCGACACATTTCATGCTTGCTCCTGCCTTTTTGGAGCTCTGTGCAAAATCTCATTAGCTTGCTGCCATTTATTCAGCAGGAACACTTTTCTGCTACCTGAACATTGAAAACCTTTGCTGGACACAGACTGATATGCTCATAGTGACACATTTGCATAACCATTTGTGAACACTTGCTTCGTTGACACTGCATCTTTATTGACATTCCTTGGCTGAACGTATGCATTAGAACTGGATTTGTACTGACCTGGAATTGTGCACATATGTGAGGGCACACATACCTCATGAGAGAACCTGGAAATATCTTGGACTGGAATATAAATGAATTGGCTTATATGACCAATACACTGGATGTATACACTGATATGTATGGAATGATCTGTAATGAAATGACTTGGCCTGTTTGGCTACTGACATCTGAAATGAGCTTTGACACCTGTGAAAGTGATTGTTATTTTTGTGCTCGACACATTGAAAAATGGGAAACACCTGATATCCACAGTACACATGCATTGATCTATGCATTGCATTTTCGTTTTCTGCTTGTAGACACTTTTGACCTTTGACTTGACTTTTGCTATGATTTGCTATGAGAAATTTGAATATGCTATTCTGAATTCTGACACATTTGCAACTATGCATTTGAATATTTAGCTTGCCACTGATAGAGTGAAATGCTTGCACTGTCTAGGGTTTTTTGCATGAAATAATATGCTTTTTCCCTTTGCTTGGTTTTAGCATACCACATTGCTATGTCATGTTTGACATATAGTTAGTAAGATTATCTAATGATAAGAGGAGAGATTGTAGAACCTGTTAAAATGAGGGGCCTGGATTTGTTATCATTAGAGAATCATTACTCTTTGTTACAGAACCATTACCCAATCATTACTCTTTGCTATGGAATCATTCCATTATTGCATCTGTTTAGCTATCCATTGTACATTGCTGAAGTAGACACTATCCACATATTAGACTGCCACTTTGTATGCATTAGCCATTTGCATTTAGAATGATACACTGTCATATTTGAAATACCATGTAGAGCCATTTAGAATGACACATTGTTATGTTTTGTAGTTACACATGTAGAGACTGTCATGTATACAAGTATGCATGTAGAGTGTGCACTTAGAATATGTTTGCATTATGTAGCTAGCGCTTGGATTTGCGAATGAAAAGCGTAAATGCTAGAAAGCATTTAGCTGGCATTATAAAGCCATTTCTAGAAGGAGACACAGAGTGCCGCGACTGTGTGGAGATGTTATGGTACACTGTGAGAAGGAATTCATAAACAGTTGCTTGGCAGGCAGACATATAACACAGATCTTTGTCCGAGTGGAGAGGGCCTGGCTAATCACCATGGCATGGCCTGGTGTTCGCAGAGAGAGGAAAGTGGGGACAGCGCCACTTGGGGAGATGGGAGAGGTGCTTTTTGGAAGGAGAAGCCTTGCACACATGCACGGAAAGAGGATTTTGTGATGCCAACAGAGCCAACAGTGGAGTGAATGGGTATGAATAGAGAAATAGGAGGCAGGCACCACAGATAGAAGGCCATGAGCTAGTAGATATGCTTTGAAATGCCACATTGACACAGAATACGACAAGAACCCAGACTTTCAGGCACGTTCATATAGAATGCTGACACACAGAGAAACGAAGGAATGCTTAAAGTAACCATGGCGAATGAGTGCGTCATGGAACAGTATAACCAGAGGTGAAGAGAGAAGGGAGATATTAGTTGCTGTTGGAGATGGTGCTAGATGCGATGAGGGAGAGGTGTCTTGGTGCAGCAGAATCTGATGAGGCCTTGATGAGATCGATCTGGCAGAGAGAGAGCGAGGCCTGGCCCTGACACTGGCTGGCTGGCTGGTTGCAGAGTAGCGGGAGAGGAGAGACTTGGAGAGACTTGACAAAGACAGAGCTGGAGAGGGGAGAGAGGCGCATGCAAATGGGAAGTATGGTTTATGGCTTAGACTGACTGATTGATTAGAACAGACACTCACACAAAGAGCTTTGGGTTTGGGAGAAGGGGAAATCAGACAGGGATTGTCTTAGAGACTGAGTGTGAAGTATGGTGTGGATTGGAGAGGCTTGATCCTGCCTGAAGGAGAGGATTGCTGGATGCTGACGCAAGCATTAGGCTGCATTAGAATCACAGGCTTGCATCAAAGGCTTGCATTAGATGCCTGAAAGGCTTATAGTTATCCACTGCATGGTAGATTTGCACCAAAAGTATAAAGGTGCAAATTCGAGATTCGCATAGTTTATGGAATGCTTGCATCATCATCATGCTTTGCAGTGCATAAATAAATGTATTCTATTGTTATAATTGAATCGATTCTTGTGTTTTCTTTGTGTCGTATGTTATTGTTATTAGGCCCTGAGATACGAAAGTAGGGGGGGGCATAGTGGTCCACACCCTCCTAGGAGATTGGCTAGGGTTGGCTAGAGTTGTCTAAGACCGGTGCATGGTTGCCCAGGGGGGCTAGACCGTGTTAAGGATTTGTTTTAGGACTAACACTGGAAACGAACAACAGTGCCAATAGACTCTGAATAAGTACAAGTCAATTAGACAAGATAACAGTTAAATTTGTTGCAGTGGAAAACTGTGCGGCTACAGTAAATTATGCAGCATTGTTGATGCAGTTTAAGGTACGACGAAATGCGCAAAGAAGTGAAATCAAAGTAAATAAATGTCCTTATAGTATTGCTATAGGTGAAGCAAAGAAGGCACTTAAGAAGGATCTGCAAAACTTGAAAAGGTCAGGAATAGGATCCCAGAGCACGGAAATGAAAAAGCGGCGTCTTCGCTACCGAAACTGGCTGAAATCATTTAACATAGTCCGTGACCAAGAGCGTGCCGAAGGGATGCTGAGACTTATCACCATAAGAGATAGCCGCCACATATGGGAAATCATCAACACGGGCACTCTAAAATAAGCCTACGATATGTCAAATGGAGTACAGGGTGCGAAATGGGTTGATCACTTTTCCATCGTGTTTAAAGCTCAGACTTGCATCTATACTTCCCTATCAAAACAATTGAAGACATCTTGGAACGTAGTTGAAACACATGATGAGATTGAAAAGGCTATCCAAAATTTGAAGAACTCAAGAGCCGCAGGCCCGGACGGCATATCAAACGTGATGCTTAAACTAAATAAATCGAAATGGGTGACTTTTATGAAAACTCTGTTTGAAAGAATTGCTATCTCACAGGAGGTACCAGAGTCGTGGACAAAAACAATAATCATGTCGATATTCAAGAAGGGCAATCGGGACGATCCTTCAAATTATCGTCCCATTGTCCTTCTCGATACGATGAGAAAGGTTTTTGCAGCATTTCTCCAAACTAAAATTGCAAAATGGGCTGAACAAGTAGCAGTGTCGGATGAGCAGCAAACTGGCTTCACCAATGGAATGGGAGTAGATCTGAACCTGATTGTCCTAAACATTGTTAAACTTGAAGCCCTAAAGGGAGGGAACAAACTATTTCTCGCCTTTATAGACCTGAAACAGGCCTTTGACTGTATCAATCGCCAGACTCTATGGCATAAATTGAAAGCATGGAATTGCCCTAGTGAACTGCTCTCCCCTGTGATGGCCCTATATACAAATACCTTAATCTAAGTGAGGTTAAATGCACAGGGTGATCTATCGGATTAAATCAATACCTCAAGGGGAGTAAAACAAGGCTGCCCACTGGCAGCACTGCTATTCAAATTATTCATAGCTGACTTACCAAATGCTGTAACACATTTAAGGTTATTTCCGCCGGAAGTAAACAGACAGAAATTAAGCTACATAATATATGCTGACGACATTGTATTAATGGATTCCACGCAAATTGGCCAACAAAGATTATTAACAGCGCTATGAGGTTAATTCGAGCGAAAAAATTATCTAAAAATAAACATCAAAAATCAAAGATAATGATGTTCGGGCCAAAAAAAAATAGTCGAGACAAAAAATGTTCATGGCGGATTGACAAGGAAGTATTGAAACCAATAAGTACTTAGGAGTAATATTTAACACCTCGATACGTGAATGGGATTGGATTCAAGATCTAAAAGCAAGAATGCAGATGTTCGCCTTACAAGGAGCCAAATTAAACATGGCATACGGGAAATTTACGATCAAACCTGTTCTGACTTTCTATTTACAAAAAGTGGTGCTTGCCATAGCATTTGGGAGTAAAGCAGGCTGGAATATTAACGCTGACATCTGGTGCAAACTTGAAGGAAAATGCTTAAATTGCCACAACATATCTCAATAACACAAATTATGCATTGAATCACTATACAGCACCGTGACATGGAAAGCCATTTCTGCCTTGCGCAAGACATGGCTTAACCCAACAGCAAAACTGTACGAAATTCTGATAAAGAGACAACTGCCGGATGATGGCGACTTATTAGGTAAATGGAAATCGAAACTAAAGACCATCATTAGTGAAGCAGACATTTCTGCAGACTTACTAATAAAAGCCCCTCAAATTGCCCTAAAAACATTCCGACAATGGGGATGGATTGTGAACAACGAAAAACGTATAAAACTAGCATCAACCATGGATTTTGGGACAACCATGTACCAAATTGACAGTCCTCCTAAATATCTAAGGAAATTTCCCTCTAGGTACCACCGTGATCAATTCATGAGATTACGATTTAACTTGTATAAGTCAAAAGAGATGTTGATGTTGAAGCGAGACAAAAACACCAATAATGACCAATGTCGTCACTGTAAAACAGCGGAGGAGTCAGTGAAGCATCTGATAACTAAATGTCCAATGATTGCACAACAGCGCTCATTACATTTGAAAAATGTTGCTCCACAAAATGTTGATATGGAGGAATGGTGGTGTTATTTAATCTCAGGCACAAACACGAGACTAACATGTGCAACTATTAACTTTATGGACAATATAATGAGCGAAAAAAATGACATTGCACTGGCCAATACGGGAGGAGGCGATTATTAGACTCTACGCTTCCTCTACTCAACCCTTTTGTCCCTTGCCTTCTTCTTAATCTCTCCTGGAAATGATGATTTAAATTGATGATGATGATGAAGATGTTAAGGATTGTTGTAACAAAAAGTTTATTTTTCTTTATTAAACTAAGTTACATAAAAAAACAAATAATTACTTACTCCATTTTGTACCAAACTCCGACTCCATTTTGTACACGTAAAAGCAGGTCTCATAGCAAAACCAGCCTGCAGGGTTGCAGCTCTCCCTTCGCGATCGCACAGCGGGCCAGTTATTTCCCTCACCCTCCTCCCCTCTGTGTCCCTGCAGCAGTTCTGTTCTCACGGGAGACTAGGCGCGAACAAGCGACAAGACAAACACGCTTCCTCCGTCCAGAACTGACATGTGAATGACCGGGCAAGAGCTTAGGTCTGGGAGAAACAATTAATCTCCACAAACATGTCCCATCGCTTGCAGACCCTGCATTTAAGATATATTCTGTGATTAACCCCCCCAAACTTACTCCTCTTTTGAAGTAACAGATACATACCCCATGCCTGTGTGCCTCCCTGTTTCACCCACAATGCTAATCTGCTCTGTAAAGGCAATGAATCCCCTTCTGTGGTTATGTGCTAAGGGGCTGACTCTATGAGATGCAGCAAAACAATCTTTTATTAATATGTCTAAATCAATTGCACTGAGCACAAAGTTATGATCTATATGTCTGGGTCCTATATTGTAGGTTACACATCGTTCCTTACCAAAGACCCATGCTAATGTATGATATGCCAAGTAGCTCGCTCGATATGATGCAAAATATATGATCCACATGCTCACTGGTTTTAATACTATGTATATTCTCAAACGTGTTCAAATGGTATAAGATTCTCATGTGTACAATATATAGAGTAATTCTGCAGCACGATGATCATGGTAAATGTGAAGGCATAGCATATAATGTAATCAGAGCTTGTTTATTATTTGTTGTACATGCAGTGGCGATACCCTGATGTTACCTCATCATAATGATTCACATATAAACCCACAAATCGAACGGGACCAAGCTTAACAGGTCTCAGGGCCTTCTCTCCCCTCTCTTGCAGCGCCGCGCATTCAGCCCCCACCATTCTCTCTCTAATGCTGGGCTGATGGCTAAAGGCTCCTGTCTCACTGATGCCCTGATGCTATAAATGTAACCTCTCATCCTTCCGTCCTTCTGCTGAGCCCGCACCAAGTATCCACCCTCCCTCCAGCCCCCTTGACACATGATGTCTCCATAAACCCGACTCACACCCTTAGACTCTGGTTAAATAAATATGGCTATAAGCCCCTCACCCCAAAGCCATTTGAACGAACGGCTGCATGCCCCTCATCGGTGTACCACCCCAGCTCACCCCAGACCACTAATCCTATGTATGGCCATATATTCCCCTGAAGATAACAAACAATAAACCATTCTTTCATGGGATCTAAGGGAATGGTTGACGGATGTTACAACATAATATTGCGAATAGGCCAGGCACCTGGACCCATGTTGTCTCATTTGTATCGTCCAGGTCAAATGTCTAGTAATATAACTCTTATATGTCAAAATGTATAAATAGTGTTCAAGGTATGTGTCGCCACAAGGGCAAATGTTAAGCAGCTTATATCTTCACGACTTGGACATCTCGCCTGACCCTGCACCCCATCCAGATGAGCCCAGCTGACCCACGTGCTCCATGAAGTAACCAATTCTATGCCAGCCAATCCGGGAGCACCACCCCGATAGCATGGATACAGTCCTGTCCCCTTCATCCAATGATTTCAATGTAATGTATCCCCTATAGCACACGTCATAGATGACGTGATTTTGTAATATAATGTGTATTTTCTGAAGTTTGGGCAGAGTGCTCTCGGAGTTTGCAGAGTTCTCTGCTTCTCCTATTTGGTTTTAGATAAACTTTACTTTTTATCTTCACATGCACTTGGTCTTTGTCTCATTGCCTTCTGGGTTGTGTCCATTACTGACTCTCATTGGGGAGTTATCACTGTATTTTGGGGGACGCTCACTTTCAGTATTTACAACCTCTTGAACTTCACATGCATACTCAAATGCATTCAACCAGTCCATAATGTCATTCTTCTCATCATATGCACTGAGCAGATCTTTAGGAAATCTTAGATGAGAGGAGAACCCAGACCCATGTCCAGATCCCTGGCATCCTTTTGAAACTTGAAGCTTGGCCAGTTTCAACTGGTGATCCCTGTCCTTCTGTTTCTCTGCCTGCTCTATCTTCAGCTTAGCAATGTGAAATTCAAGCTCCTAAACAGCAGCTCTTGCTTCTTGAATTCCAGCATGGCCTCAGCATCAGAGCTTGCAGAGGAAACATTGGACATTACATCATCCAGGTCCTCATGGGCACCATGGATGAGGGCAGCGTGTTCTGCCAGTGTGAGCAGCCCCACCTCCTTCTGCACTCTCATCTGATGCTATGTCACGGAGTTGCAACTCTTGCCATTCCATGACTTTCTGGATTATTTCCAATGTTGTACCTTGAGCAGGTAAACCCCTCTCAGTACACATCTTTCTCAATGTTTCTGACTTAGATGCATTTAAGGTTATAAAGGTACTTGTTTCCATTATATTCGATAGATCTATGGCCTTTAGAGTTATCACTACAAAGTCACTATGTGTTCTGGGTAGGAATAGCGTGAAATACCTTCACTAGTGTGCAACACTGGATACCTTCAGTCCTATCCCACTGCTCTACACCAATTTGTTAAGACTGATTTCTGAACTCTGAGGGGCGCTGTTGCGCACAATGAAAATGGCTGCCTGATTGTGAGCTCCTGCTCTGACTGAAAATCCTTGGTTCAGATATCCTGATGGGCACCGCCTGGAGTGCTGTAATTTCGGACACAGATGGCCTGAACACCCGGCTGTACGCTGTGAAAATCCTGGACAGCTGCGTGGTCGCTGTCGGAGGTTGGACCCGTTTAATCCTAGACCGGCCCGTGCCGTGGGCCTGATCCGCCTGAGGGCTCCACGACGAGGCTACCAGCGGCCGCTGGCGCGGGAGGGTGCGAGGCCGCGGTGGGTGGGGCTTACCCAGGAGTAGAGCGCTGGGCCTCCGCACACGGCGTGGAGCTGTATCGTTGGCTGCGGGTGAACGAGGAGGTGTCGGCGAGGCTCAGGCCTGTCTACGGCCTACTGAGACCGGAGCGGGAACCGCATGGCCTTTTACCTTCGCACTATGGCTGCAACTAACTGTAGGGGAATAATCTCTCCCCCCTCTTCGTCCATAGGTATCTTTGGTCTGAACAAAAATGCATCAGGTGTTCTCATAATCTTTCCCACTAAGCTGGGTAGACATGTCAACAAAATGCATACCCCGTAAAGAAAAGCTTCTGGCTGCAGTGGCTTTCCTCGCAGAGCCATTTGCCCTGTAAACGCCAATATAAATTGCCCACATTCATATAATGTATACCTGGAGTAGAACACACTATACCTTCATCGGTGAAATAAAATCATCATATTAAGTTTTGTCATTAAATCTTGTCCTAGATAGTTGACTGGTGTCTACTTTAAATATAATAATGGAACAGACATGTCACACTCTCCTTTAGAGATTGGTAATTCAACAGTAAAAGGAACTCTACTTGTAGCTCCAGAGAATCCTTGCGCATCCATGGCATTTCCCGACATTGGATATTTGCCCTCTCGTATACATGAATGAGTAGACCCAGTTTCTACTATAAAAGAAAACGATTTGCCTCCTATCGTTACATCAAACCACAGTTCCTCTTGGGGGTCTGGTATTACCGATAGTACTGAACACATCAAGTCGCCATGTGAGCTGTGCTATTGTGAATACATACTTATCCCTGTTCCTGTGAAAGGACTTCCTCCCATCACAGTGACAACCCCTACTCTAGGTGTCAGTAACTGTTCTGTGTTTGCATTCTGCTGTATCTGCATGGGTGTGTGCTGTGACTGCCCATGCAGCAGGTTCAATGGTCCTTGCTGTGGCTGGTAACCCTGTTGGATTTGCGGCACTTGTGCTTGATACACTGTCTGATCTTGGGCAAACCCATTCCTGGCTTGTGAGCTATATGCTGGAGGATAAGCTGTCCCCATCTTGAGAATTGCCCATTCTGTACATACCTTTGGCTTCCACATGTTCGCGCAATGTGCCCTGTCATTCCACATGTCCAACATACAGGAGGAACTCTTCTGATTTGTCCCCCTTGCATATTCTAATTATCATTCTGCATATTTTGAAAACCACCCTGGTTATTTTGAAAACCACCCCTTCCTCTGAAGCCCATTCCTCTGCCTCACAGCATAGATCCATTCCCTCCTTGATCCAGTGGCATTGATTATTTGTCTGCGATATACCCACTGCTTGCTGCATCCCCAATCCTTCTCCGCTTGTCAATACTGCCCCTTCTATGGCATACTTTGACAATTTCTTCTGCACTAACTTGGCTTCCTCAAGTTTTCTATCATCTTCCTTCTTCTTGTTTTGCTCTTGCAGCAGTCGACAGTGATGCACTATGGTCAACTGTATTTCTGCCAATGGCTTTGCTTCCCTTCCCACTAATTTCTTAAGCTGCCTTTGTACTGGTTCAGGTAACTCCTGATATAAAATGTGGTAAAATACTTCCACTGTCTATCCCCATGGCTCTTGTGTTTCAAGAGTTCAACATTCCCAAATGCTTTGAATATAAGCAAGCGGATTTTCATCATCTCTCATCTTACATGCCATAATTGCACCCATATCTGATGTATCAGGATACTCTACCCTGAGCGCTCCCCAGACATCCGCTTTACAATTATTAAATGGCGCCCCATCGTGCGCTGTGTTCTGTGCCGTGACGCTTGAATATCCTGCTCTCATCCAGATGTCATCAGCCCTTTCCCCAAGAATGGCTGATAGGAGACCTTTAATGTCCCCTATTGCTAAGGTATTTCCCCCTGTCATTTTCTCAAGTTTGTAAATCCATTTTCCCGCACCCGCCGTTAAACTGGGAAGTTTACATCTTAAATTATCTTTATCCATTTGTGGCCATGGGATATACTGCGGCCTGCCTCCCGCCTTTCTCCAATAAAGCAAACTGCTTCAACCCAAATCCACAATCGGCTCCCATTGTCAGTCTATTCATAGTGGGGATAATGGTTCCTGATCGCCTTCTGCCTGGCAATGACCTCAGTCTGCTCACATATGGTGGCAACTCTCCCTTCTCGCTATGCGATCGTCCTTTAGGTCGCTCTAGATATGCTATAGGATCTGGCATCCTATCTTTAGGCTGCTCTAGATCAGACCATCATACTTCCTTGTCTGTCTGAAGACATCCCTCGGGACTGCATGCACTTCTTCCCTCCTCCCCACGAAAGGTTTCTCTCTCTTCATCTGACATATCTAGTCTCCAACTAGTATGACTCTCTTCTCTGTCACCTTTATCTAAAGTCAGCCTGTCTAAGGACAAGGCTCTATGCTCAAGATTAAACAAGCTTCCTTCTTCGCCTCGTGATTGGGAGATTATAGATTGATCTTCTTTTCCTCTGCTTTTTGGTTCACCTCTTGCTCTCATATCCTAATAAACTATATTGATCCTATCTCGGATGCTCCCTATCTCAAAGTTCTCATCTAATGTAACTTTAGATGGCCCTGACATTGCTCCCTGCGACGGGAGGAACTCCTCTATATTGCTCCATCGTATCACTGGACTCAGCTCCATTAACTCTTTCTGAATGCAATTGGTATAGCGCTCCTTATGTCTCCTTTTTCGCTCCATTTTTTCGTCTAATTCTCTTCACTTTCTTGCTTCCTATCTAAATCTTTCCTCTTATTGTCTTCTCTCTTCCCTTCTTTCATTAGCTTTTCCCTCTTCTTCTTCCTTTCGTCTTTGTATCCTTTTATCCCTTAATTTCTGCGCTTCCTTTTCTTCTATCTTTCTGTCTTGTCTGTCTCGTTCTTCAATTGCTCTCTGCCTGTTATCATACTTTCTTTGTTCCTCCGCCCTTTCCTCTTTCTCTGCGCACTTCAAAAATTAACAGATGCAGTCAGATAAACCAATCGTCCCATTCCCACATCCCAGGGCTACAATAAACAGTTGATAGCGCCACACAGCAGAAAGAATGCGCTCCGCTCACCTTCTATATGAAGACAGCAGGATTCCAGATGCTCACCTCACAACGAAACGCTGTTGCGAAAAAGGGAAAGCCAACCTGGAAGTCAAGAACTCACGGCTGGACACGACGCGGACTCCTACTCCGGTCTTTGTACGCTGAGCCTTGAACACACAACTGATCTCGATGCGGGCCCCTCCTACGGTCTTCTCACATGAAGCGCCTGGAAATCTCCACTGAACGCGACGCAGGACTCCTCCGTTTCTCATACGTGGCTACGCAGATGCTGTCTAAACAGTGGAACAAATGAAACACTTTACTATTCAAATTGGCTGAAATGAAACCACTGCTAAGCAACAGAGGAAACGCATGCACCCAGTCAGGACAGCTTAACCCTTAACACTCCCTAAAACTATTATTCGAATTCTAAAGAAGACTCACTAAAAAGCCTTGAAATGTAAACGTTCACAAACTGAAAGCTATGTAGCTTAATTAAGCCTTTTCTCCTTTATTTTCTCATTCTCTCTTCTCTTTTAACTTAAATCTTCTTCTCCTTCTGAAAATTAGTTTTCTTCAAGGGCAAGCTTGACTTTTTCCTGTGGAGATTCTTGTTTCATAGATTATCTTGGCCTAAAACTCAGATTCTTACACAACCTGCTCTCAAGAAAACGAAAATGAAAGGCAGTTTAGAATGTTCATCACTTTCCTTTGTCCTTCCATCCTGCAATCAAGAAGCCTGTTCCTTTCCTCCATCTTGGCTAGGGAACCCACCAACACTCTGGAAACAAAAGTCAAGACCCAAACCGAACTGACAAGAGATTTAAAAAAAAGATTTGTACAAAAGAGTGAAGATGATTTTGACTACAGGTTTAATCAGATTTTATGTGCATGTGATCTAGCCAGGGACCTGACAGAAGCAAATAAGAGCCTTCATGTGCTTTGTGGGATACTACATGCGGTTTATACCTCTGTTTTCAACCATAGCTGCACCATTCACTGACGCACTGAAATCTCTGAGTACCAGTGACCTTGCCAATGATTCAATGGCACAAACTGCTTTTTACCAGTTGAAGAGGACTATGCCTACCAACTATGTGCTACGATGTCCGGACTTCGAAAAAGTTCTTCTTTTTACAAACCGATGCTCCGGGACAAGGTCTTGGGGCGGTTCTCTCACAAGATGATGAGGGACTGTATCCAATATGTTTCATCAGTCAGAAGCTGCTACCACATGAAACTGCCTACTTCAACATCGAGAAGGAGTGTCTGGCTATTAAGTGGGCATTCGAGGCCCTTCGATACTACCTGCTCGGACGACGGTTCACTTTGCTTACTGACCATGCTCCTCTTCAGTGGCTTGCTAGACACAAGGGGCCCGATTCATGGAACGTTTTCCTATGGGATTGCGCCATTATAAAACACTTCCATGAATCAGGCCCAAGGACTCCAACCATAGGGTGTTGGGATGGTTTCTGTCATTGCAGCCCTTTGACTTCATCACAATTCCTAAGGTGGGCAGGTTCCAGATAGTGGTGGATTATCTGTCCAGGTCTGATTCCATGCCCGATCGGCCTGGAGTTGGTGTGGGGGAATGTGAGTACGAAGCACACAAGGATGAAGCATACGCTGGTGTGTCACCAGGTGGGGGTGTAGCACACAGCGGACGGACAGATGTCGGGTATGCCGGTGTGACAATGGGCAGGGGTGAAGCACTCGCTAGAGGGACACCCGACACTTGTACGCTGGTATGATACCAGACTGGGTACACGCCAGCATTCTTCTCTGGCCTCTTCAAAGGTTACTGAAGGTGGGAAGACAGAAATCGCCAGAACTGGGTTGGGAAACATGGCAACGGATGCCAACATGTGATCCACTGGAACTACAGCGGCCATCCATGGCCCGGTCCAACACAGCAAAACAATAGATAATGGAAAAGACAAGGAAAGCTGTACAACGGCCACCAGCAATTACACGTACCTGATGCATCAGCCCCAAGGAGAGTTACAGTTGTTAGCTCGCTCGTGAATGCATTCGGAAAACGCCACAGACAGGGAAGGACGAACGGCAGCCACGAGAGGGGGCAGAGCTTGTCCTGTGAATGGGGTGGAGCAAGGTGGCTCCTGATTGGAGGAGGACCAGGAAGTCTGATACATTGTTGCGTGTGTTGCCTTGCAGGACAACTGGCAGCAGGAGAAGAGAAGTGAAGACTGGTAGGAAAAGAAAAGAAGCAGCCCTTATGCCGACAGCGGAAACATTGGAGACTGGAAATACACAGGAGGGTGAAGTAACCCTGCAGTTGGGGCTAAAAACCTCTGTAAAATAACCTAATAAACGGAACGCTTGACATTCATGCTGGAGTTGTGTGGTGTCCTTCTGTCCCTCTCACACAGTACAAGAAAAATAAGCCAAGTACATGAGTTCATGGTAAGTCTTTGTAAGTGATATTTACAGCACATTTGTGAAAGCCACTGCTGCACCAAAACCCAGGCAACAGATCAAGGGCCACATTTGGAACTACACCTGCACAGTAACATCCTGCCAAGCCTACATCACAGATATGACCTCACCTACGTTCCTCCACACTGCTACCCTCACATACACGCAATGCGCATCACTCCCCACACCAAACCCCTCAGACCCACTCATGCATAAGACACAGACATAGCTCTCAACCATTTGTCTCGCAAAGGCGGGTGAAATCACCCGATTTTGTTTTTGGTGGGTGAGACGCCCATTGGAATGAATGGGCGTGCAGGAGGCTTGACGGGTGAGTCAGCCCTTTGCAAGGCGGGTAACACCTGCCAAAAGCGGGTGAGTTGAGAGCTATGCACAGAGTCTCACAGACATCTTACCAGGAGAAGGGACAAGTACAGGGGGTAAAAGATAGGTTCAAAGAAGATAACACGACTTTTGTGTTTGGCTTCATTCCCCTTTCAACTATTAATGAAGGTAAAATGTGGGTCCGAAGACAGAGTACCCAGCAGAGGGCTCTTGGAAGCCATGTTGCCCTCCCCCAGGGCTCCTTGCCTCTCTCCTTATGTCACAGGTTGTTACCCAGGGCACAGCCATGGCCTCCCTGCATGCATGCCCCATTCCACCTGGGAGATGCAGTACTTGCCTTAATTTGCATTCTGGAACTTGTAATCCTGGGTTTATATGGGGAAATCCGAAACTAAAAGTCCCAGAATGCAAAGTTATAAATAGGACAGGACTAGCATCTCTTGAATGGAATGGGCATGTACCCTGGTCTGTGCTCTCCTCCTCTCTGATGCCCTGTATTGCATCTGACCTGCGCTTGTAGTCAGAAAAGCTGGACTTGTAAGAAAGCGAAAAGCGAAAGTGAAAGTCTCGCTGGCCGTAGAATAGAAAGCTGAGAGACTTGGAGCTCTGCTCTTGCCCAACAACAGGTGACGCAGCGTAGCTTCAATGTTATTGGTCTGCGTCTTTAGGAAGCTAGGCTGAAGGGGCGGAGTCTCGCTGGTCTGGTTGTAGAATATAGGCTTAAAGACTCGGGGCTCTGCGCTTGCCCAGCAACAGGTGACGCACCAGAGCTTCAATGTTATTGGTCTATGTCTCTAGGAAGCCAGGCTGAAGGGGCGGAGTCTCGCTGGTTGTAGAATATAGGCTTAGGGACTCGGGCTCTGCGCTTGCCCAGCAACAGGTGACGCACCAAAGCTTCAATGTTATTGGTCTATGTCTCTAGGAAGCCAGGCTGAAGGGGCGGAGTCTCGCTGGTTGTAGAATATAGGCTTAGCGACTCGGGGCTCTGCGCTTGCCCAGCAACAGGTGACGCACCAAAGCTTCAATGTTATTGGTCTATGTCTCTAGGAAGTCAGGCTGAAGGGGCGGAGTCTCGCTGGTTGTAGAATATAGGCTTAGGGACTCGGGGCTCTGCGCTTGCCCAGCAACAGGTGACGCCGCGGAGCTTCAATGTTATTGGTCTGCGTCTTTAGGAAGCTAGGCTGAAGGAGCGGAGTCTCGCTGGTTGTAGAATATAGGCTTAGGGACTCGGGGCTCTGCGCTTGCCCAGCAACAGGTGACGCCGCGGAGCTTCAATGTTATTGGTCTATGTCTCTAGGAAGCCAGGCTGAAGGGGCGGAGTCTCGCTGGTTGTAGAATATAGGCTTAGGGACTCGGGGCTCTGCGCTTGCCCAGCAACAGGTGACGCCGCGGAGCTTCAATGTTATTGGTCTATGTCTCTAGGAAGCCAGGCTGAAGGGGCGGAGTCTCGCTGGTTGTAGAATATAGGCTTAGGGACTCGGGGCTCTGCGCTTGCCCAGCAACAGGTGACGCACCAGAGCTTCAATGTTATTGGTCTATGTCTCTAGGAAGCCAGGCTGAAGGGGCGGAGTCTCGCTGGTTGTAGAATATAGGCTTAGGGACTTGGGGCCCTGCCCTCGCCCAGCAACAGGTGACGCACCAGAGCTTCAATGTTATTGGGTTGCGTCTCTGGGAAGCCAGGCTGAAGTGGGCGGAGTGTGGATGGGGCATGAATTCTGCAAGTCTACACTTGACCAGCAACAGATGACGCACGCACCGGAGCTTCAATGTTATTGGTCGTGTCCCTTGGAAGCTAGACTGAAGTCCTGCTGGCAGTAGAATGGAAGGCTTCAAGACTTGGTGCCCCTCAGATGTACTCATCACCACCCACCCTCAATTCAAACACCAAACCTGGGTCCTGCCTTTCCTTCACTCAATCCCACAACACTGGGCCTCATTACGGGTCCGGCGGTAACAGTGCCAGTGACAGACATGCCAACATTCCAACTCACCTGGGCGGGAGATTTCATCAGAGAAATCGGGAGTTGCACATTTTCCCATAGGGATACATTGGGGCTAGAAATATTTTAGGCGGGAGAATGTGAAAAATAGCAATATTTTTTCACGAAAAGTCGGGAGTCTCCCGCCTAAATCGGGAGGGTTGGCATGTATGCAGTGATACCGGTGGGTTGCCGCCGGACCCGTAAATAATGACTTCCGCCTGACTTCCCAGTGCCACGGGGCTATTCCAAGTCCAGTGGTCTGGAAGTCAGGCACCAGTAATTTAGTTAGTCCCCATTCCCATGGAGTATGGGAATGGGGACACGGGTGCACTGGCACCGTTGCTAACAGTGCTGGTGCTTCTGTGAAAACTCTGCAGCTGTTGCCGTCCCGCCCGGCAGGTCTGACCTTGGCAGGCAGGACGGCACCCGCCCGCAGGGTTGTAGTGTGCCGGTCCAGAAACAACGGTGCCAGTAGGCTTACCAGCACAGTTGTTCCCAGACCGGCACTATCGTAATGAGGCCCACTGTAATGTACAACGGTACTATCAAAACTGATGAAAATACAGTGAAAGAAAATACATTTAGATAATTGTAATTTGGAGAGGTTTCTAAGCGCGGACCCGGAGATCGAACCTGCGTTGCTCTGTGTCATCTGACTTTCAAGTCGAGCGCTTGCCCCTGAGCTACCCTCCCAAGACAAAACCTTTAGTGTCAGGCACTGCATGCATGCTAACATTCTGACACAGGGTATTCTTCAGGGGAATCAGGAGATGTACATTTTCCATAGGAATGCATTGGGGTTAGAATTATTTTAGTTGGAGAACATGAAAAATAGCAATATTTTTCACTGAAATGTCAGGAGTTTCCTACCTAAATTGGGTCAATGTATGGCCATTGTCCCCCACAGCATGCAGCTTTTTTCAGCCTCCCTTTCCAGATCACCCACCATTCGCATCTCTTAAGGGACATGCCCAGGACTATAGCCACACCTACCTATTAACTTCACAGACAACTGTTTATTTATTTTTATTTTGGATTTATAGAGAGCACTACAGCCCAAAGGCATCGAGGCGCTATGAAGGAACATAAGAAGGCTTGATTCAGGGTTACAAGAATGCGGCCCAACAGAAATTACTTAATACAGTTTGCTTTGTTGCATTTACAGAGAAACATTTAGGGTTCGAAGAAAATGACACCCAGCAGGGATAACTTGGTACAGGCCGGTTAGTAGCATGAATAATGAAACAAACAGGTAGTACATGTGAACCGTCAAACAAAGAGCCTAGTTTTGATAACTTTCCTGAAGGCTGCATGAGAGTCAATCAACCTTATCTGAGGAGGGAGGGAGTTCCAGAAAGTGGCAGCCATAGTTGGGAAGCTAGTACCACCCGCACGCACTCTGCGGGTTATGGGTACAGTGATTCTGTTGGAATATCCCGCTCTGGAGGGTCTGGATGGATTGTGTAGGGCAACTCTTTGAGCTAGGTAGGGATGAGGCAGTCCGTGAAGGCATTTGTGCGTCAGGCAAGGGTTTTGAAAAGAATCCTTTCCTAGACGGGAGCCAGTGGACCTTCCTTCTGACCTCAGAAATATGGTCCCTACTTGAGATGCCAGTTGCAGCCCTCAAAGCATTATTTTGGGCTAGTTGAAGTTTGTGTGTCTGCAGCAATTCATGCGTAATTCTATGGCAGGACAGGAGGCTCATATTACGCATTACAATCTTTACTCTGAAACCACAGCAGCAAAGAAAAAAAAACGTTTACAAACAAAAAAGTTGTAAAGAACAGAACTAAATACAGTTCAATGTCAATGTAGGGGAGCTCCCCAATCCATCATGGAGGACAGGTCATGCCCTGCAGGCGACCAATGAGCAGGGACCCTTCCTTATATAAGTCCATTACTCTAATCCTAATTCCTCTTTCTTTTCTGCTGACACCACGGAGCTAAGTCACCCCTTTCAGTTGTGTCTCGCATTGTTTGTCAGTAGAAGGCTTTATTAGTTTAAATATGGTATATATTGTAAATATGTGTTAATTACCTTTATTATAAAGGAATTTGTATGTTGATACATTGTATCTGGATAGTCACGTGCGGCCGTTGGTTTCATTTTGGCTGTCTTTCAGAATGTTAGCAAGAAATTATGTATTACGTTTATACCTCACGTTTCAGCTAAAGCAGTGGTGCAATGGTTGAACTTCGGACTACAGTCTATGAGAACGTGAGTTCAAGAGAGCTATCTAATTTATTTCTTCTTTAAAAATCTCTCGCACTTGTAAACTCAGGTGTTTCTAAGCTTGTAAAATGTATTTGTGGCATTTGAACTTGCACGCGTCGTTCGAGCAGAAGCCCGGCTTCTCTCCCGGCGCGCGCGCGAGCAGTGTTGTTTACACTGTTCCCTCTTTCGTTTCGCCTGTGAATTCCAGGGGTAATGGTTTATTGGGCGTGACGCCCTTTAGGCGCACGGGGCTCTGGTTTGAATTGGTGCCCCTTGAGAGATTTATGGTCGCCTGGAGATTACAGGTGCTGCAGCCTTTGGGTTTGACCTGCCCCTGTGGCTTATGTTAGTAACAAAAGCCTCTGTTTCAGTTCTGAGGCAAGTTAGCTCAAGGATAGAGCTGCAGGTCTCCCATGCAGGAAGACCCGGGTTCGGCCGACCAAATAAAGCGCATGTTTATTTATATATTTTTATGTGTTTTAGAATATATATTTTAAGATTAGATATTTTAATTATTATACTTTAAATAATTATATTTTACAATGGAGGTATTTGGTTGTCACCTTTTTCGCTCAGTTGAGCATGGATTTCCTACTGGGCATTTGGTTGGTTCATAACTTCTTCCGAAAGATTATAGCACAAACATTTTAATATTAAAATGTGGTTTTGTCCAATGTTTGTAATTTTGTATCCCTGGTGACACAATACATTTCCTTACCTTTAGAAGAATGTATACTGTTAGACTGTGTATTTGCTAGGTCAAAGTCTGACCATCCAGCGCAAGGGCCCGATGCACTGCCAGTCTGCGGTTTTTATTTTCTTTGTTTATTTATTTATTTACTTATTTCTTAAGTTAGGTGATTTGCCTTCACTGTAGGTGCCATAACCTGTTCGGTTTCAGGTTCAGCCTGATTCTATTGCGAGGTTACCCCTCGTCTACTGCTGATTATCACGCCCTGCTCGGGCGAGCAGTTGGAGGTGCACTTGCTCAGTGTATCCTACCTTAAACTTGACAGTTTTCTTTTGTTTGGGTGCTGCTGGTGGCAGATGTCATTATCTTCCCTGGAAAGGTGCAGTCACCTGCTCGGTGGCAAGGTTGCCTGGGTTTTCTGCGAGGGGTCCCCTCGTATACTGCTGGGTCCACACCCTGCTAGGGTGAGCAGTTTGAGGTGCACTTGCTCAGTGTTTCCTCCCTTAAAGTCGGCAACTTGGGTGGTTACCCTAACTGGTGTGCACCATAACCTGCTCGGATTCAGGTTCTGCCTAAGTTCTAATGCAAGGTTACCCCCTCGTGTACTGCTGATTATCACGCCCTGCTCGGGCGAGTAGTTGGAGGTTCACTTGCTCAGTGTATTCCTCCCTTAAGGTCTGCAGCTTTATTTAGGTGCTGCATATGGCAGATGTCATTGTTTTTCCTGTAAACATGCCGTATCCTGCTCGGTTTCAGGCTTTGCCTGGATTCTATTGCGAGGTACCCCCTCGTGTACTGCTGATTATCACGCCCTGCTCGGGCGAGCAGTTGGAGGTGCACTTGCTCAGTGTATTCCTCCCTTAAGGTCTGCAGCTTTATTTAGGTGCTGCATATGGCAGATGTCATTGTTTTTCCTGTAAACATGCCGTATCCTGCTCGGTTTCAGGCTTTGCCTGGATTCTATTGCGAGGTACCCCCTCGTGTACTGCTGGTTGCCACTCCCTGCTGGGGTGAGCAGTTGAGGTACACTTGCTCAGTGTACGCTTTTTGATAAACAAAATGTTTAAGTGTTGACTGAAACACATTTGCGTTTTTCAGAATTGCAGTGGCCCAGATAGCTCAGTGAGTATCAGCTTATATAAGGGCCGGGGGTTCGGACCCCTGTGAGGGCATAACCCCTCTTCTTTGGATATATTTTATATATTATATTCTTTATTTATTAAGTACTTTAAGGAAAAGAGTGTGTGGAAGTGGTTGTAAACAGACCCATATGGGGGGTTGTACCTTCCTCTCTAACCATCTCTCTGATGTTATCCTTTGTCTTTTAGTTAAAAATTCTGTTGCCCTTTACCTTAGTTAGTTTCAGGACAACTCAGTCCTTTCCTTAGGTTTTGATTCCCAACCTCAATTGCTCCACCCAATACCTGTGCTGATTAAGCTACAGTATTTTTCTCTCAACATGAGGAAGAAAAAAGATGATGCGTTATGCCTCTATTGAGGTCTGCAGGGCTTAAGGCTCTCTTTAGTGGGGTCGTGTTTTTCTCCCCTACTTTTGTCCCATTGGACATTCATTATTCTATTGGTTTTTGGTGGAGATAGGGTCAGCTCGAGGGTAACTGTTCAGTTTGTTGCATGACAAGTTGAGCAAAAATGTTTTACTTGGATGGAGTGTTTGGAAACACTTGATGGTATCAGATAGACGAGTTGCCAAATAAACTTTATGGCGCCTGCCCCATGGTTTTCCTCCCAAAGCTTGGCCTATGGTTCAGCTAACCGTCTAACAGTGTGTTGCAACTTCTCCTCTGCTCGAGGAGTACAAGCAGGCTTCTGTACCCTCATGAGCGTTGCCTAACCTATTTAGTTATACATATATATATATATATACATATTTTCTATAGTGCAGCAAATAAAGTGCTGTTTTCATATCCGTGCTGACCCTGCTGATACAAGTTCCTAATTTTGGAAAGGTCTACATCAGTCTTTTATCCTGCTGAGATCGATAAGTGAACACCTCACACCACACAACGTTCGTAGTAGTGATAAGCACCACTCGTATACCTGAGGGTTCGTAGTACTGTATAAGTACTGTTTTGCTATTGACAATGTGCTTAGTTTTTCCTTCCCCTGATTCCCTTAGTGGCCAGTCAGCCTCACATGAATACAGTGACTCAGACCTCAGGGTTTGAGGGGCTAGTGGTCCCAGATTTCTTTCTCAACCTTACATTTACGGGGCATTGATAATTATCCAGAGTACTTTCCCCCTCATTCCCCTTCCCGCCATCCTTGGGGGAGATTGCATCATAATATTACACCTCTGGGAGTAACACCCGATGGTTTCCGTTTTTGCCTTTTTACAGGAAGTCTGGCGCGTGACCATTGCAGACTCGCACTAAGCATTTCCCTCCCGTCAGTTACTTTCCTTTGTGCTAATTTCTGGTATTTCAATAAGTTAAGTGGCGCCTGTCCACGGTCAGGGGATTGGTTAGAGGTGATAGTGTGTATTTATTTCTCTTAAGGGTGTAAAGCGGGGCTTTAATGTGGTCCTCAGGGTAGCTTTCTTCTGGATTGCAAGGTTTTTCCCTTTGATAAGTGGGGGAGGTTTCTCCTCCTTTGGGAGGGCTCAATGTCCCTTGGTGGGATAGAGGGGTCTGGGAGTGATACTATCCCCCATCCACATTATTATGACCCTCTATCACGATGCGTTCTAGCGTCTATACATTAACTATCAGAAGGTGTCTGCCGCTACGATTCCCAGAGGGCTGGGATATATATTTAGTTAACGACTTGATTCTCATAGGGCCTCATTACGACCCTGGCGGAGTGGGTTTACGCCAGCGTTATTCGCGGCGGACCCGTCCGCCCTACTACGAGTTTCCGTAGCGCCATGGAGCGTTTTCCGCCTGGTTTTTCCGGGCGGAGAAATCCATGGCGCTACGGGACCTTGTCGTTAATTACGCCACCGTATTTTACGGTGGCGTAATTAACGCCTTCCCCACTCCCATTATACCCTACGGGGCAAAAATGGGAATGGGGAAGGGTAAAATGGGGGATGGGGATTTACCGCCCCGCCAAGGTCGGAATGGGGCGGAAAATCCGCCAACCCCCATGGCGCTATCGGCAGCTTTCCGCCGTGCTCCATGGTGCATTTTGCACCGCGATTTCCGCCAGGGTCGTAATGAGGGCCATAGTCACTTGCATGGCAGGTGGACCTTTGGGTTTTCACAAGAGTTGTTTTTGTAGTAAGGTGCCAGCTCAGGGTGCTGTGAGCTTCAAGGATCTGCAATCTGGCTAAAATATAGGTTGGACCTCTTCTGGTGTGCAACTTCAGTTTAACTGTTTAGTGATCAGTTCTTTGCAGTTTAGAGTCTTGCTAAGACTTTGGAATTTTGGTGTCCTCCTTCGTTAGTTTTGATCCTCTAGGGGGTTTATCACCAGGGAGGAGGGAACAAGGTTCAAGCAACGGGCATATCTACAAGGGGGTTTAGATATCGCTATAATGGTGGCGATTGGATGTCGGATACATTTTTTCTCCTTGCCCAGTTTGGCCTCTTAAGGATCAGGTTTGTAAATATCTGCCTTTTGTCATGGTAGCAGAGTTCTTCTTTAAGAGTTCGGGAGGTCTGAAGGTCTCCGTGTTGGCGGTTTGACGGGTTTAGCTTCTCAGGTGGGGCCCTCGCTTCCATTCTGTTTCTGCCTCCAGAAGACATCCCTCCTTGGTATACACATATGTCTGAAGACAATTGTGAGTTAATTCTATTGCTTTTCAGCTCCGCTCAGGATGGGTTGTCCTATCACAAATTTTAAAAAAATGACTTTTTACCCCCATTTTACCTTTTGAAGATTTGTCTTTCCCTCTTGGTTCCCAGTGTAGTTCTGCGACATGCCCTGTTTCTAATGCAATATCTTCCTTTAATGCATGGGATGGAACCTACAAGACTTTCACCCCTATGGGGTACTTTTCTTTTCTTTATCTCCAGGAGAGCTAGGTGCTTATTTTCTTTGGTTTGCTTTCTAGGTTCCCAAAGATGGTATGAATTTAAGTGTTTAAATGTTTGATTGGACAACAGAGGTGTTTATTTCAGATGAGTTTTGTCCTAACCTATCAGTATAGGAGAGCTTTGTTCAATGTTTTCCCCTCTTTTAACCAGTTGGTTTTGGTGACCGGTAAGGAACACTGGAATTGGCACATTTCCTGTTTTCTTGCATAGGATTTGACTATGCCTTATAAGACAATTTTCGGGAAACCTAGTCTTGGGCAATTCTCTTGCGGTCAGCTGATTACTTAATGAAAGCATTTTAAATGTTTCCTTTCTTTTTATTTTATTTTATTATTTATTATATTGGCTCTATTTTATGGATCATGTTGTACTAATGAGATGCAAGGGCTTTGAACTTGCATAATATGAGCCTCCTGTCTTGCCATAGAATGACTAATCCCCCACACTAACGTGAGATGGGGGTTTAGATTCTATTAAAGACAAGGAGGCGATTATTATCCCTCCCTCCCACCCTGGATATGATATGATATGATATAATATGTCAATTGTGATACGCATGTACACAGGTGGTTCGAGTGAGAACATTCTTTGGTTTGTTGTTCTTCCCAACCACCCACCCTTCTTGCTTGTTGTTCTTACAGCTACGAGTTGAGGTTCTGATCAGGAGTGTGGCTCGCAGTTACAAGTTATGGAGTGCGTGGTACGAGAGCTTCGCTGGATTTGCCTTCATCATTTATCGCCTGATCTGTGCAGTGGACATCTGGTTCAAGACAGCTACAGAAAGAGGAATTGGGATTAGAGTAATGGACTTATATAAGGAAGGGTCCCTGCTCATTGGTCGCCTGCAAGGCATGACCTGTCCTCCATGATGGATTGGGGAGCTCCCCTACAGTGACATTGAACTGTATTTAGTTCTGTTCTTTACAACTTTTTTGTTTGTAAAATTTTTTTTCTTTGCTGCTGTGGTTTCAGAGTAAAGATTGTAATGCATAATAATCGCCTCCTTGTCTATAATAGAGTCTAAACCCCCATCTCACGTTAGTGTGGGGGATTAGTCATTGCAGATGAGAAAGGAATATCACTGCCGAGCTGGGATTTTAAGTTGAGAATGGAAGTTATGCCCCAAGCCGTTTATTCACAAAAACTCAATCTAGCATGTGCGACATAAGCAAGTTATTGTTAGCGACCGGGCCCTGGTTTGAATCCCTAGTAGGGGAGAATTCAAATTTGCTATCCTGGAACGGTGCTCCCGGTGACTTAAAGTACTAAAATGATAGCATATTTCTCTGAAAAGTAAGGGAACGTCATACCCTTTTGTTTGCGCCCACATTGGCCTCTGACTGAAAAAAAATATGCCTTGTACAGGTGAAAGTACAGCCTATGCACAGGAAAAAGGACAGTCATTGACAGGGGAGCAACACTATTGGGTCAATTGTGCTCCAGCCCCATGGCCCCTCATTCTGGGTCGTTTCTGATGGGACTTGCTGACCTGGGCCATTCCTTTCCTTTCAGCAGTCCATTGCTTAGGCTTGAATCTTTAGGCAATTAGCAAAGCAGTGGGCATCACCTCCACCGCCTCTCTTCCTCATTCCAGTACCTACTCTATGAAGACAATCTGCCTTCGACATAACCCTTTCCCCAAATTCTTGCTTTTTTTTCTTAGGCTCCTCGTACTCATGTACTGGAGGGCGGAGCGACCTCTGAATGGGCCCATGAGATTCAGAGCTCGCCCTCCGGCACCTTAAAACGAGATAGCTGCACCTTGAGGAGGATGGGGTGCAGGATTCTCTTACTCCAACACCAATCAATAAGGACAAGTCAGTGGTTTGGCAAGGGGAAGTCTGTTTAATGACAAGTACAAAAACGGGGAAACAAATGGAAATCATCAGAGCTGTGATCACTTGTCTCGCTTCAACTTCCAAATTCTTCATTCAGACAGCAATTCTTATAGGCAAAACTCGTCATCACAGACGTGTAACACTAAAAGTTTGTCATGCAATTCTATTGGTCGGGAAAGGTAGCTTAAGTATAGGTACTATTTCTGTATCCGGTAACAGAGTGTGGGGATTGTATAACTCTTATCGGGTGGGCGTCTATGCCTATCCCTGTACATCACTTGTGACAGACGTCACTAAAAGTACGACGTCTTATTGGTTCTACTTGCTATAGGACCCTAGATGATTTGGTCCATCGTGATTGGGTTGGTTACACCCCTAGACATAAATCTCCACTTTAATTAGCAGCATGCAGAATAGACACCCACGTGTGGGATGGCCCAAGATTCACCTGCCTCCCTTTCATCAATCACTACATTCAGGCCTATGTGTCAATTAGTTGGCTGAGAATGGCCTCGGACTGTAACTTCTTATCCGGAAAGTTATGGCATCCTCTGGGTTTGGATGGCATCAGATGTGGGCACCTCTTCGTGCCAGGCTGGTCACGTGTCAGTTCACCGTGAATCGGCTTCAATTTCCCTCTATTTGTGTGTTAGATGCTTTGTTCAGCCTTGCCACCTGTCTGGGCCTCCTTATCTCGACCTTCACGGGGCATGCTTCTATGCTCTTAAGTTTTGATTCTTCGGAGTTGCTGCTCTCCTCCCTTCCTTGGGTTGACCTTGAATTCCTAGCCATGAGCTGCTTCTTGCTGAATTTCGATTCCGCTCTTTTGTCTGACTTTGAGCTAACTTATGAATCCTGGCCTTTCCGTCCTCTATCATCCTAGGCTTACTTCTGCTTATGTAAAATGGAGAGCACTTGTATAGTGTGCTTCTTGAGGTAGATATATAGTTGGCGCTTGCCGCTCTATCCTCCTACTAAGCATTGCTAGCAGTATCGTTTCCTTAGCTTCTTGTGTTCCAAGCCTATTTACAGGCATTTAGCCACTAACATAATTCCATTTTGCTTAAATGGTTATGTTTCTACATAGCAGGCCGAATGGCCTAATGGAGTTGATAATCCGAAGATAATTTTGAATGTTTATGAATTTCTTTATATTCAAAATACAGAAGATTTAGGAAAAACACATTCAATAGACAATTAGTGATCATCAACAGTAAATTCTGTTATTTATTTGTGTTTTCAAGTGCCCAACGCGTTTCGAGTCGAAAAAACTCTTCATCAGGGGCGACATATTCATCAAACAATTTCTACAAAAGGAAAATTATATACAATATATTAGTGCTTTAGATAGACTTAATAGTGAACAAAATATAACAACAAAATCACATTTGTTATGAAGACAGTAATTAGCTAAACATTTTTGCTGTATTGGTGGGTAACACATTCTATTGAAAAAAAGCCCAACATTACCCCAGTCTTTCCACATTCACCAAGTTAGTGTGATTATGCCACATGTGTGTCTATATAAATTGTGGGTAGCTGACCCTATATTTTGCCCTTGGCGCAGTGAATTTTGGGGGATAATTTATTACTAAGGAGTGCAAATTATTGTGCTCGGTTGATGCAAAATGAGCTCTTACCTTGAGTTATGCTTATAACCAGCAAAGACTCAGAGGGTAGTCGATTGTGTATTGTCCACTAGGCTCACGGAATCTAGTTCTTTTAAGTCTGTTCCCAATGGGGACCGAAGGCAGAAGCGATTCTCTCAAGCCTAGAGAGAAGAAGAGATATTTTATAAAAATGTATGTGAAAAGCTTTCTAAAAGGCAAAAACAGGCTTAGAGCCCAGAATTAAGTGCGTTTGCTAAGTAGTTTTAAAGTCCGGTCTAAATACTCACTTCGATTCACACCAGCAATGTAGTAACTAACTTGGTGAATGTGGAAAGACTGGGGTAATGTTGGGCTTTTTTTCAATAGAATGTGTTACCCACCAATACAGCAAAAATGTTTAGCTAATTACTGTCTTCATAACAAATGTGATTTTGTTGTTATATTTTGTTCACTATTAAGTCTATCTAAAGCACTAATATATTGTATATAATTTTCCTTTTGTAGAAATTGTTTGATGAATATGTCACCCCTGATGAAGAGTTTTTTCGACTCGAAACGCGTTGGGCACTTGAAAACACAAATAAATAACAGAATTTACTGTTGATGATCACTAATTGTCTATTGAATGTGTTTTTCCTAAATCTTCTGTATTTTGAATATAAAGAAATTCATAAACATTCAAAACTATCTTCGGATTATCAACTCCATTAGGCCATTCGGCCTGCTAGACAGTGCAGGGGACGCGGCTATCCCTATCGGATTGCTCTCTCTTTTTTGCATATGTTCCCAGCCTAGATACCAAGGCTGTGTATTTTCTCCCCTGCACCTTGAACTCTGTAATCATTATTTTGAACAGTCCTCACTTTACAATTTGAATAGTTATTAACTTGGTGTGCAAGTGTATTTACCAGTTTGTGTTCATTCATTTGTTTGTCTCCTCATTTGGAGAGTTGGTATCTACATAATACACTAGCACCCTTATACAGAATGTCATTTTCGAGTATTAGCTCGCTAACAGATAAAGCAGCTACTACGTTAGCTTTCACACCTGAAGAAGCCACAAGGATCCTTGGACTTATCAAAGATACCGGTACATCAACATCATCTGACAACAATCCAGAGCGACTTATACAGAAATTAGAGCGCCTCATCAGACGTGAAATCTCACAGAAATTACACGCTTCAACACTCGCTCAGTATTATCGAGCTAAACGGATCCCGAGGGGTCTCAGAATTTATCTCAGACCCACCCTCTGCAAAGAGAACAAAGACTTTGTTAATAGATGGGAGCACATTCTGAATAAATGCTCCTTGGACCTCATCCTACTCACCATCGAAGAACTTTCAAAATCAGTGACATCATTACAACAGGAAATTGAAGATATCTCTACACAGCTTTCCAAACTAAAAACAGACACAGAACTCAAACAGATTCTGGAAGATACCAACAGTAAACTTGAATCTTATAAACAGGACATAGAACAGCGCAAAATTAGAAAATTCCGTAGGGATACTTTGGATTACGCTCGGGATATCGTCTACTCTTGGCAAGAGTTTTACGCAAACAGCCGACCAGTACCAAGAAGACCACCTAGGCAACCAGCCGCAGCAGAAGAATATACAGAAAGCAGCGAAGTAACTAGTGGGGAACTCGAAGAAACACCAAGTGCTACAACAGCCTCTAATATTTTATCTGAAGCCACAACCAGTGGATCCACAGTAGCCACTCCACAGATTCCTTTTTTAGGCAACGGAAAACCAGAAGAGGACAAAAGAAAACCCCGCCAGAAAAAGAAATGAAGAATAATCTGGTGATTAACATCTCTTCCAAACCTCTTACCTCGGCCCAAATAGATACACTCAATTTGGGTATCTCATTTATACCAACTAACTCCACTACGTTCTTCGAAGAAGAAGTCAACCTCTTTAAACTTATAAGGAAGATGGAATTAAAGGTCTTTTTTAACAACATAGAGGATCACATGCAAACCACAACAAAATCAAAATACCTAGAAATGAAAAATAAAAGCAACTTCTACCCGCAGGTCAATCACCCACTGATTCATCTATTTAAACAAAAAACCATAAAAGACCTTAAAAGATTGAAGTACACCCAGCCTAAAAAACAGAACATCCGCAAACACCAACTGAAACTAATTAAACAACTGGCAGAGGACAGCAGCTTGACTCTCAAACAAGCAGACAAAGGTGGAGCTCTGGTACTAATGGACACAACCCTCTATGATCTAGGCTGTACCAAACTCTTACAAGATACCAGGACTTACACACCACTGGATAGTGACCCAATACTTGGGATAACTAACATTATCAATACAACTGTGGAGAAGGCTCTCATGATGGACTGGATAACAGAAAAAACAGCTGACTTTCTGATACAGAAATACCCCATAACACCGGTCTTTTATGGACTGCCTAAAATACACAAAAACCTTCGAGATCCACCATTTCGTCCAATTGTGGCCGGGACAGAAAGTATATTTCAACCTCTTGCTATCTATTTAGATACAGCCCTACAACCATTGGTTCAAGCAACATCGACTTATCTTAAGGATACAACTCATTTTTTGAAAATTTTACAAACATTACAACTAACAGAAGACAACCTGATACTATTTACCATGGACGTGAACAGTTTATACACCTCTATTCCACACTCCGAGGGAATTGAAGCTCTAGAATGGTTTTTATTATCCAATCGACAAGTAAAAATCCACAAGATTCTGGCACTGGAGTTAATTAACATCATACTTTACAATAACTACTTTCGATACAATGGTCAGTTCTACCTACAAATTTCTGGTACCTCAATGGGGTCCTCCGTGGCCCCATCCTATGCCAATATCTTCATGTATCATTTTGAAAAACAATATGTATTGGACAATCCAACCTGGACGAATAAGATCAAATGCTGGCAGAGGTGGGGGGGCGCTGTTGCGCTCGACGCAAGATGGCCGCCTGATTCATCGCTCCGTCCCGCGCGGCAACCTCTCGCTGAAAATCTCCTGTTTGCCCTGGCACAACGCGAAGCTGGTCCCCGGCCTGGGTCATTAACCGGACGGGGAATCTACTGTGCGAGTTTCGATCTCCGGACCTTCTCCATTGCGGAGTTTCGGACCTCTGCGTGCTGGGCGGAGCTGCGTGCCTGCTGGTCCCCATAATCGGCTCCAGGACCCTTTACTTGAGCCCCGCGGCGTGCAGCCTACTGTGTGGGGGAGGGGCGCCCCGCGCTCGGCGTGCGGCTCCCTCTCCGGACTCCTGAGCGTTCCGCTCCGCTGCCCCATCCAGGGCGGTGTGCTGTTTGCTATCCGACCTTCAACGACCTATACCGAGTCCCATCGACTACACATAGGGTGGCCCCCCTACAACCGTAACGCGGTTTTCCAGCCGAATTCTTCCCGCCGGCCACCTTGATCTCGCACGGGCCGATACACCCGTTGCTCGGCGCGGCCTGGGCCTACCCCTGCATCGGCGACATGTCGACACGGACCGGCAAGAAGCAATCCTCCATCAACATGTTCGCTAAACCCCCGACCCCCCTTGGAGGGGAGACATCTACGCAAGACGCCTCACTCACCCCGGAACCACCCGACTCCCAGAAAATGTTGGAGTTTATCCGCGAAGGGTTTACCACTATACACAGTAAGCTCGACGATATGAATGGCACGATATCCTCCATCAAGGCGCACATGGAGAGAACCGATGGTCGAGTGACCGAGATTGAGGAGCGGGTGAGCACTGCCGAGGACGGCCTGGGTTCTCTCCGCGCAGAGGTGTCTACGCTATCCACCCGAGTTGCCGAAGTGGAGAAGAAAAATGAAGACCTAGAGTCTCGCTCGAGACGCAACAACCTCCGCATTGTTGGGGTTCCGGAGGATGGTCTGCAAGGACCTATGGAGGACTATGTGGAGAGTATGCTGCTTCAACTCCTCGATTCCCCGAAACTCTCCCAGCAGTTTGCGATCGAGAGGGCCCACCGCTCTCTCACGGCGAAACCAAAACCCGGAGCGCCTCCACGCCCGATAATTGCTAGGCTTTTAAACTTTCGAGATCGAGACACTCTCCTCAGGGCGGCGAGGGCCAAGGGAGATCTCCTCCTAGGTGGTGCTAGGATCCATCTTTATCCGGACTTTTCGATGGCAGTACAACGGGAGCGCAGGACCTTCCTTGCAGTGAAGAAGAGATTACGCGACCTCCAGGTGAAATACTCTATGCTGTATCCCGCTAAGCTACGTGTTGAACACGCCAGTCGTGTTTATTTTTTTACGTTGCCTGAGGAAGCCTCTAGGTTCATAGACGAACGCTTTCCTGGTTGAAACAATCTGCTAGCGAACACTATCACTGGCACACTATTGTTTTAGAACATTCGATCAGCGGATACCTCTCTATCCTACTTCGGCACTGTTTCGGCCCATCAACACTTTGTCATTGGCCTATGGTGTCCCGACGAGAACACTTGACTGCACCTAATTAAGCCAGTTGCTTTCTTGTTGTGTTTCTTTTGCCTATGATGTCTTCTGCACATTGTTTTATGCTACGTAGTCGACTTTCCCCGACAGATTGATTTACATTGTGTTTGCCATAACTGCCCCCGCCCTCGCGGGACCTCCTTTAGAGGGATATGGTTACTAATAACGGGCATATACAGCTATCCGTTCACTGCCTCACGGTTCGGAGCATCACCGCCAGGCCACTTCACAGGCCCCCCAGGCGTTGATGCCACTGTTTTTGTTTTTCCTGTTAGGGTATAGGGTGGTCATCCCTCCGTTTGGGGGAGGAATGTGGGAGGGGGAGGGGGGAATGGGGTTTTATGTTAAAAAAAGCTTGGTGTTCACAGGGAAGGTTGAGTACGAACTACTATGCCCCCAGTGGCAATACAGATTTGCGCGCACTGGGAGACGACCATGGGGTGCATACTTTCATACACCCGTGTTTTTCGATGGCTACTGGTGGAGGGATTGGTGAGGATCCTTTGACGTTCATGAGTTGGAATGTAAGGGGGTTGGGAAACCACAAAAAGATGAGGTTGTTACAACTTCAGGCCGAACGACACCGGGCCAAAGTCCTGTTCCTTCAGGAAACGCATGCACGCACGGAGTTTTGTGACAAGTTCGCAAGATCATGGGGCCCACAGAGGTACTTCACTACTTACTCCACCCAGAGCCGCGGGGTCATGACCCTCATTCATAGGAGCCTTAGATTTGTCCCCACTACTACCCTAATCGACCCCCAGGGCAGGTACGTTCTTCTCCATGGTGTTCTACAAAATAGAGAGATTGTATTGCTCAATATATATGGCCCTAACATTGACGATCCCGACTTTTATATTGATCTCATAAATCTCCTAGCAGGTTTCCCCCTGATACCGATACTCTGGGGAGGTGACTTCAATACGATATTTGATGTGGATCTCGATAGATCCGGTTCCAGACCACGTCAACTCTCCAGAGCAGCATACACCGCACTCTCCTCACTTCCTCGTCTATCCTTGTTTGATGCCTGGAGGTTCCTATACCCAGACTCCCGCTCCTATTCTTTTTACTCCTCGGTTCACGATTCCTTCTCCCGGATTGATAGGTGGTTGTTATCTGGCGACCTACTTAAGATCGTGACTAATATGGCGATTCTCCCTAGGACCCTATCGGACCACTCCCCGGTGACTGTCACCCTGTGCTGGGGCCTCGATCGGGATCGGGCCAGGTACTGGAGGATGAAACCCCTCTCTCTCCTCGACCCGGTCTTTTGCTCGGAGGTGGAGTCGGCAATTGAGGAGTTCTTCAGGATCAACACTGACTCAGTTTCCTCGCAAGCCGTACTATGGGAGGCCTTCAAGGTCTATATCAGAGGCATCGCCCTCTCCAAGGAGAACGGTATCCTTAAAACTATCCGGAGGGAAATCGCTGTGAGTGAGGCCACACTATCTAGGCTGGAAGCCCAGTACACCTCGGACCCGAATCCGGAAATCCTTGCGTTAATTGGCACAGAGCTGGACACCTTTCGCTCGCTCGCTGACCGCGAGCTGAAGTTCCTGGACAGCCCCGGTCAGGCAAGAAGATACGGAGAGGGTGAGCGCCCCAGCCGGCTCTTGGCTAGACTGCTTCGCCGAGAATTCGGCCCCACATCCATTCCCGGGATTGAGAGACCGGATGGGTCACTGGCCACTTCCTCTGGAGAGGTCAATGCTGAATTCCTCTCCTTTTATCAATCCTTGTACGCTCACTCCGACGTTGCCACTACGGCCGAAATTGATGCTTACCTTGACAGACTTCCCCTCTCGGCCCTCTCTCCCGCCACTATTGGAGCCCTCGAGAGCTCGCTCACCCCTCAGGAGTTCTCGGAGGCCATGGACTCCCTGGCTTCAGGCAAATCTCCAGGCTCGGATGGTATACCCATCGAGTTCTATAAACGCTTTAAATCGCTCCTGCTTCCCCATCTGACGGCACTCTGGGAGGAGTCTGTGGAGATAGGTCGGTTCCCCCCCTCACTCCGTGAAGCTACTATCACAGTCCTGCTCAAACCTAACAAACCCTCTACCCAATGCGGCTCTTACCGCCCGCTTTCATTGATTAACTGTGATGTCAAGATATATGCTAAGGCACTCGCTCTGCGGCTTATCCCCCTCATGCCACACATCATTCACCCAGACCAGTCGGGTTTTATCCCGAACCGTTCCACCTCCTTGAATTTGAGACGTCTATTTAGCATTATAAGTAGAGTAAGCCCTGATGTACATGCGGTGACCGCGGCCCTAGATATGCAAAAGGCCTTTGACTCGGTCTCATGGAACTACCTGTGGCGGGTACTTGACAGGTGCAAATTCGGCCCCACATTTGTGTCTTGGATAAAACTACTCTACTCCGATCCAGTGGCCAGAGTCCGCACCGAGGGCCGCTGTTCCCCTCTTTTCCACGTTGCCAGGGGCACTAGACAGGGTTGTCCCCTTTCGCCCTTAATCTTTGCTTTAGCGATGGAGCCGTTCGCCGACATGCTGCGCCAGAACCATTCCCATAGGGGCCTGCGCACAGCTGGCTCCTCAGATATAGTCTCTCTGTATGCTGATGATGCCCTCCTTTATATCCGTTCCCCTGAGATTAACCTGGCCCCTATACTGGAAGATGTTGCCCTATTTGGTCGTATCTCTGGTCTCACGGTAAACTGCTCCAAATCAACCCTCTTCCCGCTCACTCCTAGTACTCCTCCGCCTCCTGACACCATGGGATTCGCATGGGCCCAATCTGAGTTCACTTACTTGGGCGTGGTGGTGTCCAGGCATACCGAACGGGTCCTGCAGGAAAACTACCAGTCATATCTAGTGAACCTTGCAGTTAAAATACAGGGCTGGGATAAACTTCCGATCTCATTGGCGGGTAGGATAGGAGTTCTGAAGATGGTGGTACTTCCACAGCTACTGTATAAGTTTGCCAACATCCCCCAGTGGCCGGGAACAGACTACTTCCAGACGTTGTCTCGCACCCTGAACTCATTCCTTTGGCATTCTGGTGCTGTCCGCCTAAAACTTGAGACGCTTTCTGCTCCGATGGAAACTGGTGGATTCGGTGCACCAGACTTTTTTAGGTACTGGTTGGCTGCACAACTCCAACACACTGCGCATTGGTTCGCTACCCCAGACTCCCCTCCTCATGTTAGGCTGGAGAGACTGTCAGTCAGCGACCGCGACATTCGATCTCTTGTGATCTCACCCATCCCAATGGTACCGGGCTCCATGGACCCTGCGACATGTACATCGCTGGCCTTGTCCAGATTATGGCGGATACTAGGTGTTACTCACCCCTTTCATGGTAATCTTCCGATCTGGAATTTCTACCCTGAGGTCCCACGGGTCCCTCCCTCCGTGGTTCGTTGCTGGGCCGGCGCCGGGTATGAACTACTCCGTGACCTCTTTGATCAAGGCATTTTCATTGAGTGGCCTGACCTCCCGGCTTCTCTCAGGCAGAGACCTTCTGTCTGGCTTCAATATTCTTCACTCCGTAGGGTACTCAAACACAAGTACACATGCTTCCCGGCGTTACCTCCTGACGAGCCTGCAATTGCTGAATTAACCTCTCCCGTCCCCCTGAGGGGCAAAATCTCGAGATTATACACTCTTCTCCAAACTAGGTCGCCCCCCACATTCTCTAAACTCCGGCACTATTGGGAGATCGACCTTGGACTCAATATGACTGACGAACGCTGGGCCCACATGTGTTCACGCACCCGGGATGTCTCTTTCAACTCCCGATTCAAATTGATTCAATTCAAGGTACTCCATAGATACCACTACACTCCGGCCAGACTACATCGCATTTCAAACGACTCCCCCCCTGGATGCCCCAGATGCGCGTGCGAGAATGCAGACTATCTTCACATGCTGTGGTCTTGCCCCCGACTTGCCCAATTCTGGACCTCGGTGTGCTCTACTATGTCCTCTATCCTTGATTCCCACATCCTCTTATCCCCAATGACATGTTTGTTTCACGACTTCCCCGACCTCCACCGTGACTCCAGAAAACTTGCTGGCCTGTGCATGCTACTTGCTGTGCGCACAATTCTGCTTTGTTGGCTTCGGCCTTACACCCCTACCCACGCACAATGGCTTAGGGCAGTGACGTGGGCCTCTGACACGGAGGAGGTCTGGGCGACACAACAGCCCACTCATTCCAGGCCCAGGGATATATGGCTGCAGTTTCGTTTATTTATGTCCTCCATTGAATCTGACTCGGATCCGGGGTCTTCTCCTCCCTCTGCTTGACCCACCCCCCACACTGTTTTCAAGATTCCCCTTTGAATTATCCCCCTCATGTATGGGTGGTCCGACCTCTCATGGGCCCTCACGTGTATATGCACCCAATTCCTTTCTTTCTTGCCGTTTTTTTTCTTTTCCCTCTGATGCTTTGCTTGTATAAACTATGCGTATTCATACTGTTTGATTACTGTTTACCCTGTATGCTTTATGTTGACTCACCTGTACTTGTGTCACCGAGCTGAATAAATAAAAGTTTAAAAAAAAAAAAAAAATGCTGGCAGAGGTATATAGATGACGTCTTCGGGATATGGAAAGGCACAGAAACAGAACTACAAGAATTTTGGAATTTTCTAAATACCTGTAATACAAGAATAGGTTTCACTATGGAAATCGGCAAACCACATGTGAACTTTCTTGACGTCACTGTTGAATTAACAAGGACCTCACTTAAAACTAAATTATACAGAAAACCTACGGATGTGAATAGTTGTCTCCACCACACAAGCCACCATCCAAAGCATCTGAAAGACAATTTACCCTACAGCCAATTATTACGGCTCAAAAGAATCACCTCAGAAACAGATACACTCCAGGGAGAATATAACACTATGAAGCAAAGATTTCTGGATAGAGGATTCCCATCGGAAGTGGTAGAAAGAGCCATAATACGCACAGAAACCCAGGAAAGAAATACACTATTGGAAGGCCACCCAAAGAAGAACGAGAAAGGACTAATCCATATACTAAAATACTCAAGCCAAAGCTTTCAGATTAAAAGAATTATACACAAAAACTGGGACATTATCAAATCAGACAATACGCTTGCTCAGCTTTTCCCGGATCCACCTATGATGGCTTACAAAAGAGGGCAAAATTTGAAAGATCAACTGATTAAGGCAGAGAAACCAAAACAACCATTACAGACAACTCTCAGTAAACAAAAACTTGGTACGTTTGCATGTCTACATTGCCAACATTGCAATAATGTAATAAAAGGAGACCATATCAGACACCCCTACAACGGCAAGAAAATCTTGTTAAAACAATTTGCAACATGCGATACCAAGAATGTAATTTATGCTATACGTTGCCCATGTGGTATATACTACGTTGGGAGAACAAACAGGAAAGTTAAAGACCGATGGACGGAGCATAAATCCTGCATCAGGACCAAAAATTGCAAATCCCCAGTCTATAGACATTTTGAAGAGAAAAAACACAATATCTCACAATTGAGATTTGTGGTTTTGGAGGTCCTACGACCATCAAGTAGAGGTGGAAATCTTCCTAAAAAGCTTGCACAAAGAGAACTTTTCTGGATTAACAAATTGGATGCTATGACACCCCTGGGAATTAATGAGGACTATTTTCTAGGGCCATTCCTATGAACTCCCACTACAAGGAGGTAGCCATCTTAGTCTCACTCACATAGGTCAACCTTACACTACATATAACCTTCTGAACAAATTACATGTCATTTAGAAGCTATTTTCGGTTTAATTCTTTACATTCAAAACCTTATCCTTTTTTGTATTCTGTTATGTCAATGTGATTGGATTCTATAAATGAAATGTGTGTTTTCCTTATGTTCCACTGATTAACTAAGAAATGTTTATAAGGGTCTGAAAAATGCTAAATGTCTAAAACAAAGTTTCCATGACAGTATTGTTGATGACATATACACAAATTATAATTACATAACATCACAATTCAGAGAGTAACCTACTCTCTTCAGTTGCCCTAGTACAAAAGCCTAATCATTAGCCCGTTTGATCTACTCTTGCCCATATCGAGGTCCACGGATTACCGCTATATCAAATTCTAGATTAGAAATACACATTTACGGCCATCACTTTTACTAAGTGACGCCATATAATTAAAAATTGATATCATTGCTTCTTTTTATTGATCGCCTATGGTAGAATGCTGCATTTTAACTCATACACAACATGGGGGATTGTTTACATCACTTCGCGCATGCGCGGGTGACGTCATGCGTCAGCGTGACGACGCCAACGCATGCGCGAGTGACGTCATAACACTTAACAATATAAAAACACGTAAAATGTGAGAGAGGCTCATTCAACTGCCGGCTCCCACGGCTCCTGAACTCCTCCTACATTGCTGGTGTGAATCGAAGTGAGTATTTAGACCGGACTTTAAAACTACTTAGCAAACGCACTTAATTCTGGGCTCTAAGCCTGTTTTTGCCTTTTAGAAAGCTTTTCACATACATTTTTATAAAATATCTCTTCTTCTCTCTAGGCTTGAGAGAATCGCTTCTGCCTTCGGTCCCCATTGGGAACAGACTTAAAAGAACTAGATTCCGTGAGCCTAGTGGACAATACACAATCGACTACCCTCTGAGTCTTTGCTGGTTATAAGCATAACTCAAGGTAAGAGCTCATTTTGCATCAACCGAGCACAATAATTTGCACTCCTTAGTAATAAATTATCCCCCAAAATTCACTGCGCCAAGGGCAAAATATAGGGTCAGCTACCCACAATTTATATAGACACACATGTGGCATAATCACACTAACTTGGTGAATGTGGAAAGACTGGGGTAATGTTGGGCTTTTTTTCAATAGAATGTGTTACCCACCAATACAGCAAAAATGTTTAGCTAATTACTGTCTTCATAACAAATGTGATTTTGTTGTTATATTTTGTTCACTATTAAGTCTATCTAAAGCACTAATATATTGTATATAATTTTCCTTTTGTAGAAATTGTTTGATGAATATGTCGCCCCTGATGAAGAGTTTTTTCGACTCAAAACGCGTTGGGCACTTGAAAACACAAATAAATAACAGAATTTACTGTTGATGATCACTAATTGTCTATTGAATGTGTTTTTCCTAAATCTTCTGTATTTTGAATATAAAGAAATTCATAAACATTCAAAATTATCTTCGGATTATCAACTCCATTAGGCCATTCGGCCTGCTAGACAGTGTGCAGGGGACGCGGCTATCCCTATCGGATTGCTCTCTCTTTTTTGCATATGTTCCCAGCCTAGATACCAAGGCTGTGTATTTTCTCCCCTGCACCTTGAACTCTGTAATCATTATTTTGAACAGTCCTCACTTTACAATTTGAATAGTTATTAACTTGGTGTGCAAGTGTATTTACCAGTGTATGTTTCTACATAGTTCAGCATTGTTTCTTCTTTTATGTGCATTACATCCTTATTCACAGCCTTTCGTCCTTGTTTATCACCTTTTGATTGTTGTTTCTTTCATCTGTGAGTCTGTCCGGACCATTGTGATATCAGCATTCGCCTCCAATGAGAGCCCTTTGGGTCTCTTCCGGGACAGTTTGTGAGTAGTCTTCATTTCGCGTCAGCTGCTGGTACGGTTGTCTCAATGGGTATCGTGCGGCCCATGGTTGTCTGGTTATTGGTGCTTCAATAGGTATACAAGTCCTTCTGATGGGCACTGGACAGAGCCCTACTGTGGCTCTCTGTTGGTTTATTTGCTCCTTATATGTCACATATCTTGGCGAGTATGCTTCTGGCATCTCAAAATGGGTGGCTGGAGTGCAGGCCATATTTGGGACCTCCTCTACACACCCCCCTCTGGTCAGTTTATCGACCACTTCTTCTTCCTTCTTTAGATTACTCTTACTTGGATCTTCTGCTTCCAATTCTTCATCTTCTGGGTTTGTACATGATGGTATGAATGTGTGTTTCTTTGGAGTCCATATTTTTATCACTCCTTTCAGGCTTCTTGCTGTTTTTACATGTTTGTCTTTGTTCCTTGTCATAAGCTGACACTGACCATGTGGTCTACAATAGATCTATTTCCTTCATAATGTCTACGTCTTCTGGGATACACAAATTGTGTTCCTTCTGGCGCAAATTCGCTGGCCTTCATGAAGTCTCTTATTTCGTCATCTGTTAGGTCTCTTGGCTTCCATCCTGGTTTGACGTCAATCATGATCTTCATCCCGATGGCTTTCTTCACACTTTTCTGGCATTGTGCAATGATTATCTTGATAACACTAAATCCTAGTAGTATCATCAATAGCAGGGCTCCCAGAAACTTGAATATGTCTGCCATCCATTGTGGTACCCATGAAAATAGTGTTCCAAACCAGCTGTCATCATCAACTTCATCAGTTTTATTGATCATCTGGTTCTGTAGGTTTGTCAGCATACTTATGGCTTCTGTTAAGGTTCCATTCTCTTCGTCATGCGAAGGTATAAATGTGCAACACGATTCTCCAATTTTTGTGCAAACACCTCCATCCATCGCTGTGATCATGTCAAGTACATATCTGTTCTGGAGGGTCATCAGTTGGATTGCTCTTAATTCTTCCTAAATAGCATTGAATCCTTTTATGGTGGTGTTAATGGTCTGCAATAACTCCCATCTGGTGATCTGCAACCATTTAGTATTTACTCCAACTTGGATCCATGGCATGAGGATCGTCGTGGACACTGATGAGGTGAGGCTGAAGAGCCTGTGTTCATACGGGATTGCATGGAATGCCTCTTCCGATTTGGCAGAAAAGTAGTTTTCTTTCTTCATTCGGGATACCAGTTCTGCAGATCTCCTTTTCCTCAGGTGTGTATCTGCTTTTGGAAAGCTGTCAATGTTCAGGTCACTCTTTGGGATCACCAGTGCAGGAACGTGGACGTTTACTATTGTGCATATGCTCTCGGCAGCCTTATGTATGCTTTGGATCCACACGCCCAGTAATGATCCATAATTACTGCGGTTCTGTGAGTCATACCTGGAGCTTCAGAGATGCGTCCGCAGTTCTGGTTCTCTCCCATCTTCCTCATGCCATTGTTCCTGAAGCACAATTTTGGGCTTTCCAGTGGCACTATCTACAATGGTCCTCCTCTATCTTCGACCCAGGTTAGTAACTTTACCAACTTTGGCCATAGAGGTTTGCACAGTTTTTGTGAGTTTTCTACTGCTTCTTTGCAGACTCCAAGGACCATCCAGGCTCGGCATATCACTACTCCTTCTTCCCATCCGTTTGGTGAAAGCACTGTTCCCCAAATCTGCATTTGACCTCTATTCTTCCAAATGTGGGCTTCTTCTGAAGTTTTTCCTTGGAAGTTCAGTCTCGGGTTAATTTCCCATCTTGTTCCTGTTCCTTTCACTTCTGGCTTTTCATACCTGATCACGTGATTCCTGGTATGAGCTCTTTTTCTTGTCTTAATGTCCTGGACATAATCATCTTCATCGGGATATGCTGTTTCAGTTGCCCATATCAGAGAGCCATCTTTTCCCATAAACTGTCCTCTGGTGTTGCACATTGCTATGTGTGACAATCAGTCTGCTGCCGGGACATCAATTTCTATAGCCACGAAAATCTTGGATTTTCCCATGCTGTATGGTAGAAGGGCACACACGAAGCATTCTCCTTTTGAATTTCGTCTTCTTTCATGTGCTGGTACCAAATGTTGTTCCCCAGATGCGCTGTGCTGTCCAGGTAATCGTTCAATTCATTGTTATCTTCATGTGGGCTTCTCTTGATTCTTAATGTCTTCCTGTAGTTAGCTATAACTACATCTCTCACCGCATCTGTGTGACTCTTCCGTGCTTGAGGGCTCTCAAGCATATCAATCCAGGGTGCAGGCTTTTCCATCTGTGCCATTCGAGTGGCCACGATTCAGTCTGCTTCGTCCTGGCCCTCAAGCATCTTTTCTTTTCTGTGTGTAAGTGCCCATGTT
Organism: Ambystoma mexicanum; assembly: GCF_040938575.1. Classification (NCBI taxonomy): domain Eukaryota; kingdom Metazoa; phylum Chordata; class Amphibia; order Caudata; family Ambystomatidae; genus Ambystoma; species Ambystoma mexicanum. The sequence continues at coordinate 816,720,813 of NC_090938.1, forward strand.
ATCCAGCCTGACACAGGTCTTGCATATGGCTGTATATTAGGGCTGATGCTTGTCCCTTGGGTTGGAACTTGTGTGTTTGTTGATACAGTCTCTGCGGGTTTATTTTTTAGCTCCTCATGGAGTTTCTTCATTCTAGCTATGAACGGGAATAAATGATCAATCACCATTTGTGTCTTTGCAGTGAATTCTCTCGTAGCCTCTTCTGTATTCTCGAGGGCCTTTGCTATGTCTGCATTAGTCGGCTTTCCACTTGCTTTCTTTCGGTCTCTCTCATTGTATTCTGAGGTTGATTATTCGGCAGGCAGTCTTGTGCTCTCTGCTGCCTTTGCTTGAGGTTCTGCAGCCATTGAAACTTGCCCTAGTTCGTGTGCATTTAGTGTGTGGGTGCGTGTAGTGGTCAGTGCTATGTTTTCATTTGTTCCGAGCTGACCCCGTCTCCAGCTTTTCTCTTCATTCGTTAACTCAAGTGTGTCTGTATCACCGCTAATTAAATTCAATTTTAGTTAATTTATCATACCATCAGATTTTCTTGGGACTTGAATAACTACATAGGGTCTAGGTGCTTGTGTGGGACTCATGCGTACACTATCAGGTGGGTGCACTGCAATTGGACCGCTTCGTGCACTTAGACCCTATGTAGTTATTCCAGTCCCAAGAAAATCTGATGGTATGATGGTAAAGAATGCAGTTCTGATTGTTAATGACAAAAAGACAATGATAATCACCATGCATATACAATTGATTGTCCCCCCTCTTGTGGGTGACGATTGTCTCTGGATGTGGGTTACAGTTCCCTTGCTAGACTATGGAAAAAGATTAGACTAACACCTTTGGCGAGTCACATTCATTGTGCATATTCAAAATAGGTGAGATCCCAGTCCACCCCCCGAATCTGTTTCAGTCCTGAGGACATGCTGGAACATGTTCAATGCGAAGACATAGAACACTAGCAATCAATCCAAATCAAAGTAAAAAAATAAGATACATTAAAATGGTGAAGTCTCTGCTCCCACGATCTGTCCCATGGCGGAAAGATGATTTGGTTGGTTCTGTTCCTTCGATCTGTCCCTCGATGGAAAGTTTCATTGGAATCTCCCAAGAAGTCGATGGACATTAGTGTTTTTAATCTGAGCTATAATGGCATGCAAGAGCATATTTAGCTGAGTACTCTTCACTGGATCTCCGAGGAATGTGAGTACATTAACATTGGTTGGTCTTCCCACTAGCTCTGGAAAGTTCTCAATGAGGTGAAAGAAGACATGGCATGCATATCTGCTGCCTTCTGGTGATAACGACATTCGTCCTGTCTTGCTGAGTTCTGGATCACAGGCTTTTCTCTTGACGTGAACAGTCCCTGCACTTTCCAGCTGCGTGGATTGCTACTAGGTAGTTCAGCTTGACCCACAGTTGGTTCAAATGTTCAGTGTTTGTTGGATCTCTGATGAATGTAAGCGTATCAGTGGTTCTTCCGATAAGAGCTGGGCACTCTTCGATTATGCGAAATAAAAGTGTATAAGTGTGTTCATCTATAATTGCCTGAGGTGGAAGCATTTGTATCCTTATCACTGTATTCAGGCAATTGAATGTAGGCTTCTGCGATGACAGTTAGCAGTTGCCAGATTACTTTCTTGTTGGCAGGATCTTGAATAAAGTCTGTGATACTGGTGACTCTCCCTACAAATGACGGATATGTTTCCAGCACTAATTGAAAACAGGACAATGCATCCCTTGTGATATTTCTGCTAGGTGACACCATAGATGTTACAACGCGACGTCCTGCTCTTTGATGAGTCGGGATGCTGTGTTTAGCTCTTTAGGCGAAAGTCTTTGATCACAATTTATTTGTGTCTTGTTTTCTTCGACGCGTCAGTGTGATTGCCTTACAAGTTCGAGTCATCAAACGTGTTGTGGCTTAGATGCGCAATTGTCTTCTTCACCCTACAACTAAGATGCATAGAGTGTCCATTATGTCCTTATGCCCTTTTTGCTTTGAGGAACTGTCCAGTTTAAGCCACAACTTGCAAACGGGTTCTTTGTCTTGGCTTTTCTGCTCATGCGCCCCTCTTCCTCGTCATGGATCTCGTCTGCACGTGCTGAGGTTCTTCCACGTTGTCTGTAGTGTCTTCGCGGTGGGGTGCAGCTTGGGGGCTTTCTCCGATATAGGGCTTAATGTCATTGAGAAAAAATCCATGCTTTCCTGCCCTGCAATTTGACTGCGGATGGAGTGCAGTCTTCTACGACGAACGGGCCATTGAATCCCGGCTCGTCCCACCTTTTCCTCGTGTGGTTCTTGATTAGGACTGCATCTCCAGGGAACACGAGTGGTATGCAACGACCTTGAGCTGGGTCTGTTGCAGAGTCTTCTGTAATGCTATGTGCTGTGCTGCACCCTTTTCGTTGCTGCTGCAGCTGATCTGAAATAACAGTAAGGCTGGATGTCATACAGTTCAAGTATTGTGACAATTCGGTTCCCAGGACCTCTTTGGTTGGCTGGGCATCACATCTAGCTCTATCTCGTGGGGTGAAAGGGGTATTCATTCTTCTTCCCGTGATTATCTTGTGTGGCGTAAGATGATGGTCGGAGCCTGGTTGGTTCCGAAGAGCATACAATGCCAGTGGAAGGCAGTGCAACCATGCCCTCTTTAGAGTAATCTTCAACTTAGCTATCCTTTCCTTTAACAAGCCGTTGAGCCTCTCACAAATACCATTACCTTCCAGATGATACGCCAATGAGAACTTGTGCTTTATACCAAGCAACAAGCTGATCTGTTCAAAGACTGAGTTAACAAAATGAGCCCTGTTGTCTGACCTCATCAACTCACACACCCCCCATCTAGGGAACACTTCCCTCACCAGGAATCTGGCTGCCAGGTTGAGTCTGGGTGTGTACAGGGACCTGCTTCTATCCATCTAGAGAATGGACACACCACTACAATTAAGTACCTGTACCCGTTACACACTTGGATCATGTCGACGTAGTCGATATGTAAGTGCTGAAAAGGCCCATTTGGCCAGGGCAGGACTCCTCTCACTACTTTTAATGTGTGCCCAGCGGTGAATTGCTGGCAGATTATGCAGTTCACCATAAAGAATGCAACATGCTCTGCTAAATTCGGTATAAACCAGTCTTCTGCGAGCGTTGCTGCTAGATTCTCTTTTGACATGTGAAATGGGTAATGCAACTGTTCCAATGCTATTTTTAGTAGGGCTACAGGCATTACTGGTTTACCAGTGCTGTCTTGCCGCCACAATCGTCAGAGGGGTTTAAAGATCACCCTCAATGCTTCCAAAGATTCTTTTCATCTTGAGGTGCCTCCCCTTGTTGTTCCAACAGTTGTGTCTGCCCCATGTTACTATAGGCTTTGGGTGTGGTTCGTGCTACCATCATTCGTTCATGGGTGCACGCCACTACTACTTCCATGATCGTCTCACTTTTGGATGCCATACGCTTGGCTTCCGTGTCTGCTGCATGATTTCCGCGCGACACAAAATCTGTCCTGTGAGTATGGGCGGCGCATTTCACGACCGCTATGCCCACTGGGAGCTGTAGTGCCTTGATCAGCCTGTCCAATAAGGCTGCGTGCTGCAATGGCATGCCGTCCGCTCGGAGGTAGCCCCTCCTTTTCCAGTGCGCTAGGCCTGCCTGCACTGTGGATGTCACATAGGCGGAGTCACTGTAGACCGTTACTTCCTGGTCTGCGTGATTCTCAATGGCGAGTATCAACGCCAATAACTCTGCAGCCTGTGCTGAGTAATGAGATGGTATTCGTGCACTGACGAGTACTCGAAATTCTCTGTTTGCTATGTGTTTCATCACGGCAATGCCTGAATATCTTTTTCCATCTTCTTGGTCGATTCTTGAAGAACCGTCAATGAAAACGATCTCTCCTCCTGCTAGGGCGTTTTCTTTTACACTTGGGATTTCATCATAGAATTCTTCGTAATTTGCACAGTCATGTATCGGCTCTCCTTCAGTGACTTGCTCAGCTATGAATGTAGCTTGGTTCACTGTTTTACATCGAACTATTTTGATTGATGGGTTAGATATAATAACCTCATAGGCAGAAGCTCTTTGATTTGTCAGCGTACCCTTTGGTTTCTCTAAGATGGCAAACAGTGAGTGCTTGACGTATAACGTCATGGAACATCCCATTACAATGGTTGTTGCCTTCTCTATGGAGAACGCTGCGGCAGCTAAGCTTTGTTCGCACAGGAATTGGCCTCTCATTACTGGGTCCAGATTCCCACTGTAATATGCCTGGGGCTTGTACCCCAAGAAGGTTTTTTGAGCGAGCACTGCCGTCATGACGCTGCCATTCGTGTGTGAGAACAGGTAGAATTCCTCTGCATAATTAGGAATCCCGAGGACTGGAGCCGTACAAATTGCTCTCTTGAGTTCTGTAAACCCTTTTTCCATTGTCTCAGTCCATTCAATTTTTTCCTTTGTCGCCTGGGCCTTCTTTAGGGCCTGGAGCAAGGGCTTGGTGTACGAGCTGTAATCGAAGACCCATGCTCTAACATAATTGCATAGGCCCAGAAAGCTCTGCAGTGCTTTACCGTGAGTGGCTTCACCGTGTTCATGATAGCTTCAGCCCTTTCTGGGATTACCTTTTTCCCCTCATGTGAAATCAAGTGGCCTATGTACAGCACCTCCCGTTGACAATATTGCAGTTTTTCCTTGTCAACCTTATAGGTTTTCTCAGCCAGTACAGTCAGTAGCTGAACTGAATCGCGCCTGCATTGTTCTTCTGTCGTGCTGCAGATCAGAATGTCATCCCCATACTGCAAAATAACGCTTTCTACTGCAATATTGCTCAGGTCCATCTGGAGGACTCTGTTAAAGATGGAGGGGGACTTGCAGTACCCCTGTGGCAACCTTGTGCTTTTCAGGCGCATTTGTCTGATTGTGAACGATGTCAGATCTTGTGAATCACGGTGAAACGGGATTGAGAAAAAGGCATTTTTCAAGTCAATCACCGTGAAATATTTTGCCTCGACGGGTATATTACATAAAATCGTCGAAGGTTTAGGGACTAGAGGGAACTTGGCTTCAACAATATCGTTTAATGCTCTTAAACGTTGGATTAAATGCCAAGACCCTCCTTTCAATTTCTTGACAGGATAAATCACTGTATTACACGGTGACTCTGACGTTACTAAGATGCCCTGGTCCATCATAGCGAAAATGGTCTTTGCGATTCCTTCCTCCGCCTCTCTGGACATGGGATATTGTCATGCTCTTGGTAAAATTGCTCCTGGTTTCAATTTAATTTTTACTTCTCCCACCCCCTTCAGGAGGCCTACGTCATATGGTCCTGTGGTCCATACTGAGACAGGCACCTGGGCCATGTCGTCATCAAAGTATTCTGGACGTATCAGTGCCAACATCATTCTCTGGGGCACTTCTCGTTTGATCATTTTTACCCAAAATATGAGACTCACTTCCACCCTCGTCTCTTCTGAGTCAGATTGTTCTTCTAACAGATTGTCATCGGTGACGTCGGTCACTCGATATCCTTCTTCAATGGCAATAATCGCACACCATTGTCTGCCTTCATCATCGTAGCCTTCAACTAGTGCTATCCTATTTCGCACTACTGCAGCATGTATCATCAAGGGAAATATTTGTCCCTCCTCTTCATGCATTGGTATTCTCGGCCTGAATAAAAATGTGTCCGGGGTTCTCCTGACCTTGTCTGCGAGGCCTGGTAATCCCGCCATAAGTACACGTATGACATATGCGAAAACCTCAGGTTCCAGTGGTATAGCTCTCATGGCTCTGTGTCCTGAATAGGCTCTGATCATATCACACACGTTCGAATAATGCATTCCCGGGGTAGAGAATACTATGCCCTCCTCTGTAAACGAGATGGTCATATTCAATTTTGTCATTAGATCTCGACCCAGAATGTTTATTGGGGTCTGACGTGAATACAACAAAGGTACATTCATTTTGCATTCCCCTATGGAGACTGGGAGTGCGTCTGTAAAGGGAACTCGACTGTGAGCTCCTGTAAAACTCTGAGTATCTATAGCCTCGCCGGACAAGGAAAATGTGCCTTCTCGTATGCACGAGCATGTTGCCCCCGTGTCAACTAAGAAGGAATATTCTTTACCCCCTATGGCGACATTCACCCCAGGTTCCCTATTAGGGTCTGGTGTCACTGATAGGATAGAGCACATCAGGGTTCCCAGTGAGCTGTCCTAGTTCATATATAAATTAGGTTCACTGTACACTTGTGGATTTTCTCCATTCGCGGGGTTGCCTCCCCTAACGGAGTTTGTGCCCTGCGACAATTGCAGAGGTGCCTGTTGGACATGCCCTTGTGGCAAGTTCCCCATGCTCGGGGGTTGACCCCCCTGCTGCGCACCCTGCTGCATGCCTGGTGCTTGCTGCTGTACTGTGTGATTCTGTGCACCGCCCTGTTGGGAGAATGCAGGCGGACTCACCGTGCCAGCTCCCATTCCTTGGCCATTTTGCCACGCGGCTTGGCTTCTGCATGAGCGCGCCAAATTCCCTGCCATTCCACACAGCCAACACACTGGCGGAGGTCGGGCAATTTGTCCATTTGATATATCTGGATTACCGATCTGTACGTTTTGAAAGCCCCCCTTGATTACTCTGAAAACCTCCCTGATTACTCTGCCATCCTCTCCCTCTAAATCCTCTTCCCCTCGGGTACATGCCTATGTTACCCTGGTTGTTTTGCTGCGGGTTAGCCACCTGTTGTACGTTCTGTTCAACTGGGCTAGTCCGCATGGCTCCTTCAAGAGCATACTTTGATAATTTCTTTTGTACCAGCTTCGCTTCCTCACCCTTACGAGTTGCCTCCTTTTTTCGATTTTTTTCTTTCTTGCAACAATCTACAGTAATGTGCAATAGTCAACTGTATTTCAGCCCAAGGTATAGCCTCTACCCCAACCAATTTCTTGAGCTGTTTCTGCACTGGTTCTGACAACCCTTGGCACAATATGTGGTAGAATACAGGTATAGATTTAATCCAAGAGTCATGCATTTCGAGCACCCACGCGTCTTGGAAATTCTGGATATAAATCTGACTCCTTCCTTTTTCGAGTCATTATAGCTCCCATATCGGAAGTGTCTGGGTAGAGCACTTGTAACGCTTTCCATACTGCTGCTCTGCAATTATTAAATGGCGCTCCGTCGTGGGCAGTGTTAATTATGGTAACACCAGGGTACTCAGCCTGTCCCCATACATCGTCTGCTCTCTCACCAAATATGGAAATCAGGAGACCTTTAATGTCCCCTATAGCCAATGTGACACCCCCTGTCATCTTTTCTAACTCGTGTATCCACTTCCCGGCTCCCGATGTCAGCATTGGAAGCTTGTTCTTCAAGTTCTCTCGATCCAGGTGTGGCCATATTGTGGTTTTACTCCCCCCTTTTCTAACAGCGGAAATTGCAACACGCAGTCTTCCTTCTCTTTCCCCATAGCTCTCCTGACTATCGCTGGGGTAATATTCCCACATCGCCGTCTGCCTGGCAATGTCCTCAGCCTGTCTGCATAGGCATATGTTGACACCCCCCTCTGACCATGGGGTGTTCCTTCTCACCGGTCAGGCTGCACAGCAGACTTTGAGGTCCTAGGTGCGGACTCGCTAGCGTCTGGCCATCGTACCCCATTGTCTATTGGGTGCCGCTTTTCGCGCCATCTCCCTTCTTCATTTGTCTCGCCCTCCGTCTCCTCTCCGGAGTCGGACACTGATTGTTCCCAATTCACGCAACTTCTGGCGTCATCGTCGTCCTTACTGATTTCCAGCCTTTCCAGGGACAGTTTCCTGCTCCCACTAATTCGGGTAACATCCTCAGTTTCATAGAGCTGAGTGCTTTCCAAGCGCTCGTCTTCCCTTTCCCTTTGGGATATTGGTTCCAACCCCATTTCGTCATATATTTTATTGATCGTTTCCTCGATGCTTCTGGTGTCGAAGTCATCTTCAATATTTGCCCCACTCGTGCCTGGTACTGAATCGAACGCAGGGAAAAATTCTTCCAAGTCTTCCCATTCTACAACAGGATTGGGTTTTTTAACTTCCCGCTCCAGATATTTGAGATTGCGTGTCCTCTGTCTATGCTTACGTTCAATATCATCATTGAATTCTTTGCGCTTCCTCGCTTCTTCTCTGACCTTGTCTTCTTCCCTTCTCCTATCATTTCTACGTTCATCTGCCCTTTGAATTTCCTCATCTTTTCGCCTCTTTATCCTTTTTTCACATGTTCTTTGCTCTTCTTCCAACCTTTGCAGGTTCTGCCTGTACTGATCATAGGCTGCGCTCTGTTTGCGACTGAGCGGCTTTCCTTGCTCTTCGCGATATTGCTGTTCTCGCCTTAGCCTATCTTTCCTTTTCATTCTTTCATCCCTTATTTCCTTATCCTTCTCCTTCTCCCTTCTCTGTGTCTCATCATACTTCTCTCTCGGTCTTACATCAGCACTTCCTTTCCCATCGAGTTTCAACAATATCTGTCCTCCCATCCATTCGTCTTTCGTGAATGCTATATCATCAGTTCTGTCTAGACTTCCTTTCCATTTCATTCCCTCTCTCTCCTTATCGAGAGGTTCACTTGCTTGTGCCTGATCCTTTCTCTTATCATCGCGTCTCTCCTTGTCCCTCGGGACTGCAGAGGTAATATTTTTATCCTGATCCTTCCCCCTATTTTCGTCACTACTATACGTAGGTGACTCGTATGCGGGGTTGCTATACCCCGTGGCTGCCTTAAGCTCTCTTAACGGGTAGAGTCCCTCTGACTTACTTCCCTCGGTTTCTGGCTCAGGCGGGGCTGATGGCGCGATAGGCGTCAAACCCCCCTCCGTCTATACATTCACATCCAGTCTGCAGGTGGCTCTTCCTCCTTCGACTGTTCAAACATTTTCCAAAGTTCTAGAACAGCGAGGCGTTTCTCTAGTTTTTTTCCTGTATATGTGGCATGAAAATAAGTCGTCATATGTTGTAAGACAGCTTTAGATAAGGACCCGTTCTGTGGCCACGGCATAAACATCTTGTGGGCGGTACACTTAACCCACTCTGTACTGTATTTCTTAAGATTGGGTGCATGTTTAGGCAATTGTTTACACAAGTGGGCTAGTGGAGTTATATCTTCCATGTTTGAATTCTGTTTTTAACAATACATTCATGCAATTTCACCACTCCCAACAATATGAGTGAGCACCAAATACCGCAAGCTCCAATCCAATCTTTTCCTGCAAAATTTTAATATCACCAATTTACTCAAAAATATCAATCCAGGTGCGATTCCCTCTCAGCTATAGAATCGCGTAAAAACCCCTAAGCAATTTTCGAACATCAAGGGGACAAATTTCCATACATATGATGCATCAACAGAACATGTATGACAAACGTTAAACAGACTGGACAGACACCAGCTGGACACATATATCTCTGCCTTCTAATCAATACCCTGACATGGAGTTTAAACGAACTCCTTTTATGACGTCTTTAATCATCATAGTAGCCTATTTTTTCCCCATTATGTGGAGCTATGAGTTCACGTTTCTTCTGACCGCTATATTAAAGCGCAGGAAATAACCACAAATCTGCTGCAATGGCCAGCTTCTTTGGATCTATCTCCTTCGAATCAGCCAAATGCTGCTTAAGATCAGGGGAAGAAGATGCAAAAATATGTTCCAGCATGACAAGATTTATCATGCCTTCAAAGGTAGAAACCTTATAACCTTCGACCCAGCCAGTCAAGTTCTTTAAGGATTCAGTTACATAAGATACCCAAGTACCACCTTCTTTCTTTTTGTACTCTCTGAATCTTTTTAAGTATTGGGCAGGAGTCTTTCCAAACTTTAAGATGAGAGTTTGCTTCAACATTGCAAAATCTGCTCTCTCAGCTTTTTACATTTCCATAATGGCACTGCAGCCTGAATGGGGCAGTCTGCTAAGTAACCAGGCAATTTTATCAGCATTGTCAACTTGTTGAACTTCACATGCATATTCAAATGTATTCAGCCAGTCCATAATGTCATTCTTCTCCTCATACACACTGAGCAGATCTTTTGGAAACCTTGGATGAGAGGAGGCCCCAGATCCATGTCCAGGACCCTTGGATCCATTGGCAACTTGAAGTTTGGCCAGTTCCAACTGGTGATCCCTGTCTTTCTGTTTTTCTGCCTGCTTTATCTTCAGTTTGGCCATGTTAAATCCAAGCTCCTTCTGCCTAAACAGCAGCTCTTGCTTCTTGAATTCAAGCATGGCCTCACCTTCAGCACTGGCAGAGGAAACATTAGACATTACATCTTCCAAATCCTCATGGTCCCTGGAGACCAGTGCAGCGACAGAACTACTAGTTCTGCCAGTGGGCGCAGCCCCACCTCCTTCTGCACTGTCCTCAGAAGCTATAGCTCTAAGATGAGCTTCTTGCCAGTCCATGATTCTTTGGATCATTTCCATTTTTGTGCCTTGAGCAGAGACACCTCTCTCAGCACACATCTTTCTCAATGTTTCAGATTTAGACGCATTTAAAGTTAACAAGGTACTTGTTTCCATATTGTTAGATTGGACTATTGCCTTTTTCAGTTATACTACAACAATTCACTATGTGTCCTGGTAGGAATAACTCGAAATGCCTTCACTAGTAAGCAACACTGGATACCTTCAGTCCTATCCCACCGCTTTACACCAATTTGTTAAGAAGGATTTCTGAACTCTGTTCTGGAGGAGCAGAGGTTCAGAAGGCCAGCCTAGTTTCTTGGAACAGGGTAACCTCTGGACAAGCCAGGCCAATCAGGGTAGCTATGGCAGGCGGTCAAGACTAAATCTTAGGAGGGGTGAGGGTGACTGAAGGACCTCAATGAGCATACAAAGCAAGGACACATACAAATTACTCCAGACAGGTGTTATATTAAAAATATAGACACATTTATTATAAGGCCTTTGTAACATAGACCATAGCAAAGAATCACAGTAACACTAAGTAAACCAATACATCAAACTCAATACGATATATATACAAGACCAATGGGGTCTAAAGGGTTAAATGCATAAAATATGTTGACAACCTAGAGGGGAAGAAAACAGGCAGTGCAGGTAATCTTTAGACCCAGTTCCACATCAATAATACACCTAACTGAGAGGCAGTCCAAGCCCTACGAAGAGAGGAGCCTTATGCTCAATAGTACTGTTAAGACGGATTTCTGAACTCTGTCCTGGTGGCGCAGAAGTTCAGAAGGCCAACCTAATTACTTGGAACAGGGTAACCTCTGGACAAGCCAGACCAATCAAGGTAGCGATCGCGGCGGTCAAGACTAGGTCTCAAGAGGGGTGAGGGTGACTGAAAGCCCGCAATGAGCACACAAAGCAAGAGCGCTTACAAACTACTCCAAACAGTTGTTATATCAAAAAAATATACACATTTATTTTAAGGCCTTTAAAAACAATGACCGTAGCGAGAAAATCACAATATCACAATATTAAGCCAACACATACCATATCAACACAATATATATACAAATACGACAGTCTTAAGCATTAGAGGCACGAAATGTGTAGTCCACCTGCAAGGGAAGGAAAACAGGCAGTGCGATAACGCTTTAGACTCAGTTCGCCTTCAGAGGCACCTAACTAGATGGAAGTCCGAGCCCTGCGAAGAGTGGAGCCTTGTGCTCAAAGTACCTGCAAACGCTGGTGCCAACGGGCAAAAGGAGAAGCTCTTCGGAGGAAGTCAGGCAGTTCGGGTTAGTGCACAACAGAAGAAGAACAGGTTCCGCGACTCAAGCGCAGCCTCCACAGCGAGCAGGAGCAGAGCGCGAGTACGGACAAAAGGGTGCTGTTTTTACACAGCGGGGACAAGCAATGGGCTACTGCAGGAGGGCGACCAGATCCTAGCTATACTACTCACTGGTCCCCGATGCAAGCAGACCCAGGCTTGTCCACGTTAGTTTCAGCAGCTGGAAGGTTCAGAAGAGCCGGGAATGCCTCATCGTCGTGTAGAGAAAAAAGACGTCCGAATCAAAGAAACCTGCACAGTTTTGTCACCACAGCAGGGCAACGGAGCGGCCGTGTGTATCCGAGCCAAATGTACACTCTTCCCTTCAGACTTGGGAACGCCAAGTGTACGAAGCGTGGGAGAGTGACAAGGACTCGAAATACAACACAACCTGGCGGCAGTTACAGAGCAGGACTCCCTTGTAAGCTGGTCAGTCAACTGGATGGCCCAGAGACACTTCCGAAGGCTTACTTGGCAGGAGATGATGAAGTCGCCGGGAATAGCTGTTCCTGCTATTCCAAAGGTCGAAGCACCAGTACAGGCCTTCTGGTTCGATCAAAGGAGGAAAGGGTTTCACAGGACGACAGCAGTGCAAAGGAGGATTCCTTCAGCGGGTCACCAGCGATTCCTCGGTCCAGCCTCTTGGTTGCAGGATACTTGGCTCCTGTATTCCTTCGTTCGTGAGAACTCAGGAGATCGACATGGTAGTGGTGTTTCCAGCCCCCTCTTATCCACGGTTCCCTTCGCGCCAAAACGGAGGGGAGCCAATGGGAGATCCGCTCATCAACACACATACCATACGTGGACCAATCACGGACCACGGTGGTCCCAGGCATTCACACCACCCTAGACTCTCTGGCACCCAGGATGTGTATTGGGACCAGACATCCCAGCCCACACCCTGGAGGCACACAAAAGACATGTAGAAGCCCGCGAAAGCAACCACGTTTCGCGGGAAAGTACATGCCCAAATAAGGAAGGCCCCTGGTCGCTCGACCTGGGGAAGGTGAAGGGAGCAAGACGGTCAGTGGACTGAGACAAAGGAGCCTCGTGGTCTGGCCATTTTGGGAGCCAGGCCACCATTTTGGGTTCAGTGCGAAAAACGCGCTCAGAACGCCAAAAGGAGCTCAAAATACACAAATCGATCGCTGCCACCATTCCAGTCCCTGAATGACTTGCACCGATCAAAATACCATCCTAAACGAGTATCTAGGGCCTGTAGAAGGCTAGAGACCCAAGAGAGCTGTAACTTAGCTTACAGTGCCCTCTTGGGTCATGTTGCACTAAAGCCGCAACATGATAAAAGAAACTACGGGAAACAGCGTTCCCCGGTACTGACTGTCTTAAGGGCATGTCAGTTTCCCCGTAAGAAAGGAGCGAAAGCCCAGAGGAGTGCGGCAGAAGGCTGCACTTCTCTGGCAAAGTCAAGAACAAGGTGAAAAACAACAGCAAAAAGTTTAGGGGTTGCCACATGGAAGGAAAATTACTTACAATTACGAAATCTTTCCTAACACTCGCCCCTCCCAGACTATGGACAGGGGGAACTAATCCACCCCTGGATGAGTCTCTTGTTCAGATCGGTTAAACATTCTGGACAACCCATCAGCATTGCTATGTTGGACACCTGGCCTATGCTCAATAGTGAAGTCGAAGCCTTGTAGACTTATGGACCACCTAAGCAACTTTGGATTCTCCCCCTTCATGTTCATTAGCCACTTTAACGGCTTATGGTCAGTTTGCACAGTGAAGTGGGTCCCATAGAGGTAGGGCCTCAGCTTCCTTAGGGCCCACACAACAGAGAAACATTCTTTCTCTACCGTGGACCATCTGAGCTCTCTGTCCTTAAGCTGGCGACTAATAAAACCGATAGGGTGTTCCTTACCCTTCTCATCTACTTGTGATAGTACAGCTCCTATCCCAGTGTCAGAGGCGTCCGTCTGCACGATAAAAGGTCTTTGATAATCAGGGGCCCTAAGGACAGGGGCCTGGCACAAGGAGTCTTTTAAGCCATTGAAGGCCTTCTCACACTCGTCGGTCCAAGTTACCTTCTTGGGTTTCTTCGGAGTTGTGAGGGCAGTCAGAGGAGCAGCTATGGTGCCATAGTCTGCCACAAAATTGCGGTAATACCCTGTGAGTCCTAAGAAGGCTCTCACTTGGGTTGGCGTAGTGGGGGTAGGCCAGTCTCGTACTGCTTGTACTTTACTGGGTAGAGGCTGTATCCTCCCTCCACCTACTTCATGTCCAAGGTAAACCACTGAGCCTTGTCCAATCTGGCATTTACTAGCCTTTATGGTCAAGTGGGCTTTCTGAAGAGCCTGGAGCACAATCCCGAGGTGTTTCACATGGTCTTCCCAGGTGGCACTGAAAACTGCTATATCGTCCAGATATGCAAGACAGAATTCGTCCAACCCATTCAACACATGATTCACAAGCCTCTGGAAAGTGGCAGGTGCATTCTTCAACCCGAACGGCATTACCCGGAATTGGTAAAGGCCGTCTGGAGTAGAAAATGCTGTCTTCTCCTTGGCATGTTCTGCTAAAGCTATTTGCCAATAGCCAGCAGTGAGGTCAAACGTGCTGAGGTACTTGGAGGCACCCAAAGTATCCACCAGCTCATCTGTTCGAGGCAAGGGGTGTGCATCTGTCTTGGTGACAGCATTCAGAGCCCTGTAATCCACGCAGAACCTCAATTCAGAAGTGCCTGCCTTTGGAACCAACACCACAGGGCTGGACCAAGGACTACTAGAGGGTTCAATCACCCCAAGGTCTAACATCTTGTTGACCTCGGTCTTAATATAAGACCGTACTTTGTCTGACATCCTGTATCCCCTACTTTTGGTAGGTACACTGTCTCCTGTGTCAATGTTATGTTTGCACCAAGGTGTCAAACCAGGCGACTGTGAAAACAGGGGGGAAAACTGCCTAAGCAAACTTTTCACCTCAGCCTGCTGATCAGAAGTCAGGTGAGGGGCCACTCGGACACCCTCAAAGGAGCTATCTGAAGGACCGCTTTGGAACAGGTCGGGAAGAGGTTCAGACTCCTCTTCCTCAACGTCTGACGCCAGTAGCAGTGCTGCGATTTCGACACTTGGGCCGAAAGCCTTCAGCCTATTCACGTGAAGCACTTTTGGAGCCTGTCCAGGCCTTCCAAGGTCCACTGAATAGTTAACCTCAACCAGGGGCTCCACCACTGGGCAAGGGCCTGACCATTTGTCCTGTAAAGCTCGAGGCCTTATGAGATTCATGATCAGGACTTGCTGACCAAGTGTAAAGTTGATGAGGGAAGCTTTCTGGTCGTACCAATGTTTCACCAGCGCTTGCCCTGCCTTCAATTTATCACTAGCCAAGCCCACCAGAAGTACCATCCGTTTTCTGAGCCCTAGCACATAATCAACTACATTGGTAGTAACAGGGGGAGTGGGCATCTCCCATCCCTCTTTGACGATGGCTAAGGGTCCCCGTACGGGATGACCGAACCGAAGTTCGAAGGGGCTGAAGCCAACACCCTCCTGTGGTACCTCTCGGTAGGCAAACAGTAAGCATGAAACAAGAAGATCCCATTTTCTTCCCTGAGGCTCCTCCAGAGCCCCAATCATGCCCTTTAACGTCCTGTTGAAACGCCCCCCCAGACCATTGGTCTGGGGGCGGTATGCAGAAGAGAACCTGTAGGTGACCCCACATTCTTTCCACATAGCCTGCCTATACTTCGACATAAAGTTGCTGCCATGATCCGACACAACTTCTTTAGGGAAGCCAACCCTAGTAAATATGCCGAGTAAAGCTTCTGCAACTGACTTGGCAGTTACAGTTTTCAATGGGATGGCCTCAGGATACCGGGTTGCATGGTCGACCAGCACCAGGATAAACCTATTGCCCGAGGATGTTTGCGGGTCAAGGGGACCAACAATGTCGATCTCTACCCTTTCAAATGGTACCCCCACAACTGGGAGCGGTACCAACGGAGCTTGGATTGTCGCGCCAACCTTACCAGACAACTGGCAGGCGGCACAACTCCTGCAGTGACTTTCTACTTGCTCCCCCATCTTGGGCCAGTAGAAGTGCATGGATAACCTTTGCTTGGTCTTCCTCATACCGAGGGGACCAGCAAGGGGAACTTCATGCGCCAACTGCAGGAGGAAGGGCCTAACAGCAAGGGGAACCACCAACCTCCTATGGTCTCCTTCTGTAGACTCTGTGGGCTCACTATACAGGAGTCCACCTTCCTGGTAAATCCTATGCATCCCAGGAGGTTCACCCTCAAGCTGGGAGCAGGCCTGTCTCCTTAGGCCTTCCAGAGATGGGCACTCACGTTGGCCTTTACTGAATTCGTCCCTATCAGGACCTCCTTCAACTAACAAGTCTTTTAGTTCAGGATGATCGTTGGGGTCGAATACTTCAGGCATCGCCACCTCCTCGTCAGGCCCGGGCGATTGACCAACTTCCTCCACCGCAGTGGTAGGCGAGCTCGGGGGAATATTCTCTTTCCCTCGTCGTGACTTGTTGACTCCTTTCGCCTTGGGTTTCCCCTTCGGCTGGGGCGGCGTATTGGACTTGGCCAATGCTGCCCGTGCTTGAGACCGTGTGTAGGGTCTTTCGGCAGTGTCTCCTACGAGCCCTAAAGCTCTGAGATCATTACCTAACAAGACCTTTCCCGGGACCTTTCTCTGAATGCTCACTGGAATCCTGACTGCTGTACCATTTAAAGTAAGATTTACAGGTATTACTGGAAACATACGGAGGGGGCCGTCAGCCAACTTAGTGGGCATCAGAGTAGCTCTGGCAACTTCCTCTGAGTCTACCAAGGTAGAATCCACTACAGTGCGACTGCACCCACTATCCCTAAGAGCTGGAGTATCCACTCCATTGATCAGCACACTGTCTTTAAAGTAGTGCTTGGTATTATCCGGAATCCTAGCATAAGCCTCTGCGATTTTAGGCTCCCAGGAACCCAGGGACACTAAAACTACCTCAGCCTCTATTCCGCTGGGAAATGAGTCTGAGGAGAAGGATGCTCCTGTAATCTCTTCTTCCTCGTAGGAGGAGAAGGCCAGATTAGCGGAGTGGACCCCCAAAGGTCTAACCTTACACCGGGGATCCCCCTTCACATGGTCAGTTGCTCCACAAGAAAAACAAGCCCCAGTGGGTCTGTTTACGTAGGGAGGCTTATTGTAACCAGAGTTCTGTTTCGGAGGCTGACCTCCACTACCCTGTGAGTTCTCTTGTGTCTTACCCTTGTTTTTCTTTTTGTGGCCCTTATGGGAAGAAGGTTTAGCAGATTCCCCACCCTCCATATCTTTGGACTTTTTCCCTTCCTCCTGCTTACCAGGATGAGTTTTGTCCTTATGGGACACTCGATGTGACACCCATAAGTCTGCTGCAATGGCCAGGTTCTTAGGATCTATCTCCTTCGAATCGGCCAAATGCTGCTTAAGCTCCGGGGAAGAAGAAGCAAAAATGTGTTCCAGCATGACAAGATTTATCATGCCTTCGAAGGTAGAAACCTTATAACCTTCGACCCAGCCAGTTAAGTTTTTCAAAGATTCAGCGACATAAGATACCCAAGTACCACCTTCCTTTTTCTTATACTCTCGAAAACGCTTTAAATATTGGGCCGGAGTCTTCCCAAACTTTAAAATGAGAGTTTGCTTTAACATTGCGAAATCAGCTCGCTCAGCCTTCGACATTTCCATGATGGCACTACAGCCAGAATGGGGCAGTCTACTGAGCAACCACGCAATCTTATCAGCATTGTCAACTTCTTGAACTTCGCATGCATACTCAAACGCATTCAGCCAGTCCATAATGTCATTCCTTTCTTCATACACACTGAGCAGATCTTTCGGAAACCGTGGATGAGAGGAGGCCCCAGACCCATGTCCAGGACCCTTGGACCCATTTGCAACCTGAAGCTTGGCCAGTTCCAACTGGTGATCCCTGTCTTTTTGTTTTTCTGCCTGTTCGATTTTTAGTTTGGCTATGCTGAATTCAAGCTCCTGCTGCCTAAACCGCAGCTCTTGCTTCTTGAATTCAAGCATAGCCTCCCCATCAACACTGGCAGAGGAAACATTAGACATCACATCCTCCCTGTCCTCGTGGTCGCGATGGATCAGTGCAGCGGCAGAACCGTCAGTTCTACCAGTGAGAGCAGCCCCACCACCTTCTGCACTGTCCTCAGAAGTTATAGCATCAAGCTGCGCTTCTTGCCACGCCACGATTCTTTGGATCATTTCCAATTTAGTGCCTTGAGAGGAAACACCTCTCTCCGCACACATCTTCTTCAATGTTTCTGATTTGGAAGCATTTAAAGTTAACAAGGTATTTGTTTCCATACTGTTTGATAGGACTATGGCCTTTTTAAAGTTATACTACAACAATTCACTACGTGTACTGGTTGGAATAACCTGAAATGCCCTAGTTCGAGCGCAACACTGGATACCTTCAGTCGTATCCCACCGCTGTACACCAATTTGTTAAGACGGATTTCTGAACTCTGTCCTTGTCGCGCAGATGTTCAGAAGGCCAACCTAATTACTTGGAACAGGGTAACCTCTGGACAAGCCAGACCAATCAAGGTAGCGATCGCGGCGGTCAAGACTAGGTCTCAAGAGGGGTGAGGGTGACTGAAAGCCCGCAATGAGCACACAAAGCAAGAGCGCTTACAAACTACTCCAAACAGTTGTTATATCAAAAATATATACACATTTATTTTAAGGCCTTTAAAAACAATGACCGTAGCGAGAAAATCACAATATCACAATATTAAGCCAACACATACCATATCAACACAATATATATACAAATACGACAGTCTTAAGCATTAGAGGCACGAAATGTGTAGTCCACCTGCAAGGGAAGGAAAACAGGCAGTGCGATAACGCTTTAGACTCAGTTCGCCTTCAGAGGCACCTAACTAGATGGAAGTCCGAGCCCTGCGAAGAGTGGAGCCTTGTGCTCAAAGTACCTGCACACGCTGGTGCCAACGGGCAAAAGGAGAAGCTCTTCGGAGGAAGTCAGGCAGTTCGGGTTAGTGCACAACAGAAGAAGAACAGGTTCCGCGACTCAAGCGCAGCCTCCACAGCGAGCAGGAGCAGAGCGCGAGTACGGACAAAAGGGTGCTGTTTTTACACAGCGGGGACAAGCAATGGGCTACTGCAGGAGGGCGACCAGATCCTAGCTATACTACTCACCGGTCCCCGATGCAAGCAGACCCAGGCTTCTCCACGTTAGTTTCAGCAGCTGGCAGGTTCAGAAGAGCCGGGAATGCCTTGTCGTCGTGTAGAGCAAAAAGACGTCTGAATCGAAGAAACCTGCACAGTTTTGTCACCACAGCAGGGCAACGGAGCGGCCGTGTGTATCCGAGCCAAATGTACACTCTTCCCTTCAGACTTGGGAACGCCAAGTGTACGAAGCGTGGGAGAGTGACAAGGACTCGAAATACAACACAACCTGGCGGCGGTTACAGAGCAGGACTCCCTTGTAAGTTGGTCAGTCAACTGGATGGCCCAGAGACACTTCCGAAGGCTTACTTGGCAGGAGATGATGAAGTCGCCGGGAATAGCTGTTCCTGCTATTCCAAAGGTCGAAGCACCAGTACAGGCCTTCTGGTTCGATCAAAGGAGGAAAGGGTTTCACAGGACGACAGCAGTGCAAAGGAGGATTCCTTCAGCGGGTCACCAGCGATTCCTCGGTCCAGCCTCTTGGTTGCAGGATACTTGGCTCCTGTATTCCTTCGTTCGTGAGAACTCAGGAGATCGACATGGTAGTGGTGTTTCCAGCCCCCTCTTATCCACGGTTCCCTTCGCGCCAAAACGGAGGGGAGCCAATGGGAGATCCGCTCATCAACACACATACCATACGTGGACCAATCACGGACCACGGTGGTCCCAGGCATTCACACCACCCTAGACTCTCTGACACCCAGGATGTGTATTGGGACCAGACATCCCAGCCCACACCCTGGAGGCACACAAAAGACATGTAGAAGCCCGCGAAAGCAACCACGTTTTGCGGGAAAGTACATGCCCAAATAAGGAAGGCCCCGGGTCGCTCGACCTGGGGAAGGTGAAGGGAGCAAGACGGTCAGTGGACAAGGCAAAGGAGCCTCGTGGTCTGGCCATTTTGGGTTCTGTGCGAAAAACGCGCTCAGAACGCCAAAAGGAGCTCAAAATACACAAATCGATCGCTGCCACCATTCCAGTCCCTGAATGACTTGCACCGATCAAAATACCATCCTAAACGAGTATCTAGGGCCTGTAGAAGGCTAGAGACCCAAGAGAGCTGTAACTTAGCTTACAGTGCCCTCTTGGGTCATGTTGCACTAAAGCCGCAACATGATAAAAGAAACTACGGGAAACAGCGTTCCCCGGTACTGACTGTCTTAAGGGCATGTCAGTTTCCCCGTAAGAAAGGAGCGAAAGCCCAGAGGAGTGCGGCAGAAGGCTGCACTTCTCTGGCAAAGTCAAGAACAAGGTGAAAAACAACAGCAAAAAGTTTAGGGGTTGCCACATGGAAGGAAAATTACTTACAATTACAAAATCTTTCCTAACAAGTACATGCACGCGCTTGTGCCAATGGGCAGGATAGGGTCTCTTCAAGAGTCTCTAGCAGCTCTGCAAGGTGGATGAAGCGATGCAGAACAAGTTCCCACTATTCAAGCAGGACCTCCACTTGAGGGCAGAGGCAGTTTGAGAGTGCGGGATGGAGTCGCTATTTCGCAGTAGCAGTGGACATTAGAGGGGCCCCCAGGGGCCACTAATGCGTAAAGTTGGGCTCTGGTGCTAGGGGACACCGGTTGGGGTAATGATTACGCACTGGTCCCTGAGGCAAGGAGACCCAAAATTCGGCAGGTTAGTCCAATTCGGTTGCAGGTTTGACGGCGGCAAAAAGGACGTCTCGGCACCTTTTAGTTCCTAAGATCCAGCGAGGATTCCCAAACGGGACAGTGGCGATTTCTCCACTCCGGGGGGATGAATCGCCCCAGTTTCACTGCAGCAGGCTCCAGGGGCAAGAGGGTCACAAATGCAGTCGACTTGCAAAGGATGTCACTGCAGCAGGGCAACAGGGTAACCACGTTTACTCCGGTCCGGGTGCACTCGTCTCACTTCAGACCTGGGAATGCCAAGTGTACGAAATTCAGTGTGAGCGTGCCGTGGACACAGAGCTAGCAGTATACCAAGTTTCGAGGACCTCCTCGAAACGATGGCGGAGACAGAGCAAAGGTCCTGCGTAAGCTGGTCAGCCCACTGGTTGGCCCAGGGACACTTCTGAGAAAGCTTACTTACAGGTTTTGGTGAAGGTGCTGAGAATAGTTGGTCCCACTTACAATGGGTCGAAGCATCTTCGCAGACCTTCTAGGACGACCAGATACAGAGGGGTCCCATGGGATGGCAGTGGGTTCAGGGTGCCAAACCTTCCAGCGGGTCACCAGCGGTTCCTCGACTCAGCTTCGTAGTTGCAGGATACTTTGATCCTATCCCTTGTTCAGTGAGAACTCAGGAGATTGACTTGGTATTGGTGTTTCCAGCCTCCTCTTATCCAAAGTTGCCTTCGCGCCAAAACGGAGAGGACCCAATGGGAGATCTGCTCACAAACACACACTTCATACGAGGACCAATCACGGACCACGGTGGTACCAGTCATTCATGGCACTCCAGACTCTCTGGCACCCAGGATGTGTATTGGGACCAGACATCCCAGCCCACATCCTGGAGGCACACACACAAGGCATGCAGAAGCCAGCAAAAGCATTGGGATTTGCGGGAAAATGCATGACCAAATAAGGACTGGCCCGGGTCGACTCGACCTGGGGTAGGTGAAGGGATAAGATGGCCAAAGGACAGGACAAAGAACCTTGTGGCATGACCATTTGTGAGCAAGGCCACCTATTCGGGCCAAACGCGGTTAACGCGGTTAACATGGCAGGAAAGGGTTAAAAAAATAATGCGAAACGATAGCTGCCACCAGTCCTGTCCATGACACATCTGCACAGTTTCATAAAAAGTCTAGCGAGAGTATCTAGGGCCTTTAGAAATGACTATAGACCGAAGTGTGCTGTATAGTAAGATACATTGCACACTTGTTACATGTTGCACAAAAGTTGCAACATGAGGAAAGGACCAAGGGAAACAAAGTCTCCCAGTACTAACTGTTTTAAGGGCATGTCAGTTTCCCCATAAAATGTGAGTGAAAGCCCAGAGGAGTGCAGCCGAGGGCTGTGCTTCTCTGGCAAAGTCAGTCAGTGGTGTCTAAACAGCAGCAAAAAGTTTGGGGTTGACACATGGAGGGAAAATTACACACACATATGAAAACATTCCTAACAGTATTGAGCTCTCTTGACCTTCGGCGAGCCCCTGCAGGGCAGAGCTGTGGTGGTCAGGATAGGCAACACTGACTTATGTGAACCACCGGGAGGTCTTGGGGTCTCAGGTTCTCAATGCTTTGGCATCTATGATAGCTTTGTGGGGGGAGGAGCATCTGCTCTCTCTGAAAGCGCCACATATCAGTGGGCTGGACAACTCCTGGGTGTACTGCCTCAGCATGTGGTTTCCCTCCTCTCAGGGCCTGGTGCTTTTGAACAGGTTCTTTTCGGAGATCTGTCGCAGGTTCGGGTCCCCGAGTCTGGATCTCTTTGCCTCTTCGTCTTCGGCGAAGGTCCCATGGTTCTGCTCCAGGTTCCAGGCAGTGGGGGCCTGCAGGGTGGATGTCCTGAATCTGGACTAGCTGAGGGGTCTTTTGTATGCCTTCCCTCCTATCCCTCTCCTCCCTTGGGTGGTTCAGCATAGCAGTGGTTGCAGGGCTATGGTCCTCTTGGTGGCCCTGTTTTGGCCCTGGCGGGGGTGGTTCCCTTACCGCCTGGACCTCCAGTTTCAGGACCCGTGGCTGATTCGGAAGTGGCCCTGCCTTCTACTCAGAGGTATCCTTCCTTTCCTCTCCTTCCCCCAGAAGCTCACTGTCTCCAGAGCCCTGGTTCTCTCGAAGCTGGACTACTGTAACAGCCCCTGTCTAAATCTGCCTGCCTCTACTCTCCGCCCTCTGCAACTCATCCAGAACAGGACTGCAAGACTTGTCCTTGGTCTCAAGCCCAAGGACCGTATCTCTCCAGGACTAAAACCACTAGACTGGCTCCCTGTGGCTGCGAGGATTAAGTTCAAAACCCTCTGCATTGTCCACAAGGCCTTCTGGGGCCTGGGGCCAAATTACCTTCAACTCTCCCTTCCTAAATATCTTCCTTCTCGAGCACTTCGCTCTTCCGCCTCCAACTCCCTCAGGGTCAGCCGCTTCTCTAAGCAACGAGTTGGGGGGAGATCTCTCTCCGCTGCAGGGGCCTTCCTCTGGAACAGCCTTCCTGCCTCCCTGAAACTAGAGGAGAACCATCTCCGGTTCCGGAAGCACCTCAAAACCTTCCTCTTTGCTTCTGCTTTCTCTCTCCCTCTCCCCTGCTAAATCCCTGAAACTGTACCGAATCAGCAACTGGGCCACTCACCAATCTCAGTCCTTGGCCCAGCCACTCTCCCCCGCACTGCCTTCCTGGCAACCCCTGCACTGCGGGACTGTCTCTGAATCCCTACAGCCCCCCTTCCCAACACTTGTCTGCACTTATCTTGCACTTGCCACCAGCTGGCCCTTATTATTTATCTTGTTCATTACTAACCCTGTACTGCACTTTCCCCTCTCCCTTTCCCCTTTGCACTTTTCCCGTCCCCTTAACCTTGCACTTGCGCGATCTGAATGACACCTGGCCTAGTAGGATCGTTGTCCGTCTCCCTTTGTTCCCCCCCTCCCTGCCACGTCGCGCCTTGAAACACTTGTGCATAGGCGCGTTACAAATGCCATATCATATCATATCAAATCATATCATATCATACAAGCTGGGCTTGGGTACGATGCCAGGAATGTTCAATGGGCAGTCTGGAATTTGCGAGGTGTAGGTTGACTGTGCAGGGGTTTTTGGGCCTGGTAGGTGACTTTATCGTCAGGCCAGGCAGCCGTCTACCTTGAAAACCTATGAGAGGCACTGGGGGAATTTCCTGGCTTGGTGTAAGGGGTCCGGGGTCTCTTCCCTTCAGTGCTTCAGTTTCTCCAAGAAGGGTTTGACAAGGGGCTTGCAGTGTCCAGTCTTCACTCCCAGTGTGCCTCCATTAAATCCCTCAAGGGGAATTGTGAGGGCAGGATGGAGGGGGATTTCTTGTGGGGAATTTCCTTAAGGGTCTTGCTTCTTCTCACCCCTGTTCTTATAAGGGCCTTCCTATGTGGGATCTGCCCATGGTATTGTCTTGCGATGTGATCCAAGGTTTCTTCTGAAGGTGGTATCAAAGTTTCACATGCCTCAGGACCCTGCCCTCCCTGTCTTTTTTCAGAATCCTCAGAGCCCTGAGGAAGTGGCTTGGCACTCCATGGATGTCCGGAGTGCGGTCCTGGAGTACCTCTCTTGGAGGGAGCGTTTCAGACAGACTGAGTCTTCTTGTGACTTTTGGGCCGGCTGGTAGGAAGGCCTCTGTTGTTTCCATCAGCGCTTGGGTCCGGACTGTCACTACCATGGCGTATTTGTCAGCGGATTGCCCATCCCGGCCGGAACACAAAATTCAATTACATAGAAGGTAATAACACAGAGCTGGTAGGCAATGTTTGCCAATGCTCTGCAGCAGCAGCCTGGGCAAAACATATGTATTCCTGCAGTGCAAGTTGAACACTGAATGACATGGAGACTGATAGCCCCCTCAGCCTGATAGGCAGATGCTGTGTGATGGTGTTACGCTCTGCCACTTACCTTCAGTGGTGGTTGTTGGGGGTTTGTCCAGAACCCCGATGCGATGCCCATAAGCCCCCAACCTCGCAAGGACAACACACACACATGTCATTGCTGTCCGGGCTTCCCGGTCGCTCTGCCCGCGTCCGGGAATGCCCCCTTTATTTATGCTGCACGCCGCCTGTTCAAGTGGGCCCCAGTGCCAGGTGGATTCCTTCTTTGTTAGTGCCCTGAGAGGCTCAGATCTAGAGGCAAGGTTTTGAATGAACAGCCCACAGTAAGTGACCATACCAAGGAAGCTCCTGACATCGGACACTGACTCGGGCGGCTGCGCCTTCTTAATGTCCTGAATCTTCTTGGGGTCCGGTGATACCCCTCCCTCTTTGAATACGAATCCGAAGAACTCAATGGAGGGGCGCAGGAATTCGCACTTATCCCTGTGAAGGGTGAGTCCCAGTGACTGCAGTCTCTCGAACGCCGTCCTTGCAAACACCAAGATATCATCACTGATGTTTAGTACGCCCTCCAGATCTGCGAGGGCGCCTCTGATTATATTCTGAAAGACTTCCGCTGCCGAGGACACTCCGAAGCTCAGTCTTTTGTAGCGGTATAGTCCCCGGTGGGTGGTGAATGTGGTGATGTACCTCGATTCAGGATGGAGGACCACCTGATGGTAGCCCGCCCGGAGGTTCAGCTTGGAAAAGAAGCAAGCCCCCTGCACTTCTGCAATAATGTCATCGATAGTAGGGGTAAGATGCCTCTCCCTCTTGATGGCCTTGTTCGGCAGCCTCATATCTACACAGATGCGGACAGAATCAGGTTGCTTGGGCTTCCTAGCCACGACAATCGGGGACACCCAGGGGGTCGGGCCCTCTACTTTCTCAATGATGTCGAGGTCCACCAGGTTGTCCAGTTCCTTGTCCACCTGTTCACGGAGATGGAACGGCACCCTGCGGTGTTTCAGGGCGATGGGCAGCACAGAGTCATCAATATGCCACCTCACGGGGTTGCCAGTCATCCGCCCAATCCCGTTGAAGACAGCGGCATACTTCTCGAGCAGGTCGCTGATGTCCTCGAGGTATACCGAGTACGCGAAGCTAACAATTCCAAGAGCCTCAGCGGCGGCACAGCTCAGCAGAGTGTTTTTGCTTACTGGCGTCACGTAGAATCAGGCTTTGATCTGCGAGCCCTCGTGCTCCACCTTCGCCACAAAGGCCCCATCCAGTGGGATCGGCTCCAGTCCCCCAAACGTAAATATGCGAGCCTTCGGTGTTAGTAGCTTGGGGGGCGAGTCCGTGGCATCATAATGTCCCCGGGCCATCACATTGACCGATGCCCCCGTATCTACCAGGATCGGGACTGGCGAGTTGTTGACCTCCACCACACACCTCGGTTGTCTCCGGTTCTTTCCTCTCAGGATTCCCACGCTGGAGACAAAGAAAACATTCTCTTCCTCCTCTGCCTCCTCCACCTGGGCATCCTCCTCACACTGGTCCACATGAGCTACATTTGGCGGGTGGCTTTGGCGCTGGAACCCGGACCGGGCCGGGCCTCTCTGCACCATTACGGGCAGGGCTGCCTTGCACAACCTCGAGAAATGGTCAAGCAGTCCGCACCTACCACATGTCCTCCCCGCCGCCGGACATTCAGTTGGGTGAGGAAGATCATACCCACACTTCTGGCATGATTCACCCGCTCTTCCTGTTCTGTCACGGGGGCCTGCCCCCGGTCTTCTGACACCTCTGCTACCTCGCCACATGGCACACACCTCCTCAGACTTGACTGAGCGGGACCCCACCTCCATCCTGGCTGCCCGAGCCTCCGCCACCTCAAGGCACCGGCCCAGCTCAAGGATGCGGGGGAGAGTGAGTCCCGGCTCTCTCAGGACCTGTCTTCTGAGTTTGCCCGGGCCCGATACGTCGAACTCAGGGATGTGCTGTAGGGCCGCCTGGGCACGTGCCTGGGCCATGATGGGAGGCCCTAGCTGAGCAATCTGCTGTACCGCCGGTGGTGCCTGAGGCAAAGGAGCTTGACCACCTGCTTGAGGGAGTTGCTGAGGAGCTGCTATCTGTGGTTGCACCGGAGGCACTGGGACCTGACCCCTTGCTGGAGCTAGAGGGGCTTGCTGTTGAGCCGCTGCTTGTCCGCCGTCCTGGGGGAGCTGTTGGGCTGCTGGGAGCCCACCTTCTTGATCTTCAGAGTCACTCAGGGGCTTGAGCGCACAGGCACCCCCACCTTGGACCTTGGGGGCAGCAACTCAATCACCCACCACCACAGCACAGTTCTGATGCCCCACCCAGGAAAATGAAAAGTCCAACCTGGGGGAAGATGATGATGGTGCAATGCCTCTGGCTCCAGGCCGCCTCATGTGCCCCCACAGCAACTGCACATGACGAAGAACCAGAAGAAGAAGTAAATGGAGGGTCCACCACTGCAGCAGTCCTCACTGATGATGAAGAGGATGAAGAAGAAACCTCATCAGCCTGATGATGAAGGGGATGAAGAAGTACCTTAACCCCAGCTGCAGTAGCACCCAGTGGGTGTAGATGTCCCAAAAATTGAGCCAAGAAAGAGAACTGGGCTATGCAGGCCCAGCCATTATAGCCCCTCTCCTTGCTTACACTCGACGTAGGAGACCCAAATCTTGAAGAAAAATAAAAAATCGGGCATGGGCATGCAGGTATAACTGCCTGCTAGCAGTGTGTCCAAAAATTAGGCCTGGATGCCACTCACCGCCCAAACCGGAGCTCAGTGAAGTTCAACGGCCTCATTGACAAAATGGGCGCCAGCCACGTGTCCGATGCACGGCCACGGCACGAAACGTCCGTTGATTCCGTTTCAGGGAAAAAAATTATTCAACTTCGTCACCGCCGGGCCCAGGCATCATCAGCCATCCGTCGCCACTGTTGGGGGTTTGTCCAGACCCCCCATGCGATGCCCGTAAACCCCCAACCTCGCAAGGACAACACACACACACACACGTCCTTGCTGTCCAGGCTTCCCGGTCGCTCTGCCCACGTCCGGGAACGCCCCCTTTATTTATGCTGCACGCTGTGACGTGCAACGTCACGCCGCCGCGTGCGTGTCCCTGTAAAAGGGGCAGCGCCACAGTGGTTCACCTAAGGGTTGTACCAGCAAGAGTGCAGCACAGAGTCACGCAGCTGTCAGGTCAGTGGATTGGTCTGAGCCCAATCAAAGTAATCACCTACCAGTCCACTGTACAGACAGACTAATTAATGTGTCGCATGCTTTGTCCTGGAGCCTGCCTTAGAGTCACATAAATGACCTGCCACTGTAAAAAGCAGTAGGATCTGTCACTGAAATCTGTAGGCGGTAGGACTGCTTAAAAAGCAGTAGCTTCTGCCTAAA
The DNA here is from genome assembly GCF_040938575.1 of Ambystoma mexicanum. Classification (NCBI taxonomy): domain Eukaryota; kingdom Metazoa; phylum Chordata; class Amphibia; order Caudata; family Ambystomatidae; genus Ambystoma; species Ambystoma mexicanum. Next base: position 816,748,676 of record NC_090938.1, read on the forward strand.
TCTGTAGGGTTGGCAAGTTCCCAGAATGGAGGTGGGCCTCAGAGGTAACTATTGTGATGAGGAAGACTTAAGGGTAATGAAGATTACCAGTAAGTAATCAGAACATTCCTGCATACATGCCAACCCTCCCGATTTAGGCGGGAGACACCCGATTTTTCAGTTAAAAATAATGCTATTTTTAACTGTCTCCCGCCTAGAATCATTCATATGGGAAAACTGCATTCTCACGATTTGTGTTGTGAAATCTCCCTCTCAGGGGCTCCTCAATGTTGGCATGTCTGTTCCTGGCTCACAGTCTACAATATAACAACCAACATTAACTCTTGTAATTCAGCTCAGAAGCTCAGTCTGCAATTCCTTGAATGAGCAGCTACCCTCTACAAAGAGGTTACCCCCCACGACCCCGATCCCCTCACCATACTTCATGCCCCTGTGGGCAATCGTGTGTTGTGCATGCATTATTTGAGCACAGCAGTAATGTCCCACTAGCTCAGTAGCACCCCCCATGGGGTTATTATGCGGGCCATTGTTCCCTGTGCACTATTGCAGCAGGAATGCCCCCGTGGGCATTATGTGGGCATCCCCGGGGCATACTGCATGTCATCACCTCCCCCGCCTCTTGCGCCCACCCTCTCTGGATTTCCCCTCCGTGGTTTCGCTGCTTTCCTTTCAGTTTCTATTTCGCAGTTAGAGGCCCGGTGGGGGTGGGGCGGAGCGGGGCAGGGCAGGCTAGAGGCCCGGTGGGGGTGGGGCGGAGCGGGGCAGGCTAGAGGCCCGGTGGGGGTGGGGCGGAGCGGGGCAGGGCAGGCTAGAGGCCCGGTGGGGGTGGCCAGGGCACAGGCGGCTGCAGGGCAGAGTGAGGGACACGTTGCAATGGCGCTGCTGGACCTTCTATCCGGCTGCCGGGACTGGGCTCTGCCTCTGGGCATTAACCAGGACGAGAGGCCCCTTGGTACATGCAGGGAGTTGCTGGGGGGATATATGGCCCTGCCCCGGGGTCTCGAGGTAAGGAGAGTCGGGTGTCGGCATATTTAGTTAATACACCGTATTGTTGAGTTCAGCAGAGGGGTTGAGGGTGAAAGTGGACCTGCTCCAGTCTCATTTTGTGTTTCTTGCAGCACAGCAGGTGGGAGGGGGGGGGGGAGCGCTTGTTGTAAGACCACACCTCTAAAGCAATAAACCGCGCCCCCTCCGAACTCCGAGGTACTTAAACATCTATCTCGTCTCCCCCTACACCGTCTTTAGCTTCATAATCTCTGTCATAATCATAGCCCCCTCTACCCATATCTGTAGTAATACATCGATCTCAAATCTACTATCTACACCGTAACAACGCACCCCCTCTGCTGTATTAATACTCCTGAAGTACTGTATACATACACCTCAGGTAATTACATCTCTCCTCATATCGCTTCTCTCTTTTTCCACTGTATTGATAACACTTAAGTATTGCACTGCACCAATTATATCTCCCTTCTTTGCACCCATCATATCTCTCCTCTCTGCACCTCTAATATCTCCACTCTCTGCACCCCTGATATCTCCCCTCTTCACCCCTGATATCTCCCCTCTTCACCCCTTATATCTCCCCTCTCTGCACCCCTTATATCTCCCCTCTTCATCCCTTATATCTCCCCTCTGCACCTCTGATAGCTCCCCTCTTCACCCCTTATATCTTCCCTCTCTGCACCCCGGATATCACTCCTCTTCACCCCTTATATCACCCATCTCTGCACCCCTGATATCTCCCCTCTCTGCACCCCTGATATCTCCCCTCTCTACACCCCTTATATATACCCTCTCTGCACCTCATAGTTTCCCTCTTCATCCTTGTATCTCGCCTCTCTGCACCTCTGATATCTCCCCTCTTCACCCCTTATATCTCTTCTCTCTGCACCCCTGATATCTCGCCCCTCTTCAACCCTTATATCTCCCCTCACTGCACCCCTTATATCTCTCCTCTCTGCACCCCTGATATCTCGCCCCTCTTCAACCCTTATATCTCCCCTCTCTGCACCCCTTATATCTCCCCTCACTGCACCCCTGATGTCTCCCCTCTCTGCACCCCTTATATCTCCCCTCTCTGCACCTGATATCTCCCCTCTCTGCACCTGATATCTCCCCTCTCTTCATCCCTTATATCTCCCCTCTCTGCACCCTGATATCTCCCCTCTTCACCCCTTATATCTCCCCTCTCAGCACCCCTTATATCTCCCCTCTTTGCACCCCTTATATCTCCCCACTCTGCACCCCTTATATCTCCCCTCTCTGCACCTCTGATGTCTTCCCTCTTCACCCCTTATATCTTCCCTCTCTGCACCCCTGATATCTCCCCTCTTCACCCCTTATATCACCCATCTCTGCACCCCTTATATCGCCCCTCTCTGCACCCGTGATATCTCCCCTCTCTGCACCCCTTATATCTCCCCTCTCTGCACCCCTGATATGTCCCCTCTCTGCACCCCTTATATCTCCCCTCTCTGCACCTGATATCTCCCCTCTTCATCCCTTATAGCTCCCCTCTCTTCACCCCTTATATCTCCCCTCTTCACCCCTTATATCTCCCCTCTTCACCCCTTATATCTCCCCTCTTCACCCCTTATATCTCCCCTCTCAGCACCCCTTAAATCTACCCACTCTGCACCCCTTATATCTCCCCACTCTGCACCCCTGATATCTCCCCTCTCTGCACCTGATATCTCCCCTCTTCACCCCTTATATCTCCCCTCTCTGCACCTCTGATGTCTCCCCTCTTCACCCCTTATATCTTCCCTCTCTGCACCCCTGATATCTCCCCTCTTCACCCCTTATATCACCCATCTCTGCACCCCTTATATCGCCCCTCTCTGCACCCTTGATATCTCCCCTCTCTGCACCCCTTATATTTTCCCTCTCTGCACCCCTGATATCTCCCCTCTTCACCCCTTATATCACCCATCTCTGCACCCCTTATATCGCCCATCTCTGCACCCCTTATATCGCCCATCTCTGCACCCCTTATATCGCCCCTCTCTGCACCCCTTATATCGCCCCTCTCTGCACCCCTTATATCTCCCCTCTCTGCACCTGATATCTCCCCTCTCTACACACCTTATATCTACCCTCTCTGCACCTGATATCTACCCTCTTCACCCCTTATATCTTCCCTCTCTGCACCCCGGATATCACTCCTCTGCACCCCTTGTATCACCCATCTCTGCACCCCTTATATCGCCCCTCTCTGCACCCCTGATATTTCGCCCCTCTTCAACCCTTATATATCCCCTCACTGCACCCCTTATATCTCCCCTCACTGCACCCCTGATATCTCCCCTCTCTGCACCCCTTATATCTCCCCTCTCTGCACCTGATATCTGCCATCTTCATCCCTTATATCTCCCCTCTCTGCACCCTGATATCTCCCCTCTCAGCACCCCTTATATCTCCCCTCTCAGCACCCCTTATATCTCCCCTCTCTGCACCCCTTATATCTCCCCACTCTGCACCCCTTATATCTCCCCTCTCTGCACCCGATATCTCCCCTCTTCGCCCCTTATATCTCCCCTCTCTGCACCTCTATCTCCCCTCTTCACCCCTTATATCTTCCCTCTGTGCACCCCTGATATCTCCCCTCTTCACCCCTTATATCACCCATCGCTGCACCCCTTATATCGCCCCTCTCTGCACCCTTGATATTTCCCCTCTCTGCACCCCTTATATCTCCCCTCTCTGCACCTCTGATATCTCCCCTCTTCACCCCTTATATCTCCCTCTCTTCACCTCTGATATCTCCCCTCTTCACCCCTTATATCTTCCCTCTCTGCACCCCTGATATCACTCCTCTTCACCCCTTATATCGCCCCTCTCTGCACCCCTGATATCTTCCCTCTCTGCACCCCTTATATCTCCCCTCTCTGCACCTGATAGTTTCCCTCTTCACCCTTATATCTCCCCTCTCTGCACCTCTGATATCTCCCATCTTCACCCCTTATGTCTCCCCTCTCTGCACCCCTGATATCTCCCCTCTTCACCCCTTATATATATCCCCTCTTCACTCTTTATAGCTCCCCTCTCTGCACCACTTATATCTCCCCTCTCTACACCCCTGATATCTCCCTTCTCTGCACCTGCTATCTCCCCTCTTCACCCCTGATATCTCCCCTCCTCGCCCCTTATATCTCCCCTCTCTTCACCCGTGACATCTCCCCTCTCTGCACCCCTGACATCTCCCCTCTTCACCCCTGATATCTCCCCTCTCTGCACCCCTGACATCTCCCCTTTTCACCCCTTATATCTCCCCTCTTGCACCTCTGATATCTCCCGTCTCTGCACCTCTGATATCTCCCCTCTTCACCCCTTTAGCTCTCCTCTCTGCACCCCTGATATCTCCCCTCTTCACCCCTGATATCTCCCCTCTCTGCACCCCTGATATCGCCCCTCTCTGCACCCCTGATATCTCCCCCTCTGCACCCCTTATATCTCCCCTCTATGCACCCCTTATATCTCCCCTCTCTGCACCCCGTATATCTTCCCTTTCTGCACCCCTGATATCTCCATTCTTCACCCCTTATATCTCCCCTCTCTGCACCCCTGCTATCTCCCCTCTTTACCCCTTATATCTCCCCTCTCGGCACCCTTTATATCTCCCCTCTCTACACTCCTGATATCTCCCCTCTCTGCACCCCTGATATCTCCCCTCTCTGCACCCCTTATATCTCCCCTCTCTGCACCTCTGATATCTCCCCTCCTCACCCCTTATATCTCCCCTCCTCACCCCTTATATCTCCCCTCTCTTCACCCCTGATATCTCCCCTCTCTGCACCCCTGACATCCCCCTTGTCACCCCTTATATCTCCCCTCTTGCACCCCTGATATCTCCCCTCTATGCACCTCTGATATCCCCCTCTTCACCCCTTATAGCTCTCCTCTCTGCATCCCTAATATCTCCCATCTTCACCCCTTATATCTCCCATCTCTGCAGACCTGATATCTCCCCTCTCTGCACCCCTGATATCTCCCCACTCTGCACCCCTGATATCTCCCCTCTCTGCACCCCTTATATCTCCCCTCTCTGCACCCCTGATATGTCCCCTCTTCACCCCTTATATCTCCCCTCTTCATCCCTTATAGCTCTCCTCTCTGCACCCCTGATATCTCCCCTCTTCACTCCTTATATCTCCCCCCTCTGCACCCCTTATATCTCCCCCCTCTGCACCCCTTATATCTCCCCCCTCTGCACCCCTTATATCTCCCCCCTCTGCACCCCTTATATCTCCCCCCTCTGCACCTCTTAAATCTCCCTTCTCTGCACCTCTTAAATCTCCCCTCTCTGCACCCCGTATATCTTCCCTCTCTGCACCCCTGATATCTTCCTTCTCTGCACCCCTGATATCTTCCCTCTCTGCACCCCTGATATCTCCCCTCTTTACCCCTTATATCTCCCTCTCTGCACCCTTTATATCTCCCCTCCCTGCACCCCTGATATCTCCCCTCTTTACCCCTTATATCTCCCTCTCTGCACCCTTGATATCTCCCCTCTCTGCACCCCTCATATAGCCCCTCTCTGCACCCCTTATATCTCACCTCTCTGCACCCCTGATATCTATTCTTCTATCTCTGATACTCTTGATGTTCTTGCCCCTGTCATGAGGATCCGCCTGAAGTCCAAAGCCAAGTGCAATTCCTGGTATGACTCCGACCTAGCTACACTTACACGTAGGTGTAGGGCGGCTGAGAGAAAATGGAGGGATTCCTGCTCATCCTCTGACAAACTGGCCTGTCGCCTTCTCCAAAGGCAATACCGTCTCTCTGTCCGTACCAAGAAGAGAGTCCACATTCAAGCCCGTGTCTCTGCGGCACCTAACAGCTCGGTCAAACTCTTTAAAATTTGTAAGGAGCTGGCCAACCCTGCTGCAGTCTCTACCCCTCCCGTTGCCTCTCAGGCTCTTTGCAATGCCCTGGCCTCACACTTTATCTCAAAAGCCCAGGACATCCTGTCCACACTCTCCTCCACCCCCTCTCCTCTCCCCTCTCCGTCAGTACTCACTGACCCTCCTCCAGCCACCCCCCCCCCTCCTTCTCTTCCTTTCCTCTCTTCTCCCCTGATGAGGTCGCCAGACAAGTCCGATCTATGAAAGCCTCGTCAAAACAGGTTCATCCATGTTCCTCTAAAACTCTCAAGGACCACATTGATACCCTCGCTCCGGCCCTTGCCGACTTCTGCAACCACTCCTTTGCCTCAGGATCCTTCCCCTCCCCTCTTAAGCACTCCCTTGTGCATCCTCTCCTCAAGAAACCCACAGCGGACCCCTCTTGTCCGGCCAACTATCGCCCAATTTCCATTACCCCCTTCTTAGACAAACTCCTTGAAAAGCTGGCCATCTCTCAGCTAAACCTTCATTCTGATTCCGTTGGCTGTCTCCATGACCATCAGTCTGGCTTCAGATCTGGCGGAAGCACGGAAACTGTTCTCCTGAACATCCGTGAAGATCTGCTTTCCAACCTTGACTCTAGCATTCCCTCTGTTCTCATCCTACTTGATCTCTCCTCTGCCTTCGACACGGTCAACCATACCATCCTGCTCAACCGTCTCCGGGATAACTTGGGCATCACCGATCAGGCTCTGGCCTGGCTGACCTCTTTCCTCTCAGATCGACCCTCCCAGGTCCAACTTGGGTCCTTCCTATCATCTGTCTTCCTCTCCACCTGTGGTGTTCCCCAGGGGTCTAACCTCTCGCCCTGGCTTTTCAACCAATACCTGGCAACTCTCGCCCGCTGTATTGCCATTTTCTGCTCAAACTTCCAGTGCTACGCAGACGACACTCAACTCATTTTCAGGCTGCCCTCTGCCACCTCCTCTACCTCTCTCATCTCTGACTGCCTAACTGCCATTCAAGATTGGTGTGCAGCCAACAATCTTTGTCTGAATGACAGCAAGAGTGAGATCCTCCTCATCGATTGGCACACCATCACCTTCCTTTCCCCTCACTCTCTGACCGGCCTCCCTTGGCCCCCCTCCTATCCCCACCTGCGAGGCCAAAAACCTTGGTGTCACCTTTGATTCCACACTCTCCTTCTCTGCCCACATCGCTGATGTATCAAAAAAGTCAAACTTCCTACTGCACCTCCTCAGAGGTATTCTTCCTTTCCTCTCATTCCCCCAGAAGCTCACTGTCTCCCAAGCCCTGGTTCTCTATAGGTTGGACTATTACAACAGCCCCTTTCTTAATCTACCTGCCTCTACTCTCTGCCCTTTGCAACTTATCCAGAACAGGACTGCAAGACTTGTCCTTGGCCTCAAGCCCTGGGATCGTATCTCTCCAGCTCTGAAATCTCTCCATTGGCTTCCTGTGGATGCAAGGATTACATTCACAACCCTCTGCATTGTCCACAAGTCTTTCTGGGGCCTGGGTCCAACATACCTTCAGCTATCCCTACGCAAATACCTCCCATCTCGAGCACTCCACTCCTGTACCTCTAACTCCCTCAGGGTCAGTCGTTTCTCAAAGAAACGAGCTGGGGGTAGATCTGTCTTCGGCTGGGGCCTCCCTCTGGAGCAGCCTCCCTGCCACTCTAAAACTTGAGGAGAACCATCTCCGGTTCTTGAAGCACCTCAAAACCTTCCTCTTTGCTTCTGCCTTCTCCTCCCCTCTCGATTCTGCTCTCCCTCGGCACCATGCACCTGGCCACCCTCTGTCCTCTGGGCCCAGGTACCTGCTCATCTTAACACCCTCACGCACTGCCTCCGGGCCACCCCCTGCACTGGGGTCTGTATCTGTACCCATACAGCCCTCCCCTTTTCTTCTTGCACTTTCAGACCTACACGGCCTGCTGCCATAAACCCAGCACTTGCCACTTGCTGGCTGCACTCCCATTGTTTGTTGCCTTTTTATTTATTATTTTATTATTATTATTTTCTTTTTTCCTTCTCGCTCTGCACTCTCCTTTTGTTCCCCCTTCCATGCACTTCTCCCCCTTCTCCCTCTACCCTGCAATTGCACATTCTCAATGTCACTGGGCCTAGTAAGATCGTTGTTTTTGTTCTCCCCTGTTCCCTTTCCCTGCCTGGTCGCGCTCTGAAACACTTGTGTATGAGCGCGATAGAAATAAAATATCAATCAATCAATCTCCCCTCTCTGTACCCCTTATATCTCCCCTCTCTGCACCCCTGATATCTTCCCTTTCTGCACCCCTTATATCTCTCCTCTCTGCACCCCTGATATCTCCCCTCTCTGTACTCCTGATATCTCCCCTCCTCACCCCTTATATCTCCCCTCTCTGCACCCCTTATATCTCCCCTCTCTGCACCCCTAATATCTCCCCTCTCTGTACCCCTAATATCTCCCCTCTCTGCACCCCTGATATCTCCCCTCTCTGCACCACTAATATCTCCCCTCTCTGCACCCCTTATACCTTGCCTTTCCCTGCCTTTTATCCTCTCACTGCACACCCAGAGTTAGCAGTGGTAGAAGTGCACCAAACAAAGTAGTGGAACTGTGGTCAAGGCAGGGGAGAGGGTAGGCAGATGCATAGTGCAACATGTAACGAGGTGTCCGGCTGGGGCATTGCAACAGTCTAAGTGGCTACTACCTAAGGCCCCTATTGCAATGTTACACTTGCACAGGGATATGAATGGACACATCCTCTCTATGGAATGGTGAATATGATCGTAAAAAGTAGAGGAACGGTAAACAGAAAAGAATAAAAGTAGTGGAACACCGCTCCCGACCGTTCCCGCTCACTTTGATCGCTGAGTTAGCCACTCAATAGCATTCGCCACTCCCTATACACTCCAGCATGAGTCATTCCCTGTGCACTCCTGATTTATCCTCTCCCTGTAAAGCCCTGCATACAGCCCTCTCTGGACACCACAGGGTTAAGCACGTCCTGTGTACCATAGTATTGGCCACTCCCTGTACACCCCATCATTAACACCTACCTCTACACCCCAGCATTAACCCCTCCTGTATGCCCCAGCACTCGCCTCTCCCACCTCAGCATTATTCTCTACTTCTACCCCCAACATAATATTCTCCCTGTGCACCCCTGCATGATCCTGTCCCTGGGCACCCATGCACTAGCCCCCCCTCACCCCAGCATTATCCCCTCCCTGTACACCCCAGCATTATCCCCTCCCTGTACACCCCAGCATTATCCCCTCCCTGTACACCCCAGCATTATCCCCTCCCTGTACACCCCAGCATTATCCCCTCCCTGTACACCCTAGCATTATCCCCTCCCTGTACACCCCAGTATTATCCCCTCCCTGTACACCCCAGCATTATCCCCTCCCTGTACACCCCAGCATTAGCCTCTCCCTGTACACCCCAGCATTATCCCCTCCCTGTACACCCCAGCATTAGCCTCTCCCTGTACACCCCAGCATTAGCCTCTCCCTGTACACCCCAGCATTAGCCTCTCCCCGTACACCCCAGCATTATGCTCTCCATGTACACCCAACATTAACCTTTCTGTGTACACCCCAGCATTAGCCTCTCCCTGTACACCCCAGCATTATGCTCTCCCTGTACACCCAGCATTAACCTTTCTGTGTACACCCCAGCATTATGCTCTCCCTGTACACCCAACATTAACCTTTCTGTGTACACCCCAGCATTAGCCTCTCCCTGTACACCACAGCATTATGCTCTCCCTGTACACCCAGCATTAACCTTTCTGTATACACCCCAGCATTATGCTCTCCCTGTACACCCAACATTAACCTTTCTGTGTACACCCCAGCATTAGCCTTTCCCTGTACACCTCAGCATTATGCTCTCCCTGTACACCCAGCATTAACCTTTCTGTGTACACCCCAGCATTATGCTCCCCCTGTACACCCAACATTAACCTTTCTGTGTACACCCCAGCATTATGCTCTCCCTGTACACCCAACATTAACCTTTCTGTGTACACCCCAGCATTAGCCTCTCCCTGTACACCCCAGCATTATGCTCTCCCTGTACACCCAGCATTAACCTTTCTGTGTACACCCCAGCATTATGCTCTCCCTGTACACCCAACATTAACCTTTCCCTGTACACCCCAGAATTAGCCTCTCCCTGTACACCCCAGCATTATGCTCTCCCTGTACACCCAGCATTAACCTTTCTGTGTACACCCCAGCATTAGCCTCTCCCTGTACACCCCAGCATTATGCTCTCCCTGTACACCCAGCATTAACCTTTCTGTGTACACCCCAGCATTATGCTCTCCCTGTACACCCAACATTAACCTTTCTGTGTACACCCCAGCATTATGCTCTCCCTGTACACCCAACATTAACCTTTCTGTGTACACCCCAGCATTAGCCTCTCCCTGTACACCCCAGCATTATGCTCTCCCTGTACACCCAGCATTAACCTTTCTGTGTACACCCCAGCATTATGCTCTCCCTGTACACCCAACATTAACCTTTCCCTGTACACCCCAGAATTAGCCTCTCCCTGTACACCCCAGCATTATGCTCTCCCTGTACACCCAGCATTAGCCTCTCCCTGTACACCCCAGCATTATGCTCTCCCTGTACACCCAACATTAACCTTTCTGTGTACACCCCATCATTAGCCTCTCCCTGTACACCCCAGCATTATGCTCTCCCTGTACACCCAGCAATAACCTTTCTGTGTACACCCCAGCATTAGCCTCTCCCTGTACACCCCAGCATTATGCTCTCCCTGTACACCCAACATTAACCTTTCTGTGTACACCCCAGCATTAGCCTCGCCCTGTACACCCCAGCATTAGCCTCGCCCTGTACACCCCAGCATTAGCCTCGCCCTGTACACCCCAGCATTGTGATCTCCCTGTACACCCAACATTAACCTTTCTGTGTACACCCCAGCAGTAGCCTCTCCCTGTACACCGCAGCATTATGCTCTCCCTGTACACCCAACATTAACCTTTCTGTGTACACCCCAGCATTATGCTCTCCCTGTACACCCAACATTAACCTTTCTGTGTACACCCCAGCATTAGCCTCTCCCTGTACACCCCAGCATTATGCTCTCCCTGTACACCCAGCATTAACCTTTCTGTGTACACCCCAGCAGTATACTCTCCCCGTACACCCAACATTAACATTTCCCTGTACACCCCAGCATTAGCCTCTCCCTGTACACCTCAGCATTATGCTCTCCCTGTACACCCAGCATTAACCTTTCTGTGTACACCCCAGCATTATGCTCTCCCTGTACACCCAACATTAACCTTTCTGTGTACACCCCAGCATTATGATCTCCCTGTACACCCAACATTAACCTTTCTGTGTACACCCCAGCAGTAGCCTCTCCCTGTACACCCCAGCATTATGCTCTCCCTGTACACCCAGCATTAACCTTTCTGTGTACACCCCAGCATTATGCTCTCCCTGTACACCCAACATTAACCTTTCCCTGTACACCCCAGAATTAGCCTCTCCCTGTACACCCCAGCATTATGCTCTCCCTGTACACCCAGCATTAACCTTTCTGTGTACACCCCAGCATTAGCCTCTCCCTGTACACCCCAGCAGTATGCTCTCCCTGTACACCCAGCATTAACCTTTCTGTGTACACCCCAGCATTATGCTCTCCCTGTACACCCAACATTAACCTTTCTGTGTACACCCCAGCATTATGCTCTCCCTGTACACCCAACATTAACCTTTCTGTGTACACCCCAGCATTAGCCTCTCCCTGTACACCCCAGCATTATGCTCTCCCTGTACACCCAGCATTAACCTTTCTGTGTACACCCCAGCATTATGCTCTCCCTGTACACCCAACATTAACCTTTCCCTGTACACCCCAGAATTAGCCTCTCCCTGTACACCCCAGCATTATGCTCTCCCTGTACACCCAGCATTAACCTTTCTGTGTACACCCCAGCATTAGCCTCTCCCTGTACACCCCAGCATTATGCTCTCCCTGTACACCCAGCATTAACCTTTCTGTGTACACCCCAGAATTATGCTCTCCCTGTACACCCAACATTAACCTTTCTGTGTACACCCCAGCATTAGCCTCGCCATGTACACCCCAGCATTAGCCTCGCACTGTACACCCCAGCATTGTGATCTCCCTGTACACCCAACATTAACCTTTCTGTGTACACCCCAGCAGTAGCCTCTCCCTGTACACCGCAGCATTATGCTCTCCCTGTACACCCAACATTAACCTTTCTGTGTACACCCCAGCATTATGCTCTCCCTGTACACCCAACATTAACCTTTCTGTGTACACCCCAGCATTAGCCTCTCCCTGTACACCCCAGCATTATGCTCTCCCTGTACACCCAGCATTAACCTTTCTGTGTACACCCCAGCATTATACTCTCCCCGTACACCCAACATTAACCTTTCCCTGTACACCCAGCATTAGCCTCTCCCTGTACACCCCAGCATTATGCTCTCCCTGTACACCCAGCATTATGCTCTCCCTGTACACCCCAGCCTTAGCCTCTCCCTCTACACCCCAGCCTTAGCCTCTCCCTCTACACCCCAGCATTAGCCTCGCCCTGCACACCCCAGCATTATGATCTCCCTGTACACCCAACATTAACCTTTCTGTGTACACCCCAGCAGTAGCCTCTCCCTGTACACCGCAGCATTATGCTCTCCCTGTACACCCAACATTAACCTTTCTGTGTACACCCCAGCATTAGCCTCTCCCTGTACACCCCAGCATTATGCTCTCCCTGTACACCCAACATTAACCTTTCTGTGTACACCACAGCATTAGCCTCTCCCTGTACACCCCAGCATTATGCTCTCCCTGTACACCCAACATTAACCTTTCTGTGTACACCCCAGCATTATCCCCTCCCTGTGCACCCCAGCATTATCCCCTCCCTGTGCACCCCAGCATTATCCTCTCCCTGTACACCCCATCATTATCCCCTCCCTATGCCCCCAGCATTATCCCCTCCCTGTGCACCCCAGCATTAGCCTCTCCCTGTGCACCCCAGCATTATCCCCTCCCTGTGCATCCCAGCATAAGCCTCTCCCTGTACACCCCAGCATTAGCCCCTCCCTGTACACCCCAGCATTATCCTCTCCCTGTACACCCCAGCATTATCCTCTCCCTGCACACCCCAGCATTATCCTCTCCCTACACACCCCAGCATTATCCCCTCACTGTACACCCCATCATTATCCCCTCCCTATGCCCCCCAACATTATCCCCTCCCTGTGCACACCAGCATTATCCTCTCCCTGTACACCCCATCATTATCCTCTTCCTGTACACCCCAGCATTAACCTTTCCCTGTACACCCCAGCATTATCCCCTCCCTGTACACCCCAGCATTACCCTCTCCCTGTGCACCCCAGCATTATCCTCTCCCTGTGCACCCCAGCATTATCCTCTCCCTGTACACCCCAGCATTATCCTCTCCCTGTACACCCCAGCATTAGCCTCTCCCCGTACACCCCAGCATTAACCTTTACCTGTGCACTGTAAGGAACGCATAGTGGCAACAGTAAAGACAGACACAAGTGATCACAGTTCAATGGTGTTTATTGAACCGTACAAAGGGCGAGATAAATGCCTAAGCTGAACCTCAATCTAAGATGGGAGCAAGCTATGGCCATCAAATAATAATAAGACAGTCCTAGTGGCATCTTGTGAAATAAAAAGGACCGACATTAAAAAGAAAAATATTGCCAATCCTTACTATTAAATTACAAAAGAGTGGGATAATGTTCACCAGAAAAGAAAGGTGTTCACAAAAATGATAAGTCAAGATGGTATGGGTAGGTCTCCCTTCCCCACGTTTTAAGCAAAGAACAAGGCAGGACTTCTGGGCATAGCCCACTCCTGTGCCTCGGCAGCACGAGGTTCACAGTTCAGTTCAATGATAGCAGAAACTTTCAGAGGCTGTCTCTTTCCTGCAAAAGTCTCTTGCCTTAGAAGGCTAGCTGGTTCAAAACAACAAACAAACAAAAGTTCCTTCAGTATTCTTGCACCTTTTGGTGATTGCTTTTGCCCTTTGGATCTCCCTCTGCCGGGCTCCGATCCTTCTTGCAACTTGGGCCTCCCTCCGTAGGGTTCACTACGGCCTTTCTTTAACATAGTTCATGTATTCCTAACACAGTTCATATATTGATCATTTTAATCAGAAAGCAGGGTTTTCCTTCTAGTTTTCTCTCGGCATCCCTCTGTCGGGTTCACACTTGCCTTTCTCCACAGTTCATAACCTTGTCAGAAAGTGGAGTTTTCTTCCCCTAGCTTTCTCTTGGCAATGGGCCAGGGACTTTCGATTGTACAAGGGATTTGACGTGACCCTTGTAGGATCACTCTGACATTTCAAGCCGCCCTTTCCTGGGGCCTTCTGGTCTTTGCAGTTTCAACACAAAACAAAAGGGGCCAGCGAGAGTCCTTTGAATGAGCACCCCTACGGCGCATGACCACTCTGCAGCTGGCTCTTGTCTCGGCTTTCTGAACAGTTCAAGTTATTTCTTCTTGCGTTCAAAATGTTGCTACTTGCAACCTTGGGCTCAACACAATTCGGTTTGCTATCAGCTCCCTCCCACTCACCGCTGTGCTGAACCCGTTGGCTTCTCTGCTCTCTGGAGTCAAGGATAGTAGCCAGCTTGCCTGCCCGCCTGCGTTATCAATACGGGAGGCCCCCGTGCACCGTTGACATCTGCTGCTCCACACGCCAGCTGTAACTCCTGGTTTTAAGATTTCGCTTTCGGAGATTTTGCGTGTCTGAGTTGAAAAGGACAAGGGCAATTCCACCTTCGTTGTCCTTCCAGGTCTCGCTGCCTTTCCCCCTTTGTCGTCCTTCCAGGTCTCGCCGCCTTTCTCCTCCCCTTGAACTGCCGGTTTACTGTAGCTGTATCCTTGTGCGTCCGGCCTTGCTCGAAGTGTGCTCCAGTACTCCACCTTTTATCCCTGTGGGGAAGGTAAAGGGTTGTCAGGTGCACATGGGTTTTGTCAAATGCCTGACTCTGCCTGACCCGTGTGTTGGGACATGTCAGCTAAATGGCTTTGGCAGGGGTGGGGTAGATCTTCTAAATATCCTACAGGGTAGGAAAGGGGAAAGGTTTTACAACGAAAGAGGTACCGCGTCTCAACCCTCAGTGTCCCACTTCCACTCCCTGAAGGCCCCTCGCCCAGGAACTGGATCCATTAGCGATGGCTGTGTCCTGGCCACCTGGACGACAACTCTCTGGGGACTAGCGGGTGAGGCACCTTCAGGTTTCTCACAGCACCCAGCATTATCCCCTCACTACACCCACCATTATCCCCTCACTACACCCACCATTATCCCCTCACTACACCCAGCATTATCCCCTCACTACACCCAGCATTATCCCCTCACTACACCCAGCATTATCTCCTCACTACACCCAGCATTACCTCCTCACTACATCAAGCATTATCTCCTCACTGTACACCCCAGCATTATCTCCTCACTACACCCATCATTATCCCCTCACTACACCCATCATTATCCCCTCACTACACCCAGCATTATCCCCTCACTACACCCAGCATTATCTCCTCACTGTACACCCCAGCATTATCTCCTCCCTGTACACCCCAGCATTACCCCCTCACTGTACACCCCAGCATTATCTCCTCCCTGTACACCCCAGCATTATCCCCTCACTATACCCAGCATTATCTCCTCACTGTACACCCCAGCATTATCTCCTCACTGTACACCCCAGCATTATGCTCTCCCTGTACACCCAACATTAACCTTTCCAGGGACACCCAGAATTATCCTCTTCCTGTACACCCCAGCATTATCCCCTCCCTGTACACCCCAGCATTATCCCCTCCCTGTACACCCAAGCATTATCCTCTCCCTGTACATCTCTGCATTATCTCTCCATGTACACCCCATGTTAGGGAGAATTCTCATTCTATGGCTAATTTCCCTTACCTATAGAGTGGCCCAGCAGCTTTGCTGGATTTGAAGTTTATTTTTTTTTTCTCACGCTAAGAGTGAGACTCTTTTTCCCACTCTTAGGCATTTTTTCTATGTGTTTTCTAGGCTCTTTTTGTGTTTAATGCCTATGGGATCTTTCTCACCCTCATAGGAACCATCTTTATTCACATGTGTTACACAGCACCCTCAGTGCAGTGACAAAGGGGTGTTGCAGCGACCCCCAAACATAGACTCCATACCCTGGGACTGACTACTGTCTCCCAGGGCATGTAAAGTCCCCATTGACTTTACTAGTCAATCCTTATGAACTAAACCAGTGCAACCCATCTTACTATGGAAGTACTGGGAAGGGTTAATAGTTTTTCCCTGGTGTTCATTTTCGAGAGGGTACCGTACAGTCCCTCTCTCCAAGGTTTCTGGCTGGTGGCAGTGGTTACTACCATAAATATTTGAAACGTGAATATTTTCCTATGGGATTTTCCCATTGTTCGAGGATACCACATTTACTGACAGCCTCTAACATACCGCTGGTTTATTTTTATATTAACTTTACTCCGGTAGGTTTTATTTGCCAGAACTTTGATACAAATTCTTTCTCGTGTCTTTCTCTGAGATCCTAACCCAGGTCGGGGATCCTTTGTTCGCCCTTTTGGCGGGTTTCTGCTAAGAAGCCCTCCTTTCGGTGCCACTGAGTCTGGGGTAGACCCATTGTGTGGGAGGAGGAGTAGGCCCCCTGGACAGGGTTGCCTAAGCAACCCAAGTCGCACTCTGTCCTGATAGGCTGGAGGGTCTCCCGCCAGGATGACCACTCCACTGTGTGAGTGACAGCTAGGCTGTATGAATGGGGGTCTTTCTGCATAAAAGCAGGGTCCTGAGGACTGGAAGAGCAAGACGTCGCCACTGGAACTAAGAAGCCGAAGAGGAGAGAAGCCAAAGACATCTGCAACAACTGAACCACTGGTGAAGCCCTGCTGCAGCGTCTCACCACTTTTCTCCACACGACGAGAGAAGATCATCATCTACAAGAGTCTTCTTCCCTTGAGCTGGTGGGGCCAATCGCCTTCCAGGACCTGCCTTGGTCGAATTGCCAGTGCCCTGCACTCGGAGACCGGATAGCCATGCACCCGTCCACCACGACCGCGATTTAAATGAGCGTACCTTTTAATCCGTTTCGGCATCACTGCGGCTGGTTTCTTCCCTGGGCAGTGCAGTGACTCGAACCTTCCTCCACGACGAGAGCCTCTCTTCCTCTGCTGGACAACATGAACTGCAGGAACTGCTAGGAACCACCGCCACTGCAGGAGCCACTTCCACTTTTTCAGGTACATTGTTCCGACAGGCCTCATGTTTCGCGGGGTATTGCTAAAGGTGGTTGAAATCCTTTACCTGCCTCCTGGGTTGGCCGCCCCTATCATCTAACTTTGTCTTTCACCTTCTGCAACCGCCTTTTCGAATCATTTAACAAAGACTTGACTGCAGCTACAAGAACGTTTTGCTCCTAAGCGCTTTGCCCTGTACCACTGACTCTGGCACAGGCCTATTGACTCTGGCTAAATCTGTTACAACTGCCTTCTCTAGATTGCTTTTCACCTAGAATTGTGTTGGTGCACCTACTATAACCACCGTTTCCTTCCCTCTTTTTAAACTTGTGAAGTGCCATTTTGCTCGATTTTCACCTCAGTATTAAGTACTGCCTTGCCTAAACTTGTTCACAGTCTTATTGGGAAGTGTTGCTAGGGTGTTTAAGAGTATATTCCTGTATAAATTGTCCTTCCCCTCCCTTGTGAGAAATTGTTAGAGTGCCATTTCTGCTTGGTTTTCACTGTGGCGTTTTGCTCATTTTTTACTCTGGCTCAAACTTGTCTACAATTCAAATAGGGATTTGTGTATACTTTTTTTTGACTGATTTTAACTTGCTTTAATAACTGTGATTGATGTGTTGAACTAGATGTGTGTAAATATATATATATATTCCTTTTTTTAATACAAAGCTTTGGCCAGGGTTTCCTTGTGCAATAGTATTGTAGTCCTATTGTGTAAACCCTGAATACTGCTCATCTCCCTCTTGAGATAAGTCTGACTGCTCAGCCACAGCTACCAACTAAATCTTTGTGGTACAGACTGATACCAAAGGGGATTTATTACATATACCTGTAGTCTTAATCTTCTGTAATACTCCCTAAGTGAACTGCACAGGATTCTGCCTAACACCCCATCATGCTCCCCTCCCTGTACACCCCAGCATTATCCCCTCCCTGTGCACCCCAGCATTAGCGTCTCCCTGTACACCCCAGCATTATCCCCTCCCTGTGTACCCCAGCATTGGCGTCTCCCTGTACACCCCAGCATTATCCCCTCCCAGTACACCCCAGCATTATGCTCTCCCTGTGCACCCCAGCATGAACCTTTCCCTGTACACCCCAGCATTATCCCCTCCCTGTGCACCCCAGCATTAGCATCTCCCTGTAACCCCACATCATCCTTTCCCTGTGCACCCCAGCATTAGCATCTCCCTGTACACCCCAGCATTATCCCCTCCCTGTGCACCCCAGCATTATCCCCTCCCTGTGCACCCCAGCATTATCCCCTCCCTGTGCACCCCACCATTAGCGTCTCCCTGTACACCCCAGCATTATCCCCTCCCTGTGCACCCCAGCATTAGCGTCTCCCTGTACACCCCAGCATTATCCCCTCCCTGTGCACCCCAGCATTAGCGTCTCCCTGTACCCCCCACATCACCCTTTCCCTGTGCACCCCAGCATTATCCCCTCCCTGTGCACCCCAGCATTATCCCCTCCCTGTGCACCCCAGCATTAGCGTCTCCCTGTACACCCCAGCATTATCCCCTCCCTGTGCACCCCAGCATTAGCGTCTCCCTGTACACCCCAGCATCATCCCCTCCCTGTGCACCCCAACATGAGCCTTTCCCTGTACACCCCAGCATTATCCCCTCCCTGTGCACCCCAGCATTAGCGTCTCCCTGTACCCCCCACATCATCCTTACCCTGTGCACCCCAGCATTAGCGTCTCCCTGTACCCCCACATCATCCTTTCCCTGTGCACTCAGTGTATTGAGCATGTCCCTTAGTCACCCAGGGAGAGGACTATATTTTTGGGGACTTTTATAACATTATAATTTCCTGCCTTTATGTAGGACTTCAGGCCTGTGTCCTCCCACTTCTAAGCACTGTGAGTAAGCCACCTGGAACTCTGGGGGCCAGGGGGAACCATCAGCTCCATAAAGTGACCCGTGGAGGTGGTAAATGGAGTATCCCCTCCCTGTGTACTAGCACACATAGGGTCCGCAAGCCCCAGCACGAAGCAAACAGAAATCCTTTGGCAGCGAAAGAAACCCCAGACAGTGAACGTCTGTGCTCAGCTCGCGACGTTGAAAGTTGAGAAACTAAGGATGCCATTATGTTGGATCAGGGATCACCATGACAAGTCTGCCTGATCTCAATATGGCGGGATCAGGGGATAGGCATGACAGAGTTACCTGCTCTTAATATGGGGAGATCACTATGACAGGCCCAGGCCTGCCTGATCCCAATATGGCAGAATCAGGGCATCGCCATGACAGGCTTCTTCTTCTTTATGTTGGGGCGGCTCCCAAAAATTAGGAGCCCACGATTTCCATCTTTGTAGATGATGATCATCTATGTCTCTCAAGTGCAGGCACTGACTCGGCCTCCCAAGGAAACCAAACCGCCACTACCACTGTACCCACACCACAGCAGAACCAGAACATATCACACACTCCCCCTACTCAAGATCTAATTTAAGTACGCCCTTGAAAATCCGACAACCTCCTAAAACACCCCAGCTGCCTTAACTATTATCATTTTCTCAGTCTTACTCTGCGTTTAAAAGGAACAATTAATAACTTCAACCATAAAGATCAAAAAGGTGTCCTTTATCAACCCCCAAGTAATCCCCTGTACCTGTGTCTGGGCTGCTTGCATCCTAGGAGCACCTGAAGCAGGCAAGAGCTCAATCCTTTATCAACGCCCAAGTAATCCCCTCCACCTGTGTCATCAAAACCCAAGTAATCCCTTCCACCTGTGTCATCAACCCCCAAGTAATCCCCTCCACCTGTGTCTGGGCTGCTTGCATTTTAGGAACACCTAAAGCAGGCAAGAGCTCAATCGGAGCTCGGCAATCCTGCCTAACACTATTCTCACCGTTGAATTGAAGCTGTGCAACCGCCTCACCATACGTCAAGTAGTGAGACACTCTCGCCGATTGCCCCTGGGCCTCATGCACATACACAGGCGTAAAGGTAGACTGGAAATCCACAGACAGGCAGGGAAATCCTGCGCCCAGTGACGGGACTAGTCAAGGTAAATGGCAAAGTTCTGCTTTATTAACAGTCCAAATAAAGCAGGGACAGCAATACACACACAGGCCTCCAGAGCTTTCTCTAATCAACAATGGAAAACATCAGGTTTTACTCTAAAAATACGTCACAATTGATGTCGCATCACAATCTTGGTTGCAAAAGGCTATGGGGATTTGTGATTGGTTTGGGGAATTGTCTACATATGGGTTACATAGGTGTTAGTCTCTTCATTGGTCCTGATTACCTGATGGCCCCGCCTCAGACCTAAAGTGATAAAGGTAAAAAAAGACATCATCATAACAGAACATAATCGGCTACTGCAACAGGTACAAGCAGCATTATTCCAAGAGTTGTGATTGGCTGCGATTGGTCTCACCAACCTTGAATATTTGGCAGTCATCGGCACATGAGCAAAGATAGTGGTAGGGCAGTGACATCAAGGAACTACGTCTTCCAAGTAAATAAGAAACCATCCCTGATTAACTAGGCCACACGCCAGTGTATATAGCTTTTAACTTGGCCTTGTTCGGCATCTCGTGTTCTGGGATCTGCGGGGTGTTGAGGCAGGTGTCCATCTGTCTGAAGCTTAATAAATGGACACTGTTCTCCAATCGTAGGTCACATGTGAGGGAACCACGTTTTGAGTTAGTCTTTGCGACTCTCTCGCTTTTTCTATCCTACCCTCTGGCGCCACGCTCACCGCGGGCCACACCTTGGATGCTTTCATCTCTACTGACATCCCCCTATCTATATCTATCCCTCTCACTACCTCCCTCTCTTGGACTGACCACTCTCTTCTCTCTACACACCTGAAGCTCTCCTCACCTCTTGCAGCAATACATCCGGCACAGCCACTTGGCTTCAAATTCACCAGACCTATGAAAAAAGTGACAGTGGCTGCTTTTGTCTCCACCTACTCTCCTCCACCCACTCCTTCGGCTGACTCCCACCCTAACACAGCCCTCGCTAACCTTAATCTCTCTCTCTCCAACACTCTTGACACTCTTGCACGTGTCATGAGTGTCCGACTGAAGCCTTCCAAAAAGTGCAACTCTTGGTACGACTCTGATCTGGCTGCCCTTAAACGCAAGTGTAGGGCAGCGGAACGGAAATGGAACTCATTGGGTGGACCATCTGACAAACTGGCCTGCAGCCTTCTTC
Organism: Ambystoma mexicanum; assembly: GCF_040938575.1. Taxonomy (NCBI): domain Eukaryota; kingdom Metazoa; phylum Chordata; class Amphibia; order Caudata; family Ambystomatidae; genus Ambystoma; species Ambystoma mexicanum. The sequence continues at coordinate 816,770,037 of NC_090938.1, forward strand.
AAAGACATTATCGACTCTGCATCCACACCAAGAAGAGAGTCTTTATTCAAGCCTGCATCTCCGCGGTATCAAACAACACGGCAGAACTTTCTAAAGTCTGCAAGGAACTGGCCAATCCTGCATCAGCCTCTTCTTCTGTCACTCCCACCCAGGACCTTTGCTCGTCCCTGGCTGTACACTTCACCAAAAAACCCAAGACATCCTTTCCACTCTCTCTTCCACACCACAGCATACACCAACACCGGAGCCCCCCTTGGCCCCTCCACTTACCCCCTCTTCTCTCTCACCCGTCACATCATCTGAGGTCACCAGACAAGTCCGATCTATGACGGCTTCATCCAAACAGGTGGACCCTTGTCCCTCCAAAACCATTAAAGACAATATCGACTCCCTCGCCCCAGCCTCCGCTGATCTCTTTAATCTCTCCTTTTCCACTGGAGTTTTCCCAACTGCTCTTAAGCACTCCCTTGTGCACCCTCTGCTCAAAAAACCCTCTGCCGACCCCTCCATTCTGGCAAACTACCGCCCCATCTCTATCACCCCTTTCCTGGGCAGATTCCTGGAGAAACTGGCTATCTCTCAGCTGACCCTCCACACTGATTCTATTGGTTGCTTCCATGACCATAAATCTGGCTTCAGAGCATCCAGAGGCACAGAAATTCCTCTTCTGAACACGCGTGAAGACCTGCTCTCAAATCTTGACACTAACACCCCCTTTATCCTCATTCACCTTGACCTCTCCTCTGCCTTTGACACGGTTAACCACAACATCCTGATCGCACGTCTGCATGACACCCTGGGAATCACAGGTCAGGCTCTGGTGTGGTTAACCTCCTTCCTCTCCGACCCGCCCATCCCAGGTGGAACTCGGAGCCTTTCACTCAACTATCACTCTCTCAATCTGTGACATTCCCCAGGGTTGTAACCTTTCACCCTGGTTCTTCAAAGTCTATATGGCTGCCCTGGCACATGTGATTGACACCTTTACCTCTAACTTCCAGTGCTACGCGGATCACACACAACTATCTTTCAGGCTACCCTCAGGCGCCTCCTCCTCCTCGCTCATATCTGACTATCTGTCTGCTATTCAGTCATGGTGTGCTGCAAATTACCTTTGCCTCAACACCACTAAGACTGAGATCGTTCGCATTGGGACCCCTGCTCCTGCTTTCCCACTTTCACTTTGGCCGGCCTCCCTTGGCCCTGCGCCCGCACCCACCTGCAAGGCAAGAAACTTTGGGGTCATCTTTGACTCCACCCTCTCCTCCTCCTCTCACATTTCAGACATCTCTTAAAAGTCTAACTATCAGCTACACCTCCTCAGAGGTACTCTGCCTTTTCTCACTTTCCCCCAGAGGCTCACTGTCTCCAGAGCCCTGGTTCTCCCCAGGCTGGACTACTGCAACAGCCTCTTCCTCAACCTCCCATCTTCTGCCCTGCGCCCTCTGCAACTCATCCAGAACAGAACCCCAAGACTTATCCTTCGCCTGAAGCCCAGGGACTGCATCTCTCTGGCACTGAAATCCCTTCACTGGCTCCCTGTGGCTGCAAAGACCCTTTGCATTGCTCACAAGGCTATCTGGGACCTGGCACCTACCTATCTGCAACGCTGCCTACCTAAATACTGTCCCTCCTGAGACCTCTGCTCATCTACCCCCAACCTCCTGCGAGTGAGTCTGTTCTCCATGCAGAGATTTGGAGGGAGATCTTTATCCTCAGCAGGTGCCACCCTCTGGAATAGCCTCCCTGCCACCCTCCGTCTTGAGCCAGATATCTTTAAATTCCAGAATCTCCTCAAGAGCTTCCTCTTCTCCTCTTCCTTCTCTCTCCCTCTAACCTGCTAACCTAGTTGTCTATTTTTTCCCTCTTCCCCTCCTCTTCCTTACAGCATGCTGACTGGTTGCCTGTTGTACCTCAGAGTCTCACTGGCCCCGGCACCCACGCAGTCCTCTTTTGCCTTTGCCTCAGGGCCCTACACCCTACCCACACTCAATGCACTGGAGAAATTAACCCTACAGAGTGGCTCTCTTTGCACTTACTCCAGTCTCAACTGACCGGGTGCACTTGATCCTCCCTCTCCCTGTGACCCTCTGTGCACTTGCTTGATCCGTACGCACCACGCCTGAAGATCGTCTGTCTGTCTCCCTTGTCTTCACCCTTTAATTGCACTGTTAAAACAGCAGAATCCCCGTCGGGCCTATTTGCTGTCCCCCAATCTGTTAAATGTACTTTTTACGCATTGACTCTGCCTGTACAGACTATTATCGTCTCAGAATTTCAAGGGCTCTGAGTGACTGTTGTTTTTTCCTCATGTTCCCACCCCCCTTGAGTGCTTTGAAACACTTGCCTGTGTATAGGCGCTATATAAAAAAAAAACAATACCATATCATCCTGGGGGGGATCCCCATGAGATTCAGATGTGCACTACTCCCCTTAAAATCCCTGTGATGTGACTGTGAGTGACTTGAGGAACATTGCCCTGGAAGGACACCCAAGAGATTGAGAAGTAAACTAGGGACTGGATTCCGGAGCTTGGACTCAGGAACGTAGGTCCTCAGAGAGTAGGCCCTTCACTGAGTGTCTTTATCCCACTTGCTGCTCACTGTTGCCTGAGCTCCTCCCCTTTGTGCTCATTCTTTATACTAGAGCTGTTTCCAGACCCCTTCTCGGAAGCACATAGCAAGTAGGTGCTAATCCGTTCTTGTGCTTTTTTTTGGTGTTCTGGGGTGTCCACCCAGTGACGGCGCAGGTGTCCGCCCTGGTTCCAGTACTGTTCTGTGTGGTAATGGTAGGTCTGTGGTTACAGGCTCAGTACTCACTGTGTGTCTTTCTTTCTTTCCAGCCTGCTCACTTCCTCCAGTCGTGCACAGAGGGCGGCAATGGTGCAAAGCTCGAGCTCTGGCACGGGACCACCACCCTGGCCTTCAAGTTCCAGCATGGGGTGGTGGTGGCAGTGGACTCCCGGGCCTCAGCAGGGAGTTACATTTGTGAGTGACATCTTCTTCCCTCCTCTCTTTATCTACATGGACAGGGTCCTCCTTGAGAGACGCTTCTCAGGTTGTATACTAATTGACCTTTTCACAATTGCCCTCGGGAGAATTGACCTCGGGAGAATTGACCTAATTTAGAAGGTCAATTAGGACATATATGCGGGGGAAACCCCCCGCAAACCCCCCCACCTAATCCAAAACCCCCTGCAACCCCCACCCAATCCCCTTATATTATTTATAATCCAAAACCAACCCAATACATATATAAAATAACTAAAATAATATAAAGGTCAATTGTGCAGAAGGTCAATTAGGAACACAATAATTAGGTCAATTGCCCAAAAGGTCAATTATTAAAGGTCAATTTGGGTAATACCGCTTCTCATTCACCCTTGTAGACCACAGACTCGGGTTTAGGGCATATGCGCTATCCTTAAGGGTACAGAGACCTTGCTTGCTCAGGCAGCAAAACTATCCCTGAGGTTACAGAAAAAGGTACCAGCTCATGCTGCAAAACTATATCTCATGGTACAGACACTTTACTGACTCAGGCAGCAAAACTATCCCTCAAGTTACAGTGGCCTTACTGTCCCGGGCAGAAGAACTATCCCTCGGAGTACAGAGGCCGTAGTGGCTCAAGCAGCAGCCCTACCTTCAGAGAACGTACTAGCTCAGGAAACTCATCTACCCCCTAGGGTACAGACACCTTCTTGGCACAGGCAGCAGAACTACCCCTGAGGTTACAGCGAACTTACTGACTCAGGCAGCAGAACTACCCCTCGGGTTACAGCAAATTTACTGACTCAGACAGCAGAACTACCCCTCGGGTTAAAGGGAACTTACTGACTCAGGCAGCAGAAATTCCCCTTGGGTTACAGTGAACTTGCTGACTCAGGCAGCAGAAATACCCCTCGGGTTACAGCGAACTTACTGCCTCAGGCAGCAGAACTACCCCTCGGGTTACAGCGAACTTACTGACTCAGGCAGCAGGACTACCCCTCTGGTTAAAGGGAACTTACTGACTCAGGCAGCAGGACTACCCCTCGGGTTATAGCAAACTTACTGACTCAGGCAGCAGAACTACCCCTCGGGTTACAGCGAACTTACTGACTCAGGCAGCAGAACCACCCCTCGGGTTACAGCAAACTTACTGACTCGGGCAGCAGAACTACCCCTCGGGTTACAGCAAACTTACTGACTCAGGCAGCAGGACTACCCCTTGGGTTAAAGGGAACTTACGGACTCAGGCAGCAGGACTACCCCTCGGGTTAAATGGAACTTACTGACTCAGGCAGCAGGACTACCCCTCGGGTTATAGCAAACTTACTGACTCAGGCAGCAGAACTACCCCTCGGGTTACAGCAAACCTACTGACTCAGGCGGCAGGACTACCCCTCGGGTATTAGCAAACTTACTGACTCAGGCAGCAGAACTACCCCTCGGGTTACAGCAAACTTACTGACTCAGGCAGCAGGACTACCCCTCGGGTTACAGCGAACTTACTGACTCAGGCAGCAGAACTACCCCTCGGGTTACAGCAAACCTACTGACTCAGACGGCAGGACTACCCCTCGGGTTATAGCAAACTTACTGACTCAGGCAGCAGAACTACCCCTCGGGTTACAGCAAAATTACTGACTCAGGCAGCAGGACTACCCCTCGGGTTACAGCGAACTTACTGACTCAGGCAGCAGAACTACCCCTCAGGTTACAGGGAACTTACTGACTCAGGCAGCAGAATTGTCTATTATTCGAATGTTAAATTATTGATACATTGTTGTATTTCCATTTTTGGAAACCTTTGGTCTGTAATTTGAATCTGAATAAAATAACATTTTCTAAACTGAAAAGAACTGCCCATCAAGTTAGAGACCATACTAGCTCAGACAGAACATGTAACCCTGAGTTTACATATATCCAACATGCTCAGACCCCCCCCACTGCAGAGAACCCCTTAGGCTTCATAGGTCTTACAGACTCAGTGCCGAGACAGCAGAGCTATCCCTTGGGTTATACTGACCTCATGTGTACAGGCATCAGACCTAACCTCACAGTGTGCAGATTACAGGCTCAGGCTCGGAAAGCAGAACTATCCTTGGGTTATACCGACCTCATGTGTGCATGCATCAGACCTAACCTCACAGTGTGCAGATTACAGGCTCAGGGCTCAGCCAGCAGAACTAACCTTGGGTTAAACCAACCTCATGTGTGCAGGCACCTGACCTAACCCCAGGGTATGCAGATTGCAGGCTCGGGGCTCAGACGGCAGAGCTTTCCCTTGGCCTCATGTGTGCAGGCACCAGACCTAACCCCAGGGTGTGCAGATTGCAGGCTCAGACAGCAGAGCTATCCCTTGGGTTATACCGGCCTCATGTGTGCAGGCACCAGACCTAACCCCAGGGTGTGCAGATTGCAGGCTCAGACAGCAGAGCTATCCCTTGGGTTATACCGGCCTCATGTGTGCAGGCACCAGACCTAACCACAGGGTGTGCAGATTGCAGGCTCAGGGCTCAGACAGCAGAGCTATCCCTTGGATTATACCAACCTTGTGTGTGCAGGCACCAGACCTAACCCCAGGGTGTGCAGATTACAGGCTCAGGGCTCAGACAGCAGAGCTATCCCTTGGGTTATACCAACCTCATGTGTGCAGACACCAGACCTAACCTCGGGGTGTGCAGATTGCAGGCTCAGGGCTCAGACAGCAGAGATATCCCTTGGGTTATACCGGCCTCATGTGTGCAGGCACCAGACCTAACCCCATGGTGTGCAGATTACAGGCTCAGGGCTCAGACAGCAGAGCTATCCCTTGGGTTATACCAACCTCATGTGTGCAGACACCAGACCTAACCTCGGGGTGTGCAGATTGCAGGCTCAGACAGCAGAGCTATCCCTTGGGTTATACCAACCTCATGTGTGCAGGCACCAGACCTAACCTCAGGGTGTGCAGATTACAGGCTCAGGGCTCAGACAGCGGAGCTATCCCTTGGGTTATACCGACCTCATGTGTGCAGGCACCAGACCTAACCTCAGGGTGTGCAGATTGCAGGCTCAGGGCTCAGACAGCAGAGCTGTCCCTTGGGTTATACTGACCTCATGTGTGCAGGCACCAGACCTAACCCCAGGGTGTGCAGATTACAGGCTCGGGGCTCAGACAGCAGAGCTGTCCCTTGGGTTATACCGACCTCATGTGTGCAGGCACCAGACCTAACCTCAGGGTGTACAGATTGCAGGCTCAGGGCTCAGACAGCAGAGCTGTCCCTTGGGTTATACTGACCTCATGTGTGCAGGCACCAGACCTAACCCCAGGGTGTGCAGATTACAGGCTCGGGGCTCAGACAGCAGAGCTGTCCCTTGGGTTATACCAGCCTCATGTGTGCAGGCACCAGACCTAACCTCAGGGTGTGCAGATTACAGGCTCAGGGCTCAGACAGCAGAGCTATCCCTTGGGTTATACCAACCTCATGTGTACAGACACCACACCTAACCTCGCGGTGTGCAGATTGCAGGCTCAGATGGCAGAGCTATCCCTTGGGTTATACTGGCCACAAGTGTGCAGGCACCAGACCTAACCCCAGGGTGTGCAGATTACAGGCTCGGGGCTCAGACAGCAGAGCTGTCCCTTGGGTTATACCAGCCTCATGTGTGCAGGCACCAGACCTAACCTCAGGGTGTGCAGATTCCAGGCTCAGGGCTCTGACAGCAGAGCTATCCCTTGGGTTATACCGACCTCATGTGTGCAGGCACCAGACCTAACCCCAAGGTGTGCAGATTGCAGCCTCGGGGCTCAGACAGCAGAGCTGTCCCTTGGGTTATACCAGCCTCATGTGTGCAGGTACCAGACCTAACCTCGGGGTGTGCGGATTGCAGGCGCAGGGCTCAGACAGCAGAGCTATCCCTTGGGTTATACTGGCCACGTGTGCAGGCACCAGACCTAACCTCAGGGTGTGCAGATTGCAGGCGCCGTGCTCAGACAGCAGAGCTATCCCTTGGGTTATACTGGCCACATGTGTGTAGGCAAAAGACCTAACCCCAGGGTGTGCAGATTGCAGGCTCGAGGCTCAGACAGCAGAACTATCCCTTGGGTTATACTGACCTCATGTGTGCAGGCACCAGTCCTAACCCCAGGGTGTGCAGATTGCAGGCTCGAGGCTCAGACAGCAGAGCTATCCCTTGGGTTATACCGACCTTATGTTTTCAGGCACCAGACCTAACCCCAGGGTGAGCAGATTGCAGGCGCAGGGCTCAGACAGCAGAGCTATCCCTTGGGTTATACTGGCCACGTGTGCAGGCACCAGACCTAACCTCAGGGTGTGCAGATTGCAGGCGCCGTGCTCAGACAGCAGAGCTATCCCTTGGGTTATACTGGCCACATGTGTGTAGGCACCAGACCTAACCCCAGGGTGTGCAGATTGCAGGCTTGAGGCTCAGACAGCAGAGCTATCCCTTGGGTTATACCGATCTTATGTGTGCAGGCACCAGACCTAACCTCAGGGTTTGCAGATTGCAGGCACCGGGCTCTGACAGCAGAGCTGTCCCTTGGGTTATACTGACCCCATGTTTTCAGGCACCAGACCTAACCCCAGGGTGAGCAGATTGCAGGCGCAGGGCTCAGAAAGCAGAGCTATCCCTTGGGTTATGCCGACCTCATGTGTGCAGGCACCAGACCTAACCCCAGGGTATGCAGATTGCAGGCACAGGGCGCAGACAGCAGAGCTGTCCCTTGGGTTATACTGACGTCATGTGTGCAGGCACCAGACCTAATCCCAAGGTGTGCAGATTGCAGGCTCAGGGCTCAGACAGCAGAGCTGTCCCTTGGGTTATACTGACGTCATGTGTGCAGGCACCAGACCTAACCCCAGGATATGCTGATTGCAGGCTCGGGGCTCAGACAGCAGAGCTGTCCCTTGGGTTATACCGGCCTCATGTGTGCAGGCACCAGACCTAACCCCAGGGTGTGCAGATTACAGGCTCAGGGCTCAGACAGCAGAGCTATCCCTTGGGTTATGCCAACCTCATGTGTGCAGGCACCAGACCTAACCCCAGGGTGTGCAGATTACAGGCTCAGGGCTCAGACAGCAGAGCTATCCCTTGGGTTATACTGACCTCATGTGTGCACGCACCAGACCTAACCTCGGGGTGTGCAGATTACAGGCTCAGGGCTCAGACAGCAGAGCTATCCCTTGGGTTATGCCAACCTCATGTGTGCAGAAACCAGACCTAACCTCGGGGTGTGCAGATTGCAGGCTCAGACAGCAGAGCTATCCCTTGGGTTATACCAACCTCATGTGTGCAGGCACCAGACCTAACCCCATGGTGTGCAGATTACAGGCTCAGGGATCAGACAGCAGGGCTGTCCCTTGGGTTATACCAACCTCATGTGTGCAGGTACCAGACCTAACCCCATGGTGTGCAGATTGCAGGCGCAGGGCTCAGACAGCAGAGCTATCCCTTGGGTTTACTGGCCACATGTGTGCAGGCACCAGACCTAACCTCAGGGTGTGCAGATTGCAGGTGCAGGGCTCAGACAGCAGAGCTATACCTTGGGTTATACTGACCACATGTGTGCAGGCACCAGTCCTAACCCCAGGGTGTGCAGATTGCAGGCTCGAGGCTCAGACAGCAGAGCTATCCCTTGGGTTATACCGACCTTATGTGTGCAGGCACCAGACCTATCCTCGGGGTGTGCAGATTGCAGGCGCCGGGCTAAGACAGCAGAGATATCCTTTGGTTATACCAACCTCGTGTGCAGGCACCAGACCTAACCTCAGGGTGTGCAGATTGCAGGTGCAGGGCTCAGACAGCAGAGCTGTCCCTTGTGTTATACTGACGTCATGTGTGCAGGCACCAGACCTAACCCCAGGGTATGCAGATTGCAAGCTCGGGGCTCAGACAGCAGAGCTGTCCCTTGGGTTATACCGGCCTCATGTGTGCAGGCACCAGACCTAACCCCAGGGTGTGCAGATTACAGGCTCAGACAGCAGAGCTATCCCTTGGGTTATGCCGACCTCATGTGTGCAGGCACCAGACCTAATCCCAGGGTGTGCAGATTGCAGGCTCAGGACTCAGACAGCAGAGCTGTCCCTTGGGTTATACTGACATCATTTGTGCAGGCACCAGACCTAACCCCAGGGTATGCAGATTGCAGGCTCGGGGCTCAGACAGCAGAGCTGTCCCTTGGGTTATACCGGCCTCATGTGTGCAGGCACCAGACCTAACCCCAGGGTGTGCAGATTACAGGCTCAGGGCTCAGACAGCAGAGCTATCCCTTGGGGTATGCCAACCTCATGTGTGCAGGCACCAGACCTAACCCCGGGGTGTGCAGATTACAGGCTCAGGGCTCAGACAGCAGAGCTATCCCTTGGGTTATACTGACCTCATGTGTGCAGGCACCAGACCTAACCTCGGGGTGTGCAGATTACAGGCTCAGGGCTCAGACAGCAGAGCTATCCCTTCGGTTATGCCAACCTCATGTGTGCAGAAACCAGACCTAACCTCGGGGTGTGCAGATTGCAGGCTCAGACAGGAGAGCTGTCCCTTGTGTTATACCGGCCTCATGTGTGCAGGCACCAGACCTAACCCCAGGGTGTGCAGATTGCAGGCTCGGGGCTCAGACAGCAGAGCTGTCCCTTGGGTTATACCGGCCTCATGTGTGCAGGCACCAGACCTAACCCCAGGGTGTGCAGATTACAGGCTCAGGGCTCAGACAGCAGAGCTATCCCTTGAGTTATGCCGACCTCATGTGTGCAGGCACCAGACCTAACCTCGGGGTGTGCAGATTACAGGCTCAGGGCTCAGACAGCAGAGCTATCCCTTCGGTTATGCCAACCTCATGTGTGCAGAAACCAGACCTAACCTCGGGGTGTGCAGATTGCAGGCTCAGACAGCAGAGTTGTCCCTTGGGTTATACCGGCCTCATGTGTGCAGGCACCAGACCTAACCCCAGGGTGTGCAGATTGCAGGGTCGGGGCTCAGACAGCAGAGCTGTCCCTTGGGTTATACCGGCCTCATGTGTGCAGGCACCAGACCTAACCCCAGGGTGTGCAGATTACAGGCTCAGGGCTCAGACAGCAGAGCTATCCCTTGAGTTATGCCGACCTCATGTGTGCAGGCACCAGACCTAATCCCAGGGTGTGCAGATTGCAGGCTCAGGACTCAGACAGCAGAGCTGTCCCTTGGGTTATACTGACCTCATGTGTGCAGGCACCAGACCTAACCCCAGGGTGTGCAGATTACAGGCTCGGGGCTCAGACAGCAGAGCTGTCCCTTGGGTTATACCGGCCTCATGTGTGCAGGCACCAGACCTAACCTCAGGGTGTACAGATTGCAGGCTCAGGGCTCAGACAGCAGAGCTGTCCCTTGGGTTATACTGACCTCATGTGTGCAGGCACCAGACCTAACCCCAGGGTGTGCAGATTACAGGCTCGGGGCTCAGACAGCAGAGCTGTCCCTTGGGTTATACCAGCCTCATGTGTGCAGGCACCAGACCTAACCTCAGGGTGTGCAGATTCCAGGCTCAGGGCTCAGCCAGCAGAACTATCCTTGGGTTATACCAACCTCATGTGTGCAGGCATCAGACCTAACCTCAAAGTGTGCAGATTACAGGCTCAGGGCTCAGCCAGCAGAACTATCCTTGGGTTAAACCGACCTCATGTGTGCAGGTACCAGACCTAACCCCATGGTGTGCAGATTGCAGGCTCAGGGCTCAGAGAGCAGAGCTGTCCCTTGGGTTATACTGACCTCATGTGTGCAGGTACCAGACCTAACCCCATGGTGTGCAGATTGCAGGTGCAGGGCTCAGACAGCAGAGCTATCCCTTGGGTATACTGGCCACATGTGTGCAGGCACCAGACCTAACCTCAGGGTGTGCAGATTGCAGGCGCTGTGCTCAGACTGCAGAGCTATCCCTTGGGTTATACTGGCCACATGTGTGTAGGCACCAGACCTAACCCCAGGGTGTGCGGATTGCAGGTTCGGGGCTCAGACAGCAGAGCTATCCCTTGGGTTATACCGACCTCATGTGTGCAGGCACCAGACCTAACCTCAGGGTGTGCAGATTCCAGGCTCAGGGCTCTGACAGCAGAGCTATCCCTTGGGTTATACCGACCTCATGTGTGCAGGCACCAGACCTAACCCCAAGGTGTGCAGATTGCAGCCTCGAGGCTCAGACAGCAGAGCTATCCCTTGGGTTATACCGACCTTATGTGTTCAGGCACCAGACCCAACCTCAGGGTGTGCAGATTGCAGGCGCCGGGCTCTGACAGCAGAGCTGTCCCTTGGGTTATACTGACCCCATGTTTTCAGGCACCAGACCTAACCCCAGGGTGAGCAGATTGCAGCCACAGGGCTCAGACAGCAGAGCTATCCCTTGGGTTATGCCGACCTCATGTGTGCAGGCACCAGACCTAACCCCAGGGTATGCAGATTGCAGCACAGGGCTCAGACAGCAGAGCTATCCCTTGGGTTATACTGACATCATGTGTGCAGGGATCAGACCTAACCCCAAGGTGTGCAGATTGCAGGCTCAGGGCTCAGACAGCAGAGCTGTTCCTTGGGTTATACTGACGTCATGTGTGCAGGCACCAGACCTAACCTCGGGGTGTGCAGATTGCAGGCTCAGGGCTCAGACAGCATAGCTGTCCCTTGGGTTATACCAACCTCATGTGTGCAGGCACCAGACCTAACCTCGGGGTGTGCAGATTGCAGGCTCAGACAGCAGAGCTATCCCTTGGATTATACCAACCTCATGTGTGCAGCCACCAGACCTAACCCCATTGTGTGCAGATTACAGGCTCAGGGATCAGACAGCAGAGCCGTCCCTTGGGTTATACCAACCTCATGTGTGCAGGCACCAGACCTATCCCCAGGGTGTGCAGATTACAGGCTCAGGGATCAGACAGCAGAGCTGTCCCTTGGCTGATAATGACCTCATGTGTGCAGGCACCAGACCTAACCCCATGGTGTGCAGATTGCAGGCGCCGTGCTCAGACAGCAGAGCTATCCCTTGGGTTATACTGGCCACATGTGTGTAGCACCAGACCTAACCCCAGGGTGTGCAGATTGCAGGCTCGAGGCTCAGACAGCAGAACTATCCCTTGGGTTATACTGACCTCAAGTGTGCAGGCACCAGTCCTAACCCCAGGGTGTGCAGATTGCAGGATCGAGGCTCAGACAGCAGAGCTATCCCTTGGGTTATGCCGACCTCATGTGTGCAGGCACCAGACCTAACCCCAGGGTATGCAGATTGCAGGCGCAGGGCTCAGACAGCAGAGCTATCCCTTGGGTTATACTGACCTCATGTGTGCAGGGATCAGACCTAACCCCAAGGTGTGCAGATTGCAGGCTCAGGGCTCAGACAGCAGAGCTATCCCTTGGGTTATACTGACGTCATGTGTGCAGGCACCAGACCTAAACCCAGGGTGTGCAGATTGCAGGCTCAGGACTCAGACAGCAGATCTGTCCCTTGGTTTATACTGACGTCATGTGTGCAGGCACCAGACCTAACCCCAGGGTATGCAGATTGCAGGCTCGGGGCTCAGACAGCAGAGCTGTCCCTTCGGTTATACCGGCCTCATGTGTGCAGGCACCAGACCTAACCCCAGGGTGTGCAGATTACAGGCTCAGGGCTCAGACAGCAGAGCTATCCCTTGGGTTATGCGAACCTCATGTGTGCAGAAACCAGACCTAACCTCGGGGTGTGCAGATTGCAGGCTCAGACAGCAGAGCTATCCCTTGGGTTATACCAACCTCATGTGTGCAGGCACCAGTCCTAACCCCATGGTGTGCAGATTACAGGCTCAGGGATCAGACAGCAGGGCTGTCCCTTGGGTTATACCAACCTCATGTGTGCAGGAACCAGACCTAACCCCATGGTGTGCAGATTGCAGGTGCAGGGCTCAGACAGCAGAGCTATCCCTTGGGTATACTGGCCACATGTGTGCAGGCACCAGACCTAACCTCAGGGTGTGCAGATTGCAGGCGCTGTGCTCAGACTGCAGAGCTATCCCTTGGGTTATACCGACCTCATGTGTGCAGGCACCAACCCTAACCCCAGGGTGTGCAGATTCCAGGCTCGGGGCTCTGACAGCAGAGCTATCCCTTGGGTTATACCGACCTCATGTGTGCAGGCACCAACCCTAACCCCAAGGTGTGCAGATTACAGGCTCGGGCTCAGACAGCAGAGCTGTCCCTTGGGTTATACCAGCCTCATGTGTGCAGGCACCAGACCTAACCTCAGGGTGTGCAGATTCCAGGCTCAGGGCTCTGACAGCAGAGCTATCCCTTGGGTTATACTGACGTCATGTGTGCAGGCACCAGACCTAACCCCAGGGTGTGCAGATTCCAGGCTCAGGGCTCTGACAGCAGAGCTATCCCTTGGGTTATACCGACCTCATGTGTGCAGGCACCAGACCTAACCCCAAGGTGTGCAGATTGCAGGCGCCGGGCTCTGACAGCAGAGCTGTCCCTTGGGTTATACTGACCTCATGTGTGCAGGGATCAGACCTAACCCCAAGGTGTGCAGATTGCAGGCTCAGGGCTCAGACAGCAGAGCTGTCCCTTGGGTTGTACTGACGTCATGTGTGCAGGCACCAGACCTAACCCCATGGTGTGCAGATTACAGGCTCAGGGATCAGACAGCAGAGCTGTCCCTTGGCTGATAATGACCTCATGTGTGCAGGCACCAGACCTAACCCCAGGGTATGCAGATTGCAGGCGCCGGTCTCTGACAGCAGAGCTGTCCCTTGGGTTATACCAACCTCATGTGTGCAGGTACCAGACCTAACCCCATGGTGTGCAGATTGCAGGCGCAGGGCTCAGACAGCAGAGCTATCCCTTGGGTTATACTGGCCACATGTGTGTAGGCACCAGACCTAACCCCAGGGTGTGCAGATTGCAGGCTCGAGGCTCAGACAGCAGAACTATCCCTTGGGTTATACTGACCTCATGTGTGCAGGCACCAGTCCTAACCCCAGGGTGTGCAGATTGCAGGCTCGAGGCTCAGACAGCAGAGCTATCCCTTGGGTTATACCGACCTTATGTGTGCAGGCACTAGACCTAACCTCAGGGTGTGCAGACTGCAGGCACCGGGCTCTGACAGCAGAGCTGTCCCTTGGGTTATACTGACACCATGTTTTCAGGCACCAGACCTAACCCCAGGGTGAGCAGATTGCAGGCGCAGGGCTCAGAAAGCAGAGCTATCCCTTGGGTTATGCCGACCTCATGTGTGCAGGCACCAGACCTAACCCCAGGGTGTGCAGATTGCAGGCTCAGGGCTCAGACAGCAGAGCTGTCCCTTGGGTTATACTGACGTCATGTGTGCAGGCACCAGACCTAATCCCAGGGTGTGCAGATTGCAGGCTCAGGACTCAGACAGCAGAGCTGTCCCTTGGGTTATACCGGCCTCATGTGTGCAGGCACCAGACCTAACCCCAGGGTGTGCAGATTACAGGCTCCGGGCTCAGACAGCAGAGCTATCCCTTGGGTTATGCCAACCTCATGTGTGCAGGCACCAGACCTAACCCCAGGGTGTGCAGATTACAGGCTCAGGGCTCAGACAGCAGAGCTATCCCTTGGGTTATACCGACCTCATGTGTGCACGCACCAGACCTAACCTCGGGGTGTGCAGATTACAGGCTCAGGGCTCAGACAGCAGAGCTATCCCTTGGGTTATGCCAACCTCATGTGTGCAGAAACCAGACCTAACCTCTGGGTGTGCAGATTGCAGGCTCAGACAGCAGAGCTATCCCTTGGGTTATACCAACCTCATGTGTGCAGGCACCAGTCCTAACCCCATGGTGTGCAGATTACAGGCTCAGGGATCAGACAGCATGGCTGTCCCTTGGGTTATACCAACCTCATGTGTGCAGGTACCAGACCTAACCCCATGGTGTGCAGATTGCAGGCGCAGGGCTCAGACAGCAGAGCTATCCCTTGGGTTTACTGGCCACATGTGTGCAGGCACCAGACCTAACCTCAGGGTGTGCAGATTGCAGGCGCAGGGCTCAGACAGCAGAGCTATCCCTTGGGTTATTCTGACCTCATGTGTGCAGGCACCAGTCCTAACCCCAGCGTGTGCAGATTGCAGGCTCGAGGCTCAGACAGCAGAGCTATCCCTTGGGTTATACCGACCTTATGTGTGCAGGCACCAGACCTATCCTCAGGGTGTGCAGATTGCAGGCGCCGGGCTAAGACAGCAGAGATATCCTTTGGTTATACCAACCTCATGTGTGCAGGCACCAGACCTAACCTCAGGGTGTGCAGATTGCAGGTGCAGGGCTCAGACAGCAGAGCTGTCCCTTGGGTTATACTGACGTCATGTGTGCAGGCACCAGACCTAACCCCAGGGTATGCAGATTGCAGGCTCGGGGCTCAGACAGCAGAGCTGTCCCTTGGGTTATACCGGCCTCATGTGTGCAGGCACCAGACCTAACCCCAGGGTGTGCAGATTACAGGCTCAGGGCTCAGACAGCAGAGCTATCCCTTGGGTTATGCCGACCTCATGTGTGCAGGCACCAGACCTAATCCCAGGGTGTGCAGATTGCAGGCTCAGGACTCAGACAGCAGAGCTGTCCCTTGGGTTATACTGACGTCATGTGTGCAGGCACCAGACCTAACCCCAGGGTATGCAGATTGCAGGCTCGGGGCTCAGACAGCAGAGCTGTCCCTTGGGTTATACCGGCCTCATGTGTGCAGGCACCAGACCTAACCTCGGGGTGTGCAGATTGCAGGCTCAGACAGCAGAGCTGTCCCTTGGGTTATACCAGCCTCATGTGTGCAGGCACCAGACCTAACCCCAGGGTGTGCAGATTGCAGGCTCGGGGCTCAGACAGCAGAGCTGTCCCTTGGGTTATACCGGCCTCATGTGTGCAGGCACCAGACCTAACCCCAGGGTGTGCAGATTACAGGCTCAGGGCTCAGACAGCAGAGCTATCACTTGGGTTATACCAACCTCATGTGTGCAGACACCAGACCTAACGTCGGGGTGTCCAGATTGCAGGCTCAGACAGCAGAGCTATCCCTTGGGCTATACCAACCTCATGTGTGCAGGCACCAGACCTAACCTCAGGGTGTGCAGATTACAGGCTCAGGGCTCAGACAGCAGAGCTATCCCTTGGGTTATACCGACCGCATGTGTGCAGGCACCAGACCTAACCTCAGGGTGTGCAGATTGCAGGCTCAGACAGCAGAGCTGTCCCTTGTGTTATACTGACCTCATGTGTGCAGGCACCAGACCTAACCCCAGGGTGTGCAGATTACAGGCTCGGGGCTCAGACAGCAGAGCTGTCCCTTGGGTTATACCGACCTCATGTGTGCAGGCACCAGACCTAACCTCAGGGTGTACAGATTGCAGGCTCAGGGCTCAGACAGCAGAGCTGTCCCTTGGGTTATACTGACCTCATGTGTGCAGGCACCAGACCTAACCCCAGGGTGTGCAGATTACAGGCTCGGGGCTCAGACAGCAGAGCTGTCCCTTGGGTTATACCAGCCTCATGTGTGCAGGCACCAGACCTAACCTCAGGGTGTGCAGATTCCAGGCTCAGGGCTCAGCCAGCAGAACTATCCTTGGGTTAAACCGACCTCATGTGTGCAGGTACCAGACCTAACCCCATGGTGTGCAGATTGCAGGCTCAGGGCTCAGAGAGCAGAGCTGTCCCTTGGGTTATACTGACCTCATGTGTGCAGCTACCAGACCTAACCCCATGGTGTGCAGATTGCAGGTGCAGGGCTCAGCCAGCAGAACTATCCTTGGGTTAAACCGACCTCATGTGTGCAGGTACCAGACCTAACCCCATGGTGTGCAGATTGCAGGCTCAGGGCTCAGAGAGCAGAGCTGTCCCTTGGGTTATACCAGCCTCATGTGTGCAGGCACCAGACCTAACCTCAGGGTGTGCAGATTCCAGGCTCAGGGCTCTGACAGCAGAGCTATCCCTTGGGTTATACTGGCCACATGTGTGCAGGCACCAGACCTAACCCCAGGGTGTGCAGATTACAGGCTCGGGGCTCAGACAGCAGAGCTGTCCCTCGGGTTATAGCAGCCTCATGTGTGCAGGCACCAGACCCAACCTCAGGGTGTGCAGATTCCAGGCTCAGGGCTCTGACAGCAGAGCTATCCCTTGGGTTATACCGACCTCATGTGTGCAGGCACCAGACCTAACCCCAAGGTGTGCAGATCACAGGCTCGGGGCTCAGACAGCAGAGCTGTCCCTTGGGTTATACCAGCCTCATGTGTGCAGGCACCAGACCTAACCTCAGGGTGTGCAGATTCCAGGCTCAGGGCTCTGACAGCAGAGCTATCTCTTGGGTTATACCGACCTCATGTGTGCAGGCACCAGACCTAACCCCAAGGTGTGCAGATTGCAGCCTCGAGGCTCAGACAGCAGAGCTGTCCCTTGGGTTATACTGACCCCATGTTTTCAGGCACCAGACCTAACCCCAGGGTGTGCAGATTACAGGCTCAGGGCTCAGACAGCAGAGCTATCCCTTGGGTTATGCCAACCTCATGTGTGCAGGCACCAGACCTAACCCCAGGGTATGCAGATTACAGGCTCAGGGCTCAGACAGCAGAGCTATCCCTTGGGTTATGCGAACCTCATGTGTGCAGAAACCAGACCTAACCTCGGGGTGTGCAGATTGCAGGCTCAGAGCTATCACTTGGGTTATACCAACCTCATGTGTGCAGGCACCAGACCTAACCCCATGGTGTGCAGATTACAGGCTCAGGGATCAGACAGCAGGGCTTTACCTTGGGTTATACCAACCTCATGTGTGCAGGTACCAGACCTAACCCCATGGTGTGCAGATTGCAGGCGCAGGGCTCAGACAGCAGTGCTATCCCTTGGGTTATACTGGCCACATGTGTGCAGGCACCAGACCTAACCTCAGGGTGTGCAGATTGCAGGTGCAGGGCTCAGACAGCAGAGCTATCCCTTGGGTTATGCCGACCTCATGTGTGCAGGCACCAGACCTAATCCCAGGGTGTGCAGATTGCAGGCTCAGGACTCAGACAGCAGAGCTGTCCCTTGGGTTATACTGACGTCATGTGTGCAGGCACCAGACCTAACCCCAGGGTGTGCAGATTCCAGGCTCAGGGCTCTGACAGCAGAGCTATCCCTTGGGTTATACCGACCTCATGTGTGCAGGCACCAGACCTAACCCCAAGGTGTGCAGATTACAGGCTCGGGGCTCAGACAGCAGAGCTGTCCCTTGGGTTATACCAGCCTCATGTGTGCAGGCACCAGACCTAACCTCAGGGTGTGCAGATTCCAAGCTCAGGGCTCTGACAGCAGAGCTATCCCTTGGGTTATACTGACGTCATGTGTGCAGGCACCGGACCTAACCCCAGGGTGTGCAGATTCCAGGCTCAGGGCTCTGACAGCAGAGCTATCCCTTGGGTTATACCGACCTCATGTGTGCAGGCACCAGACCTAACCCCAAGGTGTGCAGATTGCAGGCGCCGGGCTCTGACAGCAGAGCTGTCCCTTGGGTTATACTGACCTCATGTGTGCAGGGATCAGACCTAACCCCAAGGTGTGCAGATTGCAGGCTCAGGGCTCAGACAGCAGAGCTGTCCCTTGGGTTATACTGACGTCATGTGTGCAGGCACCAGACCTAACCTCGGGGTGTGCAGATTGCAGGCTCAGGGCTCAGACAGCATAGCTGTCCCTTGGGTTATACCAACCTCATGTGTGCAGGCACCAGACCTAACCTCGGGGTGTGCAGATTGCAGGCTCAGACAGCAGAGCTATCCCTTGGATTATACCAACCTCATGTGTGCAGCCACCAGACCTAACCCCATGGTGTGCAGATTACAGGCTCAGGGATCAGACAGCAGAGCTGTCCCTTGGGTTATACCAACCTCATGTGTGCAGGCACCAGACCCATCCCCAGGGTGTGCAGATTACAGGCTCAGGGCTCAGACAGCAGAGCTATCCCTTGGGTTATACCGACCTCATGTGTGCAGGCACCAGACCTAACCTCGGGGTGTGCAGATTGCAGGCTCAGACAGCAGAGCTGTCCCTTGTGTTATACTGACCTCATGTGTGCAGGCACCAGACCTAACCCCAGGGTGTGCAGATTACAGGCTCGGGGCTCAGACAGCAGAGCTGTCCCTTGGGTTATACCGACCTCATGTGTGCAGGCACCAGACCTAACCTCAGGGTGTACAGATTGCAGGCTCGGGGCTCAGACAGCAGAGCTGTCCCTTGGGTTATACTGACCTCATGTGTGCAGGCACCAGACCTAACCCCAGGGTGTGCAGATTACAGGCTCGGGGCTCAGACAGCAGAGCTGTCCCTTGGGTTATACCAGCCTCATGTGTGCAGGCACCAGACCTAACCTCAGGGTGTGCAGATTCCAGGCTCAGGGCTCAGCCAGCAGAACTATCCTTGGGTTATACCAACCTCATGTGTGCAGGCATCAGACCTAACCTCACAGTGTGCAGATTACAGGCTCAGGGCTCAGCCAGCAGAACTATCCTTGGGTTAAACCGACCTCATGTGTGCAGGTACCAGACCTAACCCCATGGTGTGCAGATTGCAGGCTCAGGGCTCAGAGAGCAGAGCTGTCCCTTGGGTTATACTGACCTCATGTGTGCAGCTACCAGACCTAACCCCATGGTGTGCAGATTGCAGGCTCAGGGCTCAGAGAGCAGAGCTATCCCTTGGGTTATACCGACCTCATGTGTGCAGGCACCAGACCTAACCCCAAGGTGTGCAGATCACAGGCTCGGGGCTCAGACAGCAGAGCTGTCCCTTGGGTTATACCAGCCTCATGTGTGCAGGCACCAGACCTAACCTCAGGGTGTGCAGATTCCAGGCTCAGGGCTCTGACAGCAGAGCTATCCCTTGGGTTATACCGACCTCATGTGTGCAGGCACCAGACCTAACCCCAAGGTGTGCAGATTGCAGCCTCGAGGCTCAGACAGCAGAGCTATCCCTTGGGTTATACCGACCTTATGTGTTCAGGCACCAGACCTAACCTCAGGGTGTGCAGATTGCAGGCGCCAGGCTCTGACAGCAGAGCTGTCCCTTGGGTTATACTGACCCCATGTTTTCAGGCACCAGACCTAACCCCAGGGTGAGCAGATTGCAGGCACAGGGCTCAGACAGCAGAGCTATCCCTTGGGTTATACTGACCTCATGTGTGCAGGGATCAGACCTAACCCCGGGGTGTGCAGATTGCAGGCTCAGGGCTCAGACAGCAGAGCTGTCCCTTGGGTTATACTGATGTCATGTGTGCAGGCACCAGACCTAACCCCAGGGTATGCAGATTGCAGGCTCAGGGCTCAGACAGCAGAGCTGTCCCTTGGGTTATACCGGCCTCATGTGTGCAGGCACCAGACCTAACCCCAGGGTGTGCAGATTACAGGCTCAGGGCTCAGACAGCAGAGCTATCCCTTGGGTTATGCCAACCTCATGTGTGCAGGCACCAGACCTAACCCCAGGGTGTGCAGATTACAGGCTCAGGGCTCAGACAGCAGAGCTATCCCTTGGGTTATACTGACCTCATGTGTGCAGGCATCAGACCTAACCTCGGGGTGTGCAGATTACAGGCTCAGGGCTCAGACAGCAGAGCTATCCCTTGGGTTATGCGAACCTCATGTGTGCAGAAACCAGACCTAACCTCGGGGTGTGCAGATTGCAGGCTCAGAGCTATCGCTTGGGTTATACCAACCTCATGTGTGCAGGCACCAGACCTAACCCCATGGTGTGCAGATTACAGGCTCAGGGATCAGACAGCAGGGCTGTACCTTGGGTTATACCAACCTCATGTGTGCAGGTACCAGACCTAACCCCATGGTGTGCAGATTGCAGGCGCAGGGCTCAGACAGCAGAGCTATCCCTTGGGTTATACTGGCCACATGTGTGCAGGCACCAGACCTAACCTCAGGGTGTGCAGATTGCAGGTGCAGGGCTCAGACAGCAGAGCTATCCCTTGGGTTATGCCGACCTCATGTGTGCAGGCACCAGACCTAATCCCAGGGTGTGCAGATTGCAGGCTCAGGACTCAGACAGCAGAGCTGTCCCTTGGGTTATACTGACGTCATGTGTGCAGGCACCAGACCTAACCCCAGGGTGTGCAGATTCCAGGCTCAGGGCTCTGACAGCAGAGCTATCCCCTGGGTTATACCGACCTCATGTGTGCAGGCACCAGACCTAACCCCAAGGTGTGCAGATTACAGGCTCGGGGCTCAGACAGCAGAGCTGTCCCTTGGGTTATACCAGCCTCATGTGTGCAGGCACCAGACCTAACCTCAGGGTGTGCAGATTCCAGGCTCAGGGCTCTGACAGCAGAGCTATCCCTTGGGTTATACTGACGTCATGTGTGCAGGCACCGGACCTAACCCCAGGGTGTGCAGATTCCAGGCTCAGGGCTCTGACAGCAGAGCTATCCCTTGGGTTATACCGACCTCATGTGTGCAGGCACCAGACCTAACCCCAAGGTGTGCAGATTGCAGGCGCCGGGCTCTGACAGCAGAGCTGTCCCTTGGGTTATACTGACCTCATGTGTGCAGGGATCAGACCTAACCCCAAGGTGTGCAGATTGCAGGCTCAGGGCTCAGACAGCAGAGCTGTCCCTTGGGTTATACTGACGTCATGTGTGCAGGCACCAGACCTAACCTCGGGGTGTGCAGATTGCAGGCTCAGGGCTCAGACAGCAGAGCTGTCCCTTGGGTTATACCGGCCTCATGTGTGCAGGCACCAGACCTAACCCCAGGGTGTGCAGATTACAGGCTCCGGGCTCAGACAGCAGAGCTATCCCTTGGGTTATGCCAACCTCATGTGTGCAGGCACCTGACCTAACCCCAGGGTGTGCAGATTACAGGCTCAGGGCTCAGACAGCAGAGCTATCCCTTGGGTTATACCGACCTCATGTGTGCACGCACCAGACCTAATCCCAGGGTGTGCAGATTGCAGGCTCAGGACTCAGACAGCAGAGCTGTCCCTTGGGTTAACCTGACGTCATGTGTGCAGGCACCAGACCTAACCCCAGGGTGTGCAGATTCCAGGCTCAGGGCTCTGACAGCAGAGCTATCCCTTGGGTTATACCGACCTCATGTGTGCAGGCACCAGACCTAACCCCAAGGTGTGCAGATTACAGGCTCGGGGCTCAGACAGCAGAGCTGTCCCTTGGGTTATACTAGCCTTATGTGTGCAGGCACCAGACCTAACCTCAGGGTGTGCAGATTCCAGGTTCAGGGCTCTGACAGCAGAGCTATCCCTTGGGTTATACTGACGTCATGTGTGCAGGCACCGGACCTAACCCCAGGGTGTGCAGATTCCAGGCTCAGGGCTCTGACAGCAGAGCTATCCCTTGGGTTATACCAACCTCATGTGTGCAGGCACCAGACCTAACCCCAAGGTGTGCAGATTGCAGGCGCCGGGCTCTGACAGCAGAGCTGTCCCTTGGGTTATACTGACCTCATGTGTGCAGGGATCAGACCTAACCCCAAGGTGTGCAGATTGCAGGCTCAGGGCTCAGACAGCAGAGCTGTCCCTTGGGTTATACTGACGTCATGTGTGCAGGCACCAGACCTAACCTCGGGGTGTGCAGATTGCAGGCTCAGGGCTCAGACAGCATAGCTGTCCCTTGGGTTATACCAACCTCATGTGTGCAGGCACCAGACCTAACCTCGGGGTGTGCAGATTGCAGGCTCAGACAGCAGAGCTATCCCTTGGATTATACCAACCTCATGTGTGCAGCCACCAGACCTAACCCCATGGTGTGCAGACTACAGGCTCAGGGATCAGACAGCAGAGCTGTCCCTTGGGTTATACCAACCTCATGTGTGCAGGCACCAGACCCATCCCCAGGGTGTGCAGATTACAGGCTCAGGGATCAGACAGCAGAGCTGTCCCTTGGCTGATAATGACCTCATGTGTGCAGGCACCAGACCTAACCCCAGGGTATGCAGATTGCAGGCGCCGGGCTCTGACAGCAGAGCTGTCCCTTGGGTTATACCACCCTCATGTGTGCTGGTACCAGACCTAACCCCATGGTGTGCAGATTGCAGGTGCAGGGCTCAGACAGCAGAGCTATCCCTTGGATTATACTGGCCACATGTGTGCAGGCACCAGACCTAACCTCAGGGTGTGCAGATTGCAGGCGCCGTGCTCAGACAGCAGAGCTATCCCTTGGGTTATACTGGCCACATGTGTGTAGGCACCAGACCTAACCCCAGGGTGTGCAGATTGCAGGCTCGAGGCTCAGACAGCAGAACTATCCCTTGGGTTATACTGACCTCATGTGTGCAGGCACCAGTCCTAACCCCAGGGTGTGCAGATTGCAGGATCGAGGCTCAGACAGCAGAGCTATCCCTTGGGTTATACCGACCTTATGTGTTCAGGCACCAGACCTAACCTCAGGGTGTGCAGATTGCAGGCGCCGGGCTCTGACAGCAGAGCTGTCCCTTGGGTTATACTGACCCCATGTTTTCAGGCACCAGACCTAACCCCAGGGTGAGCAGATTGCAGGCGCAGGGCTCAGACAGCAGAGCTATCCCTTGGGTTATGCCGACCTCATGTGTGCAGGCACCAGACCTAACCCCAGGGTATGCAGATTGCAGGCTCAGGGCTCAGACAGCAGAGCTATCCCTTGGGTTATACTGACGTCATGTGTGCAGGCACCAGACCTAATCCCAGGGTGTGCAGATTGCAGGCTCAGGACTCAGACAGCAGATCTGTCCCTTGGGTTACACTGACGTCATGTGTGCAGGCACCAGACCTAACCCCAGGGTATGCAGATGGCAGGCTCGGGGCTCAGACAGCAGAGCTGTCCCTTGGGTTATACTGACCTCATGTGTGCAGGCACCAGACCTAACCCCAGGGTGTGTAGATTACAGGCTCAGGGCTCAGACAGCAGAGCTATCACTTGGGTTATGCCAACCTCATGTGTGCAGGCACCAGACCTAACCCCAGGGTGTGCAGATTACAGGCTCAGGGCTCAGACAGCAGAGCTATCCCTTGGGTTATACTGACCTCATGTGTGCAGGCACCAGACCTAACCTCAGGGTGTGCAGATTACAGGCTCAGGGCTCAGACAGCAGAGCTATCCCTTGGGTTATGTGAACCTCATGTGTGCAGAAACCAGACCTAACCTCGGGGTGTGCAGATTGCAGGCTCAGACAGCAGAGCTATCCCTTGGGTTATACCAACCTCATGTGTGCAGGCACCAGACCTAACCCCATGGTGTGCAGATTACAGGCTCAGGGATCAGACAGCAGGGCTGTCCCTTGGGTTATACCAACCTCATGTGTGCAGGTACCAGACCTAACCCCATGGTGTGCAGATTGCAGGCGCAGGGCTCAGACAGCAGAGCTATCCCTTGGGTTATACTGGCCACATGTGTGCAGGCACCAGACCTAACCTCAGGGTGTGCAGATTGCAGGCGCAGGGCTCAGACAGCAGAGCTATCCCTTGGGTTATACTGACCTCATGTGTGCAGGCACCAGTCCTAACCCCAGGGTGTGCAGATTGCAGGCTCGAGGCTCAGACAGCAGAGCTATCCCTTGGGTTATACCGACCTTATGTGTGCAGGCACCAGACCTAACCCCAGGGTGTGCAGATTGCAAGCTCAGGGCTCAGACAGCAGAGCTATCCCTTGGGTTATGCCAACCTCATGTGTACAGGCACCAGACCTAACCCCAGGGTGTGCAGATTACAGGCTCAGGGCTCAGACAGCAGAGCTATCCCTTGGGTTATACTGACCTCATGTGTGCAGGCACCAGACCTAACCTCGGGGTGTGCAGATTACAGGCTCAGGGCTCAGACAGCAGAGCTATCCCTTGGGTTATGCGAACCTCATGTGTGCAGAAACCAGACCTAACCTCGGGGTGTGCAGATTGCAGGCTCAGACAGCAGAGCTATCCCTTGGGTTATACCAACCTCATGTGTGCAGGCACCAGACCTAACCCCATGGTGTGCAGATTACAGGCTCAGGGATCAGACAGCAGGGCTGTCCCTTGGGTTATACCAACCTCATGTGTACAGGTACCAGACCTAACCCCATGGTGTGCAGATTGCAGGCGCAGGGCTCAGACAGCAGAGCTATCCCTTGGGTTATACTGGCCACATGTGTGCAAGCACCAGACCTAACCTCAGGGTGAGCAGATTGCAGGCGCAGGGCTCAGACAGCAGAGCTATCCCTTGGGTTATGCCGACCTCATGTGTGCAGGCACCAGACCTAATCCCAGGGTGTGCAGATTGCAGGCTCAGGACTCAGACTGCAGAGCTGTCCCTTGGGTTATACCAACCTCATGTGTGCAGGCACCAGATCTAACCCCAGGGTGTGCAGATTGCAGGTGCAGGGCTCAGACAGCAGAGCTGTCCCTTGGGTTATACTGATGTCATGTCTGCAGGCACCAGACCTGACCTCAGGGTGTGCAGATTATAGGCTCAGGGATCAGACAGCAGAGCTTTTCCTCGGTTTATACCGACCTCATGTGTGCAGGCACCAGACCTAACCTCGGGGTGTACAGATTGCAGGCGCCGGGCTCAGACAGCAGAGCTATCCCTTGGGTTATGCCGACCTCATGTGTGCAGGCACCAGACCTAATCCCAGGGTGTGCAGATTGCAGGCTCAGGACTCAGACTGCAGAGCTGTCCCTTGGGTTATACCAACCTCATATGTGCAGGCACCAGATCTAACCCCAGGGTGTGCAGATTGCAGGTGCAGGGCTCAGACAGCAGAGCTGTCCCTTGGGTTATACTGACATCATGTCTGCAGGCACCAGACCGGACCTCAGGGTGTGCAGATTATAGGCTCGGGGATCAGACAGCAGAGCTTTTCCTCGGTTTATACCGACCTCATGTGTGCAGGCACCAGACCTAACCTCGGGGTGTGCAGATTACAGGCTCAGGGCTCAGACAGCAGAGCTATCCCTTGGGTCATGCCAACCTCATGTGTGCAGAAACCAGACCTAACCTCGGGGTGTGCAGATTGCAGGCTCAGACAGCAGAGCTATCCCTTGGGTTATACCAACCTCATGTGTGCAGGCACCAGACCTAACCCCATGGTGTGCAGATTACAGGCTCAGGGATCAGACAGCAGGGCTGTCCCTTGGGTTATACCAACCTCATGTGTGCAGGTACCAGACCTAACCCCATGGTGTGCAGATTGCAGGCGCAGGGCTCAGACAGCAGAGCTATCCCTTGGGTTATACCGGCCACATGTGTGCAGGCACCAGACCTAACCTCAGGGTGTGCAGATTGCAGGCGCAGGGCTCAGACAGCAGAGCTATCTCTTGGGTTATACTGACCTCATGTGTGCCGGCACCAGTCCTAACCCCAGGGTGTGCAGATTGCAGGCTCGAGGCTCAGACAGCAGAGCTATCCCTTGGGTTATACCGACCTTATGTGTGCAGGCACCAGACCTAACCTTAGGGTGTGCAGATTGCAGGTGCAGGGCTCAGACAGCAGAGCTGTCCCTTGGGTTATACTGACGTCATGTGTGCAGGCACCAGACCTAACCCCAGGGTATGCAGATTGCAGGCTCGGGGCTCAGACAGCAGAGCTGTCCCTTGGGTTATACCGGCCTCATGTGTGCAGGCACCAGACCTAACCCCAGGGTGTGCAGATTACAGGCTCAGAGCTCAGACAGCAGAGCTAACCCTTGGGTTATGCCAACCTCATGTGTGCAGGCACCAAACCTAACCCCAGGGTGTGCAGATTACAGGCTCAGGGCTCAGACAGCAGAGCTATCCCTTAGGATATACTGACCTCATGTGTGCAGGCACCAGACCTAACCTCGGGGTGTGCAGATTACAGGCTCAGGGCTCAGACAGCAGAGCTATCCCTTGGGTTATGCGAACCTCATGTGTGCAGAAACCAGACCTAACCTCGGGGTGTGCAGATTGCAGGCTCAGGATTCAGACTGCAGAGCTGTCCCTTGGGTTATACCAACCTCGTGTGTGCAGGCACCAGATCTAACTCCAGGGTGTGCAGATTGCAGGTGCAGGGCTCAGACAGCAGAGCTGTCCCTTGGGTTATACTGACGTCATGTCTGCAGGCACCAGACCTGACCTCAGGGTGTGCAGATTATAGGCTCGGGGATCAGACAGCAGAGCTTTTCCTCGGTTTATACCGATCTCATGTGTGCAGGCACCAGACCTAACCTCGGGGTGTGCAGATTACAGGCTCAGGGCTCAGACAGCAGAGCCATCCCTTGGGTTATGCCAACCTCATGTGTGCAGAAACCAGACATAACCTCGGGGTGTGCAGATTGCAGGCTCAGACAGCAGAGCTATCCCTTGGGTTATACCAACCTCATATGTGCAGGTACCAGACCTAACCCCATGGTGTGCAGATTGCAGGCGCAGGGCTCAGACAGCAGAGCTATCCCTTGGGTTATACTGGCCACATGTGTGCAGGCACCAGACCTAACCTCAGGGTGTGCAGATTGCAGGCGCAGGGCTCAGACAGCAGAGCTTTCCCTTGGGTTATACTGACCTCATGTGTGCAGGCACCAGTCCTAACCCCAGGGTGTGCAGATTGCAGGTTCGAGGCTCAGACAGCAGAGCTATCCCTTGGGTTATACCGACCTTATGTGTGCAGGCACCAGACCTAACCTCAGGGTGTGCAGATTGCAGGCGCCGGGCTAAGACAGCAGAGATATCCTTTGGTTATACCAACAACCTCATGTGTGCAGGCAAAAGACCTAACCTCAGGGTGTGCAGATTGCAGGTGCCGGGCTCAGACAGCAGAGCTATCCCTTGGGTTATGCCGACCTCATGTGTGCAGGCACCAGACCTAATCCCAGGGTGTGTAGATTGCAGGCTCAGGACTCAGACAGCAGAGCTGTCCCTTGGGTTATACTGACGTCATGTGTGCAGGCACCAGACCTAACCCCAGGGTATGCAGATTGTAGGCTCGGGGCTCAGACAGGAGAGCTGTCCCTTGGGTTATACCGGCCTCATGTGTGCAGGCACCAGACCTAACCCCAGGGTGTGCAGATTACAGGCTCAGGGCTCAGACAGCAGAGCTATCCCTTGGGTTATACTGACCTCATGTGTGCAGGCACCAGACCTAACCTCGGGGTGTGCATTTTACAGGCTCAGGGCTCAGACAGCAGAGCTATCCCTTGGGTTATGCCAACCTCATGTGTGCAGAAACCAGACCTAACCTCGGGGTGTGCAGATTGCAGGCTCAGACAGCAGAGTTATCCCTTGGGTTATACCAACCTCATGTGTGCAGGCACCAGACCTAACCCCATGGTGTGCAGATTACAGGCTCAGGCCTCAGACAGCAGAGCTATCCCTTGGGTTATACTGACCTCATGTGTGCAGGCACCAGACCTAACCTCGGGGTGTGCAGATTGCAGGCTCAGACAGCAGAGCTATCCCTTGGGTTATACCAACCTCATGTGTGCAGGCACCAGACCTAACCCCATGGTGTGCAGATTACAGGCTCAGGGATCAGACAGCAGGGCTGTCCCTTGGGTTATACCAACCTCATGTGTGCAGGTACCAGACCTAACCCCATGGTGTGCAGATTGCAGGCGCAGGGCTCAGACAGCAGAGCTATCCCTTGGGTTATACTGGCCACATGTGTGCAAGCACCAGACCTAACCTCAGGGTGAGCAGATTGCAGGCGCAGGGCTCAGACAGTAGAGCTATCCCTTGGGTTATACCGACCTCATGTGTGCAGGTACCAGACCTAATCTCAGGGTGTACAGATTGCAGGCTCAGGATTCAGACTGCAGAGCTGTCCCTTGGGTTATACCAACCTCATGTGTGCAGGCACCAGATCTAACTCCAGGGTGTGCAGATTGCAGGTGCAGGGCTCAGACAGCAGAGCTGTCCCTTGGGTTATACTGACGTCATGTCTGCAGGCACCAGACCTGACCTCAGGGTGTGCAGATTATAGGCTCGGGGATCAGACAGCAGAGCTTTTCCTCGGTTTATACCGATCTCATGTGTGCAGGCACCAGACCTAACCTCGGGGTGTGCAGATTACAGGCTCAGGGCTCAGACAGCAGAGCCATCCCTTGGGTTATGCCAACCTCATGTGTGCAGAAACCAGACATAACCTCGGGGTGTGCAGATTGCAGGCTCAGACAGCAGAGCTATCCCTTGGGTTATACCAACTTCATATGTGCAGGTACCAGACCTAACCCCATGGTGTGCAGATTGCAGGCGCAGGGCTCAGACAGCAGAGCTTTCCCTTGGGTTATACTGGCCACATGTGTGCAGGCACCAGACCTAACCTCAGGGTGTGCAGATTGCAGGCGCAGGGCTCAGACAGCAGAGCTTTCACTTGGGTTATACTGACCTCATGTGTGCAGGCACCAGTCCTAACCCCAGGGTGTGCAGATTGCAGGTTCGAGGCTTAGACAGCAGAGCTATCCCTTGGGTTATACCGACCTTATGTGTGCAGGCACCAGACCTAACCTCAGGGTGTGCAGATTGCAGGCGCCGGGCTAAGACAGCAGAGATATCCTTTGGTTATACCAACAACCTCATGTGTGCAGGCAAAAGACCTAACCTCAGGGTGTGCAGATTGCAGGTGCCGGGCTCAGACAGCAGAGCTATCCCTTGGGTTATGCCAACCTCATGTGTGCAGGCACCAGACCTAATCCCAGGGTGTGTAGATTGCAGGCTCAGTACTCAGACAGCAGAGCTGTCCCTTGGGTTATACTGACGTCATGTGTGCAGGCACCAGACCTAACCCCAGGGTATGCAGATTGTAGGCTCGGGGCTCAGACAGGAGAGCTGTCCCTTGGGTTATACCGGCCTCATGTGTGCAGGCACCAGACCTAACCCCAGGGTGTGCAGATTACAGGCTCAGGGCTCAGACAGCAGAGCTATCCCTTGGGTTATACTGACCTCATGTGTGCAGGCACCAGACCTAACCTCGGGGTGTGCATTTTACAGGCTCAGGGCTCAGACAGCAGAGCTATCCCTTGGGTTATACCAACCTCATGTGTGCAGGCACCAGACCTAACCCCATGGTGTGCAGATTACAGGCTCAGGGCTCAGACAGCAGAGCTATCCCTTGGGTTATACTGGCCACATGTGTGCAGGCACCAGACCTAACCCCATGGTGTGCAGATTGCAGGCGCAGGGCTCAGACAGCAGAGCTATCCCTTGGGTTATACTGGCCACATGTGTGCAGGCACCAGACCTAACCCCATGGTGTGCAGATTGCAGGCGCAGGGCTCAGACAGCAGAGCTATCCCTTGGGTTATACTGGCCACATGTGTGCAGGCACCAGATCTAACCTCAGGGTGTGCAGATTGCAGGCGCAGGGCTCAGACAGCAGAGCTATCCCTTGGGTTATACTGACCTCATGTGTGCAGGCACCAGTCCTAACCCCAGGGTGTGCAGATTGCAGGCTCAGACAGCAGAGTTATCCCTTGGGTTATACCAACCTCATGTGTGCAGGCACCAGACCTAACCCCATGGTGTGCAGATTACAGGCTCAGGGCTCAGACAGCAGAGCTATCCCTTGGGTTATACTGGCCACATGTGTGCAGGCACCAGACCTAACCCCATGGTGTGCAGATTGCAGGCGCAGGGCTCAGACAGCAGAGCTATCCCTTGGGTTATACTGGCCACATGTGTGCAGGCACCAGATCTAACCTCAGGGTGTGCAGATTGCAGGCGCAGGGCTCAGACAGCAGAGCTATCCCTTGGGTTATACTGACCTCGTGTGCAGGCACCAGTCCTAACCCCAGGGTGTGCAGATTGCAGGAGCAGGGCTCAGACAGCAGAGCTATCCCTTGGGTTATACTGGCCACATGTGTGCAGGCACCAGACCTAACCTCAGGGTGTGCAGATTGCAGGCGCAGGGCTCAGACAGCAGAGCTATCCCTTGGGTTATACCGACCTTATGTGTGCAGGCACCAGACCTAACCTCAGGGTGTGCAGATTGCAGGCGCCGGGCTAAGACAGCAGAGATATCCTTTGGTTATACCGACCTCATGTGTGCAGGCACCAGACCTAACCTCAGGGTGTGCAGATTGCAGGTGCAGGGCTCAGACAGCAGAGCTATCCCTTGGGTTATGCCGACCTCATGTGTGCAGGCACCAGACCTAACCTCAGGGTGTGCAGATTGCAGGTGCAGGGCTCAGACAGCAGAGTTATCCCTTGGGTTATACCAACCTCATGTGTGCAGGCCCCAGACCTAACCCCATGGTGTGCAGATTACAGGCTCATGGCTCAGACAGCAGAGCTATCCCTTGGGTTATACTGGCCACATGTGTGCAGGCACCAGACCTAACCCCATGGTGTGCAGATTGCATGCGCAGGGCTCAGACAGCAGAGCTATCCCTTGGGTTATACTGGCCACATGTGTGCAGGCACCAGACCTAACCTCAGGGTGTGCAGATTTCAGGCGCAGGGCTCAGACAGCAGAGCTATCCCTTGGGTTATACTGACCTCATGTGTGCAGGCACCAGTCCTAACCCCAGGGTGTGCAGATTGCAGGCTCGAGGCTCAGACAGCAGAGCTATCCCTTGGGTTATACCGACCTTATGTGTGCAGGCACCAGACCTAACCTCAGGGTGTGCAGATTGCAGGTGCAGGGCTCAGACAGCAGAGCTATCCCTTGGGTTATGCCTACCTCATGTGTGCAGGCACCAGACCTAATCCCAGGGTGTGCAGATTGCAGGCTCAGGACTCAGACTGCAGAGCTGTCCCTTGGGTTATACCAACCTCATGTGTGCAGGCACCAGATCTAACCCCAGGGTGTGCAGATTGCAGGCGCAGGGCTCAGACTGCAGAGCTGTCCCTTGGGTTATACTGACGTCATGTCTGCAGGTACCATACCTGACCTCAGGGTGTGCAGATTTTAGGCTCAGGGCTCAGACATCAGAGCTGTCTCTTGGGTTATACTGACCTCATGTGTGCAGGCACCAGACCTAACCCCAGGGTATGCAGATTGCAGGCTTGGGGCTCAGACAGCAGAGCTGTCCCTTGGGTTATACCGGCCTCATGTGTGCAGGCACCAGACCTAACCCCAGGGTGTGCAGATTGCAGGCTCGGGGCTCAGACAGCAGAGCTGTCCCTTGGGTTATACCGGCCTCATGTGTGCAGGCACCAGACCTAACCCCAGGGTGTGCATATTACAGGCTCAGGGCTCAGACAGCAGAGCTATCCCTTGGGTTATGCCAACCTCATGTGTGCAGAAACCAGACCTAACCTCGGGGTGTGCAGATTGCAGGCTCAGACAGCAGTGCTATCCCTTGGGTTATACCAACCTCATGTGTGCAGGTACCAGACCTAACCCCATGGTGTGCAGATTGCAGGCGCAGGGCTCAGACAGCAGAGCTATCCCTTGGGTTATACTGGCCACATGTGTGCAGGCACCAGACCTAACCTCAGGGTGTGCAGATTGCAGGCGCAGGGCTCAGACAGCAGAGCTATCCCTTGGGTTATACCGACCTTATGTGTGCAGGCACCAGACCTAACCTCAGGGTGTGCAGATTGCAGGCGCCGGGCTAAGACAGCAGAGATATCCTTTGGTTATACCGACCTCATGTGTGCAGGCACCAGACCTAACCTCAGGGTGTGCAGATTGCAGGTGCAGGGCTCAGACAGCAGAGCTATCCCTTGGGTTATGCCGACCTCATGTGTGCAGGCACCAGACCTAACCTCAGGGTGTGCAGATTGCAGGTGCAGGGCTCAGACAGCAGAGCTGCCCCTTGGGTTATACTGGCCACGTGTGTGCAAGCACCAGACCTAACCTCAGGGTGTACAGATTTCAGGCGCCGCGCTCAGACAGCAGAGCTATCCCTTGGGTTATGCCGACCTCATGTGTGCAGGCACCAGACCTAATCCCAGGGTGTGCAGATTGCAGGCTCAGGACTCAGACTGCAGAGCTGTCCCTTGGGTTATACCAACCTCATGTGTGCAGGCACCAGATCTAACCCCAGGGTGTGCAGATTGCAGGTGCAGGGCTCAGACAGCAGAGCTGTCCCTTGGGTTATACTGATGTCATGTCTGCAGGCACCAAACCTGACCTCAGGGTGTGCAGATTATAGGCTCAGGGATCAGACAGCAGAGCTTTTCCTTGGTTTATACTGACCTCATGTGTGCAGGCACCAGACCTAACCTCGGGGTGTACAGATTGCAGGCGCCGGGCTCAGACAGCAGAGCTATCCATTGGGTTATGCCGACCTCATGTGTGCAGGCACCAGACCTAATCCCAGGGTGTGCAGATTGCAGGCTCAGGACTCAGACTGCAGAGCTGTCCCTTGGGTTATACCAACCTCATGTGTGCAGGCACCAGATCTAACCCCAGGGTGTGCAGATTGCAGGTGCAGGGCTCAGACAGCAGAGCTGTCCCTTGGGTTATACTGACATCATGTCTGCAGGCACCAGACCGGACCTCAGGATGTGCGGATTATAGGCTCGGGGATCAGACAGCAGAGCTTTTCCTCGGTTTATACCGACCTCATGTGTGCAGGCACCAGACCTAACCTCGGGGTGTGCAGATTACAGGCTCAGGGCTCAGACAGCAGAGCTATCCCTTGGGTCATGCCAACCTCATGTGTGCAGAAACCAGACCTAACCTCGGGGTGTGCAGATTGCAGGCTCAGACAGCAGAGCTATCCCTTGGGTTATACCAACCTCATGTGTGCAGGCACCAGACCTAACCCCATGGTGTGCAGATTACAGGCTCAGGGATCAGACAGCAGGGCTGTCCCTTGGGTTATACCAACCTCATGTGTGCAGGTACCAGACCTAACCCCATGGTGTGCAGATTGCAGGCGCAGGGCTCAGACAGCAGAGCTATCCCTTGGGTTATACCGGCCACATGTGTGCAGGCACCAGACCTAACCTCAGGGTGTGCAGATTGCAGGCGCAGGGCTCAGACAGCAGAGCTATCTCTTGGGTTATACTGACCTCATGTGTGCCGGCACCAGTCCTAACCCCAGGGTGTGCAGATTGCAGGCTCGAGGCTCAGACAGCAGAGCTATCCCTTGGGTTATACCGACCTTATGTGTGCAGGCACCAGACCTAACCTCAGGTTGTGCAGATTGCAGGCGCCAGGCTAAGACAGCAGAGATATCCTTTGGTTATACCAACCTCATGTGTGCAGGCACCAGACCTAACCTTAGGGTGTGCAGATTGCAGGTGCAGGGCTCAGACAGCAGAGCTGTCCCTTGGGTTATACTGACGTCATGTGTGCAGGCACCAGACCTAACCCCAGGGTATGCAGATTGCAGGCTCGGGGCTCAGACAGCAGAGCTGTCCCTTGGGTTATACCGGCCTCATGTGTGCAGGCACCAGACCTAACCCCAGGGTGTGCAGATTACAGGCTCAGAGCTCAGACAGCAGAGCTAACCCTTGGGTTATGCCAACCTCATGTGTGCAGGCACCAGACCTAACCCCAGGGTGTGCAGATTACAGGCTCAGGGCTCAGACAGCAGAGCTATCCCTTAGGATATACTGACCTCATGTGTGCAGGCACCAGACCTAACCTCGGGGTGTGCAGATTACAGGCTCAGGGCTCAGACAGCAGAGCTATCCCTTGGGTTATGCGAACCTCATGTGTGCAGAAGCCAGACCTAACCTCGGGGTGTGCAGATTGCAGGCTCAGACAGCAGAGCTATCCCTTGGGTTATACCAACCTCATGTGTGCAGGCACCAGACCTAACCCCATGGTGTGCAGATTACAGGCTCAGGGATCAGACAGCAGGGCTGTCCCTTGGGTTATACCAACCTCATGTGTGCAGGTACCATACCTAACCCCATGGTGTGCAGATTGCAGGCGCAGGGCTCAGACAGCAGAGCTATCCCTTGGGTTATACTGGCCACATGTGTGCAAGCACCAGACCTAACCTCAGGGTGAGCAGATTGCAGGCGCAGGGCTCAGACAGTAGAGCTATCCCTTGGGTTATGCCGACCTCATGTGTGCAGGTACCAGACCTAATCCCAGGGTGTGCAGATTGCAGGCTCAGGATTCAGACTGCAGAGCTGTCCCTTGGGTTATACCAACCTCGTGTGTGCAGGCACCAGATCTAACTCCAGGGTGTGCAGATTGCAGGTGCAGGGCTCAGACAGCAGAGCTGTCCCTTGGGTTATACTGACGTCATGTCTGCAGGCACCAGACCTGACCTCAGGGTGTGCAGATTATAGGCTCGGGGATAAGACAGCAGAGCTTTTCCTCGGTTTATACCGATCTCATGTGTGCAGGCACCAGACCTAACCTCGGGGTGTGCAGATTACAGGCTCAGGGCTCAGACAGCAGAGCCATCCCTTGGGTTATGCCAACCTCATGTGTGCAGAAACCAGACATAACCTCGGGGTGTGCAGATTGCAGGCGCAGGGCTCAGACAGCAGAGCTTTCCCTTGGGTTATACTGACCTCATGTGTGCAGGCACCAGTCCTAACCCCAGGGTGTGCAGATTGCTGGTTCGAGGCTCAGACAGCAGAGCTATCCCTTGGGTTATACTGGCCACATGTGTGCAGGCACCAGACCTAACCTCAGGGTGTGCAGATTGCAGGCGCAGGGCTCAGACAGCAGAGCTTTCCCTTGGGTTATACTGACCTCATGTGTGCAGGCACCAGTCCTAACCCCAGGGTGTGCAGATTGCTGGTTCGAGGCTCAGACAGCAGAGCTATCCCTTGGGTTATACCGACCTTATGTGTGCAGGCACCAGACCTAACCTCAGGGTGTGCAGATTGCAGGCGCCGGGCTAAGACAGCAGAGATATCCTTTGGTTATACCAACAACCTCATGTGTGCAGGCAAAAGACCTAACCTCAGGGTGTGCAGATTGCAGGTGCCGGGCTCAGACAGCAGAGCTATCCCTTGGGTTATGCCGACCTCATGTGTGCAGGCACCAGACCTAATCCCAGGGTGTGTAGATTGCAGGCTCAGGACTCAGACAGCAGAGCTGTCCCTTGGGTTATACTGACGTCATGTGTGCAGGCACCAGACCTAACCCCAGGGTATGCAGATTGTAGGCTCGGGGCTCAGACAGGAGAGCTGTCCCTTGGGTTATACCGGCCTCATGTGTGCAGGCACCAGACCCAACCCCAGGGTGTGCAGATTACAGGCTCAGGGCTCAGACAGCAGAGCTATCCCTTGGGTTATACTGACCTCATGTGTGCAGGCACCAGACCTAACCTCGGGGTGTGCATTTTACAGGCTCAGGGCTCAGACAGCAGAGCTATCCCTTGGGTTATGCCAACCTCATGTGTGCAGAAACCAGACCTAACCTCGGGGTGTGCAGATTGCAGGCTCAGACAGCAGAGTTATCCCTTGGGTTATACCAACCTCATGTGTGCAGGCACCAGAACTAACCCCATGGTGTGCAGATTACAGGCTCAGGCCTCAGACAGCAGAGCTATCCCTTGGGTTATACTGACCTCATGTGTGCAGGCACCAGACCTAACCTCGGGGTGTGCAGATTGCAGGCTCAGACAGCAGAGCTATCCCTTGGGTTATACCAACCTCATGTGTGCAGGCACCAGACCTAACCCCATGGTGTGCAGATTACAGGCTCAGGGATCAGACAGCAGGGCTGTCCCTTGGGTTATACCAACCTCACGTGTGCAGGTACCAGACCTAACCCCATGGTGTGCAGATTGCAGGCGCAGGGCTCAGACAGCAGAGCTATCCCTTGGGTTATACTGGCCACATGTGTGCAAGCACCAGACCTAACCTCAGGGTGAGCAGATTGCAGGCGCAGGGCTCAGACAGTAGAGCTATCCCTTGGGTTATACCGACCTCATGTGTGCAGGTACCAGACCTAATCTCAGGGTGTGCAGATTGCAGGCTCAGGATTCAGACTGCAGAGCTGTCCCTTGGGTTATACCAACCTCATGTGTGCAGGCACCAGATCTAACTCCAGGGTGTGCAGATTGCAGGTGCAGGGCTCAGACAGCAGAGCTGTCCCTTGGGTTATACTGACGTCATGTCTGCAGGCACCAGACCTGACCTCAGGGTGTGCAGATTATAGGCTCGGGGATCAGACAGCAGAGCTTTTCCTCGGTTTATACCGATCTCATGTGTGCAGGCACCAGACCTAACCTCGGGGTGTGCAGATTACAGGCTCAGGGCTCAGACAGCAGAGCTATCCCTTGGGTTATACCAACCTCATATGTGCAGGTACCAGACCTAACCCCATGGTGTGCAGATTGCAGGCGCAGGGCTCAGACAGCAGAGCTTTCCCTTGGGTTATACTGGCCACATGTGTGCAGGCACCAGACCTAACCTCAGGGTGTGCAGATTGCAGGCGCAGGGCTCAGACAGCAGAGCTTTCACTTGGGTTATACTGACCTCATGTGTGCAGGCACCAGTCCTAACCCCAGGGTGTGCAGATTGCAGGTTCGAGGCTTAGACAGCAGAGCTATCCCTTGGGTTATACCGACCTTATGTGTGCAGGCACCAGACCTAACCTCAGGGTGTGCAGATTGCAGGCGCCGGGCTAAGACAGCAGAGATATCCTTTGGTTATACCAACAACCTCATGTGTGCAGGCAAAAGACCTAACCTCAGGGTGTGCAGATTGCAGGTGCCGGGCTCAGACAGCAGAGCTATCCCTTGGGTTATGCCGACCTCATGTGTGCAGGCACCAGACCTAATCCCAGGGTGTGTAGATTGCAGGCTCAGTACTCAGACAGCAGAGCTGTCCCTTGGGTTATACTGACGTCATGTGTGCAGGCACCAGACCTAACCCCAGGGTATGCAGATTGTAGGCTCGTAGCTCAGACAGGAGAGCTGTCCCTTGGGTTATACCGGCCTCATGTGTGCAGGCACCAGACCTAACCCCAGGGTGTGCAGATTACAGGCTCAGGGCTCAGACAGCAGAGCTATCCCTTGGGTTATACTGACCTCATGTGTGCAGGCACCAGACCTAACCTCGGGGTGTGCATTTTACAGGCTCAGGGCTCAGACAGCAGAGCTATCCCTTGGGTTATACCAACCTCATGTGTGCAGGCACCAGACCTAACCCCATGGTGTGCAGATTACAGGCTCAGGGCTCAGACAGCAGAGCTATCCCTTGGGTTATACTGGCCACATGTGTGCAGGCACCAGACCTAACCCCATGGTGTGCAGATTGCAGGCGCAGGGCTCAGCCAGCAGAGCTATCCCTTGGGTTATACTGGCCACATGTGTGCAGGCACCAGACCTAACCCCATGGTGTGCAGATTGCAGGCGCAGGGCTCAGACAGCAGAGCTATCCCTTGGGTTATACTGGCCACATGTGTGCAGGCACCAGATCTAACCTCAGGGTGTGCAGATTGCAGGCGCAGGGCTCAGACAGCAGAGCTATCCCTTGGGTTATACTGACCTCATATGTGCAGGCACCAGTCCTAACCCCAGGGTGTGCAGATTGCAGGCTCAGACAGCAGAGTTATCCCTTGGGTTATACCAACCTCATGTGTGCAGGCACCAGACCTAACCCCATGGTGTGCAGATTACAGGCTCAGGGCTCAGACAGCAGAGCTATCCCTTGGGTTATACTGGCCACATGTGTGCAGGCACCAGACCTAACCCCATGGTGTGCAGATTGCAGGCGCAGGGCTCAGACAGCAGAGCTATCCCTTGGGTTATACTGGCCACATGTGTGCAGGCACCAGATCTAACCTCAGGGTGTGCAGATTGCAGGCGCAGGGCTCAGACAGCAGAGCTATCCCTTGGGTTATACTGACCTCGTGTGCAGGCACCAGTCCTAACCCCAGGGTGTGCAGATTGCAGGAGCAGGGCTCAGACAGCAGAGCTATCCCTTGGGTTATACTGGCCACATGTGTGCAGGCACCAGACCTAACCTCAGGGTGTGCAGATTGCAGGCGCAGGGCTCAGACAGCAGAGCTATCCCTTGGGTTATACCGACCTTATGTGTGCAGGCACCAGACCTAACCTCAGGGTGTGCAGATTGCAGGCGCCGGGCTAAGACAGCAGAGATATCCTTTGGTTATACCGACCTCATGTGTGCAGGCACCAGACCTAACCTCAGGGTGTGCAGATTGCAGGTGCAGGGCTCAGACAGCAGAGCTATCCCTTGGGTTATGCCGACCTCATGTGTGCAGGCACCAGACCTAACCTCAGGGTGTGCAGATTGCAGGTGCAGGGCTCAGACAGCAGAGTTATCCCTTGGGTTATACCAACCTCATGTGTGCAGTCCCCAGACCTAACCCCATGGTGTGCAGATTACAGGCTCATGGCTCAGACAGCAGAGCTATCCCTTGGGTTATACTGGCCACATGTGTGCAGGCACCAGACCTAACCCCATGGTGTGCAGATTGCATGCGCAGGGCTCAGACAGCAGAGCTATCCCTTGGGTTATACTGGCCACATGTGTGCAGGCACCAGACCTAACCTCAGGGTGTGCAGATTGCAGGCGCAGGGCTCAGACAGCAGAGCTATCCCTTGGGTTATACTGACCTCATGTGTGCAGGCACCAGTCCTAACCCCAGGGTGTGCAGATTGCAGGCTCGAGGCTCAGACAGCAGAGCTATCCCTTGGGTTATACCGACCTTATGTGTGCAGGCACCAGACCTAACCTCAGGGTGTGCAGATTGCAGGCGCCGGGCTAAGACAGCAGTGCTATCCCTTGGGTTATACCTACCTCGTGTGCAGGTACCAGACCTAATCCCAGGGTGTGCAGATTGCAGGCTCAGGGCTCAGACAGCAGAGCTATCCCTTGGGTTATACTGGCCACATGTGTGCAGGCACCAGACCTAATCCCAGGGTGTGCAGATTGCAGGCTCAGGACTCAGACTGCAGAGCTGCCCCTTGGGTTATACCAACCTCATGTGTGCAGGCACCAGATCTAACCCCGGGGTGTGCAGATTGCAGGTGCAGGGCTCAGACAGCAGAGCTGTCCCTTTGGTTATACTGACGTCATGTCTGCAGGCACCATACCTGACCTCAGGGTGTGCAGATTATAGGCTCGGGGATCAGACAGCAGAGCTTTTCCTCGGTTTATACCAACCTCATGTGTGCAGGCACCATACCTGACCTCAGGGTGTGCAGATTATAGGCTCGGGTATCAGACAGCAGAGCTTTTCCTCGGTTTATACCGACCTCATGTGTGCATGCCCCAGACCTTAACTCAGGGTGTGCAGTTTATAGGCTCAGGGCTCAGACAGCAGAGCTATCCTTGGGCTATACCGACCTCTCGTGTGCAGGCACTAGACCTAACCCCAGGGTGTGCAGATTACAGGCTCAGGGCTCAGACAGCAGAGCTATCCCTTGGGTTATGCCAACCTCATGTGTGCAGAAACCAGACCTAACCTCGGGGTGTGCAGATTGCAGGCTCAGACAGCAGTGCTATCCCTTGGGTTATACCAACCTCATGTGTGCAGGTACCAGACCTAACCCCATGGTGTGCAGATTGCAGGCGCAGGGCTCAGACAGCAGAGCTATCCCTTGGGTTATACTGGCCACATGTGTGCAGGCACCAGACCTAACCTCAGGGTGTGCAGATTGCAGGCGCAGGGCTCAGACAGCAGAGCTATCCCTTGGGTTATACCGACCTTATGTGTGCAGGCACCAGACCTAACCTCAGGGTGTGCAGATTGCAGGCGCCGGGCTAAGACAGCAGAGATATCCTTTGGTTATACCGACCTCATGTGTGCAGGCACCAGACCTAACCTAAGGGTGTGCAGATTGCAGGTGCAGGGCTCAGACAGCAGAGCTCTCCCTTGGGTTATGCCGACCTCATGTGTGCAGGCACCAGACCTAACCTCAGGGTGTGCAGATTGCAGGGCTCAGACAGCAGAGTTATCCCTTGGGTTATACCAACCTCATGTGTGCAGGCCCCAGACCTAACCCCATGGTGTGCAGATTACAGGCTCATGGCTCAGGCAGCAGAGCTATCCCTTGGGTTATACTGGCCACATGTGTGCAGGCACCAGACCTAACCCCATGGTGTGCAGATTGCATGCGCAGGGCTCAGACAGCAGAGCTATCCCTTGGGTTATACTGGCCACATGTGTGCAGGCACCAGACCTAACCTCAGGGTGTGCAGATTGCAGGCGCAGGGCTCAGACAGCAGAGCTATCCCTTGGGTTATACTGACCTCATGTGTGCAGGCACCAGTCCTAACCCCAGGGTGTGCAGATTGCAGGCTCGAGGCTCAGACAGCAGAGCTATCCCTTGGGTTATACCGACCTTATGTGTGCAGGCACCAGACCTAACCTCAGGGTGTGCAGATTGCAGGCGCCGGGCTAAGACAGCAGAGATATCCTTTGGTTATACCAACCTCATGTGTGCAGGCACCAGACCTAACATCAAGGTGTGCAGATTGCAGGTGCAGGGCTCAGACAGCAGTGCTATCCCTTGGGTTATACCTACCTCATGTGTGCAGGTACCAGACCTAATCCCAGGGTGTGCAGATTGCAGGCTCAGGGCTCAGACAGCAGAGCTATCCCTTGGGTTATACTGGCCACATGGTGCAGGCACCAGACCTAATCCCAGGGTGTGCAGATTGCAGGCTCAGGACTCAGACTGCAGAGCTGCCCCTTTGGTTATACCAACCTCATGTGTGCAGGCACCAGATCTAACCCCGGGGTGTGCAGATTGCAGGTGCAGGGCTCAGACAGCAGAGCTGTCCCTTTGGTTATACTGACGTCATGTCTGCAGGCACCATACCTGACCTAAGGGTGTGCAGATTATAGGCTCGGGGATCAGACAGCAGAGCTTTTCCTCGGTTTATACCAACCTCATGTGTGCAGGCACCATACCTGACCTCAGGGTGTGCAGATTATAGGCTCGGGGATCAGACAGCAGAGCTTTTCCTCGGTTTATACCGACCTCATGTGTGCATGCACCAGACCTTAACTCAGGGTGTGCAGTTTATAGGCTCAGGGCTCAGACAGCAGAGCTATCCTTGGGCTATACCGACCTCTCGTGTGCAGGCACTAGACCTAACCCCAGGGTGTGCAGATTACAGGCTCAGGGCTCAGACAGCAGAGATGTCCCTTGGGTTGTACTGACCTCATGTGTGCAGGCACCAGACCTAACCCCAGGGTGTGCAGATTGCAGGCGCTGGGCTCTGACAGCAGAGCTATCCCTTGGGTTATACCAACCTCATGTGAGCAGGTACCAGACCTAACCCCAGGGTGTGTTGATTACAGGCTCAGGGCTCAGACAGCAGAGCTCACCCTTGGGTTATGCCAACCTCATGTGTGCAGGCACCAGACCTAACCCCAGGGTGTGTGGATTATAGGCTCAGGGCTCAGACAGCAGAGCTATCCCTTGGGTTATGCCAACCTCATGTGTGCAGGCACCAGACCTAACCCCAGGGTATGCAGATTGCAGGCACAGGGCTCAGACAGCAGAGCTGTCCCTTTGGTTATACTGACCTCATGTGTGCAGGCACCAGACCTAACCCCAGGGTGAGCAGATTGCAGGCTCAGTACTCAGACTGCAGAGCTGCCCCTTGGGTTATACCGGCCACATGTGTGCAAGCACCAGACCTAACCTCAGGGTGTGTTGATTACAGGCTCAGGGCTCAGACAGCAGAGCTATCCCTTGGGTTATGCCAACCTCATGTGTGCAGGCACCAGACCTAACCCCCGGGTGTGTGGATTATAGGCTCAGGGCTCAGACAGCAGAGCTATCCCTTGTGTTATGCCGACCTCATGTGTGCAGGCACCAGACCTAACCCCAGGGTATGCAGATTGTAGGCGCAGGGCTCAGACAGCAGAGCTATCCCTGGGGTTATACCGACCTCATGTGTGCAGGCACCAGACCTAACCTCAGGGTGTGCAATTTATAGGTGCAGGGCTCAGACAGCAGCGCTATCGTTAGGTTATACCAACCTCATGTGTGCAGGTACCAGACCTAACCCCAGGTTGTGCAGATTGCAGGCTCAGGGCTCTGACAGCAGAGCTATCCCTTGGGTTATACCGACCTCATGCGTGCAGGCACCAGATCTAACCCCAGGGTGTGCAGATTGCAGGCGCAGGGCTCAGACTGCAGAGCTGTCCCTTGGGTTATACTGACGTCATGTCTGCAGGTACCATACCTGACCTCAGGGTGTGCAGATTTTAGGCTCAGGGCTCAGACATCAGAGCTGTCTCTTGGGTTATACTGACCTCATGTGTGCAGGCACCAGACCTAACCCCAGGGTATGCAGATTGCAGGCTTGGGGCTCAGACAGCAGAGCTGTCCCTTGGGTTATACCGGCCTCATGTGTGCAGGCACCAGACCTAACCCGAGGGTGTGCAGATTGCAGGCTCGGGGATCAGACAGCAGAGCTGTCCCTTGGGTTATACCGGCCTCATGTGTGCAGGCACCAGACCTAACCCCAGGGTGTGCATAATACAGGCTCAGGGCTCAGACAGCAGAGCTATCCCTTGGGTTATGCCAACCTCATGTGTGCAGACACCAGACCTAACCTCGGGGTGTGCAGATTGCAGGCTCAGACAGCAGTGCTATCCCTTGGCTTATACCAACCTCATGTGTGCAGGTACCAGACCTAACCCCATGGTGTGCAGATTGCAGGCGCAGGGCTCAAGCAGAGCTATCCCTTGGGTTATACTGGCCACATGTGTGCAGGCACCAGACCTAACCTCAGGGTGTGCAGATTGCAGGCGCAGGGCTCAGACAGCAGAGCTATCCCTTGGGTTATACCGACCTTATGTGTGCAGGCACCAGACCTAACCTCAGGGTGTGCAGAT
Organism: Ambystoma mexicanum; assembly: GCF_040938575.1. Taxonomy (NCBI): domain Eukaryota; kingdom Metazoa; phylum Chordata; class Amphibia; order Caudata; family Ambystomatidae; genus Ambystoma; species Ambystoma mexicanum. Next base: position 816,813,604 of record NC_090938.1, read on the forward strand.
TGCAGGCGCCGGGCTAAGACAGCAGAGATATCCTTTGGTTATACCGACCTCATGTGTGCAGGCACCAGACCTAACCTCAGGGTGTGCAGATTGCAGGTGCAGGGCTCAGACAGCAGAGCTATCCCTTGGGTTATGCCGACCTCATGTGTGCAGGCACCAGACCTAACCTCAGGGTGTGCAGATTGCAGGTGCAGGGCTCAGACAGCAGAGTTATCCCTTGGGTTATACCAACCTCATGTGTGCAGGCCCCAGACCTAACCCCATGGTGTGCAGATTACAGGCTCATGGCTCAGACAGCAGAGCTATCCCTTGGGTTATACTGGCCACATGTGTGCAGGCACCAGACCTAACCCCATGGTGTGCAGATTGCATGTGCAGGGCTCAGACAGCAGAGCTATCCCTTGGGTTATACTGGCCACATGTGTGCAGGCACCAGACCTAACCTCAGGGTGTGCAGATTGCAGGCGCAGGGCTCAGACAGCAGAGCTATCCCTTGGGTTATACTGACCTCATGTGTGCAGGCACCAGTCCTAACCCCAGGGTGTGCAGATTGCAGGCTCGAGGCTCAGACAGCAGAGCTATCCCTTGGGTTATACCGACCTTATGTGTGCAGGCACCAGACCTAACCTCAGGGTGTGCAGATTGCAGGCGCCGGGCTAAGATAGCAGAGATATCCTTTGGTTATACCAACCTCATGTGTGCAGGCACCAGACCTAACATCAGGGTGTGCAGATTGCAGGTGCAGGGCTCAAACAGCAGAGCTATCCCTTGGGTTATGCCTACCTCATGTGTGCAGGCACCAGACCTAATCCCAGGGTGTGCAGATTGCAGGCTCAGGACTCAGACTGCAGAGCTGTCCCTTGGGTTATACCAACCTCATGTGTGCAGGCACCAGATCTAACCCCAGGGTGTGCAGATTGCAGGCGCAGGGCTCAGACTGCAGAGCTGTCCCTTGGGTTATACTGACGTCATGTCTGCAGGTACCATACCTGACCTCAGGGTGTGCAGATTTTAGGCTCAGGGCTCAGACATCAGAGCTGTCTCTTGGGTTATACTGACCTCATGTGTGCAGGCACCAGACCTAACCCCAGGGTATGCAGATTGCAGGCTTGGGGCTCAGACAGCAGAGCTGTCCCTTGGGTTATACCGGCCTCATGTGTGCAGGCACCAGACCTAACCCCAGGGTGTGCAGATTGCAGGCTCGGGGCTCAGACAGCATAGCTGTCCCTTGGGTTATACCGGCCTCATGTGTGCAGGCACCAGACCTAACCCCAGGGTGTGCATATTACAGGCTCAGGGCTCAGACAGCAGAGCTATCCCTTGGGTTATGCCAACCTCATGTGTGCAGAAACCAGACCTAACCTCGGGGTGTGCAGATTGCAGGCTCAGACAGCAGTGCTATCCCTTGGGTTATACCAACCTCATGTGTGCAGGTACCAGACCTAACCCCATGGTGTGCAGATTGCAGGCGCAGGGCTCAGACAGCAGAGCTATCCCTTGGGTTATACTGGCCACATGTGTGCAGGCACCAGACCTAATCCCAGGGTGTGCAGATTGCAGGCTCAGGACTCAGACTGCAGAGCTGCCCCTTGGGTTATACCAACCTCATGTGTGCAGGCACCAGATCTAACCCCGGGTGTGCAGATTGCAGGTGCAGGGCTCAGACAGCAGAGCTGTCCCTTTGGTTATACTGACGTCATGTCTGCAGGCACCATACCTGACCTCAGGGTGTGCAGATTATAGGCTCGGGGATCAGACAGCAGAGCTTTTCCTCGGTTTATACCAACCTCATGTGTGCAGGCACCATACCTGACCTCAGGGTGTGCAGATTATAGGCTCGGGGATCAGACAGCAGAGCTTTTCCTCGGTTTATACCGACCTCATGTGTGCATGCACCAGACCTTAACTCAGGGTGTGCAGTTTATAGGCTCAGGGCTCAGACAGCAGAGCTATCCTTGGGCTATACCGACCTCTCGTGTGCAGGCACTAGACCTAACCTCAGGGTGTGCAGATTACAGGCTCAGGGCTCAGACAGCAGAGCTGTCCCTTGGGTTGTACTGACCTCATGTGTGCAGGCACCAGACCTAACCCCAGGGTGTGCAGATTGCAGGCGCTGGGCTCTGACAGCACAGCTATCCCTTGGGTTATACCAACCTCATGTGAGCAGGTACCAGACCTAACCCCAGGGTGTGTTGATTACAGGCTCAGGGCTCAGACAGCAGAGCTCACCCTTGGGTTATGCCAACCTCATGTGTGCAGGCACCAGACCTAACCCCAGGGTGTGTGGATTATAGGCTCAGGGCTCAGACAGCAGAGCTATCCCTTGGGTTATGCCAACCTCATGTGTGCAGGCACCAGACCTAACCCCAGGGTATGCAGATTGCAGGCACAGGGCTCAGACAGCAGAGCTGTCCCTTTGGTTATACTGACCTCATGTGTGCAGGCACCAGACCTAACCCCAGGGTGAGCAGATTGCAGGCTCAGGACTCAGACTGCAGAGCTGCCCCTTGGGTTATACCGGCCACATGTGTGCAAGCACCAGACCTAACCTCAGGGTGTGTTGATTACAGGCTCAGGGCTCAGACAGCAGAGCTATCCCTTGGGTTATGCCAACCTCATGTGTGCAGGCACCAGACCTAACCCCCGGGTGTGTGGATTATAGGCTCAGGGCTCAGACAGCAGAGCTATCCCTTGTGTTATGCCGACCTCATGTGTGCAGGCACCAGACCTAACCCCAGGGTATGCAGATTGCAGGCGCAGGGCTCAGACAGCAGAGCTATCCCTGGGGTTATACCGACCTCATGTGTGCAGGCACCAGACCTAACCTCAGGGTGTGCAATTTATAGGTGCAGGGCTCAGACAGCAGCGCTATCGTTAGGTTATACCAACCTCATGTGTGCAGGTACCAGACCTAACCCCAGGATGTGCAGATTGCAGGCTCAGGGCTCTGACAGCAGAGCTATCCCTTGGGTTATACCGACCTCATGCGTGCAGGCACCAGACCTAACCTCAGGGTGTGCAGATTGCAGGTGCAGGGCTCAGACAGCAGAGCTATCCCTTGGGTTATGCCGACCTCATGTGTGCAGGCACCAGACCTAATCCCAGGGTGTGCAGATTGCAGGCTCAGGACTCAGACAGCACAGCTGTCCCTTGGGTTATACTGACGTCATGTGTGCAGGCACCAGACCTAACCCCAGGGTATGCAGATTGCAGGCTCGGGGCTCAGACAGCAGAGCTGTCCCTTGGGTTATACCGGCCTCATGTGTGCAGGCACCAGACCTAACCCCAGGGTGTGCAGATTACAGGCTCAGGGCTCAGACAGCAGAGCTAACCCTTGGGTTATGCCAACCTCATGTGTGCAGGCACCAGACCTAACCCCAGGGTGTGCAGATTACAGGCTCAGGGCTCAGACAGCAGAGCTATCCCTTGGGTTATACTGACCTCATGTGTGCAGGCACCAGACCTAACCTCGGGGTGTGCAGATTACAGGCTCAGGGCTCAGACAGCAGAGCTATGCCTTGGGTTATGCGAACCTCATGTGTGCAGAAACCAGACCTAACCTCGCGGTGTGCAGATTGCAGGCTCAGACAGCAGAGCTATCCCTTGGGTTATACCAACCTCATGTGTGCAGGCACCAGACCTAACCCCATGGTGTGCAGATTGCAGGTGCAGGGCTCAGACAGCAGAGCTATCCCTTGGGTTATACTAGCCACATGTGTGCAAGCACCAGACCTAACCTCAGGGTGAGCAGATTGCAGGCGCAGGGCTCAGACAGTAGAGCTATCCCTTGGGTTATGCCGACCTCATGTGTGCAGGTACCAGACCTAATCCCAGGGTGTGCAGATTGCAGGCTCAGGACTCAGACTGCAGAGCTGCCCCTTGGGTTATACTGGCCACATGTGTGCAAGCACCAGACCTAACCTCAGGCTGTACAGATTGCAGGCGCCGGGCACAGACAGCAGAGCTATCTCTTGGGTTATGCCTACCTCATGTGTGCAGGCACCAGACCTAATCCCAGGGTGTGCAGATTGCAGGCTCAGGACTCAGACTGCAGAGCTGTCCCTTGGGTTATACCAACCTCATGTGTGCAGGCACCAGATCTAACTCCAGGGTGTGCAGATTGCAGGGCTCAGACAGCAGAGCTGTCCCTTGGGTTATACTGACGTCATGTCTGCAGGCACCAGACCTGACCTCAGGGTGTGCAGATTATAGGCTCGGGGATCAGACAGCAGAGCTTTTCCTCGGTTTATACCGACCTCATGTGTGCAGGCACCAGACCTAACCTCGGGGTGTGCAGATTACAGGCTCAGGGCTCAGACAGCAGAGCTATCCCTTGGGTTATGCCAACCTCATGTGTGCAGAAACCAGACCTAACCTCGGGGTGTGCAGATTGCAGTCTCAGACAGCAGAGCTATCCCTTGGGTTATACCAACCTCATGTGTGCAGGCACCAGACCTAACCCCATGGTGTGCAGATTACAGGCTCAGGGATCAGACAGCAGGGCTGTCCCTTGGGTTATACCAACCTCATGTGTGCAGGTACCAGACCTAACCCCATGGTTTGCAGATTGCAGGCGCAGGGCTCAGACAGCAGAGCTATCCCTTGGGTTATACTGGCCACATGTGTGCAGGGACCAGACCTAACCTCAGGGTGTGCAGATTGCAGGCGCAGGGCTCAGACAGCAGAGCTTTCCCTTGGGTTATACTGACCTCATGTGTGCAGGCACCAGTCCTAACCCCAGGGTGTGCAGATTGCAGGTTCGAGGCTTAGACAGCAGAGCTATCCCTTGGGTTATACCGACCTTATGTGTGCAGGCACCAGTCCTAACCTCAGGGTGTGCAGATTGCAGGCGCCGGGCTAAGACAGCAGAGATATCCTTTGGTTATACCAACCTCATGTGTGCAGGCACCAGACCTAACCTCAGGGTGTGCAGATTGCAGGCTCAGGACTCAGACAGCAGAGCTGTCCCTTGGGTTATACTGACGTCATGTGTGCAGGCACCAGACCTAACCCCAGGGTATGCAGACTGCAGGCTCGGGGCTCAGACAGGAGAGCTGTCCATTGGGTTATACCGGCCTCATGTGTGCAGGCACCAGACCTAACCCCAGGGTGTGCAGATTGCAGGCGCAGGGCTCAGACAGCAGAGCTATCCCTTGGGTTATGCCAACCTCATGTGTGCAGAAACCAGACCTAACCTCGGGGTGTGCAGATTGCAGGCTCAGACAGCAGAGTTATCCCTTGGGTTATACCAACCTCATGTGTGCAGGCACCAGACCTAACCCCATGGTGTGCAGATTACAGGCTCAGGGCTCAGACAGCAGAGCTATCCCTTGGGTTATACTGGCCACATGTGTGCAGGCACCAGACCTAACCCCATGGTGTGCAGATTGCAGGCACAGGGCTCAGACAGCAGAGCTATCCCTTGGGTTATACTGGCCACATGTGTGCAGGCACCAGACCTAACCTCAGGGTGTGCAGATTGCAGGCGCAGGGCTCAGACAGCAGAGCTATCCCTTGGGTTATACTGACCTCATGTGTGCAGGCACCAGTCCTAACCCCAGGGTGTGCAGATTGCAGGAGCAGGGCTCAGACAGCAGAGCTATCCCTTGGGTTATACTGGCCACATGTGTGCAGGCACCAGACCTAACCTCAGGGTGTGCAGATTGCAGGCGCAGGGCTCAGACAGCAGAGCTATCCCTTGGGTTATACCGACCTTATGTGTGCAGGCACCAGACCTAACCTCAGGGTGTGCAGATTGCAGGTGCCGGGCTAAGACAGCAGAGATATCCTTTGGTTATACCGACCTCATGTGTGCAGGCACCAGACCTAACCTCAGGGTGTGCAGATTGCAGGTGCAGGGCTCAGACAGCAGAGCTATCCCTTGGGTTATGCCGACCTCATGTGTGCAGGCACCAGACCTAACCTCAGGGTGTGCAGATTGCAGGTGCAGGGCTCAGACAGCAGAGTTATCCCTTGGGTTACACCAACCTCATGTGTGCAGGCACCAGACCTAACCCCATGGTGTGCAGATTACAGGCTCATGGCTCAGACAGCAGAGCTATCCCTTGGGTTATACTGGCCACATGTGTGCAGGCACCAGACCTAACCCCATGGTGTGCAGATTGCAGGCGCAGGGCTCAGACAGCAGAGCTATCCCTTGGATTATACTGGCCACATGTGTGCAGGCACCAGACCTAACCTCAGGGTGTGCAGATTGCAGGCGCAGGGCTCAGACAGCAGAGCTATCCCTAGGGTTATACTGACCTCATGTGTGCAGGCACCAGTCCTAACCCCAGGGTGTGCAGATTGCAGGCTCGAGGCTCAGACAGCAGAGCTATCCCTTGGGTTATACCGACCTTTTGTGTGCAGGCACCAGACCTAACCTCAGGGTGTGCAGATTGCAGGCGCCGGGCTAAGACAGCAGAGATATCCTTTGGTTATACCAACCTCATGTGTGCAGGCACCAGACCTAACCTCAGGGTGTGCAGATTGCAGGTGCAGGGCTCAGACAGCAGAGCTATCCCTTGGGTTATGCCGACCTCATGTGTGCAGGCACCAGATCTAACCCCAGGGTGTGCAGATTGCAGGCGCAGGGCTCAGACAGCAGAGCTGTCCCTTGGGTTATACTGACGTCATGTCTGCAGGTACCATACCTGACCTCAGGGTGTGCAGATTTTAGGCTCGGGGCTCAGACACCAGAGCTGTCTCTTAGGTTATACTGACCTCATGTGTGCAGGCACCAGACCTAACCCCAGGGTATGCAGATTGCAGGCTTGGGGCTCAGACAGCAGAGCTGTCCCTTCGGTTATACCGGCCTCATGTGTGCAGGCACCAGACCTAACCCCAGGGTGTGCAGATTGCAGGCTCGGGGCTCAGACAGCAGAGCTGTCCCTTGGGTTATACCGGCCTCATGTGTGCAGGCACCAGACCTAACCCCAGGGTGTGCATATTACAGGCTCAGGGCTCAGACAGCAGAGCTATCCCTTGGGTTATGCCAACCTCATGTGTGCAGAAACCAGACCTAACCTCGGGGTGTGCAGATTGCAGGCTCAGACAACAGTGCTATTCCTTGGGTTATACCAACCTCATGTGTGCAGGTACCAGACCTAACCCCATGGTGTGCAGATTGCAGGCGCAGGGCTCAGACAGCAGAGCTATCCCTTGGGTTATACTGGCCACATGTGTGCAGGCACCAGACCTAATCCCAGGGTGTGCAGATTGCAGGCTCAGGACTCAGACTGCAGAGCTGCCCCTTGGGTTATACCAACCTCATGTGTGCAGGCACCAGATCTAACCCCGGGGTGTGCAGATTGCAGGTGCAGGGCTCAGACAGCAGAGCTGTCCCTTTGGTTATACTGACGTCATGTCTGCAGGCACCATACCTGACCTCAGGGTGTGCAGATTATAGGCTCGGGGATCAGACAGCAGAGCTTTTCCTCGGTTTATACCAACCTCATGTGTGCATGCACCAGACCTTAACTCAGGGTGTGCAGTTTATAGGCTCAGGGCTCAGACAGCAGAGCTATCCTTCGGTTTATACCAACCTCATGTGTGCAGGCACCAGACCTAACCCCAGGGTGTGTGGATTATAGGCTCAGGGCTCAGACAGCAGAGCTATCCCTTGGGTTATGCCAACCTCATGTGTGCAGGCACCAGACCTAACCCCAGGGTATGCAGATTGCAGGCACAGGGCTCAGACAGCAGAGCTGTCCCTTTGGTTATACTGACCTCATGTGTGCAGGCACCAGACCTAACCCCAGGGTGAGCAGATTGCAGGCTCAGTACTCAGACTGCAGAGCTGCCCCTTGGGTTATACCGGCCACATGTGTGCAAGCACCAGACCTAACCTCAGGGTGTGTTGATTACAGGCTCAGGGCTCAGACAGCAGAGCTATCCCTTGGGTTATGCCAACCTCATGTGTGCAGGCACCAGACCTAACCCCCGGGTGTGTGGATTATAGGCTCAGGGCTCAGACAGCAGAGCTATCCCTTGTGTTATGCCGACCTCATGTGTGCAGGCACCAGACCTAACCCCAGGGTATGCAGATTGTAGGCGCAGGGCTCAGACAGCAGAGCTATCCCTGGGGTTATACCGACCTCATGTGTGCAGGCACCAGACCTAACCTCAGGGTGTGCAATTTATAGGTGCAGGGCTCAGACAGCAGCGCTATCGTTAGGTTATACCAACCTCATGTGTGCAGGTACCAGACCTAACCCCAGGTTGTGCAGATTGCAGGCTCAGGGCTCTGACAGCAGAGCTATCCCTTGGGTTATACCGACCTCATGCGTGCAGGCACCAGATCTAACCCCAGGGTGTGCAGATTGCAGGCGCAGGGCTCAGACTGCAGAGCTGTCCCTTGGGTTATACTGACGTCATGTCTGCAGGTACCATACCTGACCTCAGGGTGTGCAGATTTTAGGCTCAGGGCTCAGACATCAGAGCTGTCTCTTGGGTTATACTGACCTCATGTGTGCAGGCACCAGACCTAACCCCAGGGTATGCAGATTGCAGGCTTGGGGCTCAGACAGCAGAGCTGTCCCTTGGGTTATACCGGCCTCATGTGTGCAGGCACCAGACCTAACCCGAGGGTGTGCAGATTGCAGGCTCGGGGATCAGACAGCAGAGCTGTCCCTTGGGTTATACCGGCCTCATGTGTGCAGGCACCAGACCTAACCCCAGGGTGTGCATAATACAGGCTCAGGGCTCAGACAGCAGAGCTATCCCTTGGGTTATGCCAACCTCATGTGTGCAGACACCAGACCTAACCTCGGGGTGTGCAGATTGCAGGCTCAGACAGCAGTGCTATCCCTTGGCTTATACCAACCTCATGTGTGCAGGTACCAGACCTAACCCCATGGTGTGCAGATTGCAGGCGCAGGGCTCAAGCAGAGCTATCCCTTGGGTTATACTGGCCACATGTGTGCAGGCACCAGACCTAACCTCAGGGTGTGCAGATTGCAGGCGCAGGGCTCAGACAGCAGAGCTATCCCTTGGGTTATACCGACCTTATGTGTGCAGGCACCAGACCTAACCTCAGGGTGTGCAGATTGCAGGCGCCGGGCTAAGACAGCAGAGATATCCTTTGGTTATACCGACCTCATGTGTGCAGGCACCAGACCTAACCTCAGGGTGTGCAGATTGCAGGTGCAGGGCTCAGACAGCAGAGCTATCCCTTGGGTTATGCCGACCTCATGTGTGCAGGCACCAGACCTAACCTCAGGGTGTGCAGATTGCAGGTGCAGGGCTCAGACAGCAGAGTTATCCCTTGGGTTATACCAACCTCATGTGTGCAGGCCCCAGACCTAACCCCATGGTGTGCAGATTACAGGCTCATGGCTCAGACAGCAGAGCTATCCCTTGGGTTATACTGGCCACATGTGTGCAGGCACCAGACCTAACCCCATGGTGTGCAGATTGCATGTGCAGGGCTCAGACAGCAGAGCTATCCCTTGGGTTATACTGGCCACATGTGTGCAGGCACCAGACCTAACCTCAGGGTGTGCAGATTGCAGGCGCAGGGCTCAGACAGCAGAGCTATCCCTTGGGTTATACTGACCTCATGTGTGCAGGCACCAGTCCTAACCCCAGGGTGTGCAGATTGCAGGCTCGAGGCTCAGACAGCAGAGCTATCCCTTGGGTTATACCGACCTTATGTGTGCAGGCACCAGACCTAACCTCAGGGTGTGCAGATTGCAGGCGCCGGGCTAAGATAGCAGAGATATCCTTTGGTTATACCAACCTCATGTGTGCAGGCACCAGACCTAACATCAGGGTGTGCAGATTGCAGGTGCAGGGCTTAAACAGCAGAGCTATCCCTTGGGTTATGCCTACCTCATGTGTGCAGGCACCAGACCTAATCCCAGGGTGTGCAGATTGCAGGCTCAGGACTCAGACTGCAGAGCTGTCCCTTGGGTTATACCAACCTCATGTGTGCAGGCACCAGATCTAACCCCAGGGTGTGCAGATTGCAGGCGCAGGGCTCAGACTGCAGAGCTGTCCCTTGGGTTATACTGACGTCATGTCTGCAGGTACCATACCTGACCTCAGGGTGTGCAGATTTTAGGCTCAGGGCTCAGACATCAGAGCTGTCTCTTGGGTTATACTGACCTCATGTGTGCAGGCACCAGACCTAACCCCAGGGTATGCAGATTGCAGGCTTGGGGCTCAGACAGCAGAGCTGTCCCTTGGGTTATACCGGCCTCATGTGTGCAGGCACCAGACCTAACCCCAGGGTGTGCAGATTGCAGGCTCGGGGCTCAGACAGCATAGCTGTCCCTTGGGTTATACCGGCCTCATGTGTGCAGGCACCAGACCTAACCCCAGGGTGTGCATATTACAGGCTCAGGGCTCAGACAGCAGAGCTATCCCTTGGGTTATGCCAACCTCATGTGTGCAGAAACCAGACCTAACCTCGGGGTGTGCAGATTGCAGGCTCAGACAGCAGTGCTATCCCTTGGGTTATACCAACCTCATGTGTGCAGGTACCAGACCTAACCCCATGGTGTGCAGATTGCAGGCGCAGGGCTCAGACAGCAGAGCTATCCCTTGGGTTATACTGGCCACATGTGTGCAGGCACCAGACCTAATCCCAGGGTGTGCAGATTGCAGGCTCAGGACTCAGACTGCAGAGCTGCCCCTTGGGTTATACCAACCTCATGTGTGCAGGCACCAGATCTAACCCCGGGTGTGCAGATTGCAGGTGCAGGGCTCAGACAGCAGAGCTGTCCCTTTGGTTATACTGACGTCATGTCTGCAGGCACCATACCTGACCTCAGGGTGTGCAGATTATAGGCTCGGGGATCAGACAGCAGAGCTTTTCCTCGGTTTATACCAACCTCATGTGTGCAGGCACCATACCTGACCTCAGGGTGTGCAGATTATAGGCTCGGGGATCAGACAGCAGAGCTTTTCCTCGGTTTATACCGACCTCATGTGGGCATGCACCAGACCTTAACTCAGGGTGTGCAGTTTATAGGCTCAGGGCTCAGACAGCAGAGCTATCCTTGGGCTATACCGACCTCTCGTGTGCAGGCACTAGACCTAACCTCAGGGTGTGCAGATTACAGGCTCAGGGCTCAGACAGCAGAGCTGTCCCTTGGGTTGTACTGACCTCATGTGTGCAGGTACCAGACCTAACCCCAGGGTGTGTTGATTACAGGCTCAGGGCTCAGACAGCAGAGCTCACCCTTGGGTTATGCCAACCTCATGTGTGCAGGCACCAGACCTAACCCCAGGGTGTGTGGATTATAGGCTCAGGGCTCAGACAGCAGAGCTATCCCTTGGGTTATGCCAACCTCATGTGTGCAGGCACCAGACCTAACCCCAGGGTATGCAGATTGCAGGCACAGGGCTCAGACAGCAGAGCTGTCCCTTTGGTTATACTGACCTCATGTGTGCAGGCACCAGACCTAACCCCAGGGTGAGCAGATTGCAGGCTCAGGACTCAGACTGCAGAGCTGCCCCTTGGGTTATACCGGCCACATGTGTGCAAGCACCAGACCTAACCTCAGGGTGTGTTGATTACAGGCTCAGGGCTCAGACAGCAGAGCTATCCCTTGGGTTATGCCAACCTCATGTGTGCAGGCACCAGACCTAACCCCCGGGTGTGTGGATTATAGGCTCAGGGCTCAGACAGCAGAGCTATCCCTTGTGTTATGCCGACCTCATGTGTGCAGGCACCAGACCTAACCCCAGGGTATGCAGATTGCAGGCGCAGGGCTCAGACAGCAGAGCTATCCCTGGGGTTATACCGACCTCATGTGTGCAGGCACCAGACCTAACCTCAGGGTGTGCAATTTATAGGTGCAGGGCTCAGACAGCAGCGCTATCGTTAGGTTATACCAACCTCATGTGTGCAGGTACCAGACCTAACCCCAGGATGTGCAGATTGCAGGCTCAGGGCTCTGACAGCAGAGCTATCCCTTGGGTTATACCGACCTCATGCGTGCAGGCACCAGACCTAACCTCAGGGTGTGCAGATTGCAGGTGCAGGGCTCAGACAGCAGAGCTATCCCTTGGGTTATGCCGACCTCATGTGTGCAGGCACCAGACCTAATCCCAGGGTGTGCAGATTGCAGGCTCAGGACTCAGACAGCACAGCTGTCCCTTGGGTTATACTGACGTCATGTGTGCAGGCACCAGACCTAACCCCAGGGTATGCAGATTGCAGGCTCGGGGCTCAGACAGCAGAGCTGTCCCTTGGGTTATACCGGCCTCATGTGTGCAGGCACCAGACCTAACCCCAGGGTGTGCAGATTACAGGCTCAGGGCTCAGACAGCAGAGCTAACCCTTGGGTTATGCCAACCTCATGTGTGCAGGCACCAGACCTAACCCCAGGGTGTGCAGATTACAGGCTCAGGGCTCAGACAGCAGAGCTATCCCTTGGGTTATACTGACCTCATGTGTGCAGGCACCAGACCTAACCTCGGGGTGTGCAGATTACAGGCTCAGGGCTCAGACAGCAGAGCTATGCCTTGGGTTATGCGAACCTCATGTGTGCAGAAACCAGACCTAACCTCGCGGTGTGCAGATTGCAGGCTCAGACAGCAGAGCTATCCCTTGGGTTATACCAACCTCATGTGTGCAGGCACCAGACCTAACCCCATGGTGTGCAGATTGCAGGTGCAGGGCTCAGACAGCAGAGCTATCCCTTGGGTTATACTAGCCACATGTGTGCAAGCACCAGACCTAACCTCAGGGTGAGCAGATTGCAGGCGCAGGGCTCAGACAGTAGAGCTATCCCTTGGGTTATGCCGACCTCATGTGTGCAGGTACCAGACCTAATCCCAGGGTGTGCAGATTGCAGGCTCAGGACTCAGACTGCAGAGCTGCCCCTTGGGTTATACTGGCCACATGTGTGCAAGCACCAGACCTAACCTCAGGCTGTACAGATTGCAGGCGCCGGGCACAGACAGCAGAGCTATCTCTTGGGTTATGCCTACCTCATGTGTGCAGGCACCAGACCTAATCCCAGGGTGTGCAGATTGCAGGCTCAGGACTCAGACTGCAGAGCTGTCCCTTGGGTTATACCAACCTCATGTGTGCAGGCACCAGATCTAACTCCAGGGTGTGCAGATTGCAGGGCTCAGACAGCAGAGCTGTCCCTTGGGTTATACTGACGTCATGTCTGCAGGCACCAGACCTGACCTCAGGGTGTGCAGATTATAGGCTCGGGGATCAGACAGCAGAGCTTTTCCTCGGTTTATACCGACCTCATGTGTGCAGGCACCAGACCTAACCTCGGGGTGTGCAGATTACAGGCTCAGGGCTCAGACAGCAGAGCTATCCCTTGGGTTATGCCAACCTCATGTGTGCAGAAACCAGACCTAACCTCGGGGTGTGCAGATTGCAGTCTCAGACAGCAGAGCTATCCCTTGGGTTATACCAACCTCATGTGTGCAGGCACCAGACCTAACCCCATGGTGTGCAGATTACAGGCTCAGGGATCAGACAGCAGGGCTGTCCCTTGGGTTATACCAACCTCATGTGTGCAGGTACCAGACCTAACCCCATGGTTTGCAGATTGCAGGCGCAGGGCTCAGACAGCAGAGCTATCCCTTGGGTTATACTGGCCACATGTGTGCAGGGACCAGACCTAACCTCAGGGTGTGCAGATTGCAGGCGCAGGGCTCAGACAGCAGAGCTTTCCCTTGGGTTATACTGACCTCATGTGTGCAGGCACCAGTCCTAACCCCAGGGTGTGCAGATTGCAGGTTCGAGGCTTAGACAGCAGAGCTATCCCTTGGGTTATACCGACCTTATGTGTGCAGGCACCAGACCTAACCTCAGGGTGTGCAGATTGCAGGCGCCGGGCTAAGACAGCAGAGATATCCTTTGGTTATACCAACCTCATGTGTGCAGGCACCAGACCTAACCTCAGGGTGTGCAGATTGCAGGCTCAGGACTCAGACAGCAGAGCTGTCCCTTGGGTTATACTGACGTCATGTGTGCAGGCACCAGACCTAACCCCAGGGTGTGCAGATTGCAGGCGCAGGGCTCAGACAGCAGAGCTATCCCTTGGGTTATGCCAACCTCATGTGTGCAGAAACCAGACCTAACCTCGGGGTGTGCAGATTGCAGGCTCAGACAGCAGAGTTATCCCTTGGGTTATACCAACCTCATGTGTGCAGGCACCAGACCTAACCCCATGGTGTGCAGATTACAGGCTCAGGGCTCAGACAGCAGAGCTATCCCTTGGGTTATACTGGCCACATGTGTGCAGGCACCAGACCTAACCCCATGGTGTGCAGATTGCAGGCACAGGGCTCAGACAGCAGAGCTATCCCTTGGGTTATACTGGCCACATGTGTGCAGGCACCAGACCTAACCTCAGGGTGTGCAGATTGCAGGCGCAGGGCTCAGACAGCAGAGCTATCCCTTGGGTTATACTGACCTCATGTGTGCAGGCACCAGTCCTAACCCCAGGGTGTGCAGATTGCAGGAGCAGGGCTCAGACAGCAGAGCTATCCCTTGGGTTATACTGGCCACATGTGTGCAGGCACCAGACCTAACCTCAGGGTGTGCAGATTGCAGGCGCAGGGCTCAGACAGCAGAGCTATCCCTTGGGTTATACCGACCTTATGTGTGCAGGCACCAGACCTAACCTCAGGGTGTGCAGATTGCAGGTGCCGGGCTAAGACAGCAGAGATATCCTTTGGTTATACCGACCTCATGTGTGCAGGCACCAGACCTAACCTCAGGGTGTGCAGATTGCAGGTGCAGGGCTCAGACAGCAGAGCTATCCCTTGGGTTATGCCGACCTCATGTGTGCAGGCACCAGACCTAACCTCAGGGTGTGCAGATTGCAGGTGCAGGGCTCAGACAGCAGAGTTATCCCTTGGGTTACACCAACCTCATGTGTGCAGGCACCAGACCTAACCCCATGGTGTGCAGATTACAGGCTCATGGCTCAGACAGCAGAGCTATCCCTTGGGTTATACTGGCCACATGTGTGCAGGCACCAGACCTAACCCCATGGTGTGCAGATTGCAGGCGCAGGGCTCAGACAGCAGAGCTATCCCTTGGATTATACTGGCCACATGTGTGCAGGCACCAGACCTAACCTCAGGGTGTGCAGATTGCAGGCGCAGGGCTCAGACAGCAGAGCTATCCCTAGGGTTATACTGACCTCATGTGTGCAGGCACCAGTCCTAACCCCAGGGTGTGCAGATTGCAGGCTCGAGGCTCAGACAGCAGAGCTATCCCTTGGGTTATACCGACCTTTTGTGTGCAGGCACCAGACCTAACCTCAGGGTGTGCAGATTGCAGGCGCCGGGCTAAGACAGCAGAGATATCCTTTGGTTATACCAACCTCATGTGTGCAGGCACCAGACCTAACCTCAGGGTGTGCAGATTGCAGGTGCAGGGCTCAGACAGCAGAGCTATCCCTTGGGTTATGCCGACCTCATGTGTGCAGGCACCAGATCTAACCCCAGGGTGTGCAGATTGCAGGCGCAGGGCTCAGACAGCAGAGCTGTCCCTTGGGTTATACTGACGTCATGTCTGCAGGTACCATACCTGACCTCAGGGTGTGCAGATTTTAGGCTCGGGGCTCAGACACCAGAGCTGTCTCTTAGGTTATACTGACCTCATGTGTGCAGGCACCAGACCTAACCCCAGGGTATGCAGATTGCAGGCTTGGGGCTCAGACAGCAGAGCTGTCCCTTCGGTTATACCGGCCTCATGTGTGCAGGCACCAGACCTAACCCCAGGGTGTGCAGATTGCAGGCTCGGGGCTCAGACAGCAGAGCTGTCCCTTGGGTTATACCGGCCTCATGTGTGCAGGCACCAGACCTAACCCCAGGGTGTGCATATTACAGGCTCAGGGCTCAGACAGCAGAGCTATCCCTTGGGTTATGCCAACCTCATGTGTGCAGAAACCAGACCTAACCTCGGGGTGTGCAGATTGCAGGCTCAGACAACAGTGCTATTCCTTGGGTTATACCAACCTCATGTGTGCAGGTACCAGACCTAACCCCATGGTGTGCAGATTGCAGGCGCAGGGCTCAGACAGCAGAGCTATCCCTTGGGTTATACTGGCCACATGTGTGCAGGCACCAGACCTAATCCCAGGGTGTGCAGATTGCAGGCTCAGGACTCAGACTGCAGAGCTGCCCCTTGGGTTATACCAACCTCATGTGTGCAGGCACCAGATCTAACCCCGGGGTGTGCAGATTGCAGGTGCAGGGCTCAGACAGCAGAGCTGTCCCTTTGGTTATACTGACGTCATGTCTGCAGGCACCATACCTGACCTCAGGGTGTGCAGATTATAGGCTCGGGGATCAGACAGCAGAGCTTTTCCTCGGTTTATACCAACCTCATGTGTGCATGCACCAGACCTTAACTCAGGGTGTGCAGTTTATAGGCTCAGGGCTCAGACAGCAGAGCTATCCTTCGGTTTATACCAACCTCATGTGTGCAGGCACCATACCTGACCTCAGGGTGTGCAGATTATAGGCTCGGGATCAGACAGCAGAGCTTTTCCTCGGTTTATACCGACCTCATGTGTGCATGCACCAGACCTTAACTCAGGGTGTGCAGTTTATAGGCTCAGGGCTCAGACAGCAGAGCTATCCTTCGGTTATACCGACCTCTCGTGTGCAGGCACTAGACCTAACCCCAGGGTGTGCAGATTACAGGCTCAGGGCTCAGACAGCAGAGCTGTCCCTTGGGTTGTACTGACCTCATGTGTGCAGGCACCAGACCTAACCCCAGGGTGTGCAGATTGCAGGCGCTGGGCTCAGACAGCAGAGCTCACCCTTGGGTTATGCCAACCTCATGTGTGCAGGCACCAGACCTAACCCCAGGGTGTGTTGATTACAAGCTCAGGGCTCAGACAGCAGAGCTCACCCTTGGGTTATGCCAACCTCATGTGTGCAGGCACCAGACCTAACCCCAGGGTGTGTGGATTATAGGCTCAGGGCTCAGACACCAGAACTATCCCTTGGGTTATGCCAACCTCATGTGTGCAGTCACCAGACCTAACCCCAGGGTATGCAGATTGCAGGCGCAGGGCTCAGACAGCAGAGCTGTCCCTTGGGTTATACTGACCTCATGTGTGCAGGCACCAGACCTAACCCCAGGGTGAGCAGATTGCAGGCTCAGGACTCAGACTGCAGAGCTGCCCCTTGGGTTATACCGGCCACGTGTGCAAGCACCAGACCTAACCTCAGGGTGTGTTGATTACAGGCTCAGGGCTCAGACAGCAGAGCTATCCCTTGGGTTATGCCAACCTCATGTGTGCAGGCACCAGACCTAACCCCCGGGTGTGTGGATTATAGGCTCAGGGCTCAGACAGCAGAGCTATCCCTTGGGTTATGCCGACCTCATGTGTGCAGGCACCAGACCTAACCCCAGGGTATGCAGATTGCAGGCGCAGGGCTCAGACAGCAGAGCTATCCCTGGGGTTATACCGACCTCATGTGTGCAGGCACCAGACCTAACCTCAGGGTGTGCAATTTATAGGTGCAGGGCTCAGACAGCAGCGCTATCGTTAGGTTATACCAACCTCATGTGTGCAGGCACCAGACCTAACCCCATGGTGTGCAGATTGCAGGCGCAGGGCTCAGATGCAGAGCTATCCCTTGGGTTATACTGGCCACATGTGTGCAGGCACCAGAACTAACCTCAGGGTGTGCAGATTGCAGGCTCAGGGCTCAGACAGCAGAGCTATCCCTTGGGTTATACCGACCTCATGTGTGCAGGCACCAGACCTAATGTCAGGGTGTGCAGATTGCAGGCTCAGGGCTCAGACAGCAGAGCTATCCCTTGAGTTATACCGACCTCATGTGTGCAGGCACCAGACCTAACGTCAGGGTGTGCAGATTGCAGGCTCAGGGCTCAGACAGCAGAGCTATCCCTTGGGTGATACTGACCTCATGTGTGCAGGCACCAGACCTAACCACAGGGTGTGCAGATTCCAGGCTCAGGGATTAGACAGCAGAGCTATCCTTGGGTTAAACCAACCGCATGTGTGCAGGCACCAGACTTTACCCCAGGGTGTGCAGATTACAATCCCAGGGCTCAGACAGCAGAGCTATCCCTTGAGTTATACTGACCTCATGTGTGCAGGCACCAGTCCTAACCCCAGGGTGTGCAGAATTCAGGCTCGAGGCTCAGACAGCAGAGCTATCCCTTGGGTTATACTGACCTCATGTGTGCAGGCACCAGTCCTAACCCCAGGGTGTGCAGATTGCAGGCTCGAGGCTCAGACAGCAGAGCTATCCCTTGGGTTATACCGACCTCATGTGTGCAGGCACCAGACCTACCCTCGGGGTGTGCAGATTGCAGGCTCAAGGCTCAGACAGCAGAGCTGTCCCTTGGGTTATACCAACCTCATGTGTGCAGACACCAGACCTAACGCCAGGGTGTGCATATTACAGGCCCAGGGCTCAGACAGCAGAGCTATCCCTTGAATTATACTGACCTCATGTGTGCAGGCACCAGTTCTAACCCCAGGGTGTGCAGATTGCAGGCTCGAGGCTCAGACAGCAGAGCTATCCCTTGGATTATACCGACCTCACGTGTGCAGGCACCAGACCTAACCTCAGGGTGTTCAGATTCCAGGCTCAGGGCTCTGACAGCAGAGCTATCCCTTGGGTTATACCGACCTCATGTGTGCAGGCACCAGACCTAAGCCCAGGGTGTGCAGATTGCAGGCTCAGGGCTCAGACAGCAGAGCTGTCCCTTGGGTTATACCGACCTCATGTGTGCAGGCACCAGACCTAACCCCAAGGTGTGCAGATTGTAGGCTCAGGGCTCAGACAGCAGGGCTGTCCCTTGGGTTATACCAACCTCCTGTGGGCAGGCACCAGACCTAACCCCAGGGTGTGCAGATTGCAGGCTCAGGGCTCAGACGGCAGAGCTATCCCTTGGGTTGTACTGACCTCATGTGTGCAGGCACCAGACCTAACCTCGCGGTGTGCAGATTGCAGGCTCAGGGCTCAGACAGCAGAGCTATCCCTTGGGTCATACCAACCTCAAGTGTGCAGGCACCAGACCTAAGCCCGGGGTGTGCAGGCTCAGGGCTCAGACAGCAGAGCTATCCCTTGGGTTATACCAACCTCATGTGTGTAGGCACCAGACCTAACCCCGGTGTGTGCAGATTGCAATCTCAGGGCTCAGACAGCAAAGCTATCCCTTGGGTCATACCAACCTAATGTGTGCAGGCAGCAGACCTAACCTCGGGGTATGCAGATTGCAGGCTCAGGGCTCAGACAGCAGAGCTATCCCTTGGGTTATACCGACCTCATGTGTGCAGGCACCAGACCTAACCTCAGGGTGTGCAGATTGCAGGCTCAGGGCTCAGACAGCAATGCTGTCCCTTGGGTTATACCAACCTCATGTGTGCAGGCGCCAGTCCTAACCCCATGGTGTGCAGATTGCAGGCTCAGGGCTCAGACAGCAGAGCTATCCCTTGGGTTATACCAACCTCATGTGTGCAGGCACCAGACCTAACCTCAGGGTGTGCAGATTGCAGGCTCAGGGCTCAGCCAGCAGAGCTATCCCTTGGGTTATACTGACCTCATGTGTGCAGGCACCAGACCTAACCCCAGGGTGTTCAGATTGCAGGCTCAGACAGCAGAGCTATCCCTCGGGTTATACCAACCTCATGTTTGCAGGTACCAGACCTAACCCCAGGGTGTGCAGATTGCAGGCTCAGGGCTCAGACAGCAGAGCTATCCCTTGGGTTATACCGACCTCATGTGTGCAGGCACCAGACCTAACCTCAGGGTGTGCAGATTGCAGGATCAGGGCTCAGACAGCAGAGCTATCCTTTGGCCATACCGACCTCATGTGTGCAGGCACCAGACCTAACACCAGGGTGTGCAGATTGCAGGCTCGGGGCTCAGACAGCAGAGCTGTCCCTTGGATTATACCGACCTCACGTGTGCAGGCACCATACCTAATCGCAGGGTGTGCAGATTTCCAGCTCGGGGCTCAGACAGCAGAGCTATCCTTGGGTTAAACCAACCTCATGTGTGCAGGCACCAGACTTTACCCCAGGGTGTGCAGATTACAACCCCAGGGCTCAGACAGCAGAGCTATCCCTTAGGTGATACTGACCTCATGTGTGCAGGCACCAGTCCTAACCCCAGGGTGTGCAGATTGCAGGCTCGAGGCTCAGACAGTAGAGCTATCCCTTGGGTTATACTGACCTCATGTGTGCAGGCACCAGTCCTAACCCCAGGGTGTGCAGATTGCAGGCTCGAGGCTCAGACAGCAGAGCTATCCCTTGGGTTATACCAACCTCATGTGTGCAGGCACCAGACCTAACCTTGGGGTGTGCAGATTGCAGGCTCAGGGCTTAGACAGCAGAGCTGTCCCTTGGGTTATACCAACCTCATGTGTGCAGACACCAGACGTAATGCCAGGGTGTGCAGATTACAGGCCCAGGGCTCAGACAGCAGAGCTATCCCTTGGGTTATACTGACCTCATGTGTGCAGGCACCAGTCCTAACCCCAGGGTGTGCAGATTGCAGGCTCGAGGCTCAGACAGCAGAGCTATCCCTTGGATTATACCGACCTCACGTGTGCAGGCACCAGACCTAACCTCAGGGTGTTCAGATTCCAGGCTCAGGGCTCTGACAGCAGAGCTATCCCTTGGGTTATACCAACCTCATGTGTGCAGGCACCAGACCTAACCCCAGGGTGTGCCGATTGCAGGCTCAGGGCTCAGACGGCAGAGCTATCCCTTGGGTTATACTGACCTCATGTGTGCAGGCACCAGTCCTAACCCCAGGGTGTGCAGATTGCAGGCTCGAGGCTCAGACAGCAGAGCTATCCCTTGGGTTATACCAACCTCATGTGTGCAGGCACCAGACCTAACCTTGGGGTGTGCAGATTGCAGGCTCAGGGCTTAGACAGCAGAGCTGTCCCTTGGGTTATACCAACCTCATGTGTGCAGACACCAGACGTAATGCCAGGGTGTGCAGATTACAGGCCCAGGGCTCAGACAGCAGAGCTATCCCTTGGGTTATACTGACCTCATGTGTGCAGGCACCAGTCCTAACCCCAGGGTGTGCAGATTGCAGGCTCGAGGCTCAGACAGCAGAGCTATCCCTTGGATTATACCGACCTCACGTGTGCAGGCACCAGACCTAACCTCAGGGTGTTCAGATTCCAGGCTCAGGGCTCTGACAGCAGAGCTATCCCTTGGGTTATACCAACCTCATGTGTGCAGGCACCAGACCTAACCCCAGGGTGTGCCGATTGCAGGCTCAGGGCTCATACGGCAGAGCTATCCCTTGGGTTATACTGACCTCATGTGTGCAGGCACCAGACCTAACCTCGCGGTGTGCAGATTGCAGGCTCAGGGCTCAGACAGCAGAGCTGTCCCTTGAGTTATACCAACCTCATGTGTGCAGGCACCAGTCCTAACCCCAAGGTGTGCAGATTGCAGCCTCGGGGCTCAGACAGCAGAGCTATCCCTTGGGTTATACCAACCTCATGTGTGCAGGTACCAGACCTAACCCCAGGGTGTGCAGATTGCAGGCTCAGGGCTCAGACAGCAGAGCTATCCCTTGGGTTATACTGACCTCATGTGTGCAGGCACCAGACCTAACCTCAGGGTGTGCAGATTGCAGGCTCAGGGCTCAGACAGCAGAGCTATCCCTTGGGTCATACCAACCTCATGTGTGCAGGCACCAGACCTAAGCCTGGGGTGTGCAGGCTCAGGGCTCAGACAGCAGAGCTATCCCTTGGGTTATACCAACCTCATGTGTGTAGGCACCAGACCTAACCCCGGTGTGCAGATTGCAGGCTCAGGGCTCAGACAGCAAAGCTATCCCTTGGGTCATACCACCCTAATGTGTGCAGGCACCAGACCTAACCTCGGGGTATGCAGATTGCAGGCTCAGGGCTCAGACAGCAGAGCTATCCCTTGGGTTATACCGACCTCATGTGTGCAGGCACCAGACCTAACCTCAGGGTGTGCAGATTGCAGGCTCAGGGCTCAGACAGCAGTGCTGTCCCTTGGGTTATACCAAACTCATGTGTGCAGGCGCCAGTCCTAACCCCATGGTGTGCAGATTGCAGGCTCAGGGCTCAGACAGCAGAGCTATCCCTTGGGTTATCCGACCTCATGTGTGCAGGCACCAGACCTAACCTCAGGGTGTGCAGATTGCAGGCTCAGGGCTCAGACAGCAGAGCTATCCCTTGGGTTATACCGACCTCATGTGTGCAGGCACCAGATCTAACCCCAGGGTGTGCAGATTGCAGGCGCAGGGCTCAGACAGCAGAGCTGTCCCTTGGGTTATACTGACGTCATGTCTGCAGGTACCATACCTGACCTCAGGGTGTGCAGATAACAGGCCCAGGGCTCAGACAGCAGAGCTATCCCTTGAATTATACTGACCTCATGTGTGCAGGCACCAGTCCTAACCCCAGGGTGTGCAGATTGCAGGCTCGAGGCTCAGACAGCAGAGCTATCCCTTGGATTATACCGACCTCACGTGTGCAGGCACCAGACCTAACCTCAGGGTGTTCAGATTCCAGGCTCAGGGCTCTGACAGCAGAGCTATCTCTTGGGTTATACCGACCTCATGTGTGCAGGCACCAGACCTAACCCCAGGGTGTGCAGATTGCAGGCTCAGGGCTCAGACAGCAGAGCTGTCCCTTGGGTTATACCGACCTCATGTGTGCAGGCACCAGACCTAACCCCAAGGTGTGCAGATTGTAGGCTCAGGGCTCAGACAGCAGAGCTGTCCCTTAGGTTATACCAACCTCCTGTGGGCAGGCACCAGACCTAACCCCAGGGTGTGCAGATTGCAGGCTCAGGGCTCAGACGGCAGAGCTATCCCTTGGGTTGTACTGACCTCATGTGTGCAGGCACCAGACCTAACCTCGCGGTGTGCAGATTGCAGGCTCAGGGCTCAGACAGCTGAGCTATCCCTTGGGTCATACCAACCTCAAGTGTGCAGGCACCAGACCTAAGCCCGGAGTGTGCAGGCTCAGGGCTCAGACAGCAGAGCTATCCCTTGGGTTATACCAACCTCATGTGTGTAGGCACCAGACCTAACCCCGGTGTGTGCAGATTGCAGGCTCAGGGCTCAGACAGCAAAGCTATCCCTTGGGTCATACCAACCTAATGTGTGCAGGCACCAGACCTAACCTCGGGGTATGCAGATTGCAGGCTCAGGGCTCAGACAGCAGAGCTATCCCTTGGGTTATACCGACCTCATGTGTGCAGGCACCAGACCTAACCTCAGGGTGTGCAGATTGCAGGCTCAGGGCTCAGACAGCAATGCTGTCCCTTGGGTTATACCAACCTCATGTGTGCAGGCGCCAGTCCTAACCCCATGGTGTGCAGATTGCAGGCTCAGGGCTCAGACAGCAGAGCTATCCCTTGGGTTATACCAACCTCATGTGTGCAGGCACCAGACCTAACCTCAGGGTGTGCAGATTGCAGGCTCAGGGCTCAGACAGCAGAGCTATCCCTTGGGTTATACTGACCTCATGTGTGCAGGCACCAGACCTAACCCCAGGGTGTTCAGATTGCAGGCTCAGACAGCAGAGCTATCCCTCGGGTTATACCAACCTCATGTGTGCAGGCACCAGACCTAACCCCAGGGTGTGCAGATTGCAGGCTCAGGGCTCAGACAGCAGAGCTATCCCTTGGGTTATACTGACCTCATGTGTGTAGGCACCAGACCTAACCTCAGGGTGTGCAGATTGCAGGCTCAGGGCTCAGACAGCAGAGCTATCCTTGGGCCATACCGACCTCATGTGTGCAGGCACCAGACCTAACACCAGGGTGTGCAGATTGCAGGCTCGGGACTCAGACAGCAGAGCTGTCCCTTGTATTATACCGACCTCACGTGTGCAGGCAGCATACCTAATCGCAGGGTGTGCAGATTTCCAGCTCGGGGCTCAGACAGCAGAGCTATCCTTGGGTTAAACCAACCTCATGTGTGCAGGCACCAGACTTTACCCCAGGGTGTGCAGATTACAAGCCCTGGGCTCAGACAGCAGAGCTATCCCTTAGGTGATACCGACCTCATGTGTGCAGGCACCAGACGTAACCCCAAGGTGTGTAGATTGTAGGCTCAGGGCTCAGACAGCAGAGCTATCCCTTGGGTTATACCGACCTCATGTGTGCAGGCACCAGACCTAACCCCAAGGTGTGCAGATTGTAGGCTCAGGGCTCAGACAGCAGAGCTGTCCCTTGGGTTATACCAACCTCCTGTGGGCAGGCACCAGACCTAACCCCAGGGTGTGCAGATTGCAGGCTCAGGGCTCAGACAGCTGAGCTATCCCTTGGGTCATACCAACCTCAAGTGTGCAGGCACCAGACCTAAGCCCGGGGTGTGCAGGCTCAGGGCTCAGACAGCAGAGCTATCCCTTGGGTTATACCAACCTCATGTGTGTAGGCACCAGACCTAACCCCGGTGTGTGCAGATTGCAGGCTCAGGGCTCAGACAGCAAAGCTATCCCTTGGGTCATACCAACCTAATGTGTGCAGGCACCAGACCTAACCTCGGGGTGTGCAGATTGCAGGCTCAGGGCTCAGACAGCAATGCTGTCCCTTGGGTTATACCAACCTCATGTGTGCAGGCGCCAGTCCTAACCCCATGGTGTGCAGATTGCAGGCTCAGGGCTCAGACAGCAGAGCTATCCCTTGGGTTATACCAACCTCATGTGTGCAGGCACCAGACCTAATCTCAGGGTGTGCAGATTGCAGGCTCAGGGCTCAGACAGCAGAGCTATCCCTTGGGTTATACTGACCTCATGTGTGCAGGCACCAGACCTAACCCCAGGGTGTTCAGATTGCAGGCTCAGACAGCAGAGCTATCCCTCGGGTTATACCAACCTCATGTTTGCAGGTACCAGACCTAACCCCACGGTGTGCAGATTGCAGGCTCAGGGCTCAGACAGCAGAGCTATCCTTGGGCCATACCGACCTCATGTGTGCAGGCACCAGACCTAACACCAGGGTGTGCAGATTGCAGGCTCGGGACTCAGACAGCAGAGCTGTCCCTTGGATTATACCGACCTCACGTGTGCAGGCACCATACCTAATCGCAGGGTGTGCAGATTTCCAGCTCGGGGCTCAGACAGCAGAGCTATCCTTGGGTTAAACCAACCTCATGTGTGCAGGCACCAGACTTTACCCCAGGGTGTGCAGATTACAAGCCCAGGGCTCAGACAGCAGAGCTATCCCTTAGGTGATACCGACCTCATGTGTGCAGGCACCAGACGTAACCCCAAGGTGTGTAGATTGTAGGCTCAGGGCTCAGACAGCAGAGCTATCCCTTTGGTTATACTGACCTCATGTGTGCAGGCACCAGACCTAACCCCAGGGTGTTCAGATTGCAGGCTCAGGGCTCAGACAGCAGAGCTATCCCTTGGGTTATACCGACCTCATGTTTGCAGGTACCAGACCTAACCCCAGGGTGTGCAGATTGCAGGCTCAGGGCTCAGACAGCAGAGCTATCCTTGGGTTAAACCAACCTCATGTGTGCAGGCACCAGACCTAACCTTGGGGTGTGCAGATTGCAGGCTCAGGGCTCAGACAGCAGAGCTATTCCTTAGGTGATACTGACCTCATGTGTGAAGGAACCAGATCTAACCCCAGGGTGTGCAGATTGCAGGCTCAGGGCTCTGACAGCAGAGCGATCCCTTAGGTGATACTGACCTCATGTGTGCAGGCACCAGTCCTAACCCCAGGGTGTGCAGATTGCAGGCTCGAGGCTCAGACAGTAGAGCTATCCCTTGGGTTATACTGACCTCATGTGTGCAGGCACCAGTCCTAACCCCAGGGTGTGCAGATTGCAGGCTCGAGGCTCAGACAGCAGAGCTATCCCTTGGGTTATACCAACCTCATGTGTGCAGGCACCAGACCTAACCTTGGGGTGTGCAGATTGCAGGCTCAGGGCTTAGACAGCAGAGCTGTCCCTTGGGTTATACCAACCTCATGTGTGCAGACACCAGACCTAACGCCAGGGTGTGCAGATTACAGGCCCAGGGCTCAGACAGCAGAGCTATCCCTTGGGTTATACTGACCTCATGTGTGCAGGCACCAGTCCTAACCACAGGGTGTGCAGATTGCAGGCTCGAGGCTCAGACAGCAGAGCTATCCCTTGGATTATACCGACCTCACGTGTGCAGGCACCAGACCTAACCTCAGGGTGTTCAGATTCCAGGCTCAGGGCTCTGACAGCAGAGCTATCCCTTGGGTTATACCAACCTCATGTGTGCAGGCACCAGACCTAACCCCAGGGTGTGCAGATTGCAGGCTCAGGGCTCAGACAGCAGAGCTGTCCCTTGGGTTATACCGACCTCATGTGTGCAGGCACCAGACGTAACTCCAAGGTGTGTAGATTGTAGGCTCAGGGCTCAGACAGCAGAGCTGTCCCTTGGGTTATACCAACCTCCTGTGTGCAGGCACCAGACCTAACCCCAGGGTGTGCCGATTGCAGGCTCAGGGCTCAGATGGCAGAGCTATCCCTTGGGTTATACTGACCTCATGTGTGCAGGCACCAGACCTAACCTCGCGGTGTGCAGATTGCAGGCTCAGGGCTCAGACAGCAGAGCTGTCCCTTGAGTTATACCAACCTCATGTGTGCAGGCACCAGTCCTAACCCCAAGGTGTGCAGAGTGCAGCCTCAGGGCTCAGACAGCAGAGCTATCCCTTGGGTTATACCAACCTCATGTGTGCAGGTACCAGACCTAACCCCAGGGTGTGCAGATTGCAGGCTCAGGGCTCAGACAGCAGAGCTATCCCTTGGGTTATACTGACCTCATGTGTGCAGGCACCAGACCTAACCTCAGGGTGTGCAGATTGCAGGCTCAGGGCTCAGACAGCAGAGCTATCCCTTGGGTCATACCAACCTCATGTGTGCAGGCACCAGACCTAAGCCCGGTGTGTGCAGGCTCAGGGCTCAGACAGCAGAGCTATCCCTTGGGTTATACCAACCTCATGTGTGTAGGCACCAGACCTAACCCCGGTGTGCAGATTGCAGGCTCAGGGCTCAGACAGCAAAGCTATCCCTTGGGTCATACCAACCTAATGTGTGCAGGCACCAGACCTAACCTCGGGGTATGCAGATTGCAGGCTCAGGGCTCAGACAGCAGAGCTATCCCTTGGGTTATACCGACCTCATGTGTGCAGGCGCCAGTCCTAACCCCATGGTGTGCAGATTGCAGGCTCAGGGCTCAGACAGCAGAGCTATCCCTTGGGTTATACCGACCTCATGTGTGCAGGCACCAGACCTAACCTTAGGGTGTGCAGATTGCAGGCTCAGGGCTCAGACAGCAGAGCTATCCCTTGGGTTATACCGACCTCATGTGTGCAGGCACCAGACCTAACCCCAGGGTGTTCAGATTGCAGGCTCAGGGCTCAGACAGCAGAGCTATCCCTTGGGTTATACCAACCTCATGTGTGCAGGTACCAGACCTAACCCCAGGGTGTGCAGATTGCAGGCTCAGGGCTCAGACAGCAGAGCTATCCCTTGGGTTATACCGACCTCATGTGTGCAGGCACCAGACCTAACCTCAGGGTGTGCAGATTGCAGGCTCAGGGCTCAGACAGCAGAGCTATCCCTTGGGTTATACAGACCTCATGTGTGCAGGTACCAGACCTAACCCCAGGGTGTGCAGATTGCAGGCTCAGGGCTCAGACAGCAGAGCTATCCCTTTGTTTTATACCGACCTCATGTGTGCAGGCACCAGACCTAACGTCAGGGTGTGCAGATTGCAGGCTCAGGGCTCAGACAGCAGAGCTATCCCTTGGGTGATACCGACCTCCTGTGTGCAGGCACCAGACCTAACTTCAGGGTGTGCAGATTGCAGGCTCAGGGCTCAGACAGCAGAGATATCCCTTAGGTTCTACAGACTATACATTCACATGCAGCAGATCTAACCCTCAGGTGTTATAGATCTTACAGTATCAGAGAAATCTTTCAGTTAACAGAAATACCACAGGCTTGAGTTTAAGAGGGTGCAGTTCTCTATCGTGATATACCACTCTTAGAGTATCAGCCGCAGAGAGCAGTACTATCCCTCAGGATACATCAATCATATAGGCTGAGGCCTCAGAGAGCAGCGCTATCCCTCAGGATACATCAATCATACAGACTCAGGCCTCAAAGAGCAGAGCTATCCCTCGGGATACATCAATCATACGAACCCAGGCCCCAAAGAGCAGTACTATCCCCAGGATACATTGGTAATAAATGCTAAAGACTCAGAGAGCAGCACTATCCCTCAGGATACATCAATCATTTAGACTGAGGCCTCAAAGAGCAGCACTATCTCTCAGGAGACATCAATCATATAGGCTGAGGCCTCAAAGAGCAGCACTATCCCTCAGGATACATCAATCATACAGACTCAGGTCTCAGAGAACAGCACTATTCCTCAGGATACATTGGTAATAAATGCTAAAGACTCAGAGAGCAGCACTATCCCTCAGGATACATCAATCATTTAGACTGAGGCCTCAAAGAGCAGCACTATCTCTCAGGAGACATCAATCATATAGGCTGAGGCCTAAAAGAGCAGCACTATCCCTCAGGATACATCAATCATACAGATTCAGGCCTCCAACAGCAGCACTATCCCTCAGGATACATCAATCATATAGGCTGAGGCCTCACAGAGAAGCACTATCCCTCAGGATACATCAATCATTCAGACTCAGGCCTCCAAGAGCAGCACTATCCATCAGGGTACATCAATCATACAGGCTGAGGCCTCAAAGAGCAGCACTATCCCTCAGGATACATCAATCATACAGACTCAGGCCTCCAAGATCAGCGCTATCCGTCAAGGTACATCAATCATACAGACTCAGGCCTCCAAGAGCATCGCTATCCCTCAGGATACATCAATCATACAGACTCAGGCCTCCAAGAGCAGCGCTATCCCTCAGGATACATCAATCATACAGACTCACGCCTCCAAGAGCAGCGCTATCCCTCAGGATACATCAATCATACAGACTCAAGCCTCCAAGAGCAGCGCTATCCCTCAGGATACATCAATCATACAGGCTCAGGCCTCCAAGAGCAGCGCTATCCCTCAGGATACATCAATCATACAGGCTCAGGCCTCAAAGAGCAGCGCTATCCCTCAGTATACATCAATCATACAGGCTCAGGCCTCAAAGAGCAGCGCTATCCCTCAGGATACATCAATCATACAGGCTGAGGCCTCAAAGAGCAGCGCTATCCCTCAGGATACATCAATCATACAGGCTGAGGCCTCAAAGAGCAGCGCTATCTCTCAGGATACATCAATCATACAGACTCAGGCCTCCAAGAGCAGCGCTATCCCTCAGGATGAATCAATCATACAGATTCAGGCCTCCAAGAGCAGCGCTATCCCTCAGGATACATCAATCATACAGACTCGGGCCTAAAAGAGCAGCGCTATCCCTCAGGATACAGCAATCATATAGGCTGAGGCCTCAAAGAGCAGCGCTATCCCTCAGCAGTTATATCAATTGAGTTTCATTAATATTAGCGGTTCAGATAGCAGAACTATCCCCTGAGTCGCTGCCCCTGTCTCTGACTCCTGTCTGCTGTTACCATTTCATGGCTCCCATGGGTGCACTCACCATGCCCTCAGACCGCTGGAGTCCCTCTTCCGCACTCCATAACCCCCAGATTTCATTTCTCTCTCACCTGCAGCCGACACTCAATATAACAAGGTCATCGAGATCAACCCCTACCTGCTGGGCACCATGTCTGGGAGTGCGGCCGACTGCCAGTACTGGGAGCGGATGCTGGCCAAGGAATGCAGGTAGGAGCCCACCCAGCCCTTGCCCCCCCACCCCATCTGGACACCTGTGAACCCATGAACCATTGCATCACAAAGAAACAGCACTCTGGCTCACTCCGCTCCTCTGATCAGCTCACCCCAGCTGTTCCACATTTTAAACTAGCCGGAGCAGGAGGGGTTAGTTTCAGCACCACAGCCCCCGCCCTGTGGAACTCCTTAACTCCACACTTAAGAAATGAGCCCCCCTGCCCAGCATTCAATCGGCTGCTGAAAACATGGCTGTTCAATAAGTTTGACTGACACTCTAAGCATGAACCGTAGCCTACTTTGCCCGTGCTACTTCCTACTAACACAATGATCTGTAAAGTGTTTACTCTGTTATTACCCTGTACAAACGCTGTGATACCTGTGCGTCTGGGCATTACACAAATGTTAAAATAAAATAAATAAACCCTCTGAGTAAGGAACACATGCCTCATCTGGCCTATGCCCACTGACTCCACCCGCTCCCGCCCCCAAAAGCAGCGCCCTATCTAGTGCACGACCATTGACTCCCCAACTGTCTCCTCGTCTGGCCCCTTCTGACCCCCAAGAAGTGCCCCCTATCCAAGCCGAGGAGCAAAGCGAAGACCTCCTCTCTCTCTGCCTTGTGCCCCTCCTCCGCCTTGGGGCAGAGCAGGAAATGGAGTCATAAACGCATTACGCTCAGCTTTTACGCACGTCTCCATTTCCTGTTCCGTTTTACACCTCCATGAACTCATGCAGGTGCGAAAGGAGGTCAGAGCGCGGCTGGGATCTTATCTCCGCTCCGGGACCCTCTTCTGCTTTTTCAGTACTGGAAAATGAGTCAGAGAGGTAAGTCAGGGGGTAAAAGCAGTACACCTTGGTCTCATGCCCTGATTTACCACTCTGACCCATTCACAATGACCCTCTCTGACTTCTCAGCTGAAAGATAGCTCTTTGATCCCATGACCTCTGACCCTGTTGAGCTGTGCAATTCCAAGCCCAGGACCTCTTCTCGGACATCTCTTCGAGCCCAAGATTTCCTTCCACTGCTTCCCCCTCTGTCTGGCCCCCCCACCACTTCACCACCTTGCTTGCTCTCTGTTTAGTCTCCCATGGAATATACCACATTGCATGAATGAAACAAAATAAGTATGACCTCTGACCTCACAGCTGCGCTCTCTAAATTCACTAAGATGTCAAAAGTTAAGTTTAGTGTGTCAGATTTTACATAAAACTATGCATTCAAAAAGCAACATTGAGTACAATTATCCAATAGATATAATGTGAAAATGAATATCAATTCAAAGGTTATGTTTTAAGGGAATTGGGACATATTAGCTTTAGTCTGCATATCATTTGCAGATCTAGTGCGCGCTCTCTCTCTGTCTCTCTCTCTCTCTCTCTCTCTCATTCTCTCCATGTCTCTCTCTTTCTGTGCTTTGTTTTTCTCTGGCCCACTCTACCTCTCTCTCCTTCTCTCTATCTTGCTCCATGTCTCCCTTTCACTGTGCTTTCCTTCTCTCTCTCTCTCGCCCTGTCTCCCACTCTGTCTCACTCTCTTCCCCACTTTCTGCTGGTATGAATTGTGCTGTTCACTAGAGCCACTCCAGCCGTTGCTGACAGCAGCACACCCACAGGAAAAGAACACAGATATTTTAAAGAGGGATAGATAGGCAGGATGGGGTGCTGTTATTTTTTAGAGCTATTAATAAAA
This sequence comes from Ambystoma mexicanum, assembly GCF_040938575.1. Classification (NCBI taxonomy): domain Eukaryota; kingdom Metazoa; phylum Chordata; class Amphibia; order Caudata; family Ambystomatidae; genus Ambystoma; species Ambystoma mexicanum. The sequence goes on from NC_090938.1 coordinate 816,845,046, forward strand.
TGCACTATTTAACAGAGGTTAACATTGTAAAGTTGCTCTTTAAAAAATGAAAATGTTACAATGTCCATTTCTAATTATCACTTCTAGTACTTAGTAAACATGTTAAATGTGTCTTACTGAGCAAATAACGTTATTGAAAAATAGAGTAGCCATATACATTATTTTCTGTTACACGGTTCTCATTCCAAGATGGACAGTCTCTTTCGCTCTTATTGTACTACTTCAAATTCCTCGGCTAAGAAATGGGAGGGGTACAAATAACTCCAATGAGGGTTCCTGAGTGGTATGCATAAGATTTAACAGCATGGTGTAAACATAAGAATGACCATAGATCTTTAGGTTTGACAAATGTGTCCCCGACAGAAAGACTGTGTGCTAGAATTCCTAAGCAAATTATGTGAAATGGGCTTGCTGCTCATTTCATTTTTCATAACGTCCAACCTAATATTTAAACATGTGTAACTATGAACCATGCATGCTTATTAGGACAGACTAAGGATTTGGATGTGAGGGTAAGATGATGTGGGATGCATTGTAGTTCACGTTAAACAATTATAACAACAATTCATATTTCATTAAGATCCATATTTCATTTATCTCACATTTTTCCCAAAAAGGTTTTAAAAGACAATCTTCATTGAAAAACCACATCCCATATAAGTACAATTACCCTGACCGTATTTATTTATTATGTTTATTTGTATTCAGTACTTAAACTTTTACAAAACATTCATATTTCATAAAATAAAACAAATTAAAAGAATACACAAACTAACAATTGTGAATACACCACATTGTACTCCAATTAATAATAACAATCAGTTACGTTACACAGTTAACGCTTTTAACTTTACAGTTTCAATTCTCTATGTTAAACCCAATCCTATAAACACCATACATAGCACATGGATGCCATACTTTCTAAGGTGATTCCCTCAGGGACATCTCCTAACATAAAATAATATAAATTAAAATTATAGTTTAATATTATAAATAGTAAAAAATGCAAGACAATTTGACTTGCATATTTAAGATCAAAAACCACAACATCCATATCAACTGAGTGTGTCAACAATCATTTAGCAGAGCTATTCTCTTGACAATGCTACTTCCAATACACAGAAGGACTAACAGTGGTCCCTTGGTAGTAGTTTCTTTATCGTACACCATAACCTTAAAAGGGCACAATGTACTCTTTCATTCTCAGTATGTAGGCAGTAGATCCAGAAGGAATCTGATTTTATAGATTCGTAACAAAGTACGATTCTACCTATCGTAGACATAATAGCAGGTCCTAATCCCGGGCACTCAGTAAACAAGTGTTTAGGAGTCTCCAGCAAAGCCTTACATTGACAGATGCAGCGTACACGTTCCTGTCGCTGAATATTATACCTAGCCCCATATATAGATAGTAAAGGCAGTTGATTAATCCTTCATGTCATTAGGAATATACTAAGGGCTGGGCTTGGGAAACATAGGACATACCTTTGTGCCTGAAGGTATACGTGTGTTACATTTCCCACTTCCGCATGGGATCTAAGACTGTAAAGATGGTCGTAATTCTTCGTCCAGTCCCACCGCCGTATTTTTCTTTTTTTAAGTATTAGCTTCAAGGTAGACAAACTGGTGCCCAGCCTAAAATCAGGGGTCCAAGCAATGCTATCAAAGCATTTTGCCATCCAGTTAGTGAAATCCTTCCCTTTACTTTTCCTTACTGAACCCGTTGTAGAAGCCAATAATGAAAGTAATTCACATCTCGGGTCAGTATTCTTTTTCAGATATAACGTTCCCTGCCTTATTATGGCCTGTCCTTTTAAAGATGTCAGGCCAAGCTCAAGCCTAATGTACTCGATAGGCATAGATTGCGGCAGATTGAGGATCCTTTTCCAAAAGTATCCTTCAATACTGTCCAACCAACGCAGGTCCTCCATGGCCAAAGCATCAAGGCCATAGAGCACCATCGTACATAGGCATTGAGTATATATTGTAAGTACCCCTTCCAGGGAGTAACCCGCGATCTGGTTCACAAAGTTACCAATCAAATTGGTAACACGTTGAGCCCTAAGACTTTTTGTTTCCTTTATGTAGCTATAAGTTCCATCCCCAGGTAAGGGTATTTTACGACCCTTTCTAAAACACCAAGACTGGAATTAAGGACTGGGCATTTAATTGTTCTAGATGCCACTACCATGACCTTGGTTTATGACCAGATCCTTCATCACTGTGTACTCGACCAATTTCTCAAGCATTGCCTTTGCTCCACGGAATGTAAAATGAAAGAGAACAAGATCATCCGCGTACAGCATACATGGTACAGAACGGTCCCCTGCTTTAGGGCAGCAGCCGATGACCTTGTTGAATATTAGTGGCTAGTCCGCCGTATATATGCTGTACAACAAAGGTGCCAGGGTACATCCCTGCTTAACTCTCACACTAGTCTGTACAAGGGATTTAAGTCCTCCTCGGTCATCCAACCTTATCTGTACCGAGGTATCAGAATGCAAACCTTTTAGAATGCTCAGCAGCCAGACGGGACATCCCCAACGCTCCGTTTTAGCCCACAGCTTTTCCCAACAAACCCTGTGGAGGGCTGCCCTGAAATCCACAAAAATGGAATACAAGGCGGCCCCCGGGGGGCCGTGGCATCCCTATAGAGCGTGTCCATCAATCTAATATGGGATGTACAACATCCCGGCCGAAACCCAGTCTGAGCAAAGCTCAGAATGTTTGCTTCATCTACCCATCGCTGAAGAGCATCCAAAACAAAAGATGCAAACATTTTCCCTGTGGAGTCTTAACAGAGAGAGTAGCCTGTAATTAACAGGCAAACTACGCTCCCCCTTTTTATAGACAGGCACCAAAACCGCCTGTTGCCATAAGTATGGTATTCTCTGAGGATAGTACACTCTATAAAGTAGTATCTTCAATAGTGATGCCCATTTCCTAGGATTCTGGTGAGGACAGCATTGGCAATATCAAGGCTGTCTGAGTCCTTTAAGGCTTCCCTCCCTTCCTCCTCACCTGAAATATCCGTAGGGTTATCCTGTGACTCGGACTTCCTTCCTGGAAGTCTTCGGGCCTGGTCTTTGCCGTTCTTCTTGGCTTCCTTCTTTTGGCGTAAGTAGGGGCGAGCTCCCTGGGATGCCACACTGTCGGGTGATTGGGGAACCGAACAGCTGGGACGCCCGGGAGCCGGCTCCTGAGCAGGGAAAAAGCCCCAATGGCAGAAAAAACCCTGAGGTGGAAGTCCTGACAGGATGGTCTCAGATGATGGAATGGGCGGAATACAATCCTCGTAAGCAAAGTGAATCCGGCAGACTACAGAGGTAGGTACAGAGGAGCCTACCAGTTTAGTGGAGGATAGCCGGAGAGGGCGAGAAAAGGGGAGCAAACACCAAGGATGTCAGCAGGGACTCCCAAGAAGGAAAAAAGGCGCGGACGGCTCCAATGGTAAGGAAAACCGAGGCGCCTAGGAGGGAAAGAGATAAGGGAGCCAGGAAGAGAGAGAGGGCGGAGGGGCCGGTAAGAGAAATACCGGATGGCCAGTCAAAACAGCAAGGCAACTGGAGAGAAAGAACACAGAGTCCAACGGAGGAAAAAACAGACAGGGAAACAAGTGTTACCTTCGGGCCGGGAGAAGCAGAGAAGGTGCAACGCGAGGAACGCTGCCCTAGACCGGCACTAAAGGACGTCGGCGGCCATCTTGGAAAACACTAGAGCGGTGCTTCCAGACGGCCGTCGAACGTAGTGGAACCTGTCAATGGCGTCTCCACACATCAAAGAAGCGCCGTCCAACAGGAATCATGACAGGCAAGACCATTCAGACCAGGTGCCCTGGAATTATTCAATTTCATTATTTTGTTTTAGATTTCGACCTCGCTGATATCCAAGTGCAAGCCCTGAAGAAGGTACCCGGGAGGCGAAAGCAGTTCCCTTATTCCATTTCCCCTTTTTAGGAACTCAAGCCATTCGTTTCTTGAGTCGGATTAAGGGTCTTCTACTTGTTCTCCCCCTTGGCTTTGTTCAAGGGTGTCAACATTTCCTTAGTATTACCCTTACTCAAAACACCAATCATATCTTGCCATTGTCTATTTTTTATTGAAAATTTCCATCGTTTTTTGCCATCCTCTATATCTGTTCTTTATTTGTTTTATTATGACAAGTTTCATATCCTTGGGATATGTTAGGCCAACCACCCTTCTGATTTCCTTTCTCATAATGCGCTTGGCATCTCTAACAACCTGGTCATATTTATTGTTAAATTTAACACTAATCGTGGCATGTCTATGAGGACATTTACCAGTCTTAGTAGCTAGGTTCTTGAGTCACTCTTCAATCTGTTACTTAAAGTCCGGAGGTATTCAAGAGAATCAACGATATTCCCAATTTTACCAAGATTCCTACTGGTCCATCTGATAGTGTTTCCTGCATTGTTAGACTGAATTCCCGAACACCCCAAGTGGTCACCCCGTATTTTTGTGTTATCCCCATCCTAGACTAAAAGTCAGGGTCAATACGTTGTGGTCACTATAACCACCGGCATTAACTCTAAACTCACGAGTAGACATTAAACAGGCATTATTTCCAAATATATAGTCTAACGTGGCCCTAGAGTTATTGCCCTCCCATGTGTATTGTACAGGTACATCCCCAGCATTTCGACCATTTAACATATTAAGGTCACATTGTCTAAAATAGCTAACCAATAGTTTCCCACAAAGGTTGCCACCCCCATGCAGCATTACGCTTCTGGGAGCGGCATTGCAATAGTTTGGGCACTGCAGGGGATCACTGCACCTTGCGTTTAAATCGCCACCCAGTAACACTAAACCATCGTCACCATGTACAGAAACATTTTCTGTCAAAAGCTCCTCCAGTTTTTGGAGAAATACTTCAAAGGTTTTTATACTGGGGGAAGGTATACATTGATAATCAGCATCCCAACGCTGTCTCGCTGTCTTTACCAGTGTTTATCCTCATCTTTACACCTTGTGCATACCCACCATCGGTTGTTTGCCAAACTTTGACACTGATGATCAATCCTCCAAATGGTCTACCTTTGAGACCTTTCTTGCCCAACATGTGATAAAGATGGTACCCCTCAACGTAGACCGGACTATCCAGCCAGGGTTCCTGTAACATTATCACATCGTAGCCAATGAATGAATGCATAAATCCCTCTTCATGCAGTAGATGCCTATGCCACGTGTATGCCAGCTAATCAGTTTATGGGTCAATTACTGACTGTGCGGGAATGATAATTCATAGTACAAGACCCACGATGGACCACATGTATCACCTCTTGTCCCCAAGTCTCCTTGACATCCAGACTTACCCCATATACACCATGTACTGATACAGGGAGCCCACTCTGCCGTACTCCAGATGACCCTACTATGGTATACACCCCAGGCACACCCAGATTCCCTCTTGCAACATGCCCCGATATCTGGCCACTTACCCATAATTCAGCCCCATACCTTCAAGGGCATCAACGTTGGCACACAACAATGCTGCCATCGCAGGGCTAGCCACTCACAACAACACCCAGTTGGAGATGCTGTCCCACTTCGGTCGTGCCAATTCAACTATATCCGCTGAAGTAATTGTGGTCAGCCATGGCACTGTGGCCCACAACCGCAACAAAGTTGACCTATTCAGAAAGAGACTCCCTGCAGTAGGCTGCTTTTATTCGACCTTAACCATGCAACCTGGCCTAATCATTCCAATGACCTTATTGTATCATTTAGGGATCACATTAGGGCCAGTCCCCACAACCATTTCAATATTTAACTCAGGTAAGACATTGACCTTTTTAGACCAATCTTGTGCAAACATAATTCTAGACGTTGGCCTATCCTTCACAGCACCGTCCCTCCCTGTTATGTGTTCCCCGGGGCCTCGGGGAGGCGGCAGGCAAACACACGGTCACACTCGCACACACGCACAAGGAGACGCGGGACACGCTGCTGGTCTCTGCGCGTCCCGGCGCGAACTGCTGCACGGGCGCGGTTTATTCTCTCTGCGCATGCGTGGCCGAGAACGAGGCCCACGCATGCGCGAGAGTGGCGCTGGGACGTCACATCCCTTCCTTTTTCCCAACAACAGAACATGACCAAACTCTGGTGCATAACATGTTTACAGTGGAACATAACAGTAACCAACAGTGGTGAGCCCGTGATCCCAAACGTAACTCACCCTTCGCTCAGTCCCCTGAGTCCATAACATAGTCTTTCAGATGGGCTGGAGGCCTCCGACTCCCCCGCACTGGATATCTCGATGTGACCGTTGGCAAAACCCGGTCAGCCTCCGTTGTGGAGCCAGGATCCGATGAGGGGATGCCGTCCTGGCCTTCTGATGTTCCTTCCTGGCTCGAGGAGTCATTCGCTACCTGCGGGTCCTCCGGGGCATCCAATTTCTTGAAAAAGGATCTATTTCGGGTAACGGTACCCCGTTCACTGGCTGCGGTCACCATCGTGCCCTTCACATGAGTCACTGTCCATGGGGGTGGTTCAAACGGTAGGGACAACTTTCCTTCTGGATGTCTATTCTTTACTAGTACGGAATCTCCAACTCTTCTTTTTCTTGCAGTCCTCTACGTTCACTCTCCTTCTGGTTGCGTACCGCTCTGTTCTCACGAACTTTATCGTCGTCGATGACCCCCGGCCTCCTGCCTTCCAATTCTGGAAGCATCCCTCTCGGGCACCGCCCAAAGAGCGCCTCAGCTGGGGCAACCCCTGTGGACTGATGGGGGGTTGAGCGATACACTCGAAGGAATTCCACCACTCTTTGGACCAGATCCTCACCCCTGCTGGCCGAGATCCGCGTTACCTTGTTGAGCGTTCTCATCATCCTTTCGGCTTCGCCGTTGGCTCGCGGCCATAGCGGGGAGACTCTCCTGTGTTTTATTCCCCTTTCTCGTAGATACTGCGCAAACTGGCTGCCGGTGAACGGTGGCCCATTGTCCGAGCAGATGATCTCCGGGAATCCATGTGCCGCAAACATCTTGTCCAATGCCTCCGTGGTGAACTCGGTCGCCGTCGATTCAACCACCTCTACTTCCGGGTACCGTGACCATTGGTCGACAGCCACCAGAAAGTATCGTCCACGGCCTGTCGACCCAAAATCCACATGGACTGTACCCCATGGCTTTTCGCTGCGCTCCATCGAACTGATGGGTGGCGCTTTGTCACCCGGTGTTGCTGCCTGGCAGGCCAGACACCTCTTCACAAAGCTTTCCACTTTCCCTTCCAGATCGGGAAACCAGACTTTTGCCCTTAACCTGGCCTTCGTCTTGACGACGCCCTGGTGTCCAATGTGCACCAGCTCCAGCACGCGCATCCTTAGTCCCCTCGGAATGATGATTTGCTGCCCCCTGAGAAGCAGTCCATCCTCGGAAATCGACAACTCATCTCTCACCCTCCAGAGCGCCTGCAAGTCCTTCTGTGCTTCCTCCTGGCGCCTTGAGTTGTTCCATAGCACTTCTCTCCAGTCCCCGCTCCTCACTGCTGCCTTGATGATGCGGAAAACTTCATCATTGGAGGACTCCGTCGCAACGGCAAGCCTTGAGAGCGCCATGGGAAGTGCATTTTCTACCACTTGACACAGCAGACCCTTACAGTCCGCTTCTCCATGTTCCACTTCGGCATTCTCTTTGCTCGGGTGACGCGACAAATAGTCTGCGGGGTTGTTGGTTCCGGGCCTATACACAAGCTTTACCCCATATTCCATTAGAGCCAGCATCCACCTCTCGATCCGGGGCAGCGGTTTGGATGAAGCTCCCGCCAGTATCGGCAGCAGAGGCTTGTGGTCAGTGACCACCACGACTGGCTTGCCCAAAATGTACAGGCGGAAATGCCGGCAGCCCCATAGGATGGCCAGAGCTTCCCTTTCGATCTGAGAATATCTCATCTCAGTATTGGACAGCGCTTTGCTGGCGTAGGCAATGGGTCTCATCTCGCCGTGCTCATCGGGTTGCAGCAACACCTCACCTACCCCCACGGGGCTGGCGTCTACCACCACTTCCGACTCCACGGCCGGGTTGAAGTACGCCATGGTGTCTGTGTCTGACAGAGCATTCTTGAGGGCCTGAAACGCCTCTTGTTCTCGGGATTCCCATTTCCATACCGCGTCATTTCGTGTCAGCGCCCTGAGAGGCTCCGCTATCGACGCTAACCCCTTGATGAACCGCCCACAATAAGTCACCATTCCTAGGAAGCTCCTTACTTCCGTAGGGGATTGTGGTGCTGCAGCCTCCTTTATGTCTCTGACTTTTGCCGGGTCCGGTGACACGCCTGCAGCCTGAAAAATGAAACCGAAGAATCCTATCCGGTCTTTGAAAAATTCGCATTTCTGGCGATGTAGAGTGAGACCCAGTTCTTTCAACCTCCTTAACGTACCTTCCAACCTTCTTAGGTGCTCCGTCTCTGAATCTGTGAACACTAAAATGTCATCACTCATATTTATGACGCCTGGAAGGCCGGCCAGCGCCGCCCTTATGGTGTTCTGAAAGACCTCAGCCGCCGATGAGATGCCAAAGCTTAGTCGCTTAAACTGGTAGAGGCCTTCGTGGGTGGTGAAGGTTGTAATAAATCTGGAGTCCGGGTGAAGTTCCAATTGGTGATAGCCGGCTCGTAGATCCAGCTTTGAGAACACCCGTGCCCCTTGGAGTTCCCCCACAATGTCATCAAGTGTCGGTGTTAAGTGTCTCTCCCTCTTAATCGCAGCATTGGGGAGGCGCATGTCAACACAGATCCTTACCGCTCCTGGCTGTTTAGGTTTGGGAGCGACCACTATAGGCGATACCCAGGGTGTGGGCCCCTCCACCCTTTCAATTATGTCCATGCTGATGAGCGACCTCAGTTCTTCCTCAACCTTCTCCCTGAGATGAAACGGGATTCTCCTATGCTTGAGGGCCACTGGTCTAATAATGTCGTCGATGTGTAGCCTTATCGGGGGTGCTTTCAACTTCCCGACTCCTTCAAAAATGTCCGCATACTTGTCGAGTAAGCCCACAATGTCTACTTGATACACCTCCCATGCAAAATGCACCAAATCGAGGGCTTCAGACGCGGCACAGCTGAGCAACGAATGGGGGCTCACGTCTGTGACAAAGAACCGCGCTCTGATGACCTTGTCCCCCTTCGCAAATGGTGTGATAAACACCCCTTTGATAGGCAGCGGGGCATCCCCACCAAAAGTGAATATCTTTGCTGCCGAGCTGTCCAGTGGGGGCGGACCTGGTAGCTTCTGATAGTGGTCCTCCGCCAGCACACATACCGATGCGCCCGTATCAATCAGGACCTGAGTCGGCACCCCTTGAATGTCCACCATGCATTTCGGTTGTCTTTTCTTCTTAGCCGCAGAGGCCAGGTTTGAGATGAAGAACACCTCTTCTTCGTCCTCATCCTCCTCTTCTTCGGCCAGCTGCAGTTGCTGCAGTTCTTTTTCCAGTGCCGCAATGCTCCTTAGCCTTCTGGTCCCACTGTTCCTGCCTCGTGCGGGGCCTCTCGGCACCGGAATGGGAACTGGAGCGCGACACATCCGGGCGTAGTGCCCTGGCTTGCCGCACCGGCCGCACGACCTCGACACGGCTGGGTATTCCTCTGCGTGGGGCAGGTCATACCCGCAAGCCGGACACATTGACCCGGACTCGGGAGGATGACGCGACTCTTGCCTTTTTTGTCCCCACTTGTCCTTTGTTCCGGGTCGTTTACTTATGGCAAATGCATCTTCGGACGCGCTTGGGTGCCTTGCCGCATCCATCTTGGCTCCTCTCACGTCCACCAGCTCATATATTCTGCCGCTATCTAGGATCTGCAGCAAAGTCCACCCCGGTTCCCTTAGCACTTGCCTTCTTAATTTTCCGGAGTTGCAGCCTTGGATGAGTTGGTTCCGTATCATTAACTCGTCATTGTCCCACCGACACGTGGTGGCCATCGATCTCAACCTGGCGCAGAACTGATCAAGGGATTCTCCTTCTCTCTGCTTCTCGCCACAAAAGAGGAACCTCTCGTAGTCAACATTTGAGAGAGGAATGAAGTGGTTCTCCAGCGCAGTTTTAACAGTATTGTACGTCACCACCTGCAGGTTGCATGATTCAAAAATACGTAAGACATCCAACCCCGCAGAGTATAGCAGCGTAGCCCTCTTCGCATTATCATCGGTAATGCCAGTTACAGTAAAGTACATCTCAAGTTTCTTAATCCATAGCAACCACCTAGGCCCCAGCTTGGATGGGGGGCCAGACACATCAAACTCTTGCATTGGTAGCAGAGACCCTTGTTGTGGCCTGACTGCACCTGCCGCAGTTCCTTTCTCCCCCTCGCTTTCCGCCATGATTACAGGTCGCACAGGCACCTCCTGGTGTTATAGAGGCCGCAACCTTACTTGGGTATCTTGAACCTGCTGCCCGATGGATGCCCACTGTGTCTCCTCACTTCTTTCTTCCCGGGAGGCGTCAGCGTTCGGGAGGGGGAAGGAGAAGAGGAGTCGTCCCCATGTGCTGGGGACAACCAACGTTCCAAAAAATTTGCGCTAATCAGCTGTGCAGCGGCGCACGAGCACCTGTTCAGGCCGCTACCGCTGCACGTGTCTCATGGGATCCGCGTCGGGTCTGTGACACCCTGCGACACAGGAGCACTGCCGATCGCACTCTCTCGCAGCTGCCGTGCGTACATGCACAATGTTGCCGTGGCGATCGTCCCGCCTCGTCGCCAGTTGTTATGTGTTCCCCGGGGCCTCGGGGAGGCGGCAGGCAAACACACGGTCACACTCGCACACACGCACAAGGAGACGCGGGACATGCTGCTGGTCTCTGCGCGTCCCGGCGCGAACTGCCGCACGGGCGCGGTTTATTCTCTCTGCGCATGCGTGGCCGAGAACGAGGCCCACGCATGCGCGAGAGTGGCGCTGGGACGTCACACTCCCCAGCCTCCCACTACCATTTTTCACCCGAGTGTCAATCACTGGCTTAAACACATTACAACCTTTATCCCGGGTCATCGTAGTGCTTTGTTGGGTCATCACCCCAGCCTTACTAGTTTGAACACTCCGTATAGGCTTAGGGAGGGTCCACCTATCCATGGGACCCTGTAGTATTACCATTCTTTTTTTCCAATCTATCGAAGTATTAGTCACTTTTTTGCTTTAGTGGGTACACCCACTCCTTCTCCTTTTGCCGTACTCAGTGTAGAGGAGGAGCCAAGTACCCCCACCTGTACTGTTTCGCCCATAGTGCCTATATGTTGGAAACTAGAGTATGTGACATACACAGAACAGTTAAAACGACAAAGGTCAGAGTATGAAAGCCGCGCAGTACCTTTTAAGAATACCAATACCCAAGAGAATCCTAGAAGCAAGATTCCCATTGAGGAAACCATATCTGCATATGAGGAAGCATGATAGTCGTTTAAATGCGATTCCTGAAGAAACAGAGCAAATAAACGGTAAAGGCGAATGGTGACGTCACAATTGAGTCGAGTTGACGTACCAAGAGGATGCAGAGATATAAGAGAATGAAGGTATTCTATAAGGCATCAAGAAAGTATCGAGGATAAGTGACCTCTTGGGATTAAGGTGAAGAAGCTTATGCCATAGAGACAATGAAGATATCAAGTCATTTTACACGTGTACATATGCAAGTAATCATGAGGCTAGCTTTATAGTGAGTAGATTGCGGCACGCGCCAATATATATATACATGTAAGATGAGCAAGTGGAGAATGGATGTTTCCAATACGCATTATATCAGTGCTGGACTTTAGTAAGAAGGCCTCATTTTCAGTGTGTCGCAGTTAAAAAGCAGCTTGAATTACAAAGTGAATCTCAGAAAGCAAAACTGGATGAGCCAAAGAAGCCAAGGTCTTATCAAGTCGGAGCAAACTGACCTTGGATACAAAGCGTGTGAAAGAACAGAACTCCTGTTCAGAAGGCATGAATAAAACAACAAAAACATCAGAGGTCTATTAGAAAATAGTATTTTAATACACTGAAAGCTCGATTCCATGGTCTCCAGTCACTTGGAAGGATGAAGTTGGATGAACAAGATGGCCACGCCTATGCATGAGTGCAGAGCGTGCCTTTACTGCCTGGATTTCTCAGAGCTAATAACGCTCTCAAGGCCGAGCTTCAAAGCCCTAATTGACAATAGACCACTGAGGTGATGATAGATTGATATGCTAATTGGTAGGAAGCTATGGTTAAGGCAAGCTCATCAGCACCTGGACAGCCAGCCTGCCCGCTGCTAGACATAGATGGAAAAGTACTGACAGTGGTTAGAAGCCAACCAATTATAGAGGAGAGCGTAATTAAAGGTCCTATAATTTGTGTAACCAATGGGACATCGTACATTTAGTGACGTTCATAGTGGTCATTTTTAGGGAAGGGCTTAGTTGCCCCACCTGATGTTAAGTAGCCAATTACATTCACTCATTATCCCATACTACTATGGAACATGTACTTAGATGATTCACTGAGAGCCTATCACCCATACTTATAGGTTTTTGTAGTTTGCCACATAGGATGACGTTAATGATACGCTGGTCAACATCATTGATGATGAGATTTCTGTATAAAAGCTCAGTTTTTTATGAAATACTTTCAGTAAGAGGATTGGACGAGTTTGTTGATGTTCATTATGCTCCCTGTTTTAGAATTGATATTAAAACAGTTCTCCTTTTGCCAAACTACCTGAGTCGTTTCGATTATTGATGTATGAATAAAATCTGCATCCCCATCCATGTCCAGGGTATTGCTACTCATCTTAAAGGGCTGGGCTATCCAGTTCATGTGGTAGCAGAGAGATGATGGTTGTTAAAGACCCATTGACATAAGTAAACTTTTGGGTCCTGGAAATATCGCACAACCTCTGCCATTCGGCTGAAAGGACGTGAAGCTCCCCATCAATAGTGGTTAGTTTAAGTACCAAAAAGCATGCAAGCTGGGTGTGACATGTCCCCTGGTTTCAGACAGAATCCCCTCCCACGTCTACGAGAAGCTGATCGGACAGAAGGTTGAAGAGGCGGTAAAAGAGGCGTACGATTCCGAGAGTCAGAAGATAAACATGCGAATGGTGAGTAAAACTTGAAGTAGATGGCAAAATGATGTTATGAGTGAAGAAAAGAAGTAAGATAAGGGAAAAAAGAGTAATGGAGGGAGGCGGTGAAGGGGCCCCTAGGGGACCCTCACGTAATGGAAACAAGGCAAATCATCATACACGAACTGATACGCCAGACACGAGGTTGTATTCCCAAAAGCTAGGGTTTATTGCAAAGCAAAATAGTCTCAGTTGGCCAACTCGGTCTCACGCCCCGCGACGTGTGTCTCCAAACCTCGAGGGACGCAAGAGAGCAAATAACGTACATCAGTTACATATATACAAAATGGACATCTTACAATCAGTCATGACCTGTTTAACACCACCCATTGTATAGTTTCTTTGAACTGGGACTGATGATTGACAAATTTGACGAATATGACACCTTCAAACATCTATTTTAGCAACAATATGCAACATTGCGAGTCTAGAGACATATTTCTTTGTTGAACAGAACACAGTGGTTCTGTTCTTGCGAGCAATCTGCTTACGGGGGAAGAGTCGCATTCCAGGCCTTGCTATCTCCTAATTGCTATTCGTGTCTTGGGAGTCAGTATGCTCTGCTGGGCTTAGAAAGAGGGGGGCCGTAAGAAAAGCATAATTCAAGCCTTTAGCTGTTCCTTTCTAGCATTTCTACCATATTAACAAGACTAGCTGGCATCAGGGAAATGATTAAATGCCACAGAAGTCTCCTCTAAGGCTACATGCGGGAGGGGATTGGGCATTCTTCTCTGTGGCTGACCGCGTTATGTTTCAACGAATAACTCCCGGCCTCGCGGCCTTGCTCTTTTGCTTTGAACAACAATGTAACAGTGAAGCGGAATAAGCAGAATGAGCAGAAATAAGCAGAATAAGCTTTCGGCTAAGCAGTTTTGAACAAAAAGCAATGAGCAAACGTTAGAAGACAAAATGGCGATTCTAGCTACATCAAAATGGTCACGCATTGGTCAAACTTATAAGTCTGTATTTCTGATGTTTAGTGCATGAGACGGTTGGTCATCGGCCAATATGATACATTGCCATTGATCGTGAGAGGTATCTATTTTTTAGACTGACAAACCCCTCCTTTTGGCCGATGCCAAACGCCTTATCCATACATTGCATCCTCCTCTGATGATGTGTCTGAAGTATCTGAATTTGAACCTGAATCTTGAATGCTACTATATGTGTCGTCATTTTCACCAATATTTATGGCCATGAATTCTTATATTGTTTTCATTTCATGAGTATCTTTATGATCTTGGCCATATGTTTTTTTTTGGGTTACCATGTGCATACACTCTTCACTTATCTCGGCGCAAACTAGGGGCAGACAGTGTATGCAACAACAGCAAGTCATAAATATTCCGAACACTACTACTAGTACTGCAATTAACTTCCATCCCCACGCACGTAATATCTCCCAGAACCAGCACCCTGCCTCCTAGTTCCCATTCATGGTATGGAGTTCAGAGTTTAGGACATGTAACTTCTTTATTGCTTCAAAAATCATAGGGGAGGAGTCATTTACGAATACGCAGCACGCTGATCCCATGATTTTGCAAACTCGCCCACCATCAACCAGAATTACATCAAGAGCCATTCTATTTTGTAGTGCTATTAACCTAATTCCTTTCTCCTCCAATGTCATGTTGTATAGTATATCTGTTATGTTTAACACTCGAGATAGCTTCCTTATGTTATAGGAATTTATTGCTTGGGCCAAAAAGGGTACGAATGATTTTGCTAAATCTTCTGTTCTCAAAGCATCTTCTGTGCTTCTTCGCGGCCTAGATCTGGATAACCTGGCTACATCCGCTGCCTCTAAGAGGGACACTCCTGGAAACATGTGCCGCCCCAGTTTCTTTCTTCGCATATAAAGTAAACAGGATCACCTACATACACTGGTTCTTCTTCTCCTTTGAGAACCGCTGTATTCATACATTTAGTAAACGTTCTTACTGAATAGGAGCCCTTCTTCTTCAGGCAAAAAGGGACAGTTTGCGGGCTATAATTCACTATCTTTATTTTCTTCTGCTCTCACTCGGAACGTGATTACTGATGTTTTGGATGGTGGAGACAATCTATCTCGTCTTACAGGTTTAGGTGTAGGTTTTTGGATCATCATTCGTGCTTTATGGAATATAGAACAGCCTACGGGTCTCATAATCATTTCCTCAAATTCATTCATGTTTGTTTTATCTAATTGACCCGTATCACTCTTATTCCAATTCCCATAAAATAATGCACTCAGTGATGCACTGCATGCAGAACCTACTGGTAATGGCTGCACATACCAACCTATTCCCTTCCCAGCATGCTGCGGTAAATGGGCGCATACCCAGCAATTATTTTCCTTTAAAATTGCATGTGTCATGTTCATTATGAGCAATAAGGTATTATTCCCATATCCTTCTCTGTGCCTCTCCTCCATTGGGGACAAGGTGTAAGTAATTACATGAACCGGGTTTTCAGTGGTTCAGATATTAATTACCGGCAGGAACATCTTTAATGGGTGCGTTGCTTCCACGTACCATAGTATCAACGCTGTCATTATTGGTGCTAACATACTCATGACACACATAACTGTCGTTAAAATCAGAATACAGTTTCTCCAACAATGTGTTTTTTCTAATATTACAGTCTTTATACCTAAATTTTTATCGGCGGCGGTGCAGGAGGAGGCTAAAGCTGGTTCTGGCATTCTCTCTCTCGCAGTCCTTTTTCTTCCGCGGTGGTCGTCGTGAATATCTCTCCTTCTGGCACTCGTCAGAATGTCAATAAATTCGATAACTGTCAACAGTTCATTCTGCCAGTCCTTAGTAGCCTGGATTGCTTACTCGTTAGGCAAGATCATTATGCATTCGCATGTTGCTTAAAAGAACTCCAGAGCAGTTTATCAATTGCCTTCGTACCATGTGCCCCCCGCTTGTCCACTCGGGTTCCGGACACATGTATTTTTTTTATGATCGCACCGAAGAGCCGCGAGTCTTGAGTTTCCCGATTTGCACAACTCTCACGCTTCTCTCCTCTAGACCTCCAGTTGCTTCTCCATTCGTGATGGGAACCAGAGGCAATGATGAAAAGACCAAGGAAATGCAGATTCGATCACTCCTTTTTTCGAAGCCGTAGATTGTACAGTTTAGCTCCTGGTACAGTGTGGTCAATGAACAGTGCCGGTGCACTACCAGACTCAAACTCGGAGTCCTGCGGCACAGTGACAGGTGGCTGGGAACGCCGCAGTGATGATGCAGATTTCGTTTCAGGCTGTGGCACAATGGCAGATGCTGGTGGGCGCCAAAGTGGTACACATTTTATGTTGGCCGGCAGTGATGCAGATTCTGCTGGCCAATGTTTGGGCACTCCTTGCCCTTCCTTTATAGCAATCTTTCCAGGCTTTGCTTCAAGCTTCACTTCAGGATTAGGTAGATTCTGCAGTAAGGGACTGATATGATATGATATGATATGGCATTTGTAACGCGCCTATACACAAGTGTTTCAAGGCGCGACGAGGCAGGGGGGGAACAAGGGGAGACAGACAACGATCCTACTAGGCCAGGTGTCATTCAGATCGCACAAGTGCAAAGAGTAGAGGGGAAGGGAAAAGTGAAAGGGGGAAAGGGAGAGGGGAAAGTGCAGTACAGGGTTATTAGCATACAGCATACAGGATAAATAACAAGGGCCAGCTGGTGGCAAGTGCGAAGTAAGTGCAGACAAGTGCTGGGAAGGTGGGCTGTAGGGATACAGACACAGTCCCGTAGTGCAAGGGTTGCCAGGGAGGCAGTGCAGGGGAGAGTGGCTGGGCCAAGGACTGAGAACGGTGAGTGGCCCAGTTGCAGATTCAATGCAGTTTCAGTAGTATTAGCAGGGGAGAGGGGGAGAGAAAGCGGAGGCAAAGAGGAAGGTTTTGAGGTGCTTCCGGAACCGGAGATGGTTCTCCTCAAGTTTCAGGGAGGCAGGAAGGCTGTTCCAGAGGGAGGCCCCTGCAGCGGAGAGAGATTTGCCCCTAACTCGTTGTTTGGGGAAGCGGCTGACCCTGAGGGAGTTGGAGGCGGATGAGCGAAGAGCTCGAGAAGGAAGATATTTAGGAAGAGAGAGTTGAAGGTGTTTTGGCCCAAGGCCCCAGACGGCCTTGTGGACAATGCAGAGGGTTTTGAACTTGATCCTCGCAGTCACTGGGAGCCAGTGCAGTGATTTCAGTCCTGGAGAGATACGGTCCCAGGGCTTGAGGCCAAGGACAAGTCTCGCAGTCCTGTTCTGGATGAGTTGCAAAGGGCGGAGAGTAGAGGCGGGCAGATTTAGATAGAGGCTGTTACAGTAGTTCAGCTTCGAGAGAACCAGGGCTCTAGAGACAGTGAGCTTCTGGGGGAAGGAGAGGAAAGGAAGGATACCTCTGAGGAGGTGTAGCTGGTAGTGTGACTTCTTAGAGACGTTGGATATGTGAGGAGAGAAGGAGAGTGTGGAGTCGAAGATGACCCCAAGGTTTTTAGCCTAGGAGCAGGAAGAGGGCCCAGTGAGGCCGGCCAGAGAGCTGCAGGGAAGGAGGGAGTGGGTGTGCCGATGAGTAGAATCTCAGTCTTACTGGCATTAAGGCAGAGGTCGTTGGCGGCACACCATTCCTGGATAGCAGAAAGACAGTCAGAGATGAGGGAAGGAGAAGAGGAGGCCGAGGGTAGCCTGAAAATGAGCTGGGTATCATCCGCATAGCACTGAAAGTTGGGGCAGAGAGCGGCGATGCGGTGGGCGAGAAGTGCCAGATACTGGTTGAACAGCCAGGGAGAGAGGTTAGAACCCTGGGGGACACCACAGGTAGAGAAAAAGATGTCAGAGAGGAAAGACCCCAGTTGGACCTGGGAGGGTCGATTGGAGAGGAAAGAGGTCAGCCATGCCAGAGCCTGACCAGTGATACCCAGGTTATCACAGAGACGGTTGAGCAGGATGGTATGGTTGACAGTATCAAAGGCAGAAGAGAGATCAAGCAAAATGAGAACACATGGAATGTTAGAGTCAAGGTTCAAGAGCAGGTCCTCACGGATGTTCAGGAGAGCAGTTTCCGTGCTTCTGGCAGCTCTGAAGCCAGACTGATGGTCATGAAGACTACCAACAGATTCAGCATGGAGATTAAGCTGGGAGCTGGCCAGTTTTTCCAGGAGCTTGCCCAGGAAGGGAGTGATAGAGATTGGGTGATAGTTAGCTGGGCAGGAAGGGTCGGAAGAGGGTTTCTTAAGAAGGGGGTGCACAAGGGAGTGCTTAAGAGGGGATGGTAAGACTCCAGAGGCGAAGGAGTGATTGCAGAAGTCAGCAAGGGCAGGAGCCAAGGAGTCGATGTGGTCCTTGATAGTCTTGGAGGAACAGGGGTGGACCTGTTTTGACGAGACTTTCATAGATCGGACTTGTCTTGAAACCTTGTCAGCAGAAAAAAGGGGAAAGGCAGAGAAGGAGAGAGGAGGGGTGGCTGCAGAAGGGCCAGAGGAAGGGCAGAGAATAGAGGGGGGGAGGTGATAGGAGGAGAGTTGCAACAATGTCTTTCGTTCTTGGAGCTGCTGTTTCTTTCTGGTCGTCTCAATCAGGCAAGTCTTTCAGCGGCCAAGGTGGGATCTTTTTGGCATGCGTGGCATGAATCCACGCCTTCGCCTTCCTCCCATCCACACGAATCGCCGTTTGCGTTGCCAAAAGTACTTGATAGGGGCCACGCCATCTGGGTGCTAGCGATGTCTTTCGCTCGAAATTCTTGAGCAGCACCCAGTCCTCTGGCTCCAGCGCGTGCCCCGGACCAGTATACCTCATGGGTAAAGCCTCCTGCACCTGCTGATGAGTCAAACGCAGTTTCTGTATTAAAAGGCCACAATAAGTACTAAGCACAGGATGCTCTATTTCACAAAGCCGCTTAGGCTGAGGTGCGCACCAAACATTTGCCGGCCTCCCCATGACAATTTCATATGGGGAGAGCCCAGTTCTTGCCTGTACTGACGTGCGCATGCATAATAGCGCTATTGGTAATGCTTCCACCCAACTCAACTTGCTTCCTGCACATATCTTACTGATCTTAGATTTTAAGATTCCATTATGGCGTTCAATAAGACTGGCCGAACTCAGATGTCTCGACTGATGGAATCGCTTATCAATCTGGAGACCTGCACATATCTGTAATATCACTGCACCCACAAAATGTGGACCGTTATCTGACCATATGACACGGGACAGGCCAAAACGGGAGAAGTATTCATTTAACATGACTTTTGCCGTGCACATTGCCGTGCAGTCTTTTAAAGGATATGCTTCCACCCATTTGCTGAATGCACATATTACCACTAGGACATATTTCAAGTTTTGGCATCGCTCCATCTCTATGAAATCAAAATGTATTACCTCAAAAGGCATAGAGGGAGGGCCAAAAATGCCTGTTGGAGTCACCGTTCCCTTTCCTACATTGTGTTGTAAGCACGTGATGCAGTTCTGAACCAACCTCTCTGCATTCTTTTTTATGTTTCCATTCTCCCATACCGTAGCTAGGTGCTGGATTATTTTTTGGCACAAATGTGGGTAGGGCTGTGGGCCATTGTGACCATTGCATTTACATAGGCATTCAATAACATCCAATTTTTAGTTCCCTTGTCCACCCAACAACCCTCCAAATCTAATTCAGCAGAGCCCTCAGCCCACCCTTGTATCTCATCAGCAGTAGCTTCGGCCTGCATTTCTTTGACAGTGGCAATCCCATCTTCTATCATGCAAGGCACTTCCTCAGACTGTACTGTCATCATTTTGGTATTTAAATCAGTGGCAGTTTGTTTCGCAATTCTGTCTGCAAATGCGTTTCCCTCTCCCACTTTACATGTAACATTTTTATGCGCCTCGCGTTTCACTATTGCTAGGTGCTTTGGAAACGTGAGTGCAGACAGCAATCGTACAATCAAAGGGCCATGTTGAATTCTGGCTCCATGTGATGTCAAGAAACCCCTCTCAGCCCAGAGTCGGCCAAAGTTATGAACCACGCCAAAGGCATACTGACTATCAGTATATATATTCACATTCAAATTTTCAGAAATCTCGCAGGCTCTGGTCAATGTTATTATCTCTGCAGCTTGTGCCGAGTTGTAGGGGATTCTTTTGCTTTCTACAACGCTCTCTAGGGTAGTGATAGCGTAGGCGGCAGTTGTCGTGCCATCAGGTAATTTAAAACATGAGCCGTCACAAAATAACTCTCCATCTGGCATTTTCTGTGGGGTGTCACTTAAATCAACCCTCCCCTTTGTTTCTTCCTCAGTAACCATTAAACAATCACGGGGAGGTGATTCGTTGTCACCAAGTTCTTTCGTGGGTAATGGCATTCATTCTGCAGGATTCAAGGCGCTACACATCATAATTTGGTTATGGGGCGCGAATAGGATGATTTCATATCTAGTCATTCTAGCAGAGGTGAGGTGTTGCGTCTGTGTCCTATTTAATAGAACGGCTATAGCATGTGGCACCATCAGAATTAACGTGTGCCCCAATACCATCCCTTCCATTTGTTTCACTGACGCAGCAGCTGCCGCGACAGCTCGCAAACATTGTGGCGGTGCGTGCGCTACAGGGTCCAGTGTGGAAGTAAAATAGCCGCACGGCCACCTTGTTCCTGTGTCAAAACGGCCAATGCACATCCTTCACCTTCACACACAAACAGTCTAAAAATCTTCTCATAATTTGGTGTGCCCAAGACTGGAGCAGAACATAATGCAGTTTTCAACAACTCAAACGCTCTCTGACATTCTTCATTCCACTGCAAAGGCATCACAGCATCCTTCTTCGTTAATGCCACCATTGGCTTCACAATTAACGCAAAGTTTCCAATCCACTGCCGGCAATAAGAAGCCATGCCTATTATGGCTCTCACTCCTTTCTGTGTTTTTGGAATAGGCATACCAGAAAGGCTCTCTATTCGCTCTAGTGTTAGTCTTCTCCCTTCTTTTGAAAGTAAGTAACCCAAATAAGCCACTTCCTTTCGACAATACTGACATTTTTTCAAGCTGGCTTTGTGGCCATGCGCTGCTAAGTGTGTTAGCAGTAAAATGGTACTTTCTTTGCAAATCTTCTCTGTGTCTGCTGCGATCAACAGATTGTCTATCTATTGTAGCAATACACAACCTGTTGGTAGCTCTAGCATATCTAGTTGTTCTTTTAACGCCCTGCTGTAAATACTTGGACTTTCTGTGTACCCTTGTGGAATGCGCGTGAATGTGAATGATCGCCCTCCTAATGTGAACGCGAACAAATATCTACTGTCCTTGTTCACGGTAATGCTAAAGAAAGCATTCTTTAAGTCAATCACGCTAAAGTATTCTGCCGATGCTGGTATCATTGTCAAAATCGTGGTAACGTCTGGCACTAAGGGAAATTGAGGGTCAACTACCTTGTTTAACGCGCGCAGATCAATTATGAAACGATAGGGTACCTCGTTATCTCCTTTCTTGTATACCGGAAGAATGGGGCTATTGCATGTACTTCCTGCAATTTCCTCAATCACTCCTAATTTCACCAAATCTGAGACAATTCTTTTCAATCCTTCCTCTTCGTCAGCTGAAATTCTGTACTGTGGAATATGCGGCAGCGTGACCCCTTCTTTCAAAATTACTTTTACTGGCTCTATTTTTAAGCATCCCACATAATTGTCATGTATTGCCCTTATACAGGTTGGCACCTTACTCAACTCTCCTGGCAAGGGTTTAGACAAAAATTCAGACACGGGTGCATCTTGTGGCCAAATTGTTAGAAACACACCATCGGGAGTGCAATGAATAACTGCACCTAGTTTTTCCAATAAATTCAATCCCAAAAGGTTTTCCCCACAATTTTCTGTTAAGAGAAATGGACAATGATCAGTGAATGGGCCTATTGTTACTGGGACTGATTGGGACACTGTAATTACTGGTGTACCTGCGGACCCTACAGAAATATTCTTTTGCCCTGACAGTGGTATATCTGGAACCAGGTGATGATCTATGGAACACTTTTGTGCTCCTGTGTCTACAAGAAAACGGTGCTCTGTATCCCCACTCTCATTTCTACATAGGGTCCTTTCTGATTCACGGGAATAGCCACTGGTTCTGACCCCTGTCTTGGCCTGTCCTATTGAGGGAATAACACATCGTCCGACGTGTAGTCACTGCTATTACTGTAATAAGCATTTTGTTGCGTATCAAAAATGTTCCCATCCCTTCCTCTAGCTCCCCCATTCTGGGTACTCCCATGTTGTTGGTTACTCTGGCCCTGACTCTGGTTGGTAGTGTTCTGATGCTGAGCTTGATTCTGACCTCCTTGGTTACTTTGGTGCTGTGGCATATTATTTCTATTCGGTCCATTTTATCCTGGGTTCCCCCTGTGCTGTCTTCTCTGACCACCCCCACTTCTATGTTGCAAATGTGGGCATTGCGCTCTCCAGTGCCCTTCCTCTTTGCAGTATGCACACGGATTCTGCCCCAACGGTCCTCCATGCATATTTGAATTACTCCTTCCTTGTGCGTTCCCTCTCCCTCTGTTGTGTCCCGCTACTTGCTGAAGTAGCACCCTCGTCTTCAATAAGCATGCTCTCAAATACTCCCCCACCTGTTTTAACAATAATAACTCATCAACAATCGCCTTTTGCGTCCCCACTTTCCCAACGTCCTTGCTTCTATACCCAGATTGGGTAAACATTTCAGCGTATTCATTATCAAGTTCATTTTTAAGCTCAAAAAGTCCATACACATGTTCCCTTACTTTTTCATCTCTTTCTCTACAGCGTGCTAATGCATTTAAATCTAACAATCGTTGTGGCGGTAATTTCCCAATTAACTGTTTCCATCTTCCCACTAAATATTCACCCATGCATTCCAACACTACCTGTCTTTCATTGCTTCTTCGGAAATCATATATCGAGTCCAATGCTGCCGTCCCATTGTTCCCATCTATATACATCTCTGCCTGAACTTGCAATTCCTGCTTCCTCTCCTTGCTGATCGCACTGCGGGTCACTCTTGTGCATCCACGTTGTACAGTCCCATCTCTCGCATCCTTAGTTTCAAGTTCAACCACGGGTCGGACGGACGGGACTGTGTCTGTTTCTAGGGCGGGAGGTGCGGATGGGACAACAGGAACGGGAAGTGACTGTTGCGGTACTGGCTGGCTAATGGGAGGTGCTATGTACGCAATCTGCGGCTGTGCTAGGGTTTGGACAATTGGGATGGGTGTGGGGGTTTGGGCAGCAGGAGGGGGCTGAGCAGTGGTTCCTGATGCGCTTGTTTTACTTTCTGGTCCTGGACCCCGCTTTGTATCAGTCAACATTTTTTTCTATTAAATCATCTGCTATATGAAATTCTCGTTGCGGGTATATTCTTTCTATGTTCAACTGATCGCGTCTACCTGTCCTTCTCAAACTCGCAGTCCATTCCTCTTCCTCCTTTTCCTCCGCTATTTCTGTTTTTGATTTATGCCTGCGCGCATGTTTCTCTCTACTTCTCCAACGAAGCATAGCTTCCCTTCTCCAATCCCTAAGGATATCAAATGCTGCAGGACATGCTTTCTTTCTTATCAACACTTTCTCCAAGTTATCTATTCTTTCAATCTCAAAACTCCCATTAATCGGCCACTGAAAATCTTCTTGGTTTCTGGTTTGCCTATGCCAAATCTTACAGAACATTATCGCACCCACACCATACTTCACATACATCTCGTACGCCGGCGTTCCCCCAGGTGGCGCAACTTGGCCATCTTCCAAAGATTGTCTACCGCAGAGGAAAAACCCTGCTAGAGTGGACAATACCCCAGGCATGTTTTAACCTTACCCTCGGCTAATCAACCTTACACTGGGCGTTTGATTTTGCAAAGTCAACTCTCAACCAATATCAGGGCTATTTCGAATCGGGGTACGACTCACCTGATAAGTCAAATTGTCTTTTCAAGACACAATTCATCCGTATACTGATGCAACCAATGACGTTGTGTCTGCGTTTCTTGGCTCTGCCTCGTTTTGGGACCCTCGCCTCCTTGTTCTCTGGCCGGGCACGTCGATCAGGGATCAGATGTGTGCAGATCTGCATAGGAGTCTCTCATCACTTATACAGGGCACCCCGGACACCTTTTGATCCCGGCTCGATCGTCCCGTCCTCACCGTTCTCTCCGCCTTTCTTATCTTACAACGTACACGATGGAACAAGTGGGGGAGGGTCCCTATTCGGGCGCTATCTTGAAGGAGCCCCTAGGGGACCGTCGCGTAATGGAAACAAGGCAAATCACCATACACGAACTGATACGCCAGACACAAGGTTGTATTCCCAAAAGCTAGGGTTTATTGCAAAGCAAAATAGTCTCAGTTGGCCAATTCGGTCTCACGCCCCGCGACGTGTCTCCAAACCTCGAGGGACACAAGAGAGCAAATAACGTACATCAGTTACATATATACAAAATGGACATCTTACAATCAGTCATGACATGTTTAACACCGCCCATTGTATAGTTTCTTTGAACTGGGACTGATGATTGACAAATTCGACGAATATGACACCTTCAAACATATATTTTAGCAACAATATGCAACATCGCGAGTCTAGAGACATATTTCTTTGTTGAACAGAACACAGTGCTTCTGTTCTTGCAAGCAAGCTGCTTACGGGGGAAGAGTCGCATTCCAGGCCTTGCTATCTCCTATTTGCTATTCGTGTCCGGGGAGTCGGCATGCTCTGCTGGGTTTAGGAAGAGGGGGCCGTAAGAAAAGCATAATTCAAGCCTTTAGCTGTTCCTTTCTAACATTTCTACCATATTAACGAGACTAGCTGGCATCAGGGAAATGATTAAATGCCACGGAGCTCTCCTCCAAGGCTACATGCAGGAGGGGATTGGGCATTCTTCTTTGTGGCTGCCCGCCTTATGTTTCAACGAATAACTCCCGGCCTCGCGGCCTTGCTCTTTCGCTTTCAACAACAATGTAACATTAAAGCGGAATAAGCAGAATGAGCAGAAATAAGCAGAATAAGCTTTCGGCTAAGCAGCTTTGAACAAAAAGCAATGAGCAAACGTTAGAAGACAAAATGGCGATTCTAGCTACATCAAAATGGCCACGCATTGGTCAAACGTATAAGTCTGTATTTCTGACGTTTAGTGCATGAGACGGTTGGTCATCGGCCAATATGATACATTGCCATTGATCGTGAGAGGTATCTATTTTTTAGACTGACAGCGGGGTAAACATAATCTGAAAATAAGAGTGTTAAGTATTGATAAGAACTTGAGTGTGGCCAAGCAAGTAAGAGGTATCGTGAGAGAGACCACGATAAAAAGGATACGCCCCGGCCTGCGTTTTAAAGAACATATCAGAAGAAGTCTTAATCTAGAGTCTCGTAGCAGATGACATAGGAGACGGATCCGATTAAAGACGAATCTAAGGAGAATGATTTAAGTTCCGTATGGAGCATTGCTCTAGGGGATAAGATAGGTTCAGAGAAGGACTGTAGAGAAGAATATATGTGACCGGTCGAGTATGTTTGTTTGTCTGTTCGTTTTATGTATTCATGTATTGATGATAATGATGTCATAATTGAATAAGTTGAAAAAGAAATTAATTGTTTTTAATTGAACTTGGTGGTTGTTTTTTTAGCAAGATTAAAGTAAAAAGTGTGATCGAAGGGATTGCAGCCTGCGGCGTGTGTTGCATGCTCATATTATGTTATTTTTCTGAAATGTACTTTTTAAATCTGTGATAAAAGCAAACAAAGTGTTAGAAATCAAAAAGTGACAAAATAAGAATGGAGGATGTTACTCCACTTGTGCATCTCTGCAAGCAGTTGCTGAAACATGCACCTAAGCTTAGACAGTATAGCACGGAATTGGTTAAAGGAACAGCAGACAAAATGTTTATGCCGTGGCCACAAGGACGTCGCTATCAAAGTCCGTCCTACAGCATATGACGACATATTTGCATGCAGCGTATACTGGGAAGAAGCTGGACAAGCGACTAGCAAGCGTAGAGCTTTGGAAAATGTTCCAGGAGGAACGAGATGAGTCGCCTCCTTTAGATTGGATACTCAATGTATGCAAAGAGGGGGGTGAAGAGCCCTCTTCTCCACCCGCCCCGGCTGAAATAGAAGGCGAGTATAAGAAAGACGATGGGTTATACCCATTAAGGGAGCTTAAAGCAGTGGCAGGATATAGCAACCGGCGAATGAGTCGCCAGTGCAAAGCAGCGACGAGGGTCCAGAGAAAAATACTGAGAAAGATGTAATCTCTAAGGTCCCGAAGGACAAGGAGAGATGCGATAAGGAACGAAGCGATCGAGCAAGTACATCTCTAGATATAGGAAGAGAAATAAAGAGATGGAAGGGAAAAAGAGATAAAACTGATGAGTTAGCCCTTCTACAGAATGAATGGATGGGTGGTCAGATTTTGCTTAAACTCAATGGTAAAGGCATTGAGGATGTAAGGCAAAGGGAAGATCGAGACAAGCAAGATAAAAAGGACAAAGAAAGGGAGGAGCGATTGAAAGACGAAGGGGCAAAAAGGAAAGATAGACAGCGACGAGAGAAGTTGTACCAAGATGAGCAATTGAAAAAACAATCAAGAGCCGAGAAGCAAAGAAAATATGATAACAGACAGAGAGCAATTGAAGAGCAGGAGAGGCTAGAAAGAAAAAGAATCAAAGAGGAGGAACAAAAGCTAAGAGATAAGAGAATACAGAGACGAAGAGATTAGGAGATAGGAAGGGCAAATGAGAGAAGGCATACAAAGAAAAAAGAGGAAGACAGGGTGAGAGAGGAAGCAAGGAAAAGAAGAGAATTTGATGATGATATAGAACGCAAACAAAGGCAAAGAGCTCGCGATCTTGATCACCTGGAGAAGGAAGTAAGAAATCCAGATCCAGAAGTAGCATCGGAGGACATAGAGGAGTTCTTCCCAGAATACGAGTCATTACCAGGCCCATCTAGAGCAAATCTAGAGGACGGGTTTGACTCTAGAAGCATTGGGGAAACAACAGATAAAGTTTATCATGAAATGAGAACCCAGAAAGAATTAAAGGGGAAGGGAAAAATGATCGACTCAAGAGTACGCAGTTGTTCGAAATAGAGGGAACCTCATGTAGCACGAGGCCTAAGGAGCTGTCTTTAGGTAGACTAACTCTGAATAGAGATGAAGAGGAGAGAAGTTGCACGAGTTGGGCACAGGAAAGGTAAGACGAAAACAGAGATATCTTTTGTGGGGAAGAGAGAGGTGAGGCATGTAGTCCTGAGGGATGCTTTTCAATGGATAAGGAAGTAAGATGGTCAGATTTAAACATACCTATACCTAGGGCATCAGAACCGTTGACACAGTCAGACCGACCTAAAGGCCAACTCCATGGTGAGAGGGGGGAATCGCAACCATCTGTGACCAGGTTAAGATCGCTGCCAAGAAGAAGGCGGTGTGGGAATATCGTCCCAGCGGTGGATAGACAAATGATGAGAAATGAGAATGAGTTTGGGGCTTCACAGTTTCCCTTACTAGAGAAAGGGGGAGCCAGACCTCAGTATGTACTATGGCCTCAGATGGATAAAGATTATTTAAGGTGTAAACTCCTGAGTTTAACTTCTGGCACTGGAAAATGGATACATGAATTATAAAAGATGATGGAAGGAAACACATTAGCTATAGGGGACATTAAAGGTCTCCTAATTGCCATTCTTGGAGAGAGAGCTGATGACGCTTGGTCAAGGGCAGGATATGCTGGTGTTACTACAGTCAACACTGCTCATGATGGAGGACTGTTCAATAACTGCAGAGCGGCAGTCTGGAAAGCGCTTAGAGTGCTGTATCCAGACACGTCCGATATGGAAGCTATGACAAAAAAGATTCAGGAAGGGGACGATCTGCTTGTTTACATTCAAAATTTCCAAGAGCAGTGGGCCTTGGAGACACATGAATCCTGGGGGAAATCTATACCGGTATTCTACCATATATTATGGCAAGGGCTGCCAGACCCAGTACAGAAGCAGCTCAAGAAGTTAGTGAGTATGGAAGCAAAACCGTGGTCAGAAATTCAACTGACCATTGCACATTATTGCAGACTCTTACAGGAAAAGAATTGTAAGAAAGATGACATTAGGAAAGGTGAAGAGGCAAAGCTAGTGCAGAAAAAATGGTCCAAATATGCTATTGAAGGGGCAATGCTGACTAGTGTAGATGGATCGAATTCACAGCAGACAGCGAATATGCCGCAGATGAATAATCAAAGGCAGTTTGATCAAGGTAATAATGGATTTACTCCACGAGGAAGGGGAGGATTTCGAGCAAGGGGATGGCAAAATAACCAAGGGAATTGGCAGAATAATCAGGGAAGCTTCCAGAATAACCAGGGTGGGTTTCAAAATATGCAGAACGATAACCAAAATATGCAGGATGGGCAGGTTAGGAGAACTCCACCTATATGCTGGGCGTGTGGGATGACAGGGCACCTTGCTCCCATGTGTAGAAGTCAAGGGCTCGTGCAGAACAGCCAGTTTTCAAGAGGGGGGATGTCAAACTCGCCTGCGTATTCACAGCAGAGTGGAGATGGATTTGCTCAGAATCAAACGATGCAACAGGCACAAGCGCCGAGAATGCAGCAAGGCTTGCAAACACAGCAGGTAGCAGTTAATCCGCCACAAGGGCAGTCACAGCAGTCACCTATACAGCTTCAGCAGAGCACAAGCACAGGACAATTGATGACTCCTATATTGGGGATGTCACTGTCGATGGAGGGAATCCTTTCACGGGTAATGGAATGAGGCTGTATCAACAATAGAACAGCTCACTGGGAGACTTGATGTGTTCAATACTATCCATGACACCGAATCCTCATGAGGAACCGAGGGTAGACATCAGTATAGGAGGCAAACGTTTTTCGTTTTTAGTAGACAGAGGTGCAACACGCTCGTGTATACGCGAGGGGAAGTTTTCAATGTCTGGCAATGCCATGAATACTCAAGGTTTCACAGGAGCTACAAGCAGGGCTCCTTTTACTGAAGAATTACGAGTCTCTATAGGAGAGTGACATGTCGGTGCCATTGCTATATTCAAGGCAGACACCTGTCAATATATTGTGTCGAGGTTTAATGACAAAGTTGAATATGAAAATTTTGTTTACTGATGAATGCATAGTGTGTTCCACACCGGGATTGCATTATTTGAATGTGAGTGAATTTATCATGGCATTTGCAGGACAAATGGCCATGTGAGCGACGCCTTTAGTACCAGAGGTTTTTCATTATGGAGTACGCATTCTCTTGACACGGCTACCAGGTCTAGTAGGCAGAACGATGAGAATACCTGATGAATTTTTATTCAGACCAAGAATACCTATGCTTGAAGAAGAGGGACGAGTCTTTCCCTTAGAGCTACAAGCAGCCATAGTGCTAGGAGAAATGGCTTTGCTTGACGGAGTTGACAATGAAGGGAGACGATGGTGTGCAGTGATCGCCATCAGGGAGGTTACAGATTGACTGATGTCACTGATAAAGACCTGTTTAGAGATCATCCATCTGATGAAGTAATATTTGAAATGAGCATTACTTATTGGGTGAGAGCAATTAAATGAGAAGTTCCTCAGAAAATGATGATAGCACAAAAACGTCCTGAGTATTTTTAATCAGGACATGGCGAAAGTGCCAGTTTCATTATGGACCACAGGCCCCTATGACGTAGGCCTGCTGAAGGGGGTTGGAGAAGTAAAGATTCAATTGACCACGTCAGTATCCTATGTCTCGAGAGGCAGATGAAGGTATTTTTAAGACAATTTCCGCCATGATGGATCAGGGTACCTTAGTGACGTCAGAGTCACCATGCAATACTGCAGTGTACCCTATCAAAAAATGTAAGGTGGGGGTTGTGGAGACTAATTCAAGATTTATGCCCGATTAACCAGATTGTAGAGGCCGAGTTCCCTCTAATTCCTAATCCGGCTATGATTTTATATAATATACCTGTTGAAGCACGATATTTCACTGTGATTGATTTGGAAAATGTGTTTTTCTCAATCCCATTGCACAAAGACTCACAGGATCTGACATCATTTACGTTCAGACAAACTCACCTGAAAAGCACTCGTTTACCACAAGGGTATTGTGAGTCTCCATCGATTTTCAATAGAGTCCTCCAGATGGATTTAAGCAATATTGATTTAGAAAGTGTTGTGTTGCAATACGTAGATGACATTTTAGTTTGCAGCACTTCAGAGGAAAAGTGCAGATGCAATTCTGTTCAGCTGATGATTACACTCGCTGACAAGGGATATAAAGTTGACAAAGAGAAGTTACAGTATGGTCAACAAAAAGTGTTATATATAGGCCAGTTAATTTCACATGGAGGAAAAAAGGTTACTCCTGAAAGAGGTGAGGCTATTTTAAAAACAGTTAAGCCACAGACGATAAAACACATGCAGAGGTTTCTGGGATTATGTAACTACGTCAGAGCATGGGTCTTTGGATATAGCTCATATATAAGGCCTTTATTACTGGCTTTAAAGAAAGCACAGGCAACGCAAGAGAAAATCATGTGGACTGAGGAAATGGAAGAAGGGTTTGACGAACTGAAAAAAGCAATTTGCACAGCTTCAGTTTTAGGGATTCCTAATTATGCCAAGGAATTCTTTTTATTTTCGCATACAGATGGCACTGTTATGACAGCAGTCATCAAGCAGAGAACCACGTTCAGGTACAAGCCCCTGGCATATTACAGTGGGATTTTAGACCCAGTAATGAGGGGTTATTTTCCGTGCGAACTATCTTTGGCAGCCACCTCGTTCGCCATAGAGAAAGCTGCAAGCATAGTGATGGGATGCTCCATGACGTTATTTGTTGAGCATGCATTATTTGCCATTCTAGAGAAACCAAAAGGCATGTTGACATTTCAAAGGGCTTCGGCCTATGAGGTAGTCGTATTGAATCCACCAATTAAAATAGTCTGATGCAATGTAGTGAATCCTGCCATGTTTGTAGCTGAGCCAATGACAGAAGGAGAGCCTGTACACGATTGTGCAAACTATGAAGAGTTCTATAATGAAATCCCTAGGATAATAGAGAATGCTTTGGCAGGGGGAGAGATTGTTTTCATTGACGGTTCTTCAAGGATCGATCAAAATGATGGGCAGAGATATACAGGTGCCGCTGTGAAACACACGGCTGATGGGGAATTTCGTGTGCTTGTAAGTACTCGATTTCCATCTCATTATTCAGCACAGGCTGACGAATTATTGGCGTTGATAATCGTGCTCGAGAATCACGCAGACCAGGATGTAACAGTGTACAGTGACTCCGCCTATGTGACGTAGACAGCGCATGCAGGATTAGCATGTTGGAAAAGGAGTGGCTACCTCCGAGCGGACGGCACTCCAATGCAGCACGCCGCCTTATTGGAAAGGCTTATTACGGCACTACAGCTCCCAGTAGGCATTGCAGTTGTTAAATGCGCAGCTCATACTAAAGGGGCAGATTTTATCTCGCATGGAAATCAAGCAGCAGATGATGAAGCCAAGCGCGTAGCAATTGCAGATAAAATAATGATGAATGTTGAGACACCTGATGTAAATGAAAAAATTATTGTTATGATGAGTGTGTCTGAAAGTTACAATAACCTGTCAAAGACACAGCTAATAGAGGTCCAGGGGGAAGCACCTCAAGATGAAAAGAATTTGTGGACGCGAAGAGGGTGTTCTTTAAACCCCTCTGAAGCATTATGGCGACAAGACAGCACGGGTAAACCAGTGTGCCTGTAGCCTTATTACAGCTGGCGCTGGAACAGCTACACTACCCTGCGCACACAACTAGGGAGAATCTTGCTGCAACTATTGCTGAGGATTGGTTTGTATGCATGTTACATTTTATGTAGTGAATTGTATTGTGTGTCAAAAATTCACGGCTGGGCATACACTGTGCACAGTTAGGAGAGTTATTCCTAGACCTAATGGCCTTTTTCAGCATTTGCATATTGACTATGTTGACATGTTGCAAGTATGCAATGGATATAGATACATGGTTGTGGTAGTTTGTCCCTTTTCAAGATGGATTGAGGCTGGTCCATGTACACACACACAGACTCTGAGGTCAATGGTCCGCATTTTGTGAATTAGACATTTTAACAGATAAGCTTGTTGCTTGGTATAAAGCACAAGTTTTCTTCAGATTATCATCCACAAGGGAATGGGATTGGTTTGCTTAAAGAGAAAATAGCCAAGTTGAAGCTTACCTTGAAGAAAGGGTGGTTGCATTGCCTACCACTGGCATTCTCTGCATTGAGGAACCAACCAGGTTCGGACCACCATCTCACCCCCCATGAGATAGTGACAGGGAGACGAATGAGGACACCCCTCACACACCCATCCAGAGTTAGAAATGATGCTCCGCCAACTGCAGAATTGTTAGGAATGGAGCTACATGAGTACCTTACTTGTATGATTTCAAGTATCTGTCATTTCAGGTCAGCTACAGCGACAAGGGTGTGGGGCAGCACAGAACACAGAAGGAGATGCTTCAACAAACAAATCGAAAGAACTTTGTGTTCCCTAACTATTTTCCGGAGATGCAGTCCTAATCTGCAATTTTACGAGGAAGTGGCACAAGCCCAGATTATACGGTCCTTTCATTGTGGAAGACGTCACGCCGTCTGCAGTCAAAGTGCAGGGCAGGCGTGTTTGGACTTTCTTAGGAGACGTAAAAATCTATGCTGGAGAGACTCCATCACCCCCGCACCCTTTGGAAGCAAGCATCGGGGAAGAACCTCAGCACGTGCAGACTAGATCTATGACGAGGAAGAAGGACTGTGGCTTGTTTTCAAAACACTCTGTGCAGTCATTGCAGGGTTAAGGAAAAAATCTTTGTTCTTAAGCCTCAGGAGCTTGTTAACTTTGGACTGAGGCATACTTAAGCCTTGATAAGAAGAAAAATATGCCAAATTCTAAGTTTATTTTTGACAATTGGAAGAGGGTGCAGTACCCTGATTCATTTCGCACTGAGTTCCTGTTTGGATTTGTCCATGGTGTCTCCCAATGGCAACGTTTCAAGGATCATATTTGAGGTTTTTCTCTTCATTCTGCGCACTTATCCTGCTATCGTTGGGAGAACTAGTAGCTTTTACATTTTCTTGCAAGATCCTAAGAATGATCCCATTCCAAGGAGACTACTCACAGCAATCATCAAGCAAGTTTTGCAGTTCCAGAGTATAGTGGGGAAAGCGCAAATGCCCCTATCAGCTGATAACGCAGACAGATTGGTTGGTCTCGTATTCTATTACCTGATTGAAGAATGCCCACAGCTTGTTAATAGGCATACAGATGTCTGGACCTTTCTAAGGGACTCGAGAAATAATGCAGCATTGAACGAAATCTTGAGAGATGTTATTACTCGAGTGAACAAATATTCCGAGTGAACTCTGAGGTCAGAGTAAAAGCTTTCCTTCGAGACACAGATCAAGAGGTTGCTGGTAAAGAAAGACTTTTGTTTCATGCTGAAAGAAATTCATCATGTCGTCTGGTCTAAAGCAAAGTCGAGGCATAGACTGGGACCTGGTATATGTCATTGAACTCATCTAGACAGTTGAAGCAGATGAGAACATTCTAAAAGGAGACTTTATGGAGAAAACACCTAGAGTACATTTGGTGAAATCGTTTTTTCTTTCTTGCTGGGGAAGCACATTTCATCTGATAAAGGCTGATACAAGGAGATCGTTGAGAGTCTTGTTCCTATCATCCAATAAGCGGACAGCTGATCGAGGACAAGGTGCAGTTTCCAGAAGCAGTACATAATGTTGCAGTATTAAAGTTTGATTTTTTTCCTTCCTGAGGCAATAAAAATGGGAAGTGTTAGTAATAACATAATTATGCCAGATGCTGAGAGACGTCCACGTTGTCCACAAAGTAGATGCTGTAAGATCTCCTACCTGTGCATAATTTACTTTTGCATTTTGTTCATAATTGTACTGCTTACGCTCACAGTGCGCACAACATGTTACATTGATGTACATGGAGCCAACACTCCTGTGAATCTTCCTGAGCAAAAGGAAGGTACAATCGTGGCAACTACTAGGCAGCCAAGAACCTATGTAGTTATTCCTGTTCCAGAGAAAGATGAAAAATTGGCTGAGTCTGATATAAATGTCGCTAACAGTCGTTCACATGCAAGAAGTGTTGTAGAGATTATTTTTGGACATCAGAAACAGGCTTTGCAAGAGAGACAGAAAACATTGTTGATAGAAGGTGAGCATACTCAGGTAATGTATGCAAACACACCTGGTCCTGTGATAAATGACCCTAGGTTAGTTCCTAAAAGGAAGTCACACATGGAGATTTTGCGAGACATTTTCTTGCCTAAAAGGTATGCTGAGAGAATGAAGCCTTCTGAACTTTCTCCTACAAAAGTAGCACATGTGAACATACCCAGACCACTAATAAATGTTCCTATGATTGATCCAGTAAAGAAGAGTTATGCTGACATACTTAATGAAATGATTATAGAAGGTCACGAAAGAAGAATGAGACCTAATAGAAGTACCAAGGAGGATGATTTCGAGTTAAATGATTAGCTGGACAGTACAGCACACTTGGGAAACAACATATGGTACCAACATATGAAGGAAGTAGGAAGAAAAACCTCAAAGGAGGGATGCTTTGTGTGTGCACTCCTGCCTTATAGTATGGAGAAGTCTAAGATTTTCATAGCCATTGAAATAGATGTCCAGGCAGTACACTGCGTGTCGCATGTAGCACTTTGCTGAACAAGAGGCCAGTTCATGGGCCGAGATGTCTATCTCAAATGGGCAACTGAATGGACAGACCCAGGTGAAGATGATTATGTGCAAAATACAAAGACAAGAGACAGAGAACACACCAAGAATCATGTGATCAGATATGAAAAGCCTGGAGAGAAAGGAGCTGGAATCAGATGGGTAGTGAACAAAAAACTTGACAGTCCAGCAAATTATCAAGAAGACCTTCAAAAATGGAAGAACAGAGGACAGATGCAGATCTGGGGATCAGTGTTGTCTCCCGACAGATGGGAGGATGGAGCGGTAATCTGCAGAGCCTGGGTGATAATTGGTCGCCCTGAATCAACCATTGGTATAGTACAGCATGGATGCAAGCCATTATGGCCGAGACTTGCCAAGCTACTGACTTGGGTCGAAGATGGAGGAGGACCCTTGCAGATTGTCGTGATTGAGAGTGCAAAATTGTGCTTCAGAAATAATGGCACAAGAAAAATGGGAGAAAATCAGAATTGTGGCCGAATCTTTGATGTACCAGGAATGAAGATTGGGACAGCCGTGATAATGGATCACTACTGGGCTTGCGGATGCAGGGCATATATAAAGTTGCCAGAGAATTGGGGAGGACTTTGGCTCAATAATGAATGTTCATGTTCCAGCTTTGGTGATTCCAAAAAGTTACCTGAATCTTGACAGTTTCCTGAAAGCAGATGCTCACCTGAGGAAGAAGAGATCTGTGGAACTGATGAAGAGAATAAAGAGAGTGAACTATTTCTCAGCAAAGTCAAAAGAAGCCTTTGATGCCATTCCATATGAGCACAGACTGTTCAGCCAGACCTTATCAGTGTTCACAATGATTTTCATGCCGAGAATCTTGGTTGGAGCAAATACCAAATGGCTGCAGATCACCAGATGGGAATTGCTACAAACGATCAACACTTCCATAAAGGGATTGAATTCTATCAGAGAAGAGATGAGAGCCATAAGACTAATGACTCTCCAGAACAGATATGTTTTAGACATGATCACAGTTATGGATGGAAGTGTTTGTGCAAAAATTGAAGAATCATGTTGCACATTCATACCTTCTGATGATGACAAGAATGGAACCTTGACAGAGGCCATAGATATGCTGACTACGCTACGTGGTCAGATGATAGACGAAGTTGAAGATATTGCTGATGACAGCTGGTTTAGATCACTCTTCTCTTGGATTCCACAATGTATGGCAGACATTTTCAAGTTCCTTGGAGCCCTGATAATGGTGATATTGCTTGGATTCTGTGTGATCAAGTTGATAGTCTCACAATGTAAGAAGACAGCAAAGAAAGCCATAGGGATGAAGATAATGATCGATGTTACGTGTTCAACTGTCATTTTTACCTCTCTCTTCCTGTCAGGAAAGGAAGAAGGCGATGGATATGGCAGGGGAAATGTGCACAAAATACACAGTAAACAACCTTGAATATAACAACGTGCATTCAATACCCAAGACTCGTGTATACCACTATATGAAAAGGAATGTAGGGTAAACCTCCTTATGACTGAAAGGAAAGTCGGCAAACTCCTTACCCACTATGCTATTACAGATACTGACAGCGCTAAGCCCACGTAGAGGGCAAGCAGGGACAGAATCTGTAAGCTGACACTCTAGACGGTACTGAATAAAGAATTTGGAAACAGTACTCACAAGGACCGGAATGACCACATGAATGCCAGTACTCACGAAGACCGGAAAGACCACTTGGATGTCCGTATTCACGAGGACCGGAAAGACCACTCAAAAGTCAGTACTAACCCACAACCCTGTAAATCAAACAAGAACCCAGAAGGCAGTAAAGGCAAAGAGTGAGGATGACTAAATACCTAAACCCAAGTCAAGAGGCAAGAAGGAATAGTACAGTGTGGAAAACAAAAGATAATCACACAGGAGCTAGTTACAACAGCTTCCCACACCTAAAAATAAAATAGGAAATAAATGTAAAAGTGTAAAGGAAAACATGGCATGGATCCCAATAGAAGGCAAGGATCAGGAGCAGTGAAAACGATATCAAAAGGGAAACTTTCCCACCCATCCAAGGTGAAAAGGCAGGAAACTAAACCTGTAAAGGAAAGATTAATGCAACAAGTCTTTCAGTAGCAAAGGACAATTTCTAGGAAACAGTGAACACAGGCAATTGGACTACAGCAAAAGGAAAGCTCAGAGAAAGGCTGCCTGGAGACAGAGAAAGGGAGAAAGGGATTTCCAAAAGGCACAAATCAATTAGGCATACAAATACGAATTCCAGGACAAGGAACAAGAAACACTAACTAGAAACTGGGCACAAAAACTAGGAACAAGGGACCAGTCAAGACAGGAACGCTGCAACAATGACCAGCGCTGGACTGAAGCAAACTGAGGCTTTTAAAGCTGCTTAACGAGCACACCCCTCAGGCGTGTCGCCTGCTGCACCTGCAGCCACAGGTGTTGCCTATCCTCCACCCAGCCTTGTCCTGCAAGGGAGGAGGTGAGGCAGTGAGCCAGGCATTCTGGGAAGCATAGTCATTTGATTAAAGTAGCAGTAGCATGCTGGCTGCCAAAAACCTGGAATGGATATGGAAGGGAAGTAATTTGGGAAATAAGGTTTTAGCGCTCCCAATTCATCAGGACACTGTAGCATAAGGTTCGGAGGAAATGTCCAGTAGGGAAGAAACCCCAAAACATGCCCCCAAGTGGTGGGAACGGGAGCGAAGGGAGCGAGCCGTGACACTATACCCCCTCCCACGGCCGACTCCAGGCGGCCGTTACTCGCACAAAACATCTTCTTTCCATGACAGGAGCGCTTTGTTTTCAGAAGTGGCACTGACGGAAACGATGACCCACGGGCAGAAGCAGAAGGACTGGAATGAATAGAATCAGGCCGCAGTCTATAAGAGCCATAGGCGGGTTTTCGGTGAGGAAGAGACTCATGGGTCGAAGAAAGGCATGAAGGACTTGCAGGACCCGAAGCAGAGTTGGAAGGTCCAGGAAGCTTAGTCACTGGAAGAGGATATGCATACATCTTAGAGGAGAGAGGCAGGCTGGTGCTACATGCCTTAGACAACGGTAGAAGTTCTGTTAGCCTCACTGCCGAGAGTGGACACACAGGAGGTGAGGAAACAGCAGGTTTCAGGAAATGTTTGTTTGGAAGAGGAAGGTGGCGGCTGAGGTAGAGGTTCGGATACTCTGTCATCCATCTGGGTAAAGGTTTGTGGTTGAAAGTGACAAAGATTCGCCTGCATAAGTTCCATGCCTTGGAGGTCTGGAGATCCAATGGGTTGTACGAGGCTGGCACTCCCATGGACAGTCATGTAGCCAGTCAAGTAGCCACCTTGTTGCACGTGGGATACAACCGCAGGAACGTTTGGCATACTGATAGGAGTGTTAGACACAGTACTCGGAACATCAGGCATACTAGCAGCGGGAGCAAAAACAGGCACATCTTGAACTGCAGCAGACATTCCCCTCCTTTGGCTACTAGCACCCAACTGGCGCTGCAGCTGGAGGGCCGTGCCCGTCCCTTCCCTCAGGCTCATGTGGGATCCGGCAACAAAAGGGTTGTCAAGCGGTTGATCCAAACCGGACTCCAAACGCGGACCGTCCAGCCCGCTATCCTGGTCGGCTACTCGTTCGGTGACTGGGCCGTGGTGGATGGCATCCGTTTCTCTCTCGTAATACTCCAGGCAAGTCCAGCGGCCTCGCATGTAAGGCCCTCCCGAGTCGTGAGCCAGCTTGATGTTTCTGAAGAGAGAGCTGGCAGAAGTCTCAGGCTCAGATTTAGCATATTCGGGAGGTGCTGATGCTACAGTCAAGTAGTTGGGAGAATTGTTTTGTGTACAAGGCAGACATTCTGGTGATCCCCCTGAAGCATAAGAAGGGCAAGATGGACGTTCATCAGTAAATGGTTGGGATTCAGGAGGAATCTCTGGAGCAGAAGAATATGCAGCAGGATCTGACAGTGTAGACAGGTACACCTCCGATATTGGCAGCGAGGCTGAGCAGGATACAGGTCTCTCATGAACTGAAGCCAAACTAGCAGTAGGCTCTGGGACCGAAGACATGCACTTAGAATGTACTACCGGAGGCTCCATGGCTGAAGGATAATCTGCTGGATGAGTCACTGTAGCCGAAGACAAACATGCCAGAGGAAATTCTGAGGCTGAGGGCATGCAAGCTGGAGCCGTCTTGTTAGCTGAAGACAAACTTGTCAAGGTCTTTGGCTCTGACTGCGTACATGGTGAAGGCTCTTGGGTGACTGGCAGACATAGCACTTTTTTATTGATCGAAGATACGTGTGCCAACGATGACTGCAGAGCTGTGGACAGGATTATTGAAGAGTCAATGGTAGTAGGAGGACAGTCTGAAGTCCCAGAAGTCGACAGACACACTTGTGGTTCAGGAATGGAAAGCCCATTTAAGGCAGTTGACCCCTTGGCACCAGTAACCAAAGTCTGAGCTGTACCCCTGCCGTCCCTCTCCATAGTGGATGACACAGAGTCTCTTCCTTTGTAGAAGTCAAAATCAACCAGTGGAATCACCATAGTAAAGTCTCTGTTAATCAGGATTTCGTCAATTGACCATTCCTCTGTCTTAGCTTCTGAAAGTGGCTGATTAACAATCAACAGTTCAGGGATCGCCTGCCGGGTTTTTGGTTCAGTAATCTGTGGAATGAGTCCATCAAAACATGAATTCTGCACTGTCTTTGACTGCTCGTAGTGACCGAAATTGGCAGAAGGAAGAGCGAACACAGAGGTAGCATCGTTTTCCACATCAGCTTGAATGTCTACTTCAGTCTCAGCAGCTAGATCAAGGGCAGAACCTAAGCCTACAGTTGTGACTGATTCTGTGTATGCCACCATTGTGGATTGTGTTTGGAAATCAGAAGCATGTATGTGTTCAAGCTCAGAGTTATGACAAACTGCTACACAGGAAGCCTCAGGTAAAGGAGTGGCTTGTGAATCTTCAGCTAACAGCAATTCCTGACAAACGGTAGGACAGTTGTCAGAACCTGTGCCCTGAATAAGCACTGTGCTTGAAAAAAGACTTTCACTCCCAATAGATCTTACATATTGACAAGTATCATGATTTACAAAAGTCTCCGCACTCAGGGACTGAACAGTATTCACTTCATCAACGGATAAAGTTGGAGGTGTATTCAGAAAAGACTGTAACATCTTATTCTCCTCTTTTAAGGAAATGTATTCTTGTTTTAACTTTTCAAATTCTGCTTTTAGCATGTCCCGCATTAACTGTACATCCCTATCAGTAGGCACAGGGGAAGGCATGGTGGCATCAGGGCTGGATCCTGCCCTAGCCATCTGGAAGTGCACTGATTGTATATTGTCATCTACTGCTTGCAGGTCGTGTGATCTATACTCTCTCTTACCGACGTGGTCTGTGTTTCTTTTAAGCAGACTATTGGCATCAGACCCCTTGGCATTAGAGACCACAGTAAGAACCTGTGCAGAGGAGTAAGCTGTAGACTGAGGGCAGAAAACAGAAGATATGCAAGGAACCCCTCCATTCTTCATGCTTGAATCATGAAACTGTTCAATCTGAGGTAAAGCACAACCGGAGTCATGGGGTTCAATAACAGAGGTACTTGTGTGTATAAATTCTAGCAGTGTGTTGTTTTCCACTGCTAAGGCTTGTGCGGACATAGACTCTGGATCAAAATTAAAGACAGAGCTAGGATCAGGCAATGTAGGATGGGCCACCCAGTGGGTAAAATACTTTGCACGTAAATACCCATTCGTGTCAAGGAGTTCATTTAAGTCAGGAGCAGAGATTCGATTTTCACGGGTAATTGTAAGGGAAGCTTTCTGTATAAGCTTGTTAGAGGCCTTGCTGCCTTTCCTTCGTAATCTGGCCATGTTCAAACGGGAACAACGGCTGGTCATTCTGTCAGGAAAGGAAGAAGGCGATGGATATGGCAGGGGAAATGTGCACAAAATACACAGTAAACAACCTTGAATATAACAACGTGCATTCAATACCCAAGACTCCTGTATACCACTATATGAAAAGGAATGTAGGGTAAACACTTAGAACCTCCTTATGACTGAAAGGAAAGTCGGCAAACTCCTTACCCACTATGCTATTTCAGATACTGACAGCGCTAAGCCCACGTAGAGGGCAAGCAGGGACAGAATCTGTAAGCTGACACTCTAGACGGTACTGAATAAAGAATTTGGAAACAGTACTCACAAGGACCGGAATGACCACATGAATGCCAGTACTCACGAAGACCGGAAAGACCACTTGGATGTCCGTATTCACGAGGACCGGAAAGACCACTCAAAAGTCAGTACTAACCCACAACCCTGTAAATCAAACAAGAACCCAGAAGGCAGTAAAGGCAAAGAGTGAGGATGACTAAATACCTAAACCCAAGTCAAGAGGCAAGAAGGAATAGTACAGTGTGGAAAACAAAAGATAATCACACAGGAGCTAGTTACAACAGCTTCCCACACCTAATAATAAAATAGGAAATAAATGTAAAAGTGTAAAGGAAAACATGGCATGGATCCCAATAGAAGGCAAGGATCAGGAGCAGTGAAAACGATATCAAAAGGGAAACTTTCCCACCCATCCAAGGTGAAAAGGCAGGGAACTAAACCTGTAAAGGAAAGATTAATGCAACAAGTCTTTCAGTAGCAAAGGACAATTTCTAGGAAACTGTGAACACAGGCAATTGGGCTACAGCAAAAGGAAAGCTCAGAGAAAGGCTGCCTGCAGACAGAGAAAGGGAGAAAGGGATTTCCAAAAGGCAGAAATCAATTAGGCATACAAATACGAATTCCAGGACAAGGAACAAGAAACACTAACTAGAAACTGGGCACAAAAACTAGGAACCAGGAACAAGGGACCAGTCAAGACAGGAACGCTGCAACAATGACCAGCGCTGGACTGAAGCAAACTGAGGCTTTTAAAGCTGCTTAACGAGCACACCCCTCAGGCGTGTCGCCTGCTGCACCTGCAGCCACAGGTGTTGCCTATCCTCCACCCAGCCTTGTCCTGCAAGGGAGGAGGTGAGGCAGTGAGCCAGGCATTCTGGGAAGCATAGTCATTTGATTAAAGTAGCAGTAGCATGCTGGCTGCCAAAAACATGGAATGGATCCGGAAGGGAAGTAATTTGGGAAATAAGGTTTTAGCGCTCCCAATTCATCAGGACACTGTAGCATAAGGTTCGGAGGAAATGTCCAGTAGGGAAGAAACCCCAAAACATGCCCCCAAGTGGCGGGAACGGGAGCAAAGGGAGCGAGCCGTGACACTTCCACAGATGGAACACAACCACACTTATCATTGACAATGTTGTACGTCTTTTTGAAAGTATGAATGTAACACTAATACTATGACATGATTTTTGCAACAAATGAAAGACCTGGATTCTCCTACAATCTAGGATAACACTGCAATTCAGCTGACCACACATTGATGTGATAGACACCAGTGAAACCCAGCGATTCAGCTGAAAACACATTGATGCGATAGACACCAGTGAAACCTAGCGATTCAGCTGACCACACATTGATGCGATAGACACCAGTGAAACCTAGCGATTCAGCTGACCACACATTGATGCGATAGACAACAGTGAAACCTAGCGATTCAGCTGACCACACATTGATGTGATAGACACCAGTGAAACCTAGCGATTCAGCTGACCACACATTGATGTGATAGACACCAGTGAAACCTAGCGATTCAGCTGAACACACATTGATGTGATAGACACCAGTGAAACCTAGCGATTCAGCTGACCACACATTGATATGATGGACACCAGTGAAACCTAGCGATTCAGCTGACCACACATTGATGTGATAGACACCAGAGAAACCTAGCGATACAGCTGACCACACATTGATGACCACAAATTGATGTGATGGACACCAGTGAAACCTAGCGATTCAGCTGACCACACATTGATGTGATGGACACCAGTGAAACCTAGCGATTCAGCTGACCACACATTGATGTGATAGACACCAGAGAAACCTAGCGATACAGCTGACCACACATTGATGTGATAGACACCAGTGAAACCTAGCGATTCAGCTGACCATGATAGACACCAGTGAAACCTAGCGATACAGCTAACCACACATTGATGTGATAGATACCTGAGAAACCTAGCGATTTAGCTGACTACACATTGATGTGATAGATACCAGTGAAACCTAGCCATTCAGCTAACCACACATTGATGTGATAGATACCAGAGAAACCTAGCGATTCAGCTGACCACACATTGATGTGATAGATACCAGAGAAACCTAGCGATTCAGCTGACCACACATTGATGTGATAGATACCTAGCCTAGACAAAGCTACAGGAGTGGCGAAACAAAGAGGCACGTGCGCCAAAGGTTATTGTTGACTCATGCACACCTACCATATGTCACCCAAGTCACATAATGATATGTTTGTAACCAACTTATATGCTTTAATATTCATGGTAATGTTAGTTAAAACATAATTCACATAATGCATAAGGACTAAAACACTGGATTGTTTCCATATGTTATAGTAAAGTTTGGTAGTGTATCTACATCTCGTAGTGTAAGCAAAATTTCATTTTGTTGGGGAAGTGCATCATATTGATGAGTGAACACTTTTGAAAATGTACATGATCATACAGCCAAATACTTTTGATGGCAAACCTAGTTCTGTGAACTGCAGTACAACTGGTGCTAGCTGATCCCAAACTCCTTGACAGTCTATCTCATCACCCAGTTGCTTTATACCAGCTCTCGTGAAAGAGATGGCTGCAAAACTACAATATTCCACCTATTTTTCCAACTTCTCAGCCTACTACACCATCCACTCTGCTTAGTCGTTTAATTTATTTCTGCTTAAATAATGAGTACACAAATCTAACTAGAGGTTTACGCAAAGTAGTGATCAATAATTCCATCCAGTCTGTACATCTACAGATCCACTGAGGCACCATACACTGTAG
This sequence comes from Ambystoma mexicanum, assembly GCF_040938575.1. Taxonomy (NCBI): domain Eukaryota; kingdom Metazoa; phylum Chordata; class Amphibia; order Caudata; family Ambystomatidae; genus Ambystoma; species Ambystoma mexicanum. Next base: position 816,888,819 of record NC_090938.1, read on the forward strand.
TAGTTAGCCTCCAGAGCTTGCGTTGCTCTACGTTTATGACTGCATTATATATTAGCAGGGAGAGAGTTGGCCAATCCAGAGGCTGGAAATGCAAGCAGAATTTGCAAGCAGCTGCCCACCTTTCATGCAAGCTGCTGCGCCTGTGCCCAGCCTTAACCCTGTGCTGGAAAGCGGCGCCTCGGGCCAAGTCTCCTCTGCAGTGCTCGACCCCCCTGCCCACTCACCTGCACACCTCCTTGCTCACATTCAGGTCCTGGAATGCTGTGCTTGTGCTTACCTGACTTGAGGACCAGTAGCGGCCCTGCCATCCCCTCCCCCGAAAGTGGTAATTAACGCTATATTGAAAACAGTTGATATCCAGTTGGATCCTGCACCGCGCCCACTCTGTACAATATATTTACACTACCTCTCTTCAACGACCTGGATGACCACGGCATAGCGTACACAAACTATGCCGATAACACCCGAGTCTTACTACCCCTTATGGGCTCTTATGAACAGGATTCAGATACCCTAGCCAACATCTACGCAACCATACAGGCATGGATGGCAGCTAACGGTCTATGTCTCAATGGAGATAAAACTGAGATTCTCCTGGTAGGCTCTGAAGACACTCTCAAGCTGGATCCTCAACACAGTACCTTTAAAATTGATAGTACGATTATCACATTTTCACCAGCAGTCAAAACCATAGGGGTTTTCATTGAATCCTTTCTGTCCATGACGCGCCAACTCAGCGCCGTTGCGTCATTGGCAGGGCACACCAACAAAATCATCAATGGGGTAAAACCTTATCTGTCAAACAAAAACTGCCTCACAATAGCCAGGGCCACCATTCGGGCCAAACTGGACTATTGTAATGCACTCATCTTGGGTACCTCTGCCAAAACCTCAACATGCTACAAGTCACTCAAAACAATGCCCTTAGAGCCGCGCTGAGCATTCTGAAAAGAGAGCTCTCACAAGCAAGAAGAGATGTGCATTGGCTGCCAGTCAAAGAGCACATTCTATTGAAAACCATGGCCATCACAAACAAGTGCCTCGCTCGCACTGCCCTCCCCTCCAAGCAGAGAAAATAATACTTTTCACCACCTCCAGACCCATTCGATCCCACCACTCCAACCAGATTTACGTCCCCACATTCAAAAGAACCATAGCGGGTGGCTCCAGCTTCCAACACTTTGCACTGAAGAATTGGAATGCCCTGCCTACTTCACTCAGAAATGAAGTTTCTTACACCGTCTTCCGTAAAGCCCTCAAGACAAAGCTCTTCAACTAGGACTAGCGTTGCTAGTCCATCCTCACCAGACCCCCTGGCACTCCAATTGATCCACTCTGGAGCATACTACCTATATTTACAGGTATGGCAGATCTATGTTCCCCTGCAAGCAAGGAATCATTAATCGAACATCCTTCGTATGTTACGGTAGATCAAATGTCTTCCGTTTTTCCGTTTCTTCTTGTCTCTCCACCTGCACTGTACTCTCCTGCACTGTATCCCTCTCCGCCTCATCAGCTACTGCGACCTGATTCCACTGTAACCAAGGAACAGCTCGCATACTCTAACATGCAATTGTACCTCTCAATGTACGTACTAACCTTGATTGTTAGCTATTACCTTCATGTATTCCCACAGTAACAAAGTGAGCATACTGTAACTAACGGTAAGTATTAACCATTGACTGTCTGTCATCAATAATCATGTACTCCGCCAGCAACTAAGTAAACCTTCTGTAACAGCGCCACGATGCCTAAGGGCCGTTCAACGCTTTATAAATGTTAATACATTAAAAAAAAATATATATATATATATCAATGACAGGCAAGGGCCATCTTGTCCACCTGCAGTTGACAATTACCCTGCATGTCGCATAACCATACTACTTACTTGGTCTCAGGCTATGAAATTCCTTGAACATTTTGGTTTTATTGAAGCTTCTGAACTTGTTACACAGCAAATGTTGGTTCAAGCATATAATATAAAGGTCACAGCCCTGTGCAACACTGACTGTACCCAGCTGCACAGAGCCTTGCACTGAAAAACGTTTTCAAAGCCTTTTTTATCACAGCTATGTATTTGTGTCCATTCATGCAGGTAGCCTTTTACATACACTCCTCTCACTAATGTCTTGCTTAATAAATAGTGTATTGTTGCTAATTTTATGTCTTGGTACAAATAATGCTTGGCATTTAAAATATAATCAAATAGGTTTGTTTGCTAATCAAGAAAACTTTAATTAGCAATTTCTGCTAATCAGTTATTGAAAATTGGTATATGCCTTGTATATAATTCTCTGTGGCGGTCTATACCTAGCCCCTATGCACAGGCATCCTCACCCTGAGACCCAGTCCATTCTCTTCTAATAATCCGCTAGGCCAGCAAAGCTCTCCTATTATGGGAAACCTCTCCTGGAAGGAAAAGCTAGACGACACTTGGACCCCAATGGATGGGCAGATGTTGAAGCTATTTTATACTCCCAGCCACAACCTAAATCTGTCTGAATAGGTATATATGGATCATGCTTATACATGTTTTAATGTTAGGGTGTATTGTTAATTCACAATGGACTTTGTGCTCATTTCCTTTTTATGTACTTAGTGATTCAAGCATACAACTCTTTTATTGCAGACATATTTGACAAGTAAACCATGATTAAGACTACCAAAACTCATCCAAATTTCTAAAACCATGAGTTTCAATGACATTAAATTGGATTAGGACCGTCTAAGGCTGCCGAAACTCATTTGCATTTCTTGAATCATAGTTTCAATGCCATTAAACTGGAATGTAATTACAGCCAGCCAACAAGTGTTCCTAGGGATACCGAGGGAAGAGACCCCTGAAACTGACTAATAAGTCATCAAGGCGGAATTAGGAACTGTGAGGCCACAGTTGGCCGCCTCACTATCCTGCAAGCTCTGGGATGTGCGTCTGCTGACTCTCTGCTTCCCGTTTCCACTACACAGGCCTAACAGCCCCCTGCAATCATGCTGATCAAAACCCACTCACTCCCTACCTTGCCCAACTACATACCTAAGATACGAACCATCCCACGGCACTAGAACAACCGGATTCTACAAGGCCACTGGCCAGCCTATCCTTTAGCAGCACTGCCCTGGTAGGACTGCGTTCCGGCAAGATATATCCTGACCTATAACCAGCATCCTGACAAGACCTACCCTACATCCGATCATAAACCACAAGCAGGGACCCAGAAAATGAGCTCCCTGACACATAGTACTGAGCCCAAGAATAATTACCCTCTAACCTATTCAAATCTTAACTTACTGGGCCAAACTGTAAATCTACCTCAGAGTACTGCTACCGTGAAACACCAGGACAATCACTACCAGCTCATCCAGACCCAGAAAGTAACCAAGAACAGTGGAATCCTAAGAGTAAACCATCCACTACAGACCCTCACCCCTCCCACCACTATGCTCACTCTCCACTTTGCACCAACAAACAATAGAGCGCAGCTACACCCCATGAACATATCATCATAGCTGCTGACATACTAACAGTACTCTTTGAACACCGCAACATCCTGCTAGAATGCAGCCATACCCCACGAAAAAAGTTGGCTTAGCTGCACACATAAACGTCCTACACAGCCGTAATACCGCCTGAATGTAGTCTCGGAGACCAACCACCTGACTGCACACATTCAACTGATCTCTCGCTAAGACCGCACCTAATGTTAGGATGCAGCATTCATCACAGAAATCACACTGGCTGCACACATATTGAGTGCACCCAAGAACTGTATCCTACCCTACTCTCTCAACTGACCTGGACTATGGTCCCCAAGGGTGTTCAACCCACAAGCGCCTTGACCAGTGATATCCAGAGCACTATATAAATGCCAAATATTAATAACAAATATAAACATCTGTGGTCATTCTTATGTTTCCCAAAATGAACTTTGATTTTATGCAAAGCAGCTAGTAATCCCCCTGGTGTTGTTTGTCCCCAACCCCTTTTACATAGTGCAATTTCGGAAGAGTTCATGCAATAGGAATATTCCTGACTGTCTGTCTTGGAATGATAACCAATCAGAAAGTAAGCTATATGGTTAGTAAGACAAGTGTGATGTCCGGATAAGGACTCCAATATATACTGCAGGAGAGAATTAGAAAGTAAAAAGAGCCAGTTTACAATGCTAGCACCATTTTTTAAAAATCCTTCTTATTTCATTGCTCCTTTTTCTGAGAATACATGGAATTTCATCCAGAGTAACACTGGGATTAAAACCAATGATCTGTTTCTTCTGTGAGCACAGAGGAAATGCTTAATTGTGCATGCTGGCCACTGAATGGCAACCCTCATAATGAACAAAACCTAGAAAATAACAATCACAAGTATAGACCCTGCAGCCTGGTCCTCAGGTCCTTTACAAGGTCTATCAGATCCCCAGCACCCCCTTGCCCCTGCAGAGCCTATGCACCCCATTCACCCCCCCCTCATATGGACAATGCTCTCTAAGTGTGATTCTGACATTCCTGCAGGACACATGCAATGACAATGTATGTCTCCAAATACCTTGCTGGCCCCCACCTCGGGGGATGCCTCTGTTGCTGCTGCTCGCATTGTACTTTTAACCATTAAAAACTCATCCCCCGCACTTCCTCCTCCTTCAAGATATCTGTGTTTTTTCTCTGGTGCGTTGCTCTCAGCAATGGCTGGGGTGGGTCGCAACTCTGGCCAGACATATAGAGAGGGAGCAGTAGATGGGCGTATGATATGCCGGGTACAGCTGGGATAGAACATCCTACTTGCAAATTGGCCCAAATAACTCTGGCTGTTCAGCTCTCATGGAAGGAAAAGCTAGTAAGACATATTGTTCAATATTGAGGACCAAATCACCAAGCCTATACACACATCGCACTGTCTAATGCGTGTTCTCCCCTGTGTCCCTGTGAAACCAGAGAACTCCCCACTAGCTGCTCCGACCCCTAACCCTCTGTACTGTCCAGTGCACCTTCACTCCAGTGACCTCTAAACTTCTTACAGTACCATGTTAAGCGCCTCCTGTGCAGGACCTTATCCAATCGCAGCACAGTGAGAGGACAAGCTGTGGGGTTTCCTCCAGGCATGAGCTTCAGATGTAAGAAGCTGCCCCCCCCCCCACCATTATCAGGAAGTCAGGAGATCACCCCCTTTCAGGGCATACCACTTTGACTCAGGTGCTAACAGGTTTCTCCTGTTCTAGGCTGTACCGACTGCGGAACAAGGAGCGGATCTCAGTCTCGGCCGCCTCAAAGCTGCTGTCCAACATGATGTGTGAATATCGGGGCATGGGACTGTCTATAGGCAGCATGATATGCGGCTGGGACAAAAAGGTGAGTGGAAGGGCCCCCCACCATGATAAGCACAGAAAGAGAGGAAGCCTTAATATGTATAATGCACTGTGTATGCAGACTCAGTCTCTCCTCAGAACCCACCTGGCAGGAGACAGAGAAATACCTAACTATCCCTCACAAGGAATTACCTCACCCCAGGACGTGGTGGTGGGCTGCCTATCTAAAATGTAGATAGAAAAAGAAAAAGGAGTGGCCAAAAACCCTGACATTCCCTAACTGTCATGAATAGCTGACGTGTGCTTAGCGAGATGTAACAATTTAGTAACAGCGAACACAACAAAGACCTACTAAAGTAGAAGAATACTATACATAGGGCTACAAAAAAATGGGGACAGCCGCTGAGTAAACAATCTTTATTAACCTTGTACATGGATTCTGTCCTGTGTATATCTGCTGCATTGCACTGGATTCTGTCATTGTTACCTGGGGTGCATTGCACTGGACTCTCTCATGCTTATGTTGGCTGTCTTGCAGTGGATTCTGTCCTGTGTATATCTGCTGCATTGCACTGGATTCTGTCATTGTTACCTGGGGTGCATTGCACTGGACTCTCTCATGCTTATGTTGGCTGTCTTGCAGTGGATTCTGTCCTGTTTATATCTGCTGCATTGCACTGGAGTCTGTCATTGTTACATGGGGTGCATTGCACTGGACTCTCTCATGCTTATGTTGGGTGTCTTGCAGTGGATTCTGTCCTGTTAATATTTGCTGCATTGCCATGGATTATGTCATTGTCACCTCGGGTGCATTGCACTGGACTCTCTCATGCTTATCGGGTGTCTTGCAGTGGATTTTGCCTTGTTTAAATCTGCTGCATTTCACTGGATTCTGTCCTGTTTATATTTGCTGCATCATTGCACTGGATTCTCTCACTGTTACCTGGGTTGCATTGCACTGGACTCTCTCATGCTTATCGGTTGTCTTGCAGTGGATTCTGTCCTGTTTATATTTGTTGCATTACACTGGATTCTGTCCTGTTTATATTTGCTGCATTGCACTGGATACTGTCCTGTTTATATTTGCTGAATTTCACTGGATTCTGTCCTGTTTATATTTGCTGCATTGCACTGGATTCTCTCACTGTTGCCTGGGTTGCATTGCACTGGACTCTCTCATGCTTATCGGTTGTCTTGCAGTGGATTCTGTCCTGTTTATATTTGCTGCATTGCACTGGATTCTGTCCTGTTTATATTTACTGCATTGCACTGGATTCTCTCACTGTTACCTGGGGTGCATTGCACTGGACTCTCTCATGGTTATAGGTTGTCTTGCAGTGGGTTCTGTCCTGTTTATATTTGCTGCATTGCACTGCATTCTGTCCTGTTTATATTTGCTGCATTGCACTGGATTCTCTCCTGTTTATATTTGCTACATTGCACTGGATTCTCTCACTGTTACCTGGGGTGCATTGCACTGGACTCTCTCATGCTTATAGGTTGCCTTGCAGTGGTTTCTGTCCTGTTTATATTTGCTGCATTGCACTGGATTATGTCCTGTTTATATTTGTTGCATTGCACTGGATTCTGTCCTGTGTATATTTGCTGCATTGCACTGGATTCTCTCACTGTTACCTGGGGTGCATTGCATTGGACTCTCTCATGCTTATAGGTTGTCTTGCAGTGGATTCTGTCCTGTTTATATTTGCTGCATTGCACTGGATTATGTCCTGTTTATATTTGCTGGATTCTGTCCTGTTTATATTTGCTGCATTACACTGGATTCTCTCACTGTTACCTGGGGTGCATTGCACTGGACTCTCTCATGCTTATAGGTTGTCTTGCAGTGGATTCTGTCCTGTTTATATTTGCTGCATTGCACTGGATTCGGTCCTGTTTATATTTGCTGCATTGCACTGGATTCTCTCCTGTTTATATTTGCTGCATTGCACGGGATTCTCTCACTGTTACCTGGGGTGCATTGCACTGGACTCTCTCATGCTTATAGGTTGCCTTGCAGTGGATTCTGTCCTGTTTATATTTGCTGCATTGCACTGGATTCTGTCCTGTTTATATTTGTTGCATTACACTGGATTCTGTCCTGTTTATAGTTGTTGCATTACACTGGATTCTGTCCTGTTTATATTTGCTGCATTGCACTGGATTCTGTCCTGTTTATATTTGTTGCATTACACTGGATTCTGTCCTGTTTATATTTGCTGCATTGCACTGGATTCTGTCCTGTTTATATTTGCTGCATTGCACTGGATTATCTCACTGTTACCTGGGTTGCATTGCACTGGACTCTCTCATGCTTATCGGTTGTCTTGCAGTGGATTCTGTCCTGTTTATATTTGTTGCATTACACTGGATTCTGTCCTGTTTATATTTGCTGCATTGCACTGGATTCTGTCCTGTTTATATTTGCTGCATTGTACTGGATTCTGTCCTGTTTATATTTGCTGCATTGCACTGGATTCTCTCACTGTTACCTGGGGTGCATTGCATTGGACTCTCTCATGCTTATAGGTTGTCTTGCAGTGGATTCTGTCCTGTTTATATTTGCTGCATTGCACTGGATTCTGACCTGTTTATATTTGCTGCATTGCACTGGATTCTGTCCTGTTTATATTTGCTGCATTACACTGGATTCTCTGACTGTTACCTGGGGTGCATTGCACTGGACTCTCTCATGCTTATAGGTTGTCTTGCAGTGGATTCTGTCCTGTTTATATTTGCAGCATTGCACTGGATTCTGTCCTGTTTATATTTGCTGCATTGCACTGGATTCTGCCCTGTTTATATTTGCTGCATTACACTGGATTCTCTCACTGTTACCTGGGGTGCATTGCACTGGACTCTCTCATGCTTATAGGTTGTCTTGCAGTGGATTCTGTCCTGTTTATATTTGCTGCATTACACTGGATTCTCTCCTGTTTATAATTGCTGCATTGCACTGGATTCTGTCCTGTTTATATTTGCTGCATTGCACTGGATTCTGTCCTGTTTATATTTGCTGCATTGCACTGGATTCTCTCACAGTTACCTGGGGTGCATTGCACTGGACTCTCTCATGCTTATGGTGGCTGTCTTACAGTGGACTCTGCTGTTTATATTTGCTGCATTGCACTGATTATGTCCTGTTTATATCTTCTGCATTGCTCTGGAATGTGTCATTGTTAGCTGGTGTGCATTGCACTGGTGCCTGTCAAAACTCCTGTTTCTCTTTCTTCCTAGGGCCCTGGACTGTATTATGTGGACGAGGCTGGGACACGTCTCTCAGGCTCTATATTCTCCACTGGCTCTGGGAATAGCTATGCATATGGCGTTCTGGACAGTGGCTACCGGTATGACCTCTCTGTAGAGGACGCTTACGATTTGGGACGTCGAGCCATCGCTTACGCCACACACCGCGACTGCTACTCCGGTGGTGTTGTCAACTGTAAGTCACACGTCAGGGCAGTAGTTACAGGCCTCTTGGGTCTGAGTCATGCTTAGAATTGGCTTCAATGTGTATTGACCATTGTATTAAACATGGGGTCGGTCTGGTCCAGAAGCGGATGGGAATTGGGATCGTGGAGGTTTCAAGAGTTATTTGTTCTTAGTGGGAACTGAATGATTCAGCATGACTGATATTCATAATTTATGGTCCACACACAGAAATATGGTATTTTGGGAAGTCTTTCTGATCGCTGACCCGGCTCGTCCTCTCGTGACCAGGTGTGGGGGTATGTCTATAACTCCGAGCAAGGCAAGGTCATTCTAATACAGAGTGCTCTTTTCTTTTCAAAGTGTACCACATGCGGGAAGACGGATGGGTCAAGGTCTGCAAGGAAGACGTCAGTGACCTTCTGTACCAGTACCAAGCTGAGAAACATTGAAGGGATGGACCAGTACCAAGCTGAGAAACATTGAAGGGATGGACCAGTACCAAGCTGAGAAACATTGAAGGGATGTACCAGTACCAAGCTGAGAAACATTGAAGGCAATTGCCTACTCTACCCGTCACAGGATCGTGGCGTAGGAGTTCCTGCATCCTATGCCGCCCTTTTTCCTCCAGTACTCTGGACACCATTCTACGCATAGTGTACAATGCTTCTGAAGAATGACACAAATACACTCCTTTTCTATGCTTTGCACAGTTTCATAAAGGCATGGAGCTACGCACCTCTCTATCGATGTCTGATCAACATGCTCCCCGGGCATGGAGCTTCATGCCTGCACCTCTCCATCAATGTCTGATAGACATGCTCTCCCGGCATGGAGTTTCTTGCCTGCACCTCTCCATCTATGTCTGATGGACATGCTCCCCGGGCATGGAGCTTCTTGCTGGCACCTCTCCATCTATGTCTTGTCAATATGCTCCCAAGTCCTTGAGCTTCTTGCCTGCACTTCTCCATCTATTCCTGATCGACATGCTCCCCTGGCATTGAGCTTCTTGTCTCCATCTCTCCAACTATGCCTGATCAACACTCTTCCCGGGCATGAAGCTTCTTGCCTACACCTCTTCATCAATGCCTGGTTGACGTGCTCCCAAGGTATGGAGCCTCTTGCCTCCACCTCTCCATCTATGTCTGATTGACATACTCCCCTGGCATGGAGCTTCTTGTCTCCACCTCTCCATCTATGCCTGGTCGACATGCTTCACTGTCATTGAGCTTCTTGTCTCCACCTCTCCATCTATGCCTGGTCGACATGCTTCCCTGTCATTGAGCTTCTTGCCTTCACCTCTCCATCTATGCCTGGTCGACATACTTCCCTGTCATTGAGCTTCTTGCCTTCCCCTCTCCATCTATGCCTGGTCGACGTGCTCCCAGGGCATGGAGCTTCTTGCCTCCACCTCTCCGTCTAAGCCTGGTCGATGTGCTCCCAGGGCATGGAGCTTCTTGTATCCACCTCTCCATCAAGGCCTGGTCGACACGCTTCCCGGGCATGGAGCATCTTGCCTCCACCTCTCCATCTATGCATGGTCAACACACTTCCAGGGCATGGAGCTTCTTGTATCCACCTCTTCATCAATGCCTGGTCTACACGCTTCCCGGGCATGGAACTTCTTGCCTCCACCTCTCCATCTATGCCTGCTCGACGTGCTCCCAGGGCATGGAGCTTCTTGTACCCACCTCTCCATCAATGCCTGGTCAACACGCTTCCCGGGCATGGAGCTTCTTGTCTCAACCTCTCCATGTATGCCTGGTCGACATGCTCCCAGGGCCTTAAGCTTGTTGCCTCCACCTCTCCATCTATGCCTGGTCCACATGCTTTGCAGGCATGGAGCTTCTTGCCTCCACCTCTGCATCTATGCCTGATCGACATGCTCCCCTGGCATGGATCATCTTGCATCCACCTCTCCATCTATGCCTGATCGACATGCTCCCCTGGAATGGAGCTTCTTGCCTGCACCTCTGCATCTATGCCTGATCGACATGCTCCCCTGGCATGGAGCTTCTTGTCTCCACCCCCCATATCTATACTTTCTCATGCATAACTACGTCTCTTGAGATTCTTGCATCAATCTATATCTTGCCCTCACACTACCATGTCTTGTAGGTTATTGCATCTACCTCCTTATTTGTGTCTCACCCACCCGCTACTATGGCATGGAGGTTCTCGCTTCAACCTGCCTGTGAGTGCTTTGCCTCGTTGCTTCCTGCCACCTAGTGGCCAGCATTCCTCTGGCCCTCACCACTCCCCAGGTCTGTGTTGGATCCTTCTTCACTCACCTTTTCCAGTACTGCTGAATTCCCCCAATCCCAGTACATGAGACGCTTTCAACTTAATGTCTCGCTCTGCACCTGAACCCCGCCCCTTCATCATTGATCTTCTAAGCACCCATGACCCCTTCTGGATTCAGATGGGATTTCCCTTGACTTCCTATGCTCCGAGCATCGGCATCCTCTACATTTCCTCTTCAGGTTCCTCTTTCATGCCTGGAATGGAGAGATGAGGTCCTATTCTGCTCCTGATTGTCCTCTGTAAGGATGGGCCTCTACTCTGTCCTCTTACCTGAATACTTCATGTACGGATGGGCCTCTGGTCTGCTTGTACTCCAACCTGAAGCCCTCTTGAATGGTTGGGCCTCTGGTCTGATTGTCCTCTCACCTGAATCCTTCATGTATGGATGGGCCTCTGGTTTGCTTGTACTCCAACCTGAAGCCCTCTTGAATGGCTGGGCCTCTGGTCTGCTTGTACTCCAACCTGAAGCCCTCTTGAATGGATGGGCCTCTGGTCTGATTGTCCTCTCATTTGAACCCTTGATGTACGGGTGGGTCTCTGCTGTGGCTGATCTCTCCATGCTATGTTAGAAACACTCTTTCAGGCCTGGTCCATGCTGAATTGAACAGTGCAAATAAAACAAACCTATATCACCTGGGATTCCTGTGCTTTCATTAACATTCATTGGGATTTGAGACTGCATTTAACCCTTTCAAAGTGCCATCGGGTTCAGACAGTGAAAAGTTGGGATGTCTATTTGTACTGCGCAAACAGACTTCAAGTTCCAGCAGTCAATACTCTGAAACAATTTAAAGTCCCAAAACACTGTTGAGAAATATAGATGAAGCCATCCGATGTGCAAGTAGTGATTTATTCTATGCACAGCCGACACGGGTTTCGACCAATCGGTCATTTTCAAGGAAAATAATTCTAGGGATGAAGCCATAGCTGTTCATTCACCAGACTTCTCTGGAGGATTCAGTTGATTAATTTGTGGTAAAATAATGCCTCTTTCATTTACCAATGTTCGGCATCATCACAGTTCAAGGCTGAAATGCCTCAGGGTGCTTTAAAATGTAGCATAGTGGCCTGTCTGAATCAGAGGTTCAGATGTATTAAATAGGTCCCAATACCTTGTGTCCAGTGTCACAGGATTAATTCCCAAAGTAGAATCCGGTAGTAAAAAAACAGTATATAAGACAATTCAGACAGTGGATCGCAAATCTTCAGAAAAAGTGCCATGCAAGTGCAGACTGGCAACATTTGTGTCGATGTAAGGGGCAGGTTGAACATTTTCTTTAGGGGACTTAAATGTTGTGTACCATGGTGTGTGTTTAAAATTTAGATCTTGGTGCTGGTCGGGGGATACCCTGTCTGGTTATCAGGGAGAACCTTTTTCCACCTCTCCCCAAGAAGGCACACACCACATTCAAGGCATATCCCCATGTTTCTGAGGGAGTCCCTCATAAAAGGCCTCTCAGGGGTCAAGCTTTCCAGTGTCAACACTCTGCCATTTTCGCCACCTATTCACCCAGAGAAATGTGAGATTCGCACACTTGCAGAAAGCAGTAGGATACCTGGCCTAAGCACTTATTAAGTACCACAGCTGGGTGGGACAGCAGGATCTCAGGCTTAAACACTTATTAGCAGTGCTGGGTGCAGAAACCTGGCCTAAACACTTATTAAGTACCACAGCTGGGTGGGACAGCAGGAGCCCAGGCTTAAACACTTATTAAGGATGCTGGGTGCAGGAACCTGTCCTAAACACTTACTAAGTACCACCACTGGGTGTGACAGCAGGATCCCAGGCTTAAGCACTTAGTAACAATGCTAAGTGCAGGAACCTGTCCTAAACACTTACTAAGTGCCACAGTTGGGTGTGACAGCAGGGTTCCAGGCTTAAACACGTATTAACCGTGCTGGGTGCAGGAACCTTGCCTAAATACTTATTAAGTACCACAGCTGGGTGTGACTGCAGGATCCCAGGCTTAAACACTTATTAAGTACCACAGCTGGGTGTGACAGCAGGGTTCCAGGCTTAAACACTTAGTAACGGTGCTGGGTGCAGGAACCTGTCCTAAACACTTATCAAGTGTCACAGCTGGGTGTGACAGCAGGAGCCTCTTCGGGAGAATTCTCACCCAAGTGCTAATTCCCTCTACCTTAGAGCCCTCCTGCTCTTTTGCTATATTTTGGGACTTTGAACTTTTCATTTTGATGTGTGTTTTACTTTTGTGTTCTTTGGATATGGAGTTTTAAACAACTCCATAGGCATCATCTTTTTCTGTGTGTCACACACCACCTTCAGTGCAGTGGCACAGGGATGTCTTTCAGACTTCCCAAGGTTTAAATACCTTCTCTGGGACTGACTACTGTCTCCCAGAGCGTGTAAAGTTAAATTGACTTTACTAGTCTCTTTAAATTTACAGGCCCAGCACACACTATCTTCCTATAGAGTTTCCTAGCATCCCCTTTGTCTAAACACTCATGTAACAGCCAAATGTTACCCTTTCCTCTTGAAATGGCTGGTGGCAGTGGTTTTAGAACGAACTACCATGATTTTTCCCGGAACACCAGTAGCTAAAAATCGGGTCAGCCATGTTTTTCAATATGGCGCCCAAGACCTATCTGTAAAAACAGACTCGGTCAACTTTTATTGCCATTTATTTTGGAAAGGTCATTCTAGTGTTTGTCTCTGCCCGCCAAACCAGGTTTGGTCCCTTTGTTTGTTGGCCTTTGGCAGGCTTCAGTGCTGAAGCCCTCCTCTGGCGCCTGAGTGTCTGGGGTGGACAGGATGTGAGGGAGGTGCCCGAAACTCCCTGTGCTTAGTCTCCCAGGAGACCTGAATGCACTCTGGCATGAATGGCTGACTGGCTGTCCGGCAAGGACAGCCACCCTGCAGGGTGAGTAACAGCCAGGCTGGAATGAATGGGAGAAAACTGTTTACCAAGCAGGACTCTGGGACTTGGAAAGCAGAGTCGACCACTGGAACAAAAGAACCGAAGACGAGTTGAAGGAAGACGACTGCTGCAACTCCTGGACGACCGGTGAAGCCCTGCTGCAGGTCAGAATTGCCTGAAACTCCATCAACAGAGAAGCCCTTCAAGGATAACTTCTTCCCTTGAGTTGGTGGGAACAACCAACTCACAAGCCACCTGGACACCGTCTCCATACTGGTCGAATTTTCTTCAGAGTGCTGTTGAAAACCGGATAGCCAGTGAGAAGGATACCAGTTCGTGGACTTTAAGGCACTCACACCTTAAAGTGACGTTTTGCCAAGCTTGTGCCCTCTTCCCTGGGCAGTGCAGGAACCTCCCGATGTCCTCCTTCTTGTCCCCACGACTGAAGCTCAGGAACAGCAAGATCTGCTCGAACTGCTAGGAACAACTGCCTCAGCTACAGCTTTTCTTCATTCAAAAGGTACTGTTCAAGTGCAGTGCAGAAATCCTTTCTGCCGCGGTGAAAGTTTGTGAAACTTTCCCAACTTTGGAGGCTTGTCCTCCCTTATACAGACATATAACTTTTCTTCTTGCAAACTACTTTTAAGAACCGGGGCAAAGACTTAACCGTTTACTACCAGAACTGTGCTATCCTATCCAAGACACGGAACCATTGACTTTGGCCCAGGCCTATTGAATTGAATTGCCTCTTGTAGTGAACTGAAACTATTTGCCCTGCCTCTGAAAGTAATTGTGCTTTGATTCTTATAACCTTTGTCTTTCTACCCCTTTTGAAAGTTACTGAAGTGCCATTTTGCTCCCACTTCAGGGGAGCCTAACTTGTTCAGAAACCTATTGTTTTAGTATTGTAGTGTATTATAGTGATATTGAGCGGCTTCTTGCTAGTGGAATGTTTTCTAACCAAATGTGTACATAAATGTATATCCTTTTTTACCAAGAAACCTTGAGTAAGTGTTTGTTGAACCACTGTAATTGCAAGTCCTTTGTGTAACATCTTGTACTGCTCACTTCCCTCTTGAGATAAGTCTGGCTGCTCAGCCACTGCTACCACTTAACTGTGTAGTACAGGCTTGTACCAAAGGTGACATTGTACTTACACCTGTAGTGTTAATTGTGTGTAGTGTTCCCAAAGGGTACTGCATGTGATTCTGCCTAACAGAGCCCTGGCTTAAACACTTATTAACGGTGCTGGATGCAGCAACCTGGCCTAAACACTTATTAAGTGCCACAGCTGGGTGTGACAGCAGGATCCCAGGCCTAAACACGTATTAAGTGCCACAGCTGAATGTGACAGCAGGATCCGAGGCTTAAACACTTATTAACAGTGCTGGGTGCAGGAACCTGGCCTCAACACGTATTAAGTACCACAGCTGGGTGTGACAGCAGGATCCCAGGCATAAACACTTATTAACGATGCTGGGTGCAGGAACCTGTCCTAAACACTTATTAAGTACCACAGCTGGGTGTGACAGCAGGATCCCAGGCCTAAACACGTATTAAGTGTCACAGCTGAATGTGACAGCAGGATCCGAGGCTTAAACACTTATTAACAGTGCTGGGTGCAGGAACCTGGCCTCAACACGTATTAAGTACCACAGCTGGGTGTGACTGCAGGATCCCAGGCCTAAACACTTATTAAGTACCACAGTTGGGTGTGACAGCAGGAGCCCAGGCTTAAACACTTATTAACGGTGCTGGATGCATGAACCTGGCCTGAACACTTATTACGTACCACAGCTGGGTGTGAAAGCAGGATCTCAGGCCTAAACACTTATTAAGTACCACAGCTGGGTGTGACAGCAGGATCCCAGGCATAAACACTTACTAACGTTGCTGCGTGCAGGAACCTGGCCTAAACACTTATTACGTACCATAGCTGGGTGTGACAGCAGGATCCCAAACTGATTAACGGTGCTGGGTACTTATCAAGTACCACAGCTGGGTGTGACAGCAGGGTCCCAGGCTAAAACACTTATTAACGGTGCTGGGTGCAGGAACCTGTCCTAAACACTTACTAAGTACCACAGCTGGGTGTGACAGCAGGATCCCAGGCATAAACACTTATTAACGATGCTGGGTGCAGGAACTTGTCCTAAACACTTATTAAGTACCACAGCTGGTTGTGACAGCAGGATCCCAGGCATAAACACTTATTAAGTGTCACAGCTGTGTGTGACAGCAGGAGCCCAGGCTTAAACACTTATTAACGATGCTGGGTGCAGGAACCTGTCCTAAACACTTATTAAGTACCACAGCTGGGTGTGACAGCAGGATCCCAGGCATAAACACTTATTAACGATGATGGGTGCAGGAACCTGTCCTAAACACTTATTAAGTACCACAGCTGGGTGTGACAGCAGGATCCCAGGCATAAACACTTATTAACAGTGCTGGGTGTGGCAGCAGGATCTGAGGCATAAACACTTATTAATGTTGCTGGGTGCAGTAACCTGTCCTAAACACTTACTAAGTACCACAGCTGGGTGTGGCAGCAGGATCCCAGGCCTAAACACTTGTTAAGTGCCACAGCTTGGTGTGACAGCAGGATCTCAGACTTAAACACGTATTAAGAAGTACCACAGCTGGGTGTGACGGCAGGGTCCCAGACCTAAAAACGTATTAAGAAGTACCACAGCTGGGTGTGACGGCAGGGTCCCAGGCCTAAAAACGTATTAAGAAGTACCACAGCTGGTTGTGACAGCAGGATCCCAGGCTTAAACACGTATTAACGGTGCTGGGTGCAGGAACCTGACCTAAACATTTATTAAGTATTTCCATTGGGTATTGCACTGTAGGGTCTTGGTGTTAGGGAGAATTCTCCAGAATGGCTAATTTCCCTTATCTACTGAGTCCCTCAGCAGCTTTGCTGGATTTCTAAGATTTATTTTTTTCACCTGGTAAGAGTGTGAGCCTTTTTTCCCACTCTTACATGAGTTTTGCTGTGTGTGTTTAACATTTTCTTGTGTTCATAGACTGTGGAGACTCACCTACTCCATAGGCATCATCTTTTTACTGTGTGTTACACAGTACCTTCAGTGCAGTGACACAGGGTTGTCTTTTAGGCTTCCCAACTCCGACTCCATTTTCTGGGACTGACTACTGTCTCCCAGAACCTTTAAAGTTGCCATTGACTTTATTTGCCTCTGTAAAACCACAGACCCAGTACAATCTATCTTCCATAGAGAACTGGAAAGGGCTACTAGTTATCCCTTTTTGTCTGTTTCTCTTGGAGCTTTGTTTCGCTCCCTTTTCATTAAGACTTGGCTGGTGGCAGTGGTATCTACCATATTTCTTCTACCGTGGCTATATTACATAGCCTTGGTATTGTTTTAGGCTTCTTGGTAACCTCAAACTTAAACCCAATGGACCATATTAACTTTAATTTGGTTCCGGCTGGGGTTATTCGCCATTTCTTTTTGTAAAACTCTTTCTTGTGTTTTACTCTGCGTGCCAAACCAGGTTTGGTTCCTTTGTTCACCGTCTTTTCGCGGGCTTCTACACAGAAGCCCTCCTTAGGAGGCTGTATGTCTGGGGGCAACAGGATGTGAGGGAGGGGTTTAGGACTCCCTGCACAGGGTCTCATTGGGGACCCATTTTGCACTCTGATCTGATTGGCTGTGGTGACTGTCCCGGCGGGACAGCCACCCTGCTATGTGATTGACAGCCAGGCTGTGTGAATGGGGGAAAACTGCATAAAAAGCAGGTCTCTGGGGCTGGAAAGGCAGAGTCGCCACTGGAACGAAAGAACCGACGAGGAGCTGATGGAAGAGGACCCCTACAACGACTGAACCTCCCGGTGAAGCCCTGCTGCAGGTCCGAATCTTCATACTCCAACGACAGGGAAGATCTGCCAAGAATCTTCTCCCCTTGAGCTGGTGGGAACAACCAGTTCGCCAAACTGCTCGTCAGGCCTCCCTTCTCTGGTCGAATTTGCTGTACAGAGCTACAGTGAACCGGATAGCCAGGAGGAGCGTACCTTGCTTGCGTTTTAAGGAACACACCTTTTATTTGTTGCTTTGCTCATCTGCTGGTTTCTTCCCTGGGCAGTGCAGGACCCTCCAGTCTTCATACTTCGTGTCAGTCCGACAGTCGCTTCAGGAACCGTGAGCCTGCAGGACCTGCCAGGAACGTCCGCCTCAGCTACAGCTGCATCTCCATTTTAAGGTACTGTTCGAATCCAGTTGTTTGTTTTGTCCAGCCGCGGTGAAGGTGTCTGAAAGGCAAAAAGTCTGAATTGATTGAAAGATTGTTAAAGAACCAATGTCTGGGGATGATAATGTGTCTTTTATTGTTGAAGAGTTAGATAAGGCAGAGGAGTCTCAAAATGTAGGCCTCACAGCCCCTCTATCTGCTCTACCACCTCAACCTTTGTCCACTGGGACCCCATCAGGTCCTACATTCAGTCCTGAATTCATTGCTCTAGAAAAGATGAGACTTGAATTGGAATTTAATCGTTTAAATGCTCAAACTGAACAAAAGCATCAAGAACTTAAGCTCAGAGAAATGGAGATGAATCATGCCCTAGAAATGAAAAACGTGTCTTTGGAAAATGCTTCTCTCCCAGAGTCTTCTAGGTCTTCCAGTCCTAAGAGACCCCTTATGCCTAAAGAAATTGTGGGTATGTATGAGGTTAAGCTTGATGTTTTGGATTGGTTGGCAATGTTTGAATATAACCATGGGATTCAAGACATTACAGGGAATCAGTTGCTTCCTTGGCTCTTCTCTAGGCTACCCACTGTTGCATCTGATGTTGTGATGGAGTTGGGGGAGGTGGATAGGATGGATTATGAGTGTGTGAAGCTAGCTTTAATTGCTAGATTTGGGAAGACCCCTTGCCAGTACCTCAAGAGGTTTAGGACCCTCAAAAAGCATGATGGTACCCCTTGGGCTACCTGGGTATGTGAATGTTTAAAAAACTTAGATGGTTGGGTTAAGGGTTACAGAGTAAACACTTATGATGGTTTGAGAAATCTTGTTATGTTAGAGTAAATTTATGATGCCTGCTCACCTGAGCTCAGACAGTACTGGCTGATTCTAAGGAGATAGATCCAAAGAAGTTAGCTAAGGCTGCTGACTTGTGGTTTACCAACAGGGCTACTCACAAGGATTCTGGGGCTACTCAGAAGAAGGATGAGGGGAAACAGCCAAAGAACGATAAGGAGAATTCTAATACCTCCAATCCAAAAGAGGGCCACAAACAGCAACATAAGGGTAAGCCACCTGGGAAACCAAATCAGGCTAATGCACCATCTGGACCCAAACCAGATGGAGGTCAGAACAAGCGCCCATTCATCAAAACATTTGGGAAATGTTAGGTGTGTGGGTCAACTGACCATGTGAAAGGGGATCCCAGATGTAATGGTAAACCTTCAGGGGTCCACACTGTCTCCTTAGCCTTCTCCCCAGAGGAAGAAGTACCTATAGCCAGCGGAAACTTTCAACTACTGGCTGATGAACCCATGAGAGTCTCAGCTAGTGTTTCTTTAGTGTCCCTGGGCTTGTGGGAACAACAGAATTATTTAGATGTCTATAATTCCATCCCAGATAATACTAAAGAGTATTATAAAGATAGTGTTCTTGTGAATGGTCAGGAGACTCCTGCCATCAGAGACACTGGAGCCAGCATAACGGTGGTGGATGAATCATTTTTCAAGGTGGAGGATGTTGCTAAGGCACCCAAACGCCTCACCAAGTTAGCTGGAGGCCCTGTGCAAATGCTTTCCCAGTTACTAGCTCTCATCCAGTGTGATGATATAACTGTCAAAATACCTGTTAGTGTGCAGAGTAAAGTGCCTGGGAGAGTCCGGTTGGGTAATGATCTGAAAACTCTTGGAGTTTTGTCAAGTACCCCCAGGCCTCCCACTAAAAGGAGACAGGATCTCACTAGGCCTGCAAGGGAGAGGACCTTGAGAGGCTATCCAGAGGAGTTGATAGAGGAAACTATCACTCCCACTCCACAGGAGTTGCTCACTGCTATTTCTGGAAAGAAAGAGGCAAAGGGGAAACCCAAATCCTCACGGAAAAAGTCAGATAGCACTCCTGTGCTAGCTACAAGGACATCCCCAAGATTGTCCAAAGTCACACCTGTGACTCCTCCACCTGCTGAGGCAGAGTGCGAGGTACAACCATGTGTGGTTGATCCAGTTTCTGAAGAGTCAGATCTGGAAGAAGACACTGTTTTGGTTGGAGATCTTGACCCTGTTGACCATCTGGAGCTGCAGTCTTTACTGGCAGAAGGTGGACACAACAGGGCAGACTTCAGCAGAGGACAAATAGACTGTCCTACTCTTGAAGGTCTTTGACAACAGGCTTCTAACCAACTTGATGGGCAAGAAGTTGGAAAGCATAAGTTAAGCTGGGAAGATGGCCTCTTCTACAGTGAACTGACTGAGTCTATCCCTGGGGACTGCAAAATAATTGTTGTGCCCCTTGCTAACAGACTCCAGTTCCTACAGTTGGCCCATGACATACCTTTGGCTGGTCACTTGAGTTTCAAAAAGACCAAGGAAAGGCTCTCTTTATACTTCTACTGGCCTAAGATGGGTTCAGGAGTTGACAAATTCTGTAGGAGCTGTCACACTTGCCAAACCTCTGGCAAGAGTGGAGCCAAGAATGTGGCACCCCTGGTGCCTCTCCCAGTGGTGGGAGTTCCTTTTGAGAGGGTGGGCATCGACATTGTTGGTCCCCTTGACCCTCCCACATCTTCAGGGAACAGGTTTATCCTGGTTGTAGTAGACCATGCTACAAGATACCCAGAAGCCATACCTATGAGGACTATTACAGCTCAGGCTGTGGCTAAGGCTCTACTTGGTATTTTTAGCAGGGTAGGGTTTCCTAAGGAAGTGATATCCGACAGGGGATCCAATTATATGTCCCACTACATGCAAGCCATGTGGAAAAACTGTGTTGTCACTTACAAGTTCTCTACAGCCTACCATCCACAAACCAATGGACTGGTAGAGCAGTTTAATCGTACTATGAAGAGCATGATAGGTGCCTTAGAGGAACCCCTTAAAAGGAAGTGGGACCTTCTACTGCCATGCCTTCTCTTTGCTTATAGAGAAGTCCCTCAGGAGGGAGTTGGATACAGTCCCTTTGAACTTCTCTATGGCCATCCAGTCGAGGACCATTGGCCCTGATTAAGGAGGGGTTGGAGAGTGCTCCTTCCCCCAAGCCAGTCAGAGTGACTGACTATGTGATAGGTCTCCGGAGGAGAATGTCACATGATGGCAGAAGCTTGTGATAACTTAAAAGCAGGTCAGGCTCTGGTCAAACATTGGCATGACCAGAAGGCCAACATGGTTGAGTTTACTCAAGGCCAGCCAGTATAAGTTATGGTGCCAACAAGGCAGAGGGCCTTGCAGGACAAATGGATATGACCCTTCAAGGTTGTGGGCAAACTTGGAGAGGTGAACTATTTGGTGGATTTAGGCAGACCTAAGGAGGCTCCCATAGTCTTTCACACCAACCGTTTGAAGGCATATGTCTCGAGACCAGAAGTGGGAGCTTTGCTTCTAGCTTCAGCTCAAGAGGAGGAGGAGAGGGAACCTCTACCTGACCTCCTCAGAGGCCAACCTTTAGATGGGAATATAGAAGGAGTTAATCTCTCTTCTCAACTGACATCTGTACAACAGGAGGAGTGCAAAGTTCTGTTAAATCAGTTTGCCCCTCTGTTTTCACTTTCACCAGGCTTGACCTTTGGGGCCAGCATGATATTCTCAATGGTGACTGTTTACCTGTGAAGACCAGAGGTTACAGAATGTCAGAACATGTGAGATCCCACATCAAAGGAGAGGTCAACAAGATGCTTGATCTGAGGGTTATAGAGCCCTCTACAAGTCCATGGTCTAGTCCAGTTGTTCTAGTACCAAAGGCAGGATCAAAGGAGTTGAGATTATGTGTGGACTATAGAGCTCTAAATGCAGTCACTAAGACTGATGCCCATCCTTTGCCAAGGACAGATGAACTGGTGGATAGACTTGGTTCAGCCAAGTACCTCAGCACATTTGACCTAACATCAGGCTATTGGCAAATAGCCCTGACAGATCATGCCAAGGTGAAAACTGCATTTTCAACCCCAGCAGGCCTCTACCAGTTTAAGGTTATGCCTGTTGGATTAAAAAATGCACCTGCTACATTCCAAAGGATGGTCAATCAAGTTCTGAATGGGATGGAGGACTTCTGCATGGCATACTTGGATGACATTGCAGTGTTCAGCCCTACTTGGAAAGAACATATTGATCACTTAAGATATGTTTTGCAGGCTCTTGAGTAGGCCCATCTGACCATAAAGGCAAGCAAATGTCAAATTTGTCAGAGCAAAGTGGTCTACCTTGGTCATGAGGTAGGAGGGGGTGACATGAGGCCACTGCCCAGCAAAGTACAATCTGTGCAAAACTGGGCCACCCATACTACTCAAACCCAAGTGAGGGCCTTCCTAGGTGTCACTGGGTACTACAGGAATTTCATAGAGAACTATGGGACCATAGCTTCTCCTTTGAATGTAGTCTCCTCTCCAAAATTCCCTAAAAAGGTTAGATGGAATGAGGAGTGCACTCAAGCCTTTGAAAACCTGAAGAAAGCCCTTTGTCAAGCTCCTGTCATAAGAGCTCCTGATTACCACCAAACCTTCATTGTCCAGACAGATGCATCCGATACAGGTATAGGTGCAGTCCTTAGTCAACTGGATGGGAAAGGTAGGGAGCACCCCATTTGCTTCATCAGTAGGAAACTGAAGGAACCAGAAACAAGGTGGGCAACCATAGAGCGTCGATGTTTTGCCATTGTGTGGTCTCTGAAGAAGTTTAGACCATACTTGTATGGATCTACTTTTGTGATTCAGACCGACCACCAACGCTTGAGACGGTTAATGCAAATGAAAGGGGGGCCTGCAAGGGTTTGATTTCACCATTGAGCACAGAGCAGGATGTCACCACCAAAATGCTGATGGTCTCTCTATGATGTTTTTAACCGACTAGAGGTAGAGATTCATCCAGGAGTGGATTAAATCCTCCAGTCCCTTAGTCTGGGGGGGGCGAGTGTTAGGGAGAATTCGCCAGAATGGCTAATTTCCCTTACCTACTGAGTCCTTCAGCAGCTTTGCTGGATTTCTAGGATTTATTTTTTACACCTGGTAAGAGTGTGAGCCTTTTGTCCCACTCTTACATGTGTTTTGCTGTGTGTGTTTAACATTTTTGTGTTCATAGACTGTGGAGCCTCATCTACTCCACAGGCATCATCTTTTTACTGTGTGTTACACAGCACCTTCAGTGCAGTGACACAGGGTTGTCTTTTAGACTTCCCAACTCAGACTCCATTTTCTGGGACTGACTACTGTCTCCCAGAACATATAAAGTTGCCATTGACTTTATTAGCCTCTGTAAAACCACAGACCCAGTACAATCTATCTTCCATAGAGAACTGGAAAGGGCTACTAGTTATCCCTTTTTGTCTGTTTCTCTTGGAGCATTGTTTCGCTCCCTTTTCATTAAGACTTGGCTGGTGGCATTGGTAACTACCATATTTTTTCTACTGTGGTTATATTACATAGCGTTGGTATTGTTTTAGGCTATCTTGGTAGCCTCGAACTTAAACCTGCTGGACCATATTAACTTTAATTCGGTTCCGGCTGGGGTTATTCGCCATTTCTTTTTGTAAAAGACTTTCTTATGTTTTACTCTGCGCGCCAAACCAGGTTTGGTTCCTTTATTCACCGTCTTTTTGTGGACTTCTACACAGAAGCGCTCCTTAGGCGCCTGTATGTCTCGGGGGGACAGGATGTGAGGGAGGGGTTTAGGACTCCCTGCACAGGGTCTCCTTGGAGACCCATGTCGCACTCTGATCTGATTGGCTGTGGTGACTGTCGCGGCGGGACAGCCACCCTGCTGTGTGATTGACAGCCAGGCTGTGTGAATGGGGGAAAACTGCATAAAAAGCAGGTCTCTGGGGCTGGAAAGGCAGAGTCGCCACTGGAACAAGAGAACCAAAGAGGAGCTGACAGAAGAGGACCCCTACAACGACTGAACCTCCCGGTGAAGCCCTGCTGCAGGTCCGAATCTTCATACTCCAACAACAGGGAAGATCTGCAAAGAATCTTCTCCCCTTGAGCTGGTGGGAACAACCAGTTTGCCAAACTGCTCGTCAGGCCTCCCTTCTCTGGTCGAATTTGCTGTACAGAGTACAGTGAACCGGATAGCCAGGAGGAGCGTACCCTGCTCGCGTTTTAAGGAGCGCAACTTTTATTCATTGCTTTGCTCTGCTGCTGGTTTCTTCCGTGGGCAGTGCAGGACCATCCAGTCTTCCTACTTCATGTCAGTCCAACAGTCGCTCAGGAACCGTGAGCCTTCAGGATCTGCCAGGAACATCCGCCTCAGCTACAGCTGCTTCTTCATTTTAAAGTACTGTGCGAATCTGGTTTTTCGTTTCGTCCGGCCATGGTGAAGGTGTTTGAAACCTTTCGCCAGCCCGAGGGCTTGTCCTTCTCCATTCTTTAAGCTAACTTTTCTACTGACCAACTTCGTTCTGAACTCTTGGCAAAGACTTAACCGCGAACTACCCTGAACTGTGTGATCTTGAGCAAAAAGACTTTTGTCCTATTGACTTTGGCCCTAAGCCTTTTTGATTTGATTCCCTCACTGTAGTTCCCTTTTTTAGATTGCCCTGCTTACTTACTTGTTGATGTTACTCAATTTCTGCCTAACTTTGTCTTTCCCTCCCTTTAAATTACTGGCGTGCCATTTTGCTCACTCTTCATTTTGATCCTAACTTGTCCAGAATCTATTGGGTGTGGTGTATTAAGAGTGTGATTTTTCAACTGTTTTACTTTAGTGAAATGTTTTATAACTGATGTGTAAATACATGTATATTCTTTTACTCAGAAACCTTGAGTCAGTGTTTGTTTGAATCATAGTAATTGCTGTCCTTTGTGTAACTATTGATACTGCTCACTTGCTCTAGAGATAAGTCTGGCTGCTCAGCCATCGCTACCACTTTACTGTGTATCACAGGCTTGTACCAAAGGTGAATTTATACTGTCACTTGTAGTCTTAATTTTGTGTGGTGTTCCCAAGGGTACTGCATATAATTCTGCCTAACACTTTGTCAAGAGGTTTTTGGCGTGCCCAAATCGGTGCAGTATTCCTGATTGCCTTGATCTCCATGTTGGTGGCCTACTGGGAGTCATACATTGGTAGATGCATCTGAGTCCATTCAGTAATTCCAACATATCATGGCTTTGATCTTGGCATAGCCGGAAATCAGCAAGTCCAACATATCATGGCCTTGATCTTGGGATAGCCTGAGATCAGCAAGTCCAACATATCATGGCCTTGATCTTGGGATAGCCTGAGATCAGCAAGTCCAACATATCATGGCCTTGATCTTGGGATAGCCTGAGATCAGCAATGGCAACCTATCATGGCCTTAATCTTGGGATAGCCTGAGATCAGCAATTCCAACATATCATGGCCGTGATCTCGGGATGCCTTAGATCAGCAATGGCAACCTATCATGGCCTTGATCTGGGGATAGCCTGAGATCAGCAATTCCAACATATCATGGCCTTGATCTTGCGATAGCCTGAGATCAGCAATGCCAACCTATCATGGCCTTGATCTTGGGATAACCTGAGATCAGCAATGGCAACCTATCATGGCCTTGATCTTGGGACAGCCTGAGATCAGCAATGGCAACCTATCATGGCCTTGATCTGGGGATAGCCTAAAATCAGCAATTCCAACATATCATGGCCTTGATCTTGCGATAGCCTGAGATCAGCAATGCCAACCTATCATGGCCTTGATCTTGGGATAGCCTGAGATCAGCAATGGCAACCTATCATGGCCTTGATCTTGGGATAGCCTGAGATCAAGCGATGTGTGGCGGCAGATGGATGGAGGTGCGCTCGGATGGAGTCACCTATGGGAAAAGCAGCAAATGGGACCCCGGATCTCTGGGGAACCAGGTGAAGCCAGCAGCTTCCTGGTGCGACTCCAGGAAGTTGTGAACGGAGGATTCTCCAGAATGCCCCCAGACACCTCTCAGAAGCCCCGTTGTGTACCTTGCAGTCACCCTTCCCAGAAAAAAGCTGCAGTAGCCCCCATCAGGAAATATCTCTCATTTGGAGGGAGGCAAAGTTCCCTGTACTGCCATCATATGGGGCATCAGTGTGAGGGGTCCGAAAGCCCAGGAAGTCCAACTCCAGACAGTGTTTGGCATGAGTTTAGCCACACAGCAGATGTGCAGCTCGCTCCGGGCCCCATTCATGATTCCACATGTGGAGGGGGTGGGACACAGTGGGTTGAGGAAGGGTGTTACTGATACCCAAGCCAATGGTCCTCAAGCTATGAGCTGTAGGTGGATGAGTCTGCTCTACCGGGGCAACAGCTAGAAGTTCCTTCTTGACGATGGCGGCCCTAATCAAGTTCCCATACCTTTTCATGAATGTCCCAGTTCTCAAACCCTGCACAACATGGTGGTAACAGCCGCAGAGTCCTGTCTCAGGAGCTTTATTAAGATTGTCAAGATGGGCGGTGGCTCAGGTAGAGAAGCTGCTCCCATTAACAGTTCTGCATACACTGTCTCCCTTACCACCACGCCCCGGTCTGTGAGTGGAGGGGGCCAAGGGAGGCAAGTCGAGACTGGCACTCTTTCCACAACAATGGGGAGAAATTACCATGGAGATGGGAGTGGCGGGCACTGTTTGCAAAAGGTCACCTTCTATCAAACACTGAAGGACATAAACTCAAGAAGCAAGAGAATATGTTTTCAGATATATTATTTTATTGTTCGTTTATAACGCGCTTAATACCAGCGAGTGGTTTCTAAGCGCGGGAGCGGGATTCGAACCTGTGTTGCACCACATTGCCCCTGAGCTATCCTTCCTCCCCAAATAAAGTCAAAGCACGTACCCCTTCTGTTAGGAGAGGTGAATGCGCTATGAAAAAGGGCCCCTCAGAGTCGAACTGGAAGCCAAAAGGGGAGGAGGTATTTATTCCATGTACTTTTTTATTTCCAAGAAGACAACACAGCAAGGTCCACTCGGGATGTAAGGCCACTGAACTAATGGGTCAGGAATTCAAGAGGACAAACTCTAGGAGGCCATTTCTATGATACAATCCAGAAACCACATGAGCACGATTGATCTCCTGGGTGGGTACATTGATATGTCATATAGTGCTATTGAAATGACAACAAAATAAATCCACGAACCAACAACAAGTGGAGCTGGAAGCCAAACATGACCAGTTTGAGGTTCTACTGTTTGGGGTAAAGCAAGAGGGCTGACAAGTAGTTTATCTGTGGGGGTACACATGTATGTAGACATGCAGTATTGCCTGCTAAAGGGGAACATGTCAGAGAGTAGTCTATCAGACATTTGCACCCTAGCAAGGGCATCAGCCAGTCAGGTGGCTGGAAACATGGGCATAAACTGCCCTTGTCCACTCGTGTTCAACCAACTACCTGCGCCTCTTCCCTGGTAGCAGCCATTTCTTCCCTCCGTACCTGTGCCCACAGCCCCTCCCCCACGTCATCCCTCACCCCTCTCCTTCCAAGCTCACCAACCTAGCTGGTAGCCAAGGGCTTCAGGCACCAACTGCCATGACCCCTCACTGTCTGCGGCGCCATAGAAATAGCAAAGGGACTTGGTTACTTGTCTGTTCTCTGTGGCAGAGGCCATCTTGTTTTCTTGATGAGATATTGGTCACTCTCAATATGTACAGAGCTCATCACGCGGCCACAAGCAAAAACAAAACATTTAAACTATTTGCACCCTTGCTCGAGACCCAGGGTGCGAATAGCAATCACCCCGGTGCCCAGGTGCATGCAAGGCCAGTAACGGCTCTGAGCTCTCACCTCCTAGGCAAGAGCGAAAGGTTGGCTGTTACCAGTCCTGTATGCCCTCAGGAGGTGGGGTGATAGCTATATTAAACAAACATTAAACACTAACCTAGGTTATTTTATTATGTGATGTTTTGAAAATCCTGTGGATTAGATATCTTAAACCTCTTTTTATTGTACACGGTATTCTCACAACCACTCAGGCATTGTCTTTTTGTAAATCTACCCTGAACTTTTATGTGGCAAGAAATGAAGGTGTCGACGGAAAAGAAGCAGCCAAAATGGAGGAGGCACCCCGATAACCGGGGCAGGGTCCTCCTCCTCCCTGTGTTAGGGGGAGGGATGAATCCAAAAGCGCGCCAAAGTGCTGGGAAAGCCCGCGAAGGGCAACAAAAGTAAGGGGTGAGCCAAGCCCCATATAAGCGGTGGGCGTCCTGCTGCAAAGAAATTGCAGCTTTCAGCAGAAGGACGCCGGCCGCAGCAGAAGAAGACGGCAAGGCAGTGTTTTGGCGACCAGTGCAAGAGACAGACTCTGAATGAACCATTGCAAAGCCAGAAGGGTCTTTGCTCTTTCGGACCAGGGCCTCTTGGGAGCCTAAGCTGCGGGGGCGTCTGGTGGTAGCAATGAGGGCTCAGCTTCCCCCCAACAAACGGCGCTCTCTCGGCCCAGGAACACCTGCAGGGGCAGGCGGGTCTCAGACACGAAGGGTTGGGGGAGTTGTGCATATTATGGATTTGCTGGAAAAAGGGGGAAGCAGGTTTTGGACACGGAGCAGTCACTGCACCTTCGGAATGATTTTCACTAATGTTTGCTGTGTTTATTATGTGTGGAAATAAACCTGTGGCCTTTTTATGCCAAAAGAAGACATGTCTCATTCTGCACCTTACAGGTTGGGAAGAAGGAGGGGCCAAAAGAATGAGCACGGGTGATGTATGTTGGCATAACAAATGGACAGATGCCCGGGGTATGTCTGTGCTTGGCTCAAGGGAAGTACATCAACCAAGCCCTTGCATGATGGCAGCTAACCAACTCGGCCATCATTTCTTAGATGTACTTTAGTGTTTTATCGTGTTATCAGTTTTCTCCTTTTTAAATAATAAATTGGATTTTATAATTTGCTGCAATGTCGTATTTGTATTGGTGTATTTATGAATGTATTGCAACCTGAAGATTTTATATCGCACTTGGGCATGGCATGAAACACACATTGCTAGTCTGGCACAGTTTGGGGGTCATTGTGAATCAGAATCTGTCGGATTGAATTCCCAGGCAAAGGAAGAGTCTTCGGGGCTCGCTGCAGAACACGGACTATTGCCTTCCAACCCACAGAGAGGGATTAACCCTTTCAGGGGACAGTTCCCCTTTACCAGATGTCTCAGGCAATTCCCAGCAGCAAAAATACGCTAAAAGGGATGGGGGAGACGTACAGTTGTGTGTATCTAGTGCCTGGCGTAAGATTCTGCATGGGGCTAGTACAGGGAATGCTCAATACACAATGGCCACAAGCCCCAGGGGTCGGGGAACATCTAGTGGCTGTAAGTGCGTAGGTTCTCAACTTGTTGAATGGACGGCATTTAATGAAAGGTTGTCTTTTCTCAGACGCTTCTCTGCAGTTGATAGCAGCGGTGCACCTCAGGTGGGCTGGCGAGCACATTACAGCACATTCAGTCCAGGGAGTTGATAAATAAATAAATATACCTGAACACATGACACATTGGGGGTCATTACGACCCAGGCGGTAAGTACGCCAACTTTACCACCATGGTGTAAACTACGTTTACACCATGGTGGATGGTGGATTTACCGCCCCATTCCAAGGTGAGTGGGGCGGTAAATCCCCATTTCCCATTTTACCCTTCCCCATTCCCATTTTTGCCCCATAGGGGATAATGGGAGTGGGGAAGGCGCTAATTAGCACCAAGGCGGTTTAGCGCCATGGATTTTAACGGCTGCTAAAAGCAGCCGTTAAAATCGGAATCAAGCGTTAAGGGTTAACGACGGCGTTAACCCTTAACGCCTGAGTTGTAATGAGGCCCATTGACCTTCTAGAGCTCTGAGCAGTATGCTATGGCAAAGTGACGCCAGATCAGAGGGTTACACCTATGGTTAAGGTGACCACACACCTGCAGTGAGGTCATCAGTGGGTCACCCCAAGACTCTAACACAGCCACCAGATGCTGGGGGAGGACAGTGTTGGCTTAAACACTGTGTCACGAAGCTGAGTGTGATCAAACACAAGCCAGACGCAAACACAATGGGCCTCATTACAAGTACTCCGGTCCGGAATTAACAATGCCGGTAAAACCATACTGGCACCGTTTCCATGTCCGCGCAATCATGACCCGCGGCCCCGGTAATAGCACCACCCTAAACCGCCACCGCGGAAATAGGGTTCCCCTTAAGTCCGTCTGCATGGAAACCCCTCCGTTACCGTCAACACGAAACACCGTGAGCATCACAACTAGCGCGGACACGGAAATACCGGGAAAAAAATGGCGGAAATACCGTGATCGCGGTGGCGGAACCGCCGCCACCGCGAACATGGCATTATACACTGCCTGCTGAACTGAATCAGGGCACAGGTACACCAAATCAGCCCAGCTGGACCTAGCAGGCCACTGGGAGCCTACAAAAGGGCCACACCCAGCCCAACACAACACAGAACCATGCAGGCAGCAGGTCTAGTAGCACTGGGACTGGGCCTACTCAACCAACAGGCAGCACTGCACATGGTGGCAGTAATGGCGCAGAGGAGGAGGCGGAGGAGGCGCAGGCGGCAACCAGCCAACCCTGCAGCTATGGCAAACCCCATTGCCCAGCCAGCCCGACCCCTCCGCCAGCCACCAATGCCACGCATCAGGGCCTCACCCTGGAACCTCACCCCAGGACAGATCCACACCCTATACCGGCTGGACCGTGCAACAATCCTGCACATCACCGCCATGATTGAGGACAACATCAGCAGCCTAATTGACACCCCCACCGCCATCCCCCCCTCTTGAAGGTTGTCTCAGTTCTGCATTTCCTTGGCACTGGCACCTATCAACACACGGTTGGTGAGCTGCACGGCATATCACAACCGTGTTTCTCAAAAATCCCGGTACAGGTACTGGATGCCCTATTGCGCCATGTGTCGGAACACATAGCCCTACCCCGCACCCTCCACGAGGTCATTGCCACCAAGTTGGCCTTCCATGCCATAGCAGGCATGCCAAATTGCATAGGCGCAGTTGACTGCACCCACGTCGAGCTGACAGTACCACATGCAATTGAGGCGGTGTTCCGCAATAGGAAACAGTATCACTCTTTGAATGTCCAGATGGTTTGTGATGCCATGCAACTGATTACACACTGCTGCGCACGTTTCCCAGGCTCATCACATGACTCAATGGTACTGCGGAATTCCACGTTGCCACGGTACATGGAACGCTATGCCGGACAAAGCACATGGCTATTGGGTGAGTACAGCTGACGATGCTACAACCCTGTCGGAGTGGTGTGTGTGTGTCCAGGCCAATGAGCATTGTGAGTGTGCCGCTGTGACCGCACATGCATCACCCCCCTTCCATCTACCAAATACACAGCGGATGCCAAACATCATGAAGGAAGACATGACAGGGCACCACAATGTGCCCGTGCACACGCTGCCACAGCCAATCCCGTCACTGTCCCATGAACCCTGTGCCACTGCAGACACCCACCCTCAATTGAAACACTGCCCCAAAAAGCACGAGAGGCGTGTAAATGAGACGACGTGTATTTACTACTTCCGTACAGTGGAGTCACTCTGCCATGTGTGGACAGCACTGCACCATGACATGCACACAATCAAATGTCACCCGCAGGGCACAGTAAACATGCAAGTTAATGTGTAGGCCCATATGCAGTCAGCGACATACCTCGTGATGGCCAAAACATACCTCCAGACACTGCATGGTACATATGCATGAATGAATGATGATACAAGAATGCACAGCAGCAGATGAGGACATGATGCCACAAACACTGACATGTTCCCCCATCTACATCCCATGTAGGTGATGCGGGATATGCACTCACGCCATGGATGATGACACCTGTACGGAGACCAAGGAACAGGCATGAAGAGGCATACAGTAGGGCACATATCCGCACACGTGGAATGATTGAGAGGACATTTGGACTGCTGAAGGCCCGTTTCCGCTGTCTGAGCAGATCTGGCGGATCACTGCTGTACAGCCCAGTAGACGGGCAAAATCACGCTCGTATGTGCCATGCTGCACAATATATGCCTGCGCAGGAACATCCCAATGCCACCAGACGCAGATGAGGAAGATGGGGATGGGGATGGAGATGGGGATGGGGATAGGGATGGGGATGGAGATGGGGATGGGGATGGAGATGGGGATGGGATGGCACCGCCTCCCCCTGGGGGTCCACATGATGGCCAGAGAGCACGGGATGCCCTGATTCACATTTACTTTTGAGTCACAGCACATTCACAGAAATGCACAAACATGGTGACGACAATGAATTAATAGTTGCACTGCAAAATAAATGATCAATGTCCACACATGTATGTCTTGATTTGAAATGGTGATGTATTGATGTAATAACAACAGGGAAGAAGGTGCATTGGTTAGGGAAGCTGTACACCCGGGGCCACCCACCACCCAAACGTGCCCACCCCCACCCAGAGCCCATTGTCCAAACCCCCAAAACTACCTACCCCACCACCCAAACGTGCCCACCCCCACCCAGAGCCCATTGTTCAAACCCCCAAAACTACCTACCCCACCACCCAAACGTGCCCACCCCTCTCACACCCTTGTAGTCCACATGTGTCCTGCACTGCCCCACACACATGCCATCACTTCCGTGTGCGCTTCTGTGCAACCTTGCCCGAGGGACCCGTTAGCTTACTCGAGCGCCTCCTCGGACTGGCAGTAGTGGAGCTGGATGGGGTGGTTGTGTTTGATTGGCCAGAATATGGGATTGAGGGCATCCGTGCCAGATTTGCCTGTTGGCCAACCAACATGGCCTCTACAAGCCTGGAGGTGTGGTCGTTGCCCTCCCGCACATGGCGTGCAAGGGTTACTATGGTGCTCGCAAAGCGTCCAATGGACCTCGACAGGCGACGCACTGAGGCGCTGTAGCTCTCCCTCTGCAGCCTGGATTCCTCTAGCTGCCTCTCCACCAGCTGGATGAGGGTAGCCTGCTGGTCCTCCATCCGCTGCATGCAGGCATTCAGTTCGGCCATGGATGGGGTGGGCGACCTCATGGGACTCCCCAGTGAAGTGGGGCTGAACCTCAGCTCATGGAAGGAGCCCAGGTCTTCCAATGTGGGCATCTCCCCCTGTGGCCCCGTTTCCGAGTGCTCTTGCGGGGCACTGTTATCACTGCAGGCCGCCCCCTCTGCAGTGCTGCTGCCTTCGGTGTTGTGTTGGGTGGCCATGATAGGTTCCCGTGGCACCTGTCTAGACTCAGCCAGTGTGGAGACGGTGGGGATGTCGGTGGTGGTGGTGTGCCGCACATCTGTAGTGGCTGGTAATGTGGCCAGAGGTGCAGAACTGCCGGCAGCATCCTCCTGTGTGGTGGCGGTGGCTAGTGTACTTGCCGATGCTGATTGGCTGGCCTGTTGTGCAGTATCACTGTCACTTGAAACGGCTGTGGGGACACAAAGGGCATGCAATTAGTGTTGTTGTGGTGGCAGATGGGTGCATCACATGCGTCATTAAGATTGTACATTGAATAGTGTTAGTCACATGCATCTGATTGCTGGTGTCTGCATTCAGTGATATTGGTTGCCATACGGATCATGATGGGTCCTTTGGCCCACACATGCACTGCCTGGGGGGGGGGGGTTGTTAATGGGTCCTTTGGCCCACACATGCACTGCCTGGGGGGGGGGTTGTTAATGGGTCCTTTGGCCCACACATGCACTGCCTGGGGGGGGGGGGTTGTTAATGGGTCCTTTGGCCCACACATGCACTGTCTGGGGGGGGTTGTTAATGGGTCCTTTGGCCCAGTACTCACAACTGCATATTTACATGTGGCATTCATGTTTGGGCACTTACCGGCATCTGCAGGTGGGCTCACTCCTGCCTCAGCCTGCCCGATCCCATGGATTCCCTCTAGGTGGAGGACGCTGCTGCAACGCTCCTCCCATGCTTGCAGCCTCAGTGGGGAAGGGGGTCCTCCGCCTGTCCCACTGCTGCGTTGGCGGTGCGTGGAAATGAGGTTGCGTACCCTCAGCCTCAGGTCGTCCCAACGCTTGTGGCAGTCCTTCACGCTCTTCACTGCCACGCCCACGGCGGTGCACTTGCGTGCAGCTTCGGCTCACACCTCATTCCTCCGCTGCTGTGTGGCACGCCGTTGGTCGGCGCTGAACAGCATCTCAGCATTGTCCACAATGTGCTCCACCAAGACGGTTAGCTCCGCCTCGCTGAAGCGCTGTTTGCGCTGCCTCTGAGCAGGAATCCTGGCAGACATGCTGGTGGTCCCTTTTGGCTTCTCAGAGTTAGGATTGTGCTTGTGCTGGCTCTGGATGGCAATGGATTGTGCTTTTATATGATGGCCGCCTCTCTGTTTCCTGTTTTGGCGATCATGGTATTTCCGGTTCCGTGTCCGTGGCGGCAGAGGCGGAAACGGGTTTTGCGCCACTTGTGGCTTCGTTATTTCCATTTCCGTGGGGTTTTCCGTGACGGCGGTAACAACGTTTCCGAGTCCGTGTGGTGCGCGCGACCAACAGCGTGTAATCGGACGGTTTTTCCGCAACCATGCGGACACGGAAACGTTTTTACCGCCGTCACGGATTTTGCACGGTCCCGGACTGGCAGGTTGTAATGAGGCCCAATGTCTTCACACTTTTAATTAGAGGCAACTTACAGGAAGCAACCAAATCAACTCCGTCAGCGCCAACCTTGCCTAAAATAACTTGCACTGTGTCCACACACGGATTCACCATGATGGGGTCAGTTCTCATGGGGTCTCTCTGGGAGGTTCAAAAGTGTTCAAAGTAAAAGTTCTTCAGTTCTTGTTAAGTCCGGGGCCAGGTATCTCCCAGTGGCTTAACACAACAAAACGGATGGGAATAGGAGCTGGGTGATTAAAGCATAAAATGTCTCTCACAGCTTCTCAAGGTCTCCCCCATTGATCTCATCTCATTACCCAGAATTCACAGCTTCTGTGTTCTCTTTCTCTGCGTACTTCTCTTTCTCTCTGCTCTCTGCCTCTGTGTACTTCTCTTTCTCTCTGCTCATTGCCCTTTGTGTACTTCTCTTTCTCTCTGCTCTCTGCCTGTGTACTTCTCTTTCTTTCTGCTCATTGCCCTTTGTGTACTTCTCTTTCTCTCTGCTCATTGCCCTTTGTGTACTTCTCTTTCTCTCTGCTCTCTGCCTGTGTACTTCTCTTTCTCTCTGCTCATTGCCCTTTGTGTACTTCTCTTTCTCTCTGCTTCTCTGCCTTTGTGTACTTCTCTTTCTCTCTGCTCATTGCCCTTTGTGTACTTCTCTTTCTCTCTGCCTTTGTGTACTTCTCTTTCTCTCTGCTCATTGCCCTTTGTGTACTTCTCTTTCTCTCTGCTCCTCTGCCCTTGTATACTTCTCTTTCTCTCTGCTCTCTGCCTTTCTGTACTTCTCTTTCTCTCTGCTCATTGCCATTTGTGTACTTCTCGTTCTCTCTGCCTTTGTGTACTTCTCTTTCTCTCTGCTCATTGCCCTTTGTGTACTTCTCTTTCTCTCTGCCTTTGTGTACTTCTCTTTCTCTCTGCTCATTGCCCTTTGTGTACTTCTCTTTCTCTCTGCCGTTGTGTACTTCTCTTTCTTTCTGCTCATTGCCCTTTGTGTACTTCTCTTTCTCTCTGCCTCTGTGTACTTCTCTTTCTCTCTGCTCTATGTCTATGTGTACTTCTCTTTCTCTCTGCTCTCTGCCTTTGTGTACTTCTCTTTCTATCTGCTCATTGCCCTTTGTGTACTCTTTCTCTCTGCCTGTGTGTACTTTCTTTCTCTCTGCTTCTCTGCCTTTGTGTACTTCTCTTTCTCTCTGCTTCTCTGCCTTTGTGTACTTCTCCTTCTCTCAGCTCAATGCCCCTTGTGTACTTCTCTGTCACAACCGCTGGTTCCTGGCGGTTATGGAAGAGGTGGAAACATGGCGGTCGTCAGACCGTGCCGCCACGTTGTGCTCACTAGCGCGGTTTACGTTCTAGTCTTTTTCCAACATGGCCGCCGCTGAGTGTACTTCTCTGTTCACGCTCGGCGGTTCGGCGCGTTGCAACTACAGAATTCTTCTTCGTTGCGAGCGCTCCACAGTACTCTCGCTTAGCGGTGTTCCGCTCCTGTCCTATTTTCCTCCTGTTGTCCTCTCTCTCTCTCTTACCGGTGCTCCTTCTGTACACGGGCACGGTTGCTCTCCTCCCTTCTTTCCTCCTGCCTTACTTGACTCTCTCTGGCCCTCCCCCGTTCACATTCAGGGCCTGCTCTACACTTATTGCTACTCCCTACCGTCAGTTTGCCGGTCTCCCGTATTCCAGCGGGCTTTGGATCTTCCTCTCGTTCCGCATCATCTGATATCTACACTCCAAAGGGGTTTTTGTGCCGTAAGGCTTTTCCCCTTGCCGCACTTGTCTGTCGCGGGGGGGAGTCCCCGCGAATTCATTCCCAAAGGGTCGCGGTGGCTTCCTCCCGAGGCAGACCCTATCTACACAAGGAGAGGAGGACATTTACTCGTCGACCTCGTGGAAGGAAGTTGGACTTCTCGTCTTCATCAGGTGAGGAGGAAGGGGAATTGAAAGACTCTCAGGGTTTGAGTGGGGTGGACCACATCACGGACAACCCTGCTGATACGCCCACAGCATCAGACATTGTTGATAGCTTGCAACGCCTAGATACAGACATGGCAACTCCCCAGCAACTTCAAGAATTGGTTGCGGCGGTACAAAACTTAAACCTGGAAGTTCAAGCACTTCAAACGGCAAATACTGCTCTCCAACAGAGAGTCACCGCCAGAGAACAGCAAGTCACAGATTTACCGCCCTTGCCTCTGGTGTCGGGTAAATTTGACGGATCCGAGAAAAAAGTCAAAGAATTCTTGGAGGCTTGTAATATCCATTTCACATTCAGACAGAACACCTTTTCCTCTGATCATGCCAAAGTGGGGTTTATGATCACTCACATGACTGGGAATGCCCTAGCCTGGGCTACCCCTCTGGTGTCCCGGTCCGACCCAGTATTACAGGACTATGTAGCATTCAAGGATCTTCTCAAGCAGGCATTTCTTCACACTGAAAGCGCCCACCAGGCTAGTGAAGACCTGTTGGATGTACGTCAGGGTGGTTCTGACCTACTCACTTACATATCCTCCTTCAAAAGACTAGCTGCTGAAGCCGGCTGGCAAGAAGAGGCTCAATATACCATCTTCAGGAGAGGTTTGCGCGAAGAGCTAAAGGACGAGCTCGCTAGAATCCTTCGCCCTGATTCTTTCTCAGATCTCATAAAAGCAGTGGTACAAATAGATTTTCGGTTGTCTGAAAGAAGAAATGAAAAGAGAAAGACCCGTAACGTCAGTTCTTACCCCGAGACTCACCCATCGACCTCCTCACCTGCCGCTCGTCCATCCACCCGGGAAGAACCTATGCAGATAGGAACAACCAGATCGCCCTTGACAGCTGAAGAGAAGAAGAGGAGAAGAGAAGGCAACCTGTGTCTATACTGTGGCTCCTCCACTCACCTCTTGAGAGACTGCCCAGATGTACCTCCCAGACGTTCGGGAAACGAACGCCCTCGGTAGTTGGTAGGACGGACTACCGAGGGGCTTTTCTCCGTTCCTATGTAACACTTTCAGTTACTTCTGCTCAACCCTCGGAGGACCAACGTCTTATGGTGATCTCCGTCCAGCTTCAGTTCAGGGGAAAAGAAATAGAGACTCTGGCCCTGCTGGATTGTGGAGCAGCCGGTAACTTCCTGGACACCCTATGGGCCGACAAGATAAGCCTTCGTAGGATAGCCAAGAAGGAAGACCAGAAGGTAGAGGGTGTAGATGGTACCCCTCTGTGCTCCGGCCTCATTACCCATACCACAGAGGAGGTACGAGTATCCATTCAACAACACACGGAAGTACTGAACTTCGACATAATCCGAGCAGCTCATTTCTCAGTCATTTTGGGGATTGGATGGCTCCGACAACACAACCCTACCATCGATTGGTCGGCAAATCTCCTAAGTTTTCATTCGGCCTTCTGCCAGGAGAAGTGTCTTCCAGGACCCTTGTTCGAAAGCGTCAAGATGGGGTGTGCCCCAGAGAGGAGCACGATCCACTGTATCCCAAACAGTTTCCTGGAGTACGTCACAGTGTTCCAAGACCAACAACCTATGGAACTTCCTCCTCACCGACCGGAGGACTGTAGGATAGACTTAGTCCCTCAGGCTCTGGTTCCGTTTTGTAGGATGTATCCCCTTTCATTGTCGGAAAAAGAAGTCCTTAGACGTTACTTAGATGACAACTTAGCAAATGGACTTCTCCAGCATGGGGTCTGGCATGGATTCACATGCTCATGAATATTCCCCGTCGTCAGGCTGGGAATCCTCGGTAAAGAAAAAACCAGTATCAGTTTCGTTTCTGATCTGTCTTTCGTAGTAATAACCAATCACTGGTCTCTGCGTCATACTGACCACAGCCAATGACTGCCCTCTACCTAAGCACCGCCTCTGGCAGCCATCTTCAGATTTTTACCGCACGTTCATGTGTTGGGATCCTCGTGCTATTGCTCTCGAGCGTTAGTGCTATTTTTTCGCGCTTTTTACAAAAAACTTCGATTCTTTCGGTCAAAAGAGCCTCAAGCTCCACCGATCCTACATCCGATCAACGGGGACCCGTGTCGGATTCATCTGTGCCCCTCAAGGGTGAAGATTTCGTCGAGCTACACTTCGGAGGACTCCAGAAGCTTCTCAGGCCCGGTCTCGGAGATGGCCCAGGAGAAGGGAAGCTCGACGCCCGGAAAGCTGTTCAGGGTCTGCCCTGGATGCCAGCTGCAGAACGTCTTCAAGGAGGACGAACACTCTTTCTGCCTTTACTGCCTTCATGAGGACAAGACGCACGTGGAGAAGGACTGTGCGTTTTGCGGCAACATGTCGGAACGGACCATGAAGGACCGCCATCAACGTCTCGCCAACTGGCTGGAGGGTAAGAGCCCGTCTGGCGAGAAGAAGAAGAAATCCGAGCGGTCTTCTAAGACCTTTGAGGGCGCCCCGGCGACGGGGGCCCAACATAAGGCCAAGCACCGCGAGTCCGCTGGCACCGGGAGCGCCGAACGGTCGGGCTCTACGGGCGCCAGGCAGGGCGCACCCTCCCCGGCACCATCAACCACGAGCCAACGCTCTGGGTCGGGTAAGAGGAAGGCCGAGCACCCGGCGAAGCTCCTGGAGAGGCCCCGGTCGAGCTCCAAGGCAGAGGAGGAGCGTGGCAGTGCCCCCTCCCTCAAGGATAAGGCGGTGAGCGCACCTAAGGTGGTGAAGGCCTTGATCCATCCGACCAAGCCCTCTATCGAAACGGTCGCGGCGGCCCTGGCTCAGCCTGTGGTGGCTGCACCAGTGGTGGCGACCTCAGGGCCCAGAATCTCCCTGCCTCCTCGGAGGGAGTCTTCCTTTGTGCCCATCGATAGGACCCCCGTGAAACCCTCCGTGGGGAAGAAGAAGGGGGGGCAGGGCGTCGTCGTAGAGTCGGCCTCAACCTCAGAAGAGGAGCTGATCGAGGTCTTAAGCCACGGCCTAGGCGTGGAAGAAGGCCAGCCCGTCGGAATGGACCCCGACGCAGGTGACGACGACGACATCGTCGAGGATACCGACGGGGCCCCTGCTCGCCCGTCGGATTCCCCTCTGCCAGCGCCGCAAGACAACTCGGCGGCCATTTTGTTGGCCATACAGTCCTTATGCTCCGAGATAAGGACGAGGCTACCGTTACCGACGGAGGAACCTCTCCCGTCGGGGGATCCAGAACCGGGACCTTCTGGTGTTCCCCCTACCAAGAAAAGAAGGATCCATCCACCACCTCCTTTTCAACCGTCGCGCCCCTTCCAGCCCTCCTCCCCGTCCACCCGAGGGGATGATACGGGGACTGACACGGCAGCGACGGGTACGGACGACGAGGCATACGACGAGGATTTTCCGTCGTCGCCTCCCACCAGGGCCTCTCCGCCCGACGAGATCGGATCTTTCCACTCCATGATCTCCAGGGCTTCCGAGCTTTTCCAACTCTGCCCTGAGGAGAAGAAAAAGGAAGGCTTCCTTTATCAGCGGCGCGAGGCCAAGAGGAAGACGGTCCTCGCAGTGCCTCTGTTGGACGACATTTGGGATGAGGGCCTTTCCCTCCTCAAGAACCCTTCCACGACGCCAGCTAGAAGAGACCGGTACGAGAAAAAGTACCGGGTCCCGGACACGGCCCCCCTATGCCTCCGGGCGCAGCCTACCCCGGACTCCGTCGTCTCCGCGGCAGCCAGGAAGAAAGCGGGGGGGGGTGCGGCCTCCACATCGACTTCCCCGCCGGACGGCGAGGGAAAGAAATTGGATACTATGGGGCGTAGAGTCATCTCGTCGGCAGCGACGACGATTAAAGCGGCCAACGCCTTGGCTATCGTGGCCCGCTACGACAGGGAGCTCTGGTACAAGATGGCTCCCCTGCTGGATTTTCTGCCGGACGACAAGAGGGCGGAGGCCCTTGAGATCCTGCAGGAAGGTGAGGTGGCCTCGGACCACGCCATCACCGTGGCGACGGACATCGCCGACACTGGGTTCCGCCAGCTGGGCAACGGCGTTTGCCTTCGACGTCGTGGATGGCTCAAAGCTACGGACTTCCGGCAGGACGTCCAGACCAGAGTCCTGGACATGCCCTTCGACGGGAACAACCTGTTTGGGAAGACAGTGGACGATTCCCTTCAGGCCATCAAGGCGGATACGGAGACGGCCCGGGCCCTTGGAGTCCTGCAACGACGGACGCCCTTTCGGAGCGGCGGAGGCAAGGGCACCTCCAAAGGTTCCGGCGGCGGTTTCGCTTCCTACCGTCAAGCGGCCCGCTCGTCGTCGCAAGAGGCCTACAGAGGACGAGGCAAGTCTAGCGGACCCCGCCGTCGTCGCCAAGGAGGTCAAGGCGGCAAGGCCGCGTCCAAGCAGGATTGAACCGGCCGTGGGGTCGGGCCCCCACCGAAGCACCCCGGTGGGAGGCCGGCTGGCGGGCTTCGTCAGCGTGTGGGAGTCCATCTCCACCGACCGTTGGGTGCTGGACGCCCTGGCCCGGGGCCACGCGCTCGAGTTTCAAAGAAGGTGCCCGCGCGTCCCCCCCGTGGCCAGGAAAGAACACCTGCGACGTCTGAACAAGTTCATCAAGGCGCAGAAGTTCCGGATGGTCACCCTCCAGCACGTCCTGGGTCAGCTGGAGGAAGGAGACTTCCTATCGTCGTTGGATTTGGAGGATGCCTACTTCCACATTCCCATCCTAAAGGGGCACCGCAAATTCCTCAGATTCGTGGTCCAAGGGCGTCATTACCAGTTCAAAGCCCTTCCCTTCGGACTACGGTCGGCACCCAGGGTATTCACCAAGTGCCTTGCACCGGTGGCGGCGCAGCTGCGCCGCGAGGGGATTCACGTCTACCCCTACCTGGACGACTGGCTCATCCGCGCCAAGACGAGGGAGCTCGCCGTGGTCCACACGGCAAGGACCGTCCAACTCCTCACGGACCTGGGATTCTCCGTGAACTACGCCAAATCCCACCTGGTGCCCGCGCAAGTCGCACTGTTTCTGGGAGCGAGGCTCGACACAGTGTCCCTTCTGGCCTCCCCGTCGGAGGAGAGGACCAGGACCATCTTGGGCAAGGTGCAACGGATGTTGGTGGCCGACGCGGCCAAAGTGAGGTCCATCAAGTCCCTCCTCGGGATGATGTCTTCCTGCATCTACCTCATTCCCATGTGCAGGCTCCGGATGCGCCCGTTGCAAGAATTCCTGGATGCGCGCTGGATCCAGACGACGGGCAGCTTCGAGGAAAGGATCAAGCTCGACGAGAGTTTCCGACGAGCGATACGGTGGTGGGGCACCCGCGCGCATCTGACGGCGGGCATGGACTTCCAGACCCCAGCCCACCAGGAGACTGTGACCACGGATGCCTCCCTGGAAGGGTGGGGAGCGCACACCGAAAATCTGCACGCAAGGGGACTCTGGCTCCCGACGGAGAAGTCCCTACATATCAACGTCCTGGAGCTCCGTGCAGTGTTTTGGGCCCTCAGGTCCTTCCTTCCGTCCCTCAAGGGCAAGGTGGTGAGGATCTTCACCGACAACACCACCACCATGTTTTACATCAGGAAACAGGGCGGAACCAGGTCCCCAGCGCTGTCCAAGGAGGCGCAGGACCTGTGGCATTGGGCCGTCGCCCAAGGGATTTTTCTGGTGCCGTTTCATCTGGCAGGGATAAAAAACACCATCGCCGACTCACTCAGCAGGGAGCTGCGCTCGTGCCACGAGTGGGAACTACGGCAGGATCTGGTGGATCGCCTCTTCCGACGGTGGGGCACACCCCAGATCGACCTGTTCGCGACGGCGACGAACACCAAGTGCCGGAGGTTCGCCAGCAGGTTTCCCCAGACGAGGAGCATGGGCGATGCTTTCTCGTTCCCCTGGGAGGGCCTGTTCCTCTACGCGTTCCCTCCCTTGCCTCTGCTAATCCGGCTCGTCAACCAGCTCAAGAGGTCACGGTGCAGGATGATCCTCGTCGCACCTGCGTGGCCGAGGCAGATATGGTTCCCGGACCTTCTGGACTTGTCAGCGTCCCCGCCGATCAAGCTGCCGGCGGACGCGGATCTACTCTCCAGGGAAGGAGGCGCCATCCTCCACCACGACCCGAAGTCGCTGAACTTGCAGGCCTGGCTCCTGCAGCGCTAGAGTTTGGAGGATACGACATACCGGCCGATTGCAGAGAGGTTCTTGCAAAGGCCAGGGCGTCCTCGACTCTTAAATGCTACGGACACAAATGGAAGAGGTTCTCTGTCTGGTGCCACGCACAGAAGATTAACCCTCTACGGATTACGGCTCCCCAAGTACTGCCGTACCTGCTGACGCTGGCCAAAGCTGGTCTGGCACACGCGTCCATCAAGATTCATCTTGCTGCGATCTCCCGATACACCAGAACCACGGGCCGGACGTCCTTGTGGTCTCATCGTCTGGTGAAAGAGTTCATGAAGGGACTGTTCAGATCGTTCCCGCCGGTGAAGGCTCCGGCCCCGGCGTGGGAGCTCAACGTGGTGCTGACCAAGCTCATGGGACCTCCGTTCGAGCCTCTGCACTCGGCCCCGTTGAAGTTTCTATCGTGGAAAACAGCTTTTCTTGTGGCCATCACCTCCGCACGACGAGTGGGAGAGATCCAGGCCCTTTCCTGCAAGGCCCCGTACTTGACTTTCCACGACACGAGGGTAGTGCTCAGGACGCACCCCTCCTTCATGCCCAAGGTACCGTCGGACTTCCATCTCAACGAACCCTTGGTGTTACCTGTGTTTTTCCCGTCGCCTTCGTCGCCGGCTGAGAGGACTTTGCACTCGCTGGATGTAGCTAGAGCGCTGAAGTTCTACGTGGACCGCACGAAGGGTTTTCGGAAGACGTCACAACTCTTTGTGAACTTTGGACCTGTCAATCAGGGGAAGACTCTCTCGAAGGCTTCCATCTCCAGATGGCTCTCCGGCTGTATCATGTGCTGTCACCGGTTGGCAAACCGACCGCTGCCTGGCCGTCCGAGAGCCCATTCCACCAGAGCGATCGCAGCTACCACGGCGTTCCTATCTGGTGTGCCCCTGCTGGACATATGCAGGGCTGCTACGTGGAGGTCGACGCACACCTTCACGAAATTCTACTGCGTCGACCGGGATTCCAGGGAGGAGTCCAGGGTCGGCCAAGCAGTGCTGCGCAACCTGTTCGCCTGAGGTGAGCCTGGTGAGGAGGTAAGATGCTTAATGTTGAGTTGATGTGATGCTTAATGTTGAGCCTTTGCCACCTCCCGTGGTTGTGCATGTGTGTACTGCTATGTATTCTTTATTCATGAGCATGTGAATCCATGCCAGACCCCATGCTGGAGAAGGAACAAGTTACTTACCTGTAACTGTTGTTCTCCAGCATGGGTCTGGCATGGATTCACATGCGAACCCTCCCGCCTACCCCTCTGCGGCTCTTCACTTGGTCATACTGCCACTTCACGTGCTTCCAAATCTGAAGATGGCTGCCAGAGGCGGTGCTTAGGTAGAGGGCAGTCATTGGCTGTGGTCAGTATGACGCAGAGAC
Organism: Ambystoma mexicanum; assembly: GCF_040938575.1. Taxonomy (NCBI): domain Eukaryota; kingdom Metazoa; phylum Chordata; class Amphibia; order Caudata; family Ambystomatidae; genus Ambystoma; species Ambystoma mexicanum. Next base: position 816,932,915 of record NC_090938.1, read on the forward strand.
CAGTGATTGGTTATTACTACGAAAGACAGATCAGAAACGAAACTGATACTGGTTTTTTCTTTACCGAGGATTCCCAGCCTGACGACGGGGAATATTCATGAGCATGTGAATCCATGCCAGACCCATGCTGGAGAACAACAGTTACAGGTAAGTAACTTGTTCCTTCTCCAGCATGGGGTCTGGCATGGATTCACATGCTCATGAATATTCCCCGTCGTCAGGCTGGGAATCCTCGGTAAAGAAAAAACCAGTATCAGTTTCGTTTCTGATCTGTCTTTCGTAGTAATAACCAATCACTGGTCTCTGCATCATACTGACCACAGCCAATGACTGCCCTCTACCTAAGCACCGCCTCTGGCAGCCATCTTCAGATTTTTACCGCACGTTCATGTGTTGGGATCCTCGTGCTATTGCTCTCGAGCGATAGTGCTATTTTTCGCGCTTTTTTCACAAAAAGTTCGATTCTTTCGGTCAAAAGAGCCTCAAGCTCCACCGATCCTACATCCGATCAACGGGGACCCGTGTCGGATTCGTCTGCGCCCCTCAAGGGTGAAGATTTCGTCGAGCTACACTTCGGAGGACTCCAGAAGCTTCTCAGGCCCGGTCTCGGAGGGTTCATAGACAAAAAGTCGAAAACTTAATGTCGAAAAGCAAAAATGTCGAAAAAAAAATGTCGAATGCAAAAAAGTCGAAAACACATACATATAATAGGAAAAGTCATAATTTCGAAAAAAAAATGTCGAAAAAAAAATCGAAAACCCAAAACACTTTTTTTTTTTTTTTTTTACACAAATACTAACATTTTTTATGGGGGGGGGTCCCCCCCCAACCCCCCCATCCCAAACCCCTACCCCAACCCCCCCCCCTCCTCCCCATCCCCCCCACCCCCCATAGATATACCTTTAATTATTTTTAAAAAATCTTTAATATAATATTAAATAATTAATTAATTATTTAAGAAACCCATCCCAAACCCCAACCTCCAACCCCCCCTCCTCCCCATCCCCCCCACCCACCATGGATATACCTTTAACCATTTAAAAAAATTATGTTTTATAAACTATAATTAATTAATTATTTATTTAAACATTAATTCGAAAAAAAATCGAAAAAAATTCGACATTTTTGTAATTCGACATTTTTATTTTCGATTAAATATTTTCGACATTTTGTCTTTCGACATTATTGTATTCGACATTATGACTGGATACCGTCTCGGAGATGGCCCAGGAGAAGGGAAGCTCGACGCCCGGAAAGCTGTTCAGGGTCTGCCCTGGATGCCAGCTGCAGAACGTCTTTAAGGAGGACGAACACTCTTTCTGCCTTTACTGCCTTCATGAGGACAAGACGCACGTGGAGAAGGACTGTGCGTTTTGCGGCAACATGTCGGAACGGACCATGAAGGACCGCCATCAACGTCTCGCCAACTGGCTGGAGGGTAAGAGCCCGTCTGGCGAGAAGAAGAAGAAATCCGAGCGGTCTTCTAAGACCTTTGAGGGCGCCCCGGCGATGGGGGCCCAACATAAGGCCAAGCACCGCGAGTCCGCTGGCACCGGGAGCGCCGAACGGTCGGGCTCTACGGGCGCCAGGCAGGGCGCACCCTCCCCGGCACCATCAACCACGAGCCAACGCTCTGGGTCGGGTAAGAGGAAGGCCGAGCACCCGGCGAAGCTCCTGGAGAGGCCCCGGTCGAGCTCTAAGGCAGAGGAGGAGCGTGTCAGTGCCCCCTCCCTCAAGGATAAGGCGGTGAGCGCACCTAAGGTGGTGAAGGCCTTGATCCATCCGACCAAGCCCTCTATCGAAACGGTTGCGGCGGCCCTGGCTCAGCCTGTGGAGGCTGCACCAGTGGTGGCGACCTCAGGGCCCAGAATCTCCCTGCCTCCTCGGAGGGAGTCTTCTTTTGTGCCCATCGATAGGACCCCCGTGAAACCCTCCGTGGGGAAGAAGAAGGGGGGGCAGGGCGTCGTCATAGATCGGCCTCAACCTCAGAAGAGGAGCTGATCGAGGTCTTAAGCCACGGCCTAGGCGTGGAAGAAGGCCAGCCCGTCGGAATGGACCCCGACGCAGGTGACGACGACGACATCGTCGAGGATACCGACGGGGCCCCTGCTCGCCCGTCGGATTCCCCTCTGCCAGCGCCGCAAGACAACTCGGCGGCCATTTTGTTGGCCATACAGTCCTTATGCTCCGAGATAAGGACGAGGCTACCGTTACCGACGGAGGAACCTCTCCCGTCGGGGGATCCAGAACCGGGACCTTCTGGTGTTCCCCCTACCAAGAAAAGAAGGATCCATCCACCACCTCCTTTTCAACCGTCGCGCCCCGTCCAGCCCTCCTCCCCGTCCACCCGAGGGGATGATACGGGGACTGACACGGCAGCGACGGGTACGGACGACGAGGCATACGACGAGGATATTCCGTCGTCGCCTCCCACCAGGGCTTCTCCGCCCGACGAGATCGGATCTTTCCACTCCATGATCTCCAGGGCTTCCGAGCTTTTCCAACTCTGCCCTGAGGAGAAGAAAAAGGAAGGCTTCCTTTATCAGCGGCACGAGGCCAAGAGGAAGACGGTCCTCGCAGTGCCTCTGTTGGACGACATTTGGGATGAGGGCCTTTCCCTCCTCAAGAACCCTTCCACGACGCCAGCTAGAAGAGACCGGTACGAGAAAAAGTACCGGGTCCCGGACACGGCCCCCCTATGCCTCCGGGCGCAGCCTACCCCGGATTCCGTCGTCTCCGCGGCAGCCAGGAAGAAAGCGGGGGGGGGTGCGGCCTCCACATCGACTTCCCCGCCGGACGGCGAGGGAAAGAAATTGGATGCTATGGGACGTAGAGTCATCTCGTCGGCAGCGACGACGATTAAAGCGGCCAACGCCTTGGCTATCGTGGCTCGCTACGACAGGGAGCTGTGGTACAAGATAGCTCCCCTGCTGGATTTTCTGCCGGACGACAAGAGGGCGGAGGCCCTGGAGATCCTGCAGGAAGGTGAGGTGGCCTCGGACCACGCCATCACCGTGGCGACGGACATCGCCGACACTGGGTTCCGCCAGCTGGGCAACGGCGTTTGCCTTCGACGTCGTGGATGGCTCAAAGCTACGGACTTCCGGCAGGACGTCCAGACCAGAGTCCTGGACATGCCCTTCGACGGGAACAACCTGTTTGGGAAGACAGTGGACGATTCCCTTCAGGCCATCAAGGCGGATACTGAGACGGCCCGGGCCCTTGGAGTTCTGCAGCAACGACGGACGCCCTTTCGGAGCGGCGGAGGCAAGGGCGCCTCCAAAGGTTCCGGCGGCGGTTTCGCTTCCTACCGTCAAGCGGCCCGCTCGTCGTCGCAAGAGGCCTACAGAGGACGAGGCAAGTCTAGCGGACCCCGCCGTCGTCGCCAAGGAGGTCAAGGCGGCAAGGCCGCGTCCAAGCAGGATTGAACCGGCCGTGGGGTCGGGCCCCCACCGAAGCACCCCGGTGGGAGGCCGGCTGGCGGGCTTCGTCAGCGTGTGGGAGTCCATCTCCACCGACCGTTGGGTGCTGGACGCCCTGGCCCGAGGCCACGCGCTCGAGTTTCAAAGAAGGTGCCCGCGCGTCCCCCCCGTGGCCAGGAAAGAACTTCACGTCCCTCAACTTCTCCTGGAGGTAAAGGCGATGCTCAGAAAGGGCGCCATCGAACTCGTCCCAAAGAGGCTTCGGGGCTCCGGAGTCTACTCGAGATACTTCCTCGTGAAGAAGAAGACGGGAGGATGGCGCCCCATCCTAGACCTGCGACGTCTGAACAAGTTCATCAAGGCGCAGAAGTTCCGGATGGTCACCCTCCAGCACGTCCTGGGTCAGCTGGAGGAAGGAGACTTCCTATCGTCGTTGGATTTGGAGGATGCCTACTTCCACATTCCCATCCTAAAGGGGCACCGAAAATTCCTCAGGTTCGTGGTCCAGGGGCGTCATTACCAGTTCAAAGCCCTTCCCTTCGGACTACGGTCGGCACCCAGGGTATTCACCAAGTGCCTCGCACCGGTGGCGGCGCAGCTGCGCCGCGAGGGGATTCACGTCTACCCCTACCTGGACGACTGGCTCATCCGCGCCAAGACGAGGGAGCTCGCCGTGGTCCACACGGCAAGGACCGTCCAACTCCTCACGGACCTGGGATTCTCCGTGAACTACGCCAAATCCCACCTGGTGCCCGCGCAAGTCGCACTGTTTCTGGGAGCGAGGCTCGACACAGTGTCCCTTCTGGCCTCCCCGTCGGAGGAGAGGACCAGGACCATCTTGGGCAAGGTGCAACGGATGTTGGTGGCCGACGCGGCCAAAGTGAGGTCCATCAAGTCCCTCCGCGGGATGATGTCTTCCTGCATCTACCTCATTCCCATGTGCAGGCTCCGGATGCGCCCGTTGCAAGAATTCCTGGATGCGCGCTGGATCCAGACGACGGGCAGCTTCGAGGAAAGGATCAAGCTCGACGAGAGTTTCCGACGAGCGATACGGTGGTGGGGCACCCGCGCGCATCTGACGGCGGGCATGGACTTCCAGACCCCAGCCCACCAGGAGACTGTGACCACGGATGCCTCCCTGGAAGGGTGGGGAGCGCACACCGAAAATCTGCACGCAAGGGGACTCTGGCTCCCGACGGAGAAGTCCCTGCATATCAACGTCCTGGAGCTCCGTGCAGTGTTTTGGGCCCTCAGGTCCTTCCTTCCGTCCCTCAAGGGCAAGGTGGTGAGGATCTTCACCGACAACACCACCACCATGTTTTACATCAGGAAACAGGGCGGAACCAGGTCCCCAGCGCTGTCCAAGGAGGCGCAGGACCTGTGGCATTGGGCCGTCGCCCAAGGGATTTTTCTGGTGCCGTTTCATCTGGCAGGGATAAAAAACACCATTGCCGACTCACTCAGCAGGGAGCTGCGCTCGTGCCACGAGTGGGAACTACGGCAGGATCTGGTGGATCGCCTCTTCCGACGGTGGGGCACACCCCAGATCGACCTGTTTGCGACGGCGACGAACACCAAGTGCCGGAGGTTCGCCAGCAGGTTTCCCCAGACGAGGAGCATGGGCGATGCTTTCTCGTTCCCCTGGGAGGGCCTGTTCCTCTACGCGTTCCCTCCCTTGCCTCTGCTAATCCGGCTCGTCAACCAGCTCAAGAGGTCACGGTGCAGGATGATCCTCGTCGCACCTGCGTGGCCGAGGCAGATATGGTTCCCGGACTTGCTGGACTTGTCAGCGTCCCCGCCGATCAAGCTGCCGGCGGACGTGGATCTACTCTCCAGGGAAGGAGGCGCCATCCTCCACCACGACCCGAAGTCGCTGAACTTGCAGGCCTGGCTCCTGCAGCGCTAGAGTTTGGAGGATACGACATACCGGCCGATTGCAGAGAGGTTCTTGCAAAGGCCAGGGCGTCCTTGACTCTTAAATGCTACAGACACAAATGGAAGAGGTTCTCTGTCTGGTGCCACGCACAGAAGATTAACCCTCTACGGATTACGGCTCCCCAAGTACTGCCGTACCTGCTGACGCTGGCCAAAGCTGGTCTGGCACACGCGTCCATCAAGATTCATCTTGCTGCGATCTCCCGATACACCAGAACCACGGGGCGGACGTCCTTGTGGTCTCATCGTCTGGTGAAAGAGTTCATGAAGGGACTGTTCAGATCGTTCCCGCCGGTGAAGGCTCCGGCCCCGGCGTGGGAGCTCAACGTGGTGCTGACCAAGCTCATGGGACCTCCGTTCGAGCCTCTGCACTCGGCCCTGTTGAAGTTTCTATCATGGAAAACAGCTTTTCTTGTGGCCATCACCTCCGCACGACGAGTGGGAGAGATCCAGGCCCTTTCCTGCAAGGCCCCGTACTTGACTTTCCACGACACGAGGGTAGTGCTCAGGACGCACCCCTCCTTCATGCCCAAGGTACCGTCGGACTTCCATCTCAACGAACCCTTGGTGTTGCCTGTGTTCTTCCCGTCGCCTTCGTCGCCGGCTGAGAGGACTTTGCACTCGCTGGATGTGGCTAGAGCGCTGAAGTTCTACGTGGACCGCACGAAGTGTTTTCGGAAGACGTCACAACTCTTTGTGAACTTTGGACCTGTCAATCAGGGGAAGGCTCTCTCGAAGGCTTCCATTTCCAGATGGCTCTCCGGCTGTATCATGTACTGTCATCGGTTGGCAAACCGACCGCTGCCTGGCCGTCCGAGAGCCCATTCCACCAGAGCGATCGCAGCTACCACGGCGTTCCTTTCTGGTGTGCCCCTGCTGGACATATGCAGGGCTGCTACGTGGAGGTCGACGCACACCTTCACGAAATTCTACTGCGTCGACCGGGATTCCAGGGAGGAGTCCAGGGTCGGCCAAGCAGTGCTGCGCAACCTGTTCGCCTGAGGTGAGCCTGGTGAGGAGGTAAGATGCTTAATGTTGAGTTTGATGTAATGCTTAATGTTGAGCCTTTGCCACCTCCCGTGGTTGTGCATGTGTGTACTGCTATGTATTCTTTATTCATGAGCATGTGAATCCATGCCAGACCCCATGCTGGAGAAGGAACAAGTTACTTACCTGTAACTGTTGTTCTCCAGCATGGGTCTGGCATGGATTCACATGCGAACCCTCCCGCCTACCCCTCTGCGGCTCTTCACTTGGTCATACTGCCACTTTTACGTGCTTCCAAATCTGAAGATGGCTGCCAGAGGCGGTGCTTAGGTAGAGGGCAGTCATTGGCTGTGGTCAGTATGACGCAGAGACCAGTGATTGGTTATTACTACGAAAGACAGATCAGAAACGAAACTGATACTGGTTTTTTCTTTACCGAGGATTCCCAGCCTGACGACGGGGAATATTCATGAGCATGTGAATCCATGCCAGACCCATGCTGGAGAACAACAGTTACAGGTAAGTAACTTGTTCCTTATCCGACCGTCCAGATCACCAGCAGGAGCATCTTTATTCTTCATTCCAAAAAGGGACTCCAAAGACCTAAGACCTTGTATCGATTACCGAGGGCTCAACCAACTTACCATCAAGGACCGGTACCCTATGCCCATCATCGCTGAGATCCTGGAGGCCATCCAAGGTTCGGTAGTGTTTTCCAAACTCGACCTACGGAATGCCTATCATTTGCTCCGCATCAGAACTGGTGACGAATGGAAGACGGCTTTCCGCACTCCCTATGGATTGTTCGAATATCAAGTAATGCCGTTCGGATTGGTCAACGCTCCCTCAATCTTTCAAAGGTTTATGGACCGTATATTTTCAGATCTCTTGGGTCAAAATACCGTTGTCTATTTAGACGATATTCTGGTTTACTCCCGTCAACACGAAGAACATACCCGTCATGTGAAGGAAGTATTACGCAGGCTGCGACATCATCATTTACTGGTAAAGCCGGAAAAGTGTGCTTTCGCTAAGTCCTCTGTCTCCTATTTGGGCTTCATCCTATCCAGCGAGGGAATCGCCATGGATCCAAAGAAGGTCGAAGCTATACTAGGTTGGCCCTCCCCTTCATCGGTTAAAGAGAGCCAAAGATTTTTGGGACTGGCCAATTTTTACCGGAAGTTTATTCCTGAATTCTCCAGACTCACCCTGCCCATCACCTCCTTACTGAAGAAAGCCTCCAGGCCATTTCAATGGTCCAGGGAAGCCGAAGAGAGTTTCGTCTGCCTGAAAAGAAGGTTCTGTTCAGCCCCTATACTGAGACAGCCGGACCAACTGCTCCCCTTTATTCTTGAGACCGACGCCTCTGCGGGTGCGGTTGGCGCAGTTCTCCTACAAACTAATCAGGGTAAAGAACATCCCATCGCCTATTTCTCAAAGACCCTCAACCCTAGCCAACAGAACTACTCCGTTATAGAAAAGGAACTTCTAGCCATGAAACTGGCTTGTCTTGAATGGAGACATCTTCTCCAAGGAAGCTTACACCCGTTCCTGATACGGACTGATCACAAGAACCTACAGATCCTACGTCAACAAGAGTGCTATAACACCAGACAAGCCCGATGGGCACATTTCTTTGCACAGTTCCATTTTCTCATAACTTACATACCCGGAACCCAAAACCAGGTTGCTGACGCCTTATCCCGCAGAGATGAAACCTCTCTGGGATACGAGAAAGAACTTATGTTTCCCCATATCAAGATCATATCCGCTGTATCGTCTTTCCTGGAAAAAGTGAGAGAGAAATCTATTTCCCCCGAAGAAACACTCATGCAAGTGGGGAGGACTCTGGTGGATCTGAGGGACGGTCTGTACTTCTCTCGAGGAAGGCTCATCCTGCCTTCACAGGACCTCAGAATACAAGCTCTCCAGTGGTGCCACGACTCAAGGGTAGCCGGGCATAGAGGATTACGAGGGACCCTGGAATTACTGCAGAGATCTTTTTACTGGCCCGGTATGTGAGCCAATACACCTCAAAGTTCTGGACAGCCTTGTGCAGACTGCTGGGTATCGAAAGGGCTCTAACTTCTGGGTTTCACCCACAGACCAACGGGCAGACAGAAAGGCTAAACGGTACTCTTGAGCAGTATTTGAGGTGTTTCATCAACCAACAACAGGACAACTGGGTGTCCCTCTTACCAACAGCTGAGTTTGCTTATAACAATTCAGTACACAGCGCACTGGGAATCAGCCCTTTCTTTTGTACGTATGGGTACCATCCTAAATCTATAGTACCTACTTTCTGGACTGAGACTCCCATACCATCCTTGGAAAACTCTCTGTCTAGATTAAAGGAAGCCCATAACACCGCCAACCAAAGTCTTCTAAAGGCCAATGCCCGTAACAAACTACAAGCGGATAAACACCGGAGACCTGTACCGGAGTGGAATAGAGGATCTAAGGTCATGCTATCCACAAAGTTTTTACCCCGCTGGGTACGCCCTTCTAAACTATCCCCCCGATTTATTGGTCCCTTCGATGTTCTATCCAGGATCAATCCGGTGGCTTATCGCCTCAAACTGCCTAACTATCTTAGTCGCATACATCCGACCTTTCATGCCTCTCAATTACGTCCCTTCAAATCAGGGAACAGGAAACAGAATACCCCCTGTCTCCCTACTTTGTCTGCTCCCATCTCTGAAGAATACGAGGTCTCCCATATCCGGGATTCACGTTATCGCAAAGGTCGCCTCGAATATCTTATTCATTGGAAGGGGTATCCTTCCTCGGAAGATACCTGGGAACCTAGGATCCATGTACATGCTCCCCGCTTGTTACGTCAGTTTCACAGTTTACATCCCGGCAAGCCGGGGGGAACCCGTCTTCGAGGGGGGCATACTGTCACAACCGCTGGTTCCTGGCGGTTATGGAAGAGGTGGAAACATGGCAGTCGTCAGACCGTGCCGCCACGTTGTGCTCACTAGCGCGGTTTACGTTCTAGTCTTTTTCCAACATGGCCGCCGCTGAGTTTACTTCTCTGTTCACGCTCGGCGGTTCGGCACGTTGCAACTTCAGAATTCTTCTTCGTTGCGAGCGCTCCACAGTACTCTCGCTTAGCGGTGTTCCGCTCCTGTCCTATTTTCCTCCTGTTGTCCTCTCTCTCTCTCTTACCGGTGCTCCTTCTGTACACGGGCACGGTTGCTCTCCTCCCTTCTTTCCTCCTGCCTTACTTGACTCTCTCTGGCCCTCCCCCGTTCACATTCAGGGCCTGCTCTACACTTATTGCTACTCCCTACCGTCAGTTTGCCGGTCTCCCGTATTCCAGCGGGCTTTGGATCTTCCTCTCGTTCCGCATCATCTGATATCTACACTCCAAAGGGGTTTTTGTGCCGTAAGGCTTTTCCCCTTGCCGCACTTGTCTGTCGCGGGGGGGGGGGGGGGAGTCCCCGCGAATTCATTCCCAAAGGGTCGCGGTGGCTTCCTCGCGAGGCAGACCCTATCTACACAAGGAGAGGAGGACTTTTACTCGTCGACCTCGTGGAAGGAAGTTGGACTTCTCGTCTTCATCAAGTGAGGAGGAAGGGGAATTGAAAGACTCTCAGGGTTTGGGTGGGGTGGACCACATCACGGACAACCCTGCTGATACGCCCACAGCGTCAGACATTGTTGATATTCTCTTTCTCTCTGCCTTTGTGTACTTCTCTTTCTCTCTGCTCATTGCCCTTTGTGTACTTCTCTTTCGCTCTGCTTCTCTGCCTTTGTGTACTTCTCTTTCTCTCTGCTCTCTGTCTTTGTGTACTTCTCTTTCTCTCTGCTCATTGCCATTTGTGTACTTCTCGTTCTCTCTGCTCATTGCCCTTTGTGTACTTCTCTTTCTCTCTGCCTTTGTGTACTTCTCTTTCTCTCTGCTCATTGCCCTTTGTGTACTTCTCTTTCTCTCTGCCGTTGTGTACTTCTCTTTCTTTCTGCTCATTGCCCTTTGTGTACTTCTCTTTCTCTCTGCCTCTGTGTACTTCTCTTTCTCTCTGCTCTATACCTATGTGTACTTCTCTTTCTCTCTGCTCTCTGCCTTTGTGTACTTCTCTTTCTATCTGCTCATTGCCCTTTGTGTACTTCTCTTTCTCTCTGCCTGTGTGTACTTTTCTTTCTCTCTGCTTCTCTGCCTTTGTGTACTTCTCTTTCTCTCTGTTCTCTGCCTTTATGTACTTCTCTTTCTCTCTGCTTCTCTGCCTTTGTGTACTTCTCCTTCTCTCAGCTCAATGCCCCTTGTGTACGAATGGCAGTTAAACCTATCCCAAAATCATATAAGAGCCACTACATTAATATAGGTCACGAAGTGAGACATCGTCCCTGTTTCTGCTAAAACTTTGTGGCGCTAAATATAGCACGAGTTAGACACAACATCGATAACCACTCTGTTTGCATACACAACCTCCAAACACTCAGTGTGAAAAGTGGTGGGGTGGTGTGGGGAGGTGAGTAGTAGTACTGTGGACTTGGCCCTCTACTTGCTCCCACCTGTGCGGCTATGAACCTCGGGGTCATCTTGACTCCACACTCTCATCTCCTCACATCTCTAACGTCTCTAAGAAGTCAAACTACCAACTGCACCTCCTCAGAGGTATTCTTCCTTTCCTCACCTTCCCCCAGAAGCTCACAGTCTCCAGAGCTCTGGTTCTCTCCAGGCTGGACTACTGCAACAGCCTCTTTTTAAATCTGCCTGCCTCTACTCTCCGTCCTCTACAACTCATCCAGAACAGGACTGCAAGACTTGCCAGCCCTGAAATCTCTCCATTGGCTCCCAGTGGCTGCAAGGATCATGTTCAAGACCCTATGCATTGTCCACAAGGCTCTCTGGGGCCTGGGACTGCAATACCTCCAACTCTCTTTGTAAATACCTTCCTAACTGAGCTCTTTGCTCCTCCAACTCCTTGAGGGTCATTCGCTTCCCCAAGCAACGAGTTGGGGGTAGATCTCGTTCTTTGGCTGGCGCTTCCCTCTGGAACAGCCTCTCTGAAACTTGAGCAGAACCATCTCCGGTTCTGGAAGCACCTCAAGACCTTCCTCTTTGCTTCTGCGGTCTCTCCTCCTCTCCCCTACTGATTTCCTGTCTGATACTGCACTGGTCACCTGGCTACTCTCTGAATTCGGGCCAAGGTATTTGCCTGCCCAGTTGCACACTTACACTGCCTCCTGGCAACCCTTACACTTGGGTCTGTATCTGCAAACCCTACAGTCCCCTTACCTGCACTTATTGACACCTGTTGTCTGTACTTTTAACCCTGGCACGGCCACTTGCTGGCCGCACTACTTGTTTTGTCGAGTGTGTGGCACTTGCCCTTCCTCCCCTTCCGCTGGCACTTTTCCCCTCCCCTCTACCCTGCACTTGCGCAATCTCAATGTCACTTGGCCTAGTAAAATGGTTGTCTTTGTCCTCCCTCTGTTCCCCTCCCTTGCCTTGTCACGCCTTGAAACACTTGTGTATAGGCGCGTTATAAATGTCATATCATATCAGCGCCACGTGGGCGCCCATTCTAAAGACTCTGGCTGGTCCCCTTTTCTTGTGAACGTTCTAGTAATAAGAGGACATAGGAAAGGCCGACATAAAGAGTTAAGGTGGTCATACAAGGGTCGAGCCAAAATCCCTTGTACAATGAAATGTCCTTAACCCATTAAGTTTTGACATTGTGAAACAGGCGTGTGTGCCCGGCTTAGGGAAACGCTGCGTGAACAGTGACTACGAGAAAGCCTGACTGGGGGCTTAAGAGAAAGCCTGACCAGGGGCTGGGAAAAGCTACGAGAAGTGAATCCCACAAGGTGTTACCACTAAGTGAACCGTGTTAAACTGGCAAATGTGAACCCGGCTGAGGGATGCCAAATGAATGAGAGCAAAACTTACCACCCTGTAAACATTGTGTCAACAAGTGTCAACCCGGCTGAGGGATACCCATGAATGAGAGCAAAGCATAACACCCTGTAAACATTGTATCAACAAATGTGAACCCGGCTGAGGGATGCCAAATGAATGAGAGCAAAACTTACCACCCTGTAAACATTGTATCAACAAGTGTCAACCCGGCTGAGGGATACCCACGAATGAGAGCAAAGCATAACAACCGGTAAACATTGTATCAGCAAATGTGAACCCGGCTGAGGGATGCCAAACGAATGAGAGCAAAATTTACCACCCCGTAAACATTGTATCAACAAGTGTCAACCCGGCTGAGGGATGCCAAACGAATGAGAGCAAAACGTACCACCCTGTAAACATTGTATCAACAAGTGTCAACCCGGCTGAGGGATGCCAAACGAATGAGAGCAAAACGTACCACCCTGTAAACATTGTATCAACAAGTGTCAACCCGGCTGAGGGATACCAACGAATGAGAGCAAAGCATAACACCCTGTGAACATTGTATCAACAAATGTGAACCCGGGTGAGGGATGCCAAACGAATGAGATCAAAATGTACCACACCGTAAACATTGTATCAACAAATGTGAACCCGGCTGAGGGATGTCCACAGTGAACCGTTGGTTAAAAAGACATTGAAACTCTTGAATACTACAGGTGATAATATTGGGAGTTAAAGGCCGTAGTGAACCCGACTGAGGGAGGCCAACATTGCAAAAGGATCGGAGCCTGGTAGAGGGGGATCCATGGGTGAAGGGAAATCAACTGACGGGAAGAAACACTGAAAGGAAATTTTTGTTTGTTGTTCATAGTACATCAGGTCCTCTGAGGCAAGAGACTTTGTGTAAAAGGGACTTGGCCACAAAAGGCCCTGATATTTTGGAAAGGAACTGTAAGCTCGTGCTGGAGAATCCCAGGAGTGTGCTGTGCTCGAGAGTCCCACCTTGTCCTGTGCTAAAAAACATGGGGAAGGGCGACCTCTCTTATACCATCCTGACTTATCATTTTGTGAACACTTCTTTATTTTCTGGTGAACATTATCCTAGACTTTTTTGTAACTGAGCGGTAAGGGTTGGCAATAGTTTTTTTTTTAGTATAGGCCCTTTTAATTTGACAAGATGCCACTAGGACTGTCTTATTATTATTTGATGGTCATAGCTTGCTCCCATCATAGATTTAGGTTTAGATTAGGGTTTTATCTATCCCACTTAATAAACACCCTTGAACTGTGATCTCTTGTGTCTCTCTTTACTGTTGCCACCATGAGTTCCTTACACTAGGCATGGGCAATGAACCTACAGTTGATGTTGCACATTGGGGGTTATCCCAGTTGAAGTAGACAGGGTCAAAAGACTTCCTAAAGACACCCAAACGCAGAGACAAGGTCTGAGACCCTGGTCTGTAACCCTGACACTCCGAGCACTCAAACCTTGGAGCCACCACAGAGGCCGCTCCCTAGATTCCTGAAAATGATCAACTCTCCCCTCTTGCACCTATGTATTGGCATCTGCCACTTCTCCCTATGTATTGGCATCTGCCTCTTCTCCCTATGTATTGGCATCTGCCAATTCTCTCTATGTATTGGCATCTGCCACTTCTCTCTATGTATTGGCATCTGCCACTTCTCCCTATGTATTGGCATCTGCCTCTTCTCCCTATGTATTGGCATCTGCCACTTCTCCCTATGTATTGGCATCTGCCTCTTCTTCCTATGTACTGGCATCTGCCAATTCTCTCTATGTATTGGGATCTGCCTCTTCTCCCTATGTATTGGCATCTGCCACTTCTCCCTATGTATTGGCATCTGCCTCTTCTCCCTATGTATTGGCATCTGCCTCTTCTCCCTATGTATTGGCATCTGCCACTTGTCTCTATGTATTGGCATCTGCCACTTCTCCCTATGTATTGGCATCTGCCACTTCTCCCTATGTATTTGCATCTGAAACTTCTCTCTATGTATTGGCATCTGCCTCTTCTCCCTATGTATTGGCATCTGCCTCTTCTCCCTATGTATTGGCATCTGCCAATTCTCTCTATGTATTGGGATCTGCCTCTTCTCCCTATGTATTGGCATCTGCCAATTCTCTCTATGTATTGGCATCTGCCACTTCTCTCTATGTATTGGCATCTGCCTCTTCTCCCTATGTATTGGCATCTGCCACTTCTCCCTATGTATTGGCATCTGCCTCTTCTCCCTATGTATTGGCATCTGCCACTTGTCTCTATGTATTGGCATCTGCCACTTCTCCCTATGTATTGGCATCTGCCACTTCTCTCTATGTATTGGCATCTGCCTCTTCTCCCTATGTATTGGCATCTGCCACTTGTCTCTATGTATTGGCATCTGCCACTTCTCCCTATGTATTGGCATCTGCCACTTCTCTCTATGTATTGGCATCTGCCTCTTCTCCCTATGTATTGGCATCTGCCTCTTCTCCGTATGTATTGGCATCTGCCACTTCTCTGTATGTATTGGCATCTGCCACTTCTCCCTATGTATTGGCATCTGCCACTTCTCTCTATGTATTTGCATCTGCCTCTTCTCTCTATGTATTGGCATCTGCCACTTCTCCCTATGTATTGGCATCTGCCTCTTCTCCCTATGTATTGGCATCTGCCACTTCTCCCTATGTATTGGCATCTGCCACTTCTCCCTATGTATTGGCATCTGCCACTTCTCTCTATGTATTGGCATCTGCCACTTCTCCCTATGTATTGGCATCTGCCTCTTCTCCCTATGTATTGGCATCTGCCACTTCTCTCTATGTATTGGCATCTGCCTCTTCTCCCTATGTATTGGCATCTGCCACTTCTCTCTATGTATTGGCATCTGCCACTTCTCCCTATGTATTGGCATCTGCCACTTCTCCCTATGTATTGGCATCTGCCTCTTGTCTCTATGTATTGGCATCTGCCACTTGTCTCTATGTATTGGCATCTGCCACTTCTCTCTATGTATTGGCATCTGCCACTTCTCCCTATGTATTGGCATCTGCCACTTCTCCCTATGTATTGGCATCTGCCACTTCTCCCTATGTATTGGCATCTGCCACTTCTCCCTATGTATTGGCATCTGCCACTTCTCTCTATGTATTGGCATCTGCCTCTTCTCCCTATGTATTGGCATCTGCCTCTTCTCTCTATGTATTGGCATCTGCCTCTTCTCCCTATGTATTGGCATCTGCCACTTCTCTCTATGTATTGGCATCTGCCACTTCTCCCTATGTATTGGAATCTGCCACTTGTCTCTATGTATTGGCATCTGCCACTTCTCCCTATGTATTGGCATCTGCCACTTCTCCCTATGTATTGGCATCTGCCTCTTCTCCCTATGTATTGGCATCTGCCACTTCTCTCTATGTATTGGCATCTGCCACATCTCCCTATGTATTGGCATCTGCCACTTCTCCCTATGAATTGGCATCTGCCACTTCTCCCTATGTATTGGCATCTGCCACTTCTCCCTATGTATTGGCATCTGCCACTTCTCCCTATGTATTGGCATCTGCCTCTTCTCCCTATGTATTGGCATCTGCCTCTTCTCCCTATGTATTGGCATCTGCCACTTCTCTGTATGTATTGGCATCTGCCACTTCTCCCTATGTATTGGCATCTGCCACTTCTCTCTATATATTGGCATCTGCCTCTTCTCCCTATGTATTGGCATCTGCCACTTCTCCCTATGTATTGGCATCTGCCTCTTCTCCCTATGTATTGGCATCTGCCACTTCTCTGTATGTATTGGCATCTGCCACTTCTCCCTATGTATTGGCATCTGCCACTTCTCTCTATGTATTTGCATCTGCCACTTCTCCCTATGTATTGGCATCTGCCTCTTCTCCCTATGTATTGGCATCTGCCACTTCTCCCTATGTATTGGCATCTGCCACTTCTCCCTATGTATTGGCATCTGCCTCTTGTCTCTATGTATTGGCATCTGCCACTTGTCTCTATGTATCGGCATCTGCCACTTCTCCCTATGTATTGGCATCTGCCACTTCTCTCTATGTATTGGCATCTGCCTCTTCTCCCTATGTATTGCCATCTGCCACTTCTCTCTATGTATTGGCATCTGCCACTTCTCCCTATGTATTGGCATCTGCCTCTTGTCTCTATGTATTGGCATCTGCCACTTGTCTCTATGTATTGGCATCTGCCACTTCTCCCTATGTATTGGCATCTGCCACTTCTCTATTGGTATCTGCCACTTCTCCCTATGTATTGGCATCTGCCACTTGTCTCTATGTATTGGCATCTGCCACTTCTCCCTATGTATTGGCATCTGCCTCTTCTCCCTATGTATTGGCATCTGCCACTTCTCTCTATGTATTGGCATCTGCCACTTCTCTGTATGTATTGGCATCTGCCACTTCTCCCTATGAATTGGCATCTGCCACTTCTCCCTATGTATTGGCATCTGCCACTTCTCCCTATGTATTGGCATCTGCCACTTCTCTCTATGTATTGGCATCTGCCACTTCTCTCTATGTATTGGCATCTGCCTCTTCTCCCTATGTATTGGCATCTGCCACTTCTCCCTATGTATTGGCATCTGCCGCTTCTCCCTATGTATTGGCATCTGCCACTTCTCTCTATGTATTGGCATCTGCCTCTTCTCCCTATGTATTGGCATCTACCACTTCTCCCTATGTATTGGCATCTGCCGCTTCTCCCTATGTATTGGCATCTGCCTCTTCTCCCTATGTATTGGCATCTGCCACTTCTCCCTATGTATTGGCATCTGCCACTTCTCTCTATGTATTGGCATCTGCCACTTTTCCCTATGTATTGGCATCTGCCACTTCTCTCTATGTATTGGCATCTGCCACTTCTCTCTATGTATTGGCATCTGCCTCTTCTCCCTATGTATTGGCATCTGCCACTTCTCTCTATGTATTGGCATCTGCCACTTCTCCCTATGTATTGGCATCTGCCTCTTCTCCCTATGTATTGGCATCTGCCACTTCTCTCTATGTATTGGCATCTGCCACTTCTCTCTATGTATTGGCATCTGCCACTTCTCCCTATGTATTGGCATCTGCCTCTTCTCCCGATGTATTGGCATCTGCCACTTCTCCCTATGTATTGGCATCTGCCACTTCTCCCTATGTATTGGCATCTGCCTCTTCTCCCTATGTATTGGCATCTGCCTCTTGTCTCTATGTATTGGCATCTGCCACTTCTCCCTATGTATTGGCATCTGCCACTTCTCTCTATGTATTTGCATCTGCCACTTCTCCCTATGTATTGGCATCTGCCTCTTCTCCCTATGTATTGGCATCTGCCACTTCTCCCTATGTATTGGCATCTGCCACTTCTCCCTATGTATTGGCATCTGCCTCTTGTCTCTATGTATTGGCATCTGCCACTTGTCTCTATGTATCGGCATCTGCCACTTCTCCCTATGTATTGGCATCTGCCACTTCTCTCTATGTATTGGCATCTGCCTCTTCTCCCTATGTATTGCCATCTGCCACTTCTCTCTATGTATTGGCATCTGCCACTTCTCCCTATGTATTGGCATCTGCCTCTTGTCTCTATGTATTGGCATCTGCCACTTGTCTCTATGTATTGGCATCTGCCACTTCTCCCTATGTATTGGCATCTGCCACTTCTCTATTGGTATCTGCCACTTCTCCCTATGTATTGGCATCTGCCACTTGTCTCTATGTATTGGCATCTGCCACTTCTCCCTATGTATTGGCATCTGCCTCTTCTCCCTATGTATTGGCATCTGCCACTTCTCTCTATGTATTGGCATCTGCCACTTGTCTGTATGTATTGGCATCTGCCACTTCTCCCTATGAATTGGCATCTGCCACTTCTCCCTATGTATTGGCATCTGCCACTTCTCCCTATGTATTGGCATCTGCCACTTCTCTCTATGTATTGGCATCTGCCACTTCTCTCTATGTATTGGCATCTGCCTCTTCTCCCTATGTATTGGCATCTGCCACTTCTCCCTATGTATTGGCATCTGCCGCTTCTCCCTATGTATTGGCATCTGCCACTTCTCTCTATGTATTGGCATCTGCCTCTTCTCCCTATGTATTGGCATCTACCACTTCTCCCTATGTATTGGCATCTGCCGCTTCTCCCTATGTATTGGCATCTGCCTCTTCTCCCTATGTATTGGCATCTGCCACTTCTCCCTATGTATTGGCATCTGCCACTTCTCTCTATGTATTGGCATCTGCCACTTTTCCCTATGTATTGGCATCTGCCACTTCTCTCTATGTATTGGCATCTGCCACTTCTCTCTATGTATTGGCATCTGCCTCTTCTCCCTATGTATTGGCATCTGCCACTTCTCTCTATGTATTGGCATCTGCCACTTCTCCCTATGTATTGGCATCTGCGTCTTCTCCCTATGTATTGGCATCTGCCACTTCTCTCTATGTATTGGCATCTGCCACTTCTCTCTATGTATTGGCATCTGCCACTTCTCCCTATGTATTGGCATCTGCCTCTTCTCCCGATGTATTGGCATCTGCCACTTCTCTCTATGTATTGGCATCTGCCTCTTCTCCCTATGTATTGGCATCTGCCACTTCTCTCTATGTATTGGCATCTGCCTCTTGTCTCTATGTATTGGCATCTGCCACTTCTCCCTATGTATTGGCATCTGCCACTTCTCTCTATGTATTGGCATCTGCCACTTCTCTCTATGTATTGGCATCTGCCACTTCTCTCTATGTATTGGCATCTGCCACTTCTCTCTCTCATGTAGTCACCCAGACCTGCTCTTGATCACTGGCCCTTGTTGAAGCCCTGTCGGAAACCCTGCAACACTCTGTTTAGCTGAGGATTCCTCCAGTGCATTTCAACTAGGGGAACCCCAAAATAAGTGGTAGAGACTATTGAGCCAACAGGAAGAGGAGCATTTTGGTGGAGTAGGTGCACAGTCCTCTTCCTTTCCTGCTCCTCTTTCAAAGACCACATCAACCTCCTTGATAATAATAACTGTCCCTTCTACCACCATCCACACTTCCCCGCCCAATACCCTACATCTCCATTGACCACCTCCTTGATTACAGCTGTCCCTTCTAGCACCATCCACACTTCCCCACCTACTACCTGAAATCCCCATTGACCACCTCCTTGATGATAACTGTCGCTTCTAGCACCATCGACACTTCCCCACCCAATACCCTACATCTCCATTGACCACCTCCTCGAAGATAACTGTCCCTTCTAGCACCATCCACACTTCCCCACCCAATACCCTACATCTACATTGACCACCTCCTCGATTACAACTGTCCCTTCTACCACCATCCACACTTCCCCACCTACTACCTGAAATCCCCATTGACCACCTCCTCGATGATAACTGTCCCTTCTAGCACCATCCACACTTCCCCACCCAATACCCTACATCTCCATTGACCACCTCCTCGATGATAACTGTCCCTTCTAGCACCATCCACACTTCCCCACCCACTACTCTACATCTCCATTGACCACCTCCTACCTGGTCCATGCCTTGTCCAGTCATCTTTCTCTCTAGAACATCCAGATATCTTCGAGATACAGATCAGTTCTGTCATTTATGTTCCTCAAGCCCAACCATCCACATCCCTCTCGAGAGGAGGGACTCCTCATCGTACCCAAATGTTTCATGAAGGATATCGCCTCCTCCACCAGGCGTCTTATTGAGCGTGCTCCATTTGGTATCTACATCCCAAGTGCATTGACTACACTCTGCTGTATAGGGCAATGATACACAACGCTGTGCATGCATGCAGGGCTTGAACCAGGTCCTGAGCCGGTTTCCCCTCTTCTGGCAGACTTTGCCAAAGTCACTGCGGTGGTTATGTGACTTGGAGGCAGGGATACCTTCTGTGCTGCAGGGGCTACCTTCACAGGGTCAGCTCCCTTAGCAGTTGTGATAGCAGCCGCCTCTAACTCTATCGTCGACGAAGTTTTCACCTGTGCCAATTGGGCCTGCTTGGGCAGGTTCGGCCTTCTTCTCCTCCGTCCGCGGCTTCTCTGACTTCTCCCGCAGTTGATGATTTCCTTTTCAAGGAGGAGCTCGATTGCCAGCTGGCAATGCAGGTGGAGGGTGATGTCGATCTCCCCCTATCCACCTTGGGACCTGCTTCTGCGGTGAACCCGGTGGTCTCTGACTTGCGGTTCTTGGCCTTGTCTTGGGCCCCCACGGATGAGGCGCCCTCAAAGGACTTAGAAGACCGCTCCTCGGACCGGCTGGTCCTGGGTGAGGCATGACCCTGCTCGGAGCATGGGGCAGAGGTCCCGGCATTAAGCCATGCAACCAGTCTACTGTGCCTGTCCCTCGTCGTCTTCTTGGAGAACCCAAGGCATATCTCGCACTCCAGTTCCTTATGGTCCAAATGCAGGCAGTAGAGGCATTGCAGGTCTTCTACAAGCACATTCCTTATCTCGCATTTGGTGCAGGGCTTGAAGAGGGACCTTCCCTCCTTCTTTTCCTCCGTCATGGCCGGAGGGCCCGAAGTAGGCCTGATGGCCTTATAGAATCTTCAGCGCTCTTTGCCCTTGAGGGGTGATGAAATATACCGACAACGGATCCCTGCTGTCGGCAGATAGAGAAGAGAGCACACAGGTTCTTTAGGAACAAAATTAGAACGTTTTTACATCAAAAACACGAGAACAAAAACATAGAAGTAGCTTGCAGATCAAACTCAAGGACTCCCAACACTGAAGCGTGGGGTAAAAATGTGAAGATGGCTGCCAGAGGAGGGGCTTAGGGAGAGGACTGTCATTGGATGGGGGAAGAGTGACCTAGAGGACAGTGATTGATTTAAAGGAGAAACAGTTTGTAAGTGAAATTTCTTTTACTGAGGATTTCCAGCCTGATGACGGGGAATATTCATGAGCATCTGAATCCATGCCAAACCCCATGCTGGAGAAGGAACGAGATACTTAACTGTAAATATTGTTCTCCAGCCTGGGTCTGGCATGGATTCACATGCAAACCCTCCCTCCATCCCCTCTGCGGCTCTTCGTGGTCATACTGCCACTTTACGTGCATACCAAATCTGAAGATGGCTGCAAGAGGAGGGGCTTAGGGAGAGACTGTCATTGGATGGGGGAAGTATGACCCAAAGGACAGTGATTGGTTTAGAGGAGAAATACAGTTTTAAAGTGAAAGTGAAACTGGTTGTTCTTTTACTGAGGATTCCCAGCCTGACGACGGGGAATATTCATGAGCATGTGAATCCATGCCAGACCCCATGCTGGAGAATATTCATGAGTATGTGAATCCATGCCAGACCCATGCTGGAGAACAACAGTTACAGCTAAGTAACTAAAACCATCCTGAGAATTCAACAATTCAAAGTGCTGTACATGCAACAATACACAATGCTTTGCATGCAAGACTTTATATTCACCTTCAAAGCTCCCCACACTGTCCTCAACACCACCATCTTCCAAGGAAACATTCTTCTGAAGCTCAACATTCTCCTCAACACCACCATCTTCCAAGGAAACATCCTTCTGAAGCTCAACATTCTCCTCAACGCCACCATCTTCCAAGGAAACATCCTTCTGAAGCTCAACACTCTCCTCAACACCACCATCTTCCAAGGAAACATCCTTCTGAAGCTCAACACTCTCCTCAACACCACCATCTTCCAAGGAAACATCCTTCTGAAGCTCAACACTCTCCTCAACACCACCATCTTCCAAAGAAACATCCTTCTGAAGCTCAACACTCTCCTCAACACCAGAAACATCCTTCTGAAGCTCAACACTCTCCTCAACACCACCATCTTCCAAGGAAACATCCTTCTGAAGCTCAACACTCTCCTCAACACCACCGTCTTCCAAGGAAACATTCTTCTGAAGCTCAACACTCTCCTCAACACCACCGTCTTCCAAAGAAACATCCTTCTGAAGCTCAACACTCTCCTCAACACCACCGTCTTCCAAAGAAACATCCTTCTGAAGCTCAACACTCTCCTCAACACCACCGTCTTCCAAGGAAACATCCTTCTGAAGCTCAACACTCTCCTCAACACCACCATCTTCCAAGGAAACATTCTTCTGAAGCTCAACACTCTCCTCAACACCACCATCTTCCAAAGAAACATCCTTCTGAAGCTCAACACTCTCCTCAACACCACCATCTTCCAAGGAAACATCCTTCTGAAGCTCAACACTCTCCTCAACACCACCATCTTCCAAAGAAACATCCTTCTGAAGCTCAACACTCTCCTCAACACCACCATCTTCCAAAGAAACATCCTTCTGAAGCTCAATTCTCTCATCATCCAAGCAGCCTCCTCACCCTAATATAATCCCTAGACCAAACAAACAAAACACACTCACATAGAACTGCGCCAGTTTTATTTTTTTCTGAGTTTAATTTAAAGAAAAAAATTCATATGATTGCCCTTTTATCATGACACGTGTTTCGGCGCTGGCCGCCTTTTTGAAATCAGGGTTTGTGCTATAATGTACATTAAACACAAACTTGATAGTTCAAATATATCCAGAACATAAATGACATTACAAAAATAACAAGTAAATAAGTAACAGTATTGTTTCAACACAATTTGTTGTCGTCGTAATCACAGAAAGTTAGGGGTTGCTATAAGGGAGGATTGTTAGGGAGTTGGAGAAGGAAAAATAGAAGAAAAGGGGAGAATATTATAAATACAACGAAACTTCTCTCAAGGTCTCTTGTTGGCTGTACTATTGCAGTCCATATGTTTATGTCAACAAAAAATTGGGCTCCTGGTATGGAACCTATTCTACCCAGGAGGGTGAACTAGAACAAAATATACACATGAATAGGTCCAGTGACACTATGCTCATAACCAACACTCCCAGAAAAACAGTCAACATCTGCATGTGCAGAGAAAGAATCACTTTTCAGTATTTGTATTGTAGAGATAAATCTCACTTATTTTTATATTAGCACTGTGAACCTGGAGGGTTCAAAAAGGACATCAACACTGTTTGTTAAACCAAATCAACAGATAACAGAATACATATACCACACACCGAACCAAAACATATTCGGAACAGATTCCTAAAAATGTGTGTGTAACAAGGAACAAAAACAAATTAGGATTCGTCAAGACATTCACATACTGTTGTGTATAGATTCAGAAAAGACATTATAAAAGCCTATAGAACAATGGTAAGGACACAAAAAGTCATTTTGCTTGTGTAGGCAGCATCGATGTGCTGTAGGATTAAGGGAGTAGCGCGTCTACACCAGGTGTTTCAGCTGTTTTCGGTGGGCTAGATGTGCCTCATCTTTAACACGGCCTTCATCAGGATGGAATTCTGTGTTGGATGACGTCTAAAGCTGTAGAGTAATAAATATCACAGGCAGGTGCTAGGGATGCGTGTGCCACATGGGCTCGTCTCTATGTACTCCTCGCATTGGAGGTATCTAGGTCCAAGGCAGCCAGATCCAGCGTCGTGGTGTCTAAACGTACAACCACAGTTTAGCGGCTCTGCGCGTTTGAATAGGGCACAGCCTTTCTGCAGCGAAGTTAATGCTGAACCTCCTCAGTGGCGGAGTCAGACAGATCTGTGAGGGCCTGGCTGGAAAGCGTTAGTCTGTTCCGAATATGTTTTGGTTCGGTGTGTGGTATATGTATTCTGTTATCTGTTGATTTGAGCATAGTGTCCCTGGACCTATTCATTTGTATATTTTGTCATATGTTTATGTCTACACATGATAGCACCACGCATGAATACCTCCATACTATGCTTTCAAACTTGGTGCACACTAATTAGTGTTTGCTTATTCCTATTACTCTATCCAAATGTCTGATAGACTTGCGTTAGGAAAGTTCCATTGTATATTTTTTTCAGCGCCCCCTGTTGATATATTTCTGTTACATTCAGACCATATAGTGCTATCATGCTTCTTTTGTAAACACATGACATTCATGTCCAAATTAAATACTGTGGTCTTACCATTGTTGTCTTGTGTTGGTCTATTGGTTTCATATATAATAACCTTCAAAAGGCTAAGCACCACTAGAGAAGCAATTGTTTTATCATGTCTGATATGGATAGCTACAGACAGGAGAGCCTAGTCACTTTACCAGTTGATCAATTGAGAGAAATGTGTAAAGCTAGGAATCTCACTGTAAAAGGCAAAAAGGTTGAATTGATAGAAAAATTGTTGGAATACCAAAGTCTGAGGAGTGGGTCTGAAACACCCACCCCTACAGCAAATGTGGAAAATGTTGATGAGGATGATAATGTTTCAGAGGGTAAATCAAATATTATTGATGAGTTAAATGAGGCAGAAGAGTCTCACAATGTAGGCCCTGTTTTACCTCTACCTGCTCATAGGACTCAACCTTTGACCACTGGGACCCCATCAGGTCCAACACTAAGTCCTGAATGTGTCTCTCTGGAAAGGATGAGACTAGAATTGGAATTTAAAAGAATCCAAGCCCAAACTGAAAGCAAACATCAAGAACTTAAGTTCAGAGAAATGTGCTTACACTTGTAGTCCTAATTGCCTGTAGTCTTCCCCAAGGGTACTGCAGGTGATTCTGCCTAACACCTTACCTAACACCTTACATGCCCACCGTCCTCCACTTCCTAGTGCCAGCCTTGCATGGGCGCAGTAATCGCTTATGAGTTACTGGACATGCCGCCGTTGGGTGAAGGTGGCCTGTTGCAGTAATGTTCACGACGGAAGTGGCATAAGCAACCTCACACCCAATCAATCTCCTAGCTCAAACATGTCACACGCCCACCGATTATCCTGAATATTACTTGAATACCCAAGACTCTGTGATTTCTAATACCCTTCCCTGGGAATGCTTTTGCAGCTCTTTCCCAGCGCCAATCTACTCTAACCTGTTGGAAGGTTCCAGAGAGTCTAGCGATGACCATAATGATTGGCAGCCCAACAAGCGTGCAGAGAGTCAGTTTCCAGGACATCCAGAGCATGAAAACGTAGAGGGAGGTCACCCTCATAAAGCACCACATCAGTAGGCTCAGGTTCAGAGACTCGCTCATCATGTTAGCGTCAGTCGTGATCGGTGAAATGATTTCTTCTACGACCAAAGGGAAGACATGGTGGTCAACATGCAGAAAAGGTCCACACGGGGCTCACTTGGAGACATCACTTCATAGAGAGGGCAACAACTAAATGGGTGTGAAGACTGGATGTTCCTTCCAGTCACTAGAAGTTATGCCATCATGGAGCGGCAAATGGATGCCTCATTGGGCTGGCTAGACTCATTTCTCAACCGATATACCAGCCCAGGGCATCCGAAAAGCGGCATATGGGGGGTTTCAAATCTCCTGTAGGGATTTACAAGTCTTAGAAAGTGGGATTTATGAGTCCTCTGCCAGATGGAATTCTAAGTAACCTCTCAGGAGGATTTGTAAGTCTAAGCACAGAGAGGATTTCCATGACAATACACTTTGGAATTTAAAGATCCAGGATTTTAGGGGGAGTAAGATACAAGGCGGCTTTTGGAGGGTTTCAAGTTTCAGCACCTGGGTTTAGGGCCTAAAGATGGATGGGCTGGCATGGAGTCGCCTACATCAGTTTCAATAGTAAACTGTTCAGTCAAGATATAAAGATCACGCTTTATCGATCTGTATAAGGTCGTTGCCCAGGTTTTGATGGCATTCCAGACGATCTATTCAGATATTCTATATGTATTTCAGCTCCTTTTCTGTCCTTGTGCTTTATTCCCAGGATTAGGGTTCTGAGTGTTCCAGATTCTTGGAAAAAGGCAATAATCTATCCATCGACATCTAGGCCAATCTCTCTCCTGCACTTGCAAAACTAGAATCTTGGGTATCAGAAAATCACATCTTAACTGATATTCATTTGGGATTTCGGCATGGCCTAGACACCAATGAGCAGATTCTAAATGTATATTTAATCCTCGCCACCTCAGTGTATGTTAGGCGGAAACCTATGCAGTTCCCTCTGGGACCACTGCAAAAGATTTAGGACTACAGGTGTTTGGCAGTAAACCCACTTGGTAGCAGTCTGTACCACACAGATTCACTTGGTAGCTGTGGCTGAGCAGTCAGACTTCCCTCAAGAAGAGTTAGGCAGTATACAGAGTATTCACAATAGGTCAAGAGAACACAATAGAACAAGTAAACACTGACCAGGGCTTGGTGTAAAAGAGATATAATTATTTATTTAAAACCACATCTCGAGAAACACACAGGCACTAATAGTAAGCAATTCAAAAACACGGTCACTAAAAGATATACACTCCCTTAGAAGAATATTAGACAAGTCTTAAGTAAAGCCCCACTTATTTTCAGACAGCGGTGAGCACTCTAATAATTCGTTTTAAAAAGGGAGAGAAAAGCAAAGAATAAATTGAAACAGATCCCAACACTTTTTCACGAACACAACAAGAGAGGAAGGCAAAGTAACACCGTGAATTCAGAGTCAGTAGGCCGGATCCGCTTTAAGAGGATCAAAATGAAATGTGTCCAAGGTCACACGGTTGCAGTGCACAAAAGTCCTGTAACAGTTCAAAAAGGAGTTGGACCAAAGAAAGGGACCAGTTAGAGGGTCAAGGCGGCCAGCCCAGTCCAGAAGGTTAAGGGGTTTTTATTACCTTGTAGCAATCTTTAGAAAGGGAGGCCTGGTGGACACGGTACCTTAAAGTGGTGAGAACACTCCAGCGGGGGCAGTTGTTCCTGGCAGCGGATGCAAGTCGGTGCTTCGTCCGGGGCAGGAGAGGATCTCGTCGGGGAGGAAGACAGGAGTCCGTTGCACTGCCAGGGAAGAAACCAGCCACGGAGTTTCTCAGGTGCAAGGAGCGGTCCGTTGATTCGCGGTCCAGTGGTAAGTGGCTATCCGGCTGCTGGGGTGCTTGGCACGGGCAATTCGACCACAAACCGGTCTGGGGTGCGAAGAGAAGAAGGTAAACTGGTTGTGCCCACCAGTCAAGGGAAGAAGCCTCTCCAGCCGGGAGATCTTCTC
Organism: Ambystoma mexicanum; assembly: GCF_040938575.1. Taxonomy (NCBI): domain Eukaryota; kingdom Metazoa; phylum Chordata; class Amphibia; order Caudata; family Ambystomatidae; genus Ambystoma; species Ambystoma mexicanum. The sequence continues at coordinate 816,960,104 of NC_090938.1, forward strand.
TGTCGTCGGGAAGTGGTAAGTCAGTTCCGCAGGGCTCCACCGGTGGTGTCGTCGTGGTAGGTCGGCTCAGCTTCTCCCTCGTCGGATTCTCAGGTCCTGTGGCGACTTCTGAAGTTCCAGTCCCCAAAGCCCTGCTTTTATGCAGCATACCCCCATTCACTCAGCCTAGCTGTCAATCAAACATGCTAAGTGGTGAGCCGGCCGGCTCACCCCTTGGGCCAATCATACAAGAGTGCGACTTGAGTTACCAAAGTAACTCAGTCCAGGGTGCCTAAACCCCCTCCCACACCCCCTGTGGTACCCAGACAGAGTGGCACCCTTTTGGAGGCTTCTGTGGAGAAGCCCGCCAAAAAGTGGAACAAAGGGCTCGACTTGCGTTGGAGTCACAGAAGAGAACACAAACGCCATTTTAGAATCGAGTCCTGGCAAAAAATACCAACCGGCGAATTAATATTAATTAAATAAACCGGCGGTATGTTCGAGGCTATGAGAATTAAATAATTAAAGTTGGTAGCCTCGAACAATGGGAAAATCCCATAGGGAAATATTTGCGGTCGAATATAAAAAGTAGTTTCCACTGCCACCAGCCAAAACTCGATCAGGGGGGACGGAGACGTGCCCCCCGACTAACAGACCCCGGGGCAATCGAATTGCCCTGACCAGTACGTCCACAATATGATGGTTTGTACTGGTTTCTGTTAATAATTTGGGACTAATAAAGCCAATGGTGACTTTACATGCCCTGGAAGACAGTAGTCAGTCCCAGGGTATGCAGTCTATGGTCGGGTGTTACTATGACACTCCTGTGTTACTGCACGGAGGGTGCTGTGTAACACACATAGTAAAAACACATGAGACCCTATGGAGTAAAGGACCCCATAGCCCATAAAACACATTAACAGTCAAAGGAACACCATAAATCATGTCCAAGAGTGGGAGAAAAAGAGTCTCACTCTTGGCAGGAGAAAAAAACAAACTCCAGAAATCCAGCAAAGCTGCTGGGGGACTCACTAGGTTAGGAAATTCAGCCTAAAGAGAGAATTCTCCCTAACACTTGCCCCCCTCCCCCAGACTAAGGGACAGGAGGATTTAATCCACTCCTGGATGAATCTCATACCTCTAGTCGATGACATACATCCTAGAGAGACCATCAGCATTTTGGTGGTGACACCCTGACCTATGTTCTGTGGTCAAATCAAAGGTTTTCCTTTGTAAGCTATATGACCTACAAACTCTTTGAGGAACATCCGTCTTTTTAAAGTTATAGGGGATCTGGTTGACCAGTCCCTCAGAAGTTGTTACAACTTCTGAACCTGTGTTAGGCTTTTTCAAGGGGTCCTTATAAAGGATTCCCTTAGATCTAGAGGGGCCTCCAGAGGTCCTCACCACCTCTCTGTTGGGAGAAGGTTGGGTTTTAGGCCTCTTGGTTGGAGGGGATGGAGATAGGCAAGTATTGGCCATGCTTCTCCTTCCTCTTAGATCTACCTTTAGCTACTTTAGGAGTTTCCCCCTTAAGTCTAGGAATTGGGTTGGAGTCTTCTGTGGAAGGTCCAACAGTCTGAAGGTTTTTGGACTTAGACTTTTCTTTTCTGGTTTTCCACCAGCACTGAGAATTACCAGTTCTCTTAGGCCTAGTTAGGGTTCCAGTAGGTCTATCCACCTCTTCCTCAGAAGCAGGGGGAGTCACAGACTCTAGAACTGGGGGAACAATGATGGAGCTTGGTTGGGGCTCCCATTTCCCTAACATGTTAGCCTGAAATTTGCCTGGGTCAGAGGTCAATTTACCAACACCAGGGCTTGTAGTGGGGTTCTCAGTAGAGGTTCCCACAAGCTTAGAGTGGTTCCTTAAGGTGGCCTCTCTAGCCAATTTGGTTTGGTTCTGGGTCTCCATACTGGGAGGCCTGGGGGTACTGGATACTACTCCTAGAGTTCTTAGATCATTCCCTGACAGGACTCTCCCAGGCACCTCAGTCTGAACACTGACAGGAATCAACACTGTCATGTCACTACACTGAATGAGGGCTGGTAGAATTGGAACCATTTGGACAGGGCCTCCAGACATCTTAGTGGGATATTTGGGTGCCTTGGCAACATCCTCAGGCCTGAAAAAGCTTTCATCCACTACTGTTCTGCTGGCCCCAGAGTCTCGCCTGGCAGGGGTATCCTGACCATTGACAAGAACACTGTCCATATAATAAACTTTAGAGTTTTCTGGTATGGAGTTGTACACACTCCTATTCTGATCACTAACCAGACCCATGGACTCTACTGTTACACTTGCTTGAAGACCCAAAGGTTCTTCATCAAAGACTTCAAAGTGAGCACTAGCCATTTGGACTTCCTCCTCAGGAGTGAAGGCTAAGGAGACTGTGCTGATCCCTGTAGGTTTACCCTTACATCTGGGATCTCCTTTGATGTGGTCAGTTGCCCCACAGAGATAGCATGTTCCATATGCTCTCTGGAAGGGTGGCTTGGCCTGACCTCCTTCTGGTTTGTGACCAGAAGGTACACTAGCCTGTTGTGGTTCACCCTTGGGCTTACCCTGGTTATTTTGTTGTTTGGGGCCCTCTTTGGTTTGGGAGGTATTAGAAATCTCTTCGTTCCCTTTTTGTGGCTGCTTTCCCTCATCCTTTTTCTGAGTGACCCCTGAATCCTTGTGAGTGGCCCTGTTGGCAACCCACAAGTCAGCAGCCTTAGCTAGTTTTCTGCAATCTAATTCCTTTGAATCAGCAAGTGCAGTCTGAGCTCAGGAAAGCAGGCATCATAAATTGACTCCAACATAACAAGATTCTTCATTCCTTCATAAGTGTTAACTCTGTAACCCTTAATCCATCCCTCTAAGTTTTTCAAACTTTCACTCACCCAGGTAGCCCAAGGGGTACCATCATGCTTTTTGAGGGTCCTAAACCTCTTAAGGTACTGGGAACGGGTCTTCCCAAAACTAGCTATCAGAGCTAGTTTCACACATTCATAATCCTTCTTATCCACCTCCCCCAACTCCATTACCACATCATTTGCAACAGGGGGAAGCCTAGAGAACAACCAGGGAAGTAACTCATTCCCTGTGATGTCCTGGAGCCCATGAATATACTCAAACATTTTTAACCAATCCAACACATCCAACTTAGGTTCATACATACCCACTAATTCCTTAGGAATCCGGGGTCTTTTGGGACTGGAACTCCTAGAAGAACCAGAGGAGAGAGAAGCATTTTCCACAGACAACTTTTTCATTTCTAGTTCATGATTAAGCTCTATTTCTCTGAGTCTTAACTCAGCTTGCTTCTGCTCAGCCTGGGCATTCATTCTTCTGAACTCTAGCTCTTGGTTTCTTTCAGATTGAGCAATAAAACGTTTGTACTGTAATTCAAGCTTCATTTTTTCAAGTTCAAAATAAGCAGGGTTACATGTAGGACCTGGTATAGGCCCAGTAGGTACAGTAGGTAGGGCAGACAGAGGCTCAGAGTGGCTAACTTCATTAGGTTCACTTTCCTCTTCTGACTCATTATCAAGACTTTGATTCAGATCAATACCATCACTGTTTTCTACCTTTGCTGGGGGGTGGGGGGGTAGATTCCTCTGTACCACCCAGACTTTGGTTTTCTAACAATCTTTCTATAAGTTCCATTTTCTTGCCCTTCTCAGAGAGATTCTTATGTCTACACAATACTTTTAAGCAATCAGCAGTTTTGGCAGACAATGATTCTAGGGTATAACTCTCCATAGAAGACATAGTTAGAAAATCAGCTTTTTAGTGCTAAGCTCTGTTGTTAGTTGTCCTAAAGTGTTCAACAAGCACTCTAAAGTGTATACTCAATACAAATCCCACCGCTGTACACCAGTGTTAGGCGGAAACCTGTGCGGTTCCCTCTGGGACCACTGCAAAAGATTAAGGACTACAGGTGTTTGGCAGTAAACCCACTTGGTAGCAGTCTGTACCACACAGATTCACTTGGTAGCTGTGGCTGAGCAGTCAGACTTCCCTCAAGAAGAGTTAGGCAGTATACAGAGTGTTCACAATAGGTCAAGAGAACACAATAGAACAAGTAAACACTGACCAGGGCTTGGTGTAAAAGAGATATAATTATTTATTTAAAACCACATCTAGAGAAACACACAGGCACTAATAGTAAGCAATTCAAAAACACGGTCACTAAAAGATATACACTCCCTTAGAAGAATATTAGACAAGTCTTAAGTAAAGCCCCACTTATTTTCAGACAGCGGTGAGCGCTTAACGTAGATGGCACTCTAATAATTTGTTTTAAAAAGGGAGTGAAAAGCAGAGAATAAATTGAAACAGATCCCAAAACTTTTTCACGAACACAACAAGAGAGGAAGGCAAAGTAACACCGTGAATTCAGAGTCAGTAGGCCGGATCCGCTTTAAGAGGATCAAAACAAAATGTGTCCACGGTCACACGGTTGCAGTGCAAAAGTGCAAAAGTCTTGTAACGGTTCAAAAAGGAGTTGGACCAAAGAAAGGGACCAGTTAGAGGGTCAAGGAGGCCAGCCCAGTCCAGAAGGTTAAGGGGTTATTATTACCTTGTAGCAATCTTTAGAAAGGGAGGCCTGGTGGACACGGTACCTTAAAGTGGTGAGAACACTCCAGCGGGGGCAGTTGTTCCTGGCAGCGGATGCAAGTCGGTGCTTCGTCCGGGGGAAGAGAGGATCTCGTCGGGGAGGAAGACAGGAGTCCGTTGCACTGCCATGGAAGAAACCAGCCGCGGAGTTTCTCAGGTACAAGGAGCGGTCCGTTGATTCGCGGTCCAGTGGTAAGTGGCTATCCAGCTGCCGGGGTGCTTGGCACGGGCAATTCGACCACAAACCGGTCTGGGGTGCGAAGAGAAGAAGGTAAACTGGTTGTGCCCACCAGTCAGGGGAAGAAGCCTCTCCAGCCGGGAGATCTTCTCTGTCGTCGGGAAGTGGTGAGTCGGTTCCGCAGGGCTCCACCGGTGGTGTCGTCGTGGTAGGTCGGCTCAGCTTCTCCCTTGTCGGATTCTCAGGTCCTGTGGCGACTTCTGAAGTTCCAGTCCCCAAAGCCCTGCTTTTATGCAGCATACCCCCATTCACTCAGCCTAGCTGTTAATCAAACATGATTGGCCCAAGTGGTGAGCCGGCCGGCTCACCACTTGGGCCAATCACACAAGAGTGCGACTTGAGTTACCAAGGTAACTCAGTCCAGGATGCCTAAACCCCCTCCCACACCCCCTGTGGTACCCAGACAGAGTGGCACCACTTTTGGAGGCTTCTGTGGAGAAGCCCGCCAAAAAGTGGAACAAAGGGCTCGACTTGGGTTGGAGTCACAGAAGAGAACACAAACGCCATTTTAGAATCGAGTCCTGGCAAAAAATACCAACCGGCGAATTAATATTAATTAAATAAACCGGCGGTATGTTCGAGGCTATGAGAATTAAATAATTAAAATTGGTAGCCTCGAACAATGGGAAAATCCCATAGGGAAATATTCGCGGTCGAATATAAAAAGTAGTTTCCACTGCCACCAGCGAAAACTCGATCAGGGGGGACGGAGACGTGCCACCTCGACTAACAGATCCGGGGCAATCGAATTGCCCCGACCAGTACGTCCACAATATGATGGTTTGTACTGGTTATGTTAATAATTTGGGACTAGTAAAGCCAATGGTGACTTTACATGCCCTGGGAGACAGTAGTCAGTCCCAGGGTATGGAGTCTATGGTGGGGTGTCACTATGACACCCCTGTGTTACTGCACGGAGGGTGCTGTGTCACACACATAGTAAAAACACATGAGACCCTATGGAGTAAAGGACCCCATAGCCCATAAAACACATTAACAGTCAAAGGAACACCATAAATCATGTCCAAGAGTGGGAGAAAAAAGAGTCTCAATCTTGGCAGGAGAAAAAATCAAACTCCAGAAATCCAGCAAAGCTGCTGGGGGACTCACTAGGTTAGGAAATTCAGCCTAAAGAGAGAATTCTCCCTAACAGTGTACATTAAATAGGAACCAATATATTTGGCATTCATGGATCTCAGTACCGTATTTGATACATTGTGACAGATACTTGGATCCATGAACTGGCCGGCACCTTTGTTGGAATCTCTGGTTCGGATTCACCAGGGGACCTGAGCTTCTGTTAAGAGTGGACTAGATGGGCAATGCCCAGCAGACTTTCCGACTGCTTTGGGAATCCACCAGGGTCGTGTCTTGGCTCCCCTTCTGTTTTCACTGCATATTAATGACCTCCTTAATGTCTTACTTCGCCCAGAGGCTGATGCTCCAGAAATTGGCAATTGTTTTATCCCTGCACTAGTGTATGCAGATGACGCTGTGATCCCGTCACGGATTCCACGTGCCTCTCAGCAACTCATTGCTGCATAAAATGCTCTCATGAATTCCCTTGATCTAAAGGTCAATGCGCTCATTACTGCATACAATGCTCTCATGAATTCCCTTGATCTAAAGGTCAATGCGCTCATTACTGCATACAACGCTCTCATGAATTCCCTTGATCTAAAGGTCAATGCGCTCATTACTGCATACAACGCTCTCATGAATTCCCTGATCTAAAGGTCAATGCGCTCATTACTGCATACAATGGATTCATGAATTCCCTGATCTAAAGGTCAATGCGCTCATTACTGCATACAATGGATTCATGAATTCTCTTGATCTAAAGGTCAATGCGGAAAAATCGCCCTTAATGATGTAACAACTCAACATCCTTGGTCATCAGTCAAGGTTGCCCCCAAGGGAGGGACACCCTCTCACCTCACCTAGGAGGAAATCCAATTTGAGAGTCCCATCTAATGTGGATTACTTGACCCCATCTAATGTGGATTACTTGACCCCATCTAATGTGGATTACTTCACCCCATCTAATGTGGATGACTTGACCCCATCTAATGTGGATTACTTGACCCCATCTAATGTGGATTACCTTTACCCCATCTAAAGTGGATTACTTGACCACATCTAATGTGGATTACATTTACCCCATCTAATGTGGATTACTTTACCCCATCTAATGTGGATTACCTTTACCCCATCTAATGTGGATTGCTTGAGCCCATCTAATGTGGATTACTTGTCCCCATCTAATGTGGATTACTTGTCCCCATCTAATGTGGATTACTTGACCCCATCTAATGTGGATTGCTTGACCCCATCTAATGTGGATTACTTGTCCATATCTAATGTGGATTGCTTGACCCCATCTAATGTGAATTACTTGACCCCATCTAATGTGGATTGCTTGTCCCCATCTAATGTGGATTACTTGTCCCCATCTAATGTGGATTACTTGACCCCATCTAATGTGGATTGCTTGACCCCATCTAATGTGGATTACTTGTCCCCATCTAATGTGGATTACTTGACCCCATCTAATGTGGATTGCTTGACCCCATCTAATGTGGATTACTTTACCCCATCTAATGTGGATTACTTTACCCCATCTAATGTGGATTACCTTTACCCCATCTAATGTGGATTACTTGTCCCCATCTAATGTGGATTACTTGACCCCATCTAATGTGGATTACCTTTACCCCATCTAATGTGGATTACTTTACCCCATCTAATGTGGATTACTTTACCCCATCTAATGTGGATTACCTTTACCCCATCTACTGTGGATTATCTTTCCCACATCTAATGTGGATTACTTGACCCCACCTAATGTGGATTACCTTTACCCCATCTAATGTGGATTACTTTACCCCATCTAATGTGGATTACTTTACCCCATCTAATGTGGATTACCTTTACCCCATCTAATGTGGATTATCTTTCCCACATCTAATGTGGATTACTTGACCCCACCTAATGTGGATTACCTTTACCCCATCTAATGTGGTTTACTTGTCCCCATCTAATGTGGATTACCTTTACCCCATCTAATGTGGATTACTTTACCCCATCTAATGTGGATTACCTTGACCCCATCTAATGTGGATTACTTCACCCCATCTAATGTGGATTACCTTTACCCCATCTAATGTGGATTATCTTTCTCCCATCTAATGTGGATTACCTTTACCCCATCTAATGTGGATTATCTTTCCCACATCTAATGTGGATTACATTTACCCCATCTAATGTGGATTACTTCACCCCATCTAATGTGGATTACTTTACCCCATCTAATGTGGATTACTTGACCCATCTGATGAGGATTACCTTTACCCCATCTAATATGTATTAATTTACCACATCTAATGTGGATTACCTTAACCCCATCTAATGTGGATTACTTGTCCCCATCTAATATGGATTACTTGACCCCATCTAATGTGGATTGCTTGACCCCATCTAATGTGGATTACTTGACCACATCTAATGTGGATTACCGTGACCCCATCTAATGTGGATTACTTTACCCCATCTAATGTGGATTACCTTTACCCCATCTAATGTGGATTATCTTTCCCACATCTAATGTGGATTACTTGACCCCACCTAATGTGGATTACCTTTACCCCATCTAATGTGGTTTACTTGTCCCCATCTAATGTGGATTACCTTCACCCCATCTAAAGTGGAGTACTTGACCCCATCTAATGTGGATTACCTTTACCCCTCTAATGTGGATTACTTGACCCCATCTAATGTGGATTACTGTGCCCCATCTAATGTGGATTACTTGACCCCATCTAATGTGGATTACCTTTACCCCATCTAATGTGGTTTACTTGTCCCCATCTAATGTGGATTACCTTTACCCCATCTAAAGTGGAGTACTTGACCCCATCTAATGTGGATTACTTTACCCCTCTAATGTGGATTACTTGACCCCATCTAATGTGGATTACTGTGCCCCATCTAATGTGGATTACTTGACCCCATCTAATGTGGATTACCTTTACCCCATCTAATGTGGATTACTTTACCCCATCTAATGTGGATTACCTTTACCCTATATAATGTGGATTACTTGACCCCATCTAATGAGGATTACCTTTACCCCAGTGATATTGATATTGATATTTTATTTCTATCGCGCTCATACACAAGTGTTTCAGAGCGCGACAAGGCAAGGGAAGGGGACCAGGGGAGAACAAAAACAACAATCTTACTAGACCCAGTGACATTGAGAACACGCAAGTGCATGGTAGAGGGAGAAGGGGGAGAAGTGCATGGAAGGGGGAACAAAAGGAGAGTGTGGAGCGAGAAAGGAAAAAACAAAAATAATAATAAAATAATAAATAAAAAGGCAACAAACAATGGGAATGCAGCCAGCAAGTGGCAAGTGCTGGGTTTATGGCAGCAGGCCGGGTAGGTCTGAAAGTGCAGGAAGAAAAGGGGAGGGCTGTATGGGTACAGATACAGACCCAGTGCAAGGGGTGGCCCGGAGGCAGTGCGTGAGGGTGGCAAGATGAGCAGGTACCTGGGCCTGGTGCATGGCGCCGAAGGAGAGTAGAATCAACAGGGGAGAGGAGAGGAGAAGGCAGAAGCAAAGAGGAAGGTTTTGAGGTGCTTCCGGAACTGGAGATGGTTCTCCTCAAGTTTTAGAGTGGCAGGGAGGCTGTTCCAGAGGGAGGCCCCAGCCGAAGACAGAGATCTACCCCCAGCTCGTTTCTTTGAGAAACGACTGACCCTGAGGGAGTTAGAGGTAGAGGAGCGGAGTGCTCGAGATGGGAGGTATTTGCAGAAGGATAGCTGAAGGTATGTTGGACCCAGGCTCCAGAAAGCCTTGTGGACAATGCAGGGGGTTTTGAATGTAATCCTTGCATCCACTGGGAGCCAATGGAGAGATTTCAGAGCTGGAGAGATACGATCCCAGGGCTTGAGGCCAAGGACAAGTCTTGCAGTCCTGTTCTGGATAAGTTGTAAAGGGCAGAGAGTAGAGGCAGGTAGATTAAGAAAGAGGCTGTTGCAATAGTCCAGCTTAGAGAGAACCAGAGCTTTGAGACAGTGAGCTTCTGGGGGAATGAGAGGAAAGGAAGAGTACCTCTGAGGAGGTGCAGTGGGAGGTGTGACTTTTTTGATACATCAGCGATGTGGGCAGAGAAGGAGAGTGTGGAATCAAAGGTGACCCCGAGGTTCTTGGCCTCACAGGTGGGGATAGGAGGAGGGCCAAGGGAGGCCGGCCAGAGAGTGAGGGGAAAGGAAGGTGATGGTGTGCCGATGATGAGGATCTCAGTCTTGCTGGCATTCAGACAAAGATCATTGGCGGCACAACAATCTTGGATGGCAGTTAGGCAATCAGTGATGAGAGAGGTGGAGGAGGTGGCTGAGGGCAGCCTGAAAATGAGTTGAGTGTCGTCTGCATAGCACTGGAAGTTTGAGCAGAAAATGGCAATACAGCGGGCGAGAGTTGCCAGGTATTGGTTGAAAAGCCACGGCGAGAGGTTAGACCCCTGGGGAACACCACAGGTGGAGAGGAAGATAGATGATAGGAAGGACCCAAGTTGGACCTGGGAGGGTCGATCAGAGAGGAAAGAGGTCAGCCAGGCCAGAGCCTGATCGGTGATGCCCAAGTTATCCTGGAGACGGTTGAGCAGGGTGGTATGGTTGACCGTGTCAAAGGCAGAGGAGAGATCAAGTAGGATGAGAACAGAGGGAATGCTAGAGTCAGGGTTTGAAAGCAGATCTTCACGGATGTTCAGGAGAGCAGTTTCCGTGCTTCTGCCAGATCTGAAGCCAGACTGATGGTCATAGAGACAGCCAACAGAATCAGAATGAAGGTTTAGCTGAGAGATGGCCAGCTTTTCAAGGAGTTTGCCTAGGAAGGGTGTAATGGAAATTGGGCGATAGTTGGCCGGACAAGAGGGATCCGCTGTGGGTTTCTTGAGGAGAGGATGCACAAGGGAGTGCTTAAGAGGGGATGGGAAGGATCCTGAGGCAAAGGAGTGGTTTCAGAAGTCAGCAAGGGCCAGAGTGAGGGTATCAATGTGGTCCTTGAAAGTTTTAGAGGAACAGTGATGAACCTGTTTTGACGAGGCTTTCATAGATCGGACTTGTCTAGCGACATCAGGGGAGAAGAGAGAAAAGGAAGAGAAGGAGGGTGGGGGGGTGGCTGGAGGAGGGTCAGTGAGTACTGATGGAGAGGGGAGAGGAGAGGGGTGGAGGAGAATGTGGACAGGATGTCCTGGGTTTTTGAGATAAAGTGTGAGGCCAGGGCATTGCAAAGAGCCTGAGAGGCTAGGGGAGTGGTAGAGACTGCAGCAGGGTTGGCCAGCTCCTTACAAATTTTAAAGAGTTTGGCCGAGCTGTTAGTTGCCACAGAGACACAGGCTTGAATGTGGACTCTCTTCTTGGTACGGATAGAGAGACGGTATTGCCTTTGGAGAAGGCGACAGGTCAGTTTGTCAGAGGATGAGCAGGAATCCCTCCATTTTCTCTCAGCCGCCCTACACCTACGTGTAAGTGTAGCTAGGTCGGAGTCATACCAGGAATTGCACTTGGCTTTGGACTTCAGGCGGATCCTCATGACAGGGGCAAGAGCATCAAGAGTATCAGAAATAGAAGAATAGAGAGAAGACAGGGCTGTGTCAGGGTGTGAGTCAGCCAGAGGAAGAGGGGGTGGGCAGAAGGTGGAAGCAAAAGCCTCGACTGACACACGCTTCATGGGCCGGATGTCGGGAAGGTAGGTGGCAGTGTTGGGGTAGGCTTGGCTTGGGGGGAAGAGAGAGAGAGATGAGAGGAGAGGAGGTAGTGGTCACTGCAGGAGAGGGGAGCGGAGAGAGGGATAGATAGGGGGAGGCTAGAGGAGATCACGACATCCATCTAATATGGATTACTTTACCCCATCTAATGTGGATTACCTTTACCCCATCTAATGTGGATTACTTGACCCCATCTAATGAGGATTACCTTTACCCCATCTAATGTGGATTACTTGACCCCATCTAATGTGGATTACTTGACCCCATCTAATGAGGATTACCTTTATCCCATCTAATATAGATTACTTTACCCCATTTAATATGGATTACCTTTACCCCATCTAATATGGATTACCTTTACCCCATCTAATATGGATTACTTTACCCCATCTAATGTGGATTACCTTTACCCCATCTAATGTGGATTACTTGACCCCATCTAATGTGGATTACTTGTCCCCATCTAATGTGGATTACCCTTACCCCATCTAATGTGGATTACTTGACCCCATCTAATGTGGATTACCTTTACCCCATCTAATGTGGATTACTTGACCCCATCTAATGAGGATTACCTTTACCCCATCTAATGTGGATTACTTTACCCCATCTGATGTGGATTACCTTTACCCCATCTAATGTGGATTACTTGACCCCATCTAATGAGGATTACTGTACCCCCTCTAATGTGGATTACTTGACCCCATCTAATGTGGATTACTTGACCCCATCTAATGTGGATTACTTGTCCCCGTCTAATGTGGTTTTCTTGTCCCCGTCTAATGTGGATTACTTGACCCCGTCTAATGTGGATTACCTTTACCCCGTCTAATGTGGATTACCTTTACGCCGTCTAATGTGGATTACTTTACCCCATCTAATGTGGATTACCTTTACCCCATCTAATGTGGATTACTTTACCCCATCTAATATGGATTACTTTACCCCATCTAATGTGCATTACCTTTACCCCATCTAATGTGGATTACTTTATCCCATCTAATATGGATTACTTTACCCCATCTAATGTGGATTACTTGACCCCATCTAATGTGGATTACTTGACCCCATCTAATGTGGATTACTTGACCCCATCTAATGTGGATTACTTCACCCCATCTAATGTGGATGACTTGACCCCATCTAATGTGGATTACTTGACCCCATCTAATGTGGATTACCTTTACCCTGTCTAAAGTGGATTAATTGACCACATCTAATGTGGATTACATTTACCCCATCTAATGTGGATTACTTTCCCCCATCTAATGTGGATTACCTTTACCCCATCTAATGTGGATTACTTGACCCATCTAATGAGGATTACCTTTACCCCATCTAATATGTATTAATTTACCACATCTAATGTGGATTACCTTAACCCCATCTAATGTGGATTACTTGTCCCCATCTAATGTGGATTACTTGACCCCATCTAATGTGGATCGCTTGACCCCATCTAATGTGGATTACTTCACCTCATCTAATGTGGATTACTGTTAGCCCATCTAATGTGGATTACTTTACCCCATCTAATGTGGATTACCTTTGCCCCATCTAATGTGGATTATCTTTCCCACATCTAATGTGGATTACTTGACCCCACCTAATGTGGATTACCTTTACCCTGTCTAAAGTGGATTACTTGACCACATCTAATGTGGATTACATTTACCCCATCTAATGTGGATTACTTTCCCCCATCTAATGTGGATTACCTTTACCCCATCTAATGTGGATTACTTGACCCATCTAATGAGGATTACCTTTACCCCATCTAATATGTATTAATTTACCACATCTAATGTGGATTACCTTAACCCCATCTAATGTGGATTACTTGTCCCCATCTAATGTGGATTACTTGACCCCATCTAATGTGGATCGCTTGACCCCATCTAATGTGGATTACTTCACCTCATCTAATGTGGATTACTGTTACCCCATCTAATGTGGATTACTTTACCCCATCTAATGTGGATTACCTTTGCCCCATCTAATGTGGATTATCTTTCCCACATCTAATGTGGATTACTTGACCCCACCTAATGTGGATTACCTTTACCCCATCTAATGTGGTTTACTTGTCCCCATCTAATGTGGATTACCTTTACCCCATCTAAAGTGGATTACTTGACCCCATCTAATGTGGATTACCTTTACCCCATCTAATGTGGATTACTTTACCCCTCTAATGTGGATTACTTGACCCCATCTAATGTGGATTACCTTTACCCCATCTAATGTGGATTACTTTACCCCATCTAATGTGGATTACCTTTACCCCATCTAATGTGGATTACTTTACCCCTCTAATGTGGATTACTTGACCCCATCTAATGTGGATTACTTGACCCCATCTAATGTGGATTACCTTTACCCCATCTAATGTGGATTACTTTACCCCATCTAATGTGGATTACCTTTACCCCATCTAATGTGGATTACTTTACCCCTCTAATGTGGATTACTTGACCCCATCTAATGTGGATTACTTTACCCCATCTAATGTGGATTACTTTACCCCTCTAATGTGGATTACTTGACCCCATCTAATGTGGATTACATTACCCCATCTAATGTGGATTACCTTTACCCCATCTAAAGTGGAGTACTTGACCCCATCTAATGTGGATTACCTTTACCCCATCTAATGTGGATTACTTTACCCCTCTAATGTGGATTACTTGACCCCATCTAATGTGGATTACTGTGCCCCATCTAATGTGGATTACTTGACCCCATCTAATGTGGATTACCTTTACCCCATCTAATGTGGATTACTTGACCCCATCTAATGAGGATTACTGTACCCCCTCTAATGTGGATTACTTGACCCCGTCTAATGAGGATTACCTTTACCCCCTTGATATTGATATTGATATTTTATTTCTATCGCGCTCATACACAAGTGTTTCAGAGTGCGACAAGGCAAGGGAAGGGGAACAGGGGAGAACAAAAACAACAATCTTACTAGACCCAGTGACATTGAGAACACGCAAGTGCATGGTAGAGGGAGAAGGGGGAGAAGTGCATGGAAGGGGGAACAAAAGGAGAGTGCGGAGCGAGAAAGGAAAAAACAAAAATAATAATAGAATAATAAATAAAAAGGCAACAAACAATGGGAGTGCAGCCAGCAAGTGGCAAGTGCTGGGTTTATGGCAGCAGGCCGGGAAGGTCTGAAAGTGCAGGAAGAAAAGGGGAGGGCTGTATGGGTACAGATACAGACCCAGTGCAAGGGGTGGTCCGGAGGCAGTGCGTGAGGGTGGCAAGATGAGCAGGTACCTGGGCCTGGTGCATGGCGCCGAAGGAGAGTAGAATCAACAGGGGAGAGGAGAGGAGAAGGCAGAAGCAAAGAGGAAGGTTTTGAGGTGCTTCCGGAACTGGAGATGGTTCTCCTCAAGTTTTAGAGTGGCAGGGAGGCTGTTCCAGAGGGAGGCTCCAGCCGAAGACAGAGATCTACCCCCAGCTCGTTTCTTTGAGAAACGACTGACCCTGAGGGAGTTAGAGGTAGAGGAGCGGAGTGCTCGAGATGGGAGGTATTTGCAGAAGGATAGCTGAAGGTATGTTGGACCCAGGCTCCAGAAAGCCTTGTGGACAATGCAGGGGGTTTTGAATGTAATCCTTGCATCCACTGGGAGCCAATGGAGAGATTTCAGAGCTGGAGAGATACGATCCCAGGGCTTGAGGCCAAGGACAAGTCTTGCAGTCCTGTTCTGGATAAGTTGTAAAGGGCAGAGAGTAGAGGCAGGTAGATTAAGAAAGAGGCTGTTGCAATAGTCCAGCTTAGAGAGAACCAGAGCTTTGAGACAGTGAGCTTCTGGGGGAATGAGAGGAAAGGAAGAGTACCTCTGAGGAGGTGCAGTGGGAGGTGTGACTTTTTTGATACATCAGCGATGTGGGCAGAGAAGGAGAGTGTGGAATCAAAGGTGACCCCGAGGTTCTTGGCCTCACAGGTGGGGATAGGAGGAGGGCCAAGGGAGGCCGGCCAGAGAGTGAGGGGAAAGGAAGGTGATGGTGTGCCGATGATGAGGATCTCAGTCTTGCTGGCATTCAGACAAAGATCGTTGGCAGCACACCAATCTTGGATGGCAGTTAGGCAATCAGTGATGAGAGAGGTGGAGGAGGTGGCTGAGGGCAGCCTGAAAATGAGTTGAGTGTCGTCTGCATAGCACTGGAAGTTTGAGCAGAAAATGGCAATACAGCGGGCGAGAGTTGCCAGGTATTGGTTGAAAAGCCACGGCGAGAGGTTAGACCCCTGGGGAACACCACAGGTGGAGAGGAAGATAGATGATAGGAAGGACCCAAGTTGGACCTGGGAGGGTCGATCAGAGAGGAAAGAGGTCAGCCAGGCCAGAGCCTGATCGGTGATGCCCAAGTTATCCTGGAGACGGTTGAGCAGGGTGGTATGGTTGACCGTGTCAAAGGCAGAGGAGAGATCAAGTAGGATGAGAACAGAGGGAATGCTAGAGTCAAGGTTTGAAAGCAGATCTTCACGGATGTTCAGGAGAGCAGTTTTGTGCTTCTGCCAGATCTGAAGCCAGACTGATGGTCATAGAGACAGCCAACAGAATCAGAATGAAGGTTTAGCTGAGAGATGGCCAGCTTTTCAAGGAGTTTGCCTAGGAAGGGTGTAATGGAAATTGGGCGATAGTTGGCCGGACAAGAGGGATCCGCTGTGGGTGTCTTGAGGAGAGGATGCACAAGGGAGTGCTTAAGAGGGGATGGGAAGGATCTTGAGGCAAAGGAGTGGTTGCAGAAGTCAGCAAGGGCCGGAGTGAGGGTATCAATGTGGTCCTTGAAAGTTTTAGAGGAACAGTGATGAACCTGTTTTGACGAGGCTTTCATAGATCGGACTTGTCTAGCGACATCAGGGGAGAAGAGAGAAAAGGAAGAGAAGGAGGGTGGGGGTGGTGGCTGGAGGAGGGTCAGTGAGTACTGATGGAGAGGGGAGAGGAGAGGGGTGGAGGAGAATGTGGACAGGATGTCCTGGGTTTTTGAGATAAAGTGTGAGGTCAGGGCATTGCAAAGAGCCTGAGAGGCAAAAGGAGGTGTAGAGACTGCAGCAGGGTTGGCCAGCTCCTTACAAATTTTAAAGAGTTCGGCCGAGTTGTTAGATGCCGCAGAGACACAGGCTTGAATGTGGACTCTCTTCTTGGTGAGGACAGAGAGACGGTATTGCCTTTGGAGAAGGCGACAGGCCAGTTTGTCAGAGGATGAGCAGGAATCCCTCCATTTTCTCTCAGCCGCCCTACACCTACGTGTAAGTGTAGCTAGGTCGTAGTCATACCAGGAATTGCACTTGGCTTTGGACTTCAGGCGGATCCTCATGACAGGGGCAAGAACATCAAGAGTATCAGAAATAGAAGAATAGAGAGAAGACAGGGCTGTGTCAGGGTGTGAGTCAGCCAGAGGAAGAGGGGGTGGGCAGAAGGTGGAAGCAAAAGCCTCGACTGACACACGCTTCATGGGCCGGATGTCAGGAAGGTAGGTGGCAGTGTTGGGGTAGGCTTGGCTTGGGGGGAAGAGAGAGAGAGATGAGAGGAGAGGAGGTAGTGGTCACTCCAGGTGAGGGGAGTGGAGAGAGGGATAGATAGGGGGAGGCTAGAGGAGATCACGACATCCATCTAATATGGATTACTTTACCCCATCTAATGTGGATTACCTTTACCCCATCTAATGTGGATTACTTGACCCCATCTAATATGGATTACTAGACCCCATCTAATGAGGATTACCTTTACCCCATCTAATGTGGATTACTTGACCCCATCTAATGTGGATTACTTGACCCCATCTAATGAGGATTACCTTTATCCCATCTAATATAGATTACTTTACCCCATCTAATGTGAATTACCTTTACCCCATCTAATGTGGATTACTTGACCCCATCTAATGAGGATTACCTTTACCCCATCTAATATGGATTACCTTTACCCCATCTAATATGGATTACTTTACCCCATCTAATGTGGATTACCTTTACCCCATCTAATGTGGATTACTTGACCCCATCTAATGTGGAATACTTGTCCCCATCTAATGTGGATTACCCTTACCCCATCTAATGTGGATTACTTGACCCCATCTAATGTGGATTACCTTTACCCCATCTAATGTGGATTACTTTACCCCATCTAATGTGGATTACTTGACCCCATCTAATGAGGATTACCTTTACCCCATCTAATGTGGATTACTTTACCCCATCTGATGTGGATTACCTTTACCCCATCTAATGTGGATTAGTTGACCCCATCTAATGAGGATTACTGTACCCCCTCTATTGTGGATTACTTGACCCCATCTAATGTGGATTACTTGACCCCATCTAATGTGGTT
Source organism: Ambystoma mexicanum (assembly GCF_040938575.1). Classification (NCBI taxonomy): domain Eukaryota; kingdom Metazoa; phylum Chordata; class Amphibia; order Caudata; family Ambystomatidae; genus Ambystoma; species Ambystoma mexicanum. The sequence goes on from NC_090938.1 coordinate 816,978,042, forward strand.
TACTTGTCCCCGTCTAATGTGGATTACTTGACCCCGTCTAATGTGGATTACCTTTACCCCGTCTAATGTGGATTACCTTTACGCCGTCTAATGTGGATGACTTTACCCCATCTAATGTGGATTACCTTTACCCCATCTAATGTGGATTACTTTACCCCATCTAATGTGCATTACCTTTACCCCATCTAATGTGGATTACTTTATCCCATCTAATATGGATTACTTTACCCCATCTAATGTGGATTACTTGACCCCATCTAATGTGGATTACTGTACCCCCTCTAATGTGGATTACTTTTACCCCATCTAATGTGGATTACTTGACCCCATCTAGTGAGGATTACTTGACTCCACCTAATGTGGATTACCTTTACCCCATCTAATGTGGATTACTTTACCCCATCTAATGTGGATTACCTTTACCCCATCTAATATGGATTACTTTACCCCATCTAATCTGATGTGGATTACCTTTACCCCATCTAATGTCGATTACTTGTCCCCATCTAATGTGGATTACCTTTACCCCATCTAATGTGGATTACTTTACCCCATCTAATGGGGATTACCTTTACCCCATCTAATGTGGATTACTTGACCCCATCTAATGTGGATTACTTGACCCCATCTAATGTGGATTACCTTTACCCCATCTAATGTGGATTACTTTACCCCATCTAATGTGGATTACCTTTACCCCATCTAATGTGGATTACTTGACCCCATCTAATGAGGATTACTGTACCCCCTCTAATGTGGATTACTTGACCCTGTCTAATGTGGAATACTTGTCCCCCATCTAATGTGGTTTACTTGTCCCCGTCTAATGTGGATTACTTGACCCCGTCTAATGTGGATTACCTTTACCCCGTCTAATGTGGATTACCTTTACGCCATCTAATGTGGATTACCTTTACCCCATCTAATGTGGATTACTTTACCCCATCTAATATGGATTACTTTACCCCATCTAATGTGGATTACTTTACCCCATCTAATGTGCATTACCTTTACCCCATCTAATGTGGATTACTTTATCCCATCTAATATGGATTACTTTACCCCATCTAATGTGGATTACTGTACCCCCTCTAATGTGGATTACTTTTACCCCATCTAATGTGGATTACCTTTACCCCATCTAATGTGGATTACTTGACCCCATCTAATGTGGATTACTTGTCCCCATCTAATGTGGATTACCTTTACCCCATCTAATGTGGATTACTTGACCCCATCTAATGTGGATTACCTTTACCCCATCTAATGTGGATTACTTTACCCCATCTAATGAGGATTACCTTTACCCCATTTAATGTGGATTACCTTTACCCCATCTAATGTGGATTACCTTTACCCCATCTAATGTGGATTACTTTACCCCATCTAATGTGGATTACCTTTACCCCGTCTGATATGGATTACTTGATCCCATCTAATGTGAATTACTGTACCCCGTGTAATGTGGGTTACTGTACCCTGTGTAATGTGGATTACTTGACCCCGTGTAATGTGGATTACTTGACCCCGTGTAACGTGGATTACTTGGTCCCGTGTAATGTGGATTACTTGACCCCGTTTAATGTGGATTACTTTACCCCATCTAATATGGATTACTTTACCCCATCTAATGTGGATTACTTGGCCCCGTGTAATGTGGATTACTGTACCCAGTGTAATGTGGATTACTTGACCCCGTGTAATGTGGATTACTTGACCCCGTGTAACGTGGATTACTTGACCCCGTCTAATGTGGATTACTTTACCCCGTCTAATGTGGATTACTTGATCCCGTCTAATGTGGATTACTGTATCCGTGTAACGTGGGTTACTTTACCCCGTGTAATGTGGATTACCTTTACCCCATCTAATGTGGATTACTTGACCCCATCTAATGTGGATTACGTGTCCCCATCTAATGTGGATTACCTTTACCCCATCTAATGTGGATAACTTGACCCCATCTAATGTGGATTACCTTTACCCCATCTAATGTGGATTACTTTACCCCATCTAATGAGGATTACCTTTACCCCATCTAATGTGGATTACTTGGCCCCATCTAATGTGGATTACCTTTACCCCATCTAATGTGGATTACTTTACCCCATCTAATGTGGATTACCTTTACCCCGTCTGATATGGATTACTTGATCCCATCTAATGTGAATTACTGTACCCCGTGTAATGTGGATTACTGTACCCTGTGTAATGTGGATTACTTGACCCCGTGTAATGTGGATTACTTGACCTCGTGTAACGTGGATTACTTGGTCCCGTGTAACGTGGATTACTTGACCCCGTCTAATGTGGATTACTTTACCCCATCTAATATGGATTACTTTTTTTTTTTTTTTTTTTTTTTAATTGTTGTATGATTAGTGTACATAAAACCTTATACAACATATAATGCATTACAAACAAATAAGAAAAATACATTTCATTTTATAAACAAATATACAAATATACAAATATCTATGTATAAAAAGATTTCAACGCATTTATCAGCCTTTAAAATCGTTCCCAGACATAAAATCAAATTCGCTGCATATTATATACAGTTTACATTTCATATACCATAGATCATTTCATATACCATTTCCTATACCATAGATCCGCTCTCAACTCTCTGCTCATTAAATTCCTTATTTTTTACTTCCAATTCCTCCTGTATGTTAAGTAGGAGTGAATTCAATGCGAGGATTAGGGAGATATTTACACCCCACATGCAGCGGCTCCAGAACAGATTCTTCGACATTTCCCAATCCCCATCGAATCTATCTGTAAAGTAGAGAGATCGTTTAGCCCCAAAGTGGGTGCATGTAAGGAGTAGGTGCCTAAGGGTTTCTATCATGTCAGTCGCTCCACAAAATCGACATGAGGGATTTTTAGAATTTTCATTTGACCCTTTTTCTTTATGGGTCCAGTGAAAAATTCTTTCTAGAGTGGGCATCTGGTTGAGTCTGAAACGCATAAATCTGGTTCTCACCCTCTGGCAAGGAAATCTTTGAATATATAGAGGAATCGATTCCCTTGCATGCAAAAAATTAGCATACTCCTTGTATGTTACATGGGACTCTATGGGCCTCATTACGACCCTGGCGGAAATCGAAAAACGATGGCGGAAATGCAATACCGCCATCGAATAGCGCTCGGTGTGACTATGACCCGTCACCGCAAAGTACGATGCCATTAGCGACACCGTAGTGAACGCCAACGCTAACTGCACCAAGTACGCGCGCGCGCCATGCCAAACCGTAAATACCACCATGGCGCAAGGGTACGCGAATTCCGACCCTAGCGGACATGTACCTAACGCCATCAAGCACGGCGGAAAGTACCATTCCGCCATGGTGAGAAGTACGGCATCGCGAATCAACCGTAAACGGCCCCACTGAGTGCCTGTACACCGCTCCCTGGCCACATAGTACAACTCCCCGTAGATGCAATGAAGTCACAATGCAACCAGTGAAATGTACAAGTCACCCATGCATGCCAACGAACAAAAGAATCTCAAGAGGGGCCAATGGGAGCTGCAGGGCACAGATGGCACGAATACAGAAGCCATTCCAATGGACATGACCTCAGTCCCCCACCAAGAAACGCACGCAAACACAGGCACCTGTGACCAGCAATATTCCGAAAATCACATCATTCCACCAGTCCACCTGGCTGACCGGCATCTGTTACACAAAACCTAATCCCCCGCCCCTGAGCATGACATCATTCAAACAGTCATATTGGCAGCCCTCATCCCTGACCTCACTGGGCTTCGTAGGCAAACGCGCCCAGCACAGTACCACGCAACTATACTCCGAAGCTGGAACCCAATGCAGATCTCCTCACAATACATCGCTCCCCAAATAGGAATAGGAATATGCCACATCACTTGCAAAGAAGAACGCTACACGGCCCATATCAGAATAGAAATTTAATGCACAACAAATTCACCAAGCCCATACAGCCATTAGGCCATGAACTCCAAAACACATTTCACCATTGTGGGCTGCATCCGCAAGAAATGACCAGCTACTTCTTGTGTGACGCCCTGTTCCTTCATGGTACACAGGGCCACATTCTCGTACGAAAAGGCAACATGGTGGCGCACAGAACCGCAGGGCCGTCCCAATGGGGAGGCACTAGTCCAGCTGAAAGGCCGAAATGTTGCTCCGAGCCACTAGTACTGCGTAAGGGCATGTGGGCCATTGGCGATCGTCCCATAAGATCGTAATGCTGCTCCACTGATTAACACGAAGCAGCAGGTGTCGGGAGTAAAAGCCATCTGCAGGAGTGGCATACAGATGGCAGTGGCAAAAGGGGAGGAGATACCTGTCAACCAAAAGAAAAGAAAAAGAATAGAATGGCCATCAGAACTACATTCGAACAACTCACTTCAATGATCACACTAAATCCACAGCCATATGCATGCTAGCCCACTCCAAAGGATCATCACCACCCCAAAACCACTTGCGACTCATAACTATCTATATCGAGGTGAAAACACCATCACAAACGAGTGTACCTGTGCATGCGTCTGTGAAAACAGAATCCATCAGATGGGATTGGTAACGTGCATGGACACAAGTGTCTGAAGGCGCGTCGAGACAGGGAGGGCTCAACAAGGCCAGATAGACGATGGTCCCACTATGGCAGCCCTGCATCACATAGCGCAGGGGAGGCGGACAGATTCCAAGAAGCCCTGTACATGGCAAACACTGTATCAAATCATCTGTCCATGCATCCATTCATCATTCCCTCATCCCGTAATGATAACGCCTGTTTCCATACTCACATAACATGTGAGAATTCCATTGAGTCTGTGCGTTATGCAGCCTGCAAAATCCACTGTGCCCCAGCCCGTAATTCCAGTGTTGTGAAGTAACATGTATTTGGGAACGTCCGGCCTCATCGTCCACTTCGCTATTGCGCATCCCAAACTATTCATATCAATCATTGCATCCTCGCCATGGCCCCTGTCCCAAGGACATTGAACAATAGAACGTTATATTTGCAGTCAGACCTGTGGGCATCTCCTCGCCGCTAGCTGATAACCGAAAGCGCCGCCCTTCGAATTCCTCATTTGCAACATCACATCGAAAAGGCATCTGTGGCCGCTTGAAATCACAAATTAATCCATCTAGTGCGGCTGTGTGTGAAAATGGCCTTCACTCACAAATGGGACGCCCCGCCCGTCGTTGCAACTCGGTACAGTGATGCATGAGGGTCCACCGTTACTCGAGTACTACGTTCCACTGACCCTTCACAAGTCTGTTCGCGACTGCAAAGATTGTATGTGAAACAATGGGACCATAGCCGAATGAACATATCAACCAATGTTACACGGCCATCGGGTACAAATACATGATTGTAATAGCAAGATGCCATTCCTCGAATTGCAGCGTTGTGTGCGGGACGTGCTCGGCCAAAGGGGAGAGCAGCTTGCACAGGTGGAATGAATCACCACAGGTGGAGGCCATACAGCCTGAAAACACATAAATTGCACACCCAGTCTCCTCCCACAACCACACCCACTCCGAAATGCTACCGGCAGGACTCGCGATGTTGGCCCTGGGGGACCTGATAGCACTGCAAGTACTCCAACTCCAAGAAGAAGACGAACACCAACTACAACCGGCCGCACGGAGGAGACGCAGGAGGAGGAGGAGGGCAAGGCAGGGCCAGCAAGGGCCGCCAGCACAGCCACTACCACCACGCAGGCAGCCCGCAATCCCACGCCTCCGAGCACATCCGTTCAACCTCACTGATGAGCAGATCCACACCCTCTACCGTTTGGACCGGGACACCATAGCCGCCATTGTGGACATGACACAGGCTGACCTTGTCAGCATGATAGATAGCCCAACCGCCATCCCACCCCTACTGAAGGTGGTGTCTGTACTCCACTTCCTGGCCACAGGCACCTACCAGCACACAGTCGGACAGTTGCATGGCATTTCTCAGCCACTGTTCTCACGGACACTATTGCAAGTGCTCGATGCCCTCCTGCAGCACGCAGACGACTACATCTCTCTACCACGCTCGGAGCAGGAAATTACCAACACAAAAGTGGGATTCCATGCACTTGGCGGCATACCGGGTTGCCTTGGTGCCATCGACTGCACCCATGTGGAATTGGTCGTCCCACATGCCATGGAGGCCCAGTACCGCAACCGAAAACAATTTCATTCTCTGAATGTACAAATGGTGTGTGACTCCAACAGGATCATTACACATTGTTGTGCCCGATTCCCTGGATCAACCCATGATTCTATGGTCTTGAGGAACTCAACAATACCACGCTACATGGAGCGACACGCAGGGTACAGATCCTGGCTACTCGGTGAGTCTCATTTCATGCATGATGATGTGGGGTATGTGATGCGGCAATGACCTGGCAGGAAGGGGGGGGGGTGCGTACGTAGCAATGGCATTCCACATAATTCGTTTATCGTCCACATACAGGTGATGCCGGATATCCACTGAAGAGATGGCTCCTCACACCAGTCCGGAACCCACGGGACCAGCATGAGGAGGACTACAACCATGCCCACTCACGTACCCGTGTAGTCATTGAACAGGCATTCGGCCTACTGAAGACTCGTTTCCGGTGCCTCAGCAGGTCTGGCGGGGCACTCCTGTACCGCCAGGAGAAGGTTGCAAAGATGGTGATGGCATGTGTCATGCTACACAACATGTGCGTACGTAGAAATGTGCCCATGCCCCCTGACGCAGAACTGCAAGCACCTGAAGATGGTCATGATGAGGGTGGGGATGTGGCAGCACCTCAAGGAGTCCGCGAGACACAGGAGGGCCGTGACATTCGTCTGCATCTCATTGATGCATGCTTCTAGCACTCACGCCTGGTGGCTGATACATGGACACGGGACTCGTGGCACTGTGTGTGTCTGGTACATGCACAATATGGACTGTACGCCTATGATGGCCTAGTACACAAAGATCATTGTCCACACATCTCATTGGTTGATCGTGCATTGTTTATGGCATATGTGATATCATGTTGTACACCCTATCGACCCGCCACCCAAGTGAGCCCAACACACCCCCTCCACCCTCCTACCTCCCCCCCGAACACCAGTGTCCAAAGATGCTCATTGTCAGTGGGCAGTCGCTATTGCAAGCCCCCTCTGCGGGTATCAGGGGCACCCCTGCCTGTGGAGCGCAGGTTCCTCCCAGATCTACGTTGGGGGCTGCCCTGGACGGAACTTGCAACGGATGATGTCTCTGCCTGCTCACGTCCATGCATGTCCCTAAGGGTTTGTGAGAGCTCAGTGAGCACACGGCGCACTGCGGCAAGTTCGGCACATACGTCTTTGGACGTCGCATGCAGTTCCCCCCTCAGGCTCTCGGTGCTTCTCTCCATTTGGACTCTCAGGCTCTCGGTGCTACTCTCCATTTGTACTCTCAGGCACTCGGTGCTACTCTCCATTTGTGCCCTTAGTGTCTCTGTACTTCTCTCCATTTCTGCCCTAAGTGTCTCAGTTGATGTTTCTATGTCTGCCTTAGTGCCCCCACATTCATCGGCATGGTCCTTGAGGAGCGTGGCCAGTTGCTGCTGTTGCACGATTAACTGGTCGAGGGACTGTTGCCTCTGCTGGGCCATGGCCATTTGCGGTGGTGTCACAGAGTGGCTGTTCGCCTCATGTTGCCCTGCCACAGGGCTTGTGGGGGATGGCCAGTCATTGTCTTGTGGGTGCCCCTGCGTGGTATCCTCATGGTGTACGGGATGGAACAGACAGGGGGATTGGGACAGGTCATGGATGGATCTGACTTCGACATCCCCGTCTTCTGTGTCGGAGCACGCTGCCATTAATGGGGTGTCACCTATGGTGCTGCTGCCACCAGAGGCAGTGCCTTCTGTGGCATCCATTGGGGGGACCTGTGGTGCTGCTGTTGTGGGCATGCTGGCTGCTGGGGTGCCTGTTGATGTTCCCTCCTCTGTGCTGCCACTTGATTTGTGCTGCTGCCGTGTCTTGATGCGTGCAGCTGAGGTGGAGGGTCTTTGGCCATTGGTCTTGGCCCTCTTTGCAGGTGTGCTGGTAGGGGTGTCCTGAAGCTCGTCGTTTGGATCGGACCCTGTGGTGGAGTAAAGGAGGGCGAGCGTTATTAATGGGTCTGTGGGAATTGGAATGGCAATGTATCACATGCATTGGGGTGGTACCTGAGGGTGATTTGGGTCGGGGCCTTGGAGGTGCTTTCATTTGTGTGTGGAGTGAGGGTGCAGTTGTTTGGCAGCCTGCAGTTAGGGTGTGCCTGCTGCACGTGTAGTGGGTGTTTTTGGGGTTTTTAATTATTTATGTATTTATTGTGAGTTTTAAAGTGCGCTATCAGGCCAATGTGTGTGGACGTTCTCCTGGCCATGTGTTGCTGTTGCGCTATGTGGACACATGTTATTCACATGATTGGACATTGTGGATTTGGCATGGTTTTATTTGGGCCACCTACCGGATTCTCCGGATGTCTGCACTCCTTTCTCCATCCCTCCGACTCCCTCTATGCTCTCCATTCCAATGGTGGAGGCACAGATTTCTTCCCAGGGGGTCAACTTGATGGGTGATTCCGATCCTCCCCCGGTGGCTGTGGCAATGTTGCGGTTGGCAGAAAGTATGCTACGGACGCGTATCCGCAGGTCGTCCCATCGCTTTCTGCATTGCTGTGGGTTGGGTGTGCGGTCCCCACCGCACTTACCCGCTGTGCCACCAGGGCCCATATGGCCTTCTTGTTCGCAAGTGCCGTCCTGGTCATTTGCGTGGAGAAGACGGCGGCGGCATTCTCCTGGAGGGTCTCTGTAAGCACGGTGAGTTCCTCACGGGAGAAGTGGACCTGCCGCTTGCGGTCGCACGCTTTCTTCGCTACTTTTCCCATTTTTCTTGGTTTCACTAGGGTGGATGACGGGTTGGGATGTGTCTCAGGGTAGTGTTTTTAGTGGTTGTGTGGATTTTGTGGTTTTATAGGTGTACGGCGTGTTGTTTCCCGTTCCGGGCCCATGTTTTTACTTCCGTTTCCGTATATTTATGGTCACCGTACTTTCCGGTTGGCGCTCACTGCGGTGTCCGCTAAGATGGGTGGCGGTATTGCACCTAGGGCGCCGTACGGCGGCGGTGTGGGCCGTTTTGGGGTCATTTCCGCCATCGCGGACTTTGCACTTCCGCCATGCCGTGGTGCTCGTGCCCGATGGGTCGGAATGGGCCGCACTTTGCTCCATCGTGCAATGGCGGAAACGCTATTTACGCTGTGGCGGTCCGGTCAGTCACTTTCCGCCAGGGTCGTAATGAGGGCCTATATCATTTACTGTGTCTACCCAGTCTGACCTAAATACATTTTTTTTAACTAAACCAGGTCGTTGAATCAGATCGTCTAAGCAAAGACCCAGAGATTCCAACAGAGAAAACATTCTATCACTAAAACACTTGATAGATAGTACAGCCCCCGATTTAACTACCTTATTTACCAGCTCATATAAGGTGTTTATCGGAGGATCATGTATTTTTCTAAATGAAGAGAGTTGCCTCCACAAGTATCTGGCTTTAAGTGATATGAGACATAACTCGTGCCGAATAATGGAATTGGGGACTGCCATAGAAAGGCCCATTACTTCCTTCCACAGTTTCCCCTGGATCACATTTAGATAGGAACTCAAGTCCTTTGTACAAATGTCCAATCCGTACAAAAGCACCGGTTCACATTTCGCAAGATAGAAACGTCTAATAGGCAAGAGCGAGAATTTACATACTTTAGCCCTCAAAAATTTCATCTGAATCTTTAGTTTAGCTGCTTTATCCCCGAGGTTCAATTTCCACATCTTTAGGCTTTGTTGGAAAAATTATAACCTAGATAGGTTATGGCCTGGACCTGTTCCACAAAATTATCCCCCATCTTCCAGATACATGGTTTGACAACTCTCTTCCTAGAAATTACAATCGTTCGGGATTTCGAAGCTTTGGGGGAAAGATTATTCACCAGTGCATATTGATAAAAAATATCCATCCTTCTGCGAAGGCCTCTCGGGGTACGATCAAAGAGGATAAAGTCGCCTGCAAAGGCCATCCACTCTATAGCCAAGCTCCCCAACCTGACCGGAGCAATGGAAGGGCCCTGCCACATGTCCTCCACATCACTGACGTACAGGTTAAAGAGCGTGGGAGCAAGGGAACAGCCCTGCTTGACCCCAACCTCCGTATCTACAGCATCGGATAGGGAACCTTCTTGTGATAAACGTACCCTGACGGAGGTATTACTATGTAGAAGAGCCAGGAGTTGGACAATCTTGCGTGGAACATTCATAGCTAACATTTTTGTCCACAATCTTGCTCTAATAACCCCATCGAAGGCATTAGAGAGGTCCAGGGAAGCCATATATACATCTCCCATTTTAGTTTGATGTACTGTGTCTCTTAAGTGAGCCAAAATCATCCCATTCAGGTCGGTTCCCAAGCCCTCTCTAAAACCAACTTGAAATTTACTATAGCAAGCCTTCATTCTAATAACCTTATTAAGGTCCCTCAAAAGCAAAATACCAAAGACTTTGCTTGCTGCATCTAGCAGTGCTATAGGCCTGTAATTCTGTGGATTAAGGGCATTCCCTTTTTTATAGATAGGGACTATGATGCTCTGCGACCAGGTTTTAGGGATGGTATGATGTTTAAATACATCGTCGTATATGGGTTTGAGTAACTTAGCCCACATTTCCGGGGCCGACTTTATAACGAAAGGGGGAATACCATCAGGGCCCGGTGCTCTAGAAGATTTGAGCTTGTTAATGGCCCATTTAATATCCTCTATATCCCACAGACACTCACCTACAACCGGAAGGCCTAAGTTCGCATCCTGTTCCCTGGAGAGATTAGAGGATAGAGCGAACTTTTCCTTATAGAAGAGGGTCCACACATCCGCTTGAATGGGGCAGTCTAATTTGTTTTTAGAAGGCGTGAGTATAGAATTAACGGTAGACCAAAATTTAACATCTCTGCCCTTGCATAGATTATACATCATCAGTTGGTGTGTTTCGTGATAATGATCCATTCTCAGAGACTTGATAAAGTTTTTATGTTTCTGAATTACTTTTTTCTTTCTCAACCTAAGTTCCGAGAAAGGAATGGACAATTTATTCAAGGCTTTGATTTCCCTATATTTAATACGCTTAGCATTTTGAATTCTGGGATCAGCCGCCCGCACCCTTGGTTTCGGCACCCCCAGATCTCTGGCCATACTAATTTTATAGGCACATGACAGTATGATAATTTAGTAAGAACCTCCCAACTCAATGTCATCTCCCCTAATAATTTGAAGCTGCACCTTGGACAAATTTTCCAACACCAAGGTATTAAATTTCATAATTATTTTCTTATTCCAAGTAACCCTTCTCCCATTGTTTCCCACCTCCATACCCTGCAACATGGGATTGATATAAGTACCCGTGTCGGGGATGGACAGAGAAAAAAATAAGGGAACATGATCACTGAACTCAACCTCCATAAGTGACAATTTTCCACAAGCTTGCTTCCAGCCGTTGGATACATAGAAGAAGTCAATTCTAGAGCTATTACTTCCTCTTTTCCAAGTATTTTTCGGAAGGTTCCAATCTAGGGCATGATCTAAAAGACCCAGATCCCAAATGTCCAAATAATTATCCCACCTTATACCTCTTTTAGTAATCGTACTGAGAAGTCTAGGTAATACCCCTCTTTCGTTGAGCACCGCACCGTCGGCACAGGCTGAGTTAAAATCCCCTCCCAAGATAATGCGATTTCCAAACCCTTTCTCAAACCAGCTTCCCAGGATCGTATCAAGAGAGTCCTCCACTTCCTCAATGTCTACTTTTAGCGGATTCCAATAGAGATTCAGGAGGAGTATCGGCTCTACGCTATTCTCAGTTGAGAGCATAATAGCCAAAAGCCAGTTACTCCTAAAGATCACCTCCCCTAGGAACCCCAAGTTACGATCAATGGCAATAATCAGACCGCCACTAGGTCTGCCCAACTGACCCCTAGTAGCTACCGAAGAAAAGGTATAGAAGCCTTCTATGTGCATATCCGACAACATCATAGTTTCCTGGAAGAAATAGATACGGGGGCGTACATAGTTTTCCCTTTTATTCAAAAACATGTTAACATGGGTTCCCCCACAAGAATTCCAAGAGATCACCTCAATCTCTATATTGTTAGGAACACCCCTTATCCTGTCTAAATATTTCCAAGGTTTTAAGTGCCGGCTGTAGCCATGACCAATCCTGATTATTATTCAGGAGGCTTGAAATAAGTGACAATCCTGGACCCAAATTTTCTAATTTATTATTATCAAATTGAGTAGTTTGTTTATTTTGAATATTATTCGGTTCCTTATATTCAAGAAAGTTGTTGGCCTCTTTATTATCTACTAATGAGAATAGATCATAGCCCAGAGAGTTAAGGTTTTTTTCTTGGGCACGCACCATATCTGCTACCATCACCGAATGAAAAGAACTTACCATTCTGTGATTATTACAGTTAGGAAGAGATATGGCATCTATGTCGTCTGTTGTTATAGCTCGTAACACAGGGATCTTTTTAAACAGATTTAGGAGATGAGTTCTGTTCAAGCTAACCTGTGAGTCTGTTATATTATTGTTAATCCAACCCACGATTTTCCCTGTACAGATCTTAGTAGGGGCCTCAATCACAATAGATTGCTTCTTTGTGTGAACTGCTCCAGAAGTGATCATAACATTACCTTCCAGATCTTGTAGTTTGGAAGGTTGTATATTTTGGGGATTTCCTCCCATGATATTAATGGTAGAATCACTATCCCTCCCTGACAATTCAGTCGGCCCCTTAACGGGATGGGTAGTATTACTTATAGCTGGCAGTGTTTCTTGGGAAACCGTAGGGAATTTGACTTGTTGAGTTCCTACGGATGTTCTGGCGTGTTTGGTACTAATTATTGTGCCAAAAGCTGTCATCTTTGTTTGTTTGGTTTGAGTGAGCTCAAGGCCACATTTCAGCAAGTTATTCTTTTCCTTATTGGAGTCTATAGTAGTTTCCCCACTAGCCACAAGGCCTTTCTTGTTCGGCTCGCCCAGGGCAGGACTATCTTCCTTTTGAGCATCCTTAGGACCCCCCCTAACTTCCCGCTCTTCCTGGAGCGGGATGTTTCTAATTCCTTTCAGGTTGGCATTTCTACCTTTAATTTTTGTGTTGGGCATGTTTTTGCTTTTTTTAAGTATCCTACCCTGCTTTTTTGATTTTTTACATCTACCCACTGGAGATTGGGGCACCTCATTTATATTATAGTCGGAAATATTCACGGGGACTATTCCATCGTTATTACTTTTTGCCTCTAATTCCAGATCTTGATTTACTGATTTTTTTTCTCTATGTCTGATCTTTTGTTTACATTTTTGCCCTTTTCTTGGTGTAGTGTGTAAAGGAGATCTTGTGTCTTCACTACTGATGTTCAAGGGTTCTTCATCATTAAGAGATACACTCACGTGCGTTTGTGCTCTAAGGTTATCCAACTCCTGTTCTTCGGAGCACCCTTCAGTTGCCATCATTATGACATCTAATAGGATAGAAGGACTATCGGGAGAAACCATTTTCTTTCCGTAATTATTATTGTTGTCCTCATTATCTCTTTGGCCCTGGGAATCAAGTTCCCCTAGCTCTCTCTTAGATGAAGTGGGACGGTCTCCTGTAAGCATAACTTCCAACAGAGTGGTAATTTTTGCATCCATGGTAGTTAACCTTATATCTTGATCCTTTCTATTTTTGTCACATCAACTCTGTCCTTTAATAGTCTGTGCATTCATGGTTTTACCCTCTACTATTCCGTCCAAAAATGCCAGACGAGTCACCAGCTGATTAAAAGCCGCTTGTTGACCTATCATGGAGCCAACAATAGTCTCTTGAGACTCCCCCAGAGTTTTCAAGGCCAAATTTAGACTAATATGTAAGTTGGATAGGAGTGGTAACAGATAATCACCTCTCTCCTTCCTACTTGGACCAGATATTTCTTGTTTATCTTCCTCTACTACATGGTTTTCTCGTAGAAACTGCTGAGGATCCGTTGCTTTGTCCTCCATTTCCACTGTATAAACCTCCCGTTTGTCAGTTTGGGTAGAGGCTATTTTTTTATGTATAAACGAGTTGGCTGTTTCCATAATCGGTTTAACCAGAGATTGTTTCATACCCACTTGTTGATTCCCGGTTATGTAGTTGTTTTCATCACATGGGTGTAAGTTAGAAGGCGCACCCTCTGATAGACTCCTTGTCCCCTTTTCATTACGCACAGGTCTACATACTGGTATCTCTAAATTTACGATTTCTTTAAGCAAAACACCCGTAGCATCTGCCATAATAAAAAAAGAGTCATCTAAATCGCTTTCCCCAATAGGTTGATTGGGGTTATACTTAGGGCGACAAGAGGTCCCTTTGGAATGATCCCCCTACTCACTTTGCTTAAGGGTTTCTAACCTTGGAGAATCTAGCAAAGACTGCGCGTTATCCTTGTTCTCCTTTCCAAAAATGAATGTAGCTGGCGAAATATGAGAAAATTGCATAAGTCTGGATGGGTTTGTTCCCTTCCAAGTTAGCGATTCTAAACCTTCTCCAGCTTGTATTTTACCATTCAGAATCCTCCTCTGAAGAGGGGTGGAAGCGTGGTAGCGAACTACCCTTTTAGTACCAATAAAACTTTGTTGGAGGCATTCTTCATCTGTAAGGTCCTGTCTAAAATCTGGGATATCCCTAAGAACCCCGTTAGATTCAGAATCTGCTAACTCCCTATTGCTAGGAGCCACAACATCTGACACTACGGGGTCGGTAAAAGAGGGATCCCTCTGACCCCCTTCAGCACTAAAAATGGGATTTTCTTTATTCTTACCCACATCTAAAACAGGGTTGGGCATATTTCCAGTAGAATTTATGTACATGGGTGCCTCACTCTGCATCCCGGAGCCTGGTTGAACCTCTACTATTATGGATACTTGATTCTCAGCAGTTTCAAACCCACTTCTAAGTGCGGGCATATTAAGAGTAAAGGCACAGGTACTATGTTACTTACAGAGGGGAGATCAACTCGCAGCCTCTAAGTAATAAAAGATAATATCTCCAAAACGGATATTAGCAAAATCAATGAAAATAATAGCTGGGAACGAGAGATATGCGGTTAAAATAGTATATAGTGCTTATCAATTATTTTTAGAATTGCTGTCACATATACTTTCTTTTTTTTTTTTTTAAAAAGGATGAATTTGTATTTAGTATAATTGCATCACCTTGGGAACGCCCGATGGCTTGAGGAGCAGCCTGAGTCCGTCTCTCCTCCCCAGTGTCCAATTAAGAACAACGGTTGACCCCTGTTGTTTCTCCTTAGTGAGCAAAACCCAACAGGACTTCCTGCGCCACCCAGAGCCAAACAGCAGCAAAACAGTGCAGCTAATGATGGACTGCACCGCCCTTTACTCCGCAGACGGGCTTAACACCGCTCGGCCGGTTTGGGCTGCTCTATGAGGCTGCACAAAGTCACGTGATTGCCCACGTGATCGCCAGTTGGCTCCGCCTCCTCCAGGAAGCGAGCGTGCCTCGGCAAGAGCCCTCAGTGGCTCGCAGTGCCAAGGAAAATATTTCAACAGATGAACGTTCTGTCAGAACAGGCAGCTCTCTCCTCCAGCAACACAATACACCGCTCGGCCGGTTTGGGCTGCTCTATGAGGCTGCACAAAGTCACGTGATTGCCCACGTGATTGCCAGTTGGCTCCGCCTCCTCCAGGAAACGAGCGTTCCTCGGCAAGAGCCCTCAGTGGCTCGCAGTGCCAAGGAAAATATTTCAACAGATGAACGTTCTGTCAGAACAGGCAGCTCTCTCCTCCAGCAACACAATACACCGCTCGGCCGGTTTGGGCTGCTCTATGAGGCTGCACAAAGTCACGTGATTGCCCACGTGATCGCCAGTTGGCTCCGCCTCCTCCAGGAAGCGAGCGTGCCTCGGCAAGAGCCCTCAGTGGCTCGCAGTGCCAAGGAAAATATTTCAACAGATGAACGTTCTGTCAGAACAGGCAGCTCTCTCCTCCAGCAACACAATACACCGCTCGGCCGGTTTGGGCTGCTCTATGAGGCTGCACAAAGTCACGTGATTGCCCACGTGATAGCCAGTTGGCTCCGCCTCCTCCAGGAAGCGAGCGTGCCTCGGCAAGAGCCCTCAGTGGCTCGCAGTGCCAAGGAAAATATTTCAACAGATGAACGTTCTGTCAGAACAGGCAGCTCTCTCCTCCAGCAACACAATACGGATTACTTTACCCCATCTAATGTGGATTACTTGGCCCCGTGTAATGTGGATTACTGTACCCTGTGTAATGTGGATTACTTGACCCCGTGTAATGTGGATTACTTGACCCTGTGTAACGTGGATTACTTGACCCCGTCTAATGTGGATTACTTTACCCCGTCTAATGTGGATTACTTGATCCCGTCTAATGTGGATTACTGTATCCGTGTAACGTGGGTTACTTTACCCCGTGTAATGTGGATTACTTGGCCCCGTCTAATGTGGATTACTTGATCCTGTCTAATGTGGATTACTGTATCCGTGTAACGTGGGTTACTTTACCCCGTCTAATGTGGATTACTTGACCCCGTCTAATGTGGATTACCTTTACCCCGTCTAATGTGGATTACCTTTACGCCGTCTAATGTGGATTACTTTACCCCGTCTAATGTGGATTACCTTTACCCCATCTAATGTGGATTACTTTACCCCATCTAATATGGATTACTTTACCCCATCTAATGTGCATTACCTTTACCCCATCTAATGTGGATTACTTGACCCCATCTAATGTGGATTACTGTACCCCCTCCAATGTGGATTACTTTTACCCCATCTAATGTGGATTACTTGACCCCATCTAATGAGGATTACTTGACCCCACCTAATGTGGATTACCTTTACCCCATCTAATGTGGATTACTTTACCCCATCTAATGTGGATTACCTTTACCCCATCTAATGTGGATTACCTTTACCCCATCTAATATGGATTACTTTACCCCATCTAATCTGATGTGGATTACCTTTACCCCATCTAATGTGGATTACTTGTCCCCATCTAATGTGGATTATCTTTACCCCATCTAATGTGGATTACTTTACCCCATCTAATGGGGATTACCTTTACCCCATCTAATGTGGATTACTTGACCCCATCTAATGTGGATTACTTGACCCCCTCTAATGTGGATTACCTTTACCCCATCTAATGTGGATTACTTTACCCCATCTAATGTGGATTACCTTTACCCCATCTAATGTGGATTACTTGACCCCATCTAATGAGGATTACTGTACCCCCTCTAATGTGGATTACTTGACCCCGTCTAATGTGGAATACTTGTCCCCATCTAATGTGGTTTACTTGTCCCCGTCTAATGTGGATTACTTGACCCCGTCTAATGTGGATTACCTTTACCCCGTCTAATGTGGATTACCTTTACGCCGTCTAATGTGGATTACCTTTACCCCATCTAATGTGGATTACTTTACCCCATCTAATATGAATTACTTTACCCCATCTAATGTGGATTACTTTACCCCATCTAATGTGCATTACCTTTACCCCATCTAATGTGGATTACTTTATCCCATCTAATATGGATTACTTTACCCCATCTAATGTGGATTACTGTACCCCCTCTAATGTGGATTACTTTTACCCCATCTAATGTGGATTACCTTTACCCCATCTAATGTGGATTACTTGACCCCATCTAATGTGGATTACTTGTCCCCATCTAATGTGGATTACCTTTACCCCATCTAATGTGGATTACTTGACCCCATCTAATGTGGATTACCTTTACCCCATCTAATGTGGATTACTTTACCCCATCTAATTAGGATTACCTTTACCCCACCTAATGTGGATTACTTGACCCCATCTAATGTGGATTACCTTTACCCCATCTAATGTGGATTACTTTACCCCATCTAATGTGGATTACCTTTACCCCGTCTGATATGGATTACTTGATCCCATCTAATGTGAATTACTGTACCCCGTGTAATGTGGATTACTGTACCCTGTGTAATGTGGATTACTTGACCCCGTGTAATGTGGATTACTTGACCCCGTGTAACGTGGATTACTTGGTCCCGTGTAACGTGGATTACTTGACCCCGTCTAATGTGGATTACTTTACCCCATCTAATATGGATTACTTTACCCCATCTAATGTGGATTACTTGGCCCCGTGTAATGTGGATTACTGTACCCTGTGTAATGTGGATTATTTGACCCCGTGTAATGTGGATTACTTGACCCCGTGTAACGTGGATTACTTGACCCCGTCTAATGTGGATTACTTTACCCCGTCTAATGTGGATTACTTGATCCCGTCTAATGTGGATTACTGTATCCGTGTAACGTGGGTTACTTTACCCCGTGTAATGTGGATTACTTGGCCCCGTGTAACGTGGATTACTTGGCCCCGTCTAATGTGGATTACTTGTTCCCGTCTAATATGGATTACTTGATCCCATCTAATGTGGATTACTGTATCCGTGAAATGTGGGTTACTTTACACCGTGTAATGTGGATTACTTGACCCCGTCTAATGTGGATTACTTTACCCCGTCTAATATGGATTACTTGATCCCATATAATGTGAATTACTGTATCCGTGTAATGTGGGTTACTTTACACCGTGTAATGTGGATTACTTGACCCCGTCTAATGTGGATTACTTTACCCCGTCTAATATGGATTACTTGATCCCATCTAATGTGAATTACTGTATCCGTGTAATGTGGGTTACTTTACAACGTGTAATGTGGATTACTTGACCCCGTGTAAAGTGGGTTACGTGACCCCATCTAATGTGGATTACTTTACCCCATCTAATGTGGATTACCTTTACCCCATCTAATGTGGATTACTTTACCCCATCTAATGTGGATTGCCTTTACCCCATCTAATGTGGATTACTTTACCCCATCTAATGTGGATTACTTGTCCCCATCTAATGTGGATTACTGTACCCTGTGTAATGTGGATTACTTGACCCTGTGTAACGTGGATTACTTGGCCCTGTGTAACGTGGATTACTTGACCCTGTCTAATGTGGATTACTTTACCCTATCTAATATGGATTACTTGATCCCATCTAATGTGAATTACTGTATCCGTGTAATGTGGGTTACTTGACCCCGTGTAATGTGGATTACTTGACCCCAGGGAACAATCAGTCAAGGCGTGAGTCAAACATCTCGCCTTTCTTGGAGAAGGGGTAGGAGCAGAATGTGACATGCAGTGGCGCGTGTCACTTGTAGTGGTGACATGCAGTGGCGCGTGTCACTTGTAGTGGTGACATGCAGTGGCGCGTGTCACTGGCACATGACACATGCCATGTTCGGCTCCTACCCCTACTGCTTTCTTGGAGACCCTGGGACCGGCCTCAGCGCCGCATCTAGATCTGGAATCTTTACTGAGACTTTGCGACGGTGCAAGAAAGTTCACTAAAGTGACTGCACTGGAACCATACCACGGAATCACTAGTGGATTATCAGAGGCAGCGGGGGCTGATGAGGATGGGGAACCCCCAGCAGAGCCCAGGCCCACGGAGTTAGGGGTGAGGGGGGCGGAGAGGAACAAGGGGAAAGGAGAGAGGAGGGGGCGGGCAGAGGACTAGGAGCCCCCGTAGCCGCGCCCTGGGCTCCGCTGCTCGCCTGTAGCGCTGCGAGGCGGCCCGTGTCTCCGAGGCACTCTGCCCGCCCCCGGCTCCTCCCCGAGCTCCCCCACCCCACCCCACCCCACTCCCCGGACTCCCCCTGGCCCCGGTCCAGGCCCTGACAGGAAAATGAAAGTGAAAGGCCCCACCGCCTCCTCCCCCCTCCCTCGGCGCCATAAGCCCGGCCCTCCCTGGTTTCTCCCCACCCCTCCCTCGGCGCCATAAGCCCGACCCTCCCTGGTTTCTCCACACCCCTCCTGTAGGCACCGCACGGTCTGGGCTTCCAACACCTGCAGCGCACAGAAGCGCGGCTTCTCAGCACACCCACCAGTCCGCTGTAGCCGGGCACGGAAGAGTCCCTTCACTGGACACTCCTCTTCACTTTACACCAGACAGTGGCGCCCCCTGCTGGACTGAGCCGGGAACACCTGCAACAAGGGTGCGCCGAGGGGGCAACACGGCAGGAAGGGGCGCCCCCCCTCAGGTAAGTGCCAACTGCGCGCTTTCATGGCGCTTAAAACACTGATGATTCCGCAAATGAGGGTATGATACGGTGGTGCACGTTCTCTGCCTCCCTCGTGCTCTGCCCTCTGTGCTTTCTCTGACCCCTAGTGTCCTTTCTCTGCCTTCCCTGCGCCCCGCTTTCTGTGACCCCCTTTTGTTATTTCTCTGACCCCTTTCTTTTTTCAGATTCTCCTTCTGTTATTTCTGTCCTCTGCTGTTCTTTTCTCACTTTTTTCTTCTCTGCGTTTCTTTCTGTGCTTTCTCTGCTCCCCACACGCTCTGCATTCTCTGCCCCCAACTTTCTGTTCTTCCTCTGGCCCCTTCTCTTCTTTCTCTGACCCCCCTCCCCACCCTCTCTTCTTTCTCTGACCCCTCCTCCCTTCCCTTCTTTCTCTGACCCCCGCTTCTCTTCCAGGGGTGGCCAGAGAACCAAAAAGAGGCCTTGGAAATAATTTTCAAAGTGGCCCCATATTACACATTTTCAGCAAGCCCAGCCCTTTTCTTATGGGAACATTTGGAAATACCACACAAAACAGACCCAGGGTGCAGAGGCCTACTGGGTAATCTCCAGACCTCCCTATAGGCCAGTCCACCCCTGTCTCAGACCTCTTCCCCTTCTCTTCTTTCTCTGACCCCTTCTCTCTGTTCCCTGTCTCCTGCTTGTGTTGTTAATCTGTTCCGCTCTTTTCTTTCTCTGGCCCCCTTGTCAGGGACGTGATTTCACCAAAATGCCAAGGGTAGCGGAAGTGATATCACACAACCCTTGACCTCTGATGACATCACAGGAAGCAATGGAACACGACCTCTCACCCCTTGACAAAACAGGAAGTGGCATCACATAGCATTGTTTCTAATTACACTCTCGGGAGGATAGCTCAGGGGCGACGTGCTCGCCTTGGAAGCAAAACGACACAGAGCAACACAGGTTCGATCCCTGGGTCCGCGCTTAGAAACCTCTGGGTATTAAGCGCATTATAAATAACCCATCATATCACTACCAAAAATATGGTTACAATATCACTGTAATGTGATATACATTTCATACAAGAATGGATCACCATATGTATCGTTAATATCAGTGCGTATAGTCCCATATCACCAAATTACTGTGAAAGCAAGCAGACGTCCAAGGCCAAACGATAATGATGTATTATTATATAGCACTTATGCTTAAGTGCTTCATGTAGAACAAATAGACATACTATATCACCCAACCTGCGTTGGTACTCATTTATCAACCTCCGCAGGATGAAAGGTTGAGTTGACCTTGCCAGGAGTCAAACCTGCAACCTACAGATCACACGCACATTCCAGCAGCGAGCACTCAACCCACTGAGCTATCTTACCGGCTATAGCTATCAGAAAACCAGCCACATGCTGCTGGCCACAGCCCAGGAGCCTCAATTTAAAAACATTTTTTTTTTAGTGGTAGCAATGGAAACCACAGGGGTAGCAAGGGAGACCTCAGGGGTCACAGGTGCAACATCCCTGCCCCTTGTTCTTTCTCTGGCCCCTTCTGTGCTTGCATTCCCTACCCCTTTTGTGCTTTCCCTGCGCCCCACTTTCTGTGACCCTTTTTTGTTATTTTTTAGGCCCTCCTTCTGTTCTTTTCTGACTCCCTTTTGCTCTTTCAATGCACCCCCCCTGTTGCCAGGGGTGACCTGGCCTATAGGGAACTCTGGAGATTTCCCGGCAGGCCTCTGCATCCTGGCCAGGGGTGGACTGGCCTGTAGGGAACTCTGGAGATTTCCCGGTAGGCCTCTGCACCCTCTCCAGGGGTGGACTGGCCAATAGGGAACTCTGGGGATTTCCTGCTAGGCCTCAGCACCCTGGCCAGGGGTGGACTGGCTATAGGGGACTCTGGAGATTTTCCGGTAGGCCTCTGCACCCTGGAGATTTCCCGGCTGGCCTCTGCATCCTGGCCAGGGGTGGACTGGCCTATAGGGAACTCTGGAGATTTCCCGGCAGGCCTCTGAACCCTCGGCCTCTTTTGTGAGGTAACATATTTTATTTTCAAATGTATTCTAGGAAAAGGATTGGACTTTCTGAAAATGTTTAATATGGAGCCATTTTGTAAATTAGTTGTATGGCCTCTTTTGGTACCCACTCTGCCCCCCCCTGCTTGTTGCTCGTTCTCTGCCCCCTTTGGTTTTTTTCTGACCACCTTTTGTTGTTCTTTCTTTGCCCTCATCTATGACCCCAGCATGCACCTGTAGCCAGGAAGAGTGTCCCTGATTGGCACCCTTACAAGGATTGAGGTTTGTCTTCTCTGGGCCCCTGTAGAAAGCACGAGGTGAAGGGTCAGGCAGGGCAGCCCTGGTGGGGTCCATGACAGGCGCAGCATAGTAGCTGCCGGCACGGGGTGTATGAATGAAGCCGATAACTCGCCCTTTGACCCTTCCCAAGTCTGCATTATTAATATATTTATTGAGCGTAGGCCTAGATTCAGGAACGATTCACAAGTCATAGGAACTAGACGGCGAGGGAAGCAGATCACAAGGGATCCTTAAAAGGGAGCCGGGAGCTAACAATGGTGCGGGACGGGAAGGGCGGCCAATCCGGCAGAAAGGGATCGCCAGACTGTTAGGGGTTGCTGTTGGTACTCTTGTTCAGAAGAGAATTGCCTGGCATTTCGGTGCTGGACTGCCCTTGGGCAGGACAAAGACTGATATGTAGTGGACATTTCTGTTCTGTGAATGGATGGTGAGCTAAAGACTCTGGTTGAGACTCCAACCTGGGATATAGGCCGGTAGAGAGACACTCCCAGAAAGCCCCTTGTTTGTGCATATTAAGTAGTTTGGGGTTTTCACCCTAACTTACTAGGGTAATCCAGACGTGGAACCCTTGCTCACTGTTCTTAGAGAGGTACAGCTTCATCTCACTGACAAGGCCCAATGATTTCGAATGCCTTTTGGCACGTGTCGGACCACCCAAACGTTGCGTGTTGCTTCGTGAGGGCTCTCAGCGGCTCGTTCACTGATGCAAAGTCTTTTATATATTGGGTGCAATAGCTGGCGAGTCCTAAAAGGACTGTAAATCCTACACATTTGTGGGTGGGTCTGCCTCAGCGAGAGCAGCTACTTTCTCAGGGTCTGGTGTCATGCCTTGAGCTGAGAATACGTGGCCAAAGAATCGGAGTGTGCGCTTCCTGAATTCACACTTGTCCCTGTTGTGTGTGATGTGTGCCTCTTCCAGGGCCAAGCATACTCTTGTCAAGGTGTTATCAGGCTGTTCTTAATCTTTCCCAAACACCAGAATGTCGTTGCTATAATTTAGGCAGGTGGGGATATGTTTCAGCCTGGAAGATTTCAGCGGCTAAGGAAACTCTGAAGCTAAGCCGTTTGTAATTGTAGAGCCCCAGATAAGTAATGAATGTCGGTATGTACCTGGACTCCTCCCTCCATTTCAGCTGGTGGTAGCCTTTATTTAGGTCGAGTCTTGAAACTACGGTGGTGCCATTTAGCAGGTGAAATATGTCAGTTATTCGTGGGACCTGATGACGTTCTCTCAGACTGGCTTCATTTGGTCGTTGGCATGTCCACACATAGCCTGATGTCTTGTGAGTGTATTTTGGGAACAGGGACAAATGTGGAGTGGGTCCCCTCGCCAGTTCGATGATGTCTGCGGCCAACAGTTTGTGCAGCTCTTCCTCTACTTGCCTCTGAATGTTCACCGGGATGCCCCGGTAGTGTTGGGCTATGGGTGGTATCTGTTTGTCTATATGTAGTTTGATCTGGCGATTTTTGAGCTTGCCCAGTACTTTGAATAGGGTGCGGAAGATTGTTCATTTTCGGCTGACGGGCCGATGTATTTGTGGGCCATGAGTCGGTAAAGTACATGTATGAGACCCATGTCTATTGCCGCCTTGAAGCTTAGTATGCATCAGCTGTCTGTCGCAGCTTCCAGCGCGTGCATGGGTATCCTTTTTTCCTGAGTTTTGTATTTACAATGCGCCATGAAGTATCCTTTACACAGAAACCAAGTTTTCAATCCATAGGGATAAATGTTCACTTCCGCGGGTCGGAGTTGTGGAGCCTGTGGGAGGCCGTTGTATACTTCCTCACTGATGACGTTTACCGTGGCTCCCGTGTCGACTAGAAATTCAGCTGCCTTGTTGTTCCCCAGTGCATATAAGTAGCCCTTTCATTTGGATGCGTCGCAACAAGGTTCTCTCCTTCTCGAGCAGTCTTCCGATGACGCACTGGACCGGCTGTCCATCTGTGATTGTTCTACCTGGTAATAGACGTACTGTCTGGGTCGCCCTTTGGGCCTGGAGCTTGTTTTCTTGCTTGAGCGCCATTCTGCTGGCATTCTTTCTAGTGCCCGCCCCCCTTCCACTCTCTCTCGGTGTCTCAGATGAGTATTGGCTTGCAGCCCTTGGGGGACTTTGTGTCGGTTTCTCTCTGCTTTGTGTCGGTTTGCAACTGCCCCCTTCACCACATGCTTGACTGCGGTACACAGCCTTGAAATGGTTGTTCCTTCCGCTTGCTGAGCATTGCTGGCCAATGGCAGGACAAGTGCCTTCATGGGGAAATTCGTAGCCACATCGTTAGCAGAATGGCTCTCCATTGCCTTTGTGCATTGGCATAGTGTCCATTTTGTGGACAGTCTGATTTACCGTGCCAGGCGAAGGATCTCTTGCAGTGATCGTGGTTTCTGGTGCAGCCGTTTCTGGAAGTCAGCGTATTCGCATCCTGCAATGATCTGGGGCCGCAATGCTTCATCGTTCGAGTAATTGTTGAAGTCACAGAACTTGAGCCGGATGCTCGGGCACATCACGTACGTGTCCATGGATTGGCCCTTGATCTGCTTCGTTGTGTGGAACACGTGGCATTCGTAATCCACATCGGTGTGGGGCGTGAAGTAATCAGTGAGTGCTGCCTTTAGATTGGTGTAGGTGTCAGTGGATCCACTGGGCAGTTTGTCCACTATGTCTCACATTGGGACCAATGGAGAGGGTGAGCTGGCTGTGCTTTCTTTCTTCGCTCCAGGGGTCCTAGGGCTTTTATGTAGACTTTGCAGTCCCTCACCCATCGTTTCCACCTCCGGCCCAGGCGGCTGGTCTCAGAGAGATCAAAATGCATGGGCAGTTGGGTAACCAGGCTGTCCTGTAGCCCGGACGGTAAAACTGCAGGTGGGGTGATGGGTACAGTGAGATTTTCCTCATCCCCGACATGTTGGGGTTCCCTGATCCTTCTCACCTCGAGTGTGGCACGTGTGTCCTGCAAAAGGGTCACCAGATGGTACTTGCTGGCCTGGCAGCGTGTTTGCAGCGGGTCCTTGAATTTTTTTTTTTTTAATGTGTCCTTTGCTCAGTCCAAGAGACATGTTGGGGCACCGCTAATGGTGCAATGGGGAATGTAATGGGCGGGGAGGCACAGGCAGTGCACTCAACTAGTCATCTTGCAGGGTAGGCCGCACCCTCTTTGTCATGCGGCTTCACGTAGCTTCTTCTCGGCCGATGCTGGTATTTCGTAATGTTTCTGGCAGGACGTGCGCAGGCCGCTCTGTCCTTCGGGCAGCGACGCAGCACTGTGTGCACCTACCCACCAGATCCTCGATCCGGGATCGCGACTTCACATGAGGACACCTGCCTCGTCGCCAGTTTAGTGTCCCCACCAGGGACGACAGTATGCGCTACGCAAGCGTGGCTCCCACACTGCTCCCAACCCAGCGCGGGCAGAAAAGAGGAGCAGACACCAGGAGCTCTTAACATGGTGACTTTATTATATTCTACCGTTACTCCAACTGCCTCAACTCCCCTCAACTCCTGCCCCTTGCTTTTGTCTTACTTTTGGTTTCTTGTCCTCCTCTGCCTCCTGTGCTGTCTCTGCCTCCACTGCCGCCTGTTCCTGCTTCCATCTCTGCCTCCTGTGCTGTCTCTGCCTCTTGTGCTCTCTGACCCCCTTTTAGCCCCCCCATCTCCTTTGCGGTCTCTGCCTCCTCTGCTGCTTTTGTCTCGTCTTTCTTTTGGTGTCTCGTCCTTCTCTGCCTCCCGTGTACTCTCTGCCTCTTGTGCTCTCTGTTCCCTTTTCAGTCCCCATCTCCTGTGCTGTCTCTGCCTCTCATGCTCTCTGATCCCTTTTCAGTCCCCATCTCCTGTGCTGTCTCTGCCTCTCATGCTCTCTGATCCCTTTTCAGTCCCCGATCTCCTGTGCTGTCTCTGCCTCTTGTGCTCTCGGATACCTTTTCAGTCCCCCATCTCCTGTGCTGTCTCTGCCTCTAATGCTCTCTCATGCCTTTTCAGTCCCCCATCTCCTGTGCGGTCTCTGCCTCCTGTGCTGTCTCTGCCTCTCATGCTCTCTGATCCCTTTTCGGTCCCCCATCTCCTGTGCTCTCCCTGCCTCCTGTGCGGTCTCTGCCTCCCGTGTAGTCTCTGCCTCTTGTGCGCTCTGTTCCCCTTTCAGTCCCCATTTCCTGTGCTGTCTCTGCCTCTCATGCTCTCTAATCCCTTTTCAGTCCCCCATCTCCTGTGCTGTCTCTGCCTCTCATGCTCTCTGATGCCTTTTCAGTCCCCCATCTCCTGTGCTGTCTCTGCCTCTCATGCTCTCTGATCCCTTTTCGGTCCCCCATCTCCTGTGCTCTCCCTGCCTCCTCTGCTGCTTTCGTCTTGTCTTTCTTTTGGTATCTCGTCCTTCTTTGCCTGCTGTGCTGGCTCTGCCTCTAGTGCTGTCTCTGCCTCTTGTGCTCTCGGATACCTTTTCAGTCCCCCATCTCCTTTGCGGTCTCTGCCTCCTGTGCTGTCTCTGCCTCTTGTGCTCTCTGATCCCTTTTCGGTCCCCCATCTCCCGTGCTCTCCCTGCCTCCTGTGCGGTCTCTGCCTCCCATGTAGTCTCTGCCTCTTGTGCTCTCTGTTCCCTTTTCAGTCCCCATCTCCTGTGCTGTCTCTGCCTCTCATGCTCTCTGATGCCTTTTCAATCCCCCATCTCCTGTGCTGTCTCTGCCTCTCATGCTCTCTGATCCCTTTTCGGTCCCCCATCTCCTGTGCTCTCCCTGCCTCCTGTGCGGTCTCTGCCTCCCGTGTAGTCTCTGCCTCTTGTGCTCGCTGTTCCCTTTTCAGTCCCTATCTCCTGTGCTGTCTCTGCCTCTCATGCTCTCTGATCTCTTTTCAGTCCCCCATCTCCTGTGCTGTCTCTGCCTCTCATGCTCTCTGATGCCTTTTCAGTCCCCCATCTCCTGTGCTGTCTCTGCCTCTCATGCTCTCTGATCCCTTTTCGGTCCCCCATCTCCTGTGCTCTCCCTGCCTCCTGTGCGGTCTCTGCCTCCTGTGTAGTCTCTGCCTCTTGTGCTCTCTGTTCCCTTTTCAGTCCCCATCTCCTGTGCTGTCTCTGCCTCTCATGCTCTCTGATCCCTTTTCAGTCCCCGATCTCCTGTGCTGTCTCTGCCTCTTGTGCTCTCTGACCCCCTTTCAGTCCCCCATCTCCTGTGCGATCTCTGCCTCTCATGCTCTCTGTAATGTCGTCACGTGACTCCCTAGTCACGAGGCGAGATGCATGGGGCAGACGGAAGGGGCGGACGGGATATGACGAAGAGGCTACTCACTCCTGGGTTATCGTGTGAAATAAAGGACGTGTTTATGAAAGGCTCCGTGTCCGCGTATCATTTCAGAGTGTGACGCCTCACACATCTCGACACTGGCGACGAGGGAACTCACGCAGCACAAACACGGCAGAGTAAGGTGTACGGCGGGTGGGAGTGAACACACTCCCCGCCAGCTGAGACTCTCCCCAGGAGTCCGAGAGAGGTCTCGCAAACTCCTGTCATCGGTGACAGTTTTGGCCTGCAGGTAGAGCGCGGCGGCCCCCTGCAACGGTCACGTGAAGTACGCAAGTGGAGCGCATCGGCTCCTTGCGACCGTGACAGAGTTCATCCGTGAGTGAAGCGTGTCGGCTCCTCACACAGAAACGCGTGAGTGGAGCGTATCGGCTCCTCACAGCGTTTCCCTCACCAACAAAGTGAAGAAATTTTGCGGGTGGAGCGCATCGGCTCCTCGCAACGCCTCCCTTACGTGGAAGGGATTTTGGCCCCTGAGTGGAGCGAATCGGCTCCTCGCGCTGAAGCGTGTGAGTGGAGCAGGTCGGCTCCTAACAGCGTTTTCCCGCCAAAAGCAGCGACAGAGAGCATCGGCTCCTCGCGCTGAAGCGTGTGAGTGGAGCAGGTCGGCTCCTCACAGCATTTTCCCGCCAAAAGCAGTGACATCAGTGGGTGGAGCGCGGCGGCTCCCCACGCTTACACAGGTACGAGCGAATCAAGCACACGCAAGTGTAGCACGTCGGTTCTGTACAAACGCCTCACGTCACACAGAATATTCACCATCTTCAGATCAAGTGAAACGTAGTCTTTGTCGCCCACAATACTCAGCGAGTGCGCAGTTACACATTGCCTGTCATGCTTGATGACTCGTCTGAGGAATCACTAACGGTACAAGTAACTCCCGCCAAAACAACACGCACAAGCATGACGGACAGCCTAATAACACAGTTACCCCCCAATTTTGACCTGAGCGACACCAGCACACTGGGACCAAGGTGGAAGAAGTGGGTGAGGGATTTTGAAGTGTGTCTCAAGGCGGTAGGGCCTTTGGAGGATGAAAGGAAGCACAGTTTGCTCACCCATGCCATAGGCTCAAATGTGAGAGACATTCTAGATGAAATTCCTGAAGATGACATAGACACCTACACCAAATTGAAGACAACCCTAACCAATTACTTCACGCCACACACCAATGTGGACTACGAGCGTCATATCTTTCACACCACTAAACAACTAAAAGGTGAAACAATGGATGCATTTGTGATGAGATTAAGAATAAAGATGAAACATTGCGATTTTAACAACTACTCGAATGAAGAAGCCCTTCGCTCACAGATAATTGTAGGATGTGAAAGCAGTGATTTCAGGAAAAAGCTTCTACAAAAAGCTCGAAATCTGGAAGAGATTTTACGCCTAGCTCGTTCCGAGGCGGCACTAACAGCACAGGTGGAAAGTCTTGAAGGCATCACCATCATTCACGGGAAGCATGAAAGTCTACACAAACTTGAGAGCACCACCAAAGGAAACACAGACCCATTTTGTTATCGCTGTGGACATGAATATCCTCATGAAGGCATCTGCCCTGCAATGGGTCAAATTTGTTCGGCCTGCGGAGGGGAAAATCATTACAAAGCTGTGTGTTTCATCTATCGCAGCAAAATGCGAGGAAGTGGAAGAATTAGACGCTCCTCACCAGAAAGAGAATTTAGGCGTATGAGTCCCAATCGTGAGTCACACTACCAGCATGACGCAACACGCCGCCGACAACGAGAAGAACCGTCAGATAGAAGACAATCAAAACCCACACATGAGTGGCGTGACAACAAACCTCCATCCTCCGGACGGAGAAGACGTCCCCGGCGATATGTCAGGTGTCTGGTGGAACAATCACATTCTGACAGCATCTCTAGCACCTCCTCAGAGGACAAACCCAAGAAGGAATCAAATCCACGCAAAGGAGAACCAAGGATAAAAGGCTACCTATATGCACTTGGAAACCCTACGGCAAAAGAGAATAGCCCTACTCTCATCATCAATGTCAACCAAGTGGCTGCCGAATTTCTGGTGGACACGGGAGCCACTGTAAATGTGGTGAGTGAGGAAGTGTACAACAACATGCCAAATGCACCACGCCTGCAACCAGCTAGAGCACTCATTTTTCCATATGGCTCCAAGACGCCGCTACCTTGTAAAGGCTTTTTCACGGCCTCATGTCGATACAAAGATCATGTGAAGGAAATACCCATGCATGTCCTCGAAGCAGCCACTGATAGTGGATGCATTCTTAGCTACAAATCTGCGGTCGACATGGGTTTAATTCATGTTCTATACAGACTCATGATGCACAAGCACCTGGATCCCACTGCCAACATTGACAAGATTTTCCCTGCATTGTTCAGAGGACTTGGAAAGTTGAAGGACAGACAAATTGAACTACATATAGACAGCAACATCCCTCCGGTAGCACAACACTACCGTGGTATTCCCATCAATATACAAAAACAAGTGGAAACCGAATTATTGAAACTCTTGGAAGCGGATATAATTGAACCTGCTGAAGGCCCCACTCCTTGGGTATCCCCCATTGTACCAGTCCCGAAAAAAGACTCTGCTGACATTCGCATTTGTGTGGACATGCGAAGACCTAATGAAGCAATCTTGAGAGAACGTCATCAATCTCCCAGAATAACAGACATGGTGCATTTGCTCAATGGAGCCACCGTGTTTTCAAAACTGGACCTCAATAAGGGGTACCATCAATTAGAACTTCACAAGAGGTCCAGATACATAACCACTTTTGCTACTCATTTGGGCCTCTACAGATACAAGCGGCTCAGTTTTGGAGTTTCTTCAGCGGCCGAAATATTTCAATCGGAAATTCATAACATAATAAAGCACGTACCAAATTGTCTGAACTATAGTGATGACATCTTAGTATTTGGACAAACTCAAGAACAGCACGACGACACCCTCATGCGCGTGTGCATGGCACTGGAGGAAGCACACCTCACCCTGAATAAGGACAAATGTGAATTTAGAAAACCAACCCTGCGATTTTTCTGCCACATCTTCTCCAAAAATGGAATGACACCGGATCCCGAAAAAGTCAGCGCACTCACAAGCACGACATCACCAACCTCCGTCACCGATCTGCGGTCGTTCTTGGGTCTAGCAAGTTATTGCACGAGATACATTAAGGATTTTGCATCCGTCAGTGCACCCTTGAGAGCCCTCACTAAACTAAACGCTGATTTCCGATGGACGGATGAATGTCAACAAGCGTTCCAAATTATCAAAGATCGCATCGCAGATGCCAAAAATATGGCATATTTTGACCCACAGAAGCACACAGAACTAATAGTGGATGCTAGTCCAGTTGGCCTGGGAGCCATTCTGACTCAACTTGATCACAAAGATGGCCAGTCTATACACATAGTATCTTATGCCAGTCGCAGCCTCTCAAAAACTGAACAAGCATATTCACAAGCGGAGAGGGAAGGCCTAGCAGTCGTGTGGGCATGCGAGCATTTTCATCTTTTCCTGTATGGGAAACCTTTCACCATAGTCACAGACCACCAGGCACTATTATTCATCTATGGAAACGCTCAAGCCTAGATGCCTCCCAGAATAGCTCGATGGGCTTTAAGGCTACAAGACTATCAATTTAACATTATTCATCGACCAGGAAAAGAACAAAATCCAGCCGATTTCCTTTCGCGCCATCCCAGTCAAAAGTGCAACTCCGACCCATCCATTGCAGATCAATACATCATGTATGTGGTCCAAGAAAGTACACCACAAGGTTTGGACATGGAACAGATAGCTAGGGAGACCAACTCGGACCCTGCAATGCAAATCATTATGAAATGCCTTGAGAAAGGGCACTGGAAACATGCAAAGCAACTCAAAGAAGGAGCGGAAGAAGAAACCAAACAAGATATCACCTGCCTGCTTACAGTGAAGGAAGAGCTTGCAGAAACAGAGGGACTCTTAATAAAAGGGACAAAACTAGTGATTCCTCGGTCACTAAGGAAAAAGGTGCTTGACCTTGCACATGAAGGACACCGAGGAATAATGTCCACAAAAAGGATGTTGCGACAAAGGGTATGGTTCCCCCAGATGGACACACAAGTGGAAGAACTGCTCAAAAACTGTCCCACATGTGTGGTTATCAACCCTCAAACTAGACCTGAACCGCTCACAATGACTGACTTGCCGAACGGAACTTGGGAAGAAATCGCCATCGATCACTATGGTCCTCTGGAAGGGGGCGATTATGTCTTTGTGGCCATCGATGAATATTCGAGATTCCCAGATGCACAAATTGTATCGTCAACAGCAGCATATCACACCATCCCTGCGTTGGACAGAATGTTTGCTATATACGGAATTCCAAAAGTAGTGAAATCAGATAATGGACCCCCATTCACCGGACAAGATTTTAAAACCTTCGCAGAATACATGGGTTTCCATCACAGAAAAGTCACACCGCTGTGGCCTCAAGCGAACGGCACAGTTGAACGATTCATGGGAAGTATCAAACGCACCACACAGATAGCTCGCCTGACTGGAGAACCATTGGAAAAGTTACTGTGCAAACTAATGAGAGACTACCGCAATACCCCACACAGTACCACTGGCAAATCACCGTCAGAAGTCATGTTTGGTAGAAATGTGCGAACTAGACTGCCCCACCTAGAACTGGAGGAAGAGCGGTACAAAGGTGACACTGAAATGAGACGACAAGACACGTCCCAGAAAATGAATATGAAAACCGCAGCGGACAAGAAAAGGAGAGCCGAGGAAAATAGCTTGGAGCCGGGAGACATTGTCGTCGCGAGACAGCCACAACATCGCAAAAACATGGCATCGTTCAATGAAGAACCCCTCACCATCACACAGAAGAAAGGTTCTCTCATCACAGCTGAAGGAACGACACATACAGTGACAAGAAACAGCTCCCACTTCAAGAAGATGCCAGGGATCATACCCCTAGTAGAACATCACATATCAAGGGACACTCTGGGGCAGGATGCGCCCTACGAAGGAGACCAAGAAGATTCCGACACTGATGAGCCCCGTTGGTTACCTCAGGAATCGAGCGAAAGAAGTAACGGGAGACCTCAGAGAACTCGACGACGCCCACCGCGCCTGATTGAAGAGATGCCCTGATAACGAACTTAATGTTTAGTATCGGGGGGGTGTAATGTCGTCACGTGACTCCCTAGTCACGAGGCGAGATGCATGGGGCAGACGGAAGGGGCGGGACGGGATATGACGAAGAGGCTACTCACTCCTGGGTTATCGTGTGAAATAAAGGACGTGTTTATGAAAGGCTCCGTGTCCGCGTATCATTTCAGAGTGTGACGCCTCACACATCTCGACACTCTCTGATCCCTTTTCAGTCCCCCATCTCCTGGGCTGTCTCTGTCTCTCCTGCTCTGTGATCCCTTTTCAGTCCCCCATCTCCTGTGCTCTCTCTGCCTCTCATGCTCTCTGATCCCTCTTCAGTCCCCATCTCCTGTGCTGTCTCTGCCGCTCATGCTCTCTGATGCCTTTTCAGTCCCCCATTCCCTGTGCTGTCTCTGCCTCTCATGCTCTCTGTTCTCTTTTCAGTCCCCCATCTCCTGTGCTGTCTCTGCCTCTCATCCTGTCTGATCCCTTTTCAGTTCCCCCCATCTCCTGTGCTGTCTCTGCCTCTAATGCTCTCTGATCCCTTTTCAGCCCACCGACTTCTGTGCGGTCTCTGCCTCTCATGCTCTCTGATCCCTTTTCAGTCCCCCATCCATACATGCCAACCCTCCCAATTTAGGCGGGAGACTCCCGATTTTTCAGCGAAAAATCGGGCTATTTTTCACTGTCTCCCGCCTGAAATAGCTGTAACCCCAATGCATTCCTATGGGGAATTGTTGGTCTCCCGATTTCCCTTTGGAAATCTCCCTCCCAGCTGTGTCTGAATGTTGGCATGTATGCCCATCTCCTGTGCTGTCTCTGCCTCTCATGCTCTCTGATCCCTTTTCTATAGCTCTCAACCATTTGTGTTGCAAAGGCGGGTGAAAACACCCGATTTTATTTTTGGCGGGTGAGAGGCCCATTGAAACGAATGGGCATGCTGGAGGCTTGGCGGGTGAGGCAGCTGTTTACAAGGCCGGTGACACCCGCCAAAAGCATATGAGTTGAGAGCTATGCCTTTTCAGTCCCCCATCTCCTGTGCTGTCTCTGCCTCTCATGCTCTCTGATCCCTTTTCAGTCCCCCATCTCCTGTGTGGTCTCTGCCTCCTCTGCTGCTGTTTTCCTCTTTCTTTTGGTGTCTCGTCCTCCGCTGCTACCACCGCAGTCTCTGCCTCCTGTGCTGTCTCTGCCTCATGCTCTCTGATCCCTTTTCAGTCCCCATCTCCTTTGCTGTCTCTGCCTCTCATGCTCTCTGATCCCTTTTCAGTCCCTCATCTCCTGTGCTGTCTCTGCCTCTCATGCTCTCTGATCCCTTTTCAGTCCCCCATCTCCTGTGTGGTCTCTGCCTCCTCTGCTGCTGTTTTCGTCTTTCTTTTGGTGTCTCGTCCTCCGCT
This sequence comes from Ambystoma mexicanum, assembly GCF_040938575.1. NCBI lineage: Eukaryota > Metazoa > Chordata > Amphibia > Caudata > Ambystomatidae > Ambystoma > Ambystoma mexicanum. The sequence goes on from NC_090938.1 coordinate 817,012,360, forward strand.
GCTACCACCGCAGTCTCTGCCTCCTGTGCTGTCTCTGCCTCATGCTCTCTGATCCCTTTTCAGTCCCCATCTCCTTTGCTGTCTCTGCCTCTCATGCTCTCTGATCCCTTTTCAGTCCCCCATCTCCTGTGCTGTCTCTGCCTCTCATGCTCTCTGATCCCTTTTCAGTCCCCCATCTCCTGTGCTGTCTCTGCCTCATGCTCTCTGATCCCTTTTCAGTCCCCTGTCTCCTGTGCTGCCTCTGCCTCCTGTGCTGTCTCTGCCTCCCGTGCTGTCTCTGCCTCTTGTGTTCTCTGAAGCCTTTTCAGTCCCCCCATCTGTTGTGATCGGAGGGCCCACTGTGGTGGAGTGCGGGCCCCTCCTAGATCTGGGGCCCTGCGCGCAGATGGATCGCGCAAGAACGGACACTGGAGACGTCCGCCTGTTCGGGCGCTCCGGCGCGAACTGCCTCCGGGCGCCGCCTTTATTAACTGGCGCGCATGCGCCGGCTCGCATGCGCCGGCTCGCGGGCCGCGCATGCGCGTTACGTGTACCACGTACACAACATCCCTCCTTTTTCCCCTCAAACAACAAAACATTAAACATGGGGAGCCAACGTGGCTCAAAACATTTTATACTTAACAGACTTGATTGCTCAGGCTGCTGAGTCCATAATGAAGTCTTGGAACCTTTGTGGGGGGCGGCGCCCTTCCCTGCGGGGGTACCTGGGCGGGCTCCTTTCGAGGTTCTCTGGCCTCCCAGGATCTCCGGGCGGTTTTCCGGCGGCGCTTCTGCCGCCAGCCTTTGGCCGGGATCCGGTTCTTCTTCTGAGGTTATTGGTCCTATGCGTTTGAAGAAGGACACATTTCTGGTCACCGTCCCACGCGCGTTCGCCGCCGTGATCATGGATCCTTTGACGTGAGTTACTCCCATCGGTTGTGTTTCATAAGTCATTGAGAGTTTCCCCTCCGGCTTCCTGTTTCGGACAAGGACGGTGTCTCCTACTGCTATCTCTTTCTCCGGCAGCCTCCGCCTCGTTGTCTCACTCTCGTTTCTCGCGGCCCTGTCTGCTGCCACCTGTGCGTCATCGATCACCCCTGGGCGCCGTTCTCCCGCTTCCGGTATCAACCCTCTGGGTATTCGCTTGAACAGTGCCTCGGCGGGCGCGATTCCGGTGGACTGATGTGGGGTGGACCGGTACTCACGGAGAAAGTCGATTAGGTTATGGCGCAGGTCTTCCCCACCATTGACAGAGATGCGAAAAATTTTGTTAAGCGTCCGCATGAAACGCTCAACCTCTCCATTGGCCCTCGGCCACAGCGGGGTCACCTTACGGTGCTTGATGCCTCGTTCTGCGCAGTACCTGGCAAAACGCTGCCCTTGGAACGGGGCTCCATTGTCTGAGCAGATCTCAAGTGGGAAGCCGTGGGTGGCGAAAATTTTGTCCATGGCCAGGATGGTGTGATCGCTGGCGGTGGATTCCACGAGTTCCACCTCCGGGTACCTCGACCACTGGTCTGTCACTACTAAGAAGTATAGGCCTCTACCGGTCGAGCCGAAGTCTGCGTGAACAGTACCCCACGGCACGTCGCTCCGTTCCATGGCTCGAATGGGCGGGCTCTTTTCCGCGGGACTCGCGGCTTGGCAGGGGATGCAGGTCCTTACGAATTCGGTCACCCTGTGTTCCAGGTCGGGGAACCAGACCTTCAGCCTTAGGCGCGCCTTCATCTTAGCCATGCCTTGATGCCCTGTGTGGGCTAGCTGGAGGACTCTCGTGACCAGGGACCTGGGGATCACGATCTGGTCTCCCCGCAGTAGCAGGCCGTCCGTGGACACCGAGAGCTCGTGTCGAGCCTTCCACAGTAGTTGTAGGTCTCTCTGCACCTCTGGGTTTCTTCTGGCGTTGTTCAGGAGGACGTCCCGCCATTCCCCCGTGGCTACCGCTCTTTTCACTCGCAGGAATGCCTCGTCAGAGTTCAAGTCATCCGCAATGTCCTCCCTCGACAGGGCTACTGGCAGGGCTGATTCAACGACGAGATGCACTGCGTCCCCAGCGTCAGACAACTCCACAGGATTCTGGGCGTTTCTCGTGCCTGGGTGGCGGGACAGGTAGTCCGCGGGGTTATGGGTGCCTGGGCGGTACACCAACCTGACGCCGTATTCGATGAGTGACAGCATCCATCTTTCGATACGGGGAGGCGGCTTGGAAGATGTGCCAGACAGGATGGGAATCAGGGGTTTATGGTCTGTGACCACGACAACAGGTTTGCCGAGGATGTATATCCTGAAGTGTTTGCACCCCCATAGGATGGCAAGGGCCTCTCTCTCAATTTGTGAATAGCGCCTTTCCGTGTCGGTGAGGGCCTTGCTGGCGTACGCTATGGGTCTCATGGCCCCCAGTTCGTCGGCCTGCATGAGGACTGCCCCTAGTCCTACAGGGCTGGCGTCAACTACGATCTCTGATTCCCGGCTGGGGTGGAAATAGGCCATTGTCTCCTGCTCTGACAGGGCCTCTTTGATGGCATTGAAGGATCTTTGTTCAGTCGCTGTCCATTGCCACGGCACGTCATTTCTGGTAAGTGCCCTCAGTGGTTCTGATAGGGAGGCCAGGTCTTTGATGAATCGGCCGCAGTAATTGACCATCCCCAAGAAGCTCCGAACTTCTGCTGGAGATGTGGGTGGAGGTGCATCTCTTATGTCTTTTACTTTTCCAGGGTCTGGGGAAATGCCGCCTGCATGAAAAGTGAACCCGAAGAATTCCAGCCGGTCTTTAAGGAACTTGCACTTTTCTTGGTGCAGGGTTAGTCCTACCGCCTGGAGCCTCTCAAACGTGCGCTCTAGCCTTTTGAGGTGTTCGCTCTCTGACTTGGCGAAGACTAGAATGTCGTCGGACATGTTAATGACACCCTTCAGACCGGACAACGCTCCTCTTATGGCGTTCTGGAAGACCTCAGCCGCGGATGAGATCCCAAAGTTAAGTCTCTTGTACTGGTACAACCCCTCGTGCGTCGTGAACGTCGTAATGTACCTCGACTCGGGGTGCAGTTCCAGTTGATGGTAGCCGGATCTGAGGTCCAGTTTGGAGAAGACTTTGGCTCCTTGGAGTTCACCGACGATATCATCCAGGGTGGGTGTGAGGTGGCGCTCCCTTTTGATGGCGGCATTTGGGAGCCTCATTTCCACGCAGATGCGCACGGCCCCTGGTTGTTTCGGCTTTGGGGCTACTACGATGGGCGAAACCCAAGGGGTGGGGCCTTCTACCCGTTCGATGATGTCTCGGTCAATCAGCTGTTGCAACTCCTCCTCCACTTGGGCCCTCAGGTGAAAGGGAATTCGGCGGTGTTTGAGGGCTGTCGGCCTTACAGACTTGTCGATGTGCAGGCGAATAGGGTCTGCGTTCAGTTTGCCGATGCCCTTGAAGAGACTCTCGAACTTGTGTAGCATGCTTTTCAGGTCGGCGTGGTATACCCCAAATGTGAAATGGACAATGTCGAGCGCTTCCGACGCTGCACAGCTCAGCAAGGAATGTGGGCTGACGTCGGTGACGAAGAATCTCGCTTTGATGGAGTTTTGCCCATGAGAGACTGGGGCGACAAACGCACCCTGGATGGGTAAGGGAGTGTCTCCACCGAATGCATATATCCTTGCTGTGGATGTTGACAGTTCTGGTGGGCCTGGCAGGGCTACATAATGTTCGGTGGCTAGCACGCAGACTGAAGCTTCGGTGTCAATAAGGATGGGGGTGTGAATGTCGTTGATGTTGACGGTGCACGTGGGTTGGCGCCTCGTGCTGGGACCTTTCGCGATGCTGGAGATGAAGAAGACTTCTTCCTCCTCCTCTTCTTCTTCCGCGAGGTCTAGGTCCTGCAGGCCCTGATCAATCGAGGAGATGCATCTCACTCTGCGAGTACCACCTCGCCCCACTCTCTCTGGTCCTCTCGCTGCTGCAACAGGGGAGGCCGCACGGCACATTCTGGCAAAGTGACCCGGTGTTCCGCACCGGGCGCATGTCCTCGACTTCGCCGGGCAGTCACCGCTGTGGGGGAGGTCATACCCACAGTTCGAGCACGATGGGGCGTTGCTTGGTGTGGACGTGGTGTCAGGCCTTTTCGGCGCCCATCTCGACCTACCCGCAGCTGACCGTCCTACTGCGAATGCGTCTTCGTTGTGTCCTGGTCGCGAGGCAGCGTCCATTTTCGCGCCTCTGGCCTCTGCTAGCTCATGTGCTCTGCCCAGGTCTAGGATCTGCTGGAGGGTCAGGCCAGGCTCCCTCAATACTTGCCTCCGAAGTTTTCCGGAGCTGCACCCCTGCAGTAGTTGGTTGCGGACCATTTCCTCCTCGTTGGCCCATCTGCAGGAGGTCGCCAGGTGTCTCAGGCGGGCGCAGAATTTGTCTAGGGGCTCATCGTCCAATTGTCTCTCAGCGCCCATGACAAACCTGTCGAAGTCTACATTGGCCATGGGTAGGAAGTGGTCTTTGAGTGCCTGCTTGACCGCGTCGTATGTGACCACGGGGATGACGAGGGAGTCGTAGATCTTGTGGACTTCTGCGCCTGCCGAATAGATCATGGTTGCAATCTTTTCGTCATCATCGTCTACCCCAGGTGCCCTAAAGAACATGTCCAGTCTTTTGACCCACAATAGCCACTTCGGGCCTAGCTTGGAAGGGGGGCCAGTGGCATCGAATTGCGTCATGGGGGCTAGGGAGCTGCGAGCTCTGCGGGGGATTGGGGCTGCGGCACCCTCATCGTCAGCACCTTCACCCATTTCAGTGCCAAGTACTCACAGTTGGCTGTCTCGGGAGAGGATGGCTTATCTCGGCCTCGTGGTAGGGTTGGGTGCGAAATCCCCTTCTTTCTTCTCAGTTGCCACAGTCTTGCGCCTGCAGGACTGTGGGCGTTCCAAAATTATTCTTTGGTGTCTTCCGACGCCGTTGGCGAGTGGCGCACGAGCACCCTGTTGGGCCGCAACCACTGTCGCCACGTGTGACGGGGAGCGGGTGAAAGAGAAAATGGCCGCCGGTGCTCCGTGGGTCCGTGACACGGCAGACTTCCGTCACTCCGTGGTCGTCGGGCACGGAAGTGGACCGTACCTCCTCGTCGCCAGTGTTGTGATCGGAGGGCCCACTGTGGTAGAGTGCGGGCCCCTCCTAGCTCTGGGGCCCTGCGCGCAGATGGATCGCGCAAGAACGGACACTGGAGACGTCCGCCTGTTCCGGCGCTCCGGCGCGAACTGCCTCCGGGCGCCGCCTTTATTAACTGGCGCGCATGCGCCGGCTCGCGGGCCGCGCATGCGCGTTACGTGTACCACATACACAACACCATCTACTGTGCTGTCTCTGCCTCTCATGCTCTCTGATCCCTTTTCAGTCCCCCATCTACTGGGCGGTCTCTGCCTCCTGTGCTGCTGTTTTTGTCTTTCTTTTGGTGTCTCGTCCTCCTCTGCTACCACTGCTGGCTCTTCCTCCTGTTCTGCCTCTGCCTCTTGTGCTCTCTGTAACTGCTTCCAGCTCTGCCTCCTGTGCCATCTCTGCCTCTCATGCTTTCAGATCCCTTTTCAGTCCCCCATCTCCTGTGCCGTCTCTGCCTTCTGTATTGGCAGTTCCTGCTTCAATCTCTGCCTCCTGTGTTGTCTCTGCCTGTTGTGCTCTCTGATCCCCTTTCAGTCCCCCATCTCCTGGCGGTCTCTGCCTCCTGTGCTGTCTCTGCCACTTGTGCTCTCTGATCCCTTTTCAGTCCCCCATCTCCTGTGCGGTCTCTGCCTCCTCTACTGCTGCTTTCGTGTTTCTTTTGGTGTCTCGTCCTCCTCTGCTAACACTGTAGTCTCTGCCTCCTGTGCTGTCTCTGCCTCTTGTGCTGTCTCTGCCTCCTGTGCTGGCTGTTCCTGCTTCCATCTCTGCCTCCTGTGCTGTCTCTGATCCCTTTTCAGTCCCCCATCTCCTGTGCTGTCTCTGCCTCTCATGCTCTCTGATCCCCCTTCAGTCCCCCATCTCCTGTGCTGTCTCTGCCTCCTGTGTGGTCTCTGCCTCCTCTGCTGCTGCTATTTTCGTATTTCTTTTGGTGTCTCGTCCTCCTCTGCTACCCCTTTAGTCTCTGCCTCCCGTGCTGTCTCTGTCTCCTGTACTCACTTCTCATTCTTCAGTCCAGATGTCGCCCTCATGTTTCTGGCCCTGGCCTGGCGGCATGTTTACATTCCTTAAATCCAAGCCAAGGAAGGGCCACTTGCTTTTCTTTCTACCACTCCTATGTCAGCAGCATATATGATGGCATGTAGACCCAGTATTCAGCTCTGGGCATATTGCCTTACTTTTGCAAACAGTATTGCAGCTTCAGCCATTGATGGGGGTGCAGCCTTCACTGTGGGTCTGCACCCTGGCCTCTCTAACTGGCATTAGATCACCTTGTGCCCGGGTGCTAACGATGGCTTGCGCCTGGACTCGCTTGCTACACTGCTTATAACTAAGTATAAAATAAGCATAGATCGGTGCCCACCCCTCCCCGCCTCCCCCCCGATTCTTCAGTCCCCACTTGCAACCCCGTCCCTATAACCCAACCCAGCTGTAAACATAGGGGTGCGAGCCAACCCGAAAATAGAATAGATGCCAGCTCCTTCCTGCCAAGGAGATGGACCTCCCCCCTTCCTGCCGCAGGAGATGGGCCTCCCCCTTCCTGCCGCAGGAGATGGGCCTCCCCCCTTCCTGCCGCAGGAGATGGGCCTCCCCCCTTCCTGCCACAGGAGATGGGCCTCTCCCCTTCCTGCCACAGGAGATGGGCCTCTCCCCTGAGTGCCTACCGTTGCCAGCCCCCCAATGGACCACAGGCACCAAGGTGGACTTCGAAAGGGGACCCCTAAGCATAAAATGAGAAATGAACATTAATGACTAAACCATTTAGCACTGCTATTCTCCCCCCCCCCCATCATCTCATTAGTTGTGTCAAGAGTATCCAATGGAAAGAAAGTCTCAGGAGTGATCTCCCTCATCTCATTAGTTGTGTCAAGAGTATCCAACGGAAAGAAAGTCTCAGGAGTGATCTCCATCATCTCATTAGTTGTGTCACGAGTATCCAATGGAAAGAAAGTCTCAGGAGTGATCTCCCTCATCTCATTAGTTGTGTCAAGAGTATCCAACGGAAAGAAAGTCTCAGGAGTGATCTCCCTCATCTCATTAGTTGTGTCAAGAGTATCCAATGGAAAGAAAGTCTCAAGAGTGATCTCCCTGATCTCCAGAGCTGTGATTAAAGGACCAAATGGGAAGGTTGCACCTCAAGTGATTTTCCTCATCCCAGTTGTTGTGTCAAAGAGACTTAAGAGCGAAGAACATAAGGCTCTCTCAACAATCGATTCTCAAGAGGGACATTTAGGCTAGAGAGCCTCATGAGAACGGTCTTCTTTCTCAGAGTCTTAGAAGGAATCCAGGACACTATGGGAACAGCTTACCTTGTTCTCATTGACAAGAGAAAGATAAAGAAAGTCAAGGAATAACTGTACATTGGAAGCAAAAGGAGTGCATGGCCTTTAAACAAGTCTGGCTTGTTGTCCCATAGGACTCTGGAGTGAGGACGGTGCCGTTGCTTCTGTGACGACTCTGCCTCTCGGTGCCACTGCGCCCGCCGGAGTCAGACCTGGTGGGCGCAGCGGACCCGGCAGGCAGACTCGTAGTGTGGCGGTCCAGAAACAAGGGTGCCAGTGAGCTTACCAGCACCCATGTTTCTGGAGCACCACACTTTTAATGAGGCCCAATGTCTTTTATTAGTGGTAGGGCTAGAGTAGGCTTGTTTGGACAGAGGATGGAGTTAGTGAGTTTGACAACCACCCTGACGATGAGCACCCAAGGTATTCTTTAGTTAGGTTGGGAAGACCCTTTGGCAATAGGGAAGAGAGGTTTTTTCCATTATTATTTAAATAAAGATTATTGAACATGCCACCCCTTTATCCGACTCCTTCCTCCAGCATGCCGTAGTGGCCGCTGTTATATATTGTAATGGCAACATCTTCCCCAGCTATTGTGCCACTTCTGTGATTTACAAACTATTACATTACATAATCTAAACAGCACTTTGTTCACAGCTCATTCTTGTGGCTCTGAGAGCCAAGCTCAGACTTCTAGCTTGGCTCGCCCTACGGATTGTGTGGTTTTTCCACCTCTCGAGACATTCTGCTGTTCTGAGGCGCAGAGTTTCCCTCTGCTCTTGAACTGCAGAGAGAAGGCTGCTGAGCCACAGGGAAGCGGCATAGAGGTTCTCTCTGCTCTTGTACTGCAGAGAGAAGGCTGCTGAGCCACAGGGAAGCTGCTGCTGCTCTGAGGCGTAGAGCTTGTCTCTGCTCTTGCCCTGCAGAGAGAAGGCTGCTGAGCCACAGGGAAGCTGCTGCTGCTCTGAGGCGCAGAGTTTCCCTCTGCTCTTGTACTGCAGAGAGAAGGCTGCTGTGCCACTCGGAAGCTGATGCTGCTCTGAGGCGCAGAGTTTTCCTCTGCTCTTGCACTGCAGAGAGAAGGCTGCTGAGCCACAGGGAAGCGGCATAGAGGTTCTCTCTGCTCTTGCACTGCAGAGAGAAGGCTGCAGGCCACAGGGAAACTGCTGCTGCTCTGAGGCATAGAGGTTCTCTCTGCTCTTGCACTGCAGAGAGAAGGCTTCTGAGCCACTGTGAAGCTGCTGCTGCTCTGAGGCGTAGAGGCTCTCTCTGCTCTTGCCTCCTCCACAGGGGCCTGCAGCCATAGGTCCCCACCACTGTTTGCGGAGGGGCCCCACTGCAGTAAGTAACAGGGATTAAGTGAAGCGGAGCCAAGAACATGTATGGTGTTGCGTTGGAGCACACAATACGCTACTCATGCATAGAATTAAAGTACTGTGTGGTGTGAGGAGTGTGAGAAACCAAAGGGTTCTCACTCCTACTCCCCTTGCACACTCTATGCAGGTGGCCAGGGAAAGCCCATCGCCATTGGATCCTGACCGTGGGGGGTGGGGGAATGATGGAGGATCATCTGGCTGGAGGACCCTTGGGGATGGTAAGTGAGGTACCTTTGTGCGAGACATGCTATACCCCTTTTTCTTAGGAAAGTCAACCTGATCTTCCCCTGACATTTATGGGTCACTGTAAATGTATTCTACTTCTCTCCCCCTTTAAGAATGTATGACAATAGTGAGACTAAGAAGAAGCAACTAGGAGCTATGAAGATTACCTCCATTACCAATTCACGTACTGGGACGAAGAAGAGGCCTGAAGGTCAGACATGTCCCATCAATTCACTTAATTAGGCCAGGCAAGGCAAGCCCTTAACCATCACCTGTATCCTGTTATCCGGGGCTACATGCAGAACAGAGAGTACGGGACAGAGTATGAGACAGAGCATGGGTCGGAGTACAAACAGGAGAACCAGAGTGGATGCCGAAGGAGAGGAGGAGCCCAGATGCCAAGACGCCAGAGGAAACCCTTGGGATGCCGCTGGACTGTACATGCGGATCCAAAGCTAGCAGCAAGCACTGCATTAAGGCGGAGGCAGAGCTCCATACATTAGCCGGCGAGTGCGAAGAGAATCAGCCGGCTATTTGGCGGTCCCTCGGGAGGACGAAACAAAGCAAAGGAGCTGCCAAGACACTTATAATACCCGGGGCACTCAAAGGAGGAAGTACAGATAATAGCGGTTAATGCAATACGACCAAATTGAATGAAACTGAACACGTTACTACTACTGAATACCAAAACTGGATAAAATATATTGAATCAAATGAAATAAGTGAAAGTAACTTCCTGCATTAAACAAAATGGATCAAGTTACTTTTATTGAACATCGAACTGAACAAAATAAGTAAAAGCAACAGATCGCAATGAACGAAAAGGACCACGTTGCTCATATTAAACTGAATGAAAACAAGTGAAAATAACCGTTTTGAATATCATATTGAATGAGCTGAACAAATCTCACATTTATTGAACACTATTTGGAATACAGCAAGTAAGCTGACCTTTCTTTTGAACACAGAACTGAAAGATGGAAACCAAGAGATATTTGATTTTATTGAAAGCAACACAGATTACGAACTGAACTATTCATATGAATGCAATGGTGCAAGATGAACCAGCTTTGATGAACATTAAAGTAAAAGTCCAAAGAAAGCTACATATAAAGAAAGAAACAAATGTGTTAAGTTGTGAAGCTGAACTTTTTAAAGAACTGGCTACTAAGTCTAATAATGAGCTTTGAAGGAGACCTGGAAGTTCCTGTTTGCTTGACCTGTAATGGGTGGACCCTGTGGTCTGAAACTGCTCCTTGACCATAGAACTCCTTTATGCCAACAAGGAAGCTTTCTGCGGTGAAAGCAGGAAATGGACACTTGATAACCATCAGACTTGCTGTGGTGAAAGCAGGAAATGGACACTTGATAACCATCAGACTTGCTGTGGTGAAAGCAGGAAATGGACACTTGATAACCATCAGACTTGCTGTGGTGAAAGCAGGAAATCGACACTTGATAACCATCAGACTTGCTGTGGTGAAAGCAGGAAATGGACACTTGATAACCGTCAGACTTGCTGTGGTGAAAGCAGGAAATCGACTCTTGATAACCATCAGACTAGCCGTGGTGAAAGCAGGAAATCGACTCTTGATAACCATCAGACTTGCTGTGGTGAAAGCAGGAAATCGACTCTTGATAACCATCAGACTTGCTGTGGTGAAAGCAGGAAATCGACACTTGATAACCATCAGACTTGCTGTGGTGAAAGCAGGAAATGGACACTTGATAACCATCAGACTTGCTGTGGTGAAAGCAGGAAATGGACTCTTGATAACCATCAGACTTGCTGTGGTGAAAGCAGGAAATGGACACTTGATACCCATCAGACTAGCCGTGGTGAAAGCAGGAAATGGACACTTGATAACCATCAGACTTGCTGTGGTGAAAGCAGGAAATGGACTCTTGATGACCATCAGACTTGCTGTGGTGAAAGCAGGAAATGGACACTTGATAACCATCAGCCCTACTGTGGTGAAAGCAGGAAATGGACACTTGATAACCATCAGCCCTGCTGTGGTGAAAGCTGGAAATCGACTCTTAATAACCATCAGATTTGCTGTGGTGAAAGCAGGAAATGGACACTTGATAACCATCAGACTTGCTGTGGTGAAAGCAGGAAATCGACTCTTGATAACCATCAGACTTGCTGTGGTGAAAGCAGGAAATGGACACTTGATAACCATCAGACTTGCTGTGGTGAAAGCAGGAAATCGACTCTTGATAACCATCAGACTTGCTGTGGTGAAAGCAGGAAATCGACTCTTGATAACCATCAGACTTGCTGTGGTGAAAGCAGGAAATCGACTCTTGATAACCACCAGACTTGCTGTGGTGAAAGCAGGAAATGGACACTTGATAACCATCAGACTTGCTGTGGTGAAAGCAGGAAATGGACACTTGATAACCATCAGACTTGCTGTGGTGAAAGCAGGAAATGGACTCTTGATAACCATCAGATCTGTGTAAGTCCAGTGGAAAGACTCAAAGCCTCAAGATATTCCCTTTTGATATTGGCTTTAAGCTTGGGGAAGGGACCACCAAGCTTTGGTGCCCTGAAACTGTGTTGCCTTGGAACTTTGTTGAACTCGGTGAAGGGCACACTAACCTTTATACTACTGTATTTCCTCACACATTCAAAGGAGGACAGATTGAACTTTGTGGTGAATGTAATGGCATTTGGGAGCAAAAGGCTGACGAGCAAGCCAGAGCTGGAAGTAGCTCAGAACGTTATGTTTGGAACACTATTTGAGTTATGGTTGATGTCCCTACACACATTGATTGTATTAGTTGAGGGGACAGGTATAGGATTTAGACACAGATAGATTTTTATGTTGAACCTACTGCCACTGATGTTTCTTCGTTTCTTTAGGTCGGGTAATCCCGCCTTAGTATAGGGCAAGTGAGGCCTTACTCCATCCTGACTTTTATTTCATAAAACATTGTTCATTGTTCCTTTGAATCTGTTCACTGTGTCTCCTTCCATGATGCCAACCTCCCAGGAGTCAGAAATTGTCATGTTTTTGGTTAAACACATTTATTAAATATAAATGGGTTGGGTAAATCCCTCTCTGGCCCTATTCTAAAGAAGAACGTCCCTACTTAGAAACCAAAAACGAAGGATCTGTCTGTGTCAGGATGTCGATTACTGAAAAGCCGTCCTTCTGTCCAAAACGTCCTCTCTTGACCCTCACGCTACAAATAAAACCACACAGGGGTGCAAGGACATGTCTTTAACTTGATTTGGCAAAAGTATAAGAATAAATCCAAAGGAAATGTTCTCCAAGGTAAAGACCCTTGGCCCAGAGGGTGGTCCCCTTCCCCTGGATTCTTAAATAGGATGGCACACATGTCTCTTTAGCCAACAGCTCCTTTGTGTTTTTAATGGACTCACAATGTTTCTTTTATTTCTATTTATTTTATTGAGCATGTGTTCGGCGCTTTACACAACAGAATTGTGTTTCAAAGCCCCACAAGGCCAAATGGGAAGGGAACAGGGGAGTAATGACAATGGCAAAACAGTGAAATACAGTCATGGTCCTACTAGGCTTTGTGGCATTCGACTGTGCAAGTGCAGTGAGGAGAAGTGCAGGAGACAGGGAGGGAGGGCGGGGGGTGCAGAGGAGTGGGCAAGTGCTGGTGGAGGGACCAGGGGGGAAGTGCTAAGGGAAGCCAAGGAGGAGAACCTCAGGCTAAGTGCTAGTGCAAGGCGACTCCCAAGTGTGGGATGCAGAGCCGCCAAGCAGTGGCCCGCAAGGGCAGTGCAGTGGGGGGTGTGGGTGAGGTGCTGGTATCGACTGGGAAGAAGGGCCTGGAATCCTGTGAGATAAATGAGGATCTGGCCACCAGTCAACGCGGCAGTGGGGTGATTAGCAGAGAAGGTGAAGGGGGAATGAGGTAGAGAACAGCAGATTTTTTAGCAGTTTCTGGAACTTAAGGAGGTCCGGCTCAAGTCTGAGAGGGGCAGAGAGGCTGCTCCAAAGGGAAGCAGCAGCCGAGGACAGAGACCTGCCCCACACTCTCTGCTTGGAGAAGCGTCTGACCCTCAGAGAGTTGCAGTTAGAGCGTGTAGGGCTCTATCAGGGGAGTATTTAGGGAGTGAGAGATGGAGATAGCGTGGTCCTAGGCCCCAGAAGACCTTGTGGATAATGCAGAGGGTCTTGAATCTGATCCTTGCAGCCACTGGGAACCAGTGGAGAGATTTTAGGGCTGAAGAGATACAGTCCCTGGGCTTGAGGCCAAGGATAAGTCTTGCAGCCCTATTCTGGATTAGCTGGAGGGGGCGTAAGGAGGAAAGAGGGAGATTGAGAAAGAGACTGTTGCAGTAGTCCAACCTAGAGAGGACCAGAGCTCTGGAGACATTGAGTTTCTAGGGGAAGGTGGGGAACAGCTCCTGTTTAAGAAATACGTTCTGTAACAGTCTTTCTGTAGTATTTCTTTTAACTTTGCAGATCCCCTGGTATACTCTCCTGCCAGAAATATGTATGCAATTTCAGCTGCCTGGTGTACTCTCCTGCCAGGACTTTCCGTATAGTATTTTTCAGATTACCTGGTATACTCCCCTGCTGTGAACCTTTATACAATTTCAGCTGCCTGGTCTACTCATCTGCCAGGACTTGTTATGAGGTTCACAGTTCTTTGGCTATACCACAATACCATGAGGTGCTTGGTATATCTGTATATGATAACATTTGCTCAAACCTTTCCCCATACTGGCATCTCATGCATTTGTACTTGATTGGGGTTTGCCTTTGTACTTTGCCTTGACTGCATTCAAACAAACTTCTGGTATTTTCTGCATCAGCAATTTTGTACCATTCAAACATTTGTTGGTGCGCTTGTGGAACGCCCGGGGTCACCAGCTGATTTGGGCAGGCTCACCAGTTCCTTCCAGAATCTCTGATCCTGCTGTGTGGTTCCTTCATCCACTTAACACTCTGGAATATGCAGACGTTCTTCCAGCCTCCTGTGCAGCTCCACTGTCACACACCGGCTTTCTTAGAGAGGACCAGAGCTCTGGAGACATTGAGTTTCTAGGGGAAGGTGGGGAACAGCTCCTGTTTAAGGAATACGTTCTGTAACAGTCTTTCTGTAGTATTTCTTTTAACTTTGCAGATCCCCTGGTATACTCTCCTGCCAGAAATATTTATGCAATTTCAGCTGCCTGGTGTACTCTCCTGCCAGGACTTTCCATATAGTATTTTTCAGATTACCTGGTATACTCCCCTGCCGTGAACCTTTATACAATTTCAGCTGCCTGGTGTACTCATCTGCCAGGACTTGTTATGAGGTTCACAGTTCTTTGGCTATACCACAATACCATGAGGTGCTTGTTATATCTGTATATGATAACATTTGCTCAAACCTTTCCCCATACTGGCATCTCATGCATTTGTACTTGATTGGGGTTTGCCTTTGTACTTTGCTTTGACTGCATTCAAACAAACTTCTGGTATTTTCTGCATCAGCAATTTTGTACCATTCAAACATTTGTTGGTGCGCTTGTGGAACCAGCTGATTTGGGCAGGCTCACCAGTTCCTTCCAGAATCTCTGATCCTGCTGTGTGGTTCCTTCATCCACTTAACACTCTGGAATATGCAGACGTTCTTCCAGCCTCCTGTGCAGCTCCACTGTCACACGCCGGCTTTCCTTTTTGGGTCAGACTGGAGGACACTGTCTCTTCAAGCGGCTCAACATCCAGGAGCTCCTAAGTGGCTCCCAGTATCATCACAGCCCTTCTTGCTCAAACGCAGCATTTCTCCTCCTGACCTGGCAGTCTTCTCCGTCCCACCACCTCTGTCCGTGTGCCTCGCATTCATGAGCCTCAGCATGGGGTTCAACATCTTCTCCTGCGCTGCTCGATTCAGTTGTGCGGTGCCATCTTTAAATGTCCCAAGCGCTGAAGACTTGGAAAAACAACGAGCCTGCCTGTCACTTTACACAAACTCCCTCATCCTCCTCCTCGTCTCAGCACCTGGGTGGTGTCACTTTACCAAACTTCCTCCTCCTCCTCCTCCTCGTCTCTGTACCTGGGTGGTGTCACTTTACCAAACTTCCTCCTCCTCCTCGTCTCTGTACCTGGGTGGTGTCACTTTACCAAACTCCCTCATCCTCCTCCTCGTCTCAGCACCTGGGTGGTGTCACTTTACACAAACTCCCTCATCCTCCCCCTCGTCTCAGCACCTGGGTGGTGTCACTTTTCACAAACTCCCTCATCCTCGTCTCAGTACCTGGGTGGTGTCACTTTACAGAAACTCCCTCATCCTCCCCTTCGTCTCAGCACCTGGGTGGTTATGGGTGTTTGAGTCCATGTATGTCATTGGACTTTTTTAGAAGGTTTTTCTCAGAGATGTCACATAAAGGCACCTCAGAAACGAAAGGTGTTATGCATGAGTTGTGCGTGTTTGGGGCAAAGGTGGGGGCCTGACCAGCATGACCATAGGCCATTAATTATAAGAACTCTGCTATTAGAGGGTCTTCTTCACGTGAAAGGGGGGAATACCATGTCTCATTCGATGGGTTCAGGGTATCTCCACGGTAATTGTCTCCTCCCATGTGATCCTCCCTCATATAGTCAGCCCCAGGGTTGGGATCGGGTAGTGGCTGCCACCCCCTGGCCACATGGGAGGAGGTCACTGCCGGGAAAACAGGGATGAGTCCATCCGATTCATCACAGTGGATGCAGTTTAAGGCCCAATGTCCTGCACAGTGATGTCTGCATGGGTCATTGATCTCACATGGACCCTTGCATGGTCCCTTCACTGCCAGAAGCACAAGGACACAAGATCTGTCTTTTTGCTTTTCTTTTAGGAATATTCAGCCATAGTCCAGATGTGTTTACCTGTCCCCTACCCCTGCACCACCGTGTCTCCATCCTGAGGGTGGAGCACCTCCACGTCTCCATCCTGAAGGTGGAGCACCCATGTCTCCAGCCTGAGGGTGGAGCACCTCCATTTTCCCTCCTGAGAGTGGAGCACCTCCATGTCTCCATCCTGAGGGTGGAACACCTCCATGTCTCCATCCTGGGGGTGGTGCACAGCGTGAGTCTTCCTGTTGATTCGCTTCTAGAGATGTTTAGGCCTGTGGTGCACATCTTTTACAATGTCCTCTTCTCTCTCACAGGTAGTGTGGACGCTCTCTGCTGCTGCTATCCTGTAGACCATGGCCGTCCTCATCATGGGCATCCTGCTCCACCTCTCCGCCTACGCCCTCTGTGATATCCTCTTCAACTCCTTCGTGGCTTGCCCTCTCCTGAGGTTTTACCCCTTTGGGATTCTCAGCTACATCTGGTTCTTGGCTTCTCTCAAATTCCCCCTACTTCTGGGCATAGCTTGGAGGTTCAGTGGTAAGTGGTGGCACACCAGGGATGACTTCAGGAGTAGGGCCCTCTCCCTATGCCTCGTGGTGCTCTCCTTCACACCGGCAGTCTATGGAACCGCCAGACTCCTCATCTTCTGGGCACCGGTGGAGGTGCACTCTGGGTGGCTCTTGTCACTGCCAGCAGCCCTAGCCTCTGGGATAGCCTGCTGGATCTGGGGCCTCTTGCTGACTTGTGGGTCCCAGGTGGGACCACTCCAGGATGGACAAAGGGAGAAGCGAGGCCTCAAGACCTGGGTGGCCATTGGACGGCTGTGGCGATACTCCAAGGATGACATGGCGTACCTAGCAGGGGCGTTCCTCTTCCTGACCTTCGCTGTAGTCGGTGAGTGCAAGTGTGTGTGTGTGTGTGTCTGCGAGTTCCCGTCTGTATATCTCTTTATGGAGAAGTGAGAGGACTATTCTTGACATTGCATCACTGCACAATACAAATTCATTAAAAGAACCATTTCAATCATATTCATAAACAGTGAACCAAACCAACACAAGAAAAGCATTTTAAAAAATGCAATGAAAGTAAAATTCATTATAAGGAAATAAAGATGGGATGCAACTCGAACTATGGATAAGCATAATAAAACACGAGTTGTGAGAGCCTTCTGGAATTCCAACTTAATAGGTGGAATTCAGTAGGCAGGGATAGAATTCCAGGCCCAGGGAACACTGGCAGAGAAGGCCTGGTCAGAAAGGCACAGCTAAACATTGGGATAGTGTTTGTAAGACTGTCAGTGCTCCTGGGGAGTCTTGAACCTCAGGAAATGTTCAGCCTAGCTGCTGAATAAGCAGGATTACCCAGTACCGCTGCTTTCTAAGTAATGGAGCAGATCTTGCAGCGTGCAGTCCAGCTGCTAAATAAGCAGGATTTCCCAGTACTGCTGCTTTCTAAGTAATGGAGCAGATCTTGCAGCGTGCAGTCCAGCTGCTAAATTAGCAGGATTTCCCAGTACTGCTGCTTTCTAAGTAATGGAGCAGATCTTGCAGCGTGCAGTCCAGCTCCTAAATAGGCAGGATTTCCCAGTACCGCTGCTTTCTAAGTAATTGAGTAGATCTTGCAGCGTGCAGTCCAGATGCTAAATAAGCAGGATTTCCCAGTACCGCTGCTTTCTAAGTAATTGAGTAGATCTTGCAGCGTGCAGTCTAGCTGCTGAATAAGCAGGATATCCCAGTACCGCTGCTTTCTAAGTAATGGAGCAGATCTTGCAGCATGCAGTCCAGCTGCTGAATAAGCAGGATTTCCCAGTACCAATGCTTTCTAAGTAATTGAGTAGATCTTGCAGCGTGCAGTCCAGATGCTAAATAAGCAGGATTTCCCAGTACCGCTGCTTTCTAAGTAATGGAGCAGATCTTGCAGCGTGCAGTCCAGCTGCTAAATAGGCAGGATTTCCCGGTACCGCTGCTTTCTAAGTAATTGAGTAGATCTTGCAGCGTGCAGTCCAGATGCTAAATAAGCAGGATTTCCCGGTACCAATGCTTTCTAAGTAATTGAGTAGATCTTGCAGCGTGCAGTCCAGATGCTAAATAAGCAGGATTTCCCAGTACCGCTGCTTTCTAAGTAATTGAGTAGATCTTGCAGCGTGCAGTCCAGCTGCTAAATAGGCAGGATTTCCCAGTACCGCTGCTTTCTAAGTAATTGAGTAGATCTTGCAGCGTGCAGTCTAGCTGCTAAATAAACAGGATTTCCCAGTACCGCCTCTTTATTAGTAATGGAGCAGATCTTGCAGCGTGCAGTCTAGCTGCTGAATAAGCATAATATCCCAGTACCGCTGCTTTCTAAGTAATGGAGCAGATATTGGAGCTTGCAGTCTAGCTGCTGAATAAGCAGGATATCCCAGTACCGCTGCTTTCTAAGTAATGTAGCAGATATTGCAGCTTGCAGTCTAGCTGCTGAATAAGCATAATATCCCAGTACCGCTGCTTTCTAAGTAATGGAGCAGATCTTGCAGCGTGCAGTCTAGCTGCTGAATAAGCAGGATTTCCCAGTACCGCTGTTTTCTAAGTAATGGAGCAGATCTTGCAGCGTGCAGCCTAGATGCTAAATAAGCAGGATTTCCCAGTGCCGCTGCTTTCTAAGTAATGGAGCAGATCTTGCAGTGCACAGTCCAGCTGCTAAATAAGCAGGATTTCCCAGTACCGCTGCTTTCTAAGTAATGGAGCAGATCTTGCAGCGTGCAGTCTAGCTGCTAAATAAGCAGGATTTCCAAGTACCGCTGCTTTCTAAGTAATGGAGCAGATCTTGCAGCGTGCAGTCTAGCTGCTAAATAAGCAGGATTTCCCAGTACCGCTGCTTTCTAAGTAATGGAGCAGATCTTGCAGCCTAGCTGCTAAATAAGCAGGATTTCCCAGTACCGCTGCTTTCTAAGTAATGGAGCAGATCTTGCAGTGTGCAGCCTAGCTGCTGAATAAGCAGGATTTCTCAGTACCGCTGCTTTCCAGCTGCTAAATAAGCAGGATTTCCCAGTAACGCTGCTTTCTAAGTACTGGAGCAGATCTTGCAGCGTGCAGTCCAGCTGCTAAATAGGCAGGATTTCCCAGTACCGCTGCTTTCTAAGTAATTGAGTAGATCTTGCAGCGTGCAGTCCAGCTGCTAAATAAGCAGGATTTCCCAGTACCAATGCTTTCCAAGTAATGGAGCAGATCTTGCAGCGTGCAGTCCAGCTGCTAAATAAGCAGGATTTCCCAGTACTGCTGCTTTCTAAGTAATGGAGCAGATCTTGCAGCGCACAGTCCAGCTGCTAAATAAGCAGGATTTCCCAGTACCGCTGCTGTCTAAGTAATGGAGCAGATCTTGCAGCGCACAGTCCAGCTGCTAAATAAGCAGGATTTCCCTGTACTTCTGCTTTATTAGTAATGGAGCAGATCTTGCAGCGTGCAGTCTAGCTGCTAAATAAGCAGGATTTCCCAGTACCGCTGCTTTCTAAGTAATGGAGCAGATCTTGCAGCATGCAGTCTAGCTGCTAAATAAGCAGGATTTCTCAGTACCGTTGCTTTATTAGTAATGGAGCAGATATTGCAGCGTGCAATCCAGCTGCTAAATAAGTAGGATTTCCCAGGGCCGCTGCTTTCTAAGTAATGGAGCAGATCTTGCAGCGTGCAATCTAGCTGCTAAATAAGCAGGATTTCCCATTACCGCTGCTTTCTAAGTAATGGAGCAGATCTTGCAGCGTGCAGTCCAGCTGACAAATAAGCAGGATTTCCCAGTACCGCTGATTTCTAAGTAATGTTGCAGATCTTGCAGCGTGCAGTCCAGCTGCTGAATAAGCAGGAACTCCCAGTACTGCTGCTTTCTAAGTAATGGAGCAGATCTTGCAGCGTGCAGTCCAGCTGCTAAATAAGCAGGATTTCCCAGTACCGCTGATTTCTAAGTAATGTTGCAGATCTTGCAGCGTGCAGTCCAGCTGCTGAATAAGCAGGATTTTCCAGTAACGCTGCTTTCTAAGTAATGGAGCAGATCTTGCAGCGTGCAGCCTAGCTGCTAAAGAAGTAGGATTTCCCGGTACTGCTGCTGTCTAAGTAATGGAGCAGATCTTGCAGTGTGCAGTCCAGCTGCTAATTAAGCAGGATTTCTCAGTACAGCTGCTTTCTAAGTAATGGAGCAGATCTTGCAGTGTGCAGTCCAGCTACTACATAAGCAGGATATTCCATTACTGCAGCTTTCTAAGTAATGGAGCAGATCTTGCAGCGCACAGTCCAGCTGCTAAATGAGCTGGATTTCCCAGTACTGCTGCTTTCTAAGTAATGGAGCAGATCTTGCAGCGTGCAGTCCAGCTGCTAAATAAGCAGTATTTCGCAGTACTGCTGCTTTCTAAGTAATGGAGCAGATCTTGCAGCGTGCAGTCCAGCCGCTAAATAAGCAGGATTTCCCAGTATCGCTGCTTTCTAAGTAATGCAGCAGATCTTGCAGCGGGCAGTCTAGCTGCTAAATAAGCAGGATTTCCCAGCACTGCTACTTTCCAAATAATGGAGCAGATATTGCAGCGTGCAACCTAGCTGCTAAATAAGTAGGATTTCCCAGGGCCGCTGCTTTCTAAGTAATGGAGCAGATCTTGCAGTGTGCAGCCCAGCTGCTAAATTAGCACATGTTCCCTGTACCGCTGCGTTCTATGTTACGGAGAAGATCTTGCAGTGTGCAGTCCAGCTGCTGAATAAGTAGGATTTCCCAGTACCGCTGCTTTCTAAGTAATGGAGCAGATCTTGCAGCGCACAGTCCAGCTGCTAAATAAGCAGGATTTCCCAGTACCGCTGCTGTCTAAGTAATGGAGCAGATCTTGCAGCGTGCAGTCTAGCTGCTAAATAAGCAGAATTTCCCATTACCGCTGCTGTCTAAGTAATGGAGCAGAACTTGCAGCGTGCAGTCTAGCTGCTAAATAAGCAGGATTTCCCAGTACCGCTGATTTCTAAGTAATGTTGCAGATCTTGTAGTGTGCAGTCCAGCTGCTGAATAAGCAGGAACTCCCAGTACTGCTGCTTTCTAAGTAATGGAGCAGATCTTGCAGCATGCAGCCCAGCTGCTAAATAAGCAGGATTTCTCAGTACTGCTGCTTTCTAAGTAATGGAGCAGATCTTGCAGCGTGCAGTCCAGCTGCTAAATAAGCAGGATTTCCCAGTACCGCTGATTTCTAAGTAATGTTGCAGATCTTGCATAGTGCAGTCCAGCTGCTGAATAAGCAGGAACTCCCAGTAACGCTGCTTTCTAAGTAATGGAGCAGATCTTGCAGCGTGCAGCCTAGCTGCTAAAGAAGTAGGATTTCCCGGTACTGCTGCTGTCTAAGTAATGGAGCAGATCTTGCAGCATGCAGTCCAGCTGCTAATTAAGCAGGATTTCTCAGTACAGCTGCTTTCTAAGTAATGGAGCAGATCTTGCAGTGTGCAGTCCAGCTACTACATAAGCAGGATATTCCATTACCGCAGCTTTCTAAGTAATGGAGCAGATCTTGCAGCGTGCAGTCCAGCTGCTAAATAAGTAGGATTTCCCAGTACTGCTGCTTTATTAGTAATGGATTAGATCTTGCAGCGCACAGTCCAGCTGCTAAATAAGATGGATTTTCCAGTACTGCTGCTTTCTAAGTAATGGAGCAGATCTTGCAGCGTGCAGTCCAGCTGCTAAATAAGCAGTATTTCGCAGTACTGCTGCTTTCTAAGTAATGGAGCAGATCTTGCAGCGTGCAGTCCAGCCGCTAAATAAGCAGGATTTCCCAGTATCGCTGCTTTCTAAGTAATGCAGCAGATCTTGCAGCGGGCAGTCTAGCTGCTAAATAAGCAGGATTTCCCAGCACTGCTACTTTCCAAGTAATGGAGCAGATATTGCAGCGTGCAACCTAGCTGCTAAATAAGTAGGATTTCCCAGGGCCGCTGCTTTCTAAGTAATGGAGCAGATCTTGCAGTGTGCAGCCCAGCTGCTAAATTAGCACATGTTCCCTGTACCGCTGCGTTCTATGTTACGGAGAAGATCTTGCAGTGTGCAGTCCAGCTGCTGAATAAGTAGGATTTCCCAGTACCGCTGCTTTCTAAGTAATGGAGCAGATCTTGCTGGGTGCAGTCCAGCTGCTCAATAAGCAGGATTTCCCAGTACCGTTGCTTTCTAAGTAATGGAGCAGATCTTGCAGCGTGCAGTCCAGCTGCTAAATAAGTAGGATTTCCCAGTACCGCTGCTTTCTAAGTAATGGAGCAGATCTTGCAGCGTGCAGTCCAGCTGCTAAATAAGTAGGATTTCCCAGTACTGCTGCTTTATTAGTAATGGATTAGATCTTGCAGCACACAGTCCAGCTGCTAAATAAGAAGGATTTTCCAGTACTGCTGCTTTCTAAGTAATGGAGCAGATCTTGCAGCGTGCAGTCCAGCTGCTAAATAAGCAGTATTTCGCAGTACTGCTGCTTTCTAAGTAATGGAGCAGATCTTGCAGCGTGCAGTCCAGCCGCTAAATAAGCAGGATTTCCCAGTATCGCTGCTTTCTAAGTAATGCAGCAGATCTTGCAGCGGGCAGTCTAGCTGCTAAATAAGCAGGATTTCCCAGCACTGCTACTTTCCAAGTAATGGAGCAGATATTGCAGCGTGCAACCTAGCTGCTAAATAAGTAGGATTTCCCAGGGCCGCTGCTTTCTAAGTAATGGAGCAGATCTTGCAGTGTGCAGCCCAGCTGCTAAATTAGCACATGTTCCCTGTTCCGCTGTGTTCTATGTTACGGAGAAGATCTTGCAGTGTGCAGTCCAGCTGCTGAATAAGTAGGATTTCCCAGGGCCGCTGCTTTCTAAGTAATCGAGCAGATCTTGCAGCATGCAGCATAGCTGCTCAATAAGCAGGATTTCCCAGTACTGCTGCTTTCTAAGTAATGGAGCAGATCTTGCAGTGTACAGTCCAGCTGCTGAATAAGCAGGATTTCCCAGTACCGCTGCTTTCTAAGTAATGGAGCAGATCTTGCAGTGTACAGTCCAGCTGCTGAATAAGCAGGATTTCCCAGTACCGCTGCTTTCTAAGTAATGTTGCAGATCTTGCAGCGTGCAGTCGAGCTGCTAAATAAGCAGGATTTCCCAGTACTGCTGCTGTCTAAGTAATGGAGCAGATCTTGCAGCGTGCAGCCTAGCTGCTAAATAAGCAGGATTTCCCAGCACTGCTACTTTCCAAGTAATGGAGCAGATATTGCAGCGTTCAACCTAGCTGCTAAATAAGTAGGATTTCCCAGGGCCGCTGCTTTCTAAGTAATGGAGCAGATCTTGCAGTGTGCAGCCTAGCTGCTAAATAAGCAGGATTTCCCAGTACTGCTGCTGTCTAAGTAATGGAGCAGATCTTGCAGCGTGCAGCCTAGCTGCTAAATAAGCAGGATTTCCCAGGGCCGCTGCTTTCTAAGTAATGGAGCAGATCATGCAGTGTACAGTCCAGCTGCTGAATAAGCAGGATTTCCCAGTACCGCTGCTTTCTAAGTAATGTTGCAGATCTTGCAGCGTGCAGTCCAGCTGCTGAATAAGCAGGATTTCCCAGTACCACTGCTTTCTAAGTAATGGAGCAGATCTTGCAGCGTGCAGTCCAGCTGCTCAATAAACAGGATTTCCCAGTATTGCTGCTTTCGAAGTAATGGAGCAGATCTTGCAGCGTGCAGTCTAGCTGCTAAATAAGTAGGATTTCCCGGTACGGCTGCTGTCTAAGTAATAGAGCAGATCTTGCAGCGTGCAGTCCAGCTGCTAAATAAGCAGGATTTCTCAGTACTGCTGCTTTCTAAGTAATGGAGCAGATCTTGCCGCGTGCAGTTTAGCTGCCAAATAAGCAGGATTTTCCATTACCGCTGCTTTCCAAGTAATGGAGCAGATCTTGCAGCGTGCAGTCTAGCTGCTAAATAAGCAGGATTTCCCAGTACTGCTGCTGTCTAAGTAATGGAGCAGATCTTGCAGCGTGCGGTCCAGCTGCTAAATAAGTAGTATTTCCCAGTACTGCTGCTTTCTAAGTAATGGAGCAGATCTTGCAGCATGCAGCATAGCTGCTAAATAAGTAGGATTTCCCAGGGCCGCTGCTTTCTAAGTAATGGAGCAGTTCTTGCAGTGTACACTCCAGCTGCTGAATAAGCAGGATTTTCCAGTACCGCTGCTTTCTAAGTAATGGCGCAGATCTTGCAGCGTGCAGTCCAGCTGCTCAATAAGCAGGATTTCCCAGTACTGCTGCTTTCGAAGTAATGGAGCAGATCGTGCAGCGTGCTGCCTAGCTGCTAAATAAGTAGGATTTCCCGGTACTGCTGCTGTCTAAGTAATGGAGCAGATCTTGCAGCGTGCAGTCCAGCTGCTAAATAAGCAGGATTTCTCAGTACTGCTGCTTTCTAAGTAATGGAGCAGATCTTGCCGCATGCAGTGTAGCTGCCAAATAAGCAGGATTTTCCATTACTGCTGCTTTCTAAGTAATGCAGCAGATCTTGCAGCGTGCAGTCCAGCTGCTAAATAAATAGGATTTCCCAGTACTGCTGCTTTATTAGTAATGGAGCAGATCTTGCAGCGCAAAGTCCAGCTGCTAAATAAGCAGGATTTCCAAGTACTGCTGCTTTCTAAGTAATGGAGCAGATCTTGCAGCGGGCAGTCCAGCTGCTAAATAAGCAGTATTTCCCAGTACTGCTGCTTTCTAAGTAATGGAGCAGATCTTGCAGCATGCATTCCAGCTGCTGAATAAGCAGGATTTGCCAGTATCGCTGCTTTCTAAGTAATGGAGCAGATCTTGCAGCGTGCAGTCCAGCTGCTAAAAAAGGATTTCTCAGTACTGCTGCTTTCTAAGTAATGGAGCAGATCTTGCAGTGTGCAGCCTAGCTGCTAAATAAGCAGGATTTCCCAGTACCGCTGCTTTCTAAGTAATGCAGCAGATCTTGCAGCGTGCAGTCCAGCTGCTGAATAATCAGGATTTCCCAGGGCCGCTGCTTTCAAAGTAATGGAGCAGATCTTGCAGCGTGCTGCCTAGCTGCTAAATAAGTAGGATTTCCCGGTACTGCTGCTGTCTAAGTAATGGAGCAGATCTCGCAGCGTGCAGTCCAGCTGCTAAATAAGCAGGATTTCTCAGTACTGCTGCTTTCTAAGTAATGGAGCAGATCTTGCCGCGTGCAGTGTAGCTGCCAAATAAGCAGGATTTTCCATTACTGCTGCTTTCTAAGTAATGCAGCAGATCTTGCAGCGTGCAGTCCAGCTGCTAAATAAATAGGATTTCCCAGTACTGCTGCTTTATTAGTAATGGAGCAGATCTTGCAGCGCAAAGTCCAGCTGCTAAATAAGCAGGATTTCCAAGTACTGCTGCTTTCTAAGTAATGGAGCAGATCTTGCAGCGGGCAGTCCAGCAGCTAAATAAGCAGTATTTCCCAGTACTGCTGCTTTCTAAGTAATGGAGCAGATCTTGCAGCATGCATTCCAGCTGCTGAATAAGCAGGATTTGCCAGTATCGCTGCTTTCTAAGTAATGGAGCAGATCTTGCAGCGTGCAGTCCAGCTGCTAAAAAAGGATTTCTCAGTACTGCTGCTTTCTAAGTAATGGAGCAGATCTTGCAGTGTGCAGCCTAGCTGCTAAATAAGCAGGATTTCCCCAGTACCGCTGCTTTCTAAGTAATGCAGCAGATCTTGCAGCGTGCAGTCCAGCTGCTGAATAATCAGGATTTCCCAGGGCCGCTGCTTTCTAAGTAATGGAGCAGATCTTGCAGCGTGCAGCCCAACTGCTAAATAAGCAGGATTTCCCAGTACCGCTGCTTTCTAAGTAATGTTGCAGATCTTGCAGCGTTCAGTCCAGCTGCTGAATAAGCAGGATTTCCCAGTACCACTGCTTTCTAAGTAATGGAGCAGATCTTGCAGCGTGCAGTCCAGCTGCTCAATAAGCAGGATTTCCCAGTATTGCTGCTTTCGAAGTAATGGAGCAGATCTTGCAGCGTGCAGTCTAGCTGCTAAATAAGTAGGATTTCCCGGTACGGCTGCTGTCTAAGTAATGGAGCAGATCTTGCTGCGTGCAGTGTAGCTGCCAAATAAGCAGGATTTTCCATTACCGCTGCTTTCCAAGTAATGCAGCAGATCTTGCAGCGTGCGGTCCAGCTGCAAAATAAGGAGGATTTCACAGTACTGCTGCTGTCTAAGTAATGCAGCAGATCTTGCAGCGTGCAGTCAAGCTGCTAAATAAGAAGTATTTCCCAGTACTGCTTCTTTCTAAGTAATGGAGCAGATCTTGCAGCGTGCAGTAAGCTGCTAAATAAGTAGGATTTCCCAGGGCCGCTGCTTTCTAAGTAATGGAGCAGTTCTTGCAGTGTACACTCCAGCTGCTGAATAAGCAGGATTTCCCAGTACCTCTGCTTTCTAAGTAATGTTGCAGATCTTGCAGCGTGCAGTCCAGCTGCTAAATAAGCAGGATTTCTCAGTACTGCTGCTTTCTAAGTAATGGAGCAGATCTTTCCGCGTGCAGTGTAGCTGCCAAATAAGCAGGATTTTCCATTACCACTGCTTTCTAAGTAATGCAGCAGATCTTGCAGCGTGCAGTCCAGCTGCTAAATAAATAGGATTTCCCAGTACTGCTGCTTTATTAGTAATGGAGCAGATCTTGCAGCGCACAGTCCAGCTGCTAAATAAGCAGGATTTCCAAGTACTGCTGCTTTCTAAGTAATGGAGCAGATCTTGCAGCGGGCAGTCCAGCTGCTAAATAAGCAGTATTTCCCAGTATTGCTGCTGTCTAAGTAATGGAGCAGATCTTGCAGCGTGCAGTCTAGCTGCTAAATAAGTAGGATTTCCCGGTACTGCTGCTTTCTAAGTAATGGAGCAGATCTTGCAGCATGCATTCCAACTGCTGAATAAGCAGGATTTCCCAGTATCGCTGCTTTCTAAGTAATGGAGCAGATCTTGCAATGTGCAGCATAGCTGCTAAATAAGCAGGATTTCCCAGGGCCGCTGCTTTCTCAGTAATGTTGCAGATCTTGCAGCGTGCAGTCCAGTTGTTGAATAAGCAGGATTTCCCAGTACCGCTGCTTTCTAAGTAATAGAGCAGATCTTGCAGCGTGCAGTCCAGCTGCTCAATAAGCAGGATTTCCCAGTACTGCTGCTTTCTAAGTAATGGAGCAGATCTTGCAGCGTGCAGCCTAGCTGCTAAATAAGTAGGATTTCCCAGTACTGCTGCTGTCTAAGTAATGGAGCATATCTTGCAGCGTGCAGCCTAGCTGCTAAATAAGCAGGATTTCCCATTACCGCTGCTTTCTAAGTAATGCAGCAGATCTTGCAGCGTGCAGTCCAGCTGCTGAATAATCAGGATTTCCCAGGGCCGCTGCTTTCTAAGTAATGGAGCAAATCTTGCAGCGTGCAGCCCAACTGCTAAATAAGCAGGATTTCTCAGTACTGCTGCTTTCTAAGTAATGGAGCAGATCTTGCAGCGTGCAGTCCAGCTGCTAAATAAGCAGGATTTCCCAGTACCGCTGATTTCTAAGTAATGGAGCAGATCTTGCAGCGTGTAGTCCAGCTGCTAAATAAGCAGGATTTCCCAGTACCGCTGATTTCTAAGTAATGTTGCAGATCTTGTAGTGTGCAGTCCAGCTGCTGAATAAGCAGGAACTCCCAGTAATGCTGCTTTCTAAGTAATGGAGCAGATCTTGCAGCGTGCAGTCCAGCTGCTAAATAAGGATTTCTCAGTATAGCTGCTTTCTAAGTAATGGAGCAGATCTTGCAGCATGCAGTCCAGCTGCTAAATAAGCAGGATTTCCCAGTACCGCTGATTTCTAAGTAATGTTGCAGATCTTGCAGCGTGCAGTCCAGCTGCTGAATAAGCAGGATTTCTCAGTATAGCTGCTTTCTAAGTAATGGAGCAGATCTTGCAGTGTGCAGTCCAGCTGCTACAAAAGCAGGATTTTCCATTACCGCAGCTTTCTAAGTAATGGAGCAGATCTTGCAGCGTGCAGTCCAGCTGCTAAATAAGCAGGATTTCCCAGTACCGCTGCTTTCTAAGTAATGCAGCAGAGCTTGCAGCATGCAGTCCAGCTGCTAAATAAGTAGGATTTCCCAGTACTGCTACTTTATTAGTAATGGAGTAGATCTTGCAGCGCACAGTCCAGCTGCTAAATAAGCTGGATTTCCCAGTACTGCTGCTTTCTAAGTAATGGAGCAGATCTTGCAGGGTGCAGTCTAGCCGCTAAATAAGCAGGATTTCCCAGTATTGCTGCTTTCTAAGTAATGCAGCAGATCTTGCAGCGTGCAGTCTAGCTGCTAAATAAGCAGGATTTCCCAGGGCCGCTGCGTTCTATGTTACGGAGCAGATCTTGCAGCGCACAGTCCAGCTGCTAAATAAGCAGGATTTCCCAGTACCGCTGCTGTCTAAGTAATGGAGCAGATCTTGCAGCGCGCAGTCCAGCTGCTAAATAAGCAGGATTTCCCAATACCGCTGCTGTCTAAGTAATGGAGCAGATCTTGCAGCATGTGGTCCAGCTGCTAAATCAGGAGGATTTCCCAGTACTGCTGCTTTCTAAGTAATGGAGCAGATCTTGCAGCGTGCAGCATAGCTGCTTAATAAGTAGGATTTCCCAGGGCCGCTGCTTTCTAAGTAATGGAGCAGATCTTGCAGTGTACAGTCCAGCTGCTGAATAAGCAGGATTTCCCAGTACCGCTGCTTTCTAAGTAATGGAGCAGATCTTGCAATGTGCAGCATAGCTGCTAAATAAGCAGGATTTCCCAGGGCCGCTGCTTTCTCAGTAATGTTGCAGATCTTGCAGCGTGCAGTCCAGTTGTTGAATAAGCAGGATTTCCCAGTACCGCTGCTTTCTAAGTAATAGAGCAGATCTTGCAGCGTGCAGGCCAGCTGCTCAATAAGCAGGATTTCCCAGTACTGCTGCTTTCTAAGTAATGGAGCAGATCTTGCAGCGTGCAGCCTAGCTGCTAAATAAGCAGGATTTCCCAGTACTGCTGCTGTCTAAGTAATGGAGCATATCTTGCAGCGTGCAGCCTAGCTGCTAAATAAGCAGGATTTCCCATTACCGCTGCTTTCTAAGTAATGCAGCAGATCTTGCAGCGTGCAGTCCAGCTGCTGAATAATCAGGATTTCCCAGGGCCGCTGCTTTCTAAGTAATGGAGCAAATCTTGCAGCGTGCAGCCCAACTGCTAAATAAGCAGGATTTCTCAGTACTGCTGCTTTCTAAGTAATGGAGCAGATCTTGCAGCGTGCAGTCCAGCTGCTAAATAAGCAGGATTTCCCAGTACCGCTGATTTCTAAGTAATGGAGCAGATCTTGCAGCATGTAGTCCAGCTGCTAAATAAGCAGGATTTCCCAGTACCGCTGATTTCTAAGTAATGTTGCAGATCTTGTAGTGTGCAGTCCAGCTGCTGAATAAGCAGGAACTCCCAGTAATGCTGCTTTCTAAGTAATGGAGCAGATCTTGCAGCGTGCAGTCCAGCTGCTGAATAAGCAGGATTTCCCAGGGCCGCTGCTTTCTCAGTAATGTTGCAGATCTTGCAGCGTGCAGTCCAGTTGTTGAATAAGCAGGATTTCCCAGTACCGCTGCTTTCTAAGTAATAGAGCAGATCTTGCAGCGTGCAGTCCAGCTGCTCAATAAGCAGGATTTCCCAGTACTGCTGCTTTCTAAGTAATGGAGCAGATCTTGCAGCGTGCAGCCTAGCTGCTAAATAAGCAGGATTTCCCAGTACTGCTGCTGTCTAAGTAATGGAGCATATCTTGCAGCGTGCAGCCTAGCTGCTAAATAAGCAGGATTTCCCATTACCGCTGCTTTCTAAGTAATGCAGCAGATCTTGCAGCGTGCAGTCCAGCTGCTGAATAATCAGGATTTCCCAGGGCCGCTGCTTTCTAAGTAATGGAGCAAATCTTGCAGCGTGCAGCCCAACTGCTAAATAAGCAGGATTTCTCAGTACTGCTGCTTTCTAAGTAATGGAGCAGATCTTGCAGCGTGCAGTCCAGCTGCTAAATAAGCAGGATTTCCCAGTACCGCTGATTTCTAAGTAATGGAGCAGATCTTGCAGCATGTAGTCCAGCTGCTAAATAAGCAGGATTTCCCAGTACCGCTGATTTCTAAGTAATGTTGCAGATCTTGTAGTGTGCAGTCCAGCTGCTGAATAAGCAGGAACTCCCAGTAATGCTGCTTTCTAAGTAATGGAGCAGATCTTGCAATGTGCAGCATAGCTGCTAAATAAGCAGGATTTCCCAGGGCCGCTGCTTTCTCAGTAATGTTGCAGATCTTGCAGCGTGCAGTCCAGTTGTTGAATAAGCAGGATTTCCCAGTAATGCTGCTTTCTAAGTAATAGAGCAGATCTTGCAGCGTGCAGTCCAGCTGCTCAATAAGCAGGATTTCCCAGTACTGCTGCTTTCTAAGTAATGGAGCAGATCTTGCAGTGTACAGTCCAGCTGCTGAATAAGCAGGATTTCCCAGTACCGCTGCTTTCTAAGTAATGGAGCAGATCTTGCAATGTGCAGCATAGCTGCTAAATAAGCAGGATTTCCCAGGGCCGCTGCTTTCTCAGTAATGTTGCAGATCTTGCAGCGTGCAGTCCAGTTGTTGAATAAGCAGGATTTCCCAGTACCGCTGCTTTCTAAGTATTAGAGCAGATCTTGCAGCGTGCAGTCCAGCTGCTCAATAAGCAGGATTTCCCAGTACTGCTGCTTTCTAAGTAATGGAGCAGATCTTGCAGCGTGCAGCCTAGCTGCTAAATAAGCAGGATTTCCCAGTACTGCTGCTGTCTAAGTAATGGAGCATATCTTGCAGCGTGCAGCCTAGCTGCTAAATAAGCAGGATTTCCCATTACCGCTGCTTTCTAAGTAATGCAGCAGATCTTGCAGCGTGCAGTCCAGCTGCTAAATAAGCAGGATTTCCCAGTACCGCTGATTTCTAAGTAATGGAGCAGATCTTACAGCATGTAGTCCAGCTGCTAAATAAGCAGGATTTCCCAGTACCGCTGATTTCTAAGTAATGTTGCAGATCTTGTAGTGTGCAGTCCAGCTGCTGAATAAGCAGGAACTCCCAGTAATGCTGCTTTCTAAGTAATGGAGCAGATCTTGCAGCGTGCAGTCCAGCTGCTAAATAAGGATTTCTCAGTATAGCTGCTTTCTAAGTAATGGAGCAGATCTTGCAGCGTGCAGTCCAGCTGCTAAATAAGCAGGATTTCCCAGTACTGCTGATTTCTAAGTAATGTTGCAGATCTTGCAGCGTGCAGTCCAGCTGCTGAATAAGCAGGATTTCTCAGTATAGCTGCTTTCTAAGTAATGGAGCAGATCTTGCAGTGTGCATTCCAGCTGCTACAAAAGCAGGATTTTCCATTACCGCAGCTTTCTTAGTAATGGAGCAGATCTTGCAGCGTGCAGTCCAGCTGCTAAATAAGCAGGATTTCCCAGTACCGCTGCTTTCTAAGTAATGCAGCAGAGCTTGCAGCATGCAGTCCAGCTGCTAAATAAGTAGGATTTCCAAGTACTGCTACTTTATTAGTAATGGAGTAGATCTTGCAGCGCACAGTCCAGCTGCTAAATAAGCTGGATTTCCCAGTACTGCTGCTTTCTAAGTAATGGAGCAGATCTTGCAGGGTGCAGTCTAGCCGCTAAATAAGCAGGATTTCCCAGTATTGCTGCTTTCTAAGTAATGCAGCAGATCTTGCAGCATGCAGTCTAGCTGCTAAATAAGCAGGATTTCCCAGTACTGCTACTTTCCAAGTAATGGAGCAGATCTTGCAGCGTGCAACCTAGCTTCTAAATAAGTAGGATTTCCCAGGGCCGCTGCGTTCTATGTTACGGAGCAGATCTTGCAGTGTGCAGCCCAGCTGCTAAATAAGCAGGATTTCCCAGTACCGCTGCTGTCTAAGTAATGTTACAGATCTTGCAGCGTGCAATCCAGCTGCTGAATAAGCAGGATTTCCCAGTACCGCTGCTTTCTAAGTAATGGAGCAGATCTAGCAGCGCACAGTCCAGCTGCTAAATAAGCAGGATTTCCCAGTACCGCTGCTGTCTAAGTAATGGAGCAGATCTTGCAGCGCGCAGTCCAGCTGCTAAATAAGCAGGATTTCCCAGTACCGCTGCTGTCTAAGTAATGGAGCAGATCTTGCAGCATGTGGTCCAGCTGCTAAATCAGGAGGATTTCCCAGTACTGCTGCTTTCTAAGTAATGGAGCAGATCTTGCAGCGTGCAGCATAGCTGCTTAATAAGTAGGATTTCCCAGGGCCGCTGCTTTCTAAGTAATGGAGCAGATCTTGCAGTGTACAGTCCAGCTGCTGAATAAGCAGGATTTCACAGTACCGCTGCTTTCTAAGTAATGTTGCAGATCTTGCAGCGTGCAGTTGTCACGCCGCGCGCTCGCTCGCGTGTGCCACTTACCTGCGGGGATCCGGGTACTCGACCTCGGCAGACTTCTCCTTCATGGAGACTCTATCCGCGGTTGCGTCTTTTCCCACGCCGTTCCGCGGTCCATGGGCGCAGCCATCTTGCGTGTTCTGCACATGCGCGTATCTTCAACGTTTGGCGTTCGCGCATGCGCAGTAACGCTGACTTGCGTTCCGGACCTCGCTTTGGTCCCTTACTCTAAAAGGGCCTTGCATGCACGGAGATAGCGCGTCTCAACGCGGTTTTTTCCGTGTACACGCTGCTGGAGCCTGGTTTCCTTTGCTTCAGTCTCTTCTGTTATCCTTGCCAGTTTTGCCCTGCTCAGTCCTGTCCTCTTACCTTTCTCTCCCCCCCTGCCCACTGGTCCCTTTAGTTCCTGGTTTTCCTGCCTGGCCCTGTCTCTACTTCCTGGCCTTGGGGTTTGGAGGGGTTCTTCTTTGGGTTGCCTGTCTTGCCTTATTCCTTCCTTGTTTCCCGTCCCGAGTGAATTCTTGGTCAGTCCTTCCTGTCCTTGCTGCCTGGCCTTCTCTTCTTCCTTGTGCCCTGCCGGTACCCGCTGCCTTCCTGGAAATTCCGAAGAACAGCCCATCTATCTACTGGTGTTTAAGGACTCATTCGCCTTCTCTGTCAGTGGAAACACTGTCCCGATGTCACGTTAATGCAGAGAAGTGCCACCCGTGGCGTTGGGAGTTAGTTCAGCGCTATCCTGCCATTTATTGTCAGGAGGGTGTTGGGTTAACTTCCCGCGTTACAGCTTCATCGGCATCGTCGCTCCGACAGACTGGCTGCCTCGACTCCACGAACCCCGGGAAGAAAAGGTAACCAGCGATCCCGTGAAATCTCGCTTAACAGATTGAGACGCCTTTCCTCCAGTCTCGACATGGATGAAATACAGGAACTACGAGAAGAAATGCATGCCATGCGCCTTGAGATGACTACACTTCGCCAGGAGAACGACACTCTTCGACAAGCGATGGGCCGGGGTATGGGCGGACTATCACAACCAGCTCTACCGCCTGAGAACACCATGGCTTACACGACTCCCATGAAGTTTGATGGAGATCCGCGTCGAGTGGCAGAGTTCTGTACCCACTGTAGGATCCATTTTCAGTTTAGGTCCAGTCATTTCGCTCAAGACAAGGCCAAGATCGGATACATTCTAGGAAACCTGACTGGTAGCGCGCTTGCTTGGGCCGCACCTCTGGTCTCTACTAACAGCCCCCTGCTGGGTGATTTCACCGCTTTTGAGAAGGCCTTTTTGGATGCCTTTCAACCACCTAACTTGGCAGCCATGGCCCAGAACCAACTAATGGAGATCAAACAGGGATCAGGTGATATCATCCAGTATATCAGTCGGTTTCGACAACTGGCAACCGATTCCCAATGGCCCGAAATCACTCAGAAAACTTTATTCCGTCGAGGCCTGCGAGAAGAATACAAGGACGAATTGTTGCACATTCCGGAGCCGGAAACATTGCCCGCATTGGTTGAACAAGTCTTACGCATCGACCACAGGTTAGCAGAAAGACGGAGTGAACGTCGCAGAATCAACAAGTACCGCCCAGTCCTACCTGTACAATCATCCGGGCCAGCTACCTCAACAGACGTGGGCCCAGAACCCATGCAGTTGGGTGCCATCCGAGGCCCGTTGTCTGAGGCCGAAAAAAAAAGAAGACGGCAGCAAAACTTGTGTTTGTATTGCGGTGGTGTTGGCCATTTTCTAGGCACTTGCCCCCTACGTCCTTTGAGGAAGCAGGAAAACTAACAGGCCCGTTGTGTGTTGTGAAGGCAGCGACGGGCCGTTTCCTTGAATCAGACCTTCAACCCATGAACCCGGTTCCATGAACCCGGTTCCTTTGTTGACCTTGGAAGTAGGTTTGGCTTGGCTAGGGAAGTGTACTAAGACCCAGGCCCTTCTGGATTGTGGTGCGTCAGGTAACTACATCGATGCCTCGTTCGCGATTTCCAAGGGGATCCGTCTACACCACAAAGAACGGCCTACTGTGGTAGAAGTAATCGACGGCTCTCCATTGTCTTCGGGTCCGGTGTGCCAACGGTCCGATCCCTTGTGGCTCTCTGTGGATGGGCATCTCGAACAAATCTCGTTGGATGTCATCAAGTCTCCCTCTTTTCCGGTGGTGCTGGGCTTGCCTTGGTTGCTTTATCACAATTCCCAGGTCGATTGGACTGCTCGATCCCTGACATTCACTTCGGCACGTTGTCCTCAGGATTGTGGTCTTCACGATTCCTTCCCAGCGAAGTTGGAGTCTCTCAATCCTGTCAATATATCTGACCGTCTATGTGCCACTCAGTCGGTACCTCAGGAGTATGCCGGATACCTCAAGGTGTTCTCCAAGCCAGAGGACATTCCTTTAGCGCCTCATCGACACTTTGACTGCTCCATCGATATCCTGCCTGATGCTGTCATTCCCCACGGCAAGATCTATTCATTAACACAACTCGAAAAGGGAGTCTTACAGGAGTACATCAAGGATTGCCTCAACAAGGGCTACATCGTGCCATCAAAGTCTCCCGCTGGATTCCCGCTATTCTTTGTCAAGAAGAAAGAGGGTACTTTGCGCCCTTGTATCGACTACCGCCAATTAAATGAGATCACAAGGAAAGACAGATACCCACTGCTACTCATCCGGGACATCATCGAATCCTTGAAATCCGCGCAGGTCTTCACCAAGTTAGATCTTAGAGGGGCCTATCACCTGGTGCGGATTAAGAAGGGGGATGAGTGGAAGACGGCCTTCAAGACACCTTTTGGTCACTACGAATACAGAGTGATGCCGTTTGGGCTCTGCAATGCCCCGGCCGTCTTCCAGCAGTTCATGGATGATATCTTTTCCGACCTTATTGGTATATCGGTATGGGTATACCTGGATGACATCCTGGTCTTCTCTGATACTCGCACTGCGCACGTTGCGCACGTTCAGGAGGTACTCCGTAGGTTAACTGCCAATCACCTGTATGCCAAGGCTGAGAAGTGTCGATTCCATCAGGAGAGTATGGAATTCCTGGGCTATGTAGTCAGCAGCACAGGAGTGTGGATGGACCCCGGGAAACTGCAAGCCATACAGGAATGGAAACAGCCACACTGGGTTAAGTCCTTACAAAGGTTCCTGGGCTTCGCTAATTTTTATCTACGCTTCATACCACGTTTCTCTCACCTTGCCAACATGTTAACCCGCCTGACCAGCACCAAAGTACCATTTCTCTGGGACTCACAGGCTGAGGTGGCATTTCCGGAATTGAAGAAGTCTTTCATGTCGGCCCCTGTTTTGGTACATCCGGATGATGAAAAGCCATTTGTATTCGAAACCGACGCCTCGGACTACGCAATTGGTGCGGTGTTACTACAGCAAGATCCAGTTACGAAAACGGAACACCCGGTGGCCTACTATTCTCGGAAATTGTCTGTGAGTGAAAGAAACTATGCTGTGATCGAAAAGGAATTACTGGCCATAAAAGCAGCATTCGAGGAATGGCGTCATCACTTGCTGGGTGGAAGGCATCCGGTGGAAGTTCGCACGGATCACTGTAATCTTCAATTTTTACGGTCTTTGCAAT
Organism: Ambystoma mexicanum; assembly: GCF_040938575.1. NCBI lineage: Eukaryota > Metazoa > Chordata > Amphibia > Caudata > Ambystomatidae > Ambystoma > Ambystoma mexicanum. The sequence goes on from NC_090938.1 coordinate 817,048,083, forward strand.
GCAGAACATCCCGGCATGCTCGTTGGGCCTTCTTCTTTTCGCAGTTTGATTTCACGGTCACGTACATTCCGAGTTCCCAGAATGTGAAGGCTGACGCCCTGTCCCGGTCCCTGGAAAACAACGTCGAAGGGGCCAAGGACCCAGAACCTTTGATTACTTCGAAGCATTTCCTGTCGATGGTGACTCCCCAGCTTCAACAGTTGTTAGAAGCCACTAGGACGGATCCCTCCAGGTCACAGATACTGCAACGCTCTGACATCAAAGAACGTGACGGCTTGTTGTTTTTAGGGGATCGTCTATACGTTCCCACCTTAAAGCTACAGAAGATCGTTCTGCAAAATTGTCACGATTCAGTCGTTTGTGGTCACCGAGGAGTTCGCACAACTCAAGAACTGGTCGCACGGCAATTCTGGTGGCCTGGATGGGCCACGCTGGTGAAGCTCTACGTGGATTCCTGTCCAGTATGTGCCCAGACTAAGATTCCGCGCAAGAAACCCGTTGGTCTTCTGAAACCTACGCCTACACCCCCGTACCCTTGGCATACCATTGCTACGGACTTCATCGTGGATTTACCGCTTTCGGGTGGTTACACGTGTATCATGGTGGTAGTGGACTGCTTCACCAAAATGGCTCACTTCCTGCCTTTTCCTAAACTACCCACCGCTTCCCAGATGGCACAACGTTTCCTTCACGAGGTGTATCGTCTCCACGGTCTTCCCGAGAAGATTCTGTCGGATCGTGGGTCTCAATTCATCTCTTCCTTTTGGGACCAACTGTGTCGGCATTTGGACATTCAGCGTGCTCTGAGTTCTGGTTATCATCCCCAGACCAATGGGCAGACAGAACGTACCAACCAAACTCTTGAGCAGTATCTACGTTGTTACGCCAATGCCACTCAAGACAACTGGTCAGAGTGGTTGGACACCGCGGAGGTGGCTTACAACAATGCTGTTCATTCTGCTACCGGACTCAGTCCCTTTTTCTGTTCTGCCGGATTACATCCCAAGCTACTACCTGCTCGTCCTATTTCTACCAGTACTGTTCCATCCGCAGATGCCTTGGTGACTCAGATACGCGATCAACATCGTCTGGCGGCCGGTACCTTGGCAGTGGCACGGGCACGGATGAAGGAACAGCTGACAGGAAACGAAGTTCTGAGCCTGACCTTCAAGTTGGTGACAGAGTATGGCTGTCCTCTAGGAATCTGCCGATACGCAATTTACCTGTGAAACTAGCCCCCCGCTTTTTTGGTCCCTTACGCATTATTGGGCGGGTTTCCTCTGTAGCTTTTCGGTTGCCCCTACCCCGTTCTTGGAGGATCCATCCCGTTTTCCATGTCTCTCTTTTGAAGCCCTATGTACCTGATGTTCTGGAACGTTCCTGTTCCCGTCCTGCCCCGGTCTTGGTTCAGGGAGTTCCTGAGTTTGAAGTACAGGAGATTTGCGATTCACGGATTAGGCATGGTGCACTGCAGTTTCTGGTCAGCTGGAAGGGCTATCCGGCTTGTGACCGCACTTGGGAACCGTGCTCCTTTGTGCATGCGCCGCGCCTGGTTCGGGACTTCTATCTCCGCTATCCCTGGAAGCCTGGTGCCCCGGGGTTGTCCGTGAGGGGGTATGGTGTCACGCCGTGCGCTCGCGTGTGCCACTTACCTGTGGGGATCCGGGTTCTCGACCTCGGCAGACTTCTCCTTCATGGAGACTCTATCCGCGGTGGCGTCTTTTCCCACGCCGTTCCGCGGTCCATGGGCGCAGCCATCTTGCGTGTTCTGCGCATGCGCGGATCGTCAACGTTTGGCGTTCGCGCATGCGCAGTAACGCTGACTTGCGTTCCGGACCTCGCTTTGGTCCCGGACTCTAAAAGGGCCTTGCATGCACGGAGATAGCGCGTCTCAACGCGGTTTTTTCCGTGTACACGCTGCTGGAGCCTGGTTTCCTTTTCTTCAGTCTCTCCTGTTATCCTTGCCAGTTTTGCCCTGCTCAGTCCTGTCCTCTTACCTTTCTCTCCCCCCTGCCCCCTGGTCCCTTTAGTTCCTGGTTTTCCTGCCTGGCCCTGTCCCTACTTCCTGGCCTTGGGGTTTGGAGGGGTTCTTCTTTGGGTTGCCTGTCTTGCCTTATTCCTTCCTTGTTTCCCGTCCCGAGTGAATTCTTGGTCAGTCCTTCCTGTCCTTGCTGCCTGGCCTTCTCTTCTTCCTTGTGCCCTGCCGGTACCCGCTGCCTTCCTGGAAATTCCGAAGAACAGCCCATCTATCTACTGGTGTTTAAGGACTCATTCGCCTTCTCTGTCAGTGGAAACACTGTCCCGATGTCACGTTAATGCAGATAAGTGCCACCCGTGGCGTTGTGAGTTGGTTCAGCGCTATCCGCCATTTATTGTCAGGAGGGTGTTGGGTTAACTTCCCGCGTTACAGCTTCATCGGCATCGTCGCTCCGACAGACTGGCTGCCCCGACTCCACGAACCCCGGGAAGAAAAGGTAACCAGCGATCCCGTGAAATCTCGCTTAACAGCAGTCCAGCTGCTGAATAAGCAGGATTTCCCAGTACCACGGCTTTCTAAGTAATGGAGCAGATCTTGCAGCGTGCAGTCCAGCTGCTCAATAAGCAGGATTTCCCAGTACTGCTGCTTTCTAAGTAATGGAGCAGATCTTGCAGCGTGCAGTCCAGCTGCTAAATAAGCAGTATTTCTCAGTACTGCTGCTTTCTAAGTAATGGAGCAGATCTTGCCGCGTGCAGTGTAGCTGCCAAATAAGCAGGATTTTCCATTACCGCTGCTTTCTAAGTAATGCAGCAGATCTTGCAGCGCACAGTCCAGCTGCTAAATAAGCAGGATTTCCCAGTACTGCTGCTTTCTAAGTAATGGAGTAGATCTTTCAGCGGGCAGTCCAGCTGCTAAATAAGCAGTATTTCCCAGTACTGCTGCTTTCTAAGTAATGGAACAGATCTTGCAGCATGCATTCCAGCTGCTGAATAAGCAGGATTTCCCAGTATCGCTGCTTTCTAAGTAATGGAGCAGATCTTGCAATGTGCAGCAAAGCTGCTAAATAAGCAGGATTTCCCTGGGCCGCTGCTTTCTAAGTAATGGAGCAGATCTTGCAGCGTGCAGTCCAGCTGCTGAATAAGCAGGATTTCCAGGTACCGCTGCTTTCTAAGTAATGTTGCTGATCTTGCAGCGTGCAGTCCAGCTGTTGAATAAGCAGGATTTCCCAGTACCGCTGCTTTCTAAGTAATGGAGTAGATCTTGCAGCGTGCAGTCCAGCTGCTAAATAAGTAGGATTTCCCAGTAGTGCTGCTTTATTAGTAATGGAGCAGATCTTGCAGCGCACAGTTCAGCTGCTAAATACGCAGGATTTCCCAGTACTGCTGCTTTCTAAGTAATGGAGCAGATCTTGCAGAGTGCAGTGCAGCTGCTAAATAAGCAGGATTTCCCAGGGCCGCTGCTTTCTAAGTAATGGAGCAGATCTTGCAGTTTGCAGCCTAGCTGCTAAATAAGCAGGATTTCCCAGTACTGCTGCTTTCTAAGTAATGCAGCAGATCTTGCAGCATGCAGTCCATCTGCAAAAATAAGCAGGATTTCCCCGTACTGCTGCTTTCTAAGTAATGGAGCAGATCTTGCAGCATGCAGTCCAGTTGCTGAATAAGCAGGATTTCACAGTACTGCTGCTTTATTAGTAATGGAGCAGATATTGCAGCGTGCAGCTTAGCTGCTAAATAAGCAGGATTTTCCAGTACCGCTGCTTTCTAAGTAATGGAGCAGATCTTGCAGTGTGCATTCCAGCTGCTGAATAAGCAGGATTTCCCAGTACTGCTGCTTTATTAGTAATGGAGCAGATCTTTCAGCATGCAGCCTAGCTGCTAAATAAGCAGGATTTTCCAGTACCGCTGCTTTCTAAGTAATGGAGCAGATATTGCAGCGTGCAGCTTAGCTGCTAAATAAGCAGGATTTCCCAGTACCGCTGCTTTATTAGTAATGGAGCAGATCTTTCAGCATGCAGCCTAGCTGCTAAATAAGCAGGATATCCCAGTACCGCTGCTTTCTAAGTAATGGAGCAGATATTGCAGCTTGCAGTCTAGCTGCTGAATAAGCAGGATTTCCCAGTACCGTTGCTTTATTAGTAATGTAGCAGATATTGCAGCGTGCAGCTTAGCTGCTAAATAAGCAGGATTTCCCAGTACCGCTGCTTTATTAGTAATGGAGCAGATCTTGCAGCGTGCGGTCTAGCTGCTGAATAAGCAGGATATCCCAGTACAGCTGCTTTCTAAGTAATGGAGCAGATCTTGCAGCGTGCGGTCTAGCTGCTGAATAAGCAGGATTTCCCAGTACCAATGCTTTCCAAGTAATGGAGCAGATATTGGAGCTTGCAGTCTAGCTGCTAAATTATCAGGATTTCCCAGTACCGCTGCTCGTAATGAGGCCCATTGTGTATAGGCGCTATATAAATAAACTATCATATCATATCATAGTCCAAAGTATCTGGAGTGGCTCAGGTTGCAGACGTCTGATCTAGGAAAACAAGCGAGCAGCCCCCACCTCGCTTCCTGGTATCTAGTATGTGCATGACATCTACCAACTGGAGAGGAGCAGTCGCACTGCTACACAAAAACCGGAAGCGGGATTGATAGTCCAGAAAAAGTGCTGCACTTGTATACGTGATGGAAAGGCTGAGGTACTGCACACATAATAGTGCAGTGAAGTAATGGTTCGAAATGTGGCTTTGATTAAAAGAGGCTTTAATCAGTGGCAGCAAAAAGGAGGTGGTAGTTGAAGGAATTTGTTTTATAAGATGAGCAGGAAGAGGATCAGGAGGACAGGAAGTGGCATTCAGGGCCAAGAGAAAAGGCAGATTCAGAAATAGGGAGAAATTATACAAAATCAGGACTATTCTTGGGGAAACCGGAGAAGTAGCAGATGCTGAGTTGGGCGTTTTAGAATAACTGATAAATGCTTTGGGTGTTTTCAAGGAACCAACAATTGAAAAGATTCACTTGAAGACTGGGTGTAGAGACTGGAGAAGGGCATACACAGTGTGTTATGACTTTAATACGTTCCCCTGGCCCGTTGCCTACATTATCAATTTGATATTGCAGAAAACATTTCTAATGGACTCCTTCCTCCCACAGATTCCTCATCTATCTCCCTCTATCATGGAAACTCTTACGCTGCCAGGAGGCGTAGCACAGCTCTGCATTTGTTCCACCCGACGCCTCTACGCACTTCGTGCTAGGCATGAGGTTGGGGCCAGTATATATAGAGGTGCCACACCCCTTGACCTCTGTTACTTTTTTCTGCGCACTCTGCTTACTTTAGGAACACCGCTCTCTTCATTTAACACATTTTCTTCTAAGCGTTCTCAAATTCCCTGCAATGCCGAATCTGATCAGGTCTTTGGGGTTTAAACCCTGCGTGGATTGCAGACATCATATGTTATGTTATGTTATTTTGCACTTATATAGCGCCTTATATACCATTGGTATGGTCTGAAGGCGCTGGTAGGTTGAACGCCCTTGGGAACCGAAGTTCTTGTCAGTAGAGGGAGGAGAGAGGATCCAAAAGGTGCGAGTGCGCATCTGGTATGTGTGCAGCTGGTGCGAAAATTCCTGTGGAAGCTGCTTCATAGCGGTAGGTGTGGTGGCTGAGAGGTCAGGAGTATGTGTTCGAATCTGGCAGGAATTATCCAGACCGAGAGTGGCAGCGTAAAGCCTGAGGAGAACGCCTGGCTGGGGGTGCGAGACCAGCAGTGATTACAATAGAGTGATGTGGAGTGAGCGGCGTCAGATGTTGATATGAGAACAGTTATACCGAATGGTGTCATAGTATCTCTGTGTTCTAGTTGGGTGGTGGTGTAAGGAGAGAGTAAGCGTGGGGTGTGATATGAGGTATGATCTTTTAAATGATCCATGCATTCTAGGTATAAAATCTGTGAAGATCTGCTCACCAACCTTGACACTAACATTCCCTCTGTCCTCATCCTCCTCGATCTCTCTTCTGCCTTCGACACGGTCAACCATACCATCCTGCTCAACCGTCTCCGTGAAAACTTGGGTATCACTGATCAGGCTCCTCCCTGGCTGACCTCTTTCCTCTCAGATCGACCCTCCCAAGTCCAACTTGGGTCCTTCCTTTCATCTATCTTCCTCTCTACCTGTGGTGTTCCCCAGGGGTCTAACCTCTCGCCCTAGCTTTTCAACCAATACCTGGCAACTCTCGCCCGCTGCATTTCCATTTTCTGCTCAAATCTCCAGTGCTACGCTGACGACACTCAACTCATTTTCAGGCTGCCCTCTGCCACCTCGTCTCCCTCTCTCATCTCTGATTGCCTAACTGCCATTCAAGATTGGTGTGCCGCCAATGATCTTTGTCTGAATGCCAGCAAGACGGAGATCCTCCTCATCGGCACACCTTCACCATCCTTTCTCCTCATTCTCTGGCCGGCCTCCCTTGGCCCTCCTCCTACCCCCACCCCCGAGGCTAAGAACCTCGGGGTCATCTTTGACTCCACCCTTTCCTTCTCTGCCCACATCTCTGAGGTCTCTAAAAAGTCAAATTTCCGAGTGCACCTCCTCAGTCCATTTCAAGTCCTCACCATAGCTACCTTTACTGCCTTGGTGAAGGCCATGACGCGCAGGACTGCAAGTTGTGCCAATCAATACACCTCAAGGTGCTCGAAGAGTGTAAAGCAAAACCTTTCACCTTCCTCCACAAGGAGAAAGGTGATAAGTGGACCTGTTGTCATGACCTACAGAACGCGCCCCTTTTGGACTTCCTGGTCCTTGTCTCAACGTGGCTTGCACTCCCTGATACTCCCAACATGGCCGTCCAGCGTGAAACACCTTCCTCGTTCTACACGTTGGACGTAGCGTGTTCTATTAATAGAGCACGCCCCCCGCGGCTCTGTGCGTCTCAATGCTATTGCGAAGTAGCGACCAAACGTGTGCTCCGTAGCTCGCGATATTGATTCCCTGATTCTGTCCCTACTAACTCCATTCCTAGTCCCTCTCCTTTCTTTCTTACTTCCTTGACTCGTTTGCTGAGTAGTGCACTTTCTTAATTTCCCGGATTCCTGGATCGTTGCATCCCAGAACTTTGAACGCACGCTGGAGTCGAAAGAGACTCGTGCAGCCTTATTCAAGACCCGATCCGTCCGCAAGAAGGCATCGACCAAGAAATCCAGCAAAGATCGGACTCGGGTGAGAAGGGGGGGAACTCCTTGACACCTGTTTAAGGTTGCCGGGCGCAGACCATGGCATTGAGGCACAATCCCCAGTCCAAAGGGGCAAAAAGAAGAAGAAACTCTGCAAGAGGTCAATATCCTCTGGTGGTTCTATGCGGCATCATTATTGTTCATCTTCCAAGAAGAGGAGCCACCACTCCAGGGACACCCAAGAAGACGAGGCCCTCCAGGTGCCTTTTCCCACACTGTTCTCTAGCCAAATGAATGGGAGGCATTCAGGCTGAAGATGCTTGACCTCATTCCCAAAGCCCTGGCTACGGCCCAACGCAAGTGGCCATGGCATCAGCGCCGTCTGCAAATGCTTAGGGCCGAATAATATAAGTCCGGTTTTAGCAGCGTTAAGCTGTAAATAGTTCTTTGACATCCAGCTGCTTACCTCACCTTGCTGAACGCTTCCTGGAAGTTGGTTATTCGTAAGAATATCTGGGTATCATCGGCACATCAATGGAAGTCCAACCCATACCGTCTAAGAATTTCCAAAAGGGGTAGAATATATAAATTAAACAGTAATGGTGACAGGGAAGATCCCTGTGGGACTCCTTTCAATCAGGCAGTGGACGGGCCAGTGATGGAGTTATTTGACAGGCCAGCTTCAGTTCTTATGGTGGACCGCAACCTAGCCAAAAAGCATAGGCCGTCACCCTCTGAACCCATGTTTCTTTCTGCCCATGCTGCCCCAGACAGGTTGGTGGTCCAGGCTGCTACAGCTAACCTTAAGACCACCTCTTTTCCATCCTTGCCCCCAACAGGGAGAGCAAGATACTGGGCGCATGGGGTAGGAAGATGTTTGGTTCTTTGAGCCTTTGTCTCTGGTGTGTCAATTGCTTTTGTGCTCTGGCCAAGTCTTCATTTAGCCTTTGGTCAGTTATGGCTGAGGCGTCCGAACACATCCCGAAGGGGAGATGCACAAAGGTTTTGAGGATCTCATCATGGACATCAAAAAAGCCGCCTATCAGATACCATACTCTGTGTTGCAAGGACGAGGCCCACCAGCTCTGTCTTGCGAAGGTTCTCTTTGCCAAGGACATCAGGGGTTGCTACTGACATCCAAGAGTAACTTCTGGACATGCCCTTCAAGTCGCTTCAAGCCTCTAAGGCAACCACCAAGTCACTGAGGCTGGCAGTACAGCAACAATGACCTGTGAGCTCAGTGGGCAGGGGAAGGGCTTTTTGCCCCTTTTCCACTTATGCCCAAAGACGTCATAAACGTACCTGGCAGCCGCACACAGCAGTCCTCCTGTGGGCTGCTGGTTGTCCCGCGCTGCACACAGCACCCCTTCCCTTTCGCGCCAGTTGCAGCAACCCTTCCCTGGATTGCAAAGAGTCCTGTATCTGCAGCGATAATGCCGGCATCTCTCCTCCAGTCAACGACAGCAACACACATGGAGGTTGCCATGGCGTCTCAAGGACGCTGGGCAACGCGCAGATCATTGCCGGGCATGGCAACACGGTCACATGATAACAACATGTCACATGATCTACCAGAAAGCCTTCGGACATTATTTAAATGCTCGGCCTTCGAGCAACTTTGCTTCTCAGAAGTTGTCGCGGGTGGCGTTTGTTTTTGTATGAATTTTTGACCTCCTGATGTATGGATTTTTGGCTCAGGTCTTTTTTGGATTGCTGCTGTTTTTTCCCTGTTGGTTTTAGTGAACTGGCGATTTGTCTGGATATTGGATTACTTGGATTTTGACCCTGGAACTTTGCCTTTGGAACTCTTTTGGATTTTCCCTGGATTTTTGGAAACATTTGATATTGGACTTTGTTTATACCTGGAACTTTGGTGAGACTGAAAAACTGGATACTATCACCCACCTAGCTTGCGCCGTTGTGCCGTTCGGGTTAAGTTTGACACATATTGGATTTGTTGACAATGCGCAGCAGGATTTTATCACTTCAAGGCTTGCCTATTCCTGGATCAGGTATGTTATGTATACAGGCGGGTTACATGAATATATAGTTAAAGATTTGTGTGACACCCCGTTTTCTTCTAGCTGCAGAGTGCCTGGCGGTGCTGTATCCTGTCTCACCTTGTGTCCCAATTTCTGTCCAGGGACTGTCTTTCTTCTTCCCTGGCTGGTACTTGGGAAGAAGGTATAAGTTCATCTGGGACCTCAGTTCATGACAGACATAGAGGTCAAGCATCATTGGCTAGGCAAGGGCAGCCTTTTTTCTTACAGGGGTGAGGGGCCAAGTTGCACCCATAGGAGGCGCTTATACCTCCACTCTGCCCACCCCCCACAACCCTCAGTCCAAAGGCTGTTTGAAGAGGACTTTCACCATCTGTCTCCTGTGGGAGGCGGAATATCCCTGTTTGTTGAGGAATTAAAAGATACCACCTCGGGCGCCTGGACATTACAGTTTATACAGCAGGGGTACTGCCTCCCATTTGCCTCTCGCTCTCCAGACCACCCCCATGCCACCAACCTTTGCCTCTGGAACCTCTCCTACCGGAGAGATCTGTCAAACAAGGCCATAGAGATGGTACCCTGCTCGGAACGAGGCTGGGGTTGGTGCCCATCCCACTTTCTGGTGCCAGAGGTCTGAGAACCATCCTGAGTCTGCAGCCTCTGAACTTGTCTTTGCGCAAGGACAAATTCAAGATGGTCACTCTGGCTCAGATTCTCCAGGCCCTGGACGTGAATGGCTGGCTGGTCTCCCTGGATCTCCAAAATGCTTGCTTCCATGTGGCTATCCACAAGAAACACAGAAAGTACCTGAGATTCAAAGTGGGGAATTGTCATTTCCAGTTCATATTCCTGCATTTGTCTTTCTTCAGTACCCAGGATTTTCACCAAGCTGCTAGCGGTAGTGGCTCACCTCAGGAGAGAAGGCATTCATGTTGTTCCCTACCTAGATGACTGGCTCATCCAAGCCCACTCACCGGATCTACCGTCTGCACACCTGTACCGAGCGTGCAGCCTATTGCACAGCTTGGCTTCTCCCTGAGCTGCAAGAAGTCTCAAGTTTCCCTATGCCAGTCCTTCTGATTTTTCAGTGCTGTCTTGGACACTCTCATGGGATGGGGTTTCCCGCCCGAGGACAGGGTGGCAAACATCTACAAGATGGTCCTGGTTTTCCAGCCACAGGCGACAGTTCATCCTTGGCTTTTCTGTGCTTGCTGGGTCTTATGGCCTGCTACATCTTGAGGCCTGCCTGTGCATGAGGTTGCTACAATGGCTTCTGAGCTCACAGTGGTCACAGTTTCAGGGCCGAGCATTGGACCGTCTACTGGTCTCAGAGAGAGAGTGTCCAGAGACCTGCAATGGTGTTCCGTGAAGGACAATCTCCTGAAGGGGTCGCTATTTCGTCAACTTAGGCCACAAGTGACTCTAGTCATGGATGGGTGCCTGAAGGGCTGGTGTGTTCCCCTCCAAGAACGTACCTTATGGTGAGCGGACTGTGGTCCCCATTGGAGTGCCGGAAGCATATCCATCTGCTGCAGCTGAGGGTGATCAGGCTGTGAACGGCAAGATGGTACTGGTCTGGATGGGCAATAATGTAGCCATGCATTACCTCAACAAGCAAGGTGGCATGGGCTCCTTGCCTCTGTGCAGAGAAGCAATACAATTGTGGTTCTGGGTGCTGGAGAACAGTGTGTCTCTCACTGTGGCCCAACTGGCCGGCAGGGAGAACATGCCAGTGGATGCACTGAGCAGACAATCAGGAAGTTCTGGAGGAGATTTTCTCCCACTGGGGTAATCCTCAGGTGGACCTCTTCGCTTCCAGTGAACGGGAAGTGCAGGTATTTCTGCTCCAGGGAATTTCCTCATAAGGGAGCTCTGGGAGATGCCTTGATGATCGAGTGTGACTTTGACCTACTGTGTTCCCACCAATCCTTGTCATTCCGCTGGTTCTCAGGAGACTGTGTCCGTTTGGGTCCACAATGATCTTGATCACTCCGCACTGGGCCCGGAGGACATGGTGCCTGGAGTTGCTCGACATGGCCATCTGCCCTCCCTGGCTTCTACCACAGAGGACGGACATCCTCTCCCACTGGGGGGGGGGTCCTGAACTGAATCCATGAAGCCTGAACCTTCATCTCTAGCTGAGGTATAGGGAGTGGGATCTGGACCCTTTTACTTGCTCCATTGTCTCTGTGTTGGAGTTTCTTCTGTATTTGGCCTGAATGGACCTGAAGATTGGTAGAGTGCAGAGTAAATGTCCCCAAGGGGTCTTTCTAATATGTTTCCACGATGCTAGTTTGTTGTTTCAGCATGTGACTCAAATTTAGTGTTGACATTTTTAATGGGCACTCTGTTTGAGCCCTGTTTGACCCCCTTAATTCTTGTTCATTAAGACTGCTCACACCAATTTTCCTGATTGCCATCACTTCCGTGAGATGGGTGAGATGGGTGAGTGAACTCCAGACTGGATCTGGTAGGGGCTCTGAAGTTATAAGTCTCTCGAACAAGGGAGTACAGAACTGATAGGCAACTTGTCGTAGGTTACGCAGGCGTCCAAGCTGGCAGGGCTGTCACCAAACGGACCCTGTCTCAGTGGATGATTCTCTGGGTCTCGGAATGCTATGATCTGGCAGGCAAGGAGATCCCAGAGGGTCTCGGGTTTCACTCCACCAGAGGATTGTCCGCCACTTCGGCTCTGCAATGTGGAGAGCCTTTTCTGGATATTTCCCAAGCGGCTACGTGGACAGCATTATTCTTTAGACTCTGTCTGGTCAGAATGTTCGTTTTGGCAGGGCTCTCCTTCAGCGTGTTCTGGTTGAGGTGGTGTCCTTGCTACCCTCCCTCCTCCAGATCATTGTACTGCTTTGGGAGCCTCTCACAGATGAGGAATCCATGGGAGGAAGGAGTCATTAGAAGAACAAATTACTTACCTCTCAGGAAGGTTCTTTCTGGTGGACGTTCCTTGCACGGATTCCTCATCACCCTCACTACCTGCCCCTCTTGGGGTTGGTGGTATAACTTAGTTCTGCAGTCCCTCGGTGTCAAAGTCCTAGGCTAAGAGGGTTGAACTGTGGACACGAGGTGCTGTGCCGCCACATATACTGGCCCCAGTGTCATGTCCGCATGGGGCCCGTAGAGGTGTCGACGGAAACGTTTCTGAAGAGCAGCTGCACTGGGAGATGGTTATCATAGATGTGGAATCCGTGGGAAAAACGTTCATCAAAAACATTACTTAGTGGCAAGTAATCTGTTCTTCACACCTGGTACATGTCGTGTATGTATGAGGGGCCACATTCTGGCCTAAATGTTATATACCTGAGCCACCCTCACCACCCCAGTTGGCCAGAGTTATTAACTGCCCCAGAGGATACTCTGACTGCCAGGCGGGACTTGAGCCCTTGTCTCCTTCTGCCTCTGAGAGGGTGGGTGAGTGTGTATAGACAACTTGCACAGGGGGAGTCTAGTGGTTATGGTGGGGTGGCATGTTCTGTATCACCAACACTCTCTCCTTCAGGCCGGGCTTCATCTGCGTGTCTCATTCTGCGTATTTGAGTGGGTGGGTAAGTGTGATTAGTGCCACTAGCTCCTTCCATAGGGGAGCCTAAGGGTTGTGGTAGGGTGCGCATGTTCTGTATCACACACTCTTTCTCTTCTCACTGTCTGCATTTGAGGGTGCGTGAGTGTGTTTAGGGTCTCTGGCTCCTTGCACAGGGAGCTCTTGTGATTATGGTGTGAATGTTCTGGATCACCCACACTCTTTCATTTCTCACTGTCTGCATGTGAGGGTGCGTGAGTGTGTTTAGGGTTTCTGACTCCTTGCACAGGGAACTCTTGTGATTATGGTTTGAATGTTCTGGATCACACACACTCCTGCCTGCAGAGGCTGCTTCACCCGCTTATCTCTTACTGCCTGTACAAGAGGGTGGGTGTGTTTAGTGTTCCTTGCTCCTTCCACAGGGGAGTCTAGTGGTTATGTTGGGGTGTGCATGTTCTGTTTCAACCACATTCTTTTTCTATCTCCTGCAGGGGAGATGTTCATCCCGTACTACATTGGGAGAGTCATCGACATCTTGGGCTCCAAGTACCGAGAGGCTGACTTCCATGCTGCCATCTTCTTCATGGCCGTCTTCTCTGTGGCCAGGTCAGTGCCAGTCCTTGGTGGTGGGTCTCAAGCTGCAGCTCTGTAAGATACCACCCAGGGGCCCTCTGGGAAGGCTCTGACTTGTATTGTTTTCTCAGTGGCGCATGTTGCAATGGGGTTATACCCCACTTACCCTGCCAACATATAAGTGTGTCCCTGAGAGGGAATGGATGGAGGACCTTTCAACAGGAGACCGCTTTTTCTATAATTTGGGGTGTCCCGTTGATTTCATACAATGCTCTACTGCTGAGAGCTGGCAATGGTGCCAGTGGTCATTGCTATTCTATAATTTGGGGTGTCCTGTTGATTGCTTATGAGTTGTCAATGGTGCCAGTGGCCATTGATATTCTGTCATTTGGGGTGGGGTGTCCAGTTGATTTCTCACACTGCTCTACTGCTGAGAGTTGGCAGTGGTGTGTAAGGAACTCATGGGGCCTCATTACGAGTATGGAGGTAGCCATGCCCTTAACAAGGGCATGGCTGCCTCCATACCGGGTTCCATGTCTGGGTCCCACGAAAGGGGACTTACCGGGCCATTCCGACCTTCGAGGGCCCAGTAAATCCCTTTCGCGGGACCCGGTACTTCCCCATTCCCATTTCAGCCCCCATAGGGCTCACTGGGAATGGGGAGGGTGCTAACAACGGGCCCGTTGTTAGCACCCTCTACTGCTAGCGGGTCCCGTTAAGGACGTCTGGTCAGACCAGACGTCCTTAGCGGGTCCCGCTGCAGACCTCGGAATAGGGCAGCTCGTAATGAACAGTGCCGGTCCCGTACCGGCACCGTTCATTACGGGACCACCAGGGTCCTAATGAGGCCCATGGTGGCAACAGTAAAGACAGACACAAGTGATCACAGTTCAAGGTTGTTTATTAAACTGTATAAGTAGGTTGGAAAAATGCCTAATGTAAACCTAAATCTAAGATGGGAACAAGCTACGACCATCAAATCATAATAAGGCAGTCCAAGTGGCGTCTTGCCAAATAAAAGAGCCTATACTAAAAAAAACCTATTGCCATTCCTTACGCTAAATACAAAAAGAAATGTGGGATAATGATATGATATGATTGGTTATTTATAATGCGCTTAATACGCAGAGGTTTCTAAGCGCAGACCCGGGGATCGAACCTGTGTTGCTCCGTGTCATTTTGCTGCCAAGGCGAGCACGTTGCCGCTGAGCTATCCTCCCAAGACAGTGCTCTTAAGAAAGAAGGACGCGTTCACAAATAATAAGTCAGGATGTGGTACTTGAGGTCTCCCTTCCCCACGTTTTCAGCACGGGACAAGGGTGGACTTTGGAGCACAGCACGAGCTGACAGTTCCGCTTTCAGCAATCAGGTCATTCAGTGGTTAAGTCTCTTTTCTATCAAAAAGTCTCTTGCCGCCGTGGGCCTGATGTAGTCAAATAATCAAACAAAGAATTCCTTTTCACGTATACTTTGGGTGATGTCTTTCGCCCCTAAATCCCCCTCTTTTGGGCACAGATCCTTAGCAAGTTCCTTAATGGTACCAGGACCTCAGATGGTTATGTTCTTGGGTTTGCAAGGGCCTGTCTGGTTTAAAATAATAAACAAAAGTTCAAAGTTCCTTTCTGTTTGTACGTAATCTTTGGGCGATGACTGCTTGGATCTCCCTTGTTCGGGCTGAGACCCTTTGGCATTCACTTATCTTCAGGTGATGGCTTTTCCCCCTTTGGATCTCCCTAGTTCGGTTCGGACCCTTTTTGGCATTCACAAATCTTCGGGTGATGTCTGTTCACCCCTGAGTCACCCTCTTCCGGGCTCAGACCCTTCTCAACTGTTAGCCTCCCTCTGCCGGGTTCACTATGGCTTTCAACACAATGTTCTTTGCGACTTTCACAAATCTTAATGTCTTTTTAACCAGTTTCCTGTGGACATCCCTCAGTCGGGGTCACTCTTGTCAACACACCGTATTTCGGGACTTTAGACTTCGCCCATCTTTATCGGCATCCCTTGTTCAGGTTCACTCTTGCCAATCTTGTCTTTTGCATTCAATTCTTACAATGCAGGATTCACTTTCCTTAGCTTCACAATCATCTGTTGGTCAAAGACTTTCGACTGTACAGAGGATTTTACAAGACGCCTGTATGACTACCTTGACCCCTCTCTTCACCTTTCCCAAGGCCGTCTGGTTATAGTAGTTTCAACAGTTGGGTAATCGCCCAGAGTTTACTGAGTAAGCACCCACGTGGTGCCGGACTCCTCTGCTGCTGGTTTTCCCCCTCTTAACATCAATAGCTCTTTATGCTTTCAAAGTTCAACTAGCCATTTGCAACTTTTCGTTCAACACAGTTCGGTTTCTCATCGACTCTCTCCTCCACTCACCGGCTGTGATGAACCGCTTGGCTTTTTTTACCTCGGAGTCCAGGTTGGTACCACTGAGACCAGCGTCTCTCCCTGGCTTGGTTATCAGCAGAGGAGGGTCTTGTGTACCATACATCTGCTGCAACTCACGCTGGCTATTGTTTGCGGTCTTACGATTCCTTCTGCAGAGGTCTCGCAGGCCTTGATTGAAAAAGGCAAGGTCGCTCCTCTCCTTGTCACCCTCTTGGTAGGTGCCGTCTTTCTCCTCCTCTTGAACTGCCGTGCTGAGTTAGCTGCCTGGATGTACGGCCTGCCTTGCTCGTAGAGTGGTCTCATGCTCCACCTTTTATCCCTGTGGGTAAGGAAAAGGGCTATTGGGTGTGTGTGATTCAGGTCAATTGCCTGACTTTGTCTGACCCTTGTGTTGGGACACGTCAGGTAAATGGCTTGAGTGTTAGTCTGTCGTCCTTCGTAATGTGGGAAAGTGTTTGCATCGGAAAAGGGGGGGGGGTAAAGTGTTTGTGTATCCTATGTGGAAGGCTGGGGAAAAGTTGTCATGAGAAGGGGGATACCGCGTCTCACCCGTCGGTGTCCAACTTCCACTCCCTGAGGACCCCCCACCCAGGTGATCCTCCCTCACTGGTCCACCCCCAGGGACTAAATCCAATAGTGATGGCCATGTCCTGGCCACCTGAATGACAGATCCCCGGGGACTAGTTAGGGAGACACCGTCAGGTTTCTCATAGGTATCAGTGGGCAATGATATTTCTATAATTTGGGGTCTCGCGTTGTTTTCTTGAAATGTTCTACTGCTGAGAGTTGGCAGTGGTGCCAGTAGGCATTGATATTCTATAATTTGGGATGGCCCGTTGATTTCTCACATTGCTGTTCTGCTGAGAGTTGGCAATGGTGCCAGTGGGCATTGATATTCTATAATTTGGGGTGGCCCGTTGATTTCTCACATTGTTGTACTGCTGAGAGTAGGCAGTGGTGCCAGTGGGCATTGAAATTTGTATAATTTGGGGTGTCACCTTGATTTCCTACAATGCTCTACTGCTGAGAGTTGGCAATGGTGCCAGTGGGAAGGGCAGAGAGAAGGGACTTATTCCCAAACATACATGCGAAGTCTGGGTGAGTGTGTTCTGTTGTGAGGACGTGGGCAGAACTTTTTACGATGAAAACGCTGCAGATTTCCTAGTCGCGTGGCACTAAAATGGTGGGAGTCCTTGGGCTGGAGGAGGAAATGGATGCACCCTCTTTGGGGGGAGTGTTTGGGGGCATGTGGGACGTTCAATGGTGGGAGTCCAGATACTTGAAGAATCTAAAATGAAGATCTGGGTAAATTCCAAAAGAATATCCATCCACCTCAAACACACATACACACACACACTGTGATGGAGCGGCACCAAACGGAGGCACACTGACTCTTCCAGATGTTCCAAGGGTGTTTATTTGGGATTTTCTCACAAAATCAGCGGGGTTGTCTGTAATCACCAAACGTCTGGGTAAGCCAGGGTTTTGGGGAATTTGGCACTAAGGCCCCCCCCTCTCTCTCTCTCAACTCTCTCTGTCTTTCCCCCACCGTAGCCTAGATGCCCATAACTGGATTAGTGGTAACGTTCGGTGACACCGACTATATGTATCTTCTATTACTCAAGGTGGATTCCCTAATGCACTGGCTGTCAGACTCCCTCAGGATCTTCTAGCTTTCCCTCACCTAACCCTGCCTAGTGTTCTAGGGAGTGGGGTATGGTGCCTTCAGTAACACGGTGTCAGTCACTCAGCACTCGTGCCCAGCCGCACCTTGCCCTTCTATGCTGGTGTCCCACAGTGTTCTCCTGCCGTCCACGTTACTGTCTCTCTGATGTCCCATTCCACCTACCTTTCTCCACCCTTGCATGTGACCTTCCTCCACCCTTGTATGTTACCTTCCTCCACCCTTGTATGTTACCTTCCTCCACCCTTGTATGTTACCTACCTCCACCCTTGTATGTTACCTACCTCAACCCTTGTATGATACCTACCTCCACCCTTGTATGTTACCTTCCTCCACCCTTGTATGCTACCTTCCTCCACCCTTGTATGTTACCTTCCTCCACCCTTGTATATTACCTTCCTCCACCCTTGTATGTTACCTTCCTCCACCCTTGTATGTTCCCTATCTCCACCCTTGTATGTTACCTTCCTCCACCCTTGTATGTTACCTATCTGCACCCTTGTATGTTACCTTCCTCCACCCTTGTATGTTACCTATCTCCACCCTTGTACCCTTGTATGTTACCTATCTCCACCCTTGTATGTTACTTTCCTCCATCCTTGTATGTTACCTTCCTCCACCCTTGTATGTTACCTACCTCCACCCTTTTATGTTACCTTCCTCCACCCTTGTATGTTACCTTCCTCCACCCTTGTATGTTACCTTCCTCCACCCTTGTATGTTACCTTCCTCCACCCTTGTATGTTACCTACCTCCACCCTTGTATGTTACCTTCCTCCACCCTTGTATGTTACCTTCCTCCACCATTGCATGTTACCTTCCTCCACCATTGCATGTTACCTTCCTCCACCCTTGTATGTTACCTTCCTCCACCCTTGTATGTTACCTTCCTCTACCCTTGTGTGTTACCTACCTCCACCCTTGTATGTTACCTATCTCCACCCTTGTATGTTACTTTCCTCCATCCTTGTATGTTACCTTCCTCCACCCTTGTATGTTACCTACCTCCACCCTTGTATGTTACCTTCCTCCACCCTTGTATGTTACCTTCCTCCACCCTTGTATGTTACCTTCCTCCACCCTTGTATGTTACCTACCTCCACGCTTGTATGTTACCTTCCTCCACCCTTGTATGTTACCTTCCTCCACCCTTGTATGTTACCTTCCTCCACCCTTGTATGTTACCTTCCTCCACCATTGCATGTTACCTTCCTCCACCATTGCATGTTACCTTCCTCCACCCTTGTATGTTACCTTCCTCCACCCTTGTATGTTACCTTCCTCTACCCTTGTGTGTTACCTTCCTTCGACATTGTATGTTACCTTCCTCCACCCTTGTATGTTACCTTCCTCCACCCTTGTATGTTACCTTCCTCCACCCTTGTATGTTACTTTCCTCCACCCTTGTATGTTACTTTCCTCCACCCTTGTATGTTACCTACCTCCACCCTTGTATGTTACCTACCTCCACGCCTGTATGTTACATTCCTCCACCCTTGTATGTTACCTTCCTCCACCCTTGTATGTTGCCTTCCTCCACCATTGCATGCTACCTTCCTCCACCATTGCATGTTACCTTCCTCCACCCTTGTATGTTACCTTCCTCCACCTTTGTGTGTTACCTTCCTCTACCCTTGTGTGTTACCTTCCTTCGACATTGTATGTTACCTTCCTCCACCCTTGTATGTTACCTTCCTCCACCCTTGTATGTTACCTTCCTCCACCCTTGTATGTTACCTATCTCCACCCTTGTACGTTACCTTCCTCCACCCTTGTATGTTACCTATCTCCACCCTTGTACGTTACCTTCCTCCACCCTTGTATGTTACCTTCCTCCACCCTTGTATGTTACCTATCTCCACCCTTGTACGTTACCTTCCTCCACCCATGTACGTTACCTTCCTCCACCCTTGTACGTTACCTTCCTCCACCCTTGTACGTTACCTACCTCCAACCTTGTACGTTACCTACCTCCACCCTTGTACGTTACCTTCCTCCACCCTTGTACGTTACCTATCTCCACCCTTGTATGTTACTTTCCTCCACCCTTGTATGTTACCTACCTCCACCCTTGTATGTTACTTTCCTCCACCCTTGTATGTTACTTTCCTCCACCCTTGTATGTTACCTACCTCCACCCTTGTATGTTACCTATCTCCACCCTTGTATGTTACCTATCTCCACCCTTGTATGTTACCTATCTCCACCCTTGTATGTTACTTTCCTCCACCCTTGTATGTTACTTTCCTCCACCCTTGTATGTTACTTTCCTCCACCCTTGTATGTTACCTTCCTCCACCCTTGTATGTTACTTTCCTCCACCCTTGTATGTTACCTTCCTCCACCCTTGTATGTTACTTTCCTCCACCCTTGTATGTTACTTTCCTCCACCCTTGTATGTTACCTATCTCCACCCTTGTATGTTACCTATCTCCACCCCTGTATGTTACTTTCCTCCACCCTTGTATGTTACCTTCCTCCACCCTTGTATGCTACTTTCCTCCACCCTTTTATGTTACCTACCTCCACCCTTGTATGTTACCTACCTCAACCCTTGTATGTTACCTTCCTCCACCCTTGTGTGTTACCTTCCTCCACCCTTGTATGTTACCTATCTCCACCCTTGTATGTTACCTATCTCCACCCTTGTATGTTACTTTCCTCCATCCTTGTGTGTTACTTTCCTCCACCCTTGTATGTTACCTACCTCCACCCTTGTATGTTACTTTCCTCCACCCTTGTATGTTACCTACCTCCACCCTTGTATGTTACCTACCTCCACCCTTGTATGTTACTTTCCTCCACTCTTTTATGTTATCTACCTCCACCCTTGTATGTTACCTACTTCCACCCTTGTATGTTACCTATCTCCACCCTTGTATGTTACTTTCCTCCACCCTTGTATGTTACCTATCTCCACCCTTGTATGTTACTTTCCTCCACCCTTGTATGTTACCTACCTCCACCCTTGTATGTTACCTTCCTCCACCCTTGTATGTTACCTACCTCCACCCTTGTATGTTACTTTCCTCCACTCTTTTATGTTACCTACCTCCACCCTTGTATGTTACCTACCTCCACCCTTGTATGTTACCTATCTCCACCCTTGTATGTTACTTTCCTCCACCCTTGTATGTTACCTACCTCCACCCTTGTATGTTACCTACCTCCACCCTTGTATGTTACCTTCCTCCACCCTTGTATGTTACCTTCCTCCACCCTTGTATGTTACCTACCTCCACCCTTGTATGTTACCTTCCTCCACCCTTGTATGTTACCTTCCTCCACCCTTGTATGTTACCTACCTTCACCCTTGTATGTTACCTTCCTCCACCCTTGTATGTTACCTTCCTCCACCCTTGTATGTTACCTTCCTCCACCCTTGTATGTTACCTTCCTCCACCATTGCATGTTACCTTCCTCCACCCTTGTATGTTACCTTCCTCCACCCTTGTATGTTACCTACCTCCACCCTTGTATGTTACCTACCTCCACCCTTGTATGTTACCTATCTCCACCCTTGTATGTTACTTTCCTCCACCCTTGTATGTTACTTTCCTCCACCCTTGTATGTTACTTTCCTCCACCCTTGTATGTTACCTACCTCCACTCTTGTATGTTACCTTCCTCCACCCTTGTATGTTACCTACCTCCACCCTTGTATGTTACCTACCTCCACCCTTGTATGTTACTTTCCTCCACCCTTGTATGTTACTTTCCTCCACCCTTGCATGTTACCTACCTCCACTCTTGTAAGTTACCTTCCTCCACCCTTGTATGTTACCTTCCTCCACTCTTGTATGTTACCTTCCTCCACTCTTGTATGTTACCTATCTCCACCCTTGTATGCCACCTACCCCCACCCTTGTATGTTACCTATTTCCACCCTTGTATGTTACTTTCCCCCACCCTTGTATGTTACCTACCTCCACCCTTGTATGTTACCTACCTCCACCCTTGTATGTTACCTACCTCCACCCTTGTATGTTACTTTCCTCCACCCTTGTATGTTACCTACCTCCACTCTTGTATGTTACCTACCTCCACCCTTGTATGTTACCTACCTCCACCCTTGTATGTTACCTACCTCCACCCTTGTATGTTACTTACCTCCACCCTTGTATGTTACCTTCCTCCACCCTTGCATGTTACCTTCCTCCACCCTGGTATGTTACCTACCTCCACCCTGGTATGTTACCTACCTCCACCCTGGTATGTTACCTACCTCCACCCTGGTATGTTACTTTCCCCCACCCTTGTATGTTACCTACCTCCACCCTTGTATGTTACCTACCTCCACCCTTGTATGTTACCTACCTCCACCCTTGTATGTTACCTACCTCCACCCTTGTATGTTACTTTCCTCCACCCTTGTATGTTACCTACCTCCACTCTTGTATGTTATCTACCTCCACCTTTGTATGTTACCTACCTCCACCCTTGTATGTTACCTACCTCCACCCTTGTATGTTACTTACCTCCACCCTTGTATGTTACCTTCCTCCACCCTTGCATGTTACCTTCCTCCACCCTGGTATGTTACCTACCTCCACCCTGGTATGTTACCTACCTCCACCCTTGTATGTTACCTTCCTCCACCCTTGTATGTTACCTTCCTCCACCCTTGTATGTTACCTTCCTCCACCCTTGTATGTTACCTATCTCCACCCTTGTATGTTACTTTCCTCCACCCTTGTACGTTACCTATCTCCACCCTTGTACGTTACTTTCCTCCACCCTTGTATGTTACCTTCCTCCACCCTTGTATGTTACTTTCCTCCACCCTTGTATATTACCTTCCTCCACCCTTGTATGTTACCTTCCTCCACCCTTGTATGTTAGTTTCCTCCACCCTTGTATGTTACCTATCTCCACCCTTGTATGTTACTTTCCTCCACCCTTGTATGTTACCTTCCTCCACCCTTGTATGTTACCTTCCTCCACCCTTGTATGCTACTTTCCTCCACCCTTTTATGTTACCTACCTCCACCCTTGTATGTTACCTACCTCCACCCTTGTATGTTACCTTCCTCCACCCTTGTATGTTACCTTCCTCCACCCTTGTATGTTACCTTCCTCCACCCTTGTATGTTACCTACCTCCACCCTTGTATGTTACCTATCTCCACCCTTGTATGTTACTTTCCTCCACCCTTGTATGTTACTTTCCTCCACCCTTGTATGTTACCTACCTCCACCCTTGTATGTTACCTACCTCCACCCTTGTATGTTACCTTCCTCCACCCTTGTATGTTACCTTCCTCCACCATTGCATGTTACCTTCCTCCACCCTTGTATGTTACCTACCTCCACCCTTGTATGTTACCTTCCTCCACCCTTGTATGTTACCTTCCTCCACCCTTGTATGTTACCTTCCTCCACCATTGCATGTTACCTTCCTCCACCCTTGTATGTTACCTACCTCCACCCTTGTATGTTACCTTCCTCCACCCTTGTATGTTACCTTCCTCCACCCTTGTATGTTACCTTCCTCCACCCTTGTATGTTACCTACCTCCACCCTTGTATGTTACCTATCTCCACCCTTGTATGTTACTTTCCTCCACCCTTGTATGTTACTTTCCTCCACCCTTGTATGTTACCTACCTCCACCCTTGTATGTTACCTACCTCCACCCTTGTATGTTACCTTCCTCCACCCTTGTATGTTACCTTCCTCCACCATTGCATGTTACCTTCCTCCACCCTTGTATGTTACCTACCTCCACCCTTGTATGTTACCTTCCTCCACCCTTGTATGTTACCTTCCTCCACCCTTGTATGTTACCTTCCTCCACCCTTGTATGTTACCTTCCTCCACCCTTGTATGTTACCTTCCTCCACCATTGCATGTTACCTTCCTCCACCCTTGTATGTTACCTACCTCCACCCTTGTATGTTACCTATCTCCACCCTTGTATGTTACTTTCCTCCACCCTTGTATGTTACCTACCTCCACTCTTGTATGTTACCTACCTCCACCCTTGTATGTTACCTACCTCCACCCTTGTATGTTACCTATTTCCACCCTTGTATGTTACTTTCCTCCACCCTTGTATGTTACCTTCCTCCACCCTTGTATGTTACCTACCTCCACCCTTGTATGTTACTTTCCTCCACCCTTGTATGTTACTTTCCTCCACCCTTGTATGTTACTTTCCTCCACCCTTGTATGTTACCTACCTCCACTCTTGTAAGTTACCTTCCTCCACCCTTGTATGTTACCTTCCTCCACTCTTGTATGTTACCTTCCTCCACTCTTGTATGTTACCTATCTCCACCCTTGTATGCCACCTACCCCCACCCTTGTATGTTACCTATTTCCACCCTTGTATGTTACTTTCCTCCACCCTTGTATGTTACCTACCTCCACTCTTGTATGTTACCTACCTCCACCCTTGTATGTTACCTACCTCCACCCTTGTATGTTACCTACCTCCACCCTTGTATGTTACTTACCTCCACCCTTGTATGTTACCTTCCTCCACCCTTGCATGTTACCTTCCTCCACCCTGGTATGTTACCTACCTCCACCCTGGTATGTTACCTTCCTCCACCCTTGTATGTTACCTTCCTCCACCCTTGTATGTTACCTTCCTCCACCATTGCTTGTTACCTTCCTCCACCCTTGTATGTTACCTACCTCCACCCTTGTATGTTACCTATCTCCACCCTTGTATGTTACTTTCCTCCACCCTTGTATGTTACCTACCTCCACTCTTGTATGTTACCTACCTCCACCCTTGTATGTTAGCTTCCTCCACCCTTGTATGTTACCTACCTCCACCCTTGTATGTTACCTACCTCCACCCTTGTATGTTACCTATTTCCACCCTTGTATGTTACTTTCCTCCACCCTTGTATGTTACCTTCCTCCACCCTTGTATGTTACATACCTCCACCCTTGTATGTTACCTACCTCCACCCTTGTATGTTACCTACCTCCACCCTTGTATGTTACCTACCTCCACCCTTGTATGTTACTTTCCTCCACCCTTGTATGTTACTTACCTCCACCCTTGTATGTTACCTTCCTCCACCCTTGTATGTTACCTTCCTCCACCCTTGTATGTTACCTTCCTCCACCCTTGTATGTTACCTTCCTCCACCCTTGTATGTTACCTATTTCCACCCTTGTATGTTACCTATTTCCACCCTTGTATGTTACTTTCCTCCACCCTTGTATGTTACCTTCCTCCACCCTTGTATGTTACCTACCTCCACCCTTGTATGTTACCTATCTCCACCCTTGTATGTTACCTATCTCCACCCTTGTATGTTACTTTCCTCCACCCGTGTATGTTACTTTCCTCTACCCTTGTATGTTACCTACCTCCACCCTTGTATGTTACCTACCTCCACCCTTGTATGTTTCCTACCTCCACCCTTGTATGTTACCTTCTTCTCTACTCCTCTACTCACTACTACCACTACCTCCTACCACTGCTCCATTACTCAAACCTACTACTACCTCTTCCCGCTACTAGAACTTCACCTCTCTGCCACTACTATTCCTCCACTACTTCTCCTACCTCCGCTCTACTATCACTTCTCCTCTGCCACTTCTACTGCTTCCACTTCGCTACTTCTCACTACCACTACGTCTCTGCTATTACCACTACTACCACCTCTATTTCCAACCTCTACTCTTCTTTCACTACCAAAACCTCTACATTTAAAAAAAAATCTTTTTATTGTGTTTTTCACCAAATACACAGAGACAGCATTTGCAAAGCATTGAGGTACGATGAGCTCCATGCTGTACAGGTTGTCAGGCTCACGCGTTGCGTGCATAATTGAACGTTCCTTCCACCCAGACCCTCCCTCCTTTAGACAACCTTGCGTTTGTTCCCAGCATCATCCCCCGCTGAATGTCCATCGGAGGAGTTCAATGACCTGGAGAGCAGGTAAGCCTGATGGGGACCCCAAATATCTTTAGGTCTGGCAGTTGTTGGAACCATATCTCTATAATCTGTTTCCATAGTGATGGGGATGCAGATGTTACGCATACATCAATAATCAGATTGACACAGGAAGTTGGCAAACATCAACTGTTTTAATAGCAAGTCTTTAAAACAGGGAGTACAATGGACATCAATGGACGCCGCACAGCTCGCTCAACGAGTTTTCTCTTTTATTAAACATTTAATAAAAAACACAACTTTATACTAAAAATGTATCATCACTGACGTCATACTACATGGAAAAATAAGAAATACCTACAGGGATTTGTGATAGGCTAAAAGAGAACGTCTGAATATACTTTCTATAAGAGCGGGGACTGTGATTGGATCTCTATGGTCAGGTGGACAGCAAAGCCCACCCAAGTGCAAGTCATCTTCCGTGTTAGACTAATACACAATGTTCTATTGGCTTCTCAAACTATAGGACTCCTTGCTACGTGGCCCTCTACAATTGGTTGGCAAGCTTATGCCCTTCTGGAATATTCCACTCGCTAGCAGCATGCAAGCTGGTACCCCAGGAGCTGGGAGTGTTGGCCTGGTCATGCCTCCCCACCCAATTAGCCCAACATTCATCATCACTCCTCCCGTCTGCCATTCAATTAAGTCTTTGAACTTGGCCGTGCAGTAGTCTCTCGTCTCTGGGAATAAAAGGGAGTGTGAGCACAGCCTCATCTTCTGGTTTCGGTTTAGCTCGACCCAAAGTCTATTTTCATCTGACCATGTGACTAGAGACCAGGTTTTGAGCTCCTTCGTTGCATTTAATACTATTATATGAAGAAAACCTGGCACTTCTAGTGTTTTTCCGGTACAACTCCAGCAGGAGCTCGGCTCACTTCTCACATTCATTGTATCTTCTAAAGTAGATAACCAGGCTCTCAGCAGCACGACTCTTGACATTGGGCCAGGCAAGCCTTCTCGAATCGTTGTTGGCTGTCAGCTGTTTATTCAAATGCGCCACACTTTTAACCATTCTATTCTTCGGGGTCCAAGTTTGCTAAAATGCATCATGGAACATCCCGATTCTATAGATTGAAAGCAAAGAAACAACTCCGGTCTCGAGTGAAGCAGCAACAACTTCAGATTCAGAAGCGTCAACTAGCACCAACGAAAATCCACCCAAAAAAACTAATTTTTTAGAGGAGATGAGGATGCTCGGTCTAGACGGCAGAAAAAAACCCACCAAAAACATGGGCAAAGGATCATGAGGGTCAGGAGGAAGATGAAAACAAGGAGGGGACAAGGGCACAAGCTACTCAGAGTCAGAGCAAGGTTCAATAACACGCTCTGGGAAGAAGAAGGCACAATAGCGCCTAGCAACTCTGACAGAAGCATCATCAATCTCTCAAAGTATGCACTCAACCAGGATCAAATAAAAGTTCTCCAATACGGATTCAATTTCTGCCCCACAGCAGGATATGATTACATGGAAACCAGAATAGACTTTTTCAAATATATGAGAAAGATCCGTCTGAAGAAATTTTTCATTTTGAATCCACCCAAAACGAAACCCAAATCAAGTCTATCTGGTCGAACAGCAGTAGCAATTGAGGATTTTGAAGCTTTAACTGTTCTGGCTGAACTAAAATCCACTGATCTATCAACAGATCTAGGCGCTGATATCACTCCAGAAATGCTGAACATAGAAACCGATTGGCCCATTATGAGCACTCTAAAAGCTAAATCAAGATTCAATCCTATGTTTCAGCCAGGTGGCAAAGTTGAAGCCTTTCAGGATTTGGTAATTCATGACCTGAAGAAAGCCAGATCATACAAAAACACCATGAAGCCAAACTTCTCACTCAAAGAAAGAAAAATTCTAAAAGAACTGCAAGAAATTGACCATGTGATCATAAAAACCTCAGATAAAGGAAGTAACATTGTAATTCTTGATAGAGAAGACTATGTGAAGGAAGCGCAACACCAACTTGGCGATGAACATTGCTACGAAAAACTTGAGGAAAATCCATTGGAATCCATAAAAATGTAAGTTGAGTGCTTTCTGCCTAAATGGCAGGAATTGAATATGCTTGATGATAATGATTGGAAATATCTTTTCAACAAAAATCCCATTATCCACACAATCTACTTCCTGCCAAAAATCCATAAAAATCCGATTTGCCCCCCTCGAAGACCCATTGTTACCCTGAACGGTGCCTCACTAGAAAATATGTCAAAGTAGGTTGATCAAACATTACTACCTTTAGTTTTAATGTTACCTTCTTACCTACGTGATACGAAAGACTTCCTCAGCAAAATTTAAGGAATCACCTGGGAAAGAAACTTTATGTTTGCCACATTGGACGTAGTATCACTTTATACTTCCATCCAACACAACGACGGCAAAAAAGCATGCAAATATTTTCTAGACAGCAGATCGTTAAACTATCTGAGTCATGGACAAATGATTATGGAAATGGTAGACCTATGCTTGACTAACAACGTATTTCTCTTTGACAACGTCTATTACAATCAACTACGTGGAACGGCAATGGGAACAAGCTTTGCACCAGCCTATGCAAACCTCACTATGGGTTGGTGGGAAAAATTCATTTTTGAAACAAAATGGTGGCGTCCCGCCACATATATTTACTTCAATTTGCATTTTAATTTTCTGCAAAGATTATCTCAATCGACATGCTGAATATCAAAGACATTGTATACTCATGATTAGCCGAGGTATAAATACAAAAAGAAGAATCTCAAGGTTGACTTTTAGTTTATTTCTTTAACTAAGGTCAAAGCACAAGAGGAAATAGGGGTTCAGCTTCCCTTAGTATTTAGTCATTTTTATGAACAACACTTGCCTTCAAGTTGGCAAACATATTGAAAATCGAACAAAACAAAAAGAAAAGGCAATTTTCAGACACACTTTTCAAATTATTTGTATATGGTCCTAGAATTGCTAGTGCATGAACATAAGAGCAGGGCAATTGTTACAGCAATTATGATCACATAGGTCATGCAACAGTGAATAGTAAACCAGAATTAGGTTTTTACAAAGAGCATCCTGGTAGTTGTTTCCAAGGTGTGTTACGTTCTTGAGGGAGGTAACCAAGTCTTTGGGAAAAATTAATTGTCTGGACTGATGCTAATACCAAGTACACTGACCAAGTTGTCCTCTGGTTATGGTACAGTGACGATTTGTTTGTCCTATGGAATGGAAAAGAACAAGATTGGCTAGATTTTGTGACTATATTGAATGTCAACAACTTAAATCTTAAATTTACTGAGACCCATAGCCAAGAATCTTTAATCTTCTTAGATGTCCTGGTAAAAACGGACAAAAAAGAAATTAGTACTGAACTTTACCGTAAACCCACAAGTTCGGACATGCCATTATTTGCGACAAGTAACCATCTGACTCCACTTAAATGGAGTATACCATACAGTGAGTTTGTCAGGATTCGACGCAATTGTAGCAAGTTGGACTGCTTTGATAGGGAGTGTAAAATCACAGCCTGAAATTTCAGTAAACAAAGATACCCAAAGGCTATTATTGAAAGAGCTTATATCAAAGCTCGAAATCTAGACCGAGCGGCATTGCTCTCTACCAATCGAATACCTGAACAATCTCTTGAAACCGATGATGTAAGACTGATACTCATGTATGGTTAACATGCCAAAACAATAAGGCAAATATTACAAAAACACTGGCATGTCCTGAAAACTGATGAAGCTTTATTTCCGTACATGGGGCAACGCGTCAACATAACCTACTGGAAGTCAGTCTCCATCAAAGACACACTAGTCACAAGTTTCATGCCACAGAAAAATGTAACTCAAGTGGAACCCACGTGGCTGAACAAAAGAAATATTGGTTTTTCGAAATGCACCAAATGGAAAGCCTGCCAATTTGCACTGAACAAAACCAGTTTTACAAATCCAATACTGGGGCATGAAGTTGAAGTCAAAACTAAAATCACATGCAATACCGAATTCGTGGTATATGTTTTATTGTGCTCATGCAATCTCTGGTATGTGGGCAGTACCATTGGCAAGTTAAAATTGAGAATTTTGCAACACATGCACGCCATAAAAAACGTAGATGCCTCATACCCCTATGGCAGTACATTTTAGAGACCAACATCAGAGCAAATTGGACAGCTTTAGATTTTTTGGAGTGCATCACATTAAGCTCAACCCACGTGGTGGTAATCGAGAGCTTGAACTGAGACAGATGGAGACACGTTGTATTTTAGACTTCCAAACTAAAAAACCAGGTGGACATAACTTGGATGAAGAATTGTACACATTTCTTGGGACATAATTCGCCTTTAGCATTTGAACTCTGACAAATTTTCTGTAGTTAATCACAGATAGCAATGCTTTGCCTAATTTTTTGATATCTGAGCATATTTTAACATTTTTCAAAATTCAAAAATCTTTTTTATGTGTCTCTTTTAGTGAAAATTGCACAGCCTTTTTAGCTCCAATTTCTCTGATCTCTTTCCCTTTTTTACTTTTCCTTTGCCTATACTTCGGCCTTCATTTCCCTAAATTCTGGTTTTATCATAATTTATATTGTATACTGATTGCCAGTATCAATATATGTTTACAGCACTATGCACTTTATGAATCCATTTTCTGTCTATACAATCAATGAGTTTACTGACAATTAATTAATTGTCCGCATGTGAGGAACAATGATGAGCACTATGCACTTTAGAACTTTTTGGTTTTATTGATGACTAATGTTTACAGCACTATGCACTTTAGAACTTTTTGGTTTTATTGATGACTAATGTTTACAGCACTATGCACTTTAGAACTTTTTGGTTTTATTGATGACTAATGTTTACAGCACTATGCACTTTAGAACTTTTTGGTTTTATTGATGACTAATGTTTACAGCACTATGCACTTTAATGACAATCCCGAAAATGTTCGAGGCGTCTAAGTATCATGTTTCCTCTCTTTCCTTATATTTATGGGACAATGTGTAAAAGAAGATCTCTCATTGAATCTGATACAGTGGATTTTTTAATTTCATGGCCTAAACATATTGGGAAATCCAGCCTGCTCCTCTGAAAGTTAGTCAACAAGGCACATTGATGTCTGCTATATTGCATTGTATGTATATACTTTGAGCGGTATAACACTTCAAAAACCGCCGGTCTACCATAAACTTGTTATATTTTTATAACATCGACGACAGTGTGAATGATATCCAACACACTCCAAAATAGCCGCCTGCAGTTCCACAAAGGAGAATCCCTATGGATTGAGAAAAGGTGAAAGAGAAAAGAGACTAACAGGGTAATTCATAGAATCCAGCGCACAAGTAGCGCACGCGGCTGGCGCACAGCGTGCGCCTGCAATAGTCTGCGCCAGCCGCGTGCGCCAAAACCGAATCCGGCGCACAGCGTATTCATGGATTTTAGGCACCCAAACCAGCCGTGGCGCAGAGTATCGCAGCGACCCTGCAGCAGCGCCAGTAACGCCCCCAAGAACGCCCTCGCGCAAGGAAAAGCCATCAAAATCGCTAAATCATCGCAAAGGGCTGCGCTAACCCTGGACCAGTTTACAGGGCTGCCAAACAAGGAACGCAAAGCGGGTAACGTGCATATCAGGGGTACGCGTGAAGTTATACACGCGATTAGCCAGGGTACGTGTATTACAGGGGTATGCGGGAAGTTTAACATGCAATTAGCCAGGGTACGTGTATTACAGGGGTACGCGGGAAGTTCAACACGCGATTAGCCAGGGAACGTGTATTACAGGGGTACGCGTGAAGTAGAACACGCGATAGGCCAGGGAACGTGTATCACAGGGGTACGCGGGAATCATCACACGCGAACAGCCAGGGTGCGTGTATTACAGGGGTAGCGGGAAGTTCAACACGCGATTGGCCAGGGTACGTGTATTACAGGGGTACGCGTGAAGTAGAACACGCGATAGGCCAGGGAACGTGTATTACAGGGGTACGCGG
The DNA here is from genome assembly GCF_040938575.1 of Ambystoma mexicanum. Taxonomy (NCBI): domain Eukaryota; kingdom Metazoa; phylum Chordata; class Amphibia; order Caudata; family Ambystomatidae; genus Ambystoma; species Ambystoma mexicanum. Next base: position 817,079,289 of record NC_090938.1, read on the forward strand.
GAATTATCACACGCGAACAGCCAGGGTGCGTGTATAACAGGGGTAGCGGGAAGTTCAACACGCGATTGGCCAGGGAACGTGTATTACAGGGGTACGCGTGAAGTAGAACACGCGATAGGCCAGGGAACGTGTATCACAGGGGTACGCGGGAATTATCACACGCGAACAGCCAGGGTGCGTGTATTACAGGGGTAGCGGGAAGTTCAACACGCGATTGGCCAGGGAACGTGTATTACAGGGGTACGCGTGAAGTAGAACACGCGATTGGCCAGGGTACGTGTATCACAGGGGTGCGTGGGAATTATCACACGCGAATAGGCTGGGTGGGCCCTCACAGGTGTACCCTGTACACCCTCCACGGCCCCTGCAGGCAGCCCACAAAACAGGGGACTACCCTGCACACCTGATCATGTCCCCCTGCACCCCCATCCACCAGGGGCACCCTCCACCAGGCCCCCACCCATGTCTCCCACCACCCCCACCCCCCAGCAGTGCAGGGGCACCTGCCATCAGGCCCCCACCCATGTCTCCCACCACCCCCACCCCCCATCCACCAGGGGCACCCTCCACCAGGCCCCCACCCATGTCTCCCACCACCCCCACCCACCAGCACTGTGGGGCACGTGGCCAGCAGGCAGTCAGGCAGAAGCAGATGGCAGGTGGGAGCGTGCTCAGGGCTCTGGGGGACTGTAATTCGGCCTCCTGGCCAGGAGCGTGGTCTTTCGTGTTTGGACGCGTGGACAGCCTGATAGGGAGTGATTTAGCACGTGAAAACCCCACACTCAGCGAATCGCGCGAAAACCCGTCACCAGCATATGTGCGTCTATAGTTACCTGCACGTGCAGTGTCAAAGCGTGTGATTGGTGAAAATGGATCTACACGCAGGAGTGACAAAGCGTGTGATTGGTGAAAATTGATCTACACGCAGGAGTGACAAAGCGTGTGATTGGTGAAAAGTGAGCTACACGCAGGAGTGTCAAAGCGTGTGATTGGTGAAAAAGGATCCACACGCAGAAGTGACAAAGCGTGTGATTGGTGAACATGGGCCAAGCACGTACACGCCGTAAGTGACGCTGTACGTGTGGGCCTGTATATAAGGTAGTGTTGAACACCATTTCCTTGTACGTGCTTTTCGTGGAGAGCGAGTGGGTGAATTCTGTACTTCTTGTCGTTTCACACGCGATTTACTTCACGGCGTTTCCAGTTCGTACTCCCTGTTACCTCTGACAGCTTTTTCTCTTTTTCCTCTTGTACTGGTTTACCTGGGCCTGTTCCCTCAAACAGTGTCCCCTTCTACTGTTGTCCTGTCTCCTCAGACAGCGTACACATCTTCTTTTGGCGGGGGTGTTGCCAACCAAACGCGCTCATTTTTCACGCTCTTTTACCTGGCAGACGGTGAGTCACGCACGTATCTAACTTCTGTGCTTGCCCCGTGTGTAGCCTACCCCTTCAGAGGTCATTCTAGGCTGCGTGTGACACGCATACGTTCATTGTGTTACTGGATGCCACAGCGTAGTGCAGGGTTTTCCATCAGCACACGTGGTCTAGGAGGGGTATTGTGCACGTTCCTTAACTTTTCTGGGGTGCCTGTGCGTTGCGTGACCCGTCATCTTTCCCCAGGGGTGTCATATAGCCTTGCCACTGCACTAGGGTACGAATACCATCTGGTACCCAACCCCTTTGACACCCAATTGCCCAGGACAATTGTGCACACCGACTCCCATACGCACAATAACATCAATGCCATGGTTGGGAGGCGTGCAAGCCGTAAGGGTGGCAAAGGTGGCCGAGCCACACGTGGTGGCCGTGAAGGATCCTCTAGGGGATGTGGTTGTGACTTGCAGGGTGCCCCTGTCCCCCCCAGTCTGGAGGACCAGTCAGGGACACCCATGCCCCCCCCCCCCCCCAGTTGAGGGTCATGTGGCTGATACCAACCCTGATCAGCCCTTGTTGGACCAGCCCATTGTGGCAGCAGACCTGTCCGAGGGTGATCCCATCGCTGACATCCAGGTCAGCAGGTCCACTGCACGTGCACCGGTGCACATTGGTGTCATCAGGGCACGCGCATCTATGCCAGATAGGTCATCTGCTGGCCCCCGTATCCAGGGTGTGGCTCCATCCACCCCACCTCTCATACACCCTGCCAAGACTGTGTCGGTCCTAGTTCATGCACCTCAGATCAGGCCTGACCCCATCCCACTACCCCCAATGCCTGCACCTACTCCCATGCTGAGTGTGCAATCCCACACACCCAGTACTGAGTCCACCACGGCTCCTGCCCCTAGTGTCCACAGCGGCGTAGGACACTCTGGATCCCCACCCCCTTCCAAGCGCAAGAGGAAGAGTGCACGTCCGGCACAGGCTGATGCCCCAGGCACGGCTGCACAGTCCGGCCCATCAAGGAAGCCAAGCTTCACAGACGCCGAACTGAATGCACTTGTTCAGTATGTGTCAGATCATGATAGGGAAATGGTCATCGTTGCAGGGTCCAAGACCACACATGCCAGACGCCAGGCACACTGGCAGACCATTGCTGACAGAATAAGTGCCCTTGGAGTAGTGAGGCGCACAGCTAGTGATTGCCAGAAGCGCTGGAATGACCTTAAGCGCAGGGCAAAGGATAAGCTGGCCTCAAGTCATGCCGCAACCTTGGTGACTGGAGGTGGGTCCCCAGCACAGGAAATAGAACTCACACCACACGAGTCCGTAGCTGGATCCTACGTCACCGAGGGACAACTCCAAGGTGTGGGAGATCTCCCTGATTACGAGGCATCATCCGGTGAGTGCACATGCATGTGTGTATTATCCATGTGCATGGTGTGTGTGTGAAGCATTCATGTTGGGTGCCTGTCAAGGGGGTGTGTGGCAGAGTTGATAGTGGCACCCATGTGCCTCATCCAGTATGTTCAGTGCAACACCATCTGCCCACAGCACTATCCCTACTGGCAACAGTGCACATATGGGCCGACACCATGGAAGTTGCCCTTGAATTGTCATTTTGTCACTACATTGTTGCTCATACTCCCCTGTCTATTCATCTGATGTCTTACATACCATTCCTATACTTTCCCCCAGCCATTCAAGTTTCATCTTCACATGCCTGACATGCAATGATACCACATGCTAATGCGTCCTCTGTATATAAATGCCAACCAACATGCTGTCATACTGTGGATGTTGCCTTGACATCCACCTCCTACCTGTGGGCTTTGGTACCGTCTGGTTTCGAGCCCCATTCCCTCACACTCCATGCTGCTCTTCATGGTCTATCTTCCATGACTTCTACAGTTCAGACCATCGTGCCCTACTCACGACACCTGCTTGCCAAAAGTCAAATGACGGCACCCTGCCCTCCAATGCGACCCACCCTATTGCTGACCAGTGCATCTGAGCCTACTCAAAGCTAACTCTCACTGACATCTGCTCATACATGCCTTTGCCTGTCCCATAGACCCTTCACATGGTCCCTGTCCTCTCTCCTTGCTCCTCTTCCACCATCAATGGTGGGACCCGTTGGGGTGTACTCCTGGCCTCCTTCCAATCCTCAGAGGCCACTATTGATGTGCATGGTAATGGGAGCGTCTCAGTCCAAGGCCCTTAGGCCAACCTCAATCTCCTTGAGAAATGCTACCCACATCTCATCAACTTCCTTACCTCTCCTGCTGTCCCCCCTCCTCTCTCCTCATCAATCCTGCACTGCCTCCCTGCACCCTCCCATGAACCTTCTCCGCCTCCCACTCCAACTCCTACACATGCTGCACCTCTGATCTCTAGCACTCCCCGTAAGTCCTACAAGGCTGTCAACCTTCTCCACAATTACACTCCTTTCACTGCGGCTGCATCAGGCATTCCTCCGATATCTGTCACTTACATGAGGTTATGCACCTTGACATCCTTGGTCTCATGGAAACATGTCTGACGGCCAGCTCTGTCTGCATCCTTCACACACTCCTACCTGATGTTCAGGAGACCCTCTCCTTGGCCCGCCACTACTGTGCAGGGGGGGTGTGCCCTTGGCTTCCCTGAGGGTATTCCTGCCACTGTCACTCCTACTTAGACCTACTCCACTCTGGAATGGCTTGTGTGACGTCTCTCTCCACCACACCTTGACATTCACAAACTGTGCGTACTGTGTCTGGGAAAACTGGTCAAATGTACTACTTCCTTTCTGAGTGTCCTCACCTCTCCTCCTCACTCATGTCCCCAGACACAGAAATCCTCTTCCTTGGTGCTGTACGCATCCACCTGCATGCTTGTTGACGCCCCCACGTGACCTTTCTGTGACCTCAGCAACTCCCTCTCACCCTCTAGACTCCCGTCTGTCCCTACTCATTCTGCAGGGCACACTCTTGATGCTCTGATCTCATCTGACTTTCCCCTCTCCGTCCATCTCTGCACTCCTCTCTCCTGGAGTGATCACATTCTCCTATCCTCCCAGCTCACCCTCACCACCCCACAGGCAAAGCCACCCTCACCACTGTCACACACCTTCTTGGTATTCCGACCCATGAAGTGTGTGTCAGTCGAGGCTCATGCTGCCAAAATCTCCCCCCCATCCAGCTCCCCCTTAGGCTCACTCCCATCCTGACAGGGCCCACTCCATGCTCCACTCCATGTCAGGTACACTGGATGTCTTTGCCACGGTCATGACCACCTGTCTGAAGCCCCATGCCAATGCAGAGTCCTGGCATGACTCGGATCTTGTGAACCCAAACCACAGGTGCCGGGTGGCAGAGAGGGAATGTCCTGCATCATGGCCACCCTCTGGCAAACTGGCCTGCCACATGCTTCAAAGGCAATAGCGCCTCACCCTTTTCACCAAGATGAGATCCCCAATCCAAGGGCACATATCTGCGGCATGTGACAACTCTGCAGGACACATAGAAATCTGCAAGGACCTTGCCGAGCCAGATGCAGTGTGTACCTCCCCTGTCCCCTCCGAGCCCACAGCACTGCATGATTGTCTCTGTACCCCTATAGGCCACCCCCCCAGCACTTGTCTGCGCCTAACACCATCTGCCCTTGACGTCAAGTCCTACTTACCTTGTACAGCACTTCCAGCCGCCACTTCCCCTTGCACTTCATTGTGCCACCCACCCCTGCACTTGCGTGACATGAATGAGACCAGCACCAGTAGGATTGTTGACTGGCATCCCCTTCTGCCCCACCACCCCTCAGTGCTCCGCTGTACCTTCATACATTTCTGGACCGGTGCTTCACGAATGCAATATGAATCCTTTACAGGTGATGGGGAGGTGGAATCACATTGTTTACTGCATTTTGTTGATGTAGACAAGGCACTGTGCATCGTGGCCAATTTGGACTAGCAGATCCATGTACAACATGTTTACTTATTGATGTGACGATGCAATGTCAGGACCAGAGTGGTTGAAATCCAAAAAAGTAGCCCTCCTCTCCCTCTTCACTTGGTGGCTATGTCACATGCCATGTGTGTGATGGCATGTGCCTTTGACATGGCAATCACCGGCCAATGTGTGATGGCAGTGCTAGGCAGCATGGTGAGCAGGCGTTGCTCTCCAATCTGTACATTGTATGCCCTGAGCCTCCCCTACAGACCCAGTGATGGTGAATGCATAGGAGGTCTCCCAGTCATGTGGGACATGTGTCGTAGAACTACTGCCTCTGTTGTTCATCAGCCCTTGTTGCATGCCATGGTGCTAATGCCTGTTTCCATTTTTCTCTTTCATGTCTTTGCAGGGGACGAAGCACTTGTTGATGCTGGGGATGTGGTGGTTGAGCCGTCCCAGGAGGGCAACCCGGGCCGACCTACCACAAGTGAGGGACGTGGTGTGTTTGTGGGTGAAAACCCACAAGTGCTGCAGGTCGTGCTGTCGAGGGGTGTCTCTGGGGGTTCCTCCCCCGAGCAGTATTCAGGTGTAGACTCGGAGGATGACACCTATGTGCAGTCGCAGGTGAGTGTTCTTGGGAGAGAATCTCCTCTGTCCGACCCACCTGCAGCCGGGCCATTGCCCTCAATGGGGATGTCAGTGTCGGCAGATCAGCCTCCGGTGGTTACGGATGCAGGGCCACACCACCCAATCTCTGATCCTGTTCCTGGGGCTGCAGATCAGAGAGGGAATGCAGTCCTGCAGCCTGAGGCCTTGCCGGCACAGCAAGGCGCAGTCCGCCTTGCCCCAGGCAGGTGTGGTGCCCGTCAACGTGGTGGCCGTATGCCACCTGGCAATACCGTTTGGGAGCAATCCATCTACGGTATGGCCACCCAACAGGCAGCATCATCCGAGATGATTGCACAGGCCATGGATAGGGTGGCCACTTCCATTGTCCCCCCAGAAAGGCTGATGGAGCGACTGGAGCAGGCTACAGAGTCCATCTGCCAGGCACACAGGGAGGATATGTTGGCGTCCAACATGGACAGGCGGGCGGCACTGGCGACTCTGCGGGAATCACTTTCCATGGAGTCCCAGCGCCACAGGGAAGGCCTGAGGGAAGAACTCCGTCACCTCAGGTCGACCCTGTTAGAGCTTGAGGCTTCATCCCATAGAAGGACAGAGGAGCAGCTGGAGCGTCTGACACGGACGCTCTCGGCCGAGATGCAGGCAACTCGTGCGGAGGTCAGGTCATCCCGGGAGTTACTGCATGGGGACCTCCGCATGATTATAACCCAGAACCAGAACTACCAGACCCGCCTGCTTGCAGCCATGGAGGAGCAAACTCGTGCTTTGCGTGGGCTGCCTCCCATTGTCACACCATCTTCTGAGGCAGCTCCCCCACCTCCAGAGTCAGCTGCAGGGTCTGGCCAGAGCCATAGCGACTCATCTCCCACAACAGAGTAGCCGTGTGGGCCACGAGCCTATGGGGTGTTTTAGTTTCCCATGATCCACACAGGTGGATTGTGGCGTGCATCCTGTCCTCGGACCTCATAGGTGGCCCCCCCCCCCCGCCGGCCCTTTCATGGCCATTTTTTCTCAATTTTCTTTTTTCTTTTCCAAGAGTGTTGCCTTGTGTGGGTACCTGGGCATACACTGTATTGTGGCTGGGCACATGCAGGCTTGTCCTGAGTTTGGTTTAGATGCTTGGGTAGCAGACATCCACACCCCTCCTGCTTCCCTTTCCATGGGCTTGCAAAGGGTGTGCCCAAGTGACAGCAAATTACACGGTGACATTGGACTCCCATGAGCTGTTGGCCAGTCCATAGTCAATACTGTGTAGACATTCATAGTGTACATTGTTGTTGCACCTAACTATGCATGATGGTTTGATATGTGCCTCCACTTACATATGTTGCTCATGTTTTGCAGGTATTTCACACAGTTCTTCACACGGGCATACTCTCTGGAGTCAGACTACATGTCGGTAGATGTGCACTGACACTTTTGCGTGGCGCCATCACTGTACATCTGGACGGTGAGGACATACCAGCAGAATCAGGTAATGAGACTACCATTGATTACATGCATTGTGTCTTGTTTGGGTGGGCTTCAGGGTGGGTTGGTGTGTAATTTGATTGAAATTACTCTTACACAGGTGTGTAGCAGTGGCTCCAGCGCGGTTAGCTGTTCAAGTGCGGCTATGTTCCATTTGGGGCACTGCTATTTGTGACACCGGTGTCATGTTGTGATGGCCAGTTTGTTTGCTCTCACATACCATGACATGGTGTCCTCAGTGGCGGGACTGTGAAGGGGATGGGTGACATGGCAATGTTGTCATGTAGTGAATTGCCTGTGGCAATGCATATTTGATTGATGGAGTTGTGTCTTCTCGTTGTGATGCATTGCTGGTGTATGTGTAGGTAGGGGTGCACACATAGTGACACTTCCATGTTAACAATCTCAGGCTGATGTGTATCTGACAGTTTATTGTCGAGTAATTTAGTGACATTGTCAGGTAGTGTCATCATTGATTGTCAGATGGTATGTGCCAGAGCAGTGTGCACTAGCCAGCACTGTGATTCCTAGGTGAAGAAGTTGGCCACCAGTTGCGTACGGGCTGCCACCCCCCGTGCCCTTTCCCCTCCCATGCGCAGCGGGCGTGCATGTGGTTGTGGATGTGGGGGCACCACCATGTCCACGGGCAGGCCCCGGCGTGTTGCAACGTTGTGCAGGACACATGCTGCCACTATGATCCTGCACACTATTCGGGGAGCATATAACAGCTGCCCGCCAGAACGGTCAAGGGAGCGAAAGCGTGACTTCAGCACTCCGAATGTGCGCTCCACTATGCCCCGTGTTGCAATGTGGGCTGTGTTGTACCTTACCTCGGGTGGCGTGGTGGGGTTCCGGATTGGGGTCATCATGTGGGGGCTGATAGGGTAGGCACTGTCCCCTGCGGAGGTGGTGATGGGTATCATTAGTGGTGTTGTGTCATGACCCAGTATCTGACATGCATGCATGTGCAGTGGCATTCATGCTCACCAAGCAGCCATGTATCTCCATGCTGGCCAGCCTCCAGGTCCCGGCATAGTGTAGACATTCTGTAGATGAAGCTGTCGTGGGTGGACCCGGGATAGTTGGCATATACTGATGTGATTATTCCCTTGGCATTGCATACAACTTGCACGTTGATGGAATGCCAGTGCTTGCGGTTTCTATAGATGTGCTCTGTTGCCCTGGGTGGACGTAGAGCCACATGTGTGCAGTCAATTGCACCAAGCACTTTGGGGAATTGAGCCACACCATAGAATTCCTGGATGCACGTCCGCCTTTCTGCATGAGTCCTGGGGAGATATATGTGCCTGCGGACTGATGGCCGTGCAGTGATGATGTTCAAGACCTGGTGTAGGCAGCGTGACTGCGTGGCCTGTGACACACCACCCACTATGGCACTTGTCCGCTGAAAGGATCCAGTGGCCAAGAAGTGGGTGATGTGAGGTCATCCTCCCACTCACTGACCAGGTCCAGTATGATGTGTGCTGGAAACCTGTACCTCCCATACACCTGGTCATCAGGCATCCCGAATAGGCTGGTTCTGGGTGTGAATATTCTGGCCCTGACTCTCCTCCTCCTCCTCCTTTGGTAGCCCACTGCCACTGCTGCTAGGAACGGTATGTTCATCCTGGCATCTGGCTTGTTTATTGATAAGTGCGCAAATTAATGCCTTGTGCGTGTTCTAGGCGAGCGTGTGACCCTCGCACCCCTGGAATCTAGTTCCCACTCCAATAGCGTGTGGAAATTCCCACGCAGCAGGCATACAGGTGCGCTGACGTACTTGCGTGTGTAAGTGCCCGCGCACCCCTGTAATACACGTACATAGGCCAATCGCGTGTACGCGCACTTTTGGCCAATTACACGCGATGACACTCTGACGTGCAGTATTTCCACGTGTGCTCCGTCATCACGTGCTGAGTGGGGAACGCCCATGCGGATCACGTCAGACGCGCTTACGCGGTGAGGGACTCTGGTCCAATAGAATCGCGTATGCGTGCTGATGCACTTACGCGCTAAGGCCCTTTCCTCGGATTTCACGCTGACGTGCAGGAATTTCACGTGCCAAATCACTCCGTATCAAGCTGGCCACCCGAAAACACACGGAACACCACGCTCCTGCCCAGAAGGCCGAGTTACTGCCCCCCCAGTGCCCTGAGCAGCCTCCCACGTGCTATCTGCTGCTGCCTGCCTGCCTGCCTGCCTGCTGCCACCGTGCCCTGCCATTTGGTGCCTGCACATCAGCCATCTGCAGGGGTCCAGTTGCTGTGTCCACCCCTGCTGGAACTGAAGACTCCCAACTGGGATTACATCGCTCCACAGCCCAGCCCCAGGACCCAGTTGCCCACCCACACCTGCCTCTGGGGTTGCCATGTCGGGCACTTCGACATCTGGCACCAGTGGCAACCCCAGGCCAGAGGGGCAGAGGGGCACCAGCTTCACTGCCACCGAAGTTGGTGTCCTGGTGGAGCATGTCCTGGGGCAGTATGATGCCCTCTTTGGATCGTCCCGCGCCAGCAAGGAAGGACGGGAGAGGATCTGGGCCGACTGTGTGGTTGCCATCAACGCGGAGGGGGTGGCAACCCGCAACGTCCAGAAGATCAAGAAGCGCTGGGAGGACTTGAGGTCCAGGACCCTTGTGAAGGCCCGGCGCCTCGTGGAGGGGGGCCGGGGCCGCATGAGTTCCATCCAGAAGAGGGTCCTGGAACGCGTACGCCCAGCGCTCCACGCCCAGGTCCTTGAGAGGGAGGCCCGTCTGGAGTTGAGCGGTAAGTGTGCAAGCATTACTGTGTGAGACAGGGCATGTTGCGGTGTGCTGGTTCTATGATACTTGCCTGTATGTGTGCCATGGGCCATGTATGCATGTATGTGTGCAGGGACATCATGGTAATGCATGTGCGACCAGTGATGTGTGACCCACATGGTTGTTGCATGTGTTGAAATGTGGCATGGGGAGCCCTATGCAGATTTAGGACATGAGAGCATGCCAGTCTCTGTACCTGGACATGGATGGGGGTGAAGGATGGGTGCTGATGCCAGGTACATATATGGTAGCCATGTCTGTGTGCCTGACCTGCGTGTCTGTGACTTGTGCATGCCATGGATGCATGACACATGTGTGTGACAATGCACAGATTCTGTGACGCACCCAACTAACCCTTGTTTCGCCTGTGTTCGTTGTGTTTGGGGCCAGATGGATGTGACTGAGGTGAAGTGTGTGCATGTGATATGCATGAGCCATGATGCATGTGAGTCACATATCATTGAATGTTTCAAGAGTCAATTGGACATGCATGGAAATGTGCATGGCATGCACCATGCCTGTTACTGTGTGTGTTTTGCCTGGACTGACCCATGTGTTGTGGAGGGACATGATGGAAGTGTACTTTGACAGGGGTGCTCATCTGCTATTGCTTCCTGTCTAGGGGACCATTTTACAGTAGCCTGATGCTTGTGTCCTTTGTCTCCCTCTACGCAGCGGCTAGTGAAGAAGAGGGCGGAGACGGCGCTGTGGAGCAAGGCGGCGGGGATGCCCCCACGGCTGCAGCGGAAGGGGTGGGTGAGCCCCCACAGGGGCCTGCTACGGCGGGAGACAGTGAGGAGCCATCCAGGTTGGTGGTTTGCACAGAGGAGGAGGAGGCCGACACTGGTGCACACATGGGGCCTGGTGGGAGCATCCCTGCTGGTGCAAGTGGTGCAGTCCAGGGCCAGGGGCAGGAGGCAGCACAGGTCACCGTGGAGGTGCCTGTGCATGTCGATGTCCCTGACCCTGTGAGTGCACCACCATGCACCAGCAGGGATGCCCCGTCCCAGGCCCGTCCGCAGGTAGTGGGGATGTCCATGTCAACTGACTCCCCTCCACCTGCGGCCGTGGGAACCCCTGGCCGCGTGGAGCAGGTCCTGATTGGGGTCGCGATGCGCACGGCTGTGATTCGTGATGACGTGCGTGCTTCCCGGGAGGAGCACGCACGTCATCACGAAGTGCACCGTGCCGACGTGGCCCAATTGGGATCGGCCATGTTCGGGGGGTTCCTGCATGTGTTGGCCAATCTGACGGCCCTCTCCTCCTCTGTGCAGGCTATCCAACGGTCGTTCTCCTTGCCGTCTTCCGGGCCAGATGCCACCATGGCCCCCTGTGGACCTGCCCCGACCAATGCAGCCAGCTCGGTGGGGATCCCATCCCTGCCACAGTTGGGAGTCGGAGGTCCAGCAGGGGTGGACGACACAGCAAGTGGACCCCAGCAGATGGAAGATGTGCCGGCATCATCGGGCAGGGCACGTGCACGACGGCGTCGGTGGTTACCATCAGCCTGGATGCCGTCGTGCTGGCAGAGGCAGTGGCGTCGGAGGCAGCAGCGGGCTCGACGTGGGAGGCATCATGGCTCAGGGCCATCAAGATCAGAGGGGCAGGCATCGGCCGGAGGGCAGGGCAACCCTGGCATGGCGGTGTGTTCCGTGTGGGAGGAGTTTGGCCAGCGGATAGGTGCGGAGCGGCAGCGGGCGGAAGAGGAGCGGCTCGCCATGGCCAGGGCGGAGATCTCCATGCATCGGGCATTGAGGCGGGCTGAGTGCCTCGAGGAGGCTCGCAGGGATTTTGGTGAGCACATGGGGTTGTCCCTGCGAGACCTCGGGGCCAGGACAGAGTCCCGCCTCCAGGACATTGACATGGAGTTCGAGGATGCCCTGGCCAGCATCACCAAGTGAGCCGCAGGACTAGCCCGCTGCCTTTGTATATAGTTTTGTAGTTAGTTAGTGCTAGGTTTCCTTTATTTATTTTTATTATTTTGGACCGCTCGGACAATGGCCACTTTTTTGTACATATTTATTTTATTAGTTAGTATTAGGTTTCATTTGTGCTGTTGGGCTCATGGACCCTGGAACATTCCTGTATATATTGATCTATTTTGGGAGATACATTTTTTAAATTTTTTATTGTTTACACCATGACGTAATGGTTTTTCTTTGATTTCCTACTACATGGTTTTGCTTTGGACAAATTATATTGATTTTTTCATCCTTTGTTTTTTGGTTTATCATTTTTGTTCTCGGACATGGACCTTTTATTTACTTTGCCACATAGTTGTAAGTTTTATTGGTTTACTTGATTTGTGTTTTTAATACATTTTTATATTATCTTACACTTGTGTTATTTTCTCTTTGGTTTCTTACATGTCATGATATGGGTTTTGACATTCACTTGCACCCATTGTGTATGTGTGTGTGACAGACATGTGTTCTTTTGCATACTTGCCTTTGGGGTTGTGTCATGTGATTGCATTCACTATGTGGGTGCATGCAATCCTTGCCTGGGTGTTTGTGCTGGGTATGCTTGCCATTACTGCCATGATTGTGTATCGTCAGGACCTGGGGCCAGGGGGAAATGGGTGGGGGCCTGCTGGCAGGTTCCCCACAGTGCTGGGGGTGGTGGGAGACATGGGTTGGACATGGGTGGGGGCCTGCTGGCAGGTTCCCCACAGTGCTGGGGGTGGGGGGGGTGGGAGACATGGGTTGGACATGGGTGGGGGCCTGCTGGCAGGTTCCCCACAGTGCTGGGGGTGGGGGTGGTGGGAGACATGGGTTGGACATGGGTGGGGGCCTGCTGGCAGGTTCCCCACAGTGCTGGGGGTGGGGGTGGTGGGAGACATGGGTTGGACATGGGTGGGGGCCTGCTGGCAGGTTCCCCACAGTGCTGGGGGTGGGGGTGGTGGGAGACATGGGTTGGACATGGGTGGGGGCCTGCTGGCAGGTTCCCCACAGTGCTGGGGGTGGGGGTGGTGGGAGACATGGGTTGGACATGGGTGGGGGCCTGCTGGCAGGTTCCCCACAGTGCTGGGGGTGGGGGGGGTGGGAGACATGGGTTGGACATGGGTGGGGGCCTGCTGGCAGGTTCCCCACAGTGCTGGGGGTGGGGGTGGTGGGAGACATGGGTTGGACATGGGTGGGGGCCTGCTGGCAGGTTCCCCACAGTGCTGGGGGTGGTGGGAGACATGGGTGGGGGCCTGGTGGAGGGTGTCCCTGGTGGATGGGGGGTGGGGGTGGTGGGAGACATGGGTGGGGGCCTGGTGGAGGGTGTCCCTGGTGGATGGGGGGTGGGGGTGGTGGGAGACATGAGCAGGTGTGCAGGGTAGTTCCCTGTGGTGTGTGCTGCCTGCAGGGGCCGTGGAGGGTGTACAGGTAATGCCTGGGAGCACACAGCCATATCGCGTGTGGGACTTCCCGCGCACCCCTGAAATCCACGTACCCGGCCATATCGCGTGTGGAACTTCCCGCGCACCCCTGTAATCCACGTACCCGGCCATATCGCGTGTGGAACTTCCCGCGCACCCCTGAAATCCACGTACCCGGCCATATCGCGTGTGGAACTTCCCGCGCACCCCTGCAATCCACGTACACGGCCATATCGCGTGTGGAACTTCCCGCGCACCCCTGCAATCCACGTACCCGGCCATATCGCGTGTGGAACTTCCCGCGCACCCCTGAAATCCACGTACCCGGCCATATCGCGTGTGCAACTTCCCGCGCACCCCGGTATGCACGCACACGTTTATTTTTTCTCTCAGCGCGTGTCTGTGTTTGTGGGTACCCCTTTGTACGTCATTTGTCCTGGAGGGCCACAGTATTGGACATTGATCATGTCTGTATATAGGTGCTATTTGTTGGCGCACCTTTTAGCGCACATTTCTTGCAGGCGCAGAGACGCTACCGCCTGCTTTCTTGTGGCGGTCGTGTTTGTGCCTGTTTGTGCCTGTGCGCTGCTTTGAGCGTGCGCTTTTTTGCCCTATTCTATTCCATGAATACGTGTTGTATGCGAGCGTGTGGGCGTTCCGCGCACTTGCCTCCTATACTTTCCCGTGCCGCCCACATTCTTCCCCATTCCGAGTGTTGTGCCCCATTTTATTCCCCATTCCGAGTGTCCCGCCCTGTGTTCCGCCTACTTTAGAGCTGTGCGCTGCGCTCGGAGTGATAGCGCAGTGGCCGTGGCGCACGACGTTGGTTGACCTGTGCGCCGGCCTGCGCCGCGCGCTTTTTCGGCGCACGTCCTCTGCTTTTCTTGCGCACGGACTTCCATGAATCGACGTGCGCTGGTTTCCCTGCGCTTTTCGCTAATTTTCGGCGCAGCGCACGTATTGGCCCCTCTGCGCCGGGATTTTCGGCGCACATTTATTCCATGAATCGGCCTGTAATTGTGCTGGGTAGAACCATAGAGTTCAAACCCTTTTTTCGATTGTATTTAAATGCTGTGCAAAATACTCACTTATATATGTGATCAAACAACGGGAGCGTTGCGAAACGCGTTGTAGTTCTGTCATGCCTTTTAATAAAGCTGGAGATGGTATAAGAATTTTGTGGCGAACGGTGGATTTATTTTGGGAGACAATTATTGACGTCCTGACAGCTTCGAGTGCCGTCCCTGTGCGGAAAAGTGGAATTACTTATCCTTTTGTTTCATATATATATATATATATATATATATATATATATATATATATATATATATATATATATATATATATATATATATATATATATATATAGCAGAATGAAGCTTTTCAAGGGAAAGGCAACTTGTGGAATGCACTCCAGGGAGCAGCTGCAAGGGGGGAAATGTCCCTGCGGCAATTAAGAGGAAAGAAAACACCTCTGTATTTCCTGGCAACACGATTTTCTTTATTGATGTTTATGCGTCAGTTAAAGGAACCATCTTCGCAAAAGAACGAATCGTTTCGCGGTATGCAAACCGCTTGATCACGTAGGTTACAGGCAACACAGATGATGGACAGAAATTTAAACCTTGACAACTCTCTGATTGTCCATAGAGAGTGTCTACCTGCTAGTTGCCGCTTTTTTACATGTTTTGACAGGCGGACATCTTTAAAAATAGTGTATAATTCACGTGGAAAGGTGCAGACAGATCCCATTTACACGAAAGGCATAAAAGACAATTCAAAAAATGTTTTAGAGTAGGTTCACAATTTCAAAACCAATGCCGTAAAAACAATATTTATGCCGTTATATGTAAAACAACTTTCGTAAAGGGCATTTGTTTATTTTATACTGTCTTGTTGTATGTCTGATGTTTATTAGCCTTGCGTAAAAATGAGAAAAATAAAGTACTGCCCGTGGCTGCTTAATAAAGATAAAAAAAGGCAGCCTGTACAAGTTGTATACTGCATATATAATACCTGATTATTGGATGCTGTAACTACATATGTAGTACAGCAGGCATAGGTAAAGCCTCAAAAGCGAGCATGTGGGTAAAATGACCTATTCAGTCGGGCTGTGCAAATACGCAAGAATAAGAATATGAAGATATGTGCACAATGCATTATAGCAGCAAAAATGTGCGTTTACGTAGCAGCAAAAAATATAAAGTGCGTAGTGCTCTCCGTCCATGCATGTCACTCAACTATAAATATAAGGCTCTGTAGTCGGATGTTAGTATATGGATTGTAGTGTCCTCCTTGTTATACAATAAAGAGCATCTCTATTAATTTGTTTCTCTCTGAGTCTTCAGTGCATGCATGGGCTGCTTGTTATTAATATTGAGGGGAGGAAAAAGTTTCCTCTTATAAAGTGCAAAGTGCGTGCAAATATTGCTATGTTATAAAGTGCTATGTGCATCGAATATCAATATTCATAAAAATGCCTATAAATCATATTAATATGATGTTGGCCCATATTCATGCATCATTCTTTTTTTTTAATAAAAAAAGGGTATTAGAAATGCAGTTAAAATCCCTATATATTGCACCCATTGTGAATTATCACAAATCTTAACAGATAAGCAGATTAAAACAAGTCCAATAATCTCTGTGTTGAAAGGGCCACTTAAAATAAGCACCAAAACCTGTACAGCTACAAAGTTGAAACAATATTTAAAAACACTCAATCTGAAAGAGAAACAGCCCAAACCTTGATTATGTATGTCGACACCTATTAAATCAAAAATTATGAAGTGAAATATTCATACGTAAAGTACATAAATGAAATTGAACATACCATAGAAAAAGGCATAACAGAAAATATATGTAACCCGATCTATACCTGGAAAAGAAATGACAGCAATAAAATGCATATGAAATCTAATTCAAGCAAGTCTGAGAAAAAGTCTATAGAGAACCTCATGTACCCAGGAAGGTGTATAGTTCCTCATCGAGGTTATGACCCCTGAATTTTTTTGTCTGGAGGTCTACAATACATTTAGTTTCCAGTTGTCTTAATGTTAGTTCACAATTGCCACCTCTAAGTGGTTTAGTCACTGTATGTATTCCAAAAAAGGAAAAGCCATCTAGTTTACCACCGTGTTTGTTCTTAATGGAGGGCCATTGGGTAGGTCGGATCAGCATTCTTGATTGCCCTAATGTGCTGTAGCACCCTCAATTTCAGATTTCCTTTGGTGCTTCCGACGTACCACTTGTTACATGGGCAGTTTAACACGTATACCACATATTCAGTTTCACAAGTAATCCTAGATGCAATCTTAATGTTCTCTCCCAAAATAGGATGTAAATAGCAATTAGTGTTAACAGCATAGGTACATGCTTTGCATTTAGAACATTTTTGGAAGACCGGTCTTTTGATGTTCATCCAACTGGCCCCTGATTGATCATAAAGAGGACTCATGAAGCTGGGTACAAGGGTATCTTTAAATGAGGATGATTTACAAAATGTGATGTTTGCTTTGGATGCCAGTGTCACGCCAAGATGTTCGTCTAACTTTAGAATGTGCCAGGGTTTCTGTATTACCTGGCGAATATTCTGGGCACCATTACCGTAGGTCAAAATCAGACGTGTATCTGCATTGTCTGAAGTTTTAGCTTGGACAGCATTGGAAACCAGTAGCAGAGAACTATCCATGTCCCTAGCTTTTAAGAACGCTCTTTCCAGTACT
The DNA here is from genome assembly GCF_040938575.1 of Ambystoma mexicanum. Taxonomy (NCBI): domain Eukaryota; kingdom Metazoa; phylum Chordata; class Amphibia; order Caudata; family Ambystomatidae; genus Ambystoma; species Ambystoma mexicanum. The sequence goes on from NC_090938.1 coordinate 817,096,584, forward strand.
TTGATCGGATAGCCTTGGTTTTTGAACCTGTGAGCCATCAAGGCACATTTGCTGTCAAAAGTGTTAATGTTAGAGCAGTTTCTACGAATGCAAATAAATTCCCATAGGGGATGCTCCACTTCAGGGCTGTGGGATGTCTGCTCTTCGCATGCAATGGAATATTAGAGCTGGTAGGCTTCCTATATAGGCTGCTAGTAAGTTCGCTGTGGGCCACAGAGACTGCAATATCCAGAAATACAATGTTTACTGTGACTCTCAGTAAATTGTAGGTTGAGCTCATTGGTATTCAATACACTAATGAAGTCTAGCCATTCCTGATCGGTACCATCCCAGATCACAAACAGATCGTCAATGTAGCGTAGCCACAGTGATATTTTATCTGTGTGTTTGATGTTTCTGGGATGCCAAACAACAAACTTCTCCCACCAGGCCATTGTCAAATTTGCATACGATGGAGCGAACGTAGTGCCCATAGCAGTGCCTTGGAGCTGGATAAAGAACTCTTTGTCAAAGAGAAAACAGTTATTGGTTAAACAAAGTTTAATCATCTCTAGTATCATGAGGCCATGTTGCATGTAATTCATGGACCTGATATACAGAAAGTGCTTGCATGCTTTAAGACCATCAGAGTGTCTGATTGATGTATAGAGAGAGACCACATCTAATGTTGTTAATAAGTAAGACGATTCCCATGGTATACCTTCTATCCTACTCAAGAAATCTTTCGTATCCCTCAAATAGGAGGGTAGAGTAGTAACAAAAGTAACCAATGTTTCATCCACAAACCGTGAAAGATTTTCCAACAGTGCCCCACATAGTGTAACTATCTGTCTGCCTGGGGGTTTAGTCAAGCTCTTTTGGACTTTAGGCAGAAAATAAATGGTTAGAATAATAGGGAATTTAGGTTGTAGAAATGCACAAATGTCTTCGTCTAACAAGTCTCTCTCCTTCCAAGTTTGTAAAAGGTTAGATAGTAAAAGACTCATGGCTTGTGAAGGATCATCCTGTAGTTTAGCGTAGCAATTCTTGTCCATAAGTTGTCTGTGGGCCTCCTTAACATAGTCATGCCGATTCATAATGACTATGTTAGTCCCCTTATCTGACGGTTTTATTATGTACTCAGTCATTGCACCTAGTTGTTTTACTGTACGTTGTTGTGCCGGGGTTAAATTTGTTCTCAATGGGGCCCATTTTTTCCGGATCTTTTTGAGATCATTAATGACCAGGTCCTGGAAAGCCTCAACATGGCCTCCCGGATTCAACATTGGGTTGAATCGGGATTTGACTTTTAATGCTGTTTTCCCTGGCCAGCTGGTGTCAACGTTCATTGGTTCAAGTTCTTGATCCATATTATTTGTAAGGTCTGCATTTTCAAGTTCCAAATCTTCAAGATTATGTAAGGTGAGAGTATCCTGGATCGAGATGTCTGTATGTCCTGGGTGGCAGACTTTGGGTTTAGGTTTAGGCGGGTACATGGCAAAGAATTTTTTTTATCTGATTTTACGCATAAATTTATCGAAATCTATGCGGGTTTCAGCATAGTTGTAAACAGATGTGGGACAAAAGTTCAACCCGAGTTTTAGAACCTGTTTTTCTGCCGGGGTCAACACGTGGGTGGAGAGGTTTATTATGGACATATCTGGTAATGCAGGAGTGGGTGAATTTATTTCTGTGTTCCAGGGCGTGTTAAGCGCTCCGGTTTTTCCACATTTGCTGTAGATGCAGCGCCTTCCCCTCCTTGCTTTTTTCTTCCTCTTTGGCCCGATGCTTTGCCTCGTCCTCTGCCTCTTGTTTTTTTGCCATTGTTTAGTCTGCCTTCCATGCCCAGCAGCCTCATCTCTTCTAAAAAAAATGTAGTTTTCTGGAGGGTTGTTCACTCTCGCTTTCAGTTGCGTCGGCGTCCGAGGATGAAAATTCTGTGGAACTTGCATTCGTGGAAGTAGAAGGCTGAATAGGGAGTTTTTGTCTTAGTGTATCGATATGTGTATATATATATATATATATATATATATAATATATATATATATATATATATATATATATACGCATCACCTGCAGTCTATTCACTACATATAGCCAGCCTTATGATTACTTTGTCTACTTGCGTTTCAGCATCTGTACAATTATGAAATGGTTTTGCATTTTCTTCAGTGCTTCTCCACATGTGCAATCTTTATTTTTCTCCCAAAATGTTGCTCAATTCTTAACTTCACCATTACATTTTATACCGTCTATTTACCTTCTCCATCATCATTCTTTCTTGGTGTGTCATGTCTGCTTCATGTGACATCACCAGCCTTCTTTCACTCATCTTCACACTTCTTCCGGAACTTCCTTCAGAAGACTGTTATTTCTTTGTGGATACACACATGGTTTTCTCAAAGGATACCTTGTTTCAAGAACCTTTCGCGGTATAGGTATTTATTGGCTTTGCACATGTCACAATTTCCGGTTGCCAACATATAGGCAAAATGGGGGCAGGATTTCTGGTAGAGGTACTTGGCTCCTACTCTACAATATCATGGCAGTATGCTATGTCCCGGATCCATCTGCTCCTCTGGGTCAGGGGACCCCTTCTCCATACCATTGCAACCCTGCCAGGTGTCTCCAGTACCCTGGTATTTCCCTTGTGCAACCCAGGAGATCCATCCGGGGAGAGACCTCAATCGATTCTCCCAGGATCTCGTGAATGGTTTGGAAAACCTCTGGTCAGAAACCTTTACATTTTTTTAATTTCTTTTTTTAACGTTTTTGTTTTTTTATTAAACCTTTCACGTTAAAAAACAAACACATACATTTCATTAAACATTTCACCTAAAATTAATTATATCAATTTACAAAATACAATATAAAAATGAAATCTAGAATGAAGTGACCATCATTTATAATATCACTCACTGTATCAAACATCCAATCGCTGCAAAGTATCATCATTCACCAAGATTGATTCCTTATACACTTATAAAAGTCCTTCACTTTCCTTTGAAAGGATCGCAGTTATACCTTCAAGCACCTTGCTCAACTTTAGTAAGAATGATGTATGACTTTTGAAAGGATCGCAGTTATATCCTCAAGTACCTTGCTCGACTTTAGTAAGAAAGATGTATGACTTTTGAAAGCATTGCAGTTATATCCTCAAACACCTTGCTTCACTTTAGTAAGAATGATGTATGACTTTTGAAAGGATCGCAGTTATATCCTCAAGCACCTTGCTCGACTTTAGTAAGAATGATGTATGACTTTTGAAAGGATCGCAGTTATATCCTCAAGCACCTTGCTCTACTTTAGTAAGAATGATGTATGACTTTTGAAAGGATCGCAGTTATATCCTCAAGCACCTTGCTCGACTTTAGTAAGAATGATGTATGACTTTTGAAAGGATCGCAGTTATATCCTCAAGCACCTTGCTCGACTTTAGTAAGAATAATGTATGACTTTTGAAAGGATCGCAGTTATATCCTCAAGCACCTTGCTCGACTTTAGTAAGAATAATGTATGACTTTTGAAAGGATCGCAGTTATATCCTCAAGCACCTTGCTCGACTTTACTTTGCTCGACTTTAGTAAGAATAATGCATGATTTTTGAAAGGATCGCAGTTATATCCTCAAGCACTTTGCTCGACTTTAGTAAGAATAATGCATGACTTTTGAAAGGATCACAGTTATATCCTCAAGCACCTTGCTCGACTTTACTTTGCTCGACTTTAGTAAGAATAATGTATGACTTTTGAAAGGATCGCAGTTATATCCTCAAGCACCTTGCTCGACTTTACTTTGCTCGACTTTAGTAAGAATAATGCATGATTTTTGAAAGGATCGCAGTTATATCCTCAAGCACTTTGCTCGACTATAGTAAGACTGATGTATGATTCGACATTAAAATTTGATTTCATAACAACTCATGATTCAAGATCAAATCATCCTGACCTATCGTGATAAAGTGCATTTTGATCAAATCTCTCATTCCTTCACAACACAGCAATAGATGTTTGATTGATTTGAGTTTTTTGATTTCACAAAATCTACACCCCCTTTTATTTTCCACCAGCTTGAGACGAGGACCAATGATGCCAGGAGTAGGAGTCACATTTAAATGAAAACTTATTAAGGATGCCCTGAAGTAAGTGGATGGAAATTAGCAAAGTCTCTATATGTCACAACTCAGAGATTGTTTTCTGGTCGTTGCAGATAATACTTCCCCCACTCTTCTGGGGAAGTTCCTTTCACTCAAGGAATCTGGGGTCTTTATGGTGATGTGCCAAAGACTTCCCTCCCAAGAGCTCAGCCTACAGGGATCAATACACCTGGCAGGCCGGGGGCTTGAGCGAAAAGGCCGGAGCAGAATCGTCAGAGCTAGAGGGACAAAGAACAAAACAGTTGTTCAGGAAATGCAGGCAAGTAGTGCCGGAGAACAAACAGCCAACACCGCCCACAATTACCCACTCTTACCTGCTCCGTAGGAACAATATACCAGTAACCTACTAGTATCGAAGTGCAGAAGACAAGGAGGATGTCTGGTGAAGGGAAGGTGTGCCAGTATCCTAGGAACACCACGGTGAAAGCAGCAGAGCGTTCCAAAAAGTGTTCAAAGCAATCCAGTGTCAATGCAGCAGAGCGTCCCAAATAGGTTCAAAGCAATCCAAAGTGTAAACAGCAGAGCGTCCCAAAAAGGTTCAAAGCAATCCAAAGTGTAAACAGCAGAGCGTCCCAAAAGTGTTCAAGGTAACAGGAGTGGACAAGGAAAGAAATGAAATGATCAGGGAAGCGAGCGTTCACCTCACGCTATTTCCCTTACGGAAATGTTCGGGTTATCGGGTCACCAAAACTTAAGGATTCAGAAGTGGGAGGTCAATAATGAGCAAGCCGGGTTCATATAATCCAAGGGGAACAATCGAGGGAGGCAGGCGTCGGGAGGCAGACAAGGACAAGGCAAAGACAATAACTTGATTCGAGCGTCGGGTAGTCAAGGATTCAAACGGGAGTCCGGGAACAGAGCTCGTAACTAACAATAGTTTAGGAGCACTCGATCTCCGGATAGATGGGAGTTAAATGCAGTTCCCAACAAATGAAAACACAGCAGCGTCATGCGTGTACGTCACGTGGCTATAATAGCAAGAGTTGTGGGAGTTGTAGTTTCAAAGGGTTTTACGTGCCGGATAGCGCTCAGACAATCGCCAAGGTAGTTTCCAATTTAGCCGAGACGTGACACTATACAAGAAATCCGATTTTCCTCTTTATTCATGGCCCAGTCAAACATACACGCTCTGCACTGAAAGGGGCTTTGGGGCTGGGGGTGCAGTCTGGCCATATGCTGCCCATTCTGCAATATGAGGTGTCATTGATATGAACCAGGGGAATAGGTGCTTCCAAAGGTAACAGTAGCTGTCCTGGAACCTATAGCATTCCCACACAGGAGCCTGCCCACTCCCTATCGAATTCAAACCCTGGAGCATGCCTGGTGCATATACGACCCTTCCCCCGGGGGCTATAGCATCTTTCCCAGGTGCCTTCCCAGTACCTATAGGATTCTGCCCCAGGAGCCAGCCTAGTGTCTATAGGATCTTTCCCTGGTGCCTATATCATCTTTCCCAGGTGCCTGCTTGGTGCCTATACAATCCTTCCCCTAGGGCCTATAGGATCTTTCCCAGGTGCCTGCCTGGTGCCTATAGGAGCCTGCCTGGTGCCTACAGAATTCAAACCCTGGAGCCTGCGCATTCCCTATAGAATTCCCACCCTGGAGCCTGTCTGCTTCCTACAGGATTCCCTCTCAGGATCCTGCCTAGTGCCTATAGGTTCTCTTCCAGGGGTTGGCACAGTGCCTGTAGGATCCCTCCCAGGACGTGCTATGGTGCCTATAGGATCGCTCCCAGGAGCTGGATCTGTGTCTATAGGATCTTTCCCTGAATTCTGCCCAGTGACTGGATAAGCTCTCCAAGGAGCCTGCTGGTGCCTATACAATCCTTCCCTGGTGCCTATAGGATTTTTCCCAGGTGCATGTCCAGTGCATATAGGGTCCTGTCCCCAGGAGCCTGCCCAGCGCCTTTAGGATCCTGTCTCAGGAGCTTGCCCGGTACCTATAGGATCCCTCTCAGGAGTTTACCCAGTGCCTATCGGATTCCAGCCCAGGAGCTTGCCAGGTGCTGTAGGATCCCTCCTAAGGGTGCCTTCCCAGTGCACGTATGAGCTTTCCCAAGAGCTTGACTGGCACCTATAGAATCATTTCAATTGCAATTATAAACTGCACACAAAATTCCAAAACAATTAAGAAGGTATATAATTTCAAGAAAATTATCGGTGCAGGTATTTTATTGAGTTTTCAGCTTGGACCTATATATGTACACTATGCGTATTACTCTGACCATTTGTGTAGACAATGCCACACTCGTAATGGGAAAACCCCAAATTCCCATTACAAGTGCGGTATTGTTTACACAAATGCTCAGTGTAACACACATAGATGAGCTATAGGATCATTACCGGGAGCTGGGCTGGTGCTTTTAGGATCCGTCCCAGGAGCCTGCCTGGAGCCTATATGAACTCTCCCGGGAGCCTACATGAACTCTCCCTGTAGCCTGCCGGGTGTCTATAGGATTTGTATTTGTATTTGTTTTATTTGTAACGCGCACCTCAGGCCCGGCGGCATCAGGGCGCAACTTTGGACATGGTACGTAAGTTCAAACTTTTATACAGTGCAAAGTATTCAAGGCATACATACAGCAATATACATATTTACAGAGATTAGGGCATTTTCCTAGGGGAGGCTCCCAGGAACATAGGAGGTCCAGAATCAAGGCTGGTTGAAAAGCCAGGATTTAGTTTTGGATTTGAAGGCACTGAAACATTTTTCAGATCTGATGGTGAGGGGGGAGGGCATTCCATAGCTTGGAGGCTAGGACGGGGAAACTAGATCCACCCGCTTTTTGTAGTTTGAACCTAGGGGTGGTTAGACAGTGGGTCTGTGCGGTTCGTTGCGGGCGGGTAGACGCGTGGCGGGATAGCCGGCTGCAGAGATACGGGCAGGCTTGGTTGGCGAGGCATTTGTGGGTGAGGCCTAAGACTTTCAGTGAGATTCTCTGTTTGACCGGTAGCCAGTGTAAATTAGATCTAGATTCCGAGATGTGGTGGTTTCGCGGGATGTTTAAGGCCGCTCTAATGGCGTTATTCTGGGTGATTTGCAGTTTGTTCAGATTCTCTTGGCTGGTTCCTAGGTAGAGGGCGCTCCCATAGTCAATTTTGACCATGATGAGAGCTCTGGCCAGTGTGACCGTGTTAGAGGTGGTCAGAAATGGCCTGCAAGCTGTAATGAGTTTGCAGGTGTATGCTGATGACGATCTGACTGCATTTGTTTGACGGGATAGTGATAAGGTGGCATCAAGGTAAACGCCTAGAGTTTTGGTGTCTTTCGAAACTTGGATAGTGTTACCATCGATGATAAACGATTGGTAGGACGGCTCAAGTTTACTAAGACGTTGCGTAGTGCCCAAGATGAGGAGCTCAGTCTTGTCATCGTTAAGGCATAACTGGTGTTGTGCCATCCAGGCTTGGATGACCAGGTAGACATCATTCAGGGCCTTGGTGTCAGCCAAGTAGTCTCTAGTGATGGTAATGAGTATCTGGGTGTCGTCCGCGTAATTCATATAGGAGACACCCAGATAGTCAAGTACATCGAAGAGCGGTTTTGTAAAAACATTGTGGAGCGTTGGTGACACACAAGAGCCCTGGGGGACGCCACAATAAATAGGGGAGGGATCTGCAGCTGCGGATTGAGAAAAGGCACATACAGACCTATTACTCAGGAATGATTTGATCCATGCCGTAGCTGATGGTGAGAAATGGGCGGCCGAGTGAAGATGCTTGCATAAGATTTGGTGGTTGACCAAATCGAAAGCCGCAGAGAGGTCAAGTAGAAGTAACAAGGCAAGTTTGCCGTTGTCATTTAGAACTTCAATTTGGGTTTTTAAGTCAAGTAGCGCTGTCTCAGTTCTGTGTCTGAGGCGGAAACCAGATTGTCTAAGACCTAAAAGATTATTGCCATCCAAGTACTCTTGGATTTGCAGGTATGCTGCACGGTCTAAACATTTTAACAGGAATGGGACAGTAGTGATGGGTCGGTAGTTAGTAGGTATGCTAGGGTCGAGGGAGGGTTTTTTGAGCAAGGGGATCACCCATGCATCCTTAAGGTTGTCAGGGACAGTTTCTGTTTTAAAGGAGGTGTTAATAAAGGATGTGATAAATGGGGCCAGATCGTGGGCAGATTCCTCAATAATTGGGGCAGGGCAGGGATCGCCCTGGCAGTTGGACTGTTTGATCCTCAGGATAATGTTTTCTACCTCCGCAGTGGTGAGCGGTGAGAAGGCAAATCGTTTGCAGTTGGGTAGGTCGGGGGGAGGGCCTCTGCTGGGGTAGGAGGGCGATTGTCCAGTTTCAAGCTGTCTTGTTTGGCTGTGATTTTAGATTGAAGCATGGAGATTTTATTCAGTAGCGCTGCCTGAATGTTAGCACACCATTTGCTGTCTTTAATGCAGGTTTCAGGGGGTAACAGGGGTTTCAAGCTCTTTTAGGATCTTAAATAGTTCCTTAGAGTTGGAGTCAGCATGCAAGATGCGATTATTAAGGGATTATTTTTTCGCCTCTATAATGGCCGCTTTATAGGTGAGTGATGCCAGGAAGCAGCCATCTTTGCGCGCGTCAGATGGTAAGCTTTTCCACCGGTTTTCGGCACAGTGTTTGGTTTTGCGGAGTACTCTTAGCTGTGGGGTGAACCAAGAGTTCGGGTGTGCCCGTGGTTTGGCCTTCGTCAATTTGATGGGGGCCATAGAGTCTATAGCTGTCAGCATGCTGCAGTTATAGATGTCAGCTAAGGTAGTAGGGTCATTACAGGAGTCAGTGGCCGCTTTGAGCGTAGGGAGTAGCAGAGGGAGAAGTTTCTCCTTGGTTATGTCCTTTTTGTTTCTGGTTGGTAGAGCAGGTGCTATCACGGTCAGGGTACGGGGGGCGGCTTCAATATTAAAGGAGATAATGTGGTGGTCTGACCAAAGGCAAGGGGTAATGTCCAAGACATTGATATTACAATTGGAGCTCGCTAGCCAATCGAGGGTCCTGCCTTTATAATGTGTGGGCTCTTGGATGTGCAAGGTGAAGCTAGAATTGGAGAGGGCGTTTTCCAGTACAAGTGCAATAGGATCATTGGGGTCACCAAGTCCCAGGTTAAGGTCTCCAAGGATGATCATTTGTGAATTAGTTTTAACATTGTCGAGGAGGAGGGTGGATATTTCACTGACAAAGGAGGGTGCAGGGCCTGGGGGCCTGTAGATTAGGTGAAGGGTGACAGTTTGGTTAGGTGTTAGTGTGAGTTTGACTGATAGTAGTTCAGCGGACTCAAGTTTGGTATTGGTGATTACTCTTAAATCCAAAGTGATTTTGTGGATGATGGCTAGGCCACCACCTCTAGAGTGGGAGGGAGAGGTGCGGTCACATCTCATTATGCTGAAGCCGGGTGGTATGGCAAGGGACAAGGAAGGGCTGGGTGCGGCATGTAGCCAAGTTTCAGCTATGGCAATGAAGTCAAGATCTGATGATG